>NC_062548.1:52324830-53574830 GCF_016906955.1 Phacochoerus africanus | reverse complement strand
TTCAATCCCTGGCCCAGGAACTTCTCTATGCTGAAGGCACAGCTAAAAACAACAACAATAACAACAACATAACACATAGAAAATTTAGAATATCTGCAGGATACAGATGACACCGTGTTGCGTTTTGATACCACGACACATGCAAGAAAAGGAGAAGGAGAAGCCCACCATACACCAGAGCGACACAATTGTCAGATACCTTGGAACAGATAAAAACAAGTACAAGGCAAAGGGAGATATGAGGACCATTCAAGCCCCACACGGGACTGCAGTCCACACACACCATGCCAGGATCTGCTTGGCCGCATCTTTTCCTTCTTCATGTGTGTAAAATGGTGAAGCATCTGAAAATCAGTGGCCCTTTGAGTCAATGAAAAACAAAATGTATATGTTTTACATTCTATTCTTCACCTCATTCGTAACATGCTAATAAGATAGGTATTATTATACCCATTTCTCAGATGATGTTACTGAGGCTCATAAACAGAAACCCTCTGAGCAACTGACAAGTGGTAGAACAGGAAGGTCAGACGCTGGGTCTTCTAGACATGGGGCCCCTCCCCTTAGGCCCCCAGCCCAGCCACCGTGTCACTCGAGGTTCTGCCTCACAGGAGACACTGCATTTCTGCCCAGCATGTCACTCAAGCAGGAAGATTTTCAGTGTGCCATTTGCAGTTATAGACATTCAGTCCAGGAAGCAACAAAATGACACCTTTGTACCCCAGCCGCCGTCTATGTGGCCTGTGTTTGTTAACAGCAGGCAGAAGCCACCTGCAGCCTGGACCACTTCCAATAGGCCCACGACATCCATGCCGTGTCTGGTTCAGCCCTCACAGGAGGACAAACCCCTTCTCAAATGTTTCACTGCTTGTTTTAAAAACCAAACATTCTATGAAGACCTCTCTAAAGTTGGAAGACATTCATCTCATGTTTCATGGGTTCATTCCATGTAATAAACCACATCGACCTCTTCTATGGTTATTCCTCCTTTAGGCAGGGCCATCTTGGCTCACTGAGGATGGGAACAGTCACTGATAAAATGGCTTATTTCTCAGCAAGTGCCTCAAATGCCAGAGGCCTGCTCCAACGAGCAGTGGGCACGCAGGTGGCTGAGAGGAAGATTGACACGGGGACATTCCGGACATGTGCTTTCTGCCAGCCTGAGGGCCTCGCGCTCTGTGGGAGAAGAACCCCAACGTCTAACCTGACAGAACTTAGGGTGACCCAGGCCAGCTCCAGCAGCATGGCACGGGTCCCATGGTAATTGGGTCAGGGATGTGCTGCAAAGCATGAAACACCACACATTTAAAATGGAGTTTAAGAGTTCCCGTCGTGGCACAGAGGAAACGAATTCGACTAGGAGCCATGAGGTTGTGGGCTCGAACTCTGGCCTTGTTCAGTAGGTTGAGGATCTGCCGTTGCCATGAGCTGTGGTGTAGGTCGCAGACATGGCTTGGATCCCCACATTGCTGTGGCTGTAGTGTAGGCTGGCAGCTGCAGCTCCAATTGGACCCCTAACCTGGGAATCTCCACATGCCGTGGGTGCAGCCCTCAAAAAGCAAAAAATAATAAATAAATAAATAAATAAATGGGAGTTTATTCAGAAGCACAACCTCAGGATAACTCAGGCAGCACCCCAGGACCCATGTGCCCACAAGTGGCTCCAATGGCCCCCAAGCCCAGCAGGATTAGAGGGTTGGTAATGAACTTGCCCTCTGCCCTGATGAAAGCCCCTTCCTACCCTTGCCTGGTGATGGCCAAGGTGCTTTTCTAAATAGTTCATCTTCACCACCGCCCTGTGGGGTCAGTACAAAAGAAGCAACAGGTGGACATCCCATTGTGGCTCAGCGGGTTAAAGAACCTGATGCTGTCTCTCTGAGGATGCAGGTTCAATCCCTGGCTTCACTCAGTGGGTTAAGGATCCGGTGTTGCTGAGGCTGTGGCATAGGTTGCAGATGCAGCTCTGATTTGACCCCTGGGCAAGAACTTTCATATGCTACAGGTGCAGCTGTTAAGAAGAAGAAGGAGAGGCTGAAGAATTACAAGCGTTTCTCAAATTTTAAGGCCAGGAAGTAGAGGCAGGACCATAGTTAGCTGTTCCAGAACTCCCCAACTGTCCCGGTCCCCCTGGCCCTGTGGTCCCCCGTGTGTCATCAGGCATTGATGTTGGTATGGTGATGGTTTCATGGAGACAGGGGTAAAGGGGTTAGGCTTGCCCTGCTCTCTGCCCAACAAATACTGTTCACTTGGGGTCAAGAATGTCAGGACAGGCCAGGTCAAGGGACCAGATGATGCAAATGCTCTTTCATCTTTGTCGCAAAGGTGGCCTCTCAAGTACCATTTCCCTCCTCGTGTTGCAGGCCCAGTAGGAAGGGAGCAGCTGCTGGGTTAACAACCCTCCCTACAACCATCAAGTTCCTGGATGGTATTAGGGACCCTTTTGTGAAAAATAAAGTTAAAACACTATTAATAATCCCATCAATTGACTACAAACAGACGGGGGGAGCAGTTTGAGGGTGATGGAAACCTTCTAAAAGTGGATTGTGGTGATAGTGGCACAACTTTATAAATTAACTAAAAATCATTGAATCGTAAGCTTACCATGAGCAGGCTTTGTGATATGTAGGTTACGCTTCAGTAAAGCTGTTAAAAAATGTTTAAAAATCATCGAAAATCCTCTTAATCAAATACATCAGCAAGGTCTGTTTTATCACAAATGGAAAAGCATGTTTGTTTGTTTTACCAGATCCAAGGTTTTCTTTTTTGAGAAGAGGGGCATAACATGTTAGAAAAATTGCAAAAGTTACCAAAAGAAGTTCAAACATAGTTTCTGAGAAAGCTGTGTGAAGGCAGAGGGGCAGGCGCCTGCAGATGTGATTTTGAAGAAGGAAAAGGGTTCTGCCAAGCAGTGTGGCTGCAGGCGGGCAAGTCAAAGGGCCACAGTGGTGGTGGTGGTGGGGGGGGGGCTCAGATTTAAGTAGCCACAGATGCGCCTGGAGCCTGGGGGAGGTTGCTTGAGACCGCACGGGTTCTACCTGGAAAAACTCTACGTTGGCAGGTCTGGTTTTTCAACTTCTTAAAAAAAATGCTAAGTGTCTCAGATTTCATTAAAACCTCAAAACTACATCTATTTTTAAACGAGCACCATATGCTTTGTGCCTCTAGCAAAATCTTCATACGTGGTTCATTGACTTTAAAAACCTACCTTAGATACAACACCTCTAAACCAGTTGAGAAAGGGAAGAAGCTGGCTTTTATTGGTGAAATGCACAAATGCAGTTGTCAAGGATTCACTTGGAAATGAACGTCCCCAAGTGAGCCGTATGCTCTGGCCTCCACGGCGTCATAGTGGGATCAGCAGCGTCTTGGGAGAGCTGGGACATGATTTCAATTTCTGGCTTGATACAGCAGGTTAAGTATCCAGCGTTGCCGCAGCTGTGGCTTAAGTGGCAACTGTGGCTCAAATCTGATCCCTGGCTCAGGAGCTCAATATGCTGCAGGGTGGCAAAAACAAAAAACAAACAAATAAAACCAACCAAAGAAACAAACAAAACAAAACCACAGGGTTAACATAAAGATGCAGAAAAGGGGGATTTAGTGGGAGTTCCCATTGTGGTGCATCAGAAATGAACCTGACTAGTATCCATGAGGATGTCTTTTGATCCCTGGCCTCATTCAGTGGGTTAAGGATCCGGCATTGCTGTGAGCTATGGTGTAGGTTGCAGACGAGGCTCCGATCTGGCATTGCTGTGGCTGTGGTGTAGGCTGGCGGCTACAGCTCCTGGTTGGACCCCGAGCCTGGGAACCTCCATACGCTGCGGGTCCCGGTGCCGCCCTATAAAGACAAAAGCCTTGGACACGCCTGCAGCCCATTCACCGCCCCAGCGGTCAAGCATCCCACTTGGAAACTCTAGTCTCCGGGATTCTGCAAATACACGGGTCTAACCTATCCAGCCTCCCGAGGATATATGTTCACATTCCCATTTACAGGCAAGGAGACAATCGAGGCATTTAGTGATATGAGTGGTGAGGGGCACTGCTCATGTCTCCTTATCTCCCCTTAGACCCCGCCGTGTCTCTGTCCTGGGGGTTGGTCAGTGACACCCACCCTCCACTAAGGGTGCACGTGTGTTTCATATTCTATAGATTCAGATCCACTGACTGCTCATGCTACACCAGAGAACTCACCCAATCTGCACCAAACCCCTAGGGGAGGGCTGCAGGCGTGTCCAAGGCGTGTCCAAGTTGTGTCCAAGGCGTGTCCTAGGGGCTTGGTGCAGATTGGGTGAGTTCTCTGGCGAGTTCTCTGGTTGCTGGGCCCCACCCCAGGGTTCTGACTCAGTAGGTCTGGGTACCCCGATAATCTGCATTTTTGATAAGTTCCTATGTGATGCTGATGTAGATAGGTGGTACACTGAGCTATGACAGGGCTCAGACCAGCAGAAATAAACACATGACACTACGCTTAGGCATTGCTAAGAGTCAATGAAGATGTGCTTCATTAAAAGACTCCCTGACAGAGTTCTGGTTGTGCCTAAGCAGAAATGAATCTGACTAGCATCCATGAAGACACAGGTTCAATCCCCGGCCTCGCTCAGTGGGTTAAGGATCCAGCATTGCTGTGAGCTGTAGTGTAGTTTGCAGATGCGGCTTGGATCTGGTGTTGCTGTGGCTGTGGCATAGGCCGGCGGCTATAACTCCAATTCAACCCCTAGCCTGGAAACTTCCATATGCTGTGGGTACAGCCCTAAAAAGCAAAATAAAAATAAAAGACTCACCAATTCTATTCTATTTGAAAAATCCCCACATGCCCCAAGAGTCTTGCCTGAATTGAGAAATAAAAAATCTGGTCTCTCTCAGCTCACTTCTCTTAGAAGTTGAAACACGTGGACTAACACCTGTTTTTAAGCACAGCTATTGATGAATTGCTTTTGGCAGTTCTTGCATATTTTTTCATTGCCAATAAAGTTATTGAAATTGGAATATACCATCTGTTTGAGAGTCTGTATCAAAAAGACAGGTGACATAACTGCAGGGAATGACAGAGTCAAGCTGTTTCCACAGCAAATATCTCCATCTGCCCAAACTGACTTCATTCCTTAGATTGGGCATTTGTGAACCACTGTGTTCTTCTGGTGTAAGAATTAAAAGTCCAGAGGTTCCCTGGTGGCTCATCGGATTAAAGGATCCTGGCGCAGCAGAAATGAACCCGACTAATATCCATGAGGATGTGGTTACCTAGTATCTCGTGAGGATATATCTCATGACCAGTATCCATGAGGACTCAGGCTTGATCCCTGGCCTCGCTCAGTGAGTTGGGTATCCAGCATTGCTGTCATGGTGTAGGTTACAGACACGGCTCTGATCTCACATTGCTATGACTGTGGTGTAGGCCAGCGGCTACAGCTCTGATTCAACCCCTAGCCTTGGAACCTCCATGTGCTGCAGGTGCATCCCTAAAAAAGCAAAAAAAAAAAAAAAAAAAAGGGATCCAGCATTGTCATTGCTATGGCACAGGTTTGATCCCTGGCTTGGGAACTTCCACATGCCATGGATATAGCCATAACAAAAGTGAGAAAATGCAGAAGCAAAGGAAAACAAACAAGACCAAATAACAGTAGTTTAATCACTAAGCAAAGCCAAGGATCTGCAGCTCCTCCTCAAGAGCTGTAGATGTTATTCTGAGCCGTGTCCCGTGAGCTGTCCTGTAGATACTGGAATTACCACCTGGTGGAAGAGGTTAACCACATGGTGACCAGACTGTAGCCATGACATAAGGTGCCATTATTCTGAGAACTGGTCTCAAGGAAATGGGAACAAACTGACCCTGGAACTTAAGACTAACTGTACTTACAACAATCAAGACCACCCATGACCACTTTCAGGATGACTGTGCTGCTTCTGCAGGCAGCCCCCTCCCTCCTCCTGTCCCCGCCGAAACTCCCCTTTAAAAGCTCTTGTCCCCTGGTCGTCAGTGGAAGGACTTGGAGTCTGGACTCTGGACTCTGTCCCCCTACTCCAGTTGCCAGCCTCTGAAATAAAGCAAACTTTCCTTCCTCCCAACGTGGCCTCTGTACTAGCTTTAAAGTGGCGAGCGGCAGACCCCACTCTAGGTGACAGAAGGAGATATGAGCCTCCGCTGAAGCCTCCACTGGTGCTTAACCCCTCTCGGCAGGAAGTCTTCCTTCTATGCCTCTTCTGGACTCAGAGCCCCCCGTCGCCCTGCCCAAGCTTCTGCTCCCATTGCTCCCCCTCTTCCCTCCCAGTTCTGTCACTCTCTGTCTCAAGTCACAGCCTGGTCGGTCTTTTCCTATCTGACACTGAAAAGGAGACAGGGAGAAAATAGTTCGGACTTTGTCCCTTCCTGTCTACTCAGAGGTACACATTACCAGCTAAGGAGACTTGTTACCTGCAACTGCAAGTTGTGCAACATCCTGTTGGGAACTCACCTCTGGCTATAGGTCCATCCTTATTAGAATGGCCAAAGCCTTGGAGCAGCTCAGAGAGATTTAGAACCCCTGCCCCTCTGCCCCCCCCAACCCCGCTTTCTAGGAAACTCCCCCCATCTGGCGTTCCCCTCCACATCCATCAGGCACTCCTCTGCCTCACAGCCCGTTGCTTGTCTCTTTCCAAAGAAACCCAGCAGAATCTCGTCCCTGTATTGGAAACACCCTGGACGGGCACTTTCTGGGGACAAGAAAGGTCAGAGTTGCCACCCACTTAAATGGAAGGCGATGGGAAAAACATCTCTCAAAAGCTCGGCCTGGTGGGGCTTTGTTATACTAGTTTTGCTACTTTTCTACAGGTTTGAAATGTACCATAATAAAAAAACATTTAAAAGCTAGGGAAGAGAGATAGACGAAGAGAAAGAAGATGATGGGAGGAGAGGAAGAGAGGGAACGAGGAAGGGGGAAGAAGGAGGGAGGGTCCCAGGGCCTTGTGGGATCCTGCGGCCACCCTGATCCAGGGTAAGCCCCCAGGGTACCACCTGGGGGTCCCGCCAGAGGCCAGAGATGTCCTATTTAGCAAGAAGAGAAAGACTCCTCCTCTCACCCTCACAGGTTACCACCCACCATCCTTCACCTGCTGGAAGGTGTGGTTCTCTGTACCTGGTTTTGGGTGGTTCAGGAGAAGGGACTGTCTTTTCCGTATTTGTCAGTGTCATGGACACTAAACCCTGTCGTTCGCTCTCGCTGTGATCCAACCAAAGATGGGCCCCTCTTTCGGAGTCTCGGCACCTGACCCCCATCTCGGGTCTTGCTCCACTCTGCACTACTTTTGTGAAGGTGAGCTGGTCATGACGGCACCTGAGCTCCCCTTCGTCTTCGCTGCCCCACCCCCGTGGTGTGGGGGTGCGATGGCAGGAAAGGATGGCTCCCTGTGCACAGCAGGACCGCTGAAGGAGCTTTAGCAAATGCTGTGGTTAATTCAGAGCGTGGATGGCAGTGTTTCCTCTTTGCTCACAGCTGAAAGCTCCTTCCATCCTTTTTGTAGACTTGGCTCACTCAGACCAAGGTCAGCGGGCTCCTGCTCTACCAGAGCCCAGCAGGACACAGGCTGGTCATCCCTCCGAGGCACATTAATTGAACCTCAGCTCAGGATGCTCATTTATCCTCAACCCCAGCGCTGCTGCCCAGGGCCAAGGGGGGTGTGTGGCTGGAACTCCAATAAAGTGCCTTGACCTTGAAGGGCTTCCCATCAGTTAACTTGCTTCTCTTGGGGCTTATATTCCCATCACGCATCTGCCTCCTCCAGGGCAAAACTGCCCACGAGGAGGTGATCGTGCTTCAGGCTGAAGAAGGACTGTGACCAAAATGCTAAATTAAAATAGAGAATTGTTGCCCAGAAGCCCAAATGATTCTAATCTGATTCAACCTCGAGACACACATTAAAAAAAAAAAAAATTCCTTGCACCATCTGTTCCTTTGGTTCAGCGTGAAATCACTCCCATAATTACCATCGTAGGGAAGATGAACTCTCACAGCGCAGAGAAGGGCACAGGTGAAGGGCTCACTATCACCCAGCATGGACAGGCTGAGGGTAAGCAGCCTGCCAGAGATGCCCAGTGATAGAAAAGTGGATTTAAAAAAATAATAATAAATAAATAAATAATTTAAAAAATTTTAAATTTTTTTAAAAATTCAAAAAATAAAAATATAAATAAATAAAAATTTTAATCAAAAATAAAGAAAATTAAAAAAAATTAAAAAATAAAAAGTAACTTATAAAATTAAAAAAATTAAAAATTAAAAATTAAATTTAAATTTAAAAAAAAAAGAAAAAAGTGGATTTCACCCACCCAGGCCATCAGACTCTGGACAAAGCTGAGTTATGGAACACCGTCCTTGCCACAGCCACAAAAGAAATGCAAAAGTGAAAAGTAACAGCATCTTTTAAAAGGCTGTCCTCCTTTCATCAGTGTTCCCAAACATAATACTCAAGCAGCAGGGCAGTTATCCAAATGTTACTGTTAGGGGAAACTGGGTCAGCAAACATGGGATCTTTCCAGATTCTTTCTCTTTTTTAAATTTCTTTTTAAGGCCAAACCTGTGGCATCTAGAAATTCCCAGACTAGAGATCAAATCTCAGCTGTAGCTGCCGGCCTTCACCACACCCCAGAAACGAGAGGGTCCTTAATCCACTGAGTGAGGCCAGGGATCGAACTCACATCCTTATGGATACTAGTTAGGTTCTTAACCTGCTGAGCCACAATGGGAACTCCCAGATTATTTCTTGCAACTGCATGTGAACCTACACTTAAAGTTAAGCAGGAGTTCCCTGGTGGCTCAGCAGGTTAAGGACCTGGTGTTGTCACTGCTGTGCCTCGGGAAGTTCTGCATGCCATAGGCCAAAAAAATAAATTTTATTTGCAGCAGTGTCAACTGCCATTTGTCTGTCTACCCAACAGATATCAGTGAGCATCTTCTCTGTGCCAGGCACTGTTCTAGGTGTTGGGGGAGAAAGTCCTAGGTGAGAATGACACAGAAAAACCTGCCCACATGGAGCTGGCTTTCTACAGTAAGTTGCCTCATCCAAAGCTTCATTGGCTCAGGCTGCTTACAAGTCAAGCAATTTAAAAAAATGCTTATTGGGGAAAAAAAAAAAAAAAAAACATGCTTATTTGGAGTTCCCCTCATGGCACAGCACAAATGAATCCGACTGTATCCATGAAGATGCGGATTTGATTCCTGGCTGTGCTCAGTGGGTTAAGGATCCTTCATTGCTGTGGCTGTGGTGTAGGCCAGCAGCTGCAGCTCTGATTCCACCCTTAGCCTGGGAACTTCCTGTATGCATTGGATGTGGCCCTAAAAAGAAAGAAAAAAAAAATGCTTATTGCACAAAGATTGATTACAAAGCCTTCACTTCTGGGCCCCACAAGGCAGTCTGATTAGGTCCCCGGTTATGTGGCAAGGCTCAGAGTGTCTGTGAAGACCAAGCCACCCCCAAGTGGCAAATCACTGAGTCATTAGTTCTCTCCACTGGTGCTTAGAACACCTGTAAAATGGAACTTGCTTTGTTCAACCAGCGCTTGGAAGGTCTGACTCCCTTCTCCTTGGTGCTTCTTTGCTCCAGGCCACAGAGAGCGTCCAAATAGGAGGCTGTGGGCATAGTCGGTTGTCACGGAGATGACGAGGCTGTGATTGATGAAGTGCAGATCCCAGCCAGTGCTCCCAAAGAAAGACGCTCCTCCCGGCCCTTCCGGCTCCCTCGAGATCCCAGTCAGCAGGGAGGAAGATGCAGTCGGCAGACAGAACGCGGCAGCCCCCCAAGCGCTGAGGGCTCCCTCCGCTCCTTCCGGCCCCAGCCCCAGGATCTCCTCCACCATGGCCTGCAACAGCACGTCCATCCAGACCGACGAATCTGCACCGCAGAACGGGAGCCTTGGGGAGGATTCCGGGGCGCCCGCCCCGCTCAGGATGTCCCTGGCGGTAGTCATGATGCTGATGATCGTGGTGGGTTTCCTTGGAAACGCCGTGGTCTGCATCATCGTGTACCAGCGGCCGGCCATGCGCTCGGCCATCAACCTGCTTCTGGCCACGCTGGCCTTCTCCGACATCATGCTGTCCCTGTGCTGCATGCCCTTCACGGCTGTCACCCTGATCACGGTCCACTGGCACTTCGGGGACTACTTCTGCCGGCTCTCTGCCACCCTCTACTGGTTCTTTGTCCTGGAGGGCGTGGCCATCCTGCTCATCATCAGCGTGGACCGCTTTCTCATCATCGTCCAGCGCCAGGACAGGCTGAACCCGCGCAGGGCCAAGGTGATCATCGCCGCGTCCTGGGCGCTGTCCTTCTGCGTCTCGGCACCCTCGCTGGCCGGCTGGACACTGGTGGAGGTCCCGGCGCGGGCCCCGCAGTGCGTGCTGGGCTACACTGAGGGCCCGGGAGGCCGCGCCTACGTGCTGCTGCTGGTGGGCGCCGCCTTCTTTGTGCCCTTCGCCGTGATGCTGTGCTCCTACCTGGGCATCCTGCACACCGTGCGCAAGAACGCCGTCCGCGTGCACAACCAGTCCGACAGTCTGGACCTGCGGCGGCTGCCCCGCGCCGGGCTGCGGCGGCTCCAGCGGCACCAGCAGGTCAGCCTGGACCTGAGCTTCAAAACCAAGGCCTTCACCACCATCCTGATCCTCTTTGTGGGCTTCTCGCTGTGCTGGCTGCCGCACTCGGTCTACAGCCTGCTGTCCGTGTTCAGTCGGCGCTTCTACTGCGGCCCCTCGTTCTACACCACCAGCTCCTGTGTCCTGTGGCTCAGCTACCTCAAGTCCGTCTTCAACCCCATCGTCTACTGCTGGAAGATCAAGAAGTTCCGCGAGGCCTGCCTGGAGCTGCTGCCCCAGACCTTCCAGATCCTCCCCAAAGTGCCTGAGCGGATCCGGAGGCGAATCCAGCCGAGTACCGTCTACGCGTGCCCTGAAAACCAGTCCGCCGTGTAGGGGAGGCCGACGCACCCCCTGGCCTGCGGCGCGGGGCCCCGCCTCCTCTGCTTGCCTCCACGGGGGCTTCTCCATCGCCAGCACTCTGTGGGGGCCTCTTAAGCACAAAGGGACTCATTTGTTACCAGGTGAGCTGCGGGCTCGCAAGGTTGCCAGATGAATTATTTTTGTTTCTAACGGCAGAAGAAACAATGTGTGGCTCTCAAGGAAACTGGACAGTGGTGAAGACGAAATGGGAAGTGAGTGGGTGATGGAGGAGTGGGGCACCCTTAGGGAGGGGACAGGGAGGGAAGTTGGCTGGGGGCTGGGGGTAGGAGGAAGCTTTGTCTAAAGAGCCCTCCCTGCACCTGCCTCCAGGATCCCCTCCACACCCTGGGCAGTTTCCATCCTGAGAAACCCAAAAGGTTCGATTCATCTCGTGGATCCTGAACCGTCTTGGGCACCAGTGTTCTCCAGAGGCTGTATGATTGCGGCTGTGCGTTGTGGAAACACAAAGGGTTCTTGGCACTGGTCGGGTGTGAATGTCCATGATGCCAGAGCATCCCTTCTATAAACCAAAGTCACGCTGGGAAGCGGGGAGCACCTGTGCTTTTCAGCTCCCCAGGGTGACCCATGGGAGGCCTCGGTGGCTTGAATCCCAGAGAATGTTCAGGGCAGCTCAGCTGAAAGGAGAAACCCACCCCAGCCTTCGTGCCAGTCTTTGACGCCCTACCTGGCCAGGCCCATCTAGGACGGGGGCTTTTCCAGAAGCCCATCACCTCCCTGCCTGCTGTCACAGCCCCTGGTCCCTGGGCCCCCCGTTCTCATTCCATCTGTCCCCGTGTGCAAGAACCACACTCCTGTAATTCGTCTTTTCAGCAAGTTCTTGTAGTGACTTACTTTTGGTCTCAGGAGTGGCCGGGGGGCTTTGCTGACGGGTTTCTCCCGGCCCCCTGAGGCCACCACATGTGTCCAGCGCTGGGCCTCCCCCCGCGGGCTGCCCCCTGACCTCTGTTCCTCTACCTCATTCAGGGCCACAGGAATCTGACCCCTGCCCTCGGGGTCAGTCACCTCCTGGGACCTCGGTCCCCCAGTCCGGGCAGGACTGGAGTCCCAGGAGGGCAGGGCCTAGAGGGGACCATTCTCCTTGTCCCAAACACCCAGCCCCTATGCCCAGGGCCACCATTACCAGCGGGAGCTTCTGACACGGGAGTGACCTTCCTGAGTTCAGGGCGCACGGGTGAGGCCACAGAGTCTCCTTACAGTTCCAGATCCGAGCAAAGTGGGGAGTTTAAGGAGAACTTGAGAAAAGATGACTCGAGGTCTAACTCTCTCAGGAACAAGTCATAGGGCCTTGCTTGCTTCACCCACTTCTCTGGGCCTCCACTTCCCCACCCGCCAAGCAGGGCAGCAGGTTGAGATGGTATCTGCTTTCCTGCCACCTACCTGATGCTCTGATCCCCACCTCCGTCTGTTTATCCATTCAGTGAGCACTTATTAAGTGTCCCTGAGATGCAAGGCACTGCAGGAGATGGTGACGAGGGGCAGGGGCTCAGCCCCAAAAGGCAGCTGATTTATCTCAGGATAATCGTAAGGCACACTTGGCGTCATGCACAGAAGCCCCTCTTGTGTTTGTCTTCTCATTTCCTTCCCGAGGTTGTATTCCTTCCCCCCGCCCACGCCGCCTTCTCTTGCTCTCCTCCCAGGACCAAGGCAGGAAAAAAGGGAACATCATTTACATGAATCTAGGACGGGGGCTTTTCCAGAAAATGATTGGCACCTTTTCTCACCAACTTCACCCTCGTTTTTGACCTGCCCTCCCCCCAGACCCTTTTATACCCAGAGAGAGGGGGCAGCAGGGAGAGAGAGAGAAGGAGCTAGAAGATGGGCCACGGGTCTGTGATTGATTGATGAGGGTCCCGTCACTTCTCTGTCCCCAGTGCCCCCAGCAAGGCCAGAGTTGCGTGGCCTCCGTGGTGTACAAGAGCACAGCCAGACCACCAAGGGGACCAGGGACCAGGCCTCTGGGATCCTCCCTCTGCCAGCGGGCATTGAAGAGAATGGTCTTCAGGAGTCTTGAGTAAAAGAGAAATCACAAAACTGAATGAGCAAAGGCACCCAAATTTACATCGATCAGTGTTCTCTGATGTATGTTGGACCGTAACATATATGTTTCAAAGTAATAATTTTGTATATATTTTAAATAAAGTATTCTTGTTCTTTCAGTGTATAAGACTGTGTTCTTGCCAGAATTAGCACCAGGGCCACAACTAGTAAGCCACGAGTCTGGGGTCCACACCTTGGAACACGCCATCACTTCTGGAAGCCTGGAATCTGGAAGCCACTAGCCAAGCTGCAGAGCCCAAAGGACAATACAGATCAGATGGCACCAGGAGACTGAGTGGTTTGGGGGGGGGGGTCATAACAGGGCTCCCACATTTTAAACCTCCCCCCCCACCCCCCAGTAACTCCAGCTGGCTGGTTTCCACCCCTGACTTTCACTTTGTGCCCTCGGGAGTCTCTGCAGCCCTGCTGAGCCTTAAACTTGGAGGTCCTTAGATACTATGTAAATTCCAAGTTCTTGTCCCCTTCACTGAAGCCTGTAGGGCAACCACTGCTTCTTTGTATTTTGTCTTCATCTTCTCTCCGGCCTTGGGCTTCATGCAAACTCTGGGCAGTGACTGGAGTGTGATAGCCCCTGGGCCCCATGGGAGAGCCTAGCCTCAGAAAATGAGACACAGTAAGTTTCAGAAGTGTCCTCCTAATTCTGACCCCTTGGAAAAATCACCACCTTGTCGTCGGGAATCTTGGCCCCTGCTGTTAAGGTGACAGAGGAGCAAAATTTCTCTAGGCCGTTTTGTCAACTGAAATGAGCAGGAAACTCTAGATCAGGCATTCCCATGGTGGTGCTGCAGGAACTAACCTGACAAGTATCCATGAGGACGTGGGTTCAATCCCTGGCCTTGTTCAGTGGGTCAAGGATCTGGCATTGCTGTGGCTGTGGTGTAGGCTGGCAGTTGCAGCCCTGATTCGACCCCTAGGCTGGGAACTTCCACCTGCCATGGGTGCGGCCCAGAAAAAGACCAAAAAAAAAAAAATAAGATCAATTCCCACGGCTACCTTGATCCCTGGTATACTTTCCCCAACATGATGTATAGCACATGCTTTTTTCAGACTACAAACGCCACCTCCTTTATTATTTCTGAGGTTGCTCTGTGCTCCTTGTTCACACTGTGGGCAGCCCTGCTCAGGAGTCCCTGGAGTCTTGGGGAGCAGAAGTTGGGTGGAGGGAATAGCACGTTCCCAGCCCAGCGCCACCTGCTCTGTGAGATTCAGGCAAATGATTCTTCCTCCAGGTTCCTAGTCTCCTAAATGATGGAGACGCTCCCAGCCAGAGGCCACATGAAGAATACATGAAATAGTGTATATGAGGGTCTAGTCCAATGTCAGGGTCATGGTAGGGCTGGCTCTCTGGGGCAGAGTTCATTAGACTTGTGCTGTCAACCTGCTCGAAGGCCCAGGACACAACATTCACTGAAGCCAGGAACAGGGAACCAATGGCCCGAAATGACCTCTTCCTTCCAGGGGAAACTCTGCCTGTGCTGTGAGTCCACCTCCCTGGGCTGTTAGGGGGTGGGGGGATGGTGTTGGTGTAACCCCACTACAAAGACCCAGGAAGCAACCCAAGGTCTCACCCCACTGTTCTCAGTGACTCCGAGGTCTGCAGAGAGCTGGGTAGGGTAACTGGGCACGCAGGGATACGGGTGGAAAAGGGTGCATGGGCAGGGCTGCTGTAACAGAGCCCCCAAGGCTAACTTTAAGACATAACCCCACTCCCTCTCAAGAAAGTCCCAGTAGCAAGGCGCGCCCTCTGCCCATGTGGTTGTTCAGAACGCAGGTTCCTCCCATCTCAGTCTCTGTTGTCCACACCTCTGTGGTCAGTCTGGGCAGCAACCAGGTTGTGTCCCAGCCCTTGACACAAAAGAGTGGAGGAAGGGGGAATACAGCACAAACACCCTCCCTACACTTCCCTGCTACTGAGTCTAGTCACATGACCCTGCCAGCTGAAAGGAGGCTGGGAGATGGAGCCACATAACCCCCCAGCTGTAAAGGAAGCTGGGAGACAAGTCACATTATGCTACCAGCTGTAAGGCTGAGAGACTAGTAATATGACCCCATCAGATGCATAGGAGACTGTGGGAGGCATCATGTGACCCCATCAGCTGCCAAGGAAGTGGGGAGTTGGGTCACATGACCCCATGAGTTGCAAAGGTGACTGGGAGACCAGTCACATGCTCCCACTGGCTGAAAGGAGATGGATGATGAGTCACATGATCCCACCAACAGCAAGGCCACCTCTCAGCCTTCTTTGAGTTTTGGGGTCATATGACTCAACTCCCATCCACCTCTTTAGCTCGAAGGCAGTGACTGGTCTCCCAGCCTGCTTTACAGGTCATGGGGTCAACTTCGGTTCAGTGGGTGGAGTCATGCAACTCCATCTCCCAGGCTGCTTTGCAGTCCGTGGTGTTATGTCACTCCTATCCCAGCCCCCTTGCAGCTGCTGTGGTCCTGTGACTCTCTCCCAGCCTGCTTTGCAGCTAGTGGGGTCTTGTGATTTGGCTCCCTTCTTCCTTTCAGCAGGTGGAGTGAGTCATGTGACTCCATCTCCTACCTGCTTTGCAACTGATGGGGTCATGTGACTGGTCTCCCAGACTCCTTAGCAGTTGGCTTTGTCATATGATTCATCTCTCAGCCTCTTTTGCAGTTGGTGAGGTTGTGTGACTGATCTCCCTGCCTCTGTTCACCTGGTGGGGTCCTATGAGACATATCATGTGACCCCTCCAGTGGCAAAGGAGGCTGGGAGAGTGATTTCCTAGCCAAGAGGCCCTTTGTCCAGTTTTAGCTTTGTCAACAGGGAAGGAGTTGGGGGCTTCTCAGGAGTCTCTACCAGGATGTTGCATGATCTTGAAAAACAGCCTTAGAACACATGAATATTCCCAAATCATAAGTACAGATTTCATAATGAGAATTTTCTCACTGTGAAATAAACATATCATCTCTTTACTGCTAGCCCCCAATGCCTGGGAACCTACCTCCAGATACAAAATTGCATGCATGTTCATGCCTGGGCTGAGGTGAGCATCACCACAGTTACACACAAGTGTTGGAGAATTCGTAGCCACAGAGGGCTGACTTTTGCCAGGATAAACAATTCTCCATTTAAAACAACAGTCAAGGAGTTCCCATCGTGGCGCAGTGGTTAACGAATCCGACTAGGAGCCATGAGGTTGCGGGTTCGATCCCCGGCCTTGCTCAGTGGGTTAACAGATCCAATGTTGCCATGAACTGTGGTGTAGGTCGCAGATGCGGCTTGAGTCCCGCATTGCTGTGGCTCTGGCGTAGGCTGGTAGCTACAGCTCCGATTAGACCCCTACCCTGGGAACCTCCATATGCCACGGGAGTGGCCCAAGAAATGGCAAAAAGACAAAAATAAATAAATAAATAAATAAGTAAAACAGTTAAGAGCGATGAGGCCGACTCTTTCAAGAATTTGATTACTTTAAAGAAAAGGTCATAATGTCACAGCTTTGTCTCTTGGAGGGCACTGAACAGGTTGCTGATGGCTCAGAGTATGGGAGCCTTGGGCCAGGACATAGTGATTGAACTACTCAAGGAAAGGGAGGGCTGGGGCCCTGGGGGCACTTACATCTGGATCGTGTAAGATTAAAAGGATGTTTGAACACAAGACGTGGTGTGTGTGTGTGTGTGTGAGTGTGCATGTGCACGCGCACATGTTATTGTGGGCAGGCGTCAGAGGGCACTGTAGCCAACAGTTATAATTTACCTTCCACTGTCTCCCCTTCTGTCCTGGAGGAGCTGGGGACAAGGAGTTGTAGGAACCAGAGAGGTGCCCGGCTCACACAGGGAGCTAGGGAGGGGCTGCAGCCCAGAGAGATGTTTCCTAATTAGTCTGATGGGAACAGAAGGAACTCATCTGTGTGGGAAAAACTCAGATGTGACTAGAACCTTCCCTTCTGCAATCAGAAATCTGAGGGTGCTCCTGGGCCAGTTCAGCCTCAGAAGGGTCAGGGTAACGCCTCACAGTCCCCAAGGCCAAGGTACTAAGGACAATGACACCTGGTGGGCACATTCCAGCTCCTCTGCGCTCTCTTCTGTATCACTGGCATCTGCTGTCCCTTTGCCAAGCCCTCCAGCCAAGGGAGAAAAATAGCCAAGCTCATTTTTGGAAGTTTTTGTTGTTGTTGTTGTTGTTGTTTTTGTCTTTTTAGGGCCACACCTGCAGCATATAGAAGTTCCCAGGCTAGAGGTCGAACAGGAGCTGCAGCTGCCAGCCTACACTGCAGCGGGTTCGTTAACCACTGAGCCACGGAAGGAACTCCCCGGAAGCTTTTTTTTTTTTTAAAGACGGAGTTGCAGCTCCTTATTCACTGTCCTTTCGGGACCCCTTTTCTCCTTTCCTCCCTCGTTGCTGCCGTCCCCCTTGGTTCGATGTTTTGCTGTGGTATCAAGAAGACTTCAAGTGTTTCACGAACTGTGAAGACAGGGTCCCTCACCTCACCGTAAAAGAGAAACAGATGTGAGTGATTTTAGAAATGCATAAGGTCCAGTGCAAGGTGCATTTGGCCTTCAAAGCCTGCACAATGGGACGGGAGGGAGAAACACTGGGCAGCAGGGTCTCCCCAAGACTTCCATTGTCCCAGGATTTACTGGGCCCTAAAGGAAGCAAGTGGTCGAGGCTCCCAGGAAGTGTTTTCCCCCCTCCGGGATGCTGGGGGCTGCTGAGAGCATCCGCTCTGGCCCGCAGGGGATAGAGAGAACCTGCCGACTTCCTGTGTTCTCTAAGGAATGACGTTCTAGGAGTTCCCCTCATGCTTCAGTGGTTAACGAATCTGACTAGCATCCATGGGGATGCAGGTTCGATCCCTGGCCTCGCTCAGTGGGTTAAGGACTCGATGTTGCTGTGAGCTGTGGTGTAGGTCGCAGACATGGCTTGAATTCTGCTTTACTGTGTCTGTGGCGTAGGCTGGCAGCTACAGCTCTGATTGGACCGTTAGCCTGGGAACTTCCATATGCCACAGGGCGGCCCTAAAAAGACAGAAAAAAAAAAGGAATGATGTTTTACTAGGTTTTTGTCTCGCAGAGTCTAAATCTCTGTTACAGCTTCCTGTGAACTGACAGATCCTCTTCCGCCCTCAGAGCCCTTCACTTCCCAGCCCCCGTCTCCATTTTTCTTGGCTCTTTCCTTTTCAGAGGATGCAATAAGCAGATACGGGTAGTTCTTAACTAGACATGAGTGGACTCTAAACTTTAAGGTTTAGATTTAGATTCTGTAAGAGGATGGTGTAGGCCAGCGGCTGTAGCTCCGATTAGACCCCTAGCTTGGGAATGTCCGTATGCCTTGGGTACAGCCCTAGTAAAGACAAAAAAAAAAAAAAAGATTTTTCTTTCTAGTCTTTTTAAATTACATTTTCAAAAAGCATATATTCGTTTGCAAATTTCAGACCATACTTCACCATGACTTTTTAGCCTAACTTTCTGGTGTTTTTTTTTTTTTTTTTCCATGTTTTGAAGTGATTTCTAAACGTCTCTTACATGGACGCACCACAAGTTAAGTTTTTTTTTTTTATCTTTTGTCTTTTTTTTGTTGTTGTTGTTGTTGTTGCTATTTCTTGGGCCTCTCCCGCGGCATATGGAGGTTCCCAGGCTAGGGGTCGAATCGGAGCTGTAGCCACCGGCCTACGCCAGAGCCACAGCAACGCGGGATCCGAGCCGCGTCTGCAACCTACACCACAGCTCACGGCAACGCCGGATCGTTAACCCACTGAGCGAGGGCAGGGACCGAACCCGAAACCTCATGGCTCCTAGTCGGATTTGTTAACCACTGCGCCACAACGGGAACTCCTCCCAAGCTAAGTTATTTAAGTACTCCTTGTTTTGATTTTTTTTTCTCTTTTCCACTGTTTTTAAGAGTCATGGGAGTTCATCTGTGGCATAGTGGAAATGAATCCAAATCCAACTAGTATCCATGAGGATTCAGGTTTGATCCCTGGTCTCACTCAATGGGTTAAGGACCCTGAGTTGCTGTGACTGTGGCGTAGGCTTCAATTTGATCCCTAGCCTGGGACTTTCCATGTGCTGTAGGTACAGCCATAAAAAGCAAGAAAAAAAAAAAATCTGTATGGTGTTCCCGTTGCGGCTCAGTGGGTTAAGGACCTAATGTTGCCATAAACTGCGGTATAGGTCATGGATGCAGCTCAGATCCTGCATTGCTGTGGCTGTGGTGTAGGCCAGCAGCTGCAGCTCTGATTCCACCCCTGGCCTGGGAACCTCCGTATGCCACGGGTACAGCCACAAAAAGAAAAAAAAAAGGCTATATTTTCTGTATTCTGATGCTTTAACGTTCTGAGGCCTGGCTAACCCTGGAGAGTTGGCCACTCCAAGGGCTGGCTAGTTCCTAGAGACAGTAAACAATTCACCTACTAGCTGGTCCAAATGCAGACCAGTTCACCCAGAGCCCATTCCCACCACCTCTATGGAGGGCCCACTTTCAGAGCTAATATCTGCCTGATCTAGTCACTGGCGGTGGGGTAACTAAATATACTGCTTAAAAACCATGAAATGGACTATTATTCAGCCTTAAAAAGGAAGGAAATTCTGACATATGCTACAAGATAGATGATTTTGAGGACCTTAAGCTGAGTGAGATAAGCCAGAGTATCAAATATGCTGGACAATGGAGTTCCCGTCGTGGCACAGCAGAAACAAATCCAACAGGAACCATGAGGTTTTGGGTTCAATCCCTGGCCTCGATCTGTGGGTTAAGGATCTGGCATTGCTGTGAGCTGTGGCATAGGTCACAGACACATCTCAGATCTGGCGTTGCTGTAGCTATGGTATAGGCTGGCAGCGACAGCTCCCATTAGACCCCTAGCCTGGGAACCTCCATATGCTGCAGGTGCGGCCCTAAAAAGACAATAAATAAATAAACAAATATGCTGGACAAATACCGCACGGGGATTGTACTCATATTGTACAGTCATAGGGTATCTGGACTTCTCAGATAGAAATGACAAGGGTGGGGCCCAGGGCCTGGGGGGATGGAGTCAGTGTTTCATGAGGACCAGAGTTTCTGTTTGGCAAGATGAAAATGTTGGAGAGATGGCCGGTGGGATGCTTGTCCAGCATTGTGAACGTGCATGGAGAAATGGTTAAAACGGTGAATTTTATGTTCCATGCATTTTATCACAGTAAAAGAATCCATGAAAATGGAGAGAAAACAAACATGCATGGAAAATGCATTTAACTATAGTCATACTAGTAGTTCTGATTGGACTGGAGTAGGCACAGGTGACTGTGGAAGTCCCAATAGGGGATCATAGATAAAGAGGGAAACCTGTGGGAGTTCCCGTCATGGCGCAGTGGGAATGAATCTGACTAGGAACCATGAGGTTGTGGCTTCGATCCCTGGCCTCACCCAGTGGTTTAAAGATCTGGCATTGCTGTAAGCTGTGGTGTAGACCAGCGGTGGCTACAGCTCCAATTTGACCCCTAGCCTGGGAACCTCCATATGCAGCAGGTGCGGCCCTCGAAAGCCAAAAAAAAAAAAAGAGGGACACCTGGGAGATGTTGGGAGACCACTGCAAGCTCAAGAAAACCATCAGCAGAACAAGGCAGGCTTGCTTAATGAGTGGAAGTGCCAGAATTGCCTCAGGTCATTGGGTAGGGGATGGAGTGAGGCCTGCATTCAGATTCAGACCTAGAGCAAGAGTTTGAATACTACCCCTCAGCCAATTTGAATACACACCTAACGGGATACTAAGGAAGAGCTACTACTCCCAGAAAGGAAGAGGCGGGCCTTTCTGACCCCCACGCCCCTTGGAGGATAAAACTTTCGGCTGTCAGGATTCTTGGGCAGAGCTTTTTTCTTGCATCTCTTACAAACGTCCTACCCTAATAAGCCTGTTTCTTGCCTATCACTTTGTCTCTCGCCGAATTCCTTCTGCGTGGAGGGATAAAGAACCTGAACCTCAGTAAATCCAGACACAGGGTGAGTAACTAGCATTTAAAATCGTGGTTTTAAGTCCCAATCTGGCATTAGGTTGGGTTCGAGACCCAATCTGTGTTTTGGCTGGGTTTAAGTCCCGGCACGTGGGTTCAAGCCCCAATTTGACTTCTGGCTGTGTTCAGTGCTGTTGGTTTCAGTGCGGTAATTTTTCTTTTTTTTTTTGGCAAGAAAATTTTCTGTTTACTCATATAAAGTGAATAAATTCTTGTAAGTTAAGTGAAATCAAAGAAATCAAATCAGAGTTCCGGTCATGGGTCAGTAGTTAATGAACCTGACTAGTATCCATGAGGATGTGGGTTCGATCCCTGGCATCACTCAATGGGTTAAGGATCTGGTGTTGCAGTGGCTGTGGTGCAGGCTGGTAGCTGCAGTTCCGATTCGACCCCTAGCCTGGGAACCTCCGTATGCCGTGGGTGTGCCCTCAAGAAATCAAATGCCCTTAGGAGCATGTACACAATTGGGAAAATGCCCTTCATTCTAATTCTCAGGAAAGCCTAAGTTCAGCATTTCAGTTTTAGTTCTTTATTTACGCCACACCCAAGGCAAGTGGAAGTTCCCAGACCAGGGATTGAACCTAGACCACAGAAGCATCCTGAGCCATTGCAGTGACAACACTGGATCCTTAGCCCACTGAGCTACCAGGGAACTCTTATATTTTACATATTGATGAACTTAAGTCAATTGCTGTCTGTAAGTCAGCAATGTATTGAAAAAGAATTTTGCAATAGACCTGGGGGTTTGGCTGGGATGTGCTGATTTCTGAAGTGGGAAAGGGCAGTCCTCAGTCCACCATGCACCCGCTGCTCCCAGCAAACCGTAACCATGTGAGCGGCAGGACAGAGGCCAAGGCTGGCAAGTGAGCAGGATGGCAGCAACAACGCCTCTCATGCTTGTCCTGTTCCTGCTTCCCCAGCTTAGTCAGAAACAAATCGAACCTGAAAAGGAAAAGCTGGTAAATCTAGCGAGACGAAGGAAAGAGTCCTCTAGAGAGGGGATTGGTCATGGTGAAGGGCTGTGGAAGCCAGAGCCCCTGAGAACAGGTAAAGCAATGCTCAGCCCAGACTGGAAGGCGCTGGAGCAAAGGGCACCCGAAACCTGCTTTTGCAAAGGGCAGCTGGAGCCAGTGGGCGTGGGCCACACCCAGGGCTTGTCCTGGTCACAATGAGATTCTGGGAGCAGATGCACTGCTGCGCCTCAGTGGGGACCTGCAGAGGAGCTTCTGTGCTGGGTGCTTCCCCGAGCCCCAGATCTGACAGGGCAGCATCTGGTATCAGGGCCTGGACCGCCTTCTCCTTTGCGCTGCTTCTCTGCTCGAAACCCAGGGCTGACACCCGAGGGTCCCCAGATACCTGCTGGGGCCACCTCCAGGCTGTGGATGGCACCACGTGGTTTCGCAGAGGTGGCTTTCCAGGACCGCCACTGATGTGCTTTGGCCAGTGAGACCGGGGCTGTCCCACACCTGCTGACCACGTCTTACCACCCAAGTCACATGTGGCTGTTGCCTCGTGGGTGTGGCTTTCCAGTTCCTTCTTGCTGGACCACGTGGTCCAGATTCCTGCACCTCCTCCTTCCACAGCCCCACTTCCAGCAAATGGGGTGTGAGTATCTAATTCCACCGACGCCAGTCACAGCCCATTTAGCAAGTCAGGCGCCAGGCTTTGCCCCCACCGGCGATCCATCAGGACCTCAATCCACAGGGCTGTTTTCTCTCAGCCACTTTGTCTGAATCCGTGATCTCTTCTTTTCCAGCCAGGATGGCCAGCCCAGGTCCCCCATTCCTCCCCCTAATATGCTAATGAGCCCTAAGTGCCAATGACACTGGAGTGAGAGAAGTGGCTGAGCATGGGCACCCTGGCTGGTTTCCGGTTTCCTCTTTTGCGGTCAGTAAAGCATCGGTGGGGAAACCTGTAGGCGGGGACCACAGCTCCCACCCACTGTGGCCCCAAGAAAGTCACCCCAACAACCTGCACCTCAAAATATGGATGACTCACCACAGCTCGCCCTTCCACCTCCCACACCTCCTTGGGCTTGACCAGCCCTATGGCAGGCAGGTCGGCTTAGATCGCTCGGGGGCTCTCAGTTGGGAACGGGCCCTCGCCCCCAGCTGGTGCAGGACCTGGATGGAAGAAGGGGCTGTGAGATACACACAACAGGATTTCTAGAAGTGCTGCGATGAATGGGGTTCTAAGGGATGAATTAAAATTTAAAGGGTGAGATTTAGACAAAGTATTTATTCGAGGGAGTAGAAATATAAAGACAGCAAGCTTGCCTTGGGAGTGTTTGGCTAAAGGGGTGCTAAGTGCAGTTCTCTTGTGCGTCAGCGGGTTAAGGATCTGTTGTCACTGCTGTCCCGTGGGTTTGATCCCTGGCCCCGGAACTTCCACATGCCGTGGATGTGGCCAAAAAAGATTTAAAAAATAAATAAAAATAAAGGGGTGAGAAGCCACCAGAAATCATTAGAGGAAGTACACAGAATTAAAGAATTTTAATAAAATCAATATTTCCATATGTACACCTTGGGTATCTGGGACCTGGTCCGGGCCGAGAGTAAACCTGCGAGGACCACAGCGTCTACAGGAGAGTGAGTGGGAAGCAGGGCTGCTCCAGACGTGTGGTGCACTGCAATTCCAGGCTGGCACCCACAGCCTGCAAGGTCCTCCTGCCAGCACATCCCTAGGCTCAGGCACGGACCTTCCAGCTCTGAGCGCAGGCCTGAGGTGCCACAGCCCCCACGACACTCCCACAGGGATACTTGATAAGTGACAGCACAGAAACAGCTTGTGAAATTAAAGTCTTGCCCATAGAATACTCATGTCCATGTCCACTGAGTCCATCCCTGCTGCTTTGACTGGGACGGTTACACAGCACCTACCTCGGGGAGAAAAGGGCCAAGAGGGGTTCTAATTGCTCTGTTCACCGCACAGTCACAAAACAGCAGGCCTTGAGAAAGACCCGTGCGTTTCTTTCAAAAATACGATTTGAGAAAAGGGAGAGTTAAGACAGGTGAGAGCAAGGTGATGCTTTTTAATAATTCTGCACAGAATTCTGCTGTGTCCAAGGATGTGGAAGAGACAGAAAACTGTTCACCTTTAGTGCCCATTATTCTAAAGGAAAACAGGCATTTCAAGATATGGATTGACGTTCAGCGAAGGGAAAGACATGTGTCCCCAAATTAGGGAGTCACCAGAAGGCTTTTCCAGGACTGCACCCACGCCTAGAGAGACGGTGCTTTGAAAAGTGCAGTGTCCCATGTACTGTCACCTGTCCTCAGGAATGAACCCAGACTCACAAGTGGTGACGATAAGGCGTCTGGAAACGTGACCCTCCTTCAATCACCGCAGGGGAAGGCTCAGGACCCGCTTACACAGCACACGGCTAAGTTATGGAATTTCTCCATCATTTATTCCTTAGAAATTGAGACCCAGTAGGAAAGAGCATGGATGTCTTTGCTTTCCGGCCTGGGCAGGATCCCAAGAGGAGAGACTGTAGACCATTATTAGTACAGAAAATGTTTTTCCGGAACAGGGGCTGATCTGTGTCCCCGTCCGTAAGGCCTGGACTGGAGGGAGGGATGGCTCCCAGGGTCCCCTGGTCACACATAGGCTGATGAGAGGCTGCCAGGCCGCACGGCTGGGGACATGGCCTTTTATTGTTAGTCCCTGATAGAGTCAATCCCCGCCAGGAAGAAATGCAGAAGAGGGCAGTGAAATAACCACAGCGTCAGCTTCCTTGGGGACGCCGGGTCTGTGAGGCTGGGGAGCATCTGTCCCCTCTGTCCCGTGTGTGCAGGAGGCCACGGGGCAGGGGGTAAAGTGTTGGAGGTAAGGCGGCCTGACTGGACTTCCTCGCAGGCAGCACTCCCTCGGGAGGAGGTGGATTCCCCGTCACTGAGCAGCGGCTGTCACCCATGGCCAGCCCCACCCAGGCCACCCTGCAGGGTATACTTGGCTTGGTGTCCCCGGCCTTTCGCTTTTCACCCAAGTCATCAGAGGATACATTTTAACAAGGAAAAACGTCCCTAACGAACATGACAGGTGCACTGCTGAACGAGAGAGAAACCACAAAGAGGATGTAACTTTAAATAAAAACTTCCAGTCCAACACGGCCATCGTGGAGTTTCGAACCAGCAGACGGTGTGGGTTTCGTCCCTGCCACCGACTTCCAGACCCATGTCCTCAGGGCCCTCACTGTGAGGCATCCAGAGTGAATGAATTTACCCAAAGCGGGGGCTTGGGTGCACAGGCAGGCCTTTTGGGGGGTGGGGGGTGGGGGGTGGGGTGGGAAGGAACAGATACTTCCCTAAGGTCCACGGTCCCCAGGGCAGAGCCCGAGATGGGGCCAGCGGCCGATCGGTGAGGATGAGGATGGTGCCCCCCACCCCCACCCCCCGCCACCGGTCCCCATGGAGCAGACATTTCCAGAGCACATGTGCATCTACAGATCGGGGCACGGTGGGGGGGTTGTCTGGGTGGCGAGGGGGGGCGGTGTCTGGGAAGAGTCTGGGGTCGTGATGTGCCTGGACAGGCAAGTCTGGCGAGTCTTTGGGGGGACCGTGCATTGACATCCGATGGCTGCGAAGAGCCCATTTCCCAGCATCAGATGCTGTCCCTCGGCCACGGCTGGTGCGAGCGCAGCGGCCTCTGCTCTGGGTGCCCGACAGGCTTGGTGAGGAGCCCCCAGCCAGGCCTGTCAAGTCCGGGCCCCGGGGCTCGGGGAGCGGGGGTTCGTGTGTCTGCTGGCCGCACAGT
The DNA here is from genome assembly GCF_016906955.1 of Phacochoerus africanus. Classification (NCBI taxonomy): domain Eukaryota; kingdom Metazoa; phylum Chordata; class Mammalia; order Artiodactyla; family Suidae; genus Phacochoerus; species Phacochoerus africanus. Next base: position 53,549,082 of record NC_062548.1, on the reverse strand, counting down.
GGGTGTGGACAAGCCCCCCGTTGGGGAACCTGACAAACGCAGGCTCGGAGAACGGGGTTTGGCACAACTGGCAGAGCTTTTTGTCTGAGAGCCGAACAGAGCTTCCTTTCAGCTTCATCTGCAAAGAGACAGAAAGACAGAGACTTCTGGGACGTCAAGTCACACTGGTTTTCAGAGCTGACACGCATTACCCCGTGGATCACTGATGAGCTCGGCTTTCACATCAATTCCTGAGCTAGAATATTAGAGGTGAAAATAAACACAAACAGCCTCAGGAACTGGAAAAGTCAGAAAGGCTATGCAACTGCCTTCTTTTTTACAGAAGTAATTGCTGGTCTCAGTGGGGCATTTCCCACTGAGACCTTCTCTCAAACATCCGCTGAGTTCGAGTGTATTCAAATAAGGCCTGTTATAAAGTCACACGGTGTTGGAGCTGCAAAGACCATGGGAGCTGTCTAGTTACCTGTTCTCCTCGTTTGCACACAAGGAAAGTGAGGCCCAAATAAGAGACTTAGTCAAAGCCATGTGGTCGATCCATATGGCACGTTCCTGACCAGAGCCAGGAAGTGTCACTTCCTTCCTTTAAAGGTAATTGACCAAACTAACCAAACTTCATTACCCCTGTCTGATAAATAGGCCCCCTGCTCTGCAAGTTAGAAGCCTTTCTGTACAATTCACGCGTGTTGACCCAGCGAGTCAGCCCATTGGCAGGATGGAGGGATGGCCTGGTAAGTCACCTTATTAGTTTCTCTAGTCATTCAACAAACACACATTCAATGGCTTCAAGAGGCTTGGCTCAGGAACAGCAATATAAGTAAAGGAGGTTCTTGCCTCTGAGAACCCCATGCCTAACAGAGAAGGAGGCAACTCCGGGTACATGCAGCGAGTGGGCAGGCAGATGAGGCTCCAGATGAGGCACCAGTCTGCTTTCAGGATGAAAGGTTTCACAAAAGAAAAGACTTGGGTGGGGTTTCAAGTAGGAGTTCACCAGCACAAAATGAGCTAAGAATGTCTCAGGCAGAGGAAAGCAGGGTATGAGAGGAGCCCCCTTGGAAGGTGCACACCTCCTGAGAGCAGTGAGATGAGCGGGACCAGCCTGGGGAGGGAAGCCAGATCTTCCCGCCTGGACTCCCCCCCGCTCCCCCCCCGGGGGGGGGGGGTCCATGGAGGCTCCCCAGCAGGAGGAACACGTGGGTTCCTGCTCTGGGTGCGCAGGCTGGTCCTCTCCAGAGAGAGGTCTCCCCGAGTGAGCTTGGGGAGGCAGCTCCCCCAAATTCCGGCGTGGAAGCCCTAGGCCCCAGGTGAAGGCGCATGGAGGGGGGCCTTGGGTGGTATCGAGGTTGAAGGAATCACGAGGGTGGGGCCCCCACAAGCCCCGGGGGTGGCCCTTACAGGAGAGGAAGAGGCCAGCTGAGCCCTTGGCCTGTGGGATTTGTCACCGCAGCCGGAGAGGACTAGCAGTGCAGTTCTGGCTTGGTTGCAACTCACTCCTTGAAGGTTCTGTGCGGCCCCCGGTGCCTCTGCCTCCGCCCCCTTCTGTGAAAGGGAGACGGTAACGGCCGCGGCTGGGTGAACCAGCTGCGTGGACGAGGCCATCGTGACCTACAGTGTGGAAGGGGCGGTGCACAGCGCTATCCGCGCCTCCCTCGCTCACCCCCGATCCTCAGCGCCTGGCAGGGGAGGGGCTGCGGCCACCGCACACCTGCCCGCCCAGCGCGCACCTCCACTGCCGCACCTGATTCTGGGTGAACAGAATCCCAGCTGGGGCGCGTTGAAGCGATGGAGAAAAAAATGGAGAAAGAACATTTTCCCTTGGGTGCAATCGACCTTGACTTAAATGCCTAACACAGCAAGGCTGGCTCTCACCTTGTCATATTTGTAGATCAGGTTTTCGGACTTGGCCAGGCCCACGGCCACCTGGGTGGTCCTCCGAGCGTGGATGCTGTCCCTCACGGCCCCCGTTAGGAACGGGCAGAGCAGCTGCACCGACCACGAGCCTGGCAGCAGCTGCAGGACCTGAGCGGCGTCAAACTCGGCGGCGTGGCGGTTTAGGAGGTCCACGGCGGCCACGGTCAGCTCAGTCGAGGAGGGACCAGGGCCGAGGTAGAGGGCCAGCAGCAGGTGGAAGAGCCGCTGGCGGTAGGGTGGGTCTCTGCCCTCGGATCGCCACAGGCAGTAGTCCTCCGCCGCCGGGAAGTCCGCCAGCTCATGGACGAGGATGCGCAGGGCGTCCTCGTGCTGCTCCAGCTTCCCATGCAGGATGGCGCTCTCCATAGGAAGCCCGGCGCCCCGGATCCTGTCTGTGAGGTGGGATCCACTGGTTAGAGACGCAGGGCCCAGGCTTCATGGTGCCAGTCTAACCCGCGCTGCCTGCCCAGGGCCCTCGGCTCAAAAACCGGCAAAGCAGGGCTACCACTGGACACCCCACGGGGGGGGGGGGGGGGGGGGGGGCAGAGTTTTGGGGCATCTAGGCAGCTGGCCAGGAAGTCTGCCTGCAAGGTGCCTCAGGAGAAAGTCCACGTGTCCCCCAGGTCACTGGGGCCCAAGCCACATGCTCAGGGTCAGCCAATCAGCGGTATACATTAAATAAGGGTTTTTTTTGTTTGTTTGTTTTACTTATTTGAGGAGGGATTTTATTTTATTTTATTAGCCAGGCCTGCTGCATGCATAAGTTCCCAGGGCAGGGATCAAACTGGCACAAGAGTGACAATACCAAGTCCTTAACCACTAGGCCACCAGGGAATTCCAAATAAGATGTCTTTAAACAGACATATATTAACATGGTTATTGACTGAGTGGTTAATTATTGACTGGTATGGATCAGTCCACAGAAATGTGACCAGGGGTTTTTGGGAACCTGACCCTGAATTTCTCCAGATGAGAGGGCTCAGGAACCACAGATTCAGTTGTGGAGACTTTATAGGACTTGGTGACTCTGGACAATGGGAATGGATCCTAACAGTCAGAACATGGAGTTCACTGCAGCTAAAGAGCAATAGTCATTCACAGGTAAGGACACCCGGAAGCTCCACACTGTCCCCCAGGTAAGGACACCTGGAAGCTCCAGTGTCCCAGGAGTGCTCCCAGCTGCTGCGCTGAGGCTCTTCTACAACATGGAAACTGTGGTCTCCGCACTGGGTGGAAATGAAGAGCAGGCCCCTCCAGGATCCCTGCCTCCCGGCTCCAAGCAGGTGGGCACACTGCTGAGGGCAGGACCAGCCCGCAAGGCCAGGATCAAAGCTGGAGCCTCAGAGGGAATGGGCCCAAGTGCATCAATGCCAAGGAAGGAAGTTCGAAGGGAGATTGGCTCGGCCGCCGCGCAGGCCTCCTGACTTCCCAGGAGGCCTTTGTGCCATGGGCCCCAGAGCCACTGTCCCTTTCTTGGGGGGTGAAGGATGGATGCAGGGCCTCGCCCGCCCTCCAGAAGGCTGACCCTGTGCCACAGAGATTCCAGGACCACCCCTCCACCCAAGTCCAGACAAGATGCCAAGGCCTCCGTCCCTGCGTCCCCTCCACCTGAGGCTGCGGAGACCCACTCACCCAGGAGGAAGTGGACTCGGTACGAGTCGGATTTCTGGAGCAGGTGTCGCAGCTTCGCCCGCGTCTCGGTCACTGCTGCACCTGTGGCGTCGGCGCCGGGCTTCTGCTGCAGCACCTCATCCAGGTAGAGCATGGCCAAGTGCGTGTGGTACTCCTCCCTCTGCAGGACACGGGCGGGCAGGCAGCGTGTGCAAGGGGCCCTGAGACCTCCCGCCCGCAGGCACCCCAAGACCCGCCAGGCAAGGTTGGGGGGCGCTCCGGGGTGGAGCACATGCTCTGGGGTGAAAGCAGAGAGGCCAAATCTAAAATCTATGGGAAAATATAAAAGGCTCCCTTGTCATTTTTGAGAAGTAAGGGCCATAGGATTTAGGTCTTCTCCAAAAAGGGGCAGCCTGTTTTATTCCCTTTAAGAATCATAACAAGGAAGAAAAAGAAAAATATATATGTATAAGCGGAAGGGACAGGAGAACGAGTGATAGAAAAGCTACTTAGGCCTCCAGGTTTTTTTGTTTTTTTGTTTTTTTTTTTTGGCCTCGCACCCACCCAAAGTTGAAGTTCCTCAGCCAGAGATCGAACTCACACCACAGCAGAGACTGGAGCTGCTGTAGTAACAATGCAGGATCTTTAACTGCTAGGCCATGGGGAATTCCAGGCCTCTGGTCTTTTTCACAAACTGCCCAGCTCCCTCTGACCTCCCATGAGTAGAGTCTAAGCGCTGGGAACGGAAAGTTACGTCCGACCCGTCGGCCAAGTTGGGACAGTGTGAGGCCACTGCAGCCCACACATCTTGGCCTGTGCCCCAGGCCTCACCTGCAGTCTCCTGTCCATGACCAGATGTTCCAGGTACTTCACCAGAGCCCGAGGGTACTTCTTAAGGCAAGTGATAATATCGTCTGGGTTAAAACTACCCTGCTGGTTATCCAGCGGTCTCTTGGTGAAAACCTGAACTCCGACCTGAAAGAAGAGTAGTGATTTAGTTATCGTGCTTTTCAAAGACCCCATCTTATCATCATTCTGAACTCTAGGCTCTGGATAAAATCATCATCAAAGACATGATGAGGCAGAAAAACAGTGCCACACGAAGCACCGACAGAGAGAGGAACTCCCCTCCTGCAGCCGGGATGCCTTCTGAATGGTCAGAAATTAAGGGACTGGAGTTCCTGTGGTGGCGCAGCAGAACGAATCTGACTAGCATCCATGAGGATGTGGATTTGATCCCTAGCCTCGCTCAGTGGGTTAAGAATACCATGAGCTGTGGTGTAGGTCATAGACGCGGCTCAGATCCTGTGTTGCTATGGCTGTGGTGTAGGCCAGCAGTTGTAGCTCCAATTCAACCCCTAGCTTGGGAACCTCCATGTGCCATAAGTGTGGCCCTAAAAAGCAAAAAAAAAAAAGGAAATCAAGGGACTAAGCATGTCTTGGTTGCAGGTTTCAACAATCCCTGAAGTAACAACTTTACAACATTCAAGTCATCCAAAACGAAGGTCGGACTGGATTGTAAGTGAAAGAATAAGGGGCTGAACATTCAACAAACTCAGTTCTCTAAATGCTGACACACAGCGTGTGCATCACCCATGTGGCACCGAAGCCCAGCCCTGGCGTCCCCAGGCGGCCTCCCTGCCAGTCAGTCCCTCTGCAACCCCATTTTCCAAGGAGCCAAGCCAGGTGGCACGTCCCTAAGATTTATGTATGCAAGCTCTGTCACACTCACACACACACTATGCACACACACTCACTCTCACATGCTTACACTCTCAGATGCTCACACTCACACATGCCCCACATACACTCCCTCACACATAAGCACGCCCGCAACACACACACACAGGCTTCACACGTGCACACACATTCACTCATACACTTGATCACACACACACAAACACTCACACTCACACCGCCCCACAAATCCAAAACACAGCCAGCTCTGACGAGGATGAGCTCTGAGCCCTATGTGCCCAGAGCTGCCGCTCAGCTTCCTAAGCACTGAACCTGGGCATCCACATCTGCACAGAACGCCCGCCCAGCACGGTTGCCATGACACTTAGCAGTGATGACACCTGTCAGGTGACTGGCACACTGTTGGGCACACAATCTGTGCTTGATTTGCTGTCACCACCAGCAAATGGGCACTGGGCACCACCCAGCCCTTCCCTCAGGCCGATTTCCTGTTGGACACAGAGGCAGCGTCAGGATGGATAAAAGGCACTGGGCTCTGGCTGTACGGGGCACACGTCCTGCTCAGGTTGCACAAGAGCAGGAGCGAGGCTCAGAAACTCCACAATGAGGCCCAGGGCCAGCACTGGGAAGCTGATTTTGTCTCTGGGGGAGCCCAGGAATGGGAGACACTTGGATAGGTGAGAGCTGGACGCTCCCTGGTTCCCAGTCACCCCTGGGCTTTCCGAGGACTGTCCCTCCGTCCTGGGCACATGCTCCTCAGAGTCACAGGCTCTGGCTCCTTTCTCATCCTCCAAGTCGGGCAGGTCCTGCTCAGGCCCCCCATGGGCCAGGCCACAGCCACATGTTGGGATCAGGGCACGTGGAGGCGACGGTCTGCCCGGTGTGGCCCAGGCCCGGGTCCACGCCCTCCAGGCAGGTCCTGCTCCGGCCCACAGAGAACAAGGGACCTGATGCAGTTAGAGGTGGGCTCATCTACGTGTTTAAGAAGACGTTAAGCTTGTGGAGGCTGTGCTTTCCACTTTCCTGCACAGGGGCTGCCCAGTGGAGGGGTGCAAAAGCGCTGAGACGCACAACTGCCCAGACAGACCAGACTCAGATGGCTCGAGGGGACCTGCAGGGGCTGGGAGGACCCAAAGCCCACAGGGAGAGGCTAGAGGGGAGCTAGATTTCCCGCCTAAAATCAAGCTTTCTGTCCATGTGCACCAGCCCCCTCAGCTCCTGAGGGAACGCATTTGTGGAGCACTGACCTCCTGGCTCTTCTGCAGGACCCAGTCGGCGTAGGTCCACACGAGGTCGGAGTCGAGGCTGTAGGTGAGGAAATCCACCACATACTCGTACAGGTCTGAGCGTGTGGCGTCCTGGACATCCCCGTTGACAATGTTCACCCACAGCTAGGGACGACACAGAGGAAGCACTGTGACACACTATAAGTAGCTTTCAAAGGGCCTAGCTTTACTGACATGCCTTTTATTTTTTGCTTTTTAGGGCCGCGCCCACAGCATATGGAAGTTCCCAGGCTAGGGGTCAAATCAGAGCTACAGCTGCCGGCCTACGCCACAGCCACAGCAATGTGGGATCCGAGCCGTGTCTGTGACCTACACCACAGCTCACGGCAATGCCGGATCCTTAACCCACTGAGCAAGGCCAGGGATCGAACCCACATCCTCATGGATACTAGTCCGGTTCATTACTGCTGAGCCACGCTGGACCTCCGAGTGGGAAATGTTAAATGCTTTAAATCCATTCTAATTTTTTTCAGAGAAATTAAAATAGGGGAGTTCCCGTTGTGGCTCAGTGGGTTAAGGATCCAATGTTGTCTCTGTGAGGATGCAGTTTTGATCCCTGGCCTCATTCAGTGGGTTAAGGCTCTGGTGTTGCTGCAAGCTGTGGCAGAGGTCACAGATGTGGCTCGGATCTGGTGTTGCTGTGGCTGAGGTATAGGCTGGCAGCTACACCTCTGATTTGACCCCTAGCCTGGAAATTTCCATATGCTGTAGGTGCAGCTCTTAAAAACAAAACAAAACAAAACAAAACAAAACAAAAAGGAGAGAGAGAAAAAAGAAAAAAAAATTCTGCCATTTATGGAGACTTAGTCAATTGTGTAAATTTTTCTTTACATAGCTCTGCCAATATTATTGGTATCTCAAACTGCAATTCTTAGACCATATTGGGTGTTTTCTTTTAGGGCTGCACCTGCAACATATGGAAGTTCCTGGGAAAGGGGCTGAATCAGAGCCACAGCAGGTCCCAGGCCACAGCCACAGCAACTCTGGATCCTTAACTCACTAAGTGAGGAAAGGGATCAAACCCTTGTCCTTACAGAGATGTCAGGTCCTTAACTTGCTGAACCACAACAAGAATTCCACTGTTGTTTTTTTAAACATTTTATTGGAGAATAGTTGACTTACAAAGTTGTGTTAATAGAACATTGTGTTTTAAAAAATAAAAATTGTATCACTGACACCCCAATGCGTTCTCAGCCACGGGTGGCATGTTGATGGGGACTCCCCCCTCCGTTTTTTATGGCCATACCTGCTGGATATGGACGTTCCTGGGCCAGGGATCAAATCTGAGCCACAGATGTGACCTGTGCCACAGCTGGGGCAATGACCGATCCTTTTAATCCACTGTGCTAGGCTTTGGATTGAACCTATGCCACCACGGTGACAATGCTGGATCCTTAACCTGCTGCCTCACAGTGGGAACTCCTCCCCCCACCTTTTTTTAAACTTAATCCACTGTCATGTTACCATGGCAATTTTTCAGCAACCAGACATATGCGTGGCTTTGCCCAAGTGACAGAGTTGGGTGAAAACTGCTGACGTTCTTGGCCACTGACAAAAATGCACAAGAGACAAGATAAGCTATTTGGGGGCAGAGCCCCCAGCACTGGCTCAGACCCCAGCTCTCCCCCTGCCCAGGGCTGTGACCCCTGGGCAAGTGACTGACCTTGATCAGCTTTAGTTTGGTCACAGATGCCATGATGACCCAGCTCACTTGCAAGAATGGTCATTACAGTGGACATTACACACTGTCACTCACAGTCTTCGTTTTGATAAGGCCATGAGGTCACGTGCTTTGTGGCTTAGTAAGAAGTCATATTTTTCTTACATTAAAAAAAAAACCTCAGGGAGTTCCTTCATGGCGCGGCAAAAACAAATCCAACTAGGAACCATGAGATTGTGGGTTCGATCCCTGGCCTCGCTCAGTGGGTTAAGGATCCGGCATTGCCATGAGCTGTGGTGTAGGTTGCAGATGTGGCTCTGATCCCACGTTGCTGTGGCTGTTGTGTAGGCTGGCAGCTGCAGCTCTGATTAGACCCCTAGCCTGGGAACCTCCATATGCTGCAGGTGCAGCCCTAAAAAGCAAAAAAATTAAAAATAAAAAAAAATTAAAAACCCTCAGTCTTGACAATGCTCTTTAAAGAGACGGAAAGACAAAGAAAAGAAAATTCTAGGTCATTCTCTGATGCCCTAGCAGGTTGAGGCTCCTGTGTTCTCACCACTGTGGCTCTGGTTGCTGCTTTGCAGCATAGGTTCAATCCCTGGCCCAGGAATTCCCACATACTGCCTATGGGGCTAAAAAGGAAAAAAAAAATACAAAAAAAACCCCCAAGAGCGAGCCTGAAATAAACATTGCAACGCTCATTAAAAAAAAAGAAAGAAAATTCTTGGCCAGCATATCTCAAGGAATTCACTGTCTGAAACAGCATTATTTTTGTTCTGTAAAAAGGCTGCAGATCAAAGCAACAGTGGTCTCTATCAATTTGTGAGATTTTCCCCCCAAGCAACCCTGTCTTAAATAGCAGTGATTTTGAAATAAGGCTGAGATGCTTTTGACCTCACCTGAACTGCAGCAGCATCCTGCTTGTTGTAATGATACAGCAAACCCAGGGCAAAGTACCTGAAAGAAAACATGCAGTCAGTGTACCCTCTGCCATCTCCCCCGGGGAGGCGCCCCCACAGCAACACCCCCAGCCTCCGCCCCCACGCCCCCTCCGAGTTCTATTCAGCCTAGTTCAACAACAAATTTCAAGCCACAAAAAGATTCCCACTTCTGTTATTTACTTGTGCTATTAAAACGTACTCCCGAGGTCTCTTTGTGGCTCAGCGGTTAATGAACTCCACTAGGATCCATGAGGACGCGGGTTCAATCCCTGGCCTCACTCAGAGGGTTAAGGATCCAGCATTGCCATGAGCTGTGATGTAGGTTGTAGATACAGCTCAGATCTCATGTTGCTGTGGCTGTGGTATAGACCGGCAGCCACAGCTCCGATTCGACCCCTAGCCTGGGAACCTCCCTAAGCCATAGGTGCGGCCGCCCCCCCCCCAAAAAAAAAACCAGAAAGAAAAAAAAGTATTCCCTATCAATTTCCAGAAATTGATAGAAAATCATATTCAAATCTCAGATAAGCGGCAAAATAGAACTATAATTATACTATGGGAAATTACACTTGGAATTGCTTTACAATTTGCTTCAAATATGAGCATAATTTCGTATCTCTCCAGTGACCACTCTTCACGCATCCCGAGGTATTAAAAGGCGATTTGGAAGTGATGCTGTCTGAGCCGTCACGGTGTAAGGAGCCTGAATAGCAATCAAGGCCAACAGTGAGCAGATACCACAGAGAACAGGAAGGTCAGGGAGAGATGGGCTGGGGCACCCAGTGTTTCAATCCCGGCTTCTCCTTCTTCTTCTTTTTTTTTTTGCTTTTTAGGGCTGCACCCTCAGCACATGGAGATTCCCAGGCTAGGGGTTGAATTGGAGCTACAGCTGCCGGCCTACACCACAGCCATGGCAACTTGGGATCTGAGCTGCTTCTATGACCTACACCACAGCCAAGGCAACGCCGGACCCCCAATCCACTGAACGAGGCCAAGGATGGAAACTGCATCCTCATGGTCACTGGCTGGATTCGTTTCTGCTGTGCCACAATGGGAACTCCTAATCCCAGCTTCATTACTGTATGCCCTTGAGCAAGAGGGCGACCTTCTCTGGCCCCTTGCTTCCTCATTTGTAAGTGGACAGGACCAGTGAGGACACAGGCATTGCCTGGCCGGGAGCCGTGCCCACCCTCCCCGGCTGGCAGGTCCTCCTCCCAGCAAGGTGCCCCAGAGGCCTTTGGATTTCTCCCCAAAGGAACCAACTCTCAAGATGTGGGACTGTGCCCTGGAGCCCTTCTCTCCTCCTGAAAGCTTCTAGAAAGTTACAGGGACTTGCCAGACCCTCCATCCCAAGTCACTGTCAGGAGCAGTCAGTGCATCTTCTGGTTCCCTGATACGTTACTGCACTCTGTAGGGTATTTGAGAAACCGAAGGGGGGCAGTTGAATGACCCACTGCCCATGAGGAGACCAGGCACAAGCCCATGACGTCCTGCATCTGAGCAGCGCATGACCCTTTTGCTGTGGGATCTCACCAGCACTCCTGCCACGACCAATGCATAACAAAACCCACAGACAAACGGAGTTCCTATCATGGCTCAGCAGTAATGAACCTGACTAGTAACCATGAGGATGCAGGTTTGATCCCTGGCTTCGCTCAGTGGGATTGGGCATTGCTGTGGCTGTGTGGTGGGCAGGCAGCTACAGCTCTGATTCAACACCTGGCCTGGGAACTTCCATATGCTCTGGGTGTAGCCCTAAAAAGACAAAAAACAAAACAACACACACAAAGAAACCTCACAGACAAAGAATCTTATAGGGAGGAGCCAACTGCCTCTTTGAAGGAGCTGCCCTGACACCCCACCAGGCCTGGAAGGGTCAGGCCACTGCCGGTCCCCCAGCATAAAGAAGCTGTGATTCTAGTCATGTCATCACTGCTGATGCACCGTCCCTCCTACGGCGAAGGGGCTGGACGCTGACCAGTGCCCACCTGTAACCAGGCAGGGTTTGAATCCGCAGCCTTTTATACACAAAATCAAGAAGCTCTCCTCTATCTGTTTATCCAGAGGTCCATCTGTCCTTTCGGTCTGGCCATCGGTGGCTCAAGTGCACTATTCATGTTACCAACACACGTGTGGGCCCTTCCCCAGGAGTGGCCACCCCTAGACGGCTTCCAGAGGAAACCAAGTGGTCACTCCATCAGGCCTCTGAATAGCTGCCAACCTCATGTCTGGTCGTTAAGGAGCTGGCTGGCAAGTCAATGGCTCTGCAGACGTGGCTGGTAGAAGCCAAGGGGGCCAGGTGGTCACTGTGGTCGCACGGCCATCCTATGACCCCCTGGCACTCGGACGTCACACACATCAGGTCCCCAATGGCTTCTTCCCCCAGGGTTGGGGAAGGGGGTGTGGTCCCAGAGGAGGGCACTCACTTTTTGTGCTTCTCCAGCCAGGCGGCACTGTCGGTGAGCAGACAGAAGTTCTCGGTGACCAGGAGGTCCAGCAGGCTGTCGTGGTCGGCCTCCGCGTACAGCTTGAGCAGGGCCGTGTCGACGTCCTCCTTGTAGCCGTTGGCCATCTCCGTGCTGCGGACCTCATTCAGGTAGGACATGAGGAAGCGCTTGCACCTGGTCACCTTCTCCTGGTCGCCCTGGGTCAGTTGGTTGAGGTCTGCATACTCGTGGAGAGGAGGGTGGGACCGGGTGAACGAGGAGGAGGTGGGCAGCAGGAAGGGATAGAGAGAGATGAGCTCCCGCACGTCGAGTTGGCCGCTCCTGCAATGACAGGATCAGACCACATGAAGCAGAGAGAGGAGCACACACAGGTACATGAGGTGGCACCCCCTGGCCCGCTCTCGCACGCTCACGGGGGTGGCATGCACAGCCAAGTGCCACCAACCGGGGCCGCCAACAGCCTGCCCACCCCTCAGCCCCCCAACACCCAGGGGGAGGTGGGACGGTGCTTCCCAGGGATCCAGGTGGGACGGGACACCAGGAAACAGCACCATCAGGTCCCTCTGAAGCCAGTGTTTTCCCCAGCACTGCGCTAGGAGCAGATGTGCTCAAGTCCACAGAGAAAGGACTTCCACGCATGTGATGCTGCTCAGTGATCTCACAGCAGACACAGTCACCCCTGTGGTCCTTTCTGGGGTGACCAAGACTGTTTCAGGACAAAAACGTTAGGATGCAAGTTGTGTTGACCAGACGGGATGAGGTCGGGCTGGTCAGTCTTCAGGGGGGCAGAGTGTGCATCCAGATTCCACACCCAGGTGTGACCAGGCATGCTGTCCTAACCCCATGGGGCCCAGAAGGCCATCCGCAGGGACGACCCTCCTCTAAGTCACTCTTGGCCCCTCCCCCATCTCCTCCCGCCCAGCCTGTGCGTCCCCGACCATGAAAACTGGTGATGATGGCATCTCTGAGCTGTAGGTCTCAGCCTGGCACCAGATCCACTTGTGAAGCCTCTCGAGGGAGGAACAGGCCCCCAAGACGCACGAGGGGACCCTCGGGACAGGACCAGGATCTGAGCTGCCCACCATGTTCCCCCCCGCCTTCAAGCTCTGCCATCTCTTCGGAGCTCCCGGCTTCCCACTTCTGATCTCCCTTTCTCTCTGCCTCCTTGGCCCCACCCGACCTTCAGAGGTTCTGTGTGGCCCAAGGGACAGGTTTTCACACCTCTGAGCGCCACATCCGAGGCACTTCCTAATTGAGCCCCAGCCACACCCTGGCACTCTCAGCTCTACCTAATTATTTTGCCAGTTTCTACCTTTGTGGCTCCATGTGTCCACAGCAGCAGTTTTGCCCCCCGGGGGCCACCTGGCAAAGTCTAGGACTTTCTGTCCTGACTGGAGGGAGCTATGGGCACTTCAAGGCTGCTACACGCCCTGTGAGGTACGAGCGCTCCACGACAAGAATCACCCACCCCAGATGTCAGCTCCACAGGTGAGTCACCTGCCCAGATACAGGTCTCAATCTGGGACCCGCTGCTCAGTACTTAAGACCCAGGACAAACCCCGGTTGGCGGCCATGCCAGCAACACTGATTGCTGAGATGTGCCCTACGTCGGACATCCACGTGAGCCATGAAGCCAGGCGTCCTGCCCTGCCTCCTGGCCCTGATGCTCAGGAAGTCAAGAAGGCCCAGGAGTGCTGACCAGACTGGACGAGGTCGGGCTGGTCAACCTCCTGGAGGACAGAGTGTGCATCCAGACCCCATCCAGGCAGCAGCAGTGGCTTCGGGCAGTGAGTGTCTGAGGCCAAGTCCAGACCCACGAGAAAACCCACACGTGGTTATTAGCACATCTGCTGTGGGCACAGGGTATGTGGGGGGGGTGCCTCCTTCAAACAGCAACTCCCACACTTTCGACCAAGGCTGAGCTGGACCATGAAGCTCAGGGGGCTGGGCACTGGTGCCCCAGCAGGACAGGAAGGCAGAGGCAGACGTTCATGCAGCATTTCAAATTAACCCACGAGAAAAAGATGTGCTGGAGACCCCACGGCCCGAGTGGGTGGTCATCACGTGGCAGAGAAGAGATAGGACCACAAGACTGGGCAGGACAGAGCTGGGGTCCGAGGGGACAAGGGACTATTCAAGCAGCAAAGCTACTGGTCTTTCCAGGAACAGAGGACGGCATGGGGAAGTTACATGAGCAAACTCAGACAGGGCATCGTCAGTCAATAAATGCTCCTTCTTCCTCACCCAGAAATCTGTTCTCTGCAGCCTACTTGCGATGGAGCTGAGATGGGCCTGGGTGGGGGCAGAGGTGGGGGGAGGGGCAGCTGGGCCACACCTGTAGGACCGGTGTGACACAGAAAGGACCTCAGCTCCCTAATCAGGGGCGCCGTTTACAACAGCTTCAGAAGAAACATAGTTCTAAGTCTTCCCAGAGGCACCTGCTCTTTCTCTGAACTCACAGCTTCTGGTAAAATCTCTGGAGAAAAGGGAAAGGGAGCCATCGTCTTTCCTAGGGCCACTCTGTTCGCCCCTCACAGCCCCACTGTCTTCGAGGTGCAAGACAGTGATGCTCAGGCTAAGCTGAGGGGTTGGGGGAGGGACGAGGCTGCAGCGGATTCGGGGAGCCCTAGCAGCATCACAGCCACAACAGGGGTGGGGGGACCGCAGAGGGACTCAGGCTTGCTACCGACACCAAGAGTTACCTGAAAAGTTCTTTAGCCTCCAGGAATTGGAGCTGCGCAAACTGTATGAAGCCTGCCTGCTGCAGAACCCGCCTGTACATGACCTGCAGGAAGAGACAGGGGTCAGCGCTTGGACGGGCCCTGGAACCATATGGTAGGAAGAATGGAATTCCCAGTCCTAACCCAAGCTATGTGTTGATTATTATGTGGGAATCTTAAATCTGCAATATAGACATACAGCAACCGTATACGTACACCTATTAGCCCTTTGTTCCTGAGGTCGAGTCGGTCTCCATCCCATCCTGCTCTTTCTTCCAAAACTCCTGGGCTTCCTGTGGCTCCCACATCCTGGGCTCAGGTGGATTTTCTTTTTTTTTTAGGGCCACACCCACAGCATATGGAGGTTCCCAGGCTAGGGCCCGCTCAAATAGGCACTGTAGTGACTGGCCTATGCCCCAGCCACAGCAACGCCAGACCTGAGCCTCGTCTGCAACCTATACCACAGCTCACGGCAACGCCAGATCCTTAACGCACTGAGCAAGGCCAGGGGTCGAACCTGCAACCTCATGGGTCCTAGTCAGATTCATTTCCTCGGCGCCACAATGGGAACTTCTCAGATGGATTTTAACACCGGCCACCCTTCCACGCGAGTGGACCTGACCTTCACAGCAGCATTTTCTGAGCACCCCTCAGAGCCCAGGGCTGATGCCATTTAATGAGAAATAGATAAATAAGCCCGCCTTCTGGGCGAAGCTGGAAGCACAGGAGCGCACAGCCCCCGCCCCATCCCAGAGATGCACAGCCACACCTATGCACCATAGTCTCAGGAGTCCTGCTCCCAAAGAGCCATTGATTTTGTCTAATCCAGTCCTGCCCACAGAGCCCTTCGTTCTGGGAATGTTCAGAAACAGCAGTGCCCTGAAGGAAAACGCCCTGTGGCGTCCCTTTCACCGTCCAGCTGAGCTGCTTCCAGCTCTGTCCACCTTTGTCTCGTGGGCCTGTCTCTGCTGTTTCCCCTGGTCCCACGCCGTCTGCCCAGGTCCCCGTCACCTCACAGCTAAAGACTCCGTGACTTCAGCCCCTCCTGCGGGCTGATGAACCATAACTCCCAGATGGCAAGGCACACACACCACTTGCATGGTACCCCGCACCCGGGCATGGGACCTGCTGGCAGTCATCACCTACTGACCTGATCAGTTTTCATGAAACTGCACGCTCACCCACTGCGCCCATTTCACAGATAGGAACATTCTGCCCTGAGACGTTAAGCTTTTAGCCCAAAGTTCCTAACATGTACATGGCTTAGGAGCCCCATTCCTTCCACTCCTTGGCTCCACCAGGTATACAGTAGGCAGTGAATAATGTCAACCCTGAGGAAACAAGGGAAGTGGAGACAGTCGGAGCCTAAAAGCCGTTCCCTCCAATCAGTTTTAATAGGGGCTTGTTCTCAAAAACAGCAGCATCTCCCCACCCCTCAGAAACCCCTGCGGGAACGTCAAGAAATGCACCTGCTGGGAGTTCCCGTTGTGGTGCAGTGGAAATGAATCTGACTAGTAAGCATGAGGATGCAGGTTCAAACTCTGGCTTCACTCATTGCATTAAGGGTCTGGCATTGCTGTGGCTGTGGTGTAGGCTGGCAGTTGCAGCTCCAATGCGACCCCTAGCCTGGGAACTTCCATATGCTGCAGACGTGGCCCTAGAAAGCAAAGCCAAAAAAAAAAAAAAAAAGAAAGAAAGAAAAAAAAGGCAGCTGCTTTTCCATGACTCTCCCCTGACGCCAGCACATCTGACCTAAACACCCATCTGTGATAAGCGGATAGGAGCGGGGGCCGTCCTGCTGTGGGGAGGAAAAGCTGATTCCATTTCTGAAAGGAGAAACGACAAAGGCCAACCACTCAGCAAGCAGGTTAAAAGGCCTGATTGCTGCCTCTCATTCACGCCCAGGCTCGCTGCTGGGAAATCCTCGAACGACCACTTCTCCTCGAATGACCACTTCTCGTGGCCGCAGGGCCCAGGCGTCGCGACCCCTGCCCTTCCTAAAGGGGAATGAAAACTGCCTTTGCGACCAGGCCATGTTTCCAAGCATATGGGGGCATTTTCCCTGCTGTAGTCCAGGAGGCTGTGAACTTGAACGATGCAGGCAGAGAGGCTCCTTCATCCTGGAAGTGGGAACTGGGCGTGACATGGAGGGCACCACAGACTCAGAAACTTGACCAAGCACGGCGCCTCCTGGTTCTCTGAAAGGGACTGTCTCCCTCCCCGAAGGCCTGTGTGACCGAACCTACTCCCACCCTGTGCTCAGGGGGACCCTGAGCTACAAGAGCCAGGGCTAGGCAGGTGGCAGGAAAAGGATGGGAGGATGAGCCATGGGGAGGACTGGGACCCAGAAGGTCTGCTTAGAGCCCCAGCGTTGAGCTAACTCACGACAGAGTCCTCCACTTGCTCGCTCTCTCTCTTTTTTTCAGTCGCACCCATAGCAGATGGAAGTTCTGGGGCCAGGGACAGAATCTGAGGTGCAGCTGCGACCTACATCACAGCTGCAGTGACACCAGATCCTTTACCCCACTGCTCTGGGCTGGGAATCAAACCTGAGCCTCTGAAGCAACCTGAGCCACTGTGGTCCATCGGATTCTTAACCCACTGCACCTTGGCGGGAACTCCAGTGTGCTCTCTTTTTAACTTACGAGATTGTCTTCCTGTGTAAGGTGGCTATCGAAATTCTCAGGGGAAGTGAGAAAATGAACAGAACAGACCTGTAAGCGGTGCAGGGCTGAGCGCCCAACACCCACGGCCGGGAGCAGGAATGAGATTGAAGTCACAACCTACATCACCAGTATTTGATTTTGGGATTGACATTTCTCATGTCCAAGATTGCGGGAACTGGTTCGGATGGGGAATTTTACATTATGCGTATTTTATCACAAGTGGAAAAAAAAAAAAGCAAAACAACTGAGCTAGCAAAACCACAAGTTCATGGACCACGTTCATAATGACACAGTGACAAGGCCTGCCCACAACCCACAGGGACAAACCATCAACCCCCACGGGAGGTGGGTGGGACTTGAAACTGTGGGAGGAAGTGGTAAGGGCAGAAAGAGCCTGTGGGGCCACAAAGCAGAGCCCCCAAGTCATGATCGGGAGACCCTGGGGACTGGGTGGGCCCTGGAGACGAGCGGGAAGCAGAAGGGCCTGCAGCCAGCCTGCTGGAAGGGCTGGCACCCAGAAACTGGACTCTGAGCTCCTCTGGGCATCCAGCAAAAGACCAAGTCCGGAGTTCCATGGCTCAGCAGAAACGAATCTAACTAGCATCCAGAAGGACGCAGGTTCGATCCCTGGCCTTGCTGCTCAGTAGGTTAAGGATCCGGCATTGCCGTGAGCTGTGGTGTAGGTCGCAGACACAGCTTGGATCCTGCATTGCTGTGGCTGTGGTATAGGCTGGCAGCTGCAGCTCTGATTAGACCCCTAGCCTGGGAACTTCCATGTGCCAAGGGTACGGCCTTAAAAAAGACAAAAAAAAAAAAAAAAAAAGACCAAGTTGCCAGGAGGGACAGAAATTCAGACTGTCATCAGGTTTTTGATCCCCACATTTTGTGCCAAAAGATACTGGTGGGACTTAAGTTTCTCATCGAAAGATATTGTGAGTCTGAGCTTTTATATCCAGCCAAACTGTCGTCCAAGAGCAAAGGCTGCAGAGGGGCTGGGCCCCACATGGAAGCACTCAGGGAGGGTGTCTCCAGGTGCCAGTCCTGAACCTGGGCCACTGGGGCCACAGAGCCATCGGCAGGAGTGCCAGCGAGCAATTGGGACCCTGCACACAGAACCAAGTCTGACACCTCTAAGTGCAGGTCCCCAGGCCCTGAGGGGCAGAGACAGCAGAACCGCCCACCATGGTGCACGTACATGATGCTTGCCCATGTCTGACAGGTATTAACTGGGATGCAGGATGTTACTCTAGCCATGGATGCGGGGAGATGGAGAGGAAGAGGTTACCAGCGAATTTCAACCGAGGCTCAAAGTGCGGAAATGACAGATAACATGAGTCCCCCACTGCCAGGCCAGATAAACAAGAGAAAACTGGGAGTTCCTGTTGTGTCTCAGCAGACTCACAACCCCATAGTCTCTGTGAGGATGTGGGTTCCATCCCTGGCCTCATTCAGTGGATTAAGGATCCAGTGTTGCCACAAAGTGTACTGGTCACAGATGCAGCTCGGATCTGGCGTGGCTGTGGCTGTGGTGTAGGCTGGCAACTACAGCTCCTATTAGACCCCTAGCCTAGGAACCTCCATATGCTGCGGGTGTGGCCCTCAAAAGACAAAAACAAACAAACAAACAAACAAACAAAAACCAAAGGGCTTGTATAAAGCTGAATACTGTGAGGATGCCCATCAGAATAAAACAGGGACCCTCATACCCACAGACAGACACACAGACAGATGGGGAGGAAGCGAGATAGTGGGAGAAGGGGAACAACGGGGGTGGGAAGAAGGGATGTAGACTTGTTTGCATAGACTCTGTTTTGTTGAGTAGATTCTGGATCATGTGCCTATTTCACATAATGACAGAATGAAATTAAACTTAAAAAGCAATCCCTATAAAACAACGGTCAAACAAAAACAAAAGTTAAGAGCGAACAAAAGTCAAATGAAGTGAACAGACCTGAGCATATGACCACTCAGAGAAGAACTCGCCCATGTGACCCTGAAACAGAAGTCTCATTGTCCAGCCCACGGATCAACAGAACACAAGACACAAACACCCAAGGACAGGTGGGGAAGTGAGGATGCTGGCAGGATACTCCCGCCTGGGAGGGAGCAAGTGTTGACTTTAAAGGCTTATGTGGAGTTCCCGTCGTGATGCAGTGGTTAACGAATCCAACTAGGAACCATGAGGTTGCGAGTTCCATCCCTGGCCTCACTCAGTGGGTTAAGGATCTGGCGTTGCCGTGAGCTGTGATGTAGGTTGCAGACATGCCTTGGATCCCACGTTGCTGTGGCTCTGGCGTAGGCCGGCGGCTACAGCTCCGATTAGACCCCTAGCCTGGGAACCTCCACATGCCACAGGTGCGGCCCTAGAAAAGGCAAAAACACACACACTAAATAAAAATAATTAAATAAATAAATAAAGGCAGGCTTATGTGATGGTTACACTTCCAAGGGGGCTTCCTTGTCTTTCAAAGATACACAGGGAAATTTTTTTCTCTCTCTTTCTCTTTCTTTCTTTCTTTTTTTTTTTTTTTTTTTTTTTTTGCTTTTTAGGGTCGCATCCATGGCATATGGAAGTTCCCAGCCTAGGGGTTGAACCAGAGCTGCAGCAGCCAGCCTACACCACAGCCACAGCAACGGGGGATCCGAGCCACATCAGTGACCTACATCACAGCTCACGGCCACACCGGATCCTTAACCCACTGAGCAAAGCCAGGGATTGAACCCACATCCTCATGGATACTAGTTGGGTTCAACACCACCAAGCCACAATGGGGACTCTCAGCGAAATATTTTTCGATGAAATAAGAAAACAGCAGGTATCAGAGCTCTGGCTTAAATATGATACTATCCAGCCTCCATGGCACAAATCAGGCAATCTTTTTGGTCAACACGAACCTGTGTCTGTAAACAAGATGTCTCCTTCCTGCCTTCTTCTTCAGAGCATCCCAAACCTGAATATCATTTAAGCCCAGCTTTCTTGCAGATCTAAACTCTCTGACCTTTGGATCTCTCGAAGGAATGCTGCTTAAATCCGAGTCCCATGGTTAACCTTCTTAACAAATCCCTCCCTGGTTCAGAATGCAGTGAAGCAAAACCAGTGCTTGTTTTAATGGAGGGAAAGAAGAGCCGTGAAAAGCCAGCTGCTGAACTTTCCGTCTCTTTTCCCCCCTCCTTTCTGGTTTTTCTGAGCCTAGGGTCTAGCGTTCAGTCGCAAGCATCCCCAAGTTAAAATAAACAATGTGAGCATCACACCTGACCCTTAAAAACGTGTACCGATTCACGAAAAGCTATCCCTGGACCTTTTCGGTCGCTATCGTCTTCTTTTTCTCTCCTGGTTCTATTTTAAACAAAACTCCTTCTGCTCCACAAGTCACACAGCCCAGCTGTTTGAATGCTGGTTCAAAGCTCTGATTGCCCGCCCATCAATCCTGGTAGTTCAGCCCCAGGCGTGAGCAGAGGGTGAGGGAAAACAGAGGGAAAGGTAGGGCCAGGAGCTGGCGAGGGGAACTCAGGCCCCACACGCTGAAGTGATATGTGTTAGAGGTTAACACAGATGATTGTGGGAGCTCAGAGGGGCTGCTCCGCCTGCAGGGGAGGGACAGATTCAGCAATGGGGGCAGGGAGGAAGTTCGATCCAGTGATAGAAAATTGCACATTTTTTTTTTTTTTACCAAAGAAAGAGAACAGGGATGGCAGGGAGGTGGGTGGGAGAAAAGAGCCTGTTGCACTGAGTGCCCATGGAGGGCTGCCTGGATTTACCCAGCTGCTGGGTGTCTTCCTGGCTTCGGGCTCTGGCATTGGTTGTTTTGTTTTTGTTTTTGTTTTTTGCTTTTTCAGGCCTGCATTTGTGGCATCTGGAAATTCCCAGGCTACGGGTTAAATTGGAGCTGCAGCCACTGGTCCCACAACAGCCACGCCAGATCTGAGCTGAGTCTTTTGATCTACACCACAGCTCATGGCAACACTGGAGCCTTATGAGCTCAGCTGTGTCCGCGTGGATGCTAGTCGGGTTTGTTACCACTGAGCCTCAGCGAGAACTCTGGCACTGGTTGCTTTTTTTTTTTTTTGGTCTTTCTAGTGCTGCTCCCGCAGCATATGGAGGTTCCCAGGCTAGGGGTCTAATCGGAGCTGTTGCTGCTGGCCTACGCCAGAACCACAGCAATGCCAGATCCGAGCCGCATCTGCGACCTACACCACAGATCATGGCAATGCCAGATCCTTAACCCACTGAGAAAGGCCAGGGATCGAACCCCCAACCTCATAGTTCCTAGTTGGATTTGTTAACCACTGTGCCACGACGGGAACTCCACTGGTTGCTTTTGACACGTTCTGAGGACTGAAGTGTTTGAAGATGCCTTGCAGGCTGCTGTCCACACAGGGCAGGGCTCAGGCCCGGGTCACAGGTGGACAGAAGCAGTGGGGGAGGCTGGGGGCTGTGCAATGAGCAACACCCCACCCGTGCTGTCTAGACGCTCAGGGGCTCCTGGGCCTCTCTCAGGAGGAGAGAAGGAGCTGAGAGAGCAGGGTGGGGCTGAGGCTGCCCCCATCTACCTCACTGAGCTTCCCTGCAAGGACGCACAGAGAAAAGTGTGGCAGAAATAAGCCCTAGGAAACACACCCTGACCTGAAAGCCTTCTTCTTTTGGCTTTTGCTGCCCCCTGCTGAATGCTCATAGATTGTCTCCTTTAAAAAATTAGCATCGGAGTTCCCGGCGTGGCTCAGTGGTTAACAAATCCAACTAAGAACCATCCCTGGCCTTGCTCAGTGGGTTGAGGATCTGGCATTGCCATGAGCTGTGGTGTAGGTCGCAGACGCGGCTCAGATCCCACGTTGCTGTGGCTCTGGTGTAGGCCACTGGCCACAGCTCTGATTTGACCCTTAGCCTGGGAACCTCCATATGCCGCAGGAGCGGCCCTATAAAAGGCAAAAAGACAAAAATAAATAAATAAAAATAAAAATAAAAAATTAGCATCAAGGCCAGAGGGATAAATTAGGAGTTTGGGATGAACAGGTAGACACACTATACATAAAATAGATAAGCAGCAAGGACCTACTGTGGAGCACAGGGGACCAGACTCAATATCTTGTAATAACCTATAAGAGAAAAGTATCTGAAAAGGAATGTGTGTATATATATATATATATATATATATATATATATATATGCATAACTGGATTGCTTCACTGTGCACCTGCAACTAACAACATCGTAAATCAACTCTACATCAATAACATAAATAAACACCAAAAAAGCCCCATATTAGGAACAATGATGCCAAGTTTATCTATATTCAAGCCTGTGACCATAAATACATGTTCTGACTTCTTCTACCTGCGGAATCTACTCTCTGAGGCCAGAAAGCACAGCCTTACTCCATGGCAACCACATCGTCCTGAAAAACTGGCTGACAGGTAACTGTTAAGGGGATGGCTATGAATTCATAAGCACGTTTAACCATCGACTTAGGTGTTCACAGGAAGCATGCACACACCAATAATATGCTTTATTATTCTCAGATCCATAGAGGAACCTGAACTAACCTTGCAACTGATCAAGGAGCAATTTTTAGGGAATCTGATTTCATTGGACATGAGACCACGTTGTTGTTTTATCAATTACACGTGTCAGACCTACTACATTAAAGTTATGTTTCCTGGAGTTCCCGTCGTGGCTCAGTGGTAACAAACCCGACTAGGATCCACGAGGATGAGGTTAGATCCCTGGCCTTGCTCAGTGGGTTAAGGATCCGGCGTTGCCGTGAACTGTGGTGTAGGTCACAGTCGTGGCTCGGCTCCTGAGTTGCTGTGGCTCGGATTTGACCCCTCGCCTGGGAACTTCCTTATGCTACAGGTGTGGCCCTTAAAATAATTAAATAAATAAATAAAATAAAAAAAAAAAACAAAAACAACAAAAAAAAACAACTTGGTGCATTAAGCCGGGGATGATGTCAGAGGCTCCAATCCTGACCTCGCCTCTGTCAACAGCGTGACTTTATCCAGCTGTCCGGCTCCTCTGCGACCCACCTCCTTATCTGCACGATGCATCCATGTTGAGCAAATTGAGTAATGGATACAGAATGTCTGCAGGGCCGGACGTGCTTAGTTAAGGGGAGCTAACCCCAGTTCCTAATTGGCCGCTTGGAGGAAGGCTTCCTCTTGAGCAGCTGACTACCAACCTGAAACTTTTCCTTTGGAATGTTCCTCCGGGCGCCTTTGGCCAGCACAAGGGCCTCCTCCACCCTGTGGCTTGCTAGGAGACCCTGCACCTGCTCCTCCAGAGGCCGCGGAACCAAGATGTAAACTCCTTTATTTGTGGCGACAATGACTCTTCCTGGGAAGGAAGTGCACACCATTGGCAAGGGAGGGGACGTAGGCCAGCAAGAAGACACCCCAAGCACCCCAAACCAGAGCCCGCCCTGCCATGCAGCCTGACTTCATCACGGTTCCCCCTACTTGGAGTCCCCAGGGCAGCTGCATGTTAAAGATTCTTTCTCCCTCTTCCCACCCTCGGGGAGGGATGAGCTTATAACGCTGCACTTCCAGAGTGTGAGACATAAAAACGTTTCACCATTTTTTTTCTTTTTAAGGCCACAGCCATGGCATGTGGTAGTTCTAAGGCTAGGGGTCGAATCAGAGGTGTAGCTGCCGGCCTACACCACAGCCACAGCAACTTGGCATCTGAGCATCCGAGCCATGTCTGTGACCTACACCACAGCTCATGGCAACGCAGGATCCTTAACCCACTCAGGATCAAGCCCGCATCCTTGTGGATACCAGTCTGGTTCCTTTCCGCTGAGCCATGAGGGGAACCCTCCTTCTGCCTTTTTCGAGTCTCATGTGCTGACACATTGTAAAGCCAGGTGAGTGGATAATAACCCATAGTCCAATCAGGCTGTAAAGCCCAAATCATGGGAAATTGTAAGAATTATGCTCTCCCTCCTATTAAGGTCTTTAAAAATTCTTTTCTCTCCAGGTTAGTCCCTTTATAGGAAACGAAGATGATAGCACCCCATTCTTTTCTTTTTCTTTGCCTTTTCTAGAGCACTCCTGAGGCATGTGGAGGTTCCCAGGCTAGAGGTCTAATTGGAACTGTAGCTTTCAGCCTACGCCAGAGCCACAGCAACACGGGATCCGAGCTGCATCTGTGACCTACAGCACAGTTCACGGCAATGCCAGATCCTTAACCCACTGAGCGAGGCCAGGGAATGAACCCGCAACCTCATGGTTCCTAGTTGGATTCGTTAACCACTGAACCAGGATGGGAACTCCAATAGCACCCCATTCTGAACTATAAGATGATGTTCCTCACTTGTCCTGGTGCTTCCTCCTCCTCTCCCCCCTACTCTGCCCATGACCCTGACCCTCAGCAGTGCTGTCACTGTCTGCTGGGGAGCTGGACCTGTGACCCGAGACGGGCTCCTTCTGTCAGACGCTCAGAAAAGGAGATGCATTTCAAGCTGTCACCTGTTCCCAGGGAGCAGTGGAACAACCCTGTCTTTCTGCCTGAAGATCGTTCAGCATCAGCCAAGTCTTTCCTGCTCCCCCAGATCCTCCCTCCTCAGAATCCCTCCTTCTACCTGGGTCCCACCGCCTGGTTTGAGGGGAACCCTGTCTTTCCTGGCCTGGATACACATGACTTCCTGCCTGAGGCCCTGCTTGATTCTTGTCTACATTATCTGTCTTCCATGTCAACCAACATCATTTGTCCTATATTCAGATGAGGTTCTGCCCCTTCTCTGCACTGCCGTCCCTCTTCCCAGGAAGCCCCCCACCTTGTGCCCACCTGGGGTGGGGGTGGTTATGTCACCAGCCCATGTGAGCCCAGCACTCTGTGCCCACCTCCACTCCAAGGCACATATTGCACGTCATATTCTTAGAATGTGCTCTCCGAGTGCCCCCACCGAGCACTGATGCATGTCATGTGGGACTGGGAGTCTCAGCAGGCTGATGTCCCCAGCATCTAAAACAGGAAAGGCCAGTCTGGGGAGCCACATCCTGACACAGGAAAGGCAATGCATGGACCTGGATTAGCTCTCGGTATGACGAAAATATCAGAACGGGTATATGAGGGAGTTCCTGATGTGGCTCAGTGGGCTAAGAACCCGACATAGTGTCTATAAGGATGTGGGTCCAATCCCTGGCTTCGCTCAGTGGGTAAGAATCTGGTGTGGCTGTGGCTGTGGCTGTGGCGTGAGCTGGCAGCTGCAGCTCAGATTCGACCCCTGGCCTGGGAACTTCCATATCCTATGGGTGCGGGGAGGGGGGAAAAAGTGTTTAGTGAAGAAATATCAGCAGGAGCTCCCTAGTAGTGCAGCAGGGTAAGGATCCAGCACTGTCACTGCTGTGGCTTGGGTTCAATCCCTGCCTTGGGAACTTCCACATGCCATCAGTGTGGCAAAAGAAGGAAAAAAAAAATCAAACATATCATTGTGAAAGTTTGGTAGCTAAATGTCATTAAGATTCCACGGAAACTGGTACCTTCAAAATCCTGGAGGATGTGGCCTTCCTTAAAGGGTAGAGTCTGCTTCTGCTGCTGGTCCAGCATGCTGTGAACTGTGATGAACTCGTCATCCAGTGCGATGACGTAGGGGAAGCAGACGGCCGCCCCAATGACGTTCTCCGACCAGTGCACGGGGGCTCGCTGAGATATCCCGGCCACTGTGGCGAACATGCCTGGAAAACAGCAGGAGTCACGTGGGACTTCAGAAAGCCGTGGTTGTCTGCTTTTCTGTCGATGTGTCTGGAGGCAGGATGCCTGCCCTGTCATTCTAACTCAGGATGGGAAAGGCAACTTAACATGATGCCTCTGATTATTCTTTTTTTTTTTTTTTGTCTTTTGTCTTTTCAGGGCCACACCTGCTCATATGGAGGTTCCCAGGCAAGGGGTCAAATGGGAGCTACAGCTGCCAGCCTATGCCATAGCCACAGCAACACAGGATCCGAGCTGCGTCTGCGACCTACACCACAGCTCATGGCAAGGCCAGATCCTTAACCCACTGAGCGAGGCCAGGGATCAAACCCGTGTCCTCATGGATAACCAGTTCGTTAACCACTGAGCCAAGATAGGAACTCCCCCCTGACTATTCTTATGCAGAGGATCATCTTCCCCAGAATGTCTGTCTCATAGGTCCTTTCAGTTTAAACAGGAAGCAAAAAACCATGTACATGAAGGTAGATGTAGCTCATGTCCTCACAGGTGAGAAGAGTGACCTTCACAGAGTCTAAGAAGTTTTGCAAGTCTTCTTCCGCCTCTTATTCTCCAATGCGTGTGCGTCTCTAAGTGACAGCTCGTCCCTATACACTCACTTGATGGGGAACAGGGTCAGTGATACTGAACACAGTCGTTCCATGCTTATTGAGCATCTACTGTGTGCCAGGCCCTCCACAAGGCGTCCTATCCTGAACTGTCCCTGCTCAGAGTCCAGGTCTAACTCTGGATACATGTTCTCTCTGATGTAAAGAAAGAGGTGATTTTGCAGGTTACTGTCAGAGTTTCCATCGTGGCTCAGTGGAAATGAGCCCAACTAGGATCCATGAGGACGTAGGTTCGATCCCTGGCCTCACTCAGTGGGTTAAGGATCCGGCGTTGCCGTGAGCTGTGGTATAGGTCGCAGACACGGCTTGGATCTGGCATTGCTGTGGCTGTGGTGTGGGCCGGCAGCTGCAGCTCCGATTCAACCCCCTAGCCTGGGAACTTCCATATACCAAAGGTATGGCCCTAAAAAGCAAGCAAAAAAAAAAAAGGCTCATCTATTTTGTACATAAATCACTAAACAACATTTCCAAATAAGCTGTTCAGAGGCCCCAGATCCTGGGGTTTCTCCAAATTAGGAACCTCACCCAGGAAAATCAATTCATTTTAACTTAGTTTTCAAAGTATTTGACATAAAACACCTTTAAAAACAGCCTGGTATGAAAATCAACTATACTTCAATTAAAAAAAACAAACCAAACTACAAAAATTGCATGGTATTGCCCGCAAAAGGTTAGCTGCAGGAGACAAATGTTTTCCACTTACACAACAGAGAAGGGGGAACAAGAGAGGCAGAGAGATATGGACAGTATTTCATTATTATTATTACTATTATTATTTTGGCTGCACCAGTGGCAGGTTGACGTTCTCAGGCCAGGGATCAAACCCGGGCCACAGCACTGACAACGCTGGATCTCTAATGCACTAGGCCACAGGGAACTCCCTAGACGGTACTTTAAAACAACAGAAAGTATCTCAACTATAGCACAGACGTGAAATTCCTAAGCCCGTGAAATCACTGGCCCTCCTGAACTTGCTGTGGCTACAAAGAGCGAGACGTATTGCACATAATCAAGTACAAACACAGCTCTTGTCCCTCAAAGCGGAGAAACAGGTATCAAGTGGGATCACTCATGTGTGCCCACGCTGTGCTCAGTCTGACACACTCGGAGGGCCCCTTCTGCAGTGGGCACTTAGACACACAATGCTTGTTTGATTCGGCTTCACACTTTCAGTATTGGTTCTTGACATGTAAGTAGAACCAACTGAACCTCTTGTCTAGATGACAGAGCAGTGAGCCTTGGAGGGGGTGTGTGTGTGTGTGAGTGTGTGTCTCCCACTAAGGAGTTACAACTGTCTAACATGAACCATTCATTTCTCCTTAAGTATTTCCCTTTCACCCTTTACTGTCTTTAAAAGTCATTCCAAGAATGACTAACTCAAGAGAAAAACAAAGGATATGAATCAGTAATGCACAGAAAGCAACATGAAAATAGCTAATAAATTCATGAAGAGATTTCCATATTCATTAGTAACCCAGGGAACAGAAATGTAAAGATAAAACAAAGTGAGGCATTCCCACTGTGGCTCAGCGGTAACGAACCTGACTAGTGTCCATGAGGATGTGGGTTCGATCCCTGGCCTCGCTCTGTGGGTTAAGGATCCGGCGTTGCTGTGAGCTGTGGGGTAGGTCGCAGACGTGGCTCAGATCTGGCGTTGCTGTGGCTGTGGTGTGGGCCGGCGGCTACAGCTCCGATTCGATCCCTAGTTTGAGAACCTCCATATGCCACAGGTGTGACCCTAAAAGGACAGAAAATAAAAAAATAAAAAATAAATAAATAAAGAGAGAGCATCAAAAACCCCAAAGGAGAGAAATAGGTGCAAAGCTCTAGGAGGCATCGGGAATCTGAGATCAAGACCAAGCTTCTCAGGAGGAAGTGAGGTTCACACTCTCTTGCATTTTCTGCACGTTTAGAACCTGCCGGCTGGAGGGCCTGAAGGGGAAAGAAAAGTGTGTCACCGTCAGCCAGGCATTGGCCCAATGTAATCTGGTGCTGGGACAAGCGTATGATAATCCTGAGGATCCTGCGCATTTCAGGGCCAATTACCGTGTTCTGGACACACAGCTCCCATGGGAACACAGGCGCCCAAACGCTGTCCATTAAATCAGGGTCGAGGCCCTTACCCTACCCGGGGACCGTGCAGCAAAGGCCCAGACATAAACATTCTCAAAATGGAAGGGGCAGAAACCAGGTTGGGAAGAGAGGCTTCTACACAAAAGGAAAGCAGAAGATTTCACTGGAACAAAAGAGCAGAGCAGTCACTGGCAATCAGGGTCCAGCTCAGGCAGTAGAAAAGCCACAGATTCACTTAGAAGCAGGGCCGCCACTGACACCTAGCAACTGATTATATACGAGAAAGCAGTTCACATGCTCTATCGTTTCCATATTGCCAAAGGCACATAAGTGTACCAGCCTGCAGACATAGAAAGTGTGTAAATGGAACACGTTTAAAAACCATTATTTTCCGGGTGTTCCTGTTGTGGCTCAGTGATAACGAATGCAACTAGTATCCATGAGGATGCAGGGTCCATCCCTGGCCTCCCTCACTGGGTTAAGAATTGGGCGTCGCCATGAGCTGCAATGTATGTCGCAGACGCAGCTCGGGTCCGTGCTGCTGTGGCTGTGGTGTAGGGCGGCAGCTGCAGCTCCAATTTGACCCCTAGTCTGGGAACCTCCATGTGTCACAGGTGTGCAGTGCTAAAAAAGCAACAACAACAACAACAACAAAACCAAAAAACAAAAAACCCAAAACAAAACACATTATTTTCCCTTGCACACCTTCTAAGTATTGGTGGGCCCCCTTATCTGAGCTGGGGCAGGGGCATTTGGGCGGAGGAGTAGCTGAATTATTTTCTAAGAAGCATTATCAAAGGATAGAGTTTAAAGTAAGTCACAATCATCAACTGAATTATGAAAATTTCAACAAAGTACTGCTTAAAATAATACAATTTAAACTAAGGCCAAAATGGAGTTCACTGGTAGCTCAGCAGGTTAAGGATCCGGTGTTGTCACTGCCTTGGCATGGAGTGCTGCTGTGGCACAGGTTTGATCCCTAGCCTGGGAACTTCTGCATGCCATGGGCATGGCCAAAACAATAAAAATAAAAATAAATCAAGGCAAAAATGTAAGAGCAATTTCTTATGACAGAGAAGTGGATACAGGTGACCTTCAGGGAGGAAGGCAATGAGGCAAATGAAAATGTACAGCTTTTGGAGTTCCCGTTGTGGCACAGCGAAAATGAATCTGACTAGAAACCATGAGGTTGAGGGTTTGATCCCTGGCCTCACTCAGTGGGTTAAGGATCCAGTGTTGCTGTGAGCTGTGGTGTAGGGGGCAGCACGGCTTAGATCCTGCGTTGCTGTGGTTCTGGTGTAGGCCGGCAGCTGCAGCTCCGATTGGACCCCTGGCCTGGGAACCTCCATATGCCACAGGTGTGGCCCCAAGAGGCAAAAGAAAAGAAAAGAAAAGAAAAAGTACCATTTTCATATGTCCCAAGGTGCAGGTGCGTCCCTTTAATAATTTGTTTTGAACTTAATTTCTGGAGCCTTTTTACAATAACAGTGGTGATCACAGTATTGCCTACAGAGCCTGAGCACAGTGACGTAGCACAGCGCCTCCAAGGAGGTTCCAATTTGCTTATGATCACATCCATGACAAGCAGAACAACAACCAAGACAGTGGGTCATTTAGCATGATGTCCACGTAGTCGAGACACATTAAGTTTGGGGGAAAATGCAGCCTGAACATGAGGGACTCTCATTTCCCTTCAATCCTAACACAAACACCAGCAATAAGATATGGGAGTCAAATGTTTTCACGATACGGGCTTTGTAACTAAAACAGTCAGGTATTGGCTCATCAATAAGCTACCAGACAGATGGAGCAAGACAGAAAACCTGGAGCTGGGCCAATGGTATAAGGAAACTGCTTGTACCGAGGGGCAGCCTCCTGCATCCGCGAGGAAAAGGGGTCATGAATCAGGCAGTGGGATAACGGATGATCACACGAAGAGGAAAGCAAATTCATTCCTTATACACTCACTATAAGGAAAAAAACCCATCAAAGTCCCAGCAGGAAACCTGGGCAGATCCGTCAACAGCCTGGAAGAGGGAGAACCACCCCTGATTAGGTCTCAAAAAAGCAATAACATCAAAAGGTTAATACACGGGATCACACAGAAATGGGTGAGGAGAGCTCCTGCTGTAAAACTGGAAACTGATATTTGAAACATACCTCAGACAACAAGCTGGTATCTCGAATATATAAAGAACTAGATCGGAGTTCCCGTCGTGGCTCAGTGGTTAACGAACCCGACTAGTAACCATGAGGTTAAGGGTTCGATCCCTGGCCTTGCTCAGTGGGTTAAGGATCTGACGTTGCTGTGAGCTGTGGTGTAGGTTGCAGACATGGCTCGGATCTGGTGTTGCTGTGGCTGTGGTGTAGGTTGGCGGTTACAGCTCCAAGTGGACCCCTAGCCTAGGAAACCATATGCTGTGGGTGCGGCCCTCAAAAGATAAAGGACAAAAGATAAAAAAAAAAAAAAAAGAAAAAAAAAAGAACTAGAGTCAACGGTTGTAGAGAAGAATGGAGAATTCGCATTGAAAGAAGAGCAAATGGCTTGTACGTGTATGAAAAATGTTGGATCTCACTTATGACACAAGAGAAATGGGACAAAAGCCACAGCAGTGCCATTCCTTGGGTGCCAGATGGGCAAAAACACCGAAGCCCGACAACACAGGGACTCTGCTGGCAAAGCCGAAGGAACACACGTACCAGGCTTGAGGGGTACGTGGCAATGCCCCCAAGACTCGCATGCAGGTACACCTCGACCCAGGAACCCCACTTCAAGGAAGATTTCCCAGAGACGCAGGAAAAATGCCAACAGAGAAGCTCCTAGCCATACCCCAAGACTGAAAACCCCTGAAAGCCTACCGCTGGCTGTGACTGGATGCTCGGTGGTCCCTCTGCCCTGGAGTGTGGCCTGTGGCTGCGGAAGCAAACAGCGACAAGCTCTGTGCTATGCCACCAAGAGCTCTCTGGACCGCCAGGAGGAGCAAAAGGCCAGGAGGAGGGAGACACCAATTCCTACATAGTCGTTTATCTTTTTTCTTTCAGAATGAAACAGTTCACCATCATAAGGGTTACCGGTGGGGGAAGGAGAGAATGGACCTCACTGAATCTGTCTGACTTGGCACCTTTGCAGAAGAAAATGACAAAATAAAAGAAAGTGATTTCTAAGAATAGAAAGTGAAATGAAATAGATGAGTCTGACCGTATACCCAGTCGGTGGCATGACCACAGGAGGGTACAATTCCAAGTGACTTCAAAACACAGAAAGGGGACTGCACATTCCTGATGGATAAGCTGTCCCCCACCCCCCAAGGACCAAAGAAGTTGGAGACAACCAAGCTTTTCTTGGTAATTAAACGGTGGGCACAGTGGTGCCGCTACCGACCCCCTGTCCTTCTGTCCTGTGTGCTGTTGGACAGATCAAAGGAACAGTGATGTCTCGGGGCTGGGTAAGACTTGGGGTGCGTGAGAGGAGATGCAGGAATTCGGGTCTATGTCAGTGGCCCTGAACCGGTCCCAACATGCCCCTTTTTAAAAATGCTATTCCTGGGAATTCCCTTCTGGCACAGCAGGTTAAAGATCCAGCATTGTCACTGCTGTGGCTCGGGTTGCTGCTGCGGTGTGGGTTCAATCCCTGGCCATGGGTGTGGCCAAAAAATAAAAATAAATTAAAAAAAAGCCACTCCTGGGCATATATCTGGACAAAACTTTCATTCAAAAAGACACATGCCCTATGCTCACGGCAGCACTATTCACAATAGCCAAGACATGGAAAGAACCTAAATGTCCATCAACAGATGAATGGATTAAGAAAATGTGGTATATGTGCACAATGGAATATTACTCAGCCCCAAAAAGAACAAAATAATGCCCTTTAAAGCAACATGGATGGAACTAGAGACTCTCATACTAAAGTGAAGTCAGTCAGAGAAAGACAAACATATGATATCACTTATATGTGGAATCTAATAAAGAATGCTACAAAAGAACTTACAAAACAGAAAAAGACTCGAAGATTTCAAAACCAAATTGATAGTTACTTAAGGGTAAACGTTGGGGAGAGGAATAAATTGGGAGGTTGGGCTTAACATATACACACTACTATATATAAAATAGATAACTAACAAGGACCTACTGTATAGCACAGGGAAATCTACTTAACACTGTGTCATGACCTGTGTGGGAGAAGAGTCTGAAAAAGAATGGTTATACGTATATGTATAACTGATTCCCTTAGCTGTACACCTGACACAAATTTGTATATCAACTACACACCAATGAAATTTTTTAAAAAAGTAGCATATGTTCATTGTGGAAATCTGGGCCATACAGAAAGGAAACAAATAAAAATCACCTATAACCCTTAAAAAAAGAGAGAGTGAAACTCAAAAGTCTACAACTTAGCCTGTGACCTCAATATTTTTTTTTTTCTTATGCACCTGTGGCATATGGAAGTTCCCAGGCTAGGGATGGAGTCAGAGCTGCAGCTGCCAGTCTATATCACAGCCACAGCAATGCAGGACCCCTGGCCCACTGAGTGAGGGCAGGGATAGAACCCACACCCTCCTGGATACTAGTCTGATTCATTTCCGCTGCGTCACAACAAGAACTCCAACCTCAAGTTTTGTTATGATGAGAAAATATGTCTGAAGTATCATTCTGAAGTGAGATGCCTACACTCCAAGTCTCACACACTGTCAGCAGCACTGTAGGTCACACCCACACACTATGAACCGTCCCTGACCACAAGCCACCAACAACACTACTAGCTGTGACTCTTAGGAGTCAGAGAATACACAGGCCACTCAGGCAGCCAACACACTTTCAAGGAGCTACCAGACACTTTATTTATTTATTTATTTTTGGCTTTTTGCCTTTTCTAGGGCCCCTCCCGTGACATATGGAGGTTCCCAGGCTAGGGGTCTAATTGGAGCTGTAGCCACTGGCCTACACCAGAGCCACAGCAACACAGGATCTGAGCCTCGTCTGCAACCTGCACCACAGCTCACGGCAACGCCAGATCCTCAACACACTGAGCAAGGCCAGGGATCAAACCTGCAACCTTGTGGTTCCTAGTCAGATTTGTTAACTGCTGCGCCACGACGGGAACTCCATACCAGACACTTTTTGATGGAATGAAATTACAGTCTCAGAGAGAAAATTAGGGCTATAATGTGGGAGCCTCCTCATTGGAAAATATCTGTAAGTGAGCTACCCTAACTCCTTTTCAGAAAGATGGAGAATGCAAACAATCTGCTGGGAAACCCACCCACCAGAGAGAGTCTCATAGTGAAATGTGACAGATTCTTATTTCTGTTGTTATCCCCATGGAAGAAGCCCCTCCCCAGAGTCATTCTCAGGCTCGACTCTGGCCCCAAACAAGAGCGGTTCTATGACTGGTCTATTTTTGCTCCATTAAACCCACACTCACAAAACACTCTAAGGAACATTTAGCAAACACGGGGTGTGCAGTTCTGGGTGCATCTCGCCTCAAGGCTGGCAAATATGCTCCACGAGGGCCTAGCTTCACCACGGCCATCGCCCTCTCGGATGGCAGCCCGGATTCGAGGAGAAAACGCAGGGAGCCTGGGCAGAGGGAGCCGAAGCTGGCAGGGGCGCTGGGGCGGCTCACCCAGTCCCCCGGGGCCCGCCAGGAGGAACTCCTGTCTCCCTATCCTCTTGACGATCGGCCGCTTCTCCTCGCTGCAGTAGGGGAACAGGTCCTGCGAGGCGCCCGTGCTGTAGTTCAGGATGATGTACTGGGTGCTCAGGGCCAGGCACAGGAAGTGGCCGTCCACCGCCACAGCCAGCGGCTGCTCCGGCGTCGACACCTCCCTGACGATCTGCACGCGGTCCTCGTACACCAGGAACACCTGGATGGTCCTGCGCTTGACCGAGATGATGCAGACCTCCACGCAGAACGGGTCCCCGCTCACCGGGTTCTCGTTCAAGGCAAACGCCGCGGCCCCCTTGATGCGGGCGCCAGACGGCACGGGCTCCAGGCTCAGCATGTGGACCAGGGAGATGCAGCCGTCACACAGCACCAGCAGCCGGCTGAGGGCCGACGCCGCCCGCAGCTCGTTCACTGCCTTCTTGAAGCCCAGGTGTCTGTGCAGCTGCCGGGTGGCAGTGAAGGTGGCAGTCCCCGCGGGCAGGGTCTTCTCCTCCAGCAGGAAGTGGTACACAAAGCAGTCGCTGGTGCCCAGGTACAGGTTCCTACCGCAGCACTCCACGCACTCCAGCGACACCCGCTCTCTGTCGCCCATCAGCTGCTCCCGTTCGACCGCGGGGACCAGGGTGAAGGCCTTGGTGCTCATCATGGCGGCGGCTGGTCTGCAGGAGAGTAAGGAGAGGGTAAGTCAGAGCGACAAGAAATAGCGAGGGAAAAGTGGAACCATGTTGGTTGCAGTAAACCCACACGGATCCCCAGTTACAGCCTCGGTAAAAGGAAACCATTCAACACTGTAGAAAGGTCGTGAAGGAAGGAAAAGAGTCTCGGAGCTCCCTTGAGGCTCAGTGGGTTAAGGACATGGCGGGGTCACTATTGTGGCTGGGTCACTGCTATAATGCAGGTTGGATCCCTGGTCTGCGAACTTCCCCACGCCACAGGCGTGGCCAAAAAAAAAGAACAAAGAAAAGCTTGCCCACTGGCTCTCCTCCCTCCAGGCACACAGAGACCCCAGCAGAAGGGCACACGCCTGCTTCTGATTAAGTGCCACCCTGCTCATTCCCAGCAGAGCTGAGATTTCTATGATGTCTCCCTGAAATTAAAAATAGAACTGCCCTATGACCCAGCAATCCCATTCCTGGGCATCTATCCAAAGGAAATGAAATCAGACATTTAAAGAGGAGGCTGCACTCCTATGTTCACTGTAGCACTATTCCCCATACGGAAGACATGGAAACAACCTAAGTGTTGCCCAGCGGGTGAATCGATGGAGATGGGAGATACACACACTCAACACCCACGATGGGATATTATGCAGCCCTGAGAAAGAAGGAAATACTGCCATTTACAACAGCATGGATGGACCCTGACGGCGTTACACTATGTGAGATTAGTCAGATAGAGGAAGACAGACATAATGGATCTCACTCACTCAGGGAGTTGGAAAAAGCTGAACTCATGACAACAGAGAGCAGAGTGGTGGTCCCCAGGTTCTGGGGGTGAGAACTGGGGAGGGGCTGTCTAAGAGTACAGCCATATAACTAGACTAGGGAAGTCCCAGAAAGCTAATGCCCTGCATAGCAATGACTAACAATACTGAGTTATAAACTCCCAAGCTGCTAAAACTAAACTACGTGGAGGAAAACGAAAGCTGCCAAAGTAACATTCTGATACTTAAAAGCGGTTTATTCCTTTTTTTTTTTTTTTTGTCTTTTTAGGGCCGCACCCACAGCATATGGAGATTCCCAAGCTAGGGGTCCAATCAGAGCTGTAGCTGCTGGCTATACCATAGCCACAGCAATGCAGGATCTGAGCTGCGTCTGCAACCTACACCACAGCTCATGGCAATGCCAGATCCTTAACCCACTGAGCGAAGCCAGGGATCAAATCCGCATCCTCATGGATACCAGTCAGGTTCTTAACCTGCTGAGCTACAACAGGATCTCCAAAAACAGTTTATTCCTTTAAACAGCAAGAAAATTTTCCCCATTATCTAGTCACATGATGAAT
This sequence comes from Phacochoerus africanus, assembly GCF_016906955.1. Lineage (NCBI taxonomy): Eukaryota > Metazoa > Chordata > Mammalia > Artiodactyla > Suidae > Phacochoerus > Phacochoerus africanus. The sequence goes on along the minus strand of NC_062548.1, from coordinate 53,513,085 downwards.
TTGCTTAAATAAAATATGAATTATAGAATTGATTGGGGCCATACCTCCCCATATTATCACTAAGTCCAACTTACTGGGACCTGAATTCAGAGAGGTTTCCATATGGTAAGAAGATTAAGAATTACTCTGAGGTATACAACTTCATTCTTTATTGTGTGATCTCAAACTAATTTGATTTTTAAACTAACTTCTTAGAACTACACCTTAAAAATGAGGTTATAATACAAAAGAGCAACATTTTAATAGTTTTGCTCAAAATTGCATACCTAGAGAAAAAGACTGAAAAATATTAATATAGGAGTTCCTGCAATGGGTTAAGAACCTGACTGCCGCAGCTTGGGTCCCTGCAGAAGTGCGGGTTTGATCCCCAGCCTGGCACAGTGGGTTGAAGAATCCTCCTCAGATTCCATCCCTGGCCTGGGAACTTCCATATACGTGTGGAAGTTTACAGAGGACGTTACTGTTGGCATGGAAACTCGCGAATAATCTATTAGGATTAACAAACATTAGGAAATATCATTTGATCAAAAAAATCAATATACCAAAGTCCTCTGCATTTCTAAACACAATTAGAAATTTTGATCTCAAATAAAAGATATTGACAACAGTACAAAAATTATTAATTGTCTCAGGAAGTTGTATAAGAACTTTAAGGACAAAGTCATAACATCTTATTGTTGTTAGACATTAAGGAAGACTGAATTTTTAATCTCAGCAGATTTTCTGCAGAAATTGACAAGCTGATTTTAAAATTTAAATGGAAATCAAAGTACCTAGAATAGTTGAAACAATCTTGAAAACAAAGAACAAAGGTGAAGGACCTACAATGATTTCAGAAATTGCTATACAACTAGAGTAATTAAGACGTGGGGACAGGCAAACAGATCAATGGAACAGAGAAGTCCAAAATTAGGCCCACAGATATGCATTTATTTAGCTCTTGGCAAAGGCTTCAAGGCAATACATGGGGAAAGTAAATTCATTTCCATCCATGGTGCTGGAAAAAGTGGATAATATTATGGGGTTAAAATTTAATCTTAATGGCCCCTACCTCAGACCATAGACAAAAGTCAATTTGAGATGCATCGAATTACTTTTTTTTTTTGCTTGTTAGGGCCGAACCTGCAGCATATGGAAGTTCCCAGGCTAGGGGTCCAATTGGAGCTATATCTGCCGGCCTATACCACAGCCGAAGCAACACAAGCAAGATCCCAGCCACGTCTGTAACCTATACCACAGTTCACAGCAATGCCAGATCCCCGACCCACTGAGCAAGGCCAGGGATCAAACCTGCATTCTCACGGACACTAGCCGGATTTGTTTCCACTGAGCCATAATGGGAACTCCCTATTTTTAAAGCAAAAGCTAAAACTATAAATCTTCCAGAAGAAAAGACAGAGGAATATCTTGGGGACGTTGGGTTCATGAAGATTTCTTAGGATACAAAAAACACTATGAATGAAAAAAGCTGATATATTGGGTTACATAAAAATTTAGAATGTGGAGTTCCCCTTGTGGCGCAGTGGTTAGCGATTCCGACTAGGAACCATGAGGTTGCGGGTTCAATCCCTGGCCTGGCTCAGTGGGTTAAGGATCTGGTGTTGCCGTGAGCTGTGGTGTAGGTGGCAGATGCAGCTTGGATCCTGAGTTGTTGTGGCTTTGGCATAGGCCGGCAGCTACAGCTTGGATTAGACCCCTAGCCTGGGAACCTCCATATGTCGTGGGAGCGGCCCTAGAAAAGGCAAAAAGACAAAAATAAATAAATAAAATGTATATCCATAGAAAGACATCATTAAAGAAATGAATAGGCAAGCCCCAGACTGGGAGAATAATTTGTGATATAAAGATGGCAGGCAAAGGGCTCATATCCAGAACACATAAAAACTCCTACAAACCGATAGTAAAAAGACAAATTTATTTTTAAAATGGGAAAAGGAGTTCCTGTTGTGGCTCCGTGGGTTAAGATCCCAACATAGTCTCTGTGAGGATGAGGGTTTAATCACTCAGTAGATTAAGGATCTGGCATTGCAGCAAGCTGTGATGTAGGTTGCAGACGCTGCTCGGATCCCACATTGCTGTGGCTGTGGTATAGGTCGGCAGCTACAGCTCTGATTTGACCCCTAGCCTGGGAACCTCCATATGCCGTGGGTGTGGCTATAAAAAGAAGAAAAAAAAGATGAAAGTAAAATGGAGAAAAGATTCAAAGAAAAAGGGTATGTGAACAACCAATAAGATCATGAAAAGATGTTCACCTTCATTAGTCATCAGAGAAATTTATTTTAAGCCACGATGAGATGCCATTTCACACCTATCAGAATAGCTACAATTAAAAAGACTGACAGGAGTTCCCATCATGGCTCAGAGGAAATGAATCTGATGAGTATCCATGAGGACGCAGGTTCAATCCCTGGGCTTGCTCAGTGGGTTAAGGATCCAGTGTTGCCATGAGCTATGGTGTAGGTTGCAGATGCAGCTCGGATCCCATGTTGCTGTGGCTGTGGTATAGGCTGGCAGCTGCAACTTTGATTCTACCCCTAGTCTGGGAACCTCCATATGCCTCAGGTGTGCCCCCCCCAAAAAAAAGCCAAAAAAAAATTAATTAAAAAAAAAATAAACATGGAGTATCCACAAAGCAGACTGTAACCTGGAAACAAAAAGGACTGACTCAGGGCGAAAGGCAACAATACGGATGAATTTCAACAATTCGGATGAATTTCACTGGATGAAAGAGATCATCCAGGTACATGTATCTGCATTTCTATGAAGTTAAGAAGCAAGTAACACTTATCTACAGTGACAGGAGTAGGAATCCATTTGCTGTGAAGAGAAAAGGGTGACTACGTGGAAGGGGACATGAGGGACCTTTTTGGGGTGACAGAAATAGCCTATGTCTTGTTAGAGGTATTGGCTACACAGGCCGGTGGGTGCATCAAGTCATGGAACTGTGCCCTTAGGTTCAGTGGATTTGACTGTATGTAGACTATGCTTCCATAAAAAGAAAGTGTTCCCCTAAATGACCCAGAGAAAAAATGTGATTCCAATAAATTCCTAACAGGTATATGTGCGTGGATAATTTTACATGTCTGTAAAATTCATATGGCAGGCGTTCCCATTGTGGCTCAGCAGTATCGAACCTGACTAGTATCCATGAGGATGTGGGTTCCACCCCTGACCTCGCTCAGCAGGTTAAAGATCTGGCATTGCCATGAGCTGTGGTTAGGTCACAGATGCAGCTTGGATCTTGAGTTGCTGTGGCTGTGGTGTAGGCTGGCAGCTGCAGCTCAGGGTTCATCCCCTAGCCTGAGAACTTCCATATGCCACGGGTGCAGCCCTCAAAAGACAAAAAAAAAATTTTTTTTAATAAAAAAATCAGATGGCAGAGAATAGAGCAAGGGACTTGTGAAAAAGGAAGGAACAGGACTGAAGAGAGAAGATGTGAGAGAAAGCTGTGGTTACTAGGATACTGTGATGCTGGCAGAACCCCAGAGAACATACCCAAGGGCTTGGGAATAGACCATGCATCCAGGGGACCTAGAATAATGACCAAGGCGGCCCTGAATATCGGGGGCACATACAGGGCAAGCACATGCTCTGTAAACGGTGCTGGGAGAGCTGGATATATCCACACGGAGAAAAGGCCAGAGTCCTACACTACCCCACGCATCTCACCCACTCCAGATGACAAAGCCTCTTAAGTATGGGAGGTATAATCTGAACACTTGGAGAAGAAAACATGGAAAAATATGTTTATTACTTAGAGTAGGGAAGAACTCTTTTTTTTCTTTTTGGCAATGTGTAAGTTCCTGGGCCAGGGATCAAACCTATGCCACAGCAGAAACCAGAGCCACAGTGGTGATGACACTGGATCCTTAACCCTCTAGGCCACCAGGGAACTCCTGAGCTTCTAAAATAAGATATAAAAAAGCACAAACCCTTGGGGAAAAGATGAATTTATTCCCATCAAAATGTAAAACCTATGTTCTTTGAAATGGAAAAGTCAAGATGAAGAAGCATGAGGATGGGGGAGAAGGCACTGATGTCTGATGTCACACATCTGACAGAAAAGGCCCAGAGGGTATGGGAAACTCACACAGGAATAAAATAACACAACCTCAGAAGGATTAGCAAGACACATGACCAGGCTTCCCACAGAAGATGAAGCACGAACAGCCATCAGCCACGGAGGAGTGACCTACCTGCTGGACCACCTGGGATTGTAAACTGCAACCACGAGAAGATGGCACTTCATACCCATGTGAAGTCTGATGGCATTGGGGTTTGCAAGAACACAGAGCAATGGAAGCACTCCATGCGGCTGGTAGAAGCATGTGGATTGGCCAGATATCAGGGAGGTAGCAGAAGCCCATGGCTCTAGGTAAGCTGATGATGCTTCACCTGGCATGTGCCCCACAGAACTGATGTTCTTCAGGGAATGAGCAAGGAGGCTGGCAGCAATTCTGCTCATGACTGGGGGAAGCTGGAGACACCACAAGTTCTCAGACAGGGTGGAAGGGACCACGACATGGCAGGGGGAGGATGTGGTACAGCCCTTGACAGGGGAATGTCAGTGCAGGGGGCAGACACTAGGTACTGAATGATAGGTCCTAGGTACTGAAGGACAGGTAGGTACTGAATGATAGGTTGTAGGTACTGAATGATAGGTTACTAGGTACTGAAGGGCAGGTACTAGATACTGAATGATAGGTTTGAAATACTACATGATAGGTCCTGGGTGCTGAAGGACAGGTACTAGGTACTGAATGATATGCCCTAGCTGCTGAAGGATATGCCCTAGGTTCTGAAGGATAGATCCTAGGTACTGAATGATAGGCCCTAGGTACTGAAGGACAGGTCCTAGGTACTGAATGATAGGCCCTAGGTACTGAAGGACAGGTCCTAGGTACTGAATGATAGGTCCTAGGTACTGAATGGTATGCATGGCTTGGTAAGTTGCAGAAACACAAAACTCTAACTATGCAATATTTAGGGTTTTAGCCAAAAGATCAAAAATAAAAGTAAGGGAATGATGAACAGAATTCATGGGGGGTAGGACCTAGTACCAGAAGGACAGGTACTAGGTACTGAATGATAGGTCCTGGGTACTGAAGGACAGTACCAGGTGGGCAGACACTAGACTTCAAAAGTATTAGTAATGTCTATTTCCTAAGCTGAGGTTGCTTCTACTATTACTCTCCCTATCCTATAGGATATGTGTTATTTTATATATATATATATATATATAGTGTTCTTTTAAATGTATAAAATATTGATGAAAAAAATAAAATAAAATTCTACTCATTTCCCCAAACCAGCTTATCCTGGAAATAAATGCAGAAAGGTCCTCAGTTTGGTGGGATTCACAAAATGCACGTTCCTTGTTTAAAATTTCATTTAATTGAAACAGTTATCATCTAGTAAATCATTTACTTGCCATTTCTTAGTTCATCTGAGTCGAGTGCTTAGTTGGCCTGAATCCATATTTACAAAGTCCAAAAGAAGGCATCCTACCAATTATTTCCATAAATCCTGGGGTCATTGGAAGATGGGGGCGGGGGGTAGAGGGAGTAAAGGGAAGAAGGTGGAGCCTGAGGTGGAGCCCAGCTGCAGCTTCTGCCTCCACGCCCACTTTTGCCAGGTGGAGACTGGTGTTACTAACTGCCTGGCTCCCCTTTGCATTTTCTCTGAACCAAAGCCAGGTTCAGATCTCACCAAGGCCAGGTTCAGATCTCACCAAGGCCAAGCCTCATTCAACGTCACAGCAGAAAGAATAAACATGGTACAAAGGCAATGTTTGAAGTAGCAGATTATCTAGATGCAGAAAGAAGCATGTAGATCCATAGTTACAAGAGTAAAGAAATAAAAGATAAACACACACACACACACACATGTATACATATATAGACTCCTGATCTGAGACAGAAATATATCCTGCTAAAAAGAATGCTCTGATGGAGGGGCATTTATTAAGATGGGAACCAGGAGTTCCCATTGTGGCTCAGCAGAAACAAATCTGACTAGATTCCACAAGGACACAGGTTCGATCCCTGGCCTCACTCAGTGGGTTAAGGATCCGGCATTGCCGTGAGCTGTGGTATAGGTTGCAGATGCGGCTTGGATCCTGTGTTGCTGTGGCTATGGTGTAGGCCAGCGGCTACAAGTCTAATTTGACCCCTAGCCTGGGAACCTCTATATGCCACAGGTGCGGCCCTAAAAAGACAAAAAGAAAAAAAAAAAAAGATGGGAACCAAATATAATTATTGAATTATATTTCTTGAACCAAAGAATAGCAATTACCTCCTGTCACAGAATATGCATATAAAAATTATGAGAGTGACTGTAAGATAAGCTTGGTGTCCTATATGTCTGCAAAGAATCACACATTTGAGAATTACACCAGCACCTTAAAACGAAACAAACTCTTTAGAGCCCTAGGTCTGGATGTGGACCAGACTCATCACTTTGGAGGTAACAACCCATCAGTGGGTATCACAGCCCTAAAACAGGAGCCACTTTCCTATGGACAAGCTGAAGATTAAATCTTATCTATATTTTGAAAAAGACACTCTACCTAACGTCAGATTTGCTACTGTTCCATTTATAAGCTTTTTGGGTTTTGTTTCTGATAGGCTGTGATGAGTGAATAGATGTCAAATGGCCATTTTGACATCTGAACCAAAGCCAGGCCTGATTCCAGACCAATACATGATCGACAGGAGCGTGGACCCCGCCTCACCTGTCATATCACTACCCTCCTTAAAGCGCTTCGGAAAGTGTGCCACTGCCTAAAAGATCAACTCCTAACTCAGCGCAAGGTGGAAAGCCCTTCAAAATCTACCCTCAGCCAAACTTTCCTCTTCTTTACAAAGAGATATTACAGCTATTAATACTCACATTATTCCACGTCAGTCATCTGTTTTATCAGCTCCACTCAATTCTGTGTTCTTGAATTCACCAGGCACCTGAGCTGGAAAGCCAGGTGAGTCTAAGAGCAGCTGAGGGGCTCTACAAACCCACCAGTTGTCAAAAAGGCTTGGGAGCAAAAAACCACCCCTGGGCATCCTTTCCAGGGACTGAAACCACTAAGCAGAAGACAGCGTCGATGGCAAGGGTCTGGTTGAATTCGGAACACGATAACCCCTAAAGTAAAGCGCTGCCTCCTGGGTCACTTGCGCCTGCGCCAGGTCTGGGGGTCAGAGTCTTGGAAGTGGGCACAGGGAGGGTGGCGGAGGTCTGCTGACAGTCTGACCCTGGTCACAGGAGTTTGGGTGCTTGGTACAAGAGAGCCTGCATTCTTTGAACCTTCCTGCCATTTACAGTATTTCTAGAAAGACAACTTTTTATTTATTTTTTTATTGTTTTGCTTTTGAGGGCCACACCTGCAGCATATGGCCATTCCCAGGCTAGGGGTGGGAATTGGAGCTACAGCTGCCGGCCTACACCACAGCCACAGCAATACCAGATCCGAGCCGTGCCTGAGACCTACACCACAGCTCACAGCAATGCTGCATCCTGAACCCATTGAGCAAGGCCAGGGATCGAATCTGCATCCTCCTGGATACTAGTCAGATTTGTTTCTGCTGAACCATGACGGGAACTGCCACAACTTTTTAAAAGTTTATATTTTGCCATTTTAACAATGGACTTTCCTCCTATAGACAGAAAATGTTTCATAGGAGTTTCTCAATTAACCTGGGTAAATGTATTTATGGAGACCTAAAGCTACATACAGCAATACCCAATGGGAAAACGGGAAACTGTTGGGAAAACGGAAAACATCGGTTCTAGAGCCCCTGCCCACAAGTGAGTTGACACAGTTGTCACACATCCTCTCCCTCCTGGGGTGCTCGGGCCCGGGATGGGGGAGGGGACACACACAGAGGCACCCACGTTTCATCAGCTGTTTTCACTAGGTTACTACGTTGGTCCCACAGGATCAGGAGGGAAAGCTGATCCCCAGGGGACAGAGCTGAGTAGAAGGGGCAGGAAGGAGGGCCCACAGCGCCTGGCACCCCATGTAAACTGAGACGGAAGTGCGGGGTTAGGCTTCTCATGGACCCAGGACGAAGGCTGAGCAGATGCTGGACCACAGAAGTCAGGGGATGCATCCAGGTGGACGGAGGTGGGTCCTGGCAAGTCACCTAGAGCCTCTGAGCCTGTTCCCTCCTTACAAATGGTGTGTGAGTGGACGACACGCTTCCTCTGTGCTGGCCTCCAGCTCCTCCGAGGACAGGGCAGTGATAACACCACCCCAGGGAAGCCACGGCCCCGGAACGCCCTGGAGCTCTGGACCAGCTAAAGGGCTACGGAGAGGTGGGTCCTGAACACTGAGCCATACTGCCCACCCCAGGGTCAGGGCTGCTCTGGGTCTGGGGTGGGCACCAGCCAACTGAGGCCCTGCCTGGGCGCCACCTCTGAGCCCCTGGGCCCTGGAGGGGATTGGGCACTTCGCTCAGAGAGGTGGACATCACCACGGACACAGATTTTGAGCCTCTTGTTCAAGGTTATCCACTCACAGGTGAACAAAGAGGGACTCCACTCCAGTGTCCCTTTCTAACTCCAAGGCCACATTCTTTCCACGGCACTGACCCCAGGGGCCACGTGTGACTCCAGATCCCTGGTAAGTATCCAGGCGGCTTGGGCCAAGAGGGCACTGCGGTGTGGGGCCAGTAGACGGCAGCCTCCTGCAGGGCTGTGTCTTCACAGGGCCTCACTTCTGCCCTACAGCAGGATTCTCCTCCCTCCTCATGCTTCTCTGCTGCCAAACACCCTCCCCCTCCCCACACCCCTAAACAACGTGTATCACAAACAAACTCTTCCTCCCAGAAGGAGTGTGACATCATCAGCACTGCCTCGCTAAGTTCCAGATAGGGAACGACACGGTGACACGTTTCTCCGTGGACCTGGTAACCTTACCAACAGGACATGCGTTTACATGACACTGATGCTGCCAATGGGAAGGCAGCCTGTCTGCTCTGTGCTCCTCGCAGCCGCCTACTCGGTGGCTCCATCCTGAAGTCGCCAGGAGTCAGGCACACATTTACAGCCTTGAACCGAAGACAACTCCCTGTCTTGTGAAAATTCGGATGTCACCAGACAACCATTTCATGCCATCTTTGGCACTCATGTGACAGAGATAACATAAGGCTAGTGACATCACAACAAACCTGTTTCCAGGACCAGAAAGAGTGTCCTAAAAAAGAAGAAAAACACACCTAAGGTCTAACCTGCCATCTTGATCTTATCCTGGTACATACCTCCCTGTAACTATTCATAGTCAGAACCCTTTTCCTGGGCAATACTAATCAGAATTATTTCAATATACATATATGTCAATATACACATATAATTGTATGTTTATCTACACATGTGCACCATTTGTGCACATGCCACATATATGCATGCAGTGTGTATCTGTGTACAGATCACATGCAGCCTAGAACAGCAACACCAGCAGTTTTGACTGAAGCAGGGCCTTGGGAAGAGGGGGAGGGGAAGGCAGGGGATGGGGAGTGGGTAGGGGTCTCCAGGGCATTTCCTTTGTAACATCTCCCTCCCTACTGGACCTTCAAATAGACGTTAAGAATTATTAAGGGCCCACTAGGTGCTAGGCAGTTATCCTCTTTTACCTTTGTTCTTTTGCTGGAATCTTTTTTTTTTTTTTTTTTTGTCTTTTTAGGGCCACACCTGCGGCACCAGGCAGGGGTTGAATAGGAGCTATAGCCGCCAGCCTACACCACAGCCACAGCAACACCAGATCTGAGCCATGTCTGCGAGCTACATCATAGCTCACGGCAACACTGGATCCTTACCCCTCTGAGCAATGCCAGGGATTGAACCCACAACCTCACGGTTACTAGTCAGATTTGCTTCCACTGCACCATGATGGGAACTCCTTGCTGGAATCTTCCATTTACCCAAGAGCAGCCACCTGAAGATCAAGAAAAGATCTTGATCTCAAATCATTGGTAAGATTTCACAGCCCAGGCAATGACTGAAGCACACCAGCTCACTCGGGGTAGCCCCAACTTGTCACTTCTACGTTCGTGTAAGAGCACAGGATTTTTTCATAAAGAGAAATGGGTCAGGTTTGGCACAGAGGAGAAGAGTCTTCAAACTCAAGCCAGATTACTGGGCAGTGTCCAAACACCTGGCCACCACAATGATCACGCTAATGTATTTCTAACGAGAACTGGATTCGGACCAAGACGAAGGTGCTTAACCCATTAAGTAAAATTTCCTCGAGTTTTCTTAAAGGATCGCAAATGTTTAATATTAGCAGGAAGGAATATGCCACAATAACTACTTTTTTTCTCTTTTTTTGCTCTTTAGGGCCGCACCCGTGGCATATGGAGGTTCCCAGGCTAGGGGTCTAATCAGATCTGTAGCTGCTGGCCTACACCACAGCCACAGCAATGCCAGATCTGAGCCACATCTGCGACCTACACCACAGCTCATGGCAACGCCAGATCCTCAACCCACTGAGTGAGGTCAGGGATCAAACCTGCTTCCTCATGGATACTAGTCAGATTCGTTTCCATTGAGCCATGATGGGAACTCCCCCCCCCTTTTTTTTTTTTAATGAACAGAGATGACAGCTGCAAATCAGGCCTGGAAAATGAAGTGTTTCTTGAACAGTAAGCTCTGTGTTCTTAAAACTTGTCCACAGGAGCTGCCTGAGGGAAGAGTGGGTCCCTCACAATCCCTTCGCTGGAGCGTTAGGCAGAGGCTGAAGTGTCCTGGGAGCCCATGTGGAAGGCAAGCTGTCCCCGACTCCAGGACCAGAGGGCTGAGTGAAAGAGAAAAGGCACAGCACCTACCTGCGGGCGAGGTCAACCCTCACACCTCTCCCCTATGTCTCTGGAAAATGTGCCCAGCAACCTGATGGAGTGTGGGACCCACCAGGAGTCCAGCCTGGTGAAAAGCCTCCCTGGGTTAGCAGGTACTCAGAGCTGGGGCCCTGAATCCTTGTTTAACAACCATCTATCGAGCACCTAACAGTGCTAGGCTCTGTGCCAAAGGCACATTTCATACTGGGATGTGTGTCTTTTTTCTCGTATTTCCCCAATTTTGATTGAGGAACTTGAGACTCAGAGCTTCCAGTGAAAACCCAAAGCCCCCAGTTAGGAAGAGGTGGGGTCAGGGTTTGAACCCATGGCTCCATGGCCACCACCACCCACAGCACGGAGCAGCATTGCCTGGTTTCACAGAGGAGCCAGGCCAGGGAAGGCTGGTGTAGACAGCTTCTGGGAGGGGAGGCTCTTCCTAGGGCCACACACCAAAGAGGCCATTTCAGTGACTGCTGTCGCTGCATGGCTGGCAAAAAAGAAGGAAAAAGAAAAGGAAGCAGCTGGCCAGATGTTCCTTCCTATCTGACCACAGGGATGGAGCTTCCCGCTAACCAACAGAGTGAGGGGCCGCCAGGGCAGGGGTTGATGGGCTTGGCAGCCCCTCCCATGGTATGTTCTGAGTCCAGGTTCACCAGCGCACACGCAAAAGTCCCTCCTTGCCAAAGGCCCTCAGTGCCTTCACCTGCCACCAGTTCCTCAGCTGCCTGGCCTCGGCAAGCACTTCCCCAAGGATCAAATCCTGATCCAACAGGTTGGGACACCAGCGCTCAACACAGTCGGTCTGCAATAAGATGCACTGCATGACCCCCTATTTCCAGCAGCCAGTGGGGCTAGGGAGCTATGTAATGGTCACCCAACAGCCCTCAGTAGAAGCCATGGCAGTTGCGGCAACTGCAGACCACAGCTTCTGTCCTCAAAGCCATCCCCTTAAACGCATGAGGCCAATGGAGAACCCAACTTCCACCTGCCCCTCCGAACGAGGGGTGACAGCGGGCCGCCGACCCTGGACTGAGAAAGGGGCATGGTGTCCCCGCCTCCCAGCACACTCCTGCCGGCTCTCCAGTTGAGGCCAAATTTTCAGGCCCGAATGTGACCCGGAATTTGCGCTCTCGAATCCCAGGAGCTCTGGGAAGCGCTCATCACGTCGACAGAAGCACTACAGACGACGGTGGTGGAGCGAGGGGCGCAGGGGTGCGGACGTACCCCCAGAAGACCGCCCCCGACTCAGACCAGGACAGGGTAGCGGACGGTCCCGGCCCGGAACTCAGGCGCGCGGCGCACCCGCCCCCTCCACGCGCCGGCCCCTGGCTCCGGCCCGGGCACCTGCCGCGCACCTGCCCGCAGGCCGCCGCCCTCCAACCCCGTCCGGTGCCCCCGGCCGCCCCGCGCTCCCCACCCGCGCTCACCGGCCCGCGCTCCGGCCGCTCCGGGCCCCGCGCTCCTGGGCCCCGGCCCCGGCTCCGGCCCGGCCCCGCCGCTTCCCGTCACGTGGGCGGCCGAGGGCGGGAGCGCCGGTCTCCGTCCGGCCCGCGGCCCCGCGTAGGCTGCAGACCCCGCCCTGAGCCGGGCCTGGAGGTCCGGGGGGCTCCCCTGCGGCCCCAGCGCCCAGGATCTGCAGGGGTCACGGCGCCGGCCTGGGGGAGGAGGAGCCCGGAGGGAAAGGCGCCGACCGCCACCGAGCGCTCGGAGCAAAGCCCGCCCGGCGCAGGGAGGTGTCGGTACCGCGGTGAGGCTGCCGCCGCCGGGCCGAGCTTTCTCCTCCCACAACCGGCCTGCCGGACTCGCTCGCCACCCTATTTCCAGCGCCGCGACGGCGCCAGCAGTGTACCTGCTGCGTGAACGAATGAATCCATCCATCCGTCAATCCTGGGAAAGGCTGGACCACCCTGCCACCTGACGAAGTCGGGCTGGAGGGGCTGACCGCTGCTGGTGGCCCCCGCGAGCTGAAACGTATTGCTGGGCACGAGCCGCCCACCCCTCGGCCCAGGCCCACAGCTAGCCCAGAGCCTCGGGCAGTAGGGCCGCATGGTGTCCTTACTGAAGCAGCGAGTCCTGGCACCCGTTTTGTTAGGAAACCCCATCAATAGCTATTCTTTTGGATCAAGCCAGAGAGCAACCCTAGGTTCGGATGAATCACCAGCCTCTTTTCAACATAGTCAAAATCCGGTTGCATGATGAAACCATGAGAAAGCTCCCACCAGAACCGTCAGCGCTTGATTATTAGCATATAAAAAGTTCAGTTTTCTCAGTGATTTCCCCTAATTTCAGAGGCCACAGCCTTCCTCCAGCCCCTGGGGATTATAGAACAAAGCTGTCATCCCCAACTGGGAGGCAGATACCAGATTCTACTTTGTGGTCTTCTGATTCAGAGAGAGAAAAACAAAGGATACACACACACCCAAAGTGAAAGGAAATAAAGAATCTTCTGTGGCCTATTTTTTAGCCCCTTCCCTTCTTAGTTCATGGTCTCACAGGTGCCCCAGCCCTGGCCCTGCTTCAGCTCTGGCAGGTGGATCCCATGTCACTGGCCCAGCCCCCAGGTGGGGCAGTGGTTTCCCAGACTGTAGGGCTATGTGTGTTTCGAGGACAAGTGGCAGTGAATGGCCTCTCAGGTCTAAGGAGGCTGGCAGCCAGTGGAGCCAGGGAGCTGGAGGACAGAAGAGTAAACTCATTTTGCCCAGGCCCACGGAGAATATGTGACTGTCATCACTTGTCACTGGCCCACTGGGGCCTAGAATCCCATCCGCGCTTCTGCTTCTTACTGCTCTACCATGCCCCGGGGGAAGGTTAGTTGAAGAACCGCCAGACACAGGGCTAGGGCCTCAGCCCTGTGCTGGCATTTAAACCTCGCCTTACCAGGTAGGCACTGCTGATTCCCGCACTGTGCAGGCAAGCGGACAGAGGCAGAGAGAAGTGAAAGACCTCCCACAGTCCACGGTGGTAAGAACAGCACAAGGGTCAGAACCCAGAACTCAACACCACTGGAAACTTTTTCTATATAAAATTCAGCTGTCGGTGGAATAGTATATAGAATAACATTTGTGTTCTCCTTTAAACAATGTAAGAGTGAAAATGTGTTAACGAACAAGAGGAGTAAAAGGAGATAATTCAGAAATAACTGTTTCCTTCTGAAAAGGATTTGCAATGAGATTTTAAAAAACGGCAAACTTCACGGTGCACATTATGCCATGTAGAAACATTTATTCTTCCTGAACTTTCTGAGAAGTCTGTTTCACATGACTGATCGCTGTATGTACATAACTAGAAATGTGCAAAGATTGACATCAGGCTAATTCCAAATTCCTCATGTTTTGACTGGTTACATTTAAGAATGATCAAAGTCATATTTTTTCAAAAAAATATTAACTTCAATCATTGACATTTATTAAATATCCCTTGGGCTCATACTAAACATGTTGGAAGGTGGAAAAGATGTGTTCTAATAAACTAATGAAGGTTAAGAGCTGCTGATCAGATACAAGTAAATACCTCCATAGTTATAGTCTACTCCCCAAACTCAGCATCCTTGCACTTACACATACTCACACTTACGCCAAGTTCCTCACTTCCACGCTGGCTCTAAGCTCCTGAGTGTGTCCATCATGAGCTTGCTGTCTGTCTGCTTAGAGGAAGCACTAAACCACTTTTTACACTTCCTGCTGCTCAATATTAATAAACTAGGTCATCTTTAAAAGAAGCTTTTCATGCAAAGACTGTTACTCTAATTTATAATCTCTCTTATTAAGAGTATACATCTACACATTTGGGTATCATTTTAGAAAATGAGGTTAAGCAAAGAAAGGTTACACTTTAAGATTTTTTTAAAAAATCTTTTTGGGGCCTCACCCATGGCATATGGAGGTTCCCAGGTTAGGGGTCAAATCGGAGCTGTAGCTGCTGGCCTACACCACAGCCACAGCAATGCCAGATCCTAGCTGTGTCTGTGACCTACACCATAGCTCATGGCAACGCTGGATCCTTAACCCACTGAGCAAGGCCAGGGATCAAACCTGTGCCCTCATGGATCCTAGTCAGATTCATTTCTGCTGAGCCACAATGGGAATGCCAAGAAACTTGTTGAACTGTTATTCAAATAATTATTCCTATTTTTTAGCAGCTCCTGTGTGCTCAGTACCATAGCAGAGGCTGCAGACCATCCTGAAAGGAGGAAGACCAGCCCTGTCTTCCAGAAGCTTAATTCAATGCAGTGGTTTAGAAAGTACAGGTCAATAGTCAACAGTATCAGCATTACTTCAGAACTTGTTAGTAATGTGAATTCTTGTGTCCACACGCCACACCTCTTAAATCAGAAACTTTGGGTGTAGGGCCCAGCTAAGCGTTGTCAGGCTCTCCCGGTGACTCTAATGCTCATTCAAGTTTGAGAAGCTATGATTGAATGGGATACGATCCCAAGGCAAAAAAATAACATCTGAGGATCAGGAAAGGTTTATGCACACTCACTTGGGACACACTTCCTGGTCTCATCCTGTGTGCCAGGTACTGTGCTGGCTGCTGAGAACCCGAAGATGAGAGACACGGTTTCAGGGACCTTATCAAAGAGGTGACCGAGGAGATGGGTTTTACAAGAAAGTCAGTGTTCTAAGCACATAAGCACAGCTTCAATATGATCTGGTTGTAAAAGGAATGAGAAATGACAATAATAAAATAACATAATCATCAATTATGATACTGAAGGTAATTATCCGAAACTCAGAACTGTGGTTCTAAGTAGCTAGAAACATAAGTCCAAAATGTGACCTATTTTTTCAGTTGCTATATGCACTGTGAAGCATTTTAATTTTATTTGTGCTCAGACATACAGTTGGCACATCTGATAAAATATCCGAAACATAAATATCTTAAACATTATATAGCCAACAAGAAGAATCAATACCCCAAGTTCTCAGTATACATTCTTTTCATGATTCATTCATTCAACACATTTATCGAGACCTTCAAGTGCAGACACGGTGCATGCTCGGAATGAGGTGGGAGAGTCAAAAGAAACATACAGATCTGTCCTGGAGGAACTTCTAACCCAGTGAGGTGATGATGCCAGCCAGGCAGGACAGTGCTTGTTGGTTTCCCTCAGCTTTGTTCCTGGCAACTATTGGCACCAAATAAAAATGTTAGTGAGAACATCATGATCTTTGAATAAAAGGAAAATTCTTACACTAAAACTTAAGCACTTATGGTTACTACATAATACTCACAGATAATACTTTACCAGAAATAAATCTTTGGTCTACAAATTCAAATGTGTAACAACACAAAGCTCTGTACCTGAGCTTTATTTCCACTTTAAGCCCCCACTCAGCTGCAGTGACAATGACCTTGACAGCGAGGCCGGCCCCCTTCTTCAGGGCTGTGTCTGGTTAGGGGATTTCTGAGGTGCCAGGACAAGGAGAAATGGGAGATGGCAGGTCCTCACATCACTGGTCCCCACAGGGGTTCTGAGATGCTCTTTGTCCACGTGGTGTCTGGTTTTCAGTCTTGGTTTCGGGGCTGACAGGCCTGGCCCCTCCAGTCAGGGTGACTATCTGGCTTGAGGGTGCGGATGTCACAGCCTCCTTGCTTGGATGTGGCAGGAATCTCTGTGAGGTGGCCCTTCTGCCTGGACACATTTGAAACATTGCCTGAGAACTTGTTAGAGGCAAATTCTCCCCTGCTCTACTTCCCACATCAGAAACTTTGATCAAAACACAGCAGACCCCATATACTCTCAGACTCCAATCTCCAAGGCTCTGTAGTGAGAGCAGGTGTTACCATCTCTCCTGCCCCTGAGGTGCACAGCCACATTAAAACCTTATTCTACTTCCTCCTGACTCTTGATGTTTTTCTTCTGCCCAGGGGACACTCGGAGGCACCAATTATCATGGGGTTTTGTTTTGTTTTTGTTTTTGTTTTGTTTTTTGTTTTTGTAGGGATGCACTGTGGCATATGGAAGTTCCCAGGCTAGGGGTCAAATTGGAACTACAGCTGCCAGCCTACACCACAGCCACAGCAACAACAGATCCCAGCCTCGTCTGCGACCTAGGCAGGTTCGTTAACCGCCAGCCATGAAGGGAACTCCAGAGGCACTAATTATCTTAATAGATTTCGTTTTAAGCAGGGAAGTACTGTTAAACTGGAAGGGGGGGCGGGGGTTGGGGAAGCACAGGTCTTACCTGCTGTAAAACATTTTTGCTGATGAAGAAGAGCTTCGGGCTTCAGGTTAGGTGATTGGTCCTGAAAAGGACAGGAATAAAGACTACATCAAAAACCTCATTTTTAGACTCTAAAATGAGGTACTTAGCTGAGGTGGGGGTGGAAGCTTGAGGAAATTAGACAAGGATAGCGAACTGAGAGGGAAAACACCCACCATCACCATCATCCTGCCACTTCTCTGCCCTGGTGACTGTCAAGAGGCTACAAGAGATGTCCAGACAGAGGCGACAGGGGAGGGGCTTACCCTACTTTGGCTCCAACCTCACGACACCTAGTTGGGGGCATTCATTTCCATTTCATAGAGGTGGGAGCTCAACAAAGATGCGCTTCTCGGGCGGCCGTTATTTTCAGAGTCAGGTTCATTCCGAGTATTATTTCCGGAACAAACACTTGAGTGCCTACTACATGCGAGGCGTTTTGAACTAGGAAACAAAAGGTACAACGCTTAAAAGAAAGAACACCAAGGAGCTTCCAGAGGCACCTACTGCTGAATTGACTGTAACACTCATCGTCCTCCCTAGTCGCCTTCCCGCGAGGCCGCCCTCGGACTCTCATTGGCCTCTGCCCATGACGTCATAGGAGGCGCGACCAGGACCGACCAATCGTGGCCCGCTCTGTGAACTTCGCCTGTCTCTCTCTTCGCGCAGACTTGAAACGCCAATCGTATCCACTACAAACGGCCCTTTCACTCCTCTCGCCCTAGGATTATCCCCTGGCGAGAACCCGCCCAGCATCCCAGCCGAGCCGGAGAAGCGAGCGTCCCGCGCGGCGCACCCTAGTGACGACATACCCGAGGCCCCGTCCCTTACGCGTCATTTCTGAGACGCTAGCTGGGGGCCTTGTGGGTAGCCGGCCGGGGTCTCCTGGCGACGACGATGGCGGGGGATGTGGGCGGCCGCAGCTGCACGGATTCCGAGCTGCTGCTGCACCCGGAGCTGCTGTCCCAGGAGTTCCTTCTCCTCACCCTGGAGCAGGTGCGGCGCGCGCCGGGGAGGGCGGGCCTGCTCGAGAGGGCGCTGGGACTTGAGCTCGCTCCGAGGCATCCTCGGCGGCGCCGGACACACCCGCTGCTGGGTACTATGGCTCTCCGCCCGGCGCCCCTGTCGGGGAAGAGGCGTCCTCAGAACGTCGGGAACTCCGGGGAGTTAAAATTCCCTTTTTGGTCGCTGATGGGTCCGAAGAGGGGTCCAGGCGACCCCCCGCGGCCTGGGTGTAAGCAAGGCCTGCGAAGAGAGGAGCCGGGGAAGGTCTTAGAAGAGTGGGAAGGAAGGGTGGTGGTCCCGGGCCGCCAGGGCTGGAAGGCATCGGAGAAATCGCCCTTTGTCCACTTTACCCACGTTCAGAGATGAAGAAACTGGGTCCTCGAGAGATGAAGTCACTTCTATGGGGGTCACACTCTCGGTAGATGGTGCAGCCAGGAGAATCTCGGCCTCCTGGCTCTCATGCAGCTTTTGCTGTTTTTCAGCTGATGTGACCTGTGACAGCAGCTGAAAAATAAGACCAAAAGAAGTGATGAGTTTTGTTTAAAGTGGTAGAGAATAACCGAAAGCCTTTTGGAGGTTTTAAGTAGCATGTTTTCTTTGAGTTTCTCGGCTTAGTACTCTCTGATTTCCTCAACCCACCGCCGTCCCCCAGTAGGTAATTTTAGGGATGTCAGTTACCTTTCCCACCTGTGGTTCTCAAAAGCTTTTAGGTAGAATCACAATCACCCCAGGTCTTGTGAAAACACAGACTGCTGGGCACCATCCCCAGAGTTTGGGATTCAGTTTGGGGCTGTGGCCTGAAAATTGTCATTTTTAAGAAGTTCTTGCTGGTGGTCCAAAGACCACAGTTTGAGAAGTACTGTCCTGGAGCAGTGCTTCCCAAACTAAGGTGCCTGTGGATTGTCCAAGTCCCATTCCTTTGAGCAAGTCCAGAGTGGAAACTGATGATGAAGAATAGTCCAGTGTAAGGGACAAAGGAAGTAAAGTTTGTGCTTTTATTTTTTTCTTTTCTTCTTTGGCTGTCATTTGGCATATGGAGTTCCCTAGCCGGGGATCAGATCCGAGCCACAGTTATGAGTCATTTAACTCACTGTATCTGGCCGGGGTTGGAACCTGGGTCCTGGCATTGCAGAGACACCACCGTTGGTGCCACAGTGAGAACTCCAAGTTTGTGCTTTTAAATTTTGAAGAACAAGGACTGGGGATGCATTTGTTAGAGGACATAGATTGGATTTATTTTGTCAGTTCTACCAAACAGAAATGTTTCCAAACCTTTCTGAACTGCTTTTGAGCCCATGATCTCCTTTCCACCCTCATTTCCTTCCTAAATCCAGACCCTATCCCTAACTGCTCCTGTGCCTTGTGCCGTGTTTTCCATCATGGTGAGAACAAATGGGAAAATGGGGGAGAATGAGCTGATGCAGAGGTGGGTGGTGGGGCAGTGACTGGGAGCCACCTGAAAGGCCTGGCACAAACACCAGGAGCTGCTTGCTCTGATGTGCACTGTTGTCAGGGCTGCCATCAGTAAGGAGACTGCAGATTCCATCTGCAAGGCCACGTGAAATCTGGGTAGTGAACTTCCATTTAAGACGCACCATCAGGGCAATGTGGGGAATAACATACAGGGTGAGACCTCCAGCCTGCTGATGTGATCATGATGGTAACACTCTGGATGTCTTTTTGACAGGATGCAGTCACTGTTACTATGTTTGCTTTCTTTGCTCTCATCTCCACAAGTCCTTCATTTCCAGTTCTCTTCATGGATTAGGATGATGCTGTTGGAATGGTCTTCACGCCTGGTGTGTGGGCTGTGCAGTGTGGACAGCAGTCCTTGTCACATGGAGGACATACAACTATTGTCTTAGAGATGAGGCTGAATGGAGTATTTGAGGAGCTTAGGCTCTTTGTAATACTGCTTCTTGCAGTCTCCTTTGGGATCACAGGCACTTGTCTGATCTTGAGGATGGTGTTACACTTGTTATTTTATTTTTTTTTTGTCTTTTTGCCATTTCTTGGGCTGCTCCTGCGGCATATGGAGATTCCCAGGCTAGGAGTCAAATCGGAGCTGTAGCCGCTGGCCTACACCAGAGCCACAGCAACGCAGGATCTGAGCCGCGTCTGCAACCTACACCACAGCTCACGGCAATGCCAGATCCTTAACCCACTGAGCAAGGCCAGGGATCGAACCCACAACCTCATGGTTCCTAGTTGGATTCTTTAACCACTGAGCCACACGGGAACTCCTACACTTGTTATTTAAACAGTCATGTTGTACCCTGTTAGGTGGGTAGTTGATGAGTTATGGAAATGGAGAACCTTGTTTTGAAATTACTTTTGTTTCCTTTTCCACAGAAGAACATAGCTGTTGAAAATGACCTGAGAATAAACAAAGACAGTCTTACCGATCTTTATGTTCAGCACGCAATACCACTGCCTCAGAGAGATTTGCCAAAGAATAGATGGGGGAAAATGATGGAAAAGAAAAGAGAACAGCACGAGATAAGAAATGAGACAAAAAGGTACTTTTCAGTTGTTCTGGTTATCGTCTTGTCTTAGATGACTGAACAGTTTTGCTTTTCTTTTTTTCCCCAGGTAAACTTAGGTACAAAGTACCTAAGCTCAACTGTTCATTGAGCACCAGGCTCTGGGCTGTAGCATGAATAAATCTGACAGAATTCCTTGCTTGTATTTTAGGTGGGAGAAACATAATTAAAAAGCAAAGTAAAATATACAGTGTACTACATTGGGATAAATGCTAAGGAGAAAAATAAAACAGAGTGGCCAGGATCAACCTCGGTGAGAAATGACATTTCAGTAAAGGAACCTGTAGAAAGCTAGCATTCCAGGCAGAACACGAGAGCCTGGCCAGGGCTGTGTCCCCATAATGTGCCCAGAACAGCGCAGAGGCGTTCAGGGCTTGGGGGGTGGCGGGTGGGAGGATGTGGAAGAGGGAGAGTGTGGGAGACTGTCGGTCACTGTAGGAACCTTGGCTTTGCTCTGAGATGAGAGGCCATTAGGGATTTTGAGCAGAGCAAGGACACCGTCTGATGTATGTTTTAAGAGGTTCACACTGGTACCTGTTCACTTTGGACGCAGCATCATCTTAGCCTCTGGTTACCTATTGCTACAGGCTGTGTTTTAGCACTGGCCTTGATGAATCTGTGGATTGTGCTGTAGATACCTTTAACTTATCTTTGGCGACTCTTATTAATCAATGAAAGTATTCCCTTCTTGATCTGTACGTTCAGGCACATCATCCTAAGCAAAGCGCCCAGTGCTGTTACGTCTTCCTTCCTATGACAGTCCCTTTGAGTCCTTCTTTGTCATTTTGGAAAGGATCTCTGACTCTGTTGTAAAAATCACACTTGGACTCCTGAATCAGAGCCTCCAAGCTGGAGGGATCTAAGGGCTCATCGGGCTTTGTTGACTTGCTTATGATTGTATCTGAAGGAGCTGTGATGTACCCCAGGTCACACAGTGCCAGGACCAGCTCTAGGACTCTGCTTCCCGTACTTTCCTGTGCTCCTGAGTCTTAGGCTGAGCCCTCCCGAGCTGCTGAGTCCTGCCCTCAGCCCCTCTGCCTCCCTGCTGCAGTGGCAATGGGTGTGCAGTGGGCTTATTTTTCATCTTCTACCAAGTAATGCTCGTTGGCAACCTAAGATTTGGTGAGTTTGGCCAGTCACCTAGGTTCTGGCTGAAATGCAAATTCTGAATCAGTTCAGACTCAAGCCCCAGATTCTGCATTTCTTATAAGCTCCCAATGTGGTGCTGATGCTGCTGGTTCCTGAGTAGTGAAGCTACTCATAACCAGCTGCTCAAGCTGTTTTTTTTTTTTTTTTTTTTTTTTTTTTTACAGCCGCACCCACAGCACATGGAGGTTCCCAGACTAGGGGTCCAATCAAAGCTACAGCTGCTGGCCTACACCACAGCCACAGCAACACGGGATCCGAGCCTCGTCTTCGACCTACACCACAGCTCACGGCAGCGCCAGATCCTTAATCTACCATGAGAGGCCAGAGATGGAGCCGGTGTTCTCATGGATCCTAGTCTGGTTTGTTACAGCTGAAATTCAGAAACTCCTCAAATTCTTTTTTTTTTTTTAACTTTTTTTTCTTTTCTCACATTCTTTCAACATGTTTAGTTGAAGGGTTTTTTTTTTTTTCCCATAAACAAACCTGTTGTTTCACTTGAGGTATAATTAATGAATATATGAATGCTTTTTTTTACTTCTCTTGCGGTTTAAGAATGGAAAATTAGTTTTCAGAAACTAAATATGAAGATTTTCCAAGTTTAAAACTCAAAATTATACAAATATAAGAAAAAGTTTAGAAAATGCCTTGGCTTTAAAAGACCTTCAGTGAATGGAAAAGAGCCTCCTATCATTGTTTGTGGACTGCCATGATGGTAGTTTGGTACAGTTTTATTTTTTCTTTCTTTATTTTTTTTGCTTTTTTAGGGCCACACCCATGGCATACAGAGGTTCCCAGGCTAGGGGTCTGATCAGAGCTACAGTTGCCAACCTGTGCCACAGCCAGAGCCACATCAGATCCGAGCCACGTTTGTGACCTATACCACAGCTCACGGCAGCGCCAGATCCTTAATCTACCATGAGAGGCCAGAGATGGAGCCGGTGTTCTCATGGATCCTACTCTGGTTTGTTACAGCTGAAATTCAGAAACTCCTCAAATTCTTTTTTTTTTTTAACTTTTTTTTCTTTTCTCACATTCTTTCAACATGTTTAGTTGAAGGGTTTTTTTTTTTTTTCCCATAAACAAACCTGTTGTTTCACTTGAGGTATAATTAATGAATATATGAATGCTTTTTTTTACTTCTCTTGCGGTTTAAGAATGGAAAATTAGTTTTCAGAAACTAAATATGAAGATTTGCCAAGTTTAAAACTCAAAATTATACAAATATAAGAAAAAGTTTAGAAAATGCCTTGGCTTTAAAAGACCTTCAGTGAATGGAAAAGAGCCTCCTATCATTGTTTGTGGACTGCCATGATGGTAGTTTGGTACAGTTTTATTTTTTCTTTCTTTATTTTTTTTGCTTTTTTAGGGCCACACCCATGGCATACAGAGGTTCCCAGGCTAGGGGTCTGATCAGAGCTACAGTTGCCAACCTGTGCCACAGCCAGAGCCACATCAGATCCGAGCCACGTTTGTGACCTATACCACAGCTCACAGCAATGCCAGATCCTTAACTCACTGAGCGAGGCCAGGGAGCAAACCCTCAACCTCATGGTTCCTAGTTGGATTTGTTTCTGCTGTGTCACAACGGGAACTCCTGATAGTTTTATAGTCTCTTATCCTTTCTAAGTAATTATTGATACATGGGCAAGGTAACCCTGTCAGGATGGTGATTTTTAAAAATTAAAAATTTTTTTCTGGAGTTCCCGTCGTGGCTCAGTGATTAATGAACCTGAGTAGTAACCATGAGGTTTCAGATTTGATCCTTGGCCTCGATCAGTGGGTTAAGGATCTGGAATTGCCGTGAGCTGTGACGTAGGTCACAGATGCAGTTCAGATCCCACATGGCCGTGGCTGTGGTGTTGGCTGGCAGCTGCAGCTCCAATTCGACCCCTAGCCTGGGAACCTCCATGTGACATGGGTGCAGCCCTAAAAAGACAAGAGAAAGAAAAAAAATTTTCAGTTACTAGGAGATCCTGTTTGAAGTTTTAGGGTTAGTTTGTGGATTGATGCTTTGAAAATAACAGTATCTTATGTATACATGAAAGGGAACTTTAAATTTTTGTCAGTCAATGTTTTCAACTTAAAAGCACCTGAAGGTTGGGAGTTCCCATCGTGGCTCAGTGGTTGGTGAACCCAACTAGTGTCCATGAGGACAAGGGTTCCATCCCTGGCCTCGCTCACTGGGTTAGGGATCTGGTGTTGCCATGAGCTGTGGTGTATGTCACAGATGTGGCTCAGATCCCGAGTTGCTGTGGCTGTGGTGTAGGCCGGCAGCTACAGCTCCGATTCAACCCCTAGCCTGGGAACCATGCCAAAAAAAAAAAAAAAAAAGGCACCTGAAAGTTATTTTGTTGAGGGAGTGCATAGAAAACCTCATTTCCAGTTGTCCTCCTTACATGGGTTCATTCCCAGGCCCTGGTTGGCCATCTAGGTGGTATCGTTCACGAAGCCATCTCTCCGATTTCAGGAGCAGCAGTGTAGACGGGCTACGGAAAAGACCCCTCATTGTGTTTGATGGAAGTTCAACAAGTACAAGCATAAAAGTGAAAAAGACCGAGAACGGAGATAACGACCGACTCAAGCCCCCGCCTCAGGCGAGCGTCACCAGCAATGCCTTTCGGAAATTATCAAATTCCTCTTCAGGTGTTTCACCCCTAAGTTTGTCTTCCAATTTGCCTACGAACAATAAAATGGAACCCAGTACTAATGACACTAACCAGAACCATGACTTACTGCATAGGAAAAGCCCTCCGGGCCCCGTGAAGTCGCCGCCTTTGTCACCTGTTGCAGCTGCTCCCGTGAAGTTAAAGCGAGCTGCCCCTAAGGAGGAAGCTGAGGCCGCGGTGAGTGTCCTGGTCTCTGGGCCAAACTGCGATGTGAAGGAAACTATGGCAGAGGTGGGTCTGCTGTGTCACCTGCTGTTCTGGAACCTTCCAGGGACCTGTCCTGTTTGCACTTCTCATTTCTTATGTATTTGAGCCTTGGAATCCACAATAGGCTAATGTTTTTTAAAGTGCACTCAATTTATTTCTGTTTAAAGTGTAAAGAGAGCGTCCCTGAGGACTTTTCCTAGCTGTTCCTCATTTAGATTCTTTTGCTGTCTTGGAGCTGAAAGGGGGAAATACTCCTTTGTTAGCAGGGCTCGGATGTTAGCCAAGTCGTCCAGGGTCACACATTCATTAAGGAGCGTTTTAGAGCCTGATCCTAAGTCAGTCTGTTTGCACTGACCTTAGAATCACACCAGAATCTTGGGATTTGCCACCTACCTCCCCTGCTCCTCTCGCATTTCCGTCTTTAGAAGGATGGAGGAGGTCGGGAGCTCTGCCCCCCTGTGCTCTGCTGTACCTACCCGTCTGCATGCTGACCTTGGCCTAGGCTTCTCAGAAAAGTGACTTCACTTTTAAACATCCAGCAGTTCATATGCTTTTATTTATTGTCTTAGTTCATTCAGGCTGATGCAACCACAAAATGCCACTGACTGGATGGCTCAAACAGTAAATATTTATTTCCTATAGTTCTGGAGGCTACAAGTCCAAAGTCAGGATGGCAAATTCAGTATCTGGTGAGGGACCCCTTCCTGAGTCCAGCTCAGCTGCATTTCACTGTGTCCTCATAGCGAGGGAGGGGCAGGTGTTCCCTGACCCCCTTGGTGAGGCCCCCACCCTCAGGACCTAATGGCCCCCCAAGGCCCCGCCTCCAGATACTGTCACATGGGGGATTTGGAGGTGACACACATTCAGTCCGAGGCATTCCTGTAGGATACTTTGGCTTTGTTGTCTTCGTGTTGTGTGTCAGAGGGATCAAGCCTCTGAAATAGCAGACCCTGGAAAGAGAAAGCTGCTGCGTATTGACCAGCCCAAAAGTTCCTATATTAGTTCATTTGTTTGTTAACTCCTTCCAGCAACCCTGTGAAGTAGGTGCAGTAGTTCTTCCCATTTCACAGATGAGGAAGAAGAGGCTTGGTTTTTGGTTTTTTGTTTCTTTTGGCCACACCTGCAACATGTGAAAGTTTCCAGGCCAGGGATCGAACCTGCGCCACAGCAGTGACAATGCTGGATCTTTAAACCACTGCACCACAAGGGAACTCTCCAAGCATAGATAATTTAAATAAACTGCCCAGGGTTCCAGAGTTAGTACGTGGCCAGTCTGCAGTTTGAATTCAGGTCTATTTGACCCCAGCATGCACACTGCCTATGGCAGCGCACTGCCTCCATCCTTATTTCCGTCACTGCTGTGGGAAAGAGGAGGGTGGCAGGTGAGAGGGATATAGTAAAATACCCTCCTTC
Organism: Phacochoerus africanus; assembly: GCF_016906955.1. NCBI lineage: Eukaryota > Metazoa > Chordata > Mammalia > Artiodactyla > Suidae > Phacochoerus > Phacochoerus africanus. The sequence goes on along the minus strand of NC_062548.1, from coordinate 53,487,070 downwards.
AGAGGTGTGCTTTTCCCTTTTAAATCTGTGTTAAGATATTAGGTGGTGAGGTTGGTGGGAGATGGGCTTGGCAGAGAAAAAGTAGGTCTGGAGTGATCTGTAGTTCTGTACTCCAAATGTACCTTGGTTCACCTGGAGGCCTTCCAAAAAGCCCAGACAGAGGTCAGAGCTCATCCCAGCCACCTCCCGTGGATGCTGATTCGGTGGTTCTGGGATGAAGCCCAGGCTTAGCCATGTTTGTAAGCATGCGGGGTCTACTGGACAACCCTGAGAACCATAGCTGGTAAAGGGGGTGCCCAGCTGGCCTTCTCCCTCAGGGCCTGCGTGTGTCCCCACCAGGTGGCAGCAGCGCTCTCCTCGCAGGCTTTGGCGTCACCCTGGTAGTTCTGGTATTTGCTGTTTCTGCAAGTGTAAGCTGGTTTCTGCTCATGTCTTTTCAGAATAACCTGAAGCCCCCAGAAGCGAAGAGGAAGATACAGCATGTTACATGGCCATGAAGGAAGGTTTCCAGAAATGTAAATATTACTGTAATGGTAGTTTTTCAAAGAAATTCACATGTATTGAGAGTATTTACAGAGATCCTGATTATTGTGGAATTTTCTTAAGAGGTTTAAATTAGGTTCCAAAAAATAAAGTCCTTTCCTTTCCCTTCCCCCCCTTCTCCTTCCTTTAAAAATCGAACAAGCAAAAACCTTACCTTTCATGCCCTGATTAGGAAAGAATTTCTTTTTAAACGAATGGTTTCATATATATCATTTATACTGATCCTAGTCAGTTAGCCGCAAGTCTGATATAACGCAGTCGGTGAATTTTAGGAATTATTCTCATTAGTCTGTGTTGGTTTTTGGGGAGATTGGAGGTTTTTTAAAGCTCTAAAATATTTATTTTAGAAGTTCGCAATTTTTTCTTTTCTGGAGTTGCAAAAGAATATAGCTGTTCATCACAGTATTTTAGTCAATCCTGCCAAGCTCATCCCCAAGGTTCTCCGTGGGAAGCATGTTGGTAGTGCTGGCAGTAAACCAACCAGAAATTCCAGACAAACTTGCTGCCGTTTCAGTGCTCACGCTGCTGCTTTCCATGATATCAGCAGGGCAGTCAGTGCTTGCTGGGGCTCCTTCCCCTGTGCTGGGAACTGACTCATGGAGAGGAGGCCCCCCTTCCCCCTGACCCCCTGGGAGGCCCCGTCTCGAGGCAACCATGCTCCTCCTCACTCCCAGCTCCTGGGGTCTGAGTCTTAACCTTTAAAATCTTCAGGTGAATAATCATGTTGGAGGGGTTCCCATGGGCGGAAGGGGTTCCCACGGGTGGAAGGTTTTCAGGAGAGGGCTGGAATTCCAGAACCGGAATCCAGGAAGCCTGGCTGGGTGGGGACTCAGCCTGACGTGTGGTTGGCAGAAGAGGGGTCCTGAGTCAGGTCCCTGGCCCACTTCGGGCACCACCATGGTTCCCGTGGTATCAGCTGACGTCTTTTCCCCCTTGTCAGAGAAGTCGGTGGGGAGGCGGGTGGCCCTCGTGTCATGGGCTCTGGTACCCGCTCCCTGCTATCTTTCTAGCCAAGGCCCAGGGTGCTGTATACTCCTGCCTTGTGTGTGGTTGATCTTCAGTTGGGGTTCACCTTTCAGAGCAGTTTATTCCTTTTTTTATTTGTTAAAACAAGCATTCGAGTTCAGCTATTGAATAGCCTTACAGAAAACTAACTCAGCCTTGCAGGTAAATACTGGACTAAAACTTTAACCCTGCAGCTTTTAGCCTTTGCCTTCATCCAGACTATAAGCCCACACACATAAGATGAAATTGAGAGACACTAAGTGTTGTGTGTGTTGTGAATGTTAAATTGTTAACTATATGGTTATCTGCAGGGCTGATGTCTGCATATTGTTGAAAGACAACCATAATCTTCTACATAACTGTGTTAAGGGAGATTTTACAAGTAGAGATTCTAGGATAGAATGACAAATTATATTTTATATTCAGTTGTCTCTTCTGCTTCCATCTGCATTTCTCTCTTAGTTAAGAGAGAGCCATTTGACAGTTTTAAGTCAGTGGAAACTTATTTTTAGTTACTCAATAAAATTAATTTTTAATTTGTATATTTAACTTACAGAGTAGGTTGGTAATAACAGCTGAACTGTGTAACATTGTTGCTTCAAATTGAAGTTTCTATTATGAACATTCAGAACCAGTGCTCATATAGCAGCATATTATGGAGCTATTTTGAGTTGGAACAGTGGAGAAGCCTAAACCTTGTGCTGTGTGTCACATACCCCAACACCGGGGCACGGTGCCTTCTTGGCACGGCTCCAGCTCCGCACAAGAGGCTGCAGGACAATAGGGACAGGGGGTCTGTTCCGTGTGTGGGCTTCAGAGCATCCAAGGCCGTGAACCAAATGGCACACCCGGCCTGCTCCTCGCTCACTGACGCCGGCCGAGCTGGTCGCGTGGATGCCTTCCTGGGTCAGCGAGTGAAGGGCTTGCGAGTCAGGTGGCTCCTGGGTGCAGGCACCTGTTGACCTCCTGCCCCTGGCCGGTGGCCTCGATATCCTCTCCCTCTCCCTCTGGTCCCTGCCTTCCTTTTTCTTGCTCTCCTTTCTGTTGTTGACTTTGTCTGCTCCCCTTCTCCCTCATCAGCTCTGTAGGTCCCCAGCTCCAGGCCTCTGCAGACACCGGGGCTGCAGGTAGGCAGGCTGTTCCCCACGCGAGGACCACACATGCCTTGGGCCCCTGCAGCACCGGGCCGTGGGGTTCACTGAGTAGCTTTACTCACCTGGGCAGCGACCAGGCATGTGGCAAGGTTGGTTCAATGACTGCTGTGAGGCTGTAATATTTCTGCGAGTATTAAAATTCTTCAGAATTGTAATTATTATTTGAAATAGTGTTTTGGTTGACTTAAGTTTTGAGAGATGCCTCTAAAACCGATCTAGAGACTCATTCAGTAGCAACGACTTGTTAAAAACTTACATTAAGTAAAACTGCCAGTAGATTAAATCATATGTATGTAAGAGCTTCCTCTGTTTACTACTGTGGAACCTCAGTAATCTTGAGAGGCTCCAAAATGGTCAAGATGTTGTAAAGTGTGTGCTTTTATTAAATGCTTGTGCAGGTTTTGTAATTCAGCACAGAAAGTTTAACCTTGTAAGGTACATTTTTGTATGTAAGTCTTTTAAGTAGCCTTATGCTTATTTAAATAAAACAAATAAAATTATTGACTAGGTCTGTCATTCATAAAAAAATAAAATGGAAAAATACTCTGTAGTGATTTGATCTATTTTTATTTGACGAAACTATATTGAAAAGTGTCATTTATTCTTTATAGTACAGTATTCTTTTCTTTTTTTTTTTCTTTTCAGGGCTGCACCTGCAGCGTATGGAGGTTCCCAGGTTAGGGGTCCAATCAGAGCTACAGCTGCCAGCCTGCACCACAGCTACAGCAACGTGGGATCTGAGCCAAGTCTGCTGTGCTCACGGCAACACTGGATCCTTAACCCACTGAGCGGGGCCGGATCGAACCTGCGTCCTCATGGATACTAGTCAGACTCGTTTCTGCTGCGCCACAAGGGGAACTCCTATGGTACAGCTTTCTGTCCCTGGGATCCGGCCTGGTGGCAACACCAGCCAGGTCTCAGGCCCCTGTGGGCAGCCCCGACTCTGCAGGCCGGCTCACCGGCTGCCACTGTGCTTTGAGGGATCCTGTCCCCTGACCCTTATTACCCTGTGTAAGGCAGCTGACCAAAGGTGTGGCTGTGGAATTGTTGCAGATTGGAGTGATCTTGAAAATGTTAGTTTGTACTAGAATCTTACTATTAGTGACTGAAACTCCAGATTAACTAACTTGGGAAAGCCTCAAGTGTCTTTACCTCAAACTTTCCCGTTGTGGCTCAGTGGAAACAAATCCAGTGAGGAACCAAGAGGTTGCCAGTTTGATCCCTGGCCTCACTCAGTGGGTTAAGGATCCAGCGTTACCCTGAGCTGTGGTGTACGTCAAAGATGTGGCTTGGATCCTGCATTGCTGTGGCTGTGGTGTAGGCCGAAAGCTGTAGCTCTGATTCAAGCCCTAGCCTGGGAACCTCCATGTGCCTTGGGTGCAGCCCTAAAAAGACAAAAAAAAAAAAGTCTTTCCCTTTTCTATCTGGATTGAAGAGTAAAAACAATTGTATTTCCCTTTAGACATTATTACTAAAGTGCTTTTTGCTGACTGAAGTGGTGCTCTGAGCTGAACTTGGTTGTCTCCCTTATTGTGGCAGAAAAGATAATGAGAGTTGGGAGTCACTAAGCCCCCACTCAGGAAGGAAATCAGACCAAGTCGTGAAATAGGGAGGGACTGGAAGGGGGCAGGGCAGTGGTTAGGAGGGGCCTCTTGGAAGAGATGTATCAAGGGGATCAGGTTCCGGAAAGCTTTCAGGATGAGCATCCTGTATGTCATGGTTTTAAAGGCCTGCATGGTCTTCTTTGCCCCTCCCATCAAAGGTGGAGTCTGGATCCCACTGCTGGATGTAGGCCGGTCTGGTAATTTGCTTTGATCAAAGGGAGTGCTTCTGGGAGTTCCCGTTGTGGTGCAGTGGAAAAAAAACCGATTAGTATCCATGAGGATGAGGGTTCAATCCCTGGCCTCCCTCAGTGGGTTAAGGAGCTGGCATTGCTGTGAGCTGTGGTGTAGGTGGCATATGCGGCTCGGATCCTGCGTTGTGGGTGTAGGTCTGATTTGACCCCTAGCCAGGGAACTTTGATATGCCATGGGTGCAGCCCTCAGAAAAAAAAAAAAAAGTGTTTCTAATAAGCTTGCTCATGGCCCCTGCTGCAGCCATGGGAAAAGCCTGCTGGAGAAACTGCAGCAACAGCCAGCACTGACCCCCAGACCTGCGACTGCTGGTTGCCCACTGCCACTTGCTGCCAGGTAAGACCAACCCAGGCAGCTGGCTCAGAACCACGAGGGACCAGAGTGAGGGCTGTCCCAGGTCTGTGCAGGATGTTGCTTTCAGTTACTTCACTGGATTTTCATAGTTTGGGTTGAATGTAGATGAGTTTATTTAAAATTTCCAACATCCTAAATAACAAAACTTACATAATTCTAATACATAATTTACTATATTAGGTAGTTATGCGTTAAAATCAAAGTTGAAGTTACTGAAATAGATAAAATCCGTTCAAGTTTCCAGTGTAGAATGTGTCACAAAGATAGGGATTAACTAATGCAATGTTGACAGGTTTTCTTTTGCTAAACGTTAGAGAAGAAAGTTTGTTCTGACTTCTGAAATGTAAGGAACAGTTCTGCTGGATAAAATATTTACCAAAAAAAGAAAAAAAAATCTTAGAAGCACTTGGGAAGCTGGCAGGCAAAAACCCGAGAACCTAGGAACCTAGAAAAGGAGGCCCTGTGGCTTGATGCTGTGGAAACTGAGCCATGCTTTCCAAGGCCCCACACAGGAACCCTAATAGCTATGACCTCAGGGGGTAACCTGACTGGATAAAGGCCAATTAGAAGTAAGCCTGCTCTTAGCTCAGGGAACTATATCCAATCACTTGTGATAGAACATGATGGAACATAATATGAGAAAAAAGATGGTATCTGTATGTATGACCGTGTCACTTTGCTGTAGAGAGGAAATTGGCACAACATTGCAAATCAACCATAATTTAAAAAAAAAAAAATTTAAAAAGGAGTAAGCCTGCTCTGCTGAGGTGGGGAGGAGAGTAAAGAAGAGATAGGTCAGAGGAAAGAACGGGAAAGGCAGAGGAAGAAGGGATGAGGTGGGAGAACTGAGGCACGGCCAAAACCCCGTCACTAGGATGGGGAGAGAGACTGCCCCCCAGTGTTCATGTGTTAGAATAACCAGGTGGAGTCTCGCTGGCTGGCTGTGTTGACAGAAGACATGCTTTAAAAGGACAATTCAGGGAGTTCCTGTTATGGTGCAGTGGAAACAAACCCAACTAGGAATTATGAGGTTTCAGGTTCGATCCCTGGCCTCGCTCAGTGGGTTAAGGATCCAGTGTTGCTGTGGGCTGTGGTATAGGCCACAGATGTGGCTCAGATCGGGGCTGTAGCTCCAATTCAGTCACTAGCCTTGTAACCTACATATGCCGTGAGTGTGGCCCTAAAAAGCAAAAAAAAAAAAAAAAAAAAGGACCATTCCGTACAGGAAACTAAAAGGTGATAACACAACATATTTTAAGTTTTTTAATTTTTATTGATATATCATAAAAAGTCCATTTCAGTTCAGTGAATCTACATATATGTATGTGTATATATATATACGTATATGTTTTTATATATATAAAACCACTACCCATTTCAGTTCAGTCCATTTCAGTTCAGTGAATCTACATACATATATGTATGTGTGTGTGTGTATATATATATATATATATGTATATGTGTGTGTGTTTATATATATAAAACCACTACCCAGATCAAGATATGGAACAAGGCTGACACTTTCGGTAAAGGGCCAGATAGTAAAAATTTTAGGTTTTGTGGGCCATGCAGTGTGCAAATGAATGGACATCACTGTGTTCCAGTGTAACTCTTTTTAGGAAAACAGGCAGAGGGAAGGATTTAGCACATGAGCCATAGTTTGCCAACAACATACAGAGTGTTTCTAGCACCCAGAAAGTTCCCTCATGCCCTTCCCATTCAGAGGGTAACCACAAGTCTGGTTTCTATCTCTATAGTTTAGTTTCACCTGCTAACATCTGCCTTACACCCTTTTATGTATGTGTTTTATTTCAAGAATTTAATAAGAGGTCTTGGGATTTCCCATAATGGCTCAGCAGTAATGAACCTGACTAGGATCCAAGAGGACACAGGTTCGGATCTGGCGTTGCTGTGAGCTGTGGTGTAGGCTGCAGACGTGGTTTGGATCCTGCATGACTGTGGTGTAGGCTGGCAGCTGCAGCTCCAACTCGACCCCTAGCCTGGGAACTTCCATATACTTCAGGGCCCTAAAAACCAAAAAAAAAAAAAAAAAAAAAAATTTAAGGTAAAAAGTCTGGCTTAATGAAAAGGATTTATTATAGAATGATTTTATTTTTGAGCCTGTCAGGAACAGAGTGCAGTGCATTGATTCCAGCGACAGGGCTGTGTAGTTAGGGGTAGAGGTAGAGGTCTTTTGTGAGTGGTCAGACTTGAGGTGGGCGTGACAGCTCAGACCTCAGCTCACCTCTTTCAGAATTTTTCCTTTTACCTTTGCCTTTCAACATTTTGAATGTGATGTGTCTGGATGTGGGTCTCTTCGCATTTTTCTTTCTCTGAGTTTGTCATGCTTCTTGGCTGTGCGTTTTTAGACAAATGCTTTTTGTTGAATTGGGGGAAGTTTCCAGCCATTAATCCTTAAAATATTTTTCTGTCCCTTTTCTGTCTCCTCCCCTGGTACTCCATCATGCATATGTTGGTATGTTTAGCGATATTCCACAGTGTCTCTATTTCCCTTCATTCTCTGTTTTTCAATTTCTTTTCTTTTCTTTTTTTTCTTTTTCTTTTTAGGCCCTCACCCTCAGCATATGGAGGTTCCCAGGCTAGGGGTCAAATGGGGAGCTGCAGCTGCTGGCCTACACCACAGCCACAGCACCAGGTCCAAGCTGCATCTGCGACCTACGCTGCCCCTTGTGGCCATACCAGATCCTTAACCCACTGAACAAGGCCAGGGAGCAAATTTGCATCCTCGTGGAGACTATGCTGTGTTCTTAATTCTCTGAGCCACAATGGGAGCTCCTGTTTTTCAAGTTCATAATCTTTGTTGATCTATCTTCAAGTTCACTAATGTTTTTCTTCTCCCAACTGAAATCTACTATTGACCCTTCTAGTGAATTTTGTCATGCACTTTTCAACTCCAGAATTTCTATTTGATTCTTTTCTTACCCTGTTTACCTCCTTATTGACCAATACCTCAGTTCTCTGAGGAGTGACTGTTCTCATGACCATCCCTTCAATTCTTTAAATGCTCAGCAGTGTTTGGTCTGAGGATCTGGTGTGGCTTGGGAATGTGTTCAGGCCTGTCCAGTCCCACTCTGACTGTCCCTGAGTGGGTGCAGCCTGCACGCTCCTGGCCCCCAGGGCTGAGTGGGATCCTGGGATGGCTCTTCTTAGCTCTTTCCCTTGTTAAACTTCGAACTGGGCTGCCATTTTGCTTTTTGCTATTGGTATCCTGGAGCCCCCAGCCCCCTCTTAACTGTCTGCCACCAAGATCGCTCTTGATTTTGATAGTCCCCTCAGGCACAGATTTCTCCATTCTTGGTACCAGATAAAAAGTCAGTGCTCTCCGTGCAGAGCTGCTGAGTTGCCATTCGCAGAGCCTGGGGCAGGACTCCTCCATAAGTAGGTGCTGGGAAGTAGGGGGGCTGGTAGCCCCCAGTCTTCTCAGAGCACACCTTCCAATGTGAAAACTCCACCCTGTGAGCAGGCTAGTGCAGGGGCGATCAGAGCCCCCCCGATTTTCAGCCTCTTCCCCTGGGGCAGAGCCCTGGACCACGGGAGCCCTTCCTCTCCTGGCTGCAACTGCCCAGAGCAGAGCTTCTGTCATGTGACACGGGGAGTGGGGGCAGGACAGGATCGCCTGTGACTCAGATGCCACAGGCGCTCACTCTTCTCATTAACATGCAGATTTTCCTGAATAAATGTCTCTCCATTTGCTGTATGCCTCTGGGCACATTTTCAGAGACTAAGTTATTTGGTCTGTATAGATAGTTCCCAGCTAAAGCACTGTTTCACTGGCAGAGGGTCAGCTGAGCTCTGCACCTTTCCATTCCAGAAGTCCCTCCCTGGCAGTCGTTTGAGCCTTGGCTGGGCTGCTTGGAGTCCAGTGGTTCAGCCAGAGATTTGTAGGGCTTTCATGCAGATACCATGAGGCTCTCTTTTCTAGAACTTTCCCATTTACTTCCCAGGGTCTGTTTGTCCCCAACTCTGCCCTCTGGTTCTGCAAGCCAGTGAGCTGGCCCTGAGCTCAGAGCCGTAAGAGTGGGAAACCCTCCCTCTTCTTCAAGTCTCTGCTCCCCTCCAAAGACTTCCTGCTGTGGGTCATGCTCCTGGATTTCCAAATTTTGAAAAATATTTTTGTCCAGGAGTTCTCTTGTGGTGAAGCAGTTTGAGGATCTGGCATTGTCGCTGCTGTGGCACAGGTCCAATCTCTGGCTTGGGAACTTAGACATGATGCAGGAGCAGCCAAAACACACACACATATATAATTTGTCCAGAATGGTTGTTACTTGAAGGAGGTTGTTATTCCAACAGAGCTACTCACTAGACATGGAACTGTGCTCCATCTAGTGTATCATTGGTTTTAATGAAGATCAGGGAAAATGTTCCATCATGAAGACATAGAAAAATTTTTTTTGAATTTTGCTATTTTTATTTTAAAAAGCACATTTGCAAGAATGCATTTACCTTTATATCATAAAGAGCCAGCAAAGCAACTAACAAGGTGGAGGGGGGTGGTGGTTATTTTTTTTGAGCAAAGCCTCCAGTCAACAGACCATACAGCCAGAGGCCTGTTTCAGCCACAATCAAGCATTTCTCACAGTGACCAGCACTCAGATTAAGAAACCGGCTTCACAGATGCTCTGCATAGGTGGGACTTGAGTTCAACCAGATTTTTCTGCTGCATACCCGATCATTGTATCATACTGCATTATCTTAGAAAGCTAAGGACAAAAAAATCACAGTTGTTATCCCAAAGAGAACCATGCCATGCCCTACCTGGTAAGTTGGCATAAATTCCACATGCCAAGGGCGTGGCCAAAAAAAGGTGAGCACAAAAACCTTAACCTCTTGATGTGCAGTGATTTTGTGGGGTTTTCTGGGTCTAGGGCATAGCGAACCTTTAGAAGTCAGCTCAGGAGCCTACCTGAAAAGGAGTGTTATATTTAGAGCTGTGATTTCCCTTCTTATCCTTCAGAAACACTCACAGAAGGCTCCCAGGTGGCCTCAGTTGCCCAGGTGTTGACAAAATACAGGTGCACAGGACATCAACTCTGGCCTGGAGTCACCTGTGCCTCCTGCAAGCCTCCACTCACGGAGGAGAAGGCAGGCAGGTGTGAGGGCTTGGCCGGGAGCACAGGAGAGCATCGAGCTCTGTCCAGAAAAGTGACCCAGTGCCGCCCGCACGTCCATCAGCTCACGTGCTGTTGCTTATGTCACCACATCCTAGGCTGAGCATTAAATTCCCAGGGAGTCTGGGAAAGGGTCAGAGAGGAAGGCAGCTGCCCTGGTGCTGACTGCGGCTTCCTTTTCGATAAAAGGCCTGATGCAATTTCAGTCCGTCAGAGCCCTAGTGGAAGCTGCAGTCAAGTGTTGTTTATGCTGAGACCCTTAACGTTTCATATTTGACCCACTGCACTTGACATAAGATTTCCTCCCGGATCACTTTATCGTGAGCCGGCTCACCTTGCTTTGGGCTCCACGTGACAGAAAGTTACAGCCTTGGAAATACCATTTTTTTGGCTTTGGCGGGTATTGGCTTGATGTGGGATCTGAGGTCCCAGACCAGGGATTACTGCCCCTGGCTGTAGCCGCGAGAGCGCCAAAAGCCAAGCACTAGGCCACCGGTCAACTCCCTGACACCAACCCTTCATTAACTCGCGGTAATTGCACTTAACAATTAAATACACAGTGAAAGAAAGATCGGTCTATAAAGATAGCATTCAAAAGGATGTTTCCACTCGGATTGTCCTTGCGTGATTCCACGAATGCACAACCACCTCCCACTTCGGGTTCCAGGACCTCCTTCCCTAGGCCTCAGGCACAAGCGCGGAGCAAGGCTGTAAACAGGTGTGGGCGGCACAGGTAGCAGGCGGGGCCGGGGGCCGCGGCGCCCCCTGTGGGCGGGGCGGGGCGGGGCGCGGCGGGGCGGGGGCGGGGAGCGCAGGGGGAAAGCAGCGCGAGCAGGCCCTCTAGCGGCTCAGATGTCCTTCCCGCAGTCGGGGCACAGGATGTCATCTCTCTCGGTGACGAAGCCTCGCCCCACCAGCGACAGCGAGCACTTCTTGCAGTTGAAGCAGTCGTTGTGCCACTGCCGCTCCTCGAAGGAGATGTACTTGGTGCCGCCCAGTCCTGTGGGCGGCGGGGAGGGAGCAGGTGAGGATGGGGAGGAGGCGGGATGGGAGGATGGGGGGGGAGTGGGGAGCGACGGGGGGGGGGAGGAGGGGGGGGTGGGGAGCGGCGGGGGAGGGCGGATGGGGATGGGGTTGAGGGGGAGAGGAGGGAGGGGAGGACCAGCGGCGGGGGCGGGGAGGGTGCCCTGGCTGGGTCGAGTCCAGGCCCCGCCCGTTCATGGGCCTGGGTGCTGGGCTGCACGCCTAACTCGGATTCTGGGCTCGGGTGGGGGCGCTCTTGAATGAGAAGCAGAGAAACACTCCAGAACAACACGACAGTCACCATAATAAGGAGCCGACTGCGTGGATTTGCCTGTCTCACCGAGTTTCACTCCGGTGAGCGAGAGGCGGGGAGCCTCTCGCTCCTTGACGGGGCGCCCCAGGCCTGGAGTTCCGAGGTCCCGGGCTCATGGACAAGGTGCTAAAAGGGGCGCAAGGGAGGATAAACCGTGTCTCCGTGGCGGAGGGCACACGGAGACGTACGTGGACACAAGTCAGGGCTCCAGCGACCGGTGGGAGGAGGGAGGTTGCAAAGCTGTGTGGACAGCAGGGAGGGAACAGGAAGGGCGGAGCATTTCAATTCGGGGGCTTGACTCCCACGCCTAACCTCATGGAGTGCTTAAGGTACCCTGCCGCCTATGACCATGTGGTTGGTCCGTCTAGCCACCGAGCAAGAAAATGCAGACAAACACGGGGTTCTCTTTGGTGAAATTTGGATCACGAATTCCAATACTTTCCAGAAAGAACAGTTCAGTTTGCCACACTGAGAACAAAGGAACCACACTGGCTACTCCATTCCTAATCATTGGCGGTCTCAAACTAGCAGAAGGTCTGTGGTTCACCCCACAGTTGCCGCCTTTAGTAACATAACTGCCTGGGCCGACCATGGGGCAGCTTCAGCCTAATCCCCTGGGACGGTGATGACAGCGCTGGGCGTAAACCCAGCTCTCTTTCCTTTTTGGCTGCACCGAGGCATGTGGAAGTTCCTGGGCCAGGGAACGAACCTGCACCGCTGAGGTGACAACACCAGATCCTTAACCTGCTGGGCCACCAGGGAACTCTGCCAGCTCTCTTTCTGATACCACACTCCCTCTGCTACTCATGGAGCCATACAGCAAAGCTTTTCACCTCTCTCCCTAAAATCTTAAATGCTAAGGTACTGACTGCCTTTACCAACCCTGAGGCAGAACCAAACCAGGGATTTAGGCCAGAAGGTCTCAAGCTTTTCTGTGTATCTGAATCATCAGAGAAGCTTTTAAAAACTGTAACACACAGGTCATCTCCGTAACAATCAAATCACGGCCCAGGCAGCTGACATGTTTGAAGCTCACCAGGGGTTTAAAAATGTGAGCAGGACTTAAATTCATTGAGTAATAAAAAATAAATAAATAATAAATAAATAAAATAAAATGTGAGCAGGACTTGAGTCTGCCTGGCATCTACTCTCCACACTGAATTATTGGCAAGTTCTGTAGTTCAGCTAGATTGGGGCTCTGGCTCTGCCCCAGTCTTGGGGGTGGGGTGTGAAGAAACAGCCTGGAGCCTGCCCCCACCCTGCAGCTTGGCCTCAGTGGGAAGGTCTCCCTGAGAAGCCAGGGAACATCTGCTCCTCACAGCACAGCCGCGGAGCCTGGAGACACCACCTGCCCCATGCCTGTGCGGCTGTCACATACACACAGCCTGCGGTTTGGAGGAGAATCCACGCAGAAGCAGAAATAAACCTGTTGAGAACAGACCAGAGCGTTTCCGGGAAACAGGTGAGCTAGAGGGAAGGGACCAGCAGCGGGACAGGAAAGCTGGTTTCCCCAAGCTGGGGAGACCCAGAGAATCCAAGCACAGTGATTCACCTTTTTGACCTTCAGAGGCAGGGGCGGGGCCCCGGGACACTCACCACTGATGGGGTTGGCGCAGCCTGTACACTTCTTGGCGTACAAGTCGCAGAAGCAGCCCAGGCAGTAGGCGAACTCGTCACGGGACGTGAAGCGCTGGCCGGACAGTGGCTTCTTGCAGGCAGTGCACACGAAGCACTCCCTGTGCCAGGGCTGCTCACGGTACGTGACGCCCCCGCTGGTGATGGGCTGGGGGTGCAGAGGGGCCTCTCAGCTTCCCGCAGGGGCCCGCTCCCCTGCTCATCGGGCTACTGCCTCTGGAGGATGCAAAGCAGGCTCCTCGCCCAGGACACGCTCCCCTCCAGACTGGCCCCACCCCTTCCCCAAGCTTCCAGGCCTCTGCTGCAGACCGAAGACCCCCGCTTCCACTTCAAGGCGCGAATACCAGGATGTCTGCCGGGACAGCGCTGCCTCCTGGTGGGCAGGTGAGGCTGGGAGACTGCGGCTCGAGGCTGGGGTTTGAACTCACCCCTTGACCCTCCCAGCCCCTTTGTACAGACCCTCTGGCCTCCAGGATTACCCTTGAGTGGAGGAAGGAAAAGGCTTAAAAGACACGGTGGGATGTTCCTGTCACGGCTCAGCGGTTAACCAACCGGACTAGCATCCATGAGGATGCAGGTTCGAGCCTTGGTCTCCCTCAGTGGGTTAAGAATCTGGCGTGGCCATGCACTGTGGTGTAGGTCGCAGACGTGGCTGGGATCCTGAGATACTGTGGCTGTGGTGTAGGCTGGTGGCTACAGATCCGAATGGACCCCTAGCCTGGGACCCTCCATATACTTCGGGTCCGGCCCTAAAAAGACAAAACAAAAACAAGAAACAAACAAAAGATACAGCGGGGCTGACCTCCACCCTTGGCCTGGCTCCTTGGAAGGTATGGGAAAGAGGAGCTCAGAGCCTGCCTTCTCACCCCATCTTGTGGTCTTAGGGCACTGGGAAGCCATAAGGAACAGACTGTGCCTCGATTTCATCTAGTACTTTCTTTTCATTGGCTGCTCTTCGTATTCGTTTTAAGATGGACAAAGAACAGAACTAGTGAGGCCTCCATCGATGGGGGGTCTCGGCCTCACGGCCGAGGGCAGCAGAGATGGAGTGCAACCATGGCACATTAGCACGTGCGTGCATTTTGCAGCTTTAGTGCTGCTGCGTCATTGCTCCTTCCGTCCTTCCATAATGACAGATATTGCTTCCATTTGACATAAGTAAACCGAGACCCAGAGAAGCTGGCTCACCTGAGCACACACGGCTAGTTAGCAACAAGTCAGGAGCCAGAGAGCCTGAGCCAGCTTCTCTTCTGTAAACCATGATGAACCACACAGTTATGTAGCCACAGATAGTTTGCTGGGAGCAGACTCTATGCACCTGGGCTGTGAGGTCCCTGGATGAAGAGTTGTGTCTGAGATGTTCCTGTGCCTGGAAAGCATGCCCCTGACACCCAGCACCCCAACTCCGTATCCCCCCCTCCATCACCATCAGCCTGCAAGTGGCTCTGCAGGACTGAGATACAGGAGCGGGCATCCCACCCAAGGATGGAGGGTGAACGCTCAGAAGAGAATCCTGGGAGAGAAGGATTTTTTTTTTTTTTTTTTGCCTTTTAGGGCCACACCTGTGGCATATGGAGATTCCCAGGCTCAGGTCGAATTGGAGCTACAGCTGCCAGCCTACACCACTGCCACAGCAACGCCAAATCCGAGCTGTGTGTGTGACTTACACTACAGCTCATGGCTCCTTAACCCACTGAGCGAGGCTAGGGATCGAACCCACAACCTCATGGTTCCTAGTCAGATTCATTTCTGCTGCGCCATGATAGGAACCCCCAAAAGGAAGAATTTAAGTGGTAAAGGAAAATGGAACTGAGACAGGGAACTGAGACAAGGGCTCAAGGCAAGTTAGCAATGCCTGGCCATGGGTAGGTGCAGGCCAGGCAGCAGCATGCCAGTCAGGGTGCCGCAGTGCAGGGAGGCAGCTCCGCGGGACCCACAGGTGATTCGGGGCAGCTGCAAGCCCAGAGCCCAGCTGGCTGGTGACAATGGAGCAGTGGGGGGGGGGGGGGCAGGAAACAGCCTGCAGGGTTGCAGGCCTGCCAGATTTCCACTTCTTCTCCCTGCCCCACCCACCACCAGGTCTAGGGCTGGTGTCTTGTTCATGCAAGGAGACAGTAAGTTCTTCCCTTTAATGTCAGGTCACCAGCACATATTTGGAAAGGTTCTAGAAGCAGAAAGGAGAAAGGATGACCTCAGAGTCAAGGGATGAAGGGAAGGCAAGCCAGGTGTCACTCCCCAGCCTTTGTGTCTTACAAGCCAAGCCCTTGAGGAAGGGCCACTAACAGGTGTGCAAGGGCGGGGGCGGGGCATGGGGAAGGTACCTTTTTGCACTGAATGCACTGCAAGGCGTGCTGTTTCTCATAGCAGGGCACACAGAAGTTCTGGCCGTCCTTAGGGATGAAGCTCTTGGTCCCGATGGGCTGCTGGCAGCGGTGGCAGGTGAAGCAGGTCTCGTGCCAGCTGCTGCCCTTGTATTCCATCTTGCGGGTGCCTGGCAGGAGTCAGAGAGGAAAGAGCGGAGTCGTTAAGGATGGACTGGGGGACCTGGGATCCGTGGTCCAGTCCTGGGATTGGCAAGTCACTTTGGCTCCCCAAGGCTGGGCATCACTTCTATTTTCTGTGGTGGGGGGATTCTTGTTTCACAGCAGCACACCCCGCTCCTGGAGCAGAATCAGTATCTGTACAAACTCAATATTTATGTGTTAAAGAGGGTGATGATGAACGTTAGATGGAAAACACTTGTCTCTCTCTTGGCCTCACAGAGCACGCCCAGAGAGCGGGCACAGCTCAGACCCAGCCTCGCAAAGCATCAACCTGGAGCACAAGATCCCCATGACAAACGCTCGCCTGGTTCTCAGCGGGATGGAAATGGGTGGGTGTCAGTGCATCAGGGTTTCCCGCCTGCTCCTCAGGGAGGAGCCTCTGCATTACCCACTTGGCACAGCCGGCTGTGCAGACCCTGCTGTGATGAGTCTCGGTGGTTAAAACCCACCCACCTCACTCACACTTCCGTTTAGTAGTGTTCTGATCTCATGACATCATACTTCATTTGAAACACTATTATCAGTTGATGCCTTTACATCATTTCTCAGGTGGCTATGAAGTTCTCAAGAGCTGAATGCCTCTGGTTCACCCCCTCCCCTGCTCCCCATGAGCTTCATTCACAGCTCATGGCCAGTGAATTCGTGGCCAGAACATTTGTTCTGATGTTTTCCCCATTCTTTGCCAAAAGGGAAACTGCGTATTTATAGAGAGATGGTTCCAAGACTGACATACATGCAAAGCAGTGCTGCCAGCAGGGGGCGGCAAAGCCCCTTCATCCAACCACCTGCAGATGTGGGCCCTCTTCCTTGAGGAAGGGGTGTCTTTTTCTGATTCAAAGTAGTAAGCGAGGAACCAGAAACCCAGCAGAGCTGGGTGACAGCGTGAGCCTGTCCGGAGGCGGTGGTGCGCCTGCCGGGTGTGGTCGGGAGCCAGCATTGCGGTCTGTGACCATCTGTGATGTTCCTGGAGGCGGAGGCGGGGGAGTGGCTGAGCTCTGCACTGTGAGCTTCTTGTCCTCTTTGTCTAAATTCACTGCAAAACCCACACTGCTTTCATCTTGATTGGGTTGTAGAACTTTCAAAAATCAAACCAAGGAAGGAAGCTAGCTCTCGTCTAGTTTTTTGGTTTTTAAAAAAATATCTAGTGCTTGCATTTCTTTTCTGCATACATCAGGCCTTTCCTGGACACCCCACCTCTGGTGCCCAGTCCATTTCCTGGGCCATTTCCTGACTTTTCTGTTGAAATCAGCTCGTCCTTTGAGACGGCATCAATGTGACGGCCCTGAGGGTCCCTTTCTCAGCTGCCCTGCTCTGGGCTTGTGCCTCCCTCCCAGCAGGTGCCAGCCAAGCTCCTCCACCGTTTCCCTACGCAAACCCCAGCGGGCGAGGTGGCGAGATGCACGTTCCTGGAGAGGAGGGGGGGCCATCGAGGACCAGCCGGCCTCTTGGAGGAGGTCTCAAGAATCTCAGGGAAAATTCACATCCCACTGTAAGATACACTTATATTTGTCTCTGTCCAGACGCCAGTTTACATTTTTCTCCCCAATCTGGAATTTCTGGGCCGTTGCCCTGGGAAGCTGCGCCTTTCCCCCCACATGTGGTCCATGGTTCACTGTACCGGCAGCTGGGCATCCTTGTGGGCGCTGGTCAGGCTGCATCTGACTCTAAATTACCCCACAGCCTTCGTCCTCTTCACGTGTCAGTGTGAACCCAGCCATGTGGAGTGGGGTGACTCCGCAGGTTACCTCAGCTTCCCCAAACTGCCATCAAACCCGAGCCCTCGACCTCTGTGGTAGATGAACCACCCAGGGACCAAATTTTAGGCTCTTCTCACCCTCACTGTGTGTGTGTGTGTCCAACAAGATTTACTTTTTTACATCCTGTACTGAAACATTGCATATGGTATCTTTGCCTACTCTGTGTTTTCAATAAAGATTCCGCTCTCCCATAAAACTAAGCTCCTACCCCCAAAAGCAAAAGATATCGCCTTCTCCTCCCCCATCACCCGAGAGGTCACCGAGCACCATTCCTGGTGCTTGACCAGCTGCAGCCATGCCTTCAGGACAGGACCTGCACAGGGGTGTGGCTCTGAAAGCCACTCCAGCCCAGCAGGCATTTGGAGCAAAGATTCAGGGCAGAGGGGAGTGGGTGCGGTCCCACCTGGCATGATGGCCTTCCTGCACTCCTGGCAGCGGGATGAGTACTCCTGCGAGTAGCAGTCAGTGCAGAGCACCTGGTCCTCCTTGGCAGCAAATGGCTTGTCCACGAGGGAGCTCCTGCATCGCGAGCAGTGGAAGCAGGCCTCGTGCCAGTGCCGGTCCTTGTAGGATAAGTCCTGCAGACACAGGGCACACAACACGGTGAGGGCCAGGGTGTGGGGGCCATGGGGGGTGAGGGGACATGATGGCCCAGCTGGGACGGGGCAGGTGGATGCTTGGGGCCGCTTTTAGACTGGTGGAAGTGAGAGATGCTGTTGAAAAACAAGTGGCTTTCCTCTGGGACTCTCTGTCAGAAACAGGCAGCAGGTTAAAGTCCTCAGTGGTTCTTCCCCTGGACACACGGACCACGGGGTCCTCTGGCCACAAGGAAGGTGGGTGCCCCGACTGTGGCAGCAGTGACTGTGGTGCCCTGGGAGAGGGGCCAGGCTAAGGATGAGGTGAACTGGGTGGAAAGAGGGTCGGGACAGATTCCCAGCAGGAGCCACCAGCTGTGCATTGAAGACCTGAGGGTGCAGGAAGCTGGGCAGAGAAAGGGCACAGACCGGGAGGGTGAGACGAGGGGCGCCGGGGGGAACTGTGCCCCAGGGCACAGGCTGGGAGAGAGCCAGCTGGCTGGACCAGGAGCCTGTCTGCGTGGAGGCCGGTGCCTATTCTGTGGTGGGAGAGTGGAATGAGTGCTGGGCTCGTGTGTGACAAGGGGGCGTGAGGTGGGGAGGAGGCTGGAGCAGAGACAGTGGCACAGACAGACGGCCCTGCAGAGAGTGGACAGGCACCAAGAGGGACGGACAGAGACGTGCCAAGAAGAGAAGTCCTGCTTTTCAACAAAGAGTGGGAAGGAGAAATGAACCCAGGAGAGAAAACAGCGTCGGCTCTGTGACACCTTTAGTCTCGCCTGAGGAATGACAGGAAATCTTCTCATGTGTGTCTTTTAAAGTGCAGTGTGAAAGTGCCAGCACAAAATTATCAGACCCTGTCTACACCCAGCTGTCCCCAGGACGGGATTATTTATCCACTGCTTTAGGGTTCCCAGCTCTGACCCAAGGCCATCGTCCCCTCCAAGTGAGGCAGGAGCAGAGCCACAGGCCTGGCTCCCCCGCAGGGCCCCCAAATGCCTGCCGCTCCCAAACCAGGAAGCCGTCATGATGCTGAAAACACACATCCTGGACTCGATTAGAAAGCCCCCAACACCCACGAAACCTGGAACCCAAACTGGAACAGTCTCTTTGGCTAGAATACCAGGGTGTGTGCATGTCTTCCCAGAGCCTTGGCTCAAACTAAAGTTATTTGATCTTGTGATCTGTTTGCACCTTGTTCTAATTCAGGCAATTTTGAAAAATACAAAGAGGAAGCACTCTGAAAACAGCTGGGTGGTCCTGGACAATGAACCTGCCCAGGTCCCTCACACACTCCAGTGAGAAGCCTGCTTCCTGCAGCAGCTGGGGGTCAAGTTATGGCCAATGCAAGACCATCAGGAGGGAAGGCAACAAGCGTAGGACTTTCTTAGGACAGGACTGAATGCCTTGTTTCTGAGGTTGCCTCTCCCCGAGCCCCTGCACCCTAGGCGTGGGGATAGAGGCTGCCTCTCACTGCTCCCCAATGCCTGTCCCCTCCATACTGTGGACCCGACTGAGGGGCATGTTAATGAGGGCCTGAGACCACCTGTCTCTTGCATTTTTGGCCTCAAGTACTTTCAGGTGTTTTTTGTTTTGTTTTTTGTTTACTTTTGCTTTTTAGGGCTGCACCTGTGGCATATGGAGGTTCCCAGGCTAGGGGTCAAATTGGAGCTGTAGCTGCCAGCCTATGCCACAGCCACAGCAACACCAGATCCGAACTGCGTCTTCCACCTATACCATAGCTTACGGCAACGCCAGATCCTTAACCCACCAAGCAAGGCCATGGATTAAACCTGCAACCTCATAGTTCCTAGTCAGATTCATTTCCACTGAGCCATGACGGGAACTCCTGGACTATTATTCAGCCTCAAAAAGGAAAGAAATTCTGACCCACACTACAACATGGACGAACAGTTAAGTAGGTCAGTCCGAAAAAGACACCGAATTATTCCACTTCTATGAGGTCCTGGAGTAGCAGATTCTCAGAAAGTAGATGGTGGGGCCAGGGGCTGGGATGGGGAAGGGTGGATTAGTGTTTAGTGGGGACAGAGCTTCAATTTTGCAGGAGGAGATGTTTCTGGAGGTGGACAGTGGTGATGGTTTCACAATGGGAGTGGACGTACTTAGCGCCACTGAACTGGCACTTAAACTTGGGTAGGATGGCACATTTTATGTTGTGCGTATTTTACCACAATTAAAAAATTAAGTTTTGATTATTACATGGCAGGTGAAAAGTACCATTTCAGGAGTCAGGGCGGTTCCCTGTGTGTGGACTCGTTACCTGTCAGGATGGTTACTGGGAAAATGCTATCGAGTGTTTCCAGGCTCCAGGAGCCCCCTGGAAGAGCTGAGAGCCCGGGGTGGGGGATGAGAGGGGGAAGGGGACCAGGAGGCCTGCTTCCTGCAGGAGGGTCAGCACTGCACATACAGGGGCTGCAGGCTGTGAGTGGGATGGGGAGAGAAGAGTATGAGTCTCAGGGCATCTGTCTTTGGGGGCTGACCTTCAGAACAGCCGAGGGGACCCTCCAAGGTCAGTACTGTGAGAGCAAAGCCACCAGCTGTCACCAGAGGCCCCGGATAGCGAGTTCCAGGAAGACGAAGCGGTGTGTGATTAAGGGGGCTAGACTGTCATGGGAAAGCTTATTTCGAACCTTCTTGTGGGAGTTTCTGTTGTGGCTCAGCAGTAACGAACCTGACTAGCATCCATGAGGACACAGATTCAATCCCTGGCCTTGCTTGGTGGGTTAAAGATCTGACGTTGCCGTGAGCTGTGGTGTAGGTCACAGATGTGGCTTAGATCCCATGTGGCTATGGCAGTGACGTAGGCTGGCAGCTGCAGCTCCGATTCGACCCGTGGGCTGGGAACTTTCTTATGCTTCAGGCACAGCCCTAAAAAGACCAAAAAAAAAAAAAAAAAAAACCTTCTCATGGATCAAAAGCACTGCAGAAATGCACTTTTCCTAACCCTAATCCTAACCCTAACAGTAACCCTAACCCTAACATTTCGGGCATGAAAACACAATAGCTAAGTTAGTAATAGCTGATCTGATGACAAATGTTGGATGCTCGCAAGTTCCTCCCTAAATCTTGGTGCCACCTCCCTGCCCTTATAAGACTGCAGGCATCAAGGCAGCACTTCTACATCCTCCAGAGGCCCAGACCCTCCCGAGGCTGCTGACCACTTGGTCACTTGCTGCCCTGTGCCCTGTCCTCGGGGGAAGGACTGACCACACTATGATGACACTGAAGAGCCGGCCTGGCCCTTCCAGGCTGGTGACAGCAGCCACCCCAGGAGGCTGGTCGCCACCATCCTGCTCAGATGCCAGCTCAACTGAGTCACTGGACATTCATTCACGAGGAATGACCCCTTCACAGCTTCTCCCTCCCCGGCCCCTCTCGCACATGTGCACACACTTTTCTGCATTAACACTGAACAGTCCTGAACATTCAAGGATGTCTGATCGTCTCAAACCTTCTGATGCGATGTTTTCCCTGAAGATAAATCTCAACCTACACCCACGTCCTCGAATGCCACGGTCAGCCACAAACAGTCTCTGAACACACCAGAATCCCGTCAGTGGTGGGAACAGAACTGGTGCCAGCTGCAGTCAGCGACGACTGTCCCAGGCTGAGGTCAGCTGACACGCAGGCAGGTGGGAGACCCCGGTCACTGCCCTGCACACCTGCTGTGCCATCAGTGCCCTCGGAGACCCCAGGCCTGAAGGATTTCACCCCAGCAGTTAAACTAAAACCCTGGCTCCGCCATATGCCTGCTTCGGCTGTGAGCAAGTCATTCTCTGCTGCCCATGAAGCAGGGATGACGACGAGGCATCAACCAGGGTCCTGGCGCAATGTAGCTGCTCAGGTCAGAGTCCAGCTCATGAAGGCAGTGTCAGGGGCCCCTGGGCTGAGATCCCAGTTACTCCTGAAGACGGGATAGTCAGACACCCTCCCCTAAGCTCCCGGCTCTGACTCAGTCCCTCTGCTCTGCACAGTGCTTCCCACCTCCACGGTCCTTCTCAAGCTAAAATTCTTTCTCTTAATCCCCTCCTGCTTGTTTGGAGCCCAACAATAACCCCACAGAATTAGGGCTTATTTCTATTTTACAGGTCAGGAAGTTTTAACACAGCGATGCTAAAACACGTAGGCCTGTTCCCTCCCATGGGCCCATGGCCGCAAGGAGCTCAGACACAGGTCAGCTCCCATCTCTACCTGGCCCGCAGCATCTTTACAAGTGGGTCCTGCCCAGCCTCACCTTTGCCCCGGGCTCCTCAGTCACCCGCAGCCCTGTCCACGCCAGCCCTGGTCTTGGGGCCCCTCTCCCTGTCGCTGTGCAGCGTGAGGGATGCTGGCCCTACAGGACTAGGTACCACCCCACAGGCACCGGGAAGAGCCCACGTCACACATCTCGTTCAAGACAACAGAAGGAAACCCTTGTGTGATGCTGAGCCCTCAGGTCCTGGTAACTCTCCTGCTTGGCTCTGACTTTGTGTGATCCTTAGAAGTTTAAGTCTGAGTCTAGCCGATAATTCACATCACCGCCCAGTCCTGGACTCCCTTCTGTGGGCGCGGAGGTGGGAAACGCTGCCCTCTGTGCTTACTTGGGGCCCGCGGGACTGGACTGGAAAATGGCACAGAAAGACCGAGGCTCCAGATAAGGCTGATCGAATGGGGAGCCCGGGCCAAGCAGCGCGGCCCACCCTGAGGCGCGTCTGAAACACGGCGTTCCAGCGGCTCTTCCTCTCGCTGTGTTCGCAGCTCCAAGAGTTTCCGTTTTTGTTCTCAGTACCCAGCCAGTCTCATCTCACTTAATTCTGTCATGTACCCCACGTGGTCCCCAAGGATACCATTTAGATGCTAGAAGCTAAGTCTGGACACACGGACTTTCAAGAAAACTTTGACATGTCCTCGAAATACCCTGATTTTAAGGTTCTCTGGAGAGAGAGTGTGAAGGAGGAAAGAAAGAAAGAAAAAAAATCTTCGACACATCCCAGAAAAAAACACTAAGGCCAACCTTGTGCACACAGAATGTCATAAATTGCAGCAAAATGTTTGATAAACAATGTAAGATTAGGCCCAAACACTTCCTTTCAGATTTTCCATTTTTCCATTTCAAAAACATTCCCAATATGGAATGTGCCCTGGTTGAGACTCAGCTGAGCCTTGGCGCAGGGTGGGGGGAGTCAGCAGCCCAGAGAGACCCCTCGGCCCTCTGCCCCAGTGAAGGCTGGCAGCTCTGGGCAGCCGGGTCACTCACCCCTGCTCTCCACGTCATCCACCCCTCTGGGCTGGGAGAAATTCAGCTGCTGATTCCCAAACCAACCTTCCTCAAAATCAGGAGATTTCACCTATGGCTGGGCCTGCAGCGCCATCCAAGCTCAGGGCTTTGAAAAGACGTTCTGCACCGTGAGACTGTCAAGTTGAGGTGTTTGCAGTGGCACAGGCATTCAGACCCTTGAAGGAGGACGATGGTGGAAACGGTGGCACTTGCTTCGTGCAGCCCTGTGCCAGGCATCCCTTGGATGGCCCATTTCATCACCAACACGGTCCCATGAGGTCGGCAGCCCTGCGTTCAGGTGTAGGAACCCAGGCTGGCAGGTGGCACGGCTTCTGCACGTCACACGGCTGTCGCAGGTGGACTGGGGCCATCAGCCGAGCCTCAGCTGGGTGGGCACTAGGTCACTGCTGCACACTGTGCTTTGTGCCCTAAGGTGACCCTGCTATTCCCATGCACTGAGCTTGGCCTGTATTTACCCCTGCTCTGCTTTGTTCCCAATTCTGAGGCTCCTGCTTTAGACAATTCCCATTAGAAAGACTTCCCGTTTCCAGGAGAACGCCTAAGGAAATATACGTATCTTCAGTTCTCATTACAAACTCCATGGACAAATTTCATGGAAACTCGAAAAAGGTGAGTCACCCATTAAACACTTAAAAATCTCCCAAACAAATAAAAAAGTGCCAGATTGATGAGCTGCATTGTGAGGTTGTATCTGGAGCTGCAGATTCTCCCAGAAGAGCCCAGAAAGGCCAGCGCAGTAGCTTCTCTCCTAAGGCAGCCTGGCACAGGGACATCCTGACTTACCGCCTTTGTCCTCTGTCTCAGAGTGCCCTGGTTGCTTTCTGCCCAACAATCCCAGAATGTTTCTGTCCTTCAGGAACTTTCCAAATGTGGGCTGAGAAGCTGTTAGAGTTTGACAGGTGGACTTGTGCCAAACTGATCGTGGATGCGATTTTCCCATTTAATTATGAGGAAGCTGGAAAGAGTGTTACAGGAACACAGTCCTGGTCACTGGAAGGGGCCGGGAGAAACGGGGGAGGCAGATACCTCTTACTCAGGACAGACCGCTGATGGGTCCCCCATCTCACCACGGAGCCCAGGGCTGGTGTCCACCCAAGGCTGTGGGACAGGACCCACTGCCTCTCTCTCCTGCCTGCTGACCCTATAACCCTGGGAAAATCTTCAAAGGCTCCACCTCAGTGGCCACTCTGTAAAACAGGATGAAGAGTGCCCCCCCCCCCCACCGACAGCGGGGGGGCGGGGGTGGGGGTCGTCAGGAGGAGTTTAGTCCTACCGTCACGGCACTTTCCAGGCCCTGCAGTAGTAATCGTGGGGTGGGGTAGCTTTCGAGGCTACCATTGGAAGCCAAGCCTGAGAGCTGGTTTTAGACCTGCCGGTGGTCCTTTGAGTTACCGCGTCTCCCTCTTCACAGCCCCCTCCGGACACGTGGGTGCGGGGGCCTGGTGGCTCATCCAACTTCATGGCGCTGTTCGCAAAGACCCGGAAAGCCCATTGTCTGAGCCAGGGGTGCAGCCCAGCATTTGCTGAAGGCCCTGTCTTGCTGATGCAGGACCAGTGCTCATCTCTGCTTGAGAAACTAACTCCTCTTTAGTTTCTTGACTTTCTGAAGCTCAGGATTTAGGTAGACCCATCCCCCCAAGACATCTGTAATCAGGCCAAAAGGAATGATTTTGCTCATGTCCATAGGTGTCCAAGAAAAATTTCAGTAACAGCCTCAGGTCAGAGGATCATGAAACTGTATCTGCTGTCTACTACCCCACTGGCCATAAACACGAATCATTTGACCCTTGGGGGTTACAGCATTTCCTCAGGGTCTCTACACAGAAATAAAGAACTTAACTGAGCGTCTGCATGGAAATGACACTCAAACACAGGTACCGTGGGAGCAGGTCCTGAAGTCCTGCCTGCCTCCTTGAAAAGACAGTGGATACCCACAAAATCAGCCTTGTCCCTGAAGGCGTGCCAATATTTTTTTATTTTACTCTATTCTGTTCTGTTCTATTCTATTCTAGTCTTTTTAGGGCTGCACCCACAGCATATGGAAGTTCCCAGGCTAGGGGTCGGATAGGAGCTGCAGCTGCCGGCCTACACCACAGCCACAGCAACGCCAGACCTGAGCCACATCTGGGGCCTACACCACAGCTCATGGCAATGCCAGATCCTTAACCCACTGAACGAGGCCAGAGGTTGAACCCGCATCCTCATGGATACTAGTCAGGTCCATTACCCCCTGAGCCACGGTAGGAACTTCTGTCAGTATTTTAAATCATTCACACATCCTTCAGAGGGAGACCAAGTGGGGCTCGTGGCACCTCTGCTATTTTCAGACAAGTAAACGACCACCAGACCTGCCCGTTCAGTTTTCTCTCCCCAGCCCCTCGCCTACCAGGCTTGGGGTTCACTTCCCAAAATGCAGGCATGTTTTTCCCGCCCTTGCTTCTTCCACAAAGCCAACTACATAATCATTCCTGAAAGCTGAAACCATCCAAAGAGTCAAAAGCCCCAAATGGCAAGTGTAACTGTAAGTTCACCTCTCTTTTCCTTCCAAAAATGCGCAAAATCACATGGCGTAACTCCAGACAGTGAACAGCTCTCCGGGTTGAAAAGTTCAGTGCGATTAATGCCCGACTGTGCAGCAGTCTTGTTGATTTTGGCCCCATTGAGGAGATTTTTGTTTATTTGCTCATGAAGCATGTACTGACGGGTAACTGATTTCAGGGGTCTGTCCACTACATGACCTTGAAGAAATGCCTGGTGATTTGTGGTTTTGTTTTTGCTTTAGCCACTAGCCAAGGATGCCTAGCCTCAAATCGCCAAGACATCTCCTTTAAACTAGAGTTGTTCTTTGTCAGGATAATATCTGAACCTCTCATTTACTTACGTAAAGCCTTTATAAAATAATAATTTTCTGTGTCTTAGTTCTTCCTCAAAGTGGACATTTTTATTGATGTCTCGCTAATGAAAACTGATAAGAAGATAGACTCATAGACATAGAGAACAGACTCATGGTTGCCAGGGGAGGGGAGAGGGGAGGGAAGGAACAGGAGTTTGGGATTAGCAGGTGCAAACTATGGTATATATGATGGATAAACAACAAGGACCTACTGTACAGCACAGGGACTCTACTCAATATGTTGTGATTAAGCATAATGGGAAAGAGTATTTTAAAAAAACAATGTATGTACATATATACACAAGTGAATCATTTTGCTGTACAACAGAAATTAGCACAACACTGTAAATCAACTGTACTTCAATGAAATAAACTTTTTTAAAAAGGGAGAAAAAGGAGTTCCCATTGTGGCTCAGGGGGTTAAGAACTCGACTAGTATCCATGACGATGTAGGTTCCCTCCCTGGCCTCACTCAGTGGGTTAAGGATCTGGTGTTGTCACAAGCTGCAGCATAGGTCACAGATGTGGCTTGGATCTTGCATTGCTGTGGCTGCGGTGTCGGCCGGCAGCTGCAGCTTCGATTTGATCCCTAGCCTGGGAACTTCCATATACCCCAGATGCAGCCCTAAAAAGGAAAATAAATAAATAAATAAATAAGGAAAAAAGAAAACTGATAAGGAGAGAGGGCAAAGCTTCAGAGAGGGGGGAGAGGGAATGTATTACAGAAAGAACAGTAAAGCAGCTGGAAGAGGAAAGAAGCTTGAATTTATAACATTATCTGCTACTCCTTAGAGCTCTGAGCACCTTGTAGCTACACACCATGAGAACCCCATGAAACAGGCTCCCTGGTTGTATCTCCAATTTAGACATGTGCAGATGGGCACAGAGGGGTCAAGCCACCAGCCCAAGATCACACAGCCAGCAAGACACAACCAGGATGGAATAGGGCAGTTTGGCCTCGGAGATGAATGCCGAGGAACTCAAACAGAGGTCAGACAGAGCTGGAGGTGGGAAGGCAGGCAGCTTTGAGAGAAGCAAGGCCAGCTACTTTTGCTCCTGGTAGCAGCCAAACCTCTGGACATGTTAGAGTTCACACAGGCCAAACTCTGAGTCCTGTTTCCCTTCTGCACAGTGTCTACCTCCCTGGAGCCATGACATGTGGCTTCAGCTCTGCTCAAGGGGCCAAGTCCCCAAGACAGATGTTATCCATCCATCAGTGGTAGATTGTCACTGAATACCCGGCAGCAGAAACTGGTGGTGCAGCCACCTGCTTGCTGCCCGTCCCCAGGAGGATGGAGCAAAAGACAGGAATGAGGAGAAGCCCACAGGGCCACT
This sequence comes from Phacochoerus africanus, assembly GCF_016906955.1. Taxonomy (NCBI): domain Eukaryota; kingdom Metazoa; phylum Chordata; class Mammalia; order Artiodactyla; family Suidae; genus Phacochoerus; species Phacochoerus africanus. The sequence continues at coordinate 53,459,659 of NC_062548.1, read as the reverse complement.
CAGTCCCCCTGGAGACCCAGCTTACTGACTCCACAAGCAGCCCCACATCCTGATCCTCACACCAAATGGATGAGAGCCCCTGACACCCAGAGAAGGCAGGGCCTCTGAGCCCCCCACCCACCTGGAGTGGGTGCTGGGCCCCCGAGGACACTTGGTCTGCAAATGCTGACCACACAGCACCTGCCTGTGAGTCAGCTCAGAGGGAGTGCTCTGCCCTTGGGGGAGGCGGGACTTGGCGGCGGGTTAGATAAGGGTGATCACGGGGTGTACTCAGCATGCTGGGTACCCCCAGGGAAATGGTGAGGGGCCGCGGCCAAGCCCACGGCAGAGGCTGGGAAGGCTCTGCTGATGGTCCAAGCCCAGCAGAGGGGACTCAAGGGCGTCTAAGGCGATGAGGACCAGGACTTACGCAGGAACTGTGTCCAGCCCAGTGTGGGGGGCTGGGGGGCTGGGGGAGGGACTGGGCCAGGGAGCATGGGGGCCGAGGGGGGGCCAGTACCTTGCAGTCGCATCCAATCAGCTTCCCACACTCCTCGCATGTGCTGGCGAAGAGGGCCTCGAAGCAGCCCACGCAGTAGGGCTGCTCCTCCCGCAGGACATACTTCCGGCCGAAGAGGGAGTTCTCACAGTGGTGACAGTCGAAGCGCTCAGTCATCGTGGTGCTGGACTTCTGCCACCTACCAGGGAGCAGAGAAAGGACAGGTCCGGGTGAGCATGGAGGCCCTGGGCACACGGCAGTGACCTCCTGCTCTGAGAGGGTCACCTCCACTACAGCAGCTCATCCTCCAGGGGGGCCCAATTCACACTGTCCGTGGAAACGGTCCCAATTGTCAAGGATGCTTTTGAAAAACTTGGTTGGGGGCAGTTCTGGATCTGAGTGCATCCCGCCTCTTTAAAGTCCCAATTCTTTTTTTTTTTTTTTTCCTGTCTTTTTAGGGCCTCACTTGCAGCATAGGGAGGTTCCCAGGCTAGGGGTTGAATCAGAGCTGCAGCTGCTGGCCTACACCACAGCTCATGGGAACGCTGGATCCTTAACCCACTGAGTGAGGCCAGGGATCGAACCCACATCCTCATGGTTCCTAGTCAGATTCGTTAACCACTGAGCCACAACGGGAACTCCAAAAGTCCCAATTCTTGGTGCACGGGTCAGAAGATGTGATCTCAGGGTGGGGCACAAGGAAGAGTGGGCATCAGAGCCCTCATTCCCGGGAGCGAGCATCTGCTCCACAAGTGGGACAAGCTGGCATCTTTCCTTCTCCCCGCCCCCCAAGTCGCAAGGCAGGGGCAGAAACAACATGCTTATGCCTATAGAGACTTTCCCTGAGCTCCCCTTGTGTGACTCGTGTATTTGAACAGGAAGAAACCACAGGGGCCAGGGAGGGGTGTTGGGAGCTGATGACCCTGAGGCAGAGAAAGCATCAGCCTGACCCCGCTTCAGCCAGACACACCCCCTCCCCACCCCGAGCAGGAAGAGCTGTCCCCAGGCCTCTCTCCCAGAGGACAAGATCATTCTCCTACCCCTAGGGGTCCTGAAGGAGAAAAGGAGAGGCTGGCCTCCACGGACAGGGATCACCGTGGTGGGAAAGGCAGCGACAGAAGTCAGCGGCCTCTCCAGGCCACACCTCGAGCTGCATTTTTCTGGAATGAGTGTGGCAGAGTGTGTGAGCAGAGAGGCCGGGGTGGGGACAGAGGGAGGCGGGAGGTCTCGGCTCCCCTCCTCCTGGGGTGTCATTCCTGTACGAACATGTTCAAACCACCCCAGAGAGCACCATCTGCCCTGGGATGGCCAGGTGTGGAGAGAGGCCTCTGCGCCTCTAGAAACACAGGCCACCTTCTCCAGAAAGACCTTCTCAGGGGGCAATACTTCATTTGCTCAAACTGAAAAGTTTTATCAATTATCAAATACGGAGACAGGCTGGCTGTGCCACTCTGAGCCAGGTTTCACGAGCTGTAACTAAACTTGACTCAATGTTCAGTCATTCCCACCCCCTTAAGAGTGAAATTCCAAAATAATATCCTATGATGCAAATAAAACAATGCTGCCTAGCATTTATTAATGTTGTACTCTTGAGTCTACAAGGTCCTGATAACTATAAGCAAAGAAATGGACAACTTTCAAGCATCCATATTTGGTTACTTCTGTGTTTACAGGACAATTTCTCTGCAAGTATTGAACACGCAGCTGGACACATGTGGTGATATCCACCCCTCTAAAGTGCTCTTCCTGGAATTAAAGAAAACCTTGTCTGGACATCCCTGCAACAGTATCACAAGATGAGGCTCTTGAGAATTTGAATTTTTGTTCTGAAACCCAACATATAAATATCCTTGGTACAAAGGGCGTCTCAGGCTACAGCGGCGATGTTGCCCAAGATGCAATGCTTTCCTTAATTCAAGGAAATTCAGTAATTCCTCAGTTACTGGCCTTGAAAGTGGCCACTGTTTCATTCATCACAATTGAGGGCTGTCCTGCCAACCTATAGGTTTTTCCAATTAAGGCTGCAGTTTACCTTGAGAACCTTGTTGCCTATTCTGGTCACATAGATTTAAGAATGACTTGAGGATTAGAAATAAGAAGGAAAGCTGCTAGGACTAGAAATGATACAATTTTTAAATTTGGAAACAATTCGGGAGATAACCTACGGACTACTTCATTTTAGGGACAGAAACACTGAAGGCCAGGAATCTTAATGGGAACAGAAGATTCATAAGAGCGTTCCCAAAGAGCCCTCTCACTTAGGAAAAAGAAACTCCCGATCTATACGGAAAGGAGGGCCCATGAGGGTCTGGACAAGCAACTGGACAAGGAGCCAGCCTGCAGGCCAGTAACCCCACTGGCACCACACCTATGAGGAGCCATGAAGGGGGGCTGTTTCCCCCCAAGGCGATGCCCAAGGGATGCTCAGATACCTGAGATGTGCATTCTCCTCCTCTGATTCCGAAGAACCAGGAGGGAAATAATCTAAGAGTGGAAATCATGACAACAAGCAGGACTCCACATCAGCCAAACAGGACCAAGACTGGAGGCTAGCGGGGACCACATCGCTGTCATGGATCCCGACTCCCGGCAGGACCTATCTGGCTGAGGCCTGCCTGGAGGGTCCAGGGGCTCCCGTGTCTGTAGGGCCGTTTCTGATGCTGGTGGATCTCTCTCCCACCTTGTTGTGTCTTATCTTCTCTAAGAAGTGACTACAGTTTCATTGATTAGGGAGCACTACTGCTTAAGCCAACAGCTTGGGGTATAAAGGGTCGTCGCTAATTAGGACCAGACAGAAACTCCCTGGACGGATTTCTGGAGTTACAAGAGGTGGAAACCCTAAGAGTCAGAATAAGTGGTTTTGTTTTCATTTTTTCTTCTCCTTTTTAGGGGCACACTCGAGGCATATAGAAGTTTCCAGGCTGGGGGTCAGATCGGAGCTATAACTGCCCACCTACACCACAGCTACAGCAACTGGAGATCTGAGCTGCATGTGTGACCTACACCACAGCCATAGCAATGTGGGATCTGAGCTGCGTCTGTGACCTACACCACAGTTGAAGGCAACACTGGATCCTTAAACTGAGTGAGGCCAGGGATGGAACCCGAATCCTCATGGATCCTAGTCAGGTTTTGTTACTGCTGAGCACAACGGGAACTCCAAGAAAGTGTTTAAAACCAATTCTTGGACAAAACTTTCCTTGAAAGAGACATATGAACCAGCACATTCATTGCAGCATTATTCACAATAGCCAAGACAAGGAAACAACCTAAATGTCCATCAACGGATGACTGGATTAGGAAGGTGTGGTATATATACACAATGGAATACTACTCAGCCATAAAAAATAACAAAATCATGCCATTTGCAGCAACATGGATGGAACTAGAGACTCTCATACTAAGTGAAGTCAGAAAGAGAAAGACAATTACTATATGATATCACTTATATCTGGAATCTAATATATGGAACAAATGAAACTTTCCACAGAAAAGAAAATCATGGACTTGGAGAATACACTCATGGTTGCCAAGGGGAAGGGGGAGGGAGCAGGATGGACTGGGAACTTGGGGTTAATAGATGCAGATTATTGCCTTAGGAATAGATAAGCAATGAGATCCTGCTGTGTAGCACTAGGAACTGTATCTAGTCACTTATGATGGAGCATGATAATGTGAGAAAAAAAGAATCTATACATGTATGTGTAACCGGGTCACCATGCTGTATAGTAGAAAATTGACATAACACTGTAAACTAGCTATAATGGAAAAAAAATCATTATATATATAAAAAAATAAAACTAATTCTTCTCTCATCAAATGCTACCAAATAGGAAATTATTTTACAAAATTGTGTATTTAAGGTTATACTATCAACCTCAAGCCTCTTTTTAATGGGAAAAATTTAGACACCCTCCCTCCCCCCTGACTCCATTCTTTTTTTTTTTTTTTTTTGGCCTCACCCACAGCATTCGGAAGTTCCCAGGTGAGGGATCAAACCTGACCCACAGCAGTGACAATGCCAGATCTTTAACCACTAGGCCACCTGGGACCTTCCATGACTCCCTTTCTAAAATCTTTTAAAATGCCTGATTTTTCATTCATTCCAGATGCATTCGTTGAGCTGGAACAGTGTTAGATGTTATGCAAAAGGCTGGAGATAAAAAGATGAATAAGACACAGGCCCTCCAAAAAGGAACGTACATTCTAGTGAGGAAACAGATGCCCTATATGTATCAGACTCTAAAGTTCCAGGCTTAGCGCAGTGATGGAGAGACCTCAGGGTCCATGGGAACCCAGAGGGGACCCTGAAAAGGATGGCTTCCTGGGGAAATGTCACCTGGGCCCAGAAAGGGTTATCCAAGTGATACTGTAGCCAGTGAGTAGAGGCTTTGGAGACAGGAAACAGGTTGGGGAGCAGACACCCCATGAAGATGGGGGTGACTAAGGTCATTTCAAGAGTAGTAAAGATAAAGCTGAAAGACAGCTGGGGAAAAGCAGGGCCTGTGGCCCTGTGGTCATGATCATGGACATGAGCTAGCCCTGCAGCCTGAAGTCGTGAAGGTTTACAGTGTGAAAGCCTGACTTTGCTTTGAGGGTTTGAAGGAGATAAAACCGAAAGGCAATGACTCTTACAAAATGTTTTCAAGGAGTCCAAAACCACTTCTGAATCATTTCTTCAAATGAAAGCAGGGCATCTGGGTTCTGGAGGCCTCTTGTACCTAACTGTGCACAAGCTGCTTTTACCCACTCTGGACCCAGGAGCCGTCCCTGCAGGTTACACATCACTCCTGCCCATCAGCTGGTGTGTAGACAACAAACGCATGAAGCAGCAGTGGGCCAGGAGGCACCTAGACCACAGGTGCGACTGCAGACTTGCTCTACCCATAAATGGGGCCCATATCCCAGCTCCTGGAGTTCTTCCCCTCCCCCGGGGGTTGAGTTCTCTCTGACGTCATCCCGCTTCTGGCTCTGAACAGCCAGGATATCTGAGGAAGCCGGATCCTAGGGGACAGGTTTACAGCTTTGGCCTCAGGCCCAGCCAAGGGCGCGAGAGAAAAGTCCCAGGTGTGGCTGGCAGCCTGGAGTGGAGGTGGGGTGGGGGTGGGGGGAGCACTTTGATCTAGAGTCTCCCCAATAGTCAGTGGCAAGGATGCAGGTTCAGAGAGCAGCGGGCAACGTGCAGGGCTCAGCCACGGAGCCTAATGACTGTGTTCAAAGTCCGAGGGCTCACACATGCGGGCTAGTTTCACCTTCTCAGATGGAAGAGCTCTCCAAGTCTGAGGGCTAGGAAGAGAGAAGGAGAAAAGGGAGGCAGAGAGGTGGGGACAGGAGAGAAAGAGAGAAGGAAGTAGATGGAGTAGAGGGAGGGAGGGTATTTTGAGCCAGGACTGTGTGCATTTCTTCTTTTTTAATGAGAAACACTTCTTGGGGCTCAAGGGCAGCTCAGAGGTTTAGGCATTGGCTTGTCCTTCCTGAAAAGAAGGCCTCTTGGGCCAGAGTCTCTGTGAAGCCTCCTCTTCAGCGTTTTGGGTCTTTTTTTTTTTTTTTTTTTTTGCTTTTTAGGGCCGCAGGTGCGGCATATGGAGGTCCCCAGGCTAGGGGTCAAATCGGTGCTACAGCTGCCGGCCCACACCACAGTCATAGCAACGAGGGATCTGAGCCGCGTCTGTAACCTACACCACAGCTCACGGCAACACCGGATTCATGAACCACTGAGTGAGGCCAGGGATTGAACCTGCATCCTCATGGATACTAGTCTGATTCATTTCCACTGAGCCACGATGGGAACTCCCTCTAACTGGTACTTTAATCTGACCCCAGAGATGTCTTTCTCCTCCCCCTTGAAACGCCAGCATTTTCCTCTCTTCATGCTGCTTGATGAGACTCCGCTAACACCGTGGATTCCTCAAGGGAAGTCTGTGAAAATTCTCAGAGCCTTTCCACACCCCGGGAAGCAGCCCCCGGAAATCAGACTTCCACAAAGCCACACCAGCTTTAAATCCCGCCTGGGTCCCAGGGCGTGTCAACAACCAGGGCTTTTTGGAGACAATTGAGAAAATTGGTCCATGGCATATAGGCTCTTTTAAAGATTGCATCTGAGGGAGTTCCCATTGTGGCTCAGCGGAAACAAATCTGACTAGCATCCATGAGGATGCAGGTTCAATCCCTGGCCTCGCTCAGTGGGTTAAGGATCGGTGTTGCTGTGAGCTGTGGTGTAGGTTCCAGATGGAGCTTGGATCCTGAGTTTCTGTGGCTGTGGTGTAGGCCAACAACTACAGCTCTGATTCAACCCCTGGCCTGGGAACCTCCATATGCCACAGGTGCGGCCCTAAAAAGACAAAAAAGAAAAAGACTGCATTTGAAAATGCACTGTTTTCAATCCAACTGGGAACCATGAGGTTGCAGGTTGGATCCCTGGCCTCGCTCAGTGGGTTAAGTTTTCGGCGTTGGGGTGAGCTGTGCTGTAGGTTGCAGATGCAGCTCGGATCCCGAGTTGCTGCAGCTGTGGTGTAGGCCGGCAGCTACAGCTCCAATTAGACCCCTAACCTGGGAACCTCCATATGCCTCATGTGTGGCCCTCAAAAGACAAAAGACAAAAAAAAAAAGAAAAGAAAAAGAAAAAAGAAATGTACTGTTTTCATGACCCCACAGGACACTGTGACTGCCTGTGCATGTCTCCATCCCCCCTCAACCATCAGGGCTGCCGAGGTGGCAGGTGCAAGTCCTGATAATACCTGGAGAATGAACGAACATACGGATGGATGGCGGGGAGCACAAACATCACAGAGCACAAACATGGGGACCACATTCCGAGTGGAAACAAGGACTGTGGTACATGAACAACCCACTTTGTAGAGCAAAGCCCAAGGCAATGTGGTTTGGAACCGGATGCTGTTACAATCACTAAGGACTGTAACGCAAGAGAGGCTGAGCTGCATTCTTTCTCCTATGCCTCCAGCCTCACCCCCTTCCGGATACACTGCTGCTTCCACAGCGGGGAGAATTTTTCTTATTGTGTTTGGATGCAAACTCATGTGAACACACAGCTGCAGAGCCTGGGTGAGGCCAGGTCAGGTCAGGAAGCAAAAGCCCTCCAGGAGTTGCTTCAGCCTCTCTGTGTGAACTGCCAGTTGCCTTGACTCAGGCTCCAGGTACCGGTATGGCACGGTGGCTTAGAAATCCGAGACCCTCTCTGCAAAGGCAGGGACCAGAGAACAATGCACCAGTTGATCTCTCTGTGGACAGCGAGAGCCACATCCAAAAAGGTCACCCCAATGCTCTTTCCGTTAGTCCAGCTGAACTGTTCCTTTCTTTCTTTCTTTTTTTGGCCAAGGAAGTTCATGGACCAGGGACTGAACCCGTACCACAGCAGTAACCTAAGCCATAGCAATGACAACACCAAGTCCTTTACCGCTAGGCCACCAGAGAACTCCTGAACTGTCTCCTTCAAATAAAAATTCTGGTGAAAGGGAGGCAGGCATCAGCACAAGGGGTGCTGCTATTTAAAAAAATACTATCCTGTCTTGAAGATCCATTCGAAATCAATTCTGGGATCCTTGGTAAGAATGGCTATGCCTACTGCTGTGGATTTATGCAGTAATTTACTGAGCCTTTACTGTGTATAAGGCCAGGGATTGGGGATGGGTTATGATTCGGTCCATAAACTGGTAACTTTTAAAAATTTTGAAAAAGCATGATTTGTCTACCATTGTTTTATTAGGAAATGTTTTGTGTGAGAGATAGCACTTAAAAATAAGGTGAACTGCTGTCTTTGGGATTATCTTTTGGATACTCAGTAAGGAAAAGAAGTAGGAAATAATGTCAGATTTCCAATGTTAAAACCATAGAATAAGAAGAGTGACACTTGTTTCAACATCCTGCAGACTTGTAAATCCCATCAACAAGAATGTATTAAGTAATCTCTATTTTCTGCATACTCTCTCTTAGGGCCTAGGAGATTGAGATAAAACACAGTCTCCAAAGAGTTTATTCTAGTTCCAGCTCCAAAGAATTTAAATCACCTCTAAGACACTATCTTGTAATTTAATCTCAAAACGTGTCAGTTCTGTCAGCATAGGACAAGCAAAATGACACAGGCCAGAATGGTGTGTGGCCTCAGATCCATACTGACACCTGTTGGCCAGGGGTGGGGGGGTGTGCTGGGGGCCCCGGAGCTGGGGGCCCACCTCTCTCCCTCTGCTTCCTAGGAACGTGTGGGCCAGTTACCCAAGCTTTGGTCCACAAGAATGAAAGGAAAAACCCTCACTTTCCTTCGGCGTCTCCTCCCATCTCCAAAAGGCAGCTCATGGTTTACTCTCATCTGCCTGGCTTTCTATCGGCGCTGACCCTGACTTTCACGAATTTCCAGCCTCCACACTGGCCTTGCAACCCTGACCCTCATGGCGTGTCTTCAGCACAAACCACCAGGACCTGCCATGACAGGCGTGCACACCTCCTGCAACTCCCTTGGCTGCCTCTTATTTCTTCCACAAGTTGTACCATCCAAACTAGTCGGCCCTAGTTTCTTTTTTTTTTCTTTTTTTCTTTTTGTCTTTTCTAGGGCTGCACCGGCGACATATGGAGGTTCCCAGGCGAGGGGTCGAATCGGAGCTGTAGCTACTGGCCTACACCAGAGCCACAGCAACGCAGGATCCTAGCCGCGTCTGCAACCTACATCACAGCTCACAGCAACGCCAGATCCTTAACCCACTAAGCAAGGCCAGGGATCAAACCGCAACCTCATGGTTCCTAGTGGGATTGGTTAACCACTGAGTCACGACGGGAACTCCGGCCCTAGTTTCTTGAAACATAAATATTTACCTGCTCCAAGGATGCCCTTTGACAGTGCTTCTCTTCTGGGCACAGATATCACCTGCCTCACTTAGAAACACCTAAAGGAGGGCGTTCCTGTTGCGGCACAACGGAAATGAACCTGACTAGTATCCATGAAGATATGGGTTCAATCCCTGGCCCTGCTCAGTGGGTTAAGGATCCAGTGTGGCTGTGAGCTGTGGTGCAGGTCGCAGACATGGCTTGGATCCAGTGTGGCTATGGCTGTGGTGTAGGATGATAGATGTAGCTCCGATTAGACCCCTAGCCTGGGAACCCCTCCATATGCTGCACCTGCAGCCCTAAAAAGCAAAAAAAAAAACAAAAAAACAAAAAACAAAACACCCACCTAGAGGAGATCTTTAAGGTACAGGCTAAACCAGGACAGGAAAGGTGTGGCTTATAAAGGCCAAGGGCGGGTAGGGTGACATGTGATGTCTGCACTCAGATAAGGTGTATCACGCATGAGAACTGCACTGACGATGGAGAGACTAGAGGCCACCTCATCAGAGACCCATGAGGGCAACCACATTCTATAGGAAAATGAGGAGCACCAGTAGCAAAGGGGTGATGGAATCTTAAGGAGGCCAGGCTGAGAGCTGGTGGGAAGAATCTGAAGCAGCTACTGGGGAACTGTCGTAGTCAGGGTTCTCCAGAGGAACAGAACCAAACAGATATACACATATAACATGAAGAGGTTTATTATTAGGAATTGGCTAGTATTATCGTGGAGGCTGGAAGTCCCGAGATCTGTGGGTGGCAAGCTGGAGACCCAGCAGAGCTACTCCATGGCTCTAGTCTGAGCTGAAGACCTGAGAAGCAGGGGGCCAGTGGGTAAGTGCTAGTTCCAAAGCCGGCAGGCTCAAGACCCAGGATGAAGTGGTGGCTTCAGTCTGGGTCCAGAGCCCGGAAAAGGACTGTGTCCCCGCTCCACAGCCAGGCAGGCAGAGTCCCTCCCCCACTTCTCATTCTACTCTGGTCTACCTGAATATGAGGCCACTCATGCTGGGATGGGCACCCCAGTCTACTAATTATAAAGTGCCTCCAGTAACACCCTCACAGGCGCAGGCAGACATTTGTGTCTGGCACCTCCTGGCCCCATCAGGTTGACACAGAATTAACCCTCATGGCAGCTAATGCTGAAACCCTCCCTTTAGGACAAGAGATGCCACTCACCCGACCAAGTCGGGCTGCCGGGTCGGTCCCCAGAAGACAAGAGAAGGGCTATGCGCTTAGTTCAAGGTGGTCACCTTCAGGAAGTGGCCTCTTAGGATAACCCATGACAGATGTGGCTCTGATAAAAGTAGCATAATCACATGACCCAGGAAGCATCCAATGTCCCTGCTCCCCAGAGCTCAAGGAGCTAGGCATCCGATGGCTGGTTCAGAGCCCCTGTGGATGGATGAACTGGGGCCCAAGCCCTGTAAGCTGGGGAACTAAAACTGGCCCTCAGCGCAGGACAGGAAGAGAGCCTGGGCCTCTCGAGCCCAGTCTGATTTTCTTCAACATCCTGCTGGGCCCTTCTGTCTACACTTTAGATTCTTTCAGTCGTGGAAGTGGTTTAACAACCATCTTGGGGGAAAGTGTGCAGCCTAAGGCCTCAGGGAAATGTTTGGGTGAGCTCTTGGTTAGCCTTGGTTACAACTCAGGCTCTCAAGTCAAGCTGTCAGGGGTCAGCTCTCCAGGCCACCATTTCTAGGCCGGGAAAGCTTGAGAAAAGTTACTTTGAGCTCTCTGTGCATCAAATCATCTGTAGCAAGGGTAATGACAACTTTGTATACATTGCTCCTTTTTTGTTGTTGTTGTTTTAGGCAGATGAAAGTTCCCAGGTTAGGGGTCGAATCCAAGCTGCAGCTGCCAGCCTATACCACAGCCACAGCAACATAGATCTGAGCCTTGTCTGTGACCTATACCACACCTCGTGGCAACGCTGTATCCTTAACCCACTGAGCAAGGCCAGGGATCAAACCTGTGTCTTCATGGAGGCTCATCAGATTCGTTTCTGCTGAGCCACAAGGGAACCCCCCCTCCCCGCCCCCCCGACACACACACCTTTTTTTTCTTCCATATACACTGCTGCTGATGTGCAGGCTAACATCCCTGGAAGCAGCCACTTCCTGGGTATTTTCTAGTTGTGGAAACTGAGGCACCACAAGATAGGTGACTTGGCCAAGGCAGCACAGCTGGATGGACCGGGACATGGGCTCAGGCAGCCTGGCTCCAGCCCAAGCTGGCCTGCCACACCTGCCTCGTGGCATGTTTGTGCTTGAGACTGCCCCACAGTGCCTGGAACTGCCTGGCCGGTGGTAAACCAACATAGCCCTTCCAAAATGCATCCTGTACAGATGTATTTAAAGCCCACAGGACAATAAACACTATGGAGACCTCATTCTATATGTTAATTAATAATCCTTAAAAATTCTGGATAAAAACGGCTGTGAAAAAAAAAAGTCTATGAAAACACAATGAAATGTCCTTCTCGATTTTTTAGGAGTTTAGTTGTCAGCCTAGGAATCCCTGTACTTTTAAGACTTTCCTCAAACGTTTTTGAGTCCAAATCACTTTCAGAATACCAAAGAGACTACCTCTAAGGTAGCCTCACAAAACACATATAAGCGGGTTAGCGCCAAAGGAGTAAGAAGTATTTGACCACGTTCTTTTTTTTTTCTTTTTTTTCCTGTCTGCACCCATGGCATATGGAGGTTCCCAGGCTAGGGGTTGAATCAGAGTTGCAGCTACCGGCTACACCACAGCCACAGCAATGCAGATCTGAGACACATCTGCAACCTACACCACAGCTCACCGCAACACCGGACCCTTAACCCATTGAGCAAGGCCAGGGATCATACACGCAACCTTATGGTTACTAGTCTGGGTTTGCTAACCACTGAGCCACGATGGGAACTCCCTGTGTTCAGAACACAGTTGTGGTTATAAGCCCCAGCTCTGATTTAGTGCCTCCCAAGAGCATCACATTTAACCGGATTAGACTAGTCGGAATGGAAACCCAAATGGGAACTCAAGGGAAAGAGAACCGATTTTTCATTTAAAAACAAAAGCTAAAACATTTCCCGCAATTTCAGGTATGCTCAGATACTACATCAAGGGAATTTAAGATTAGCACTTTTTTCGTTTAAAAGAAACCCCACTTTTTTCTTAACCCTGGTGGTTCCATTCTTTTAATTTTCCCGCGGACCCATACCTGAGGCCACCCACAAGTGCCCAGAGGACCCACGTGGCCAGCGCACCACGACCACTAGCTTGGTGAACCTCCTCTCCAGGATGCAGGCTGCTGGCCTCTCCCTGGGATGGAGAGGGGTCCTTCCGACCCAAGGTACACCCGGGGTGTCCCCTTGCTTCAGCTCCGCTTTCCAGGGTGTCCCCCCAACTACCCGGCCCCGCCATCCCCGGGGTGTCCCCTCCTCCGCCAGCTCCCCAGTCCCTCGGCCAGGCTGGAGCGCACTCACCGCGCGGCTCACTCCGGGAGGTCCGGGCATTTCTGCCCCGCGGGGAGAGGTGCACCCCGCCCGGAGAACCCGCGTGTCATTTGACCAAATAAGGAGACGCTCGCTGGGAGGCGCGGGCGACGCGAGCCGGGCGTTTGGGCGCCTGGGGCTCCGGATCCGCGCTGGGTACCCCGGCCCTTTGTTTGCCGCAGGCGTGTCCTCGGTTCCTGGTCTCGTCGGCTCAGGTTCCGGGGCTCCAGCCCGGTCCTGGCGCTCTGAGGCCCGGCGGGGAAGTTGCGGGGGCGGCGGGAATGGGCGGCCACTTACCGGGTCTGCAGCTGCGGGAGGCGCGCCCGGGGCGGAGGCGAGGGTGCTCAGGGCGGCCCCGACGGCCCCTCGGTCACAAAGTCAGCCGGCGATGGCAGGAAAAATGGGTAAGGCCAGGTCTTTGTTCCATTGGGGAGGGACAAGGAAGGTCCAATCCCCCACACCCCAGGCCGGTCGTCCCCTCCCGGGCAGGAAGACCGAACTAAGATGGAGAGAGCGCCTCCCACAAGCCAAGCCCCGGCCCCGCACCCAGCCTGGTGGGACGGGCACCGCCCGAGGAGCGCGCGGCTTGGGCTGGCCTGGGACAGGGATAGGATGGAAATGTCCTCCACGTGCAGCCCGGCGCAGATGGCAGATGGATGCCAAGGCAGAGGAAAAGGGCCGGGGGCAGGCGTGTCACATTGCACTCAGTGGGTCTCAGAGAAGGAAGAGTTCTTGGATTGCGCTCTCTTGCTTGATGCTCAATGTCCCCTGACATTTCAGAGGACGGAACCATAGAACCCAAGGGCTAGCCTATCAGCCACCACCTACTGCCAACCAGCTCTACGGGGCATCCTCTTTGCTCCTTAGCCCCCAAAGGTAAGGGTTAATTCCCCAGTTTATAGGGAGGAAATTTCAGCTCAAAGAGGTTTGCTCAGGACCTCCTGAGTGCTAATTAGAGTAGCTGAGATTTGATGTGGTGTCTGTCGATGGCAAAGCCAAATTACAGGGGAGGAGGTGCCCCTAGTCCCATCAGTCACCCTAGTGTCTCCCCTGGATGGGGGGGGGGCACGGAGACTCGCCCCAGAGCTGAGCCCCCAGAACCTCCCTCCTGAAGATGGGAAGTGTGGGCTCCAGACCCAGACCTGATTTCCCAGGGACAGTCAAAGCACCATGATCTGGAAATCCAGTGCAAATTTGCTGCAAAGCCTTTACTCTCTGCAGTTACCCGCATGTGTTGTCTATATGGTTGCAAATTAGAAAATGATCTCCTCCGTCTCAAATGATGAGCCTAAAGCTTGTTTGTAAAAACAAAGGGGAAAAAATGAAACACTAATTTCTGCATTTATCTTATTTCTTCTTTGTTTTGGCTTACTGGATTATCTTATTTTTTTTTATATTTTTTAAATTTCTGAGTTAAATGTTAAATTCATTTGTTTTAATTTTCTTTTTAACTAATATACTTATTTAGTTCTATAAATTTTCTTTTAATAACATGTTAGCCATGTCACACAGATTCTGATATGCTGTGTTTTCTTGATTATTATTTTAAGAAATCCTACAATTTTGTATATTTCCTTGACATAAAAGAATAAAGGAACATACTAAATGACCCTATAGAGATATATATCAGCAAAATCCAAACTCTGGAAGCAAATTTACTCAGTTTCTACAATAATATCACTCAGAAAAAAAAAAAAAGGAATTAAGAAAGAAAGGAAGGAAAGGGATGGAGAAGGAAATCAATACATTAAAAAAGACTTAACAGGGGAGTTCCCATCCTGGCTCAGTGGAACCAAATCTGACTAGGATCCATGAGGACGTAGGTTCTATCCCTGGCCTCAAGCAGTGGGTTAAGGAACTGGCGTTGCTGTGGCTGTGGTGTAGGTTACAGATACAGCTCCGATTTGACCCTTAGCCTGGGAACTTCCATATGCCCTGGGTGTGGCCCTAAAAAGACACACACACACACACACACACACACACACACACTTAACAAACTGCAATGGATGCATGGATTTTAGATTCTGAATCAAAAAACAAACTGAAAAAATAAGCTTTCATGAGATAATCTGAGGAAATGTGACACTAACACGTGATGACCTTAATCAATTAATATTAATTTGTCATAGGTATGGTAATGACAGTGCACACACTCACATATTTTTAAAGCTCTTATGTTTCAGAAAGAGTACCAAAATATTTACCAGTGGAAAAACATTATGTCTGGAGTTGTTTCAAAATAACTGGGGTGAGGAGGATCTATAAATATATAAAGGAAACAGCACTGGCCATAGAAGAACGGTAGCCATTGAAAGGTGGCGGCAGGTATGTCCAAGTTCATTATACTCGTCCTTTTCCTGTTACGATACTTGAAAAATTCCGTAATAAAAATAATTTAAATTATAAATGCATTTGCCCTTAACCTAGCATTTCCTTTTAATGGAAATTATCGTACAGATGGACTTGCTCCTGGATAAACAGATATCAATATACAAGAGTAGTCATAGAATAGTTTGTAATAGCAAAATATTGGACCAGGTTATATGTTCACCAACAGGGCCTAGTTCAATATCGCGTGGCACATTTTAGAATTATTTCTATATGCAGCTGTTAAAAAGAACGAGGTAACTCTTTACAGATTTGGCACGTTGTAGATAACAATAACCGTTTGTGTTGCTAAGGAAAGAAAGGGGAAAGGCACTATGCGCATACAATAGTGGGGTATAGAGCTGGGTAGCTGGAGGTCAGGAGTAGAGGGGAGACTGATTTTTACTATATTTCCTTGGTTTTTTGAATTTTGAGCTATCCAAAGGTACTGTCCCTTCAAAAATTAAGGTATTTTATAAGTTAAAGCAACACATGCTTCTTTAAGCAAAAGAGGAAACATTTGTTAAACCAAGCTTTAGAAAGCCAAAGGCAATTTGCTAGAGAAGAATTAGAGGAAGGAGAAATGAATTCTGGGCTTGATTACATAGGTACTTTTCGGAACAATTTTAACCAAAGAACAAACTACTGAAAAACAAATTTTCAATAGACGGTCTGGAGAAATATATTTTGTAAAGCTCTGTCTTGGGCATCATCGTCCAACTGTCTCTCCATATCTTAAGAGGTTGGTTCCAGGACCCCCGAGGACACCAAAATCCGAGGAAGCTCAGGTCTCTTATATAAAACAGCAGAGCATTTGCATAGAACCTCCTGTACACATTAAATCATCTCTGGATTACTTCTAATACAGAAACTACCTAAATAGCTGTAAATGCTATGTAAATAGTTACCAGGCTGGCAAATTCAAGTTTTGCTTTGGGGAACTTTCTCGATTTTTTTTTTTTAAATAGTTTCCATCTGAGGTGGGTTAAATTCTCAGATGCAGAACCCACTTATATTTGGAGGGCCGACCCGTATTCCCAGGACCCTAATGATTGTGCATGCATATCATATGTGCTTATTAAATACAGAAGTTGGACCACAGAAGAATTGTTTTAATATGTGACAAGTCTTTCATTTTGTAATTGGTTACTTCACAGTATAGCAGATGGAGTATTATAGAAAATATGACACTATCTATAGCAAGATAGCCGATCTCTGGAATCTAGCCTGGATTTGAATTCCTGTCCTGCTGACGACAAGCTCTGTAGCCCCCAGACAACCACAAAACCTTCCTAACCCTCGGTTTGCTCATATGTAAGATGGGCCACTGACAGAGTTTGCAGAACTGTTGGGAAGCTGCTTTGACACAGTGCATATAAACTGCTTACCACTAGTGCACCCTTGGCACACAGTAGGCTCTCAGGGTATATTAGCTTTTTTTCCGTGGGTAAAGGAGAGATGAATCCAGAATAGGAAGGAAACGTGAAGGTGGTTAAACAGTACGAAGGTTTTTTTTTTTTTTTTTTTTAGTTATAAGATTATCCTGCGGATGTCATGGAAGAATGGTGACTATAATTAACAACACTGTATGGTTTACTTGAAAGTGGCTAGCTAAGCAAGTCAATCCTAAAAGTTCTCTTCATGCAGACACACCAAGGTTGTTACCTGTGTGAGGTGATGGATGTTAACTAATGCATTATGGCCATCGTTTCACAATGTACACAAAGCTCAAATTGCGCTGTACCCCTGAAACTAAGAGAATGTCATGTATCAATTGTATCTCAACAAAGAAAAAGCAGGAAACAGACCTAATTCTCATCAGTAGGAAGGAATGTGGTTTAGGTCCTGTTCTAAAGATAAAAGAGGATCCTTTTGCAAGAAAAATTCTGTGCTATAGATAAAAGTCTAGTTCATAGGAGGACCAATACTAAGAAATTATATTTCCTGGGAGAGGAACCCAGTGGTGATGCAGATGGGTTATTCAAGTCTTCTCTGATTTTTTTTTTTTAAGGCCATACTTGAGGCATATAGGCGAGGGGTCAAATCAGAGGTATAGCTGCTGGACTACATCACAGCCACAGCAATGCCAGATCCAAGCCGTGTTTTCGACCTATATCACAGCTCACGGCAATGCCGGATCCTTAACCCACAGAGTGAGGCCAGGGATCAAACCCGCATCCTCATGGATTCTAGTCGGATTCATTTCCACTGAGCCACAACAGGAACTCTGAGTCTTCTCTGATTTACTTCAGTTCTCCTGTAATTCCCACACCGGCCAACACAGGCCAGATGTCTTCTTACCCTCGGGTGGGAGAGGCCCGGCTCGGGACCAGGAAAGAAAAGGAAGGCTTTACAGGGTAGGCCAGTGGTTCTCCAAGTGGGATCTGAGACCAAAAGCATTCGTATCACTCAGACCTTTGTTAGGAGAAAGCATGGGCAGGCCAGCTCTGTGTTTGAACAAGCCCTGCAGATAATGCTGATGACTGAGAGTGCTCTGGGGTGAAACACCCCTACAGATCCATCTCTGGACTCCGTAATTTACCAGAAACTTCTATGGGGGAAGGGAATAGGAACAGAGACACACTAATCACAGGCCAGGTCCGGGGACTCACATGCAACTGCAAGGATTACTCACACTGTGGGCACTTCTCAGTGAGAGGCACAGACAGAAGAACCCTTACAAGGCCCGAAGTTCTAGCTGAGTCTCAGTGATACAAACACTGGAACTGAACTCTCTTCCGAGCCTGAGAGGAGGGCCAGCTTCCAGGCATGTGGGCCTGTTGCAGACCCATCTGGGGGTTGGTGGGGAGGCACCTGGGGCCCTGGCCACTCCCAGCAATAGCTGGAGCAGAGGCTCCCAGCATCACCCTAGCCTCCATCTCAACAGAGATCTTGGCAATGTTTTTCTCCCATGAAGCAAGGATTTCTCGCTGGCAGTTAGTCTGGCCCACTCCAACCCTGGGCAGGAAGCTGGTGGATGACCTGCCCCTGATTCAGAGGGAATCATCATAATTGCCTCGTGGTTAGAGAGTGAGTAAGCGTCTCAGATCATAAAAGCTGGCAGCAAGGGGGGAGGGGAAGGGAGGGGAGCCGGCTCTGGAGGCAGGGCGCCTGCCCAGCCTCAGACACCTGCCTGCCTTTTCCTAACAGCACAGATTGCAACCGGATTCAGCAGGAAACCCCCTAGGGCGATGGCCTCACAGGCTGGGTGCTCACTGCCTGGGCCCCTGAGCTTGCGGAGCAGACGGGGAAAACTTGGTTTGGTTACAGTAATGATAGATGGATGGATGGCTCTTGAAGGACCCAAGACTTTCAGAAAGAGCTCAGGCCTCACAAAAGGCAAACGCTTTACCTGCCCTTCCCCCACCACGCTCTGGTTAGGAGGGAGATGCTTGGCTGGTCCTTAGACGAAATTTCCACATCCCACTTCTTCATACTCCCCCTTCCTCACACTGACTCCCGGGTGTGTTAAGCCTCCAAACACGTCTGCCTTTGAGCCAAACCCACAAGCAGCTCTGGGATCCTGGCCCTGCCATCCTTGCCATCCTCCGTTCCTGCGTAACTGAGCATCTGATACGAGTTTCCAGGGTGCCCTTGTGAAGTCAGAACAGTTCTGGCCTCTCTTAACGACCAATGAAAGGAAGCGGTTCACACCGCAGCTCCTTTGGGTCTGTTTCGGATCAGGAAACACTGGGCTGTTTCCGATGAAATTATTTCTACTGTGGGCCCAGAAATACTTTGCTTCTGGCTCTTTCTTTGGGATCGTTTTGTTTCCGATTCCAGCTCTTTTCTGTAGCAATTCTTTCACTTCTCTGCTTGGCAGCAGTTGTGGGGTTGTTTTTTCTTTTTTTACTTTTTTTCCTGTCAGTGAGTCCAAAATCCATTTTTAAAAAGTTTGAATGTCCGAGGTCTGTGCAAACCTGGCAAATCCCTGTTTTAAAGGAACCATGTTGCGACCCTAAACTTCCTGCAGCACTTTGACATGCAGCCTCTGATGGTCCTTCCTGGCGTCCCTGATATGGGAGCTTTTCATGCCTCGCTTGTTTCTCAGAATGCTGGTTTCCAAACCACACTGCAACTGCAGTTATTCTTTGCGAAGTAACTTTTATGAGTCAACACTGTGACTTTAAAATCCTAACATTTGTCTTGGGCCACCAAAGTCCTTTCATACTGTTTCTGCTTTGGTCAGGGTCATTAACAGAAAACCTGGTGGTCTAGTTGCTAAGGCCTAGGCGCCTGGTGGATGGGGGAGGCATGCGGCGGGCAGGGCTCCAGGCCAGGAACGCCAATGGAACAGTGTGTACATGGCCACAGTTAACAAATACCCTCAACCTCACCTCACCTGGGAGACAAAGGGTGTGCCACCTCTCCTACCTCAAAGGGTTAATTATCTAGTTTTTGTGCAAGTTCTTTTTTTTCGTTTGTTTGCTTTTTAGGGCCACGCATGGGGCATATGTTAGTTCCCACACTAGGGGGTCGAATTGGAGCTGTGTCTGTGACCTACACCACAGCTCACGGCAACACGGGATCCTTAACTCACTGAGCGAGACCAGGGATCAAACCCACTTCCTCATGGATGCTAGATGGGTTCCTTACCACAGAGCCACAGCGGGCACTCCTCCAAGTCGTTTTTATGGCTAATCAATAATTGAAAGTTTCCTGGAATGTCTCCTGTGGACGGCTCTTCAGCAAGATGTGGATCTGTGTGTGATGAAAAGCTGTAGTTTAAGTTGACTTGCGGTCTTCTAAAAAACAAGTTAAGGAATGAACCGGGGTTGGGGGCGCCTGTGGGAGCGTCATCTTGCAATCAGGTGCCTATTTATCCACAGAGACTCTGCTGGAGCTTTGAAGGGGTCCACGCCCTTGGAGGGCGCTGCAGCCAAGCAGGTGGGGAGCTGGGGCCCAGAGACGGGCATACAGTTCCTCCCCATCCAGAGGCCTGCTTCCAGGGGGATCAGAAAGAAGGCTGGTTCGGACAGCCTCACAGAGCCAGCCGGGTCTGCAGGAAGAGTCAGCTTATTCTGGACACGTCTCTCTTCACAGACGGGGCGCATACAGTCCATGGATGTCAGTTGACAGCCTGACTCTGCATTGACTTTAGAGGAACAGCCATTCATCACCACTGTTACAGCACGTTTCCTCTGCTTTGCTTTTCTGACTGATGTGGTGGCACGCTCTATAGAGGAGGGTGAGAAGGGTGTGGATTAAGAGTCTTAGCAGATTCCTGGCTTCTCCTGTGGCCTGAAACTCCAGGGGGAGAGGTGTCTTCAGCCGGGCTCTGCATCCACCGTGGTGCTGGGGAGCAGAGTGCTGGCGGGAGCCCATGGCAGCTGCCATGACTGTGCCACTTCCCAGTGGCATCAGGAAACACTGGAGATGGTGGCAGGAAGGGCCCAAAGGAGGGGATGTCTAGTGTGATAGGCCTTGGGACATAGTGAAGGGGCCTCCTGGGAAGAGGGGCTCCTAGAAGCACAAAGGGACAGAGATGGCAGGAAAGACGCACAGAGGAGAGGGGGGGAAGGTGGGAAGGTGGTGAGGGCAAGTGAGAGGGAGCGTCCGTGTGGGCAAGTGAGAGGGAGCGTCCGTGTGGGAGGGCTGGAGGGCACAAGTTCACCATCCTCCTGGAAGCTGGGATGCTTTCCGAGGAAAAGGTTACTGCCAACCTCTCCATGCCTTGGCTTCACTCCTGCCATTCCAAGCAAGGCCACAGCCCTGTGAGCCCAGCAAGATGGCAGCTGAGGGAAGTTTCACAAAGGGGATCCACCAGCTTGGATCTCCCTTCCTGTTGAATGGAGCTGTCAATGCCAGCCGTGCGGGCGCTCCTGAGGTTGGTGCGCATTTGGTCTGCAGTCCTGCTCAGGATGCACAGCAGATCATGCAGTATTAGGCTCCCTGTCCCAGAATGAGGAGGCAGAGAAGTGATGACAAATCCATGCTGCAGCATCCCAGGTTGGTGCTGGCTTCCTCTGGAGTCCAGGCTGGAAGAGCCGGGAGCGCTTTTCCCCAAGCAGGTAATGCAGCGTGGCTCCTGGGACCTCTGCGGCGGCTCTGCCAGGTGGACTGCTGCCTACTCCCTGCTTCCTGCCACAGGGCCAAGGCCAAATTAGCCAGGAGGAAAGGCATTCCAGGAGCTCAGAGATTACCAGGCTGGGGTGGGAACCCCAAACTACCCTCTGCCCTGGCCAAGCTGGAAGCAGGGTCTGGACTGGGGGGAGCCTGGAGCACCGTGGTCCCACAAGACAGGAGCAGGGCCGCAGGAGAGCTTTGTCTTCCAGGGGAAGCAGTTTGCCAGCCAGAAGGAGACCCAGGGTGGCTTTACTGGTGAATCCTGGCCTGAATGCCTCCTCCTTAGAAGCAGGCAGTGCACCAATCACAGAAGTAATCCCAAATAACTGAAGAATGAGTGGTTTTCTCCTTTCTGTCCTGGTGGTGGTGGGGCAGTCTTAGCAGATGGAGCGGGAGGGTTAAGCTGAATGTTGGTCTGTGTGAGTCCATGGCAGGGCCACCAACAGCCACTTTAACTGAGCATCCCCAGCAAGCCAGGCTTCAGCACACCCTGCTCTGAATGTTGGCAAACTGCCTGCTGACAGAGGTGAAAGGGCAGTGAAGTCTATTCTAACTACTAGTCTCTGGGAAATGTGTCATCCACCACCCTGCGAGTTCATGCTGGTGTCTGAAACCAACACTTTGGACTGTCTTACTCAGACCAGGAAGGTTTCCTGGCACAAGGAGCCAGAGGGAGGTGAGTGGACATCTTTTTGTGTGGTTTGTGTTTCTATGATGCTGACAACCATAGGGGTCCACGCAGGTGGAAAGAAATGCTGGAAGGCTCAGGTGAGGAGAAGTGACATCCTTCAAGAAGACAGAAGTTAGCGCCCATCCTTCCAGAAAGGAAGTTAGTGTCCTTCCAGACAGAAGTTAGCAATGCTGCAAAGCTGAAGACAGGAGGCAAGCATTTAGAAATTCAGGTGATAGAAATAAGCTTAGGGAGTTCTGTTGTGGCTCAGCATTAATGAACCCAACCACGAAGATGAAGGTTCGATCCCTGGCCTGGCTCAGTGGGTTAAGGATCTGGCATTGCTGTGAGCTATGGTGTAGGTTACAGACGTGGCTCGGATCTGGTGTTGCTGTGGCTGTGGTGTAGGCCAGCAGCTGCAGCCCTGATTCGACCTCTAGCCTGGAAACTTCACATGCCTTGAGTGCAGCCCCCACCCCACCCCCAAAAAGAAATATATTTAGTTATTTCAGGAAGCAACATACTGTGTATTAAACCAACCTCAGGTAGGATGTTATGAGACCAGTACCTAGAAGGGTTTAATTTTAATATTTCCGAGTTCCATTTTGTCATTTACAAAATATTCACCATGCTGGACCAGAATCCATGGCTTGTTTATTAAATCCTGAATGTAAAGGTCAGGGCAGGGCAGGGGGCAAGTGGTAATATGAACCCACATAAAAGAATTCCACACGGGTCTCCTGGGGCATATTAATATCATTGCTTGAGATATTCAGACTCATTCATTTCCATCAATAAAACTGTTCCTAAAATTAAGGCAGACTCACATCCAATGTACCTTCAACTGCAGACAAAACTAAAGAACATAAGCATGATTTCCCAGTATTGCCTTGGAGTTAAAGTTTTAAAATGTAACTTTAAAAAATGAACACAGATTAGAACTCTAAAAAGTCTATTATCAAAGACCAATGCTGTCACACTTAGAGCAAGTTTTTGAAAAAATGCTAAGCATGATATGGCAACATTTCTTTCTCATGAATCCTTTTCAAGCTCCACTGCAGAGCCCTGTCTCTTATTCCTGGTTTGAGTTACAATCTTTCCCCCCACTCAACTCAGAATTCTAATCTTTGAAGTGACAAATTTGTGTATGATCTTGGAACTTAGAGCTGTTTTGATGTTAAGAGCTCAGATGTTAAGAGCATCCTTCTCCTAGCAATTGGACTGAAGGAGGTGGCCAAGAGGAAGCTATTGGGCAGGAACTTGCTGTTTGCACTGTGAGTCACCTTCACAAAGCCACAAAGTTAAGAAAGCTTGGGCCATCCCTTCCAGAGCTTAAAGTCCAGTGTGTCTGGAAGGGAGGGTTCCAGCTTGGTAAAGATAAAGTGCCAATATGATCTGGTCGGAGTTAAGATAATAGAAAGCATATCCCACGCCGGGTATATATTCAGAAGAGTGGAAAGCCAGGTCTCAAAGAAACATTTGCACTTGCGTGTTTATTGCAGCCTAATTCACAGCAGCCAAGAGGTGGAAGCCACCCAAGTATTCATCAGTGAATGAAGAAACAAAATATGGTATAGACAAACAAGGGTAGATTAGTCAGTCTTTAAAAGCAAGAAGGGTCTGTTTGTTCATGACAGGCTGCAACATGGACGGTTTTGAGGATGTTATGCCAGGCGAAGTCAGCCAGTCACAAAAGAAATGCTGAACGATCCCATTTAGGAGGTACCTCCGATAGTCAAATTTATAGCGACAGAAATTAGATGGTAGGGGACTGGGGGCTGGGAAGAGAGGGGATGAGTTGTGTAATGGGTACAGACTTTCAGTTCTGCCAGAAGGAAATGTTCTGGAAATCTGTTGTACAACAACGTGAATATACTTACATGACTGAACTGTACACTTATAAACAAAGATGCTAAAAAAAAAATCAGAAAAGTACATGTGTAGAAAGTGGGGGGAACACACGAGAAGTGCTTAGTCCAAGCTGCAGGTGTGCAATGGCTAATTTTATGTTGACGGGGCCGCAGGGTGCCCAGACATTTGATTAAACATTATCCTGGGCATATCTATGAGGGTATTTTGGGGTTCAGTTAGCATGTGACTCGGTAGACGGAATAAAGCAAATTGCCCTTCTTTATGGGGGTAAAGCCCATCCAATCCACTGAAGGTTTACACAAAACAAAAAGGCTGACCCTCCCCTGAGTAAAACAAAATTCTTTCTGCGTGACAACCTTCAAGCTGAAACATCTGTATTCTTCCTGCTTTGGGACTAGAACGGAAATAAGGGTTCTCCTAGGGGTCTAGCTTGCTGACTCACCCTGCAGAGAGCTTGGGACTGCTCAGTCTCTCTCTCCTTTTTTTTTTTTTTTTTTTTTTTTTGCTTTTTAGGGCAGTACCCAAGACGTATGGAGATTTTCAGGCTAGGAGGTCGAATTGGAGCTATAGCCACAGCAACCCGAGATCGGAACCACATCTGTTCATGGCAAAACGAGATCCTTAACCCACTGAGCGAGGCCAGGAATTGAACCTGCGTCCTCATGGATACTAGTTGAATTCATTTCCGCTGCGCCACTATGGGAACTCTGTGACTGCAGAGTCTCCATAATCACGGCACCCAATTCCTTACAGTAAATCCCAGAGACACATATCTTTGGAGAACACTGATTGACTCAGTGATAAAGCGTCCCAGGAAGGCTTCCTAGAGGGGGTGTCATCTGACCCAAGCCTTAACAGACAGGCACTAGGTGGCTAGGTGGCCATTTGGCCAACATGAATGGGGCACCGAGGCCAATGGGACTGGTCAAGGCCTGGGTCAGAGTGTGGCACCAGTTCAGCATCACTGGAGCCAGGGATGAGGCTGGGGAACTGTGCCCAGGCCATGGGGAGACAGGTGCCACGTCGGGGAGCTTCATCCTATGAATATCTCCCACTCCCACTAGACCCACCCAAGCGAGCACGCAAGCCTGAGGCCAGAAGGGCTGGTGATTCCAGGCTAAACAAGCTCAGAGGTGTCTTTAGTGCAGGATGTTTCAGAGCCACCACCCCTCCTTTTTCTGTC
Source organism: Phacochoerus africanus (assembly GCF_016906955.1). Taxonomy (NCBI): domain Eukaryota; kingdom Metazoa; phylum Chordata; class Mammalia; order Artiodactyla; family Suidae; genus Phacochoerus; species Phacochoerus africanus. Next base: position 53,434,715 of record NC_062548.1, on the reverse strand, counting down.
TTTTTAGGGCCACACCCACGGCATATGGAGGTTCCCAGGCCAGGGGTCGAATTAGAGCTGTAGTTGCCAGCCTACACCACAGCCGCAGCAACGCGAGATCCAAGCCGTGTCTGTAACCTACACCACAGTTCATGGCAACACCAGATCCTTAACCCACAGAGGGAGGCCAGGGATCAAACCCAACTCCTCACGGACACTAGTGGGGTTCATTAACCACTGAGCCACCATGGGAACTCCTTTTTTTGTTTGTTTGTTTGAGAGTCTTTAACAAGCCAGAGTGTAGCACACATCTTCAGAAGAGGATGTTGTATTTTAATACAGATCCCTCTCCTTGTCTAATTCTGACTCCCACTGAGATGGGGAAGGAAGCCAGTTTCCATAGCCTAGGAGGAGACTGGGGCCATTAAAAGGGCTGGATGGGAGTTGCCCGGCCAGCTCTTTGGGTAGATGACTCTGGCTCAAATATACGAATCTACCTGGGGCTCATTTAGAAGGTTTAGATCCTCCGCCCGGACCCTCTGGAGTCCCCTTGGGTCCTGTTTACTGCTTCTGTGTGGACTGGATTCACGCCCCTCTCCCTCAAGTCTGACAACCAGAGGCAATGTCTACACTCAAGAGCATCTCTGCAGGGTGAAACCTAATATGGGTTCACCCTGTAAGGAAATGCAAAGCCCTGTAAGGAAAAACTTCAAGAGTGACACCTCAAAGGAGTATGGTTCCCCACGAATGGTCCTACTTAATTGATGTCATTTCCTCCTTCTTTCTATTAAAGCAATGGCCTCATTCAAAAAACAAAACAAAAACAAAAAACAGCATCTCTGCAGGGTCAGAAACCATGGGCTCACTCAGCCCTCCTCTTCCCTGTCCTGTTTCCCCACTTCCTACGGGGGTGGGGGCGGGCACTTGCTTGTTAAGCCACACTCTGCTCCTGGCAAACCCAACCAGGGACAAGTGGCTCTGCTTAGTCCAAGAAGGCATATGAGGAACAAGGGCGACAAGACGTGGGAGAGGGGTCAGCTTCAAGCATGTTAACCGTGTAAATCGGGAGAAATTATGGTCGGCGACTGGATGGATACTGAGGATGAGTCTAAGATAATTTCTTTGGCTTGGATAACAGGACGGTACCAGCATCAGGAAGAGAGAACAAATCAGTTGTGGTGGGAGATGGATGCAGTTCAGACCTATTGAAACTGAAGCACTTTGGGGACAGCCACCCAAATAGAAAGATTTTCCAAATTTGTATGAACAAGCAGGGCCGGGGTGTGAGTGGGTGATACGGACATAAGGCTCATTAGATAAATGGTAGTTTAAAAAACAACTATCAGGAGTTCCCGTCATGGCTCAGTGGAAACGAATCTGATTAGTATCCATGAGGACACAGGTTCGATCCTTGGCCTCACTCAGTGGGTTAAGGATCCGGTGTTGCTGCGAGCTGTGGGGTAGGCCACAGACGCAGTTCAGATCTGATATTGCTGTGGCTGTGGTGTAGGCTGGCAGCTACAGCTCTGATTCGACCCCTGGCCTGGGAACCTCCATATGCCGTGGGTGTGGCCCTAAAAAAAAAGACAGTAAATAAATAATAAAAAACAACTATCACATATAAAATAGATAAACAACAAAGGCCTACTATATATAGCACAGGGAACTCTACTCAATATTCTGTATTAACCTATATGGGAAAAGAATCTGAAAAAGAATGGATCTATGTATAACTGAATCACTCTGCTGAACTGTTGGAGGCATGACTATGTGACATGACAAAGAGTGGAAAGAAAAGACTGGCGCCATAGAGTGGCTGTAGAAGGTCAGTCTATACAAAGTCTTGTGACTCTCTAATGACCCTTGAGGCAAAACAAATGAGAACAACATCAAAAAATGGCATCTTGAAAACAAGATTGCTGAAGCACTGATGTTGCTTTTGGAAAACCATCAGCTCTGACATTCTCAGGACTGGAGCCTTGGGGGGTTTATGGGAGAGGCCATAGATGGCTTGAAGCAATCAACAAATTATGGCCTGGGAGGGCTAAAACGTTTATGGTTATTTTATGTGCTTAGGAATGACTGTCCTAGCATATCTTGCTTCCAATAAGTCTGAAGTAAAATATCGATGTATCCCTGAACGTATCCCCTGTACGTATCCCCTGCACGTACAAGGAAGTAGAAAATAGTAAATAAAAACCATGAGTTGGCTCAGAGGGTTGCTATTGCCTCTTGAAGGCAGTAGTCCCCTGATCCCCACTCTATTTCTGTGTCTCTTCTTATTTCTGCGGCACCGCTGACTTTGGGACCTGGGTTGACGAGCAGGCCTCGTCACTGAACACCTAAAACCAACACAACATTGTGCATCAACCATACTCCACTATAAAATAAAAATTAAATTTAAAAAAGGTAAGTTACCCAAGAGAGGCTGTGGCTTGTGAGAAGTGGGTCAAAGTTCCAGGAGTCTCCAGGGTTTGAGGGGCGGGCAGAAAAGAAGCATCAGACAGAGGAGGGACCGGCCGGGGGGGATGGGGGGACCAGGAGAGAGCAGGAGACCCATGACTGAAATATTCCTGAGGATTGTGGCTGGGAGCATTGAAGGGCAGAGCCTCGTGGAAGGCAAAAGATGACAGGTAAGGGAGAATCGAACAAACTATTCAACTTGACGGTGGAATCCGCCATCTGTAAGGAGTCAGGTGGACCCTGCATGGGGAACAAATGCACACAGAACATCTCCTAAGAGCCCAGGGCACATCACCGTGCAGAGCAGCCACCAATGGGAGGAGTCCTGGGAGACAGAAATGGAGGAGGGGGTGGGGGTGTGCGGGGTGGCGGGCGGGGAGAAAACCCTGTTTCCCTACTTCTCCTTTTTTTCCTTTTGAATTTTGATGATCACTGATGATCTACCAAATACAATGAACTAATACATTAAAAGGTGATATATCTTTTCACAGCAAAGACAGTTTAAATAATGTCTTGAAATAATAAAATCCCGTAATGTCTGTAATGATGGAAGGGCAGGGGCCTCACAACAGGCAGTGAAATATTTTGTGACACATTGGCCAGACCAAAAAACTGTGAAAAGCGCATTAGCCTGTGCTGGGAAAATGAGCCCAATGAAAATCTGCTCTCAAAATAAGTCAACAACAACAAAAATAGTAACCAAAGCAAATCCCTTAAAAGCTCAAGAGGTTTAGGCACCTCTGAAGGATTTCTCTGTGGCCTTAACCCCAAATTAAGCAGCAGGGGTCACTGGAAATGAAGGATACAGCACAGGCAGTACAGTCATCAGGATAATGTTTTGTGTAATGGGGATAGGGAAGAACATGAAGGGAACTGAACTCTGTGTGTGGAATCATATTCGGTTGATCTCAAGTTTACTTATTTACTTATTTTTTTGGCCTTTTTGTCTTTTGAGGGCTGCACTCTCGGCATATGGAGGTTCCCCAGCCTAGGGGTCGAATAGGAGCTGTAGCCACTGGCCTATTCCACAGCCACAGCAATACCAGCTCAGAGCCTCGTCTGAGACCTACACCACAGCTTACATCAATGCTGGATCCTTAACCCACTGAGTGAGGCCAGAGATCGAACCTGCGTCCTTGTGGATGCTAGCCAGATTCGTTTCCGCTGAGCCACTATGGGAACTCCTATATTCCGTCTGTTGAGGTTATGTGTTTTTTAGTTGAAATGTATGAAGAAAATGCAGCCTCACAGATATGTTGTTGGAAAGACAGGTGTTTCGTAGCCATTTCAAGTAACTGTCAAGATATATATTTTTTTTTCTTTTTATGGCCGCACCTGTGGCATATGAAGTTCCCAGGCTAGGGGTTGAATTGGAGCTACAACTGCCGGCCTGCACCACAGCCACAGCAATGCAAGATCCAAGCTACATCTGTGACCTGCGCCTCAGCTCACAGCAATGCCCCATCCTTAACCCACTGAGCTTCTTGCTTTTCCTGCTGCTGGAATAGACCTGACTCAGGCAATGATGTCTCTGCCTCCCACCTGATCTTGCCACCCCCCAAGCCCCCACCACAGGAGTGATGATGCCTCTATATTGCGACACAGAACTAGGTGGGCCCTGAGCCCCAGGTGCTGGGGACAGGGTCCAACACAGGCCATGAGGCAGCTTATTGAAGGACTGGAAACTGCAGCTCAACTATCAATTATTCTGTACAACCACTGTGGAAATTAGTAAGGAGGTACCTCAGAAAACTAAATATAGAACTACCATATGACCCAGCAATCTCACTCCTGGGCATCTATCCAGACAAAACTTTCCCTGAAAAAGATACATGCACCCGTATGTTCATTGCAGCACTGTTCACAATAGCTAAGACATGGAAACAACCTATATGTCCATAAACAGATGAATGGAATAAGAAGATGTGGTACATATACACAATGGAATACTACTCAGCCTATAAAAAAAGAACAAAATAATGCCATTTACAGCAACATGAATGGAACTAGACTCTCATACTAAGTGAAGTAAGTCAGAAAGAGAAAGATAATTACTATATGATATCACTTGTATCTGGAATTTAATATATGGCACAAATGAACCTTTCCACAGAAAAGAAATTCATGGACTTGGAGAAAAGACTTGTAGTTGCCAAAGGGGAGGGCAGGGGGAGGGGGATGGACTGGGAATCTGGGGTTAATAGATGCAAACTATTGCATTTGGAATGGATAAGCAATGAGATCCTGCTGTATAGCACTGGGAACTCTATCTAGTCACTTATGATGGAACACGACAGAGGATAATGTGAGAAAAAGAATATATATGTGTATGTGTGACTGGGTCACTTTGCTGTACAGCAGAAAATTGACAGAACACTGTAAACCAGCTACGACAGAAAAAATAAAAATCATTAAAAAAACCTGTCAATTATTCAGAAGCCACTTGAAGAGTTTAAAAGCATATTTCATGAACAGCAATCCTTGACAGATAAGATTATCTGCATTTTGGAGAAGAAGCGACTGCAGTACAGAGAGGAAGTATTTGCTGGAGCCCTGGGATGAACTCGCACATCTCTGCAGGTGAAAGGTGGTTTCTCTTTACCACCTGCTCCTCTGGGCAGAGGGGCGGCTCGGCTTCAGCAGAAGGGCTGCACCATGCCAGCCGGCTCCCCCAGAGCCGATGCAGTGCTGCATGTGTCAAAGTGCCTTCAACTTGCTTTCTGGTCCCATAAGGAAGACAGAAAAGAGAATTCCCTGCCTTCTGAAAGGTGACACGTTCTTAGTTACTGACCACCATTCCCAGCCCCACCCCAAAAAAGTCAATATTCATTTTTGAGATATGAAAGCAACTGCATCTAAGACACCTTAACCAAGAGATAGAGTGCCATAATTCAAGTCAAAAGTCACCAAAATCAGAATGAAAAACACATGGCCAAGCATGGAAATAGCATGTCTATTAAAATACCTTTGCCATTTGCTTTCTCTCTCCTTCCAGACGTCCTGCCTCCGGCCGTTCCCTTCTGCTCTGCCCTGATCCCCCTCCTTCCCCTAGTCGGTGGTCACGAAAGGCAGTCTTTGATGTGGGGGTAACCAGTGAGCACCCCCGAAGCCCTTCTGCCAAATTACAGGAAGAGGCTGGAAACCCAGCAGGGATGCAGAAACCCAGACACAATGCGGAAGAGGCTGGGCCCTCAGGCTGCGGTATTTTTACTTATTTGGGGGCCCAGGAGGGAGGTGAATTAAAGCATGAGCCTCCAAACTTGGGTGCACGTCGTGCTGGGGGGAGATGCTGGGTGGGCAGGGTCCTGGGCTTCTCTGCCAGCTCTGCTCACATGGCACTCTCCCTTGGGTAAATGGCACAGATTGCTGCGTTTGGGTTTTTTCAGTTCCTTTTTCTGTGACGACTTACATTGATAGAGCTGATCAAGTAGGAAAGCATTTCATCATCTCCAGCCTAAAGGATCACACTAAGCCATCTGCAGAGAGAGAGGAGTGTCTGAGAGGTTCAAAGGAGACCTAAGGGTCCGGGAGAAAGGAAGTCTGTACGCATGCTTAGAGAATCGAGTCTCCATGTCTTTTTTTTTTTTTTTTTTTTTTGCTTTTTAGAGCCACACCGGCGCCATATGGAAGTTCCCAGGCTAGGGGTCCCATCGGAGCTGCAGCCGCCAGCCTACACCACAACCATAACAACACAGGATCTGAGCTGCGTCTGTGATCAACACCACAGCTCACAGCAATGCCAGATCCTTAACCCACTGAGCGAGGCCAGGGATTGAACTTGCAACCTCATAGTTCCTAGTCAGATTTGTTTCCGCTGCGCCAGGATGGGAACTCCCTCCATGTCTTTGACAGCAACACGAACACAAATCTTTACATCCCAACCTCTTCCCACAGCCCCACTTGTGGCGCTGGAAATACTTATCTTTTCTATGTGAGCTGCTTTCTGTTCTTTTCTGTTCCATCTTTCCCCCGTTCTAGTCTATTTCATTTTATTCTTTAAAATGTGTGGGTCTCCATCCATTAGATGGGTTTCACAGCTCACCGAGAACTAGGAAGCTGACCACCACTTCGAAAACCTCACGTTTGGGGGGAGATGCAGGCAAAGGAGAACTCAGGGTTCCCTTGTGGAAGGACAGCAGAGAAAAAAGCACCAGATTCAGAAAAATGTCACAGACCTCAGCACTCTCAGCTGTCTACAGCCTGCTGGGAAAAGAAGAACATCTGACTTTACCACGGTGCCCAGGGTGAGGGTCACATCCTAGATGTTCCTTATAAGAAGCTTGACTTCCGGTTTCTTACCTTCCTTGTGAAAGGAACAAAAATGTCTGAACAAACTTCAAGTGTAGTGGATGTTTTTGAAATGAGGTTCCAGTTGTGGCCAGGGGAGCCTGAGACTTGTGTGGGTAATGATTTATGAATGACAGTGGAGAGCTTCTAAGAAGTCAAGTGACGTCTATGACAGTGGCTGGCCAGGGTCTTTGTCTCTCAGGGATCCTCCTTCAGTTCCTACACTGGGTCACTCACGGTTCAGGAATGGGTGACAGCTTAGTGAGCAGGACAGAGTCTCTGCTTTAACGGAAGAAGGGACACAAATCTTGGGGTGGGCACACATGTGAGATACATGCTTGGAGAAAAAGGAAACGAGGGCAAGGAGCTACAGTGGCAGAGAGTGTGACTTTAGATGGGACGTTCGAGCCGGCTCTCAGATGCGAGGGTAGAGGGAGGAAGGTGTGTGTGGTTTTCTTAGGGGAGAGCCTGGCTGACTAGTGGCACCAGTAAGTGCAAAGGCCCTGGGGCAGGCACGGCTGGGAAAGGGCAGGGCAGCTGGAGCAGCCTGGATGGAGCAGGAAAGGAAGATTAGGTCACATTCCAGGGCCTGGAGTGTGGAGGGCTCTGGAGATTAAGTCGCCCTGGATCCTATTTTGATTTGAGAAGGCGCTGGAGACTTTTGGCAGAAGAGCAGTCTGATATAAGCTGGAATATGATATCAAAACTGAAAGAGAGACGTGTGGTTAAATTGAGCTCACGCTGGTCTCCGGAGCTGTCTGGCTGCTCCTGCCTGAGGCAGGCTAAGGTGCGCTGATGCTTCCCAGGAAGCAGTGAAGCACTGCCTGCAAAAGCAGCAACAGCTCAGGGCGGTGCAGATGCAGCCACAGTTAACACCAGATGCAAGCTGCATCTGCGACCTACACCACAGCTCACGGCAACGCCGGATCCTTAACCCACTGAACAAGGCCAGGGATCAAACCTGAGTCCTCATGGTTCCTAGTTGGATTTGTTAACCTCTGAGCCATGACGGGAGCTCCCAGATGTTAGTATTAATTGCCTAATAAAAATTCCCTTCAAAACATTATTATGATCATTAATCATGACTTATGCTGTGTACCACAGGGTAGGGAGTGAGAGTATCAGGCCTGTTTCCAAGCCAGTAGCACAGAAGGAAAAGCACCTGCCACAAGGAAAACTGCTGGCTCCTTCCTGGGTCTTAACCTTCTCAGCCTGATCCAACACCACGGCCCAGGCCAGGGAGGGCTTCCCAGCCAGCTGCTGAGCCAAGGCACCACTGTCTCCCAGGACTGACTAAGGAGGCCAACCCCTTCCTAGGCTTTGAGGAGGGGAGAATGAAACACAACAGTGAAGGGCACACGGAAAGCCTCATGGGCTCACCCCCATGCCCTGAGTTGGCACAGCCTGGGTTTGGATCCCAGCTCCCCTGCTCCTCTGAGCCCCTCACTCCTCAGGGCCTGGGGTCCTCATGTACAAATGAGGAGGCAGAGGCAGTCATCGTAGAGCTGTCGTGTGTGCATGTATGCGCACACATGTGTAGCACGCCCAAGGGGGCTGATCCCCCAGCTCTCGAAGACCAGCCACTGCCCCTCCTCTAACCAGGAGCTCCTTTCAGTTTACATTTGGAACTCAAATTAGTCCCAGCTGAGATCTTTAGAGAGTTTTTTTTTTTTTTCTTTCTGTTTTAACTCTGGGGAGCCAGGACACCTCTGTTTAATCTTTTCTTTCCTTTTTTCTCTTTACAGCTGCACCTGTGGCATATAGAAGTTCCCAGGTTAGGGATCAAATCAGAGCTGAAGTTGAGGCCTACACCACAGCCACGGCAACACCAGATCCTATGTCCAAGCTTGCGGCAACACCAGAGCCTTATCCCACTGAGTGAGGGTCAGGATCAAACCAAATCCTCGGAGAGACAACTTCGGGACCTGCTGAGCCACAGTGGGAACTCTCATTTGCTCTTATAAAAGGTTGCTTTTTAGAAACATTTCAGAGAGAACAAAGAAAACAAAGCAGCCCTGTTCCTAGGTCATCAGGGCTCCCGCCCCCCCCCCACCCACACACAGTGTCTCAGCTTCCCCAGGGCCACGCCCCTCACCTGGTAGGACCACTTGCGTGTTCAGCTCAGCCTTGATCCTGTTCATCCTGGACTATCCAGCCTTTTATAATTCCTCACTTCCTCGGCCTTCACACCACCATCTACACAAGCTCTACCTCGAGTGCTTCCTATTGCAAGTAACATTCCTGCAGAAACACCAGCGTGTTCCTATAACATCTCTGCAGGCTGTTCAGACCGCAGCCTTCAGAGTGTTCTCTTGTTCCAAACTGGAGCCCGCCGGGTCCCAAAGTCCTGGAAGCCAGGCTCTGTCTGTCACCAGAGTGCACCTTCTCTGGCGATAACACTTTTCTAGGCCTGTTTCCTTATCTGAAAATAGGAGTAACAAAAATAACTGCAATAATAATAATAATAACACCCACCTGTAGGGTGGTTGCGCGTTAGGTAAGCTAATTATATGCTTCCCAGATATAGTGATCATTCAATAACTTTTACCTACTGTTTTAAGAGGCTAATCATTCTGATGGGTTATTTACAGTTTTTATAATTGGCAGCAATAATTAGAAAATGCTTTCCATTTGTATGGAATTTTGCCATAAAAACTTTCATGATTAATCTCAGTGTAGAAAATTTAGCAACCTACTTAAAGTGTAGAGAAAATATAAAATTACTAATCTTATCCCTCAAAAATAATAATTTTGTATATTTTGGTATTTTTTTCAGCACTTTTATGTAAGTTAAGAAAATTATAGGAATATAGCTTTGTATTGATTTTTTTAAATTAAAAGTTCTATGCAAACTTTATTTTTGATGATATGCCATACCACAGCTATATCACTATTTAAATTTACTCGACTTTTGAGCAATCTCACTGTTTATCATTTTAGTTATTACATATAATATATTGTCATGGAGTTCTCATCGTGGCTCAGTGGTTAACGAACCCGGCTGGCATCCATGAGAATGCAGGTTCAATCCCTGGCCTCGTTCAGTGGGTTAAGGATCTGGCATTGCCATGAGCTGTGGTATAGGTCGCAGAGATGGCTTGGATCCCAAGTTGCTGTGGCTCTGGCGTGGGCCAGCAGCTACAGCTCCGATTCTACCCCTGGCCTGGGAACCTCCACATGCCACAGGTGTGGCCCTGAAAGACAAAAAAAAATAAAAATAAAAATAAAAAATATTATGTTGTCATATAACCATGTGTGCCTTCATATTATTCATTTATCTTCCCACAAAGACAGGGATCTAGAAAGAAGCAGAATAATCAACACCCTTTATTCTTCTGTGTTCAGGCTTTATTTATTTATTTTTTTTCTCTTATTTTTATTTTTTTGTCTTTTTGCCTTTTCTAGGGCCACACCCGCGGCATATGGAGGTTCCCAGGCTAGGGGTCCATTTGGAGCTCTAGCCGCCAGCCTACACCAGAGCCACAGCAACTCGGGATCCGAGCCGCGTCTGCAACCCACACCACAGCTCACGACAACACTGGATCCCCAACCCACTGAGCAAGGCCAGGGACCGAACCCGCAACCTCATGGTTCCTAGTCGGACTCGTTAACCACTGAGCCATGACGGGAACTCCCTGTGTTTAGGCTTTATAGGCACAGTCCTGAGCCTAGACAAAAAGTGCCCTGGTGGCCCCTGCATATGGCTGGGACTGCTGGCTACCCACCCCTTCGTGCTCATCAGACGGCTCCCAGGCAGAGAGAGAAGTCTCAGTGAGTTCTTCAAAACCAAAAAGAAATGTTTGCACTTTCCCCTTAAAATCTAATTGTGCAATCTTAATAAAACACCTGGAGCACATTTTATGTGTTGTTGGCTTGATAAGGTTTTATTTCACTTTAACTTTTCAGTATTATTTATTTATTTATTTATTGGCCACAGCATGTAGCAGCTTAATGTTGAATCTCAGTTCCCAGACCAGGGATTGAACCTGGGCTGCAGAAGTGAAAGCACTGTATCTTAACCCCTAGACCACCACAGAAGTCCCCTCAGCATTACTTTTTAACTATAACAAAGTATTCTATTAAAATGAATTTTTATTCCTTTTCTATCTAAAATTTATCTTTCAAAAATTTTTTTAAATTTTTTGCTTTTTAGGGGTGCACTGCAGCATGTGGAAGTTGCCAGGCTAGGGGTTGAATTGGAGGCACAGCTGCCAGCCTACACCACAGCCACAGCAACTCAGGATCCAAGATATGTCTGTGACATACAACACAGCTCACGGCAACGCCAGGTCACTGACCCACTGAGGGAGGCCAGGGATCGAACCCACATCCTCATGGATAATAATCGGGCTCATTACCACTGAGCCACAATGGGAACTCCCTTTAATTTCAATTTATACTCCCCATTTTATTATTTTTGGATTCAGCTTACTCTATACAACACAGGGGGAGATTTCTTTCCTCTCTTCTAAAGCTAGCATTAAATTAATGGTTGATCTACAGCAGAAATCAACAGAACATTTTAAATCAACTATGATAAAATTTTTAAATAAAAAATTAAAAAACAAAAAATAAAATAATTTTAAAAATAAATTAATGGTTGATCTTACAACAGGACCTCTTAGAATCAATAAATAGTTAATAAATAATGAAATGCTGAGTTGTTATCTTTGAGTAGTAAGACTACACATGTAGTCTTCTCTCTACTAGTTTGTATTTTCTATGATAAACATATATTTGTATAGTAAGAAAAAAAACAAAAGAGAACATAAACACTATGAATAACTTCACCTCCTTCTTTGTGGTGTTAAAAATAAAACAACAGGCCCCAAATGGAATTGCATATGCTAAGCCCACCTCCCAAAACTGAGGCTTAATTACAGTTCCAGTTCTCCCAGAAATGGAGCCTTAAACCAGTTGATCAGGAATGGCTTGACCAGGACAGTTGGGTCATCTGCCTGATTGACCCCTGTCATCCCCTAAAGGAAAGTAACCTTCCAATAACCAACCCACATTTTTGTCAAGTATGGCTTCCTTGTTAGAGGCTCCCTTCTGCCATTAAAAGTCTTCCACTCTGTCCAGCTCCTCAGAGCTCCTCTCCATCCGCTGGATGGGGCCCTGCTTGATTCATGAATCACTGAATCAAACCAGTAAGATCTTTAACATTTACTCAGTTGAATGTTTTTAATAGTGGGGAGAAGAGAATTTAAAATCACTGTCTTGGCTACCTACTCTTCAATATGAAGTATTTTAGAGACCAGTGGAAGGTGTGTAGGTACCTGTTTTAGAGTTGAGGGTTGCAGAGAGAAGGAGAAGCATGGTTCAGCTCCCCAAATCAGTGGAAGCACTAATAGAATGATGAAAATCTAAAGGTGTAAAATGTCCTTGAAGATAGCGAGATGGGAGTGAGCCGGTGAGAGTACACTTTATGGGAAAATACGCAGCTTGTCACGGAAGTGATTCATTAAGATTTTCTTAATAATATAGAAGGCCTATATGTAATCATTTGAGTCAACTGGTTGACTACTCCATTAAAAACAAACAAACAAAAAAACATTGTTAGGATAGAATGGATCCCAAATGTAATACTTTATTACCGTGCATTTTGTTTTTATAAACCCAGCAACAAAACTAAGAGTCAAAGAACGTTCCTCAAGAAATGAAACAACCATAAACCTAAATAGAGCAAATATATGATAAAGAAGCATTAGCCTATAACACAGGTGTTAATCCACCTGTTGACTTCAGAGTTATTTTTTAAAAACTCATCTGTCAGTTTTTTGTTTTTTTAGATAGAACTTGATAAAATGCCTTGCTTGGAGACTGGCAGGAGGATGACACCTCTTATCACTTGTGTCATTTTATCAGCATTAACATTACCTTGCAGCTGGCTCTAAAGCATTACCCAGTACTGTGTCTTGCGTTATCTCCTGCTCTAGAAATTAGTAAAATATTAATGCATTTCCTTGTTAAAGCACACAACGGTGATCTGCACTCTCGAACCATCAGCTGTTAACAAGTCAGCTTGTATAAACACACTTTCCCAGCAAAACCAGATTCATCACTAGTTTGCCTTTTCCCCCCAGGCTATCCGGAAATTCTGTCAGGGAGAAAAAAGCTCAAGGGCACTGTGGTTTTCCCCCCCTTCCGGTGTTGATTTTTATCATTTTTTTCTTTTTCTTTCCTCTTTAAAAAAAAGCTTTCCGGTGTTTGAAACTCAGAATAAATGCCTGATTCCCACTGAGAGAGGGTAAGAAGAAAAGGGGTTCCCCTGGGTTCTTAACATTCCTATGGGTCCTTGCCATAGCTTCAGGGATCTCGAGAGCTTTGCTGCTGGTGGGAACCAGCTGCCGCAGCCACCTTGGTCCCCTTTGGGGTCTGAGTCCACAGTGCCCGGAGCTCCCTCTCAGGGCTGGAACACTCCCTCCGCACAGTGTGGGTAGGAAGGCTGGCAAGGGAGAGGAAGAGAAAGGAGAAACTGGAGCCTTACCTGGCTGGTTTCAGCCTGACTGGAGGGGACAGTGGCTGCTGAGCCAACCGTCCCAACTTGTAAGCAGCTGCCGGCAAGCTGGGCTATAAATAAGGCAGGTCCAGAGCTCAGGAGATAAGAACCCAGCCCTCGCTCTTGCAAGCCTTTTAAGGTATGCAAATTAAAGGAGCCTCAGCCCCTAGATGGGAAGGGGCTGCCAGCCACCATCTGGCCTGCCTGCCTCAAGGACATCCCGGGCCTGGCACCTATTCCGATGATCCCAAGAGGAGGAGGCAAAGGGAGAGCCGGGGTGCCAGGAAGGGATCTCCCTTTGTCAGACAAGTAGCAGAGCGTCTGAGGGCCGCCCGTCAGGTTGGGGGGTTTGTCACTGAGGCACAGAAGCAGGAGGAAATTTCCCCAGGACACACAGTGGCAGGAGTGGATTTTCAGCAGAACCCCACCCCACCCTGGCTTCAAGAGCATTTGTTTAGGAAGATTCCGGGAAGACAAGGATTGGGCTTAATAAACCCTGGGAACCGGGGAAGTTAGGGGTGGGCGAGTTACAGTCCTCACCCCAGATCCTTGCACCTCAGCCTGAGGCGAGTGTTCCTGGAGCCAAGTCATCTTCTCTAAAGAACACGAACTCTTACCACAGCCTTTTAAAATCATGTGCTGGAAGAGTAGGGAGAAGATTAACTTGAGGGAGCCACAGATCCTGATTCCTCCCTACATTTCTTATTTATTAAATTGCTTCTGAAAGGCGCTTCATCCCAAGACAGCGGTCTGCGTGACCACTGTGATTCCAGGTCTGGGAATTTACTCTGAGAGAGAATCACGGATGTGGGCAGAGAGGCAGCCACGGGGACATTTCCTGCAGCTCTTTTCGTAATTGGAAAAAGCTGGGAACAACCTGAGTAGCTAATAACAGAGGGCTGGTAAGTACGTCCATAAAGGAAATACCCTGCATCCTTTAGAAATGCCGTGGAAGAGTGTTTAATGACACAGAAACTGTATTATGACCATTAGAAGTAAGAAAGCAGGCTGCCTGAATGGGAAGACAGGGTGTTTGTAGTGAGTGACTGCAGACATCAGCCCCCACACACACTCTGAAAGGCTGTGCACCAAATGTGAGCATGAGGCTATGGGTTGATGGAGCTATGGGTGGTATGGTATGGGCTATGAATGGCAGAACCAGGGCTGATTTTATTTTCTTCCTTGGCTCATACACAATCACTAAATGGTTTACAATGATCTTGTATCACTTTTATAATAAGAACTTTCATTCCATTTGAAACCTAAGTCTCTGAAGAGGTCCCCTCAAGACTCAGCAGAAACGAATCTGACCAGCATCCATGAGGACGCAGGTTCGACCCCTGGCCTCGCTCAGTGGGTTAAGGATTTGGCACTGCTGTGAGCTGTGGTGTAGGTCATGGACAAGGCCTGGATCTGGTGCTGCAGCTGTGGTGTAGGCCAGCAGCTATAGCTCCGATTCGACCCCTAGCCTAGTGGATATGGCCCTAAAAAGACAAAAAAAAAAAAAAAAAACCCCACAAAAAACACTAAGTCTCTGAGAATCAGAAGAGAGCTCTCTGTGCCTCTGTTAATGAACCCACATTTATTTTAGGATCACAGGGTTTCTTGGGGTCTCCCCAGTGCCAATACCAATGACATGACATAGCAATGCCAACAGGGTCCCTAAGAGTCCCCAACAAACAAGGTAAGTCAAGAGAAGTGAGAGAAAAAACAAAGCAATAAAACACTGAGAAAGAAGAGTGAGAAGTTAGAGAGTGCATGTAACGGGGTGACAGGACCAACCAGAGCCTCAGCTCAGCCGTGCACATCTCCAGTCGGAGCCTGGCCACTGACACGACATGTCAACATTGTATGGTCTGTCTGTAGGATTTGCATGTTCTGATGACAACTCACTCTTCTTTCTGACCTTAGTATTGACATCCAAGCCTGTGGGGTAGAGCACTTCCCACTGGTTTCCCAGGGTGCCTGGTACAGAGGCACCCAATCTTCCCACTGCTTCTCTTTCAGATGCCGAAACCAGAATGGGCCACCCCTTCTGTGAAAAA
Source organism: Phacochoerus africanus (assembly GCF_016906955.1). Lineage (NCBI taxonomy): Eukaryota > Metazoa > Chordata > Mammalia > Artiodactyla > Suidae > Phacochoerus > Phacochoerus africanus. The sequence goes on along the minus strand of NC_062548.1, from coordinate 53,419,439 downwards.
GACCTGGTCCAAGGCTCACACCAGGCAGCTTCAAAGCACCTGAGCTGCAGTTACAGCAGGGGGCCTTTAACAAAGCTCATCCCTCTGTCTGAGGCCAAGCAGCCCTCTGGGCTGTTCTTTGCAGCTTTTGGAGCCAAAGCTCCTCCTGGACAGTCCCCCTAAAGCCTACCTAAGGCCAGCCTCCGATCTCAGCGCTCACTCTCACTTGTGGCTGAGGGCCCTGGTGAAAAGGGGCAACTCCAGCTTCAGGCCAGTTCCCCAAACAAAGGAAGACATCAGGGCAGGTATGGGTGGAAGAGCAGCTTCTCCTGGAGGAAGCCAGGCCTGAGGCAAGAAACTAGGGTGCCCACGACACCTCTGCCTCTGTAAGGGGTGGTTTAAGGGCTCTTCCTCAATTCCAGGGGCAGCGCTTGGAAGCATCTGCTGCGACACTCTCCCTTCAGCCATGCTGATTCCGTTCCTGGGACTCGATCCTGGGAGCAGATGGGCTGGGCCTTCTGACACTCACCGACCCCTCCACCAGCAGGCACGCGTGGGCAGCAGCAGGAGGCTGTGGCCCAGGGTTCCAAGGTGTGGCCAGGGCTGGGGGTGCAGGGAGAAGCCCTGAATGTGGGTGGGGCACTGCCTCTCTTCCACGATACACAGAGGAAAGGCTGACCAGAACTTCTTGATCCAGTGTTCAGAAACTCGAAGACCAAACTGAAGATCATCTAGGTTTGGAACAAACATTGATTTTAGCCAGCATCTAAGTATGGGGCCCCCACTGGGAGCCAGAAACTGGTAGGCAGAGCATCGATAGAAGATGGGGACTGACAACCCAGGATTGCCGGGACTTTGTCCCTGGCACCAGCACTGCCGGCATATTGGTTCTCAGGCCTTTTGCCCACAAGGTCATGAAATCTCCTTGTGCGTCCATCTGTACATTTTTTTTTTTTTCCAATAAATAGTCATTGTGCTTCTTCCATGTGTCAAGCACTGGGGTAGGTCCAGGAGTCTCCACCCTGAAAGAGCTCACAGTCCCCCATGTACTGTCATTGCCTGAGCCTCTCGCCTTGAATCTGGGGCATTTTCCCTCCTGGTCACTGTCATTGCCATTTCCTGCTGTGCCCCACTGTTACCTTTCTGTGGCATAGTTGTCACCAGTGCTCCTTGCCCTGGGGTGGGCAGCCTTAATCTTTCTATGGACTTGGCCCTACTGCTCCTGGGACCTCCCACAACTGAGTTTTTTAAGCAGGATGGGCACCTCCCCCAGCTGCCCTAGTCCCTAGGGTCCCAGAGGCCCACCCAGACTGACTGCCCTCCCTGAGTGCACAGGGGCTGAGGTACCTGCCTCGAGCAGGAGGGAGCTAGTTTCTTCTGCCCCAGACAGATTTCCCCTCATTGGATGAGCAGATTCCATGACGGTAGAAGATGAGCTAATCAGGCAGCCAGAGAAGGACCAGCAGGGGGCAGGAGGAGGAGCCCTTATCAATGAGGCCAAAAGCTGCAGAGAACAGTTCCCTGGAGTTGAGACAGGGAGGAGCATCACCTCCTGTACTGAAAGAAGCGAGAAGGAAGGAGAACCCCCTCCTCATGCTGGGACGTCCTTGATGCAGAACCTGCTTGGGGACCAGAGGAGAGAGGTTACCAAGCACACGGCCTGCTGCCTGTCACTCCACAGAGCCAGGAAAGGCCTGGCATTTGCTGCCACAGTGTCCTTGTCTGCTCCATGTGCTATGACAGTTATCTCTCCATAAACATTCCTTCTGCAAATCCCAGAACAATAAACAGGCCAGAACGGCTGCATAAACGTCCAACCATGTGAATACAGCTGCAAACAGCTCTGGAAAGTTTCAGCCTGAAAAACAGCATCACCATTTGTTGGTGTGACAGAATCCAGGCATCTTTTCTCTTGAACTTGGCATAGAAATGTCAAAGCTAACTCGGTGATGACCAGGGTCTCAGGGGCCTGTCAGCCACCACACCTGCAGGCAGAATGCTTGTGCGTGCCCAGGACTGACCTAAGCTTTCCTCACGGAAGGTGCCTGCCTCGGACAGGTCACTCTCCTTCACATGCCAAAAGCATAAAATGCCACACAACAGCAGAAAGCATTATTCCTCAAACTCCTCATACTGAGGACTCCAATAGTTTCTCCCCTAAACCCCTATCAAATCTGCTCTTACAAGCATCATCCCCACCAATTCACACTGTAGATTCTCTGCCTAAGGTCATCCTCTGCTTTTGTTCTCTGGCTTTGGGTTGGGTTTGGCCAGGGGAGGGGACCAGCAGAAAGAAGAAAGGAGAGAGAGGTCAGGTCTTTTGTGCTCCCTGCAGGTGGCCCTATCCTCTAGGGAAGGCCTCTCCAGGCTCTGGTAACAGTTCTTCCTCTGGACACTAAGGGCTGAGGGACCAATGATGCATACAGCGGCTAGTTCCAAGGTCCTGCATTCTCCATGACTGGTTTCCCTAACAGCCCACGTCTTTTGAGAGCATCCCTTTGGTAAAACTCTCCTCCAGGTACCTGGGTCAGGTGTGGCCTCTCTCCTGCCTGGACCCTGACGGATGCAGAAGAAAAAGATCAAGTGTCCTCAGAAGATAGAGAGAACGGGTATCGTGGCCCCCAGCCCTGGCCCCACAGGGCTGTGAGTGACCGGGAGGGTGGGTGTGACCAGGAGATTGCATCTAGGGATGCTATACCCACTGCCTGGGGTTGCACAGGCCTCAGTTGCTGGTGCACTAAACATCAGGAGGGCACCAGTAAAGCCAGGGGGAGAACGTTCTACTGTGTTGGGGGAATGGATGCCCAAGATCCTCACTAAATTGCCATAAGGGGGGCAGTTCCCATTGTGGCTCAGTGGTAACAAACTCGACTAGTATCCATGAGGACACGGGTTGGATCCCTGGTCTCACTCAGTGGGTTGAGGATCCGGCATTGCCGTGAGTTGTGGTGTAGGTCACAGATGCGGCTTGGATCTGCTGGTGTAGACTGGCAGCTACAGCTCCGATTGGACCCCTAGCCTGGGAACTTCCATATGCTGTGGGTATGACTCTTAAAAAAAAAATTCTGTAGGGGAAATAAAACAATATTTCCTGCATAGCCGGGTTTCTAGACCAAGATACATATCTGCTTTAATGACAGCTCCACCTGACACTTACTGAGCTCTTATGATGCATGAAGCACCATAGAACGCACAGCCAGTGCCTGGTGGAGCCAGCCTTGGATCCGCATCCACGAGCTGCCTGGTCATGCTGTTAACAGCACACTTCCTGGGCCCTTCCCTGTAGGGGAGGCTTGAGAAGCAGCTGGGGAAACACCTGGGGTTCTTACTCTGTACTCCCTCCACTCTTTATCTGCCTCTTCTTCTCCTGCCAAAGGAGGGAGATGAGGGGACCTCTGAGTGGCAGGAGACTTGAGAGTCTGAAGCCAAACCCAGCTGGCCTCCAAAAAGTAAGAGGCCTCCGTGAACAAGAGGCCACTGGTTCACAGGTGCGCCCAAGCTCCTGGAAGCTTCCTGCCTTCTTGAGTGCCAGTTGTTGTTCCACAGGGGCTGACATTTGAAGCCAGACTAATGAAAGGATGGAAAAGACAAAGAGAACAGGGTTCTGCAGGTGGGCGCCTTGCTTCCACCTCCACAGGCCAACCCGTCTTCCTGCTCACTCCCAAGTTCATAAAAGCTGAAACTAAAGAGCCTGGAGAAAGAGAGGGAGTCATCTCTCAGCTGCCGTTTCCTGCATCATCATCAGAGAGGCGCACTACATTCCTGTCCAGGCCATTAGCGTGCTTACTGACTCTGCTCTGATTGCCCTTCTGGTAACCACCCCATCTAGATGGACCTTCCTCAGAGCCCCCACTGCAAAGGCCCAACTGTCCAGCTGAGTGTAAGCAAGAGTATTCCCGAATCAGAGTTCTTATGACTCATCCTGCACTTGCAGAATTATTTGAAAATGTCCTAAATGCCCAGATTTATGGATACAAGTTCCAGAGGAAAACCCCAAGGTAAATACATTTTTAAATGTTAATATTTTATTGGGGTAGAACCTACATGATATACAATTGACCATTTCAACCATTTTAAGTGGACAGTCAGTGGCATTAAGTATATTTACATCGCTGTGCAACCATCACCACCATCCACCCCCAGAACTTTTCAAAACGGAAACACTGCACCCCACCCCCGCCCCAGCAACCACCACTCTACCATTTTCATCCCTGTAAGTACCCCATGGAAGTGGAATCATATAGGATTTGTCCCTTTGTGACTGGCTAAAGGAAACAAAATTGTGTTTCCTTAATGCTCTCACATGTCACTTCTGATTCCAAATGTGTCTTTTCTCCCACACCAACCAATTCTCCAGTTGTCTGTGGACACCCAAAGAGTGCCCCGTGACCCACTCCAGCTCTGACACTGTCTGGTTGGACAGTGTCAGATTCCAGGTGAAGGGCTCAGGCCATCAGGCACCACGGCTTCAGATGCCCCCTGCTGAACTCTGACCTGCTCTCTCTGCTCAGAGGGTCCCAAGACCCTCCTCAAGTTTTATACTTTGCTAGAATGGCTCACAGAACTCAAGAAACCTCCCCCCTTTTTTATGTTTTATGTTTACCTGTTTAATGTGAAGGACATAACTCAGAAGCAGCCAGATAGAAGAGAGGCGGGGGGCAAAGTACAAGAGGAGGCCCAGCCCCTCTGTCCACACCCCGCCCTGTGGGTTTGTAGGAAGCTTCCCGCTTCCCCCCACACAACGGACTAAATCATTAGCAGTAGAGATAAGCACCCCCCTCCAGCCCCTCTCTTCTCTGAGGTGAGGAGAGGGATTCAAAGTTCCTACCCTCTAATCACGTGCTTGGTTCCCTTAGCAACCAGCCCCTCAATCCTTAGGGGCTTTTCAAAGGGCCACCTCATTAACATAAATTCAGGTGTGGTTGAAAGAGCGTTGTTATGAATGACAGAATACTCTTTCACCTTCATCCTCTGAAGCTACTTTAGGATCTGGTACAAAATATTACAACAAAAGATGTTCCTTTTGCTATGATCACTTAGGAAATTACAAGAGTTTTAGGTGCTCTGGCCATAAAGCTGGGGACTATATTTATGTGACTGTACATCTCACACTGGCTTCTGTCACCTATAGCACAACGTCTTTGAGGTTTAGCCACGTTACAGCCTGTGTCAGAATTTCCTTCATTTTAGGCTGACTCATATTCCATCATCTGTGTGTATGCATGTATTTATCTTGTTAGAAAGAAACTACAGGCCCCAAGTGGGGTCCCTTTGCCCTCAGCACAGCAACCAAGACTTTAACTACAGTTTCAGCCTCTCCCCAGAACGTGACTGTCAAACAGACAATCTGAAACTTCCTGGCCAGCACTAGTGAGGTCATCTGCAAAATAAGACCTCTGCCCCTCCCCTCAGGGAAGGCCACCAGACATGAAACAGCCCTTTCTTTCTTTCTTTTTTTTTTTTTGCTAACAATTTCCTTGTTCCACCCTCCTTCCACCTTTAAAAACCTTCCTTTTTTTTCCCTCCCAGGGCAAACAGGGAGGGGTCAGGACTGCTGTAGACAGGCTGGTTCCCAGGCTGCCTTCCAGGCAAGTAGAGCTACAGATACGTGAGATAAGGGGCCTGTGAACATCAGATTAATTCACAGGTTGTCAGACTTACCAGCCAGAGATACAGCAGGTGTTCAGCACCAACCCTGCTGAGTGCACAGGCTCTGTGTGGTTTCCGCTGCCCCACTTGTCCCTAGGTCATGGTGAGATGACCAGTAAGCAAATGAGGCTGGTGTTGACAGGGAGGGAAGCCCCCAGCGGATGACAATGCTGGCCCTGCAGGCCTGTGGGGGCCCTGTGGGTTCACACAGCAACAAACAGCAACAAAGCCTGAGCTCTTGGGAAGGGGTTCCCGGAGGAGTAAGTGCTACTTGGTGGAGAGACTTCAGTGAACCCAAAAGCAAGGAGGGGGGGACCATGCACACCCTTGGGTCTTAGAGGGGGTGTTGGTGCAGGGCTGGGGGACATTTACAGAGCTGCTCAGGTAGTTCTATTGAATCCATCTCTACCACCATCCCTTCCATCTGAGAACTGGCCTCAAAGGCATTTAAAACAACTCTCTGGAGAAGAAACTAGAGCACAGAATCCCTCAGGTTCTTTTATCATGACCTGACCTGTCATAGTATTGAGGCAGAATACTAACTCAGGTAGTCAGTGGAGGAGCATGGACTTCAATGTGTTCTTTGATATGGCTATTGATTAACATTTGTGGCTTAAGGGCTCCAAGGAGTAACATCCCCACAGGGCTTGTTTGCTGTTGGGAGTGTACCTGTGCCCAGATGGACATTAATCCCTAGCCCCCTGTGACTCAGGCTATGGGAAGAGAAGGGCAAAGAGACGATGAGACTTAGGGGACATTTCCACCCCTAAGACCCCTGTTGGACAAGGACTGATATAGGTAACTGGGCAAGGCCAGTGGGAGAAAACCACATCTTTCTGGACCCCACGTTGGTACCCCCCATCTTCAAGGGGTAAAAACCCTTATGGGACAATAGAGAGGGGGGCTCTACTCCCCCCCTCCCAGCTGTCCTGGGAGCTGTTTGCTTTCCTTTAATAAAGACTTTTCTTGCTTACTGCCTGTGTGTAGCAAAGTTCATTCTTTGGCTCCGTGAACAAGAACCCGGATTCCGGTAATATCTTTCCGCCATAAGTGTGTTGTTTAAGTCCTATGTTATCCACCAACAATGTACATTAGGAGTTCTGTTCATCTCTTCACTCAATGGTGCCTCAATCACATGTTGATTTGCTTGGCAAGTCCTGCAGTGGCCTCTTCCATGAAAGGCACTGTGCTGCCACGCAGCTCCTCATCACCTTAGAAACCTTCGCTCTGTCATACTAAGGAGACACTTCCATGTGAAATCCATGTTTGGTGATTCATTCCTGACCACCCCACCCAGTTGGCCTTTAATTACCTTGTTTTATCTTTAACCACTCTTCAGCTTTGTGAAATAGAAAACGAAAAGTTTGGATCTCTGACAGATGAAACTGTAGAGGAAAAACAAGAACCACTAGCAGTCTACAGTCCCAGGAGGGCTGACTTTTCAGACGGCATCACTGACTTTAGCTCACGCTCAGCACAGAAGCACAACTCAAGACATGCGGACCCAAGTCAAAGACGTCTTGGAGGCCAGGCCACAGCTGCTGCTGTGATAACGGATGTTTATTTTCCGCACTCCTGTGGAAGTCAGTCCTGGCCCCTAGCTAGTAACCTGAGCCCTGGCGCTGGCCTGGTCGAGTGCTGATGGAGAACTGCAGCCTTGGTGAGAGGGAAAGGTTGACTGTGATCCTCTCGCACTATGAAGAGAATTTAGGAACAGGAGTGGACACTGGCTCAGGAGGCAAAGAGTGGAGCCAGTGTAAGTTACCAAGTGAAACACAGAATCTCTGAATTCAGAAGCTGGATGTCCATCTAATTGTGAGATGCTGGAACACCCAGTGGGCTATTTTTATAATCTTAAGGGAAGACATGAAACATTGAAGTCATAATGGAAAACACTGAATTGAGCCACAAGAAATATAGGCAAAAAAAATACCATATGCAAAGATTAAAAGGTAAACACAAATTGGAGGAAATATTTATAATCTATAGGGCCAAGTACTAATACACCTAAAGCAGTTTGTATAAATTAATGTAGGACAAACAATCCAACAGAAAAGTAGGTCAAGAACATAAAGCTGATAATTTAGCAAGCAACTACAATAAAGAGGTCAATAACCTTATTTAAATGTGCCAACCTCACTAGTAATAAAATAAATGCAAATAAAAACAAAATTGAGATGTCATTTTTTTCTATCAGATTGGTGAAGATTAAAAGTTGACATTACTCAATGTTGATGGCACAAGAATCAAAAGGCAACTCATATGTAACTGTTGGTGGGAGTAAAAATTAGGTCAAATTTCTGGAAGACAGTTTGACAATGTTTATTAAAATTTTAAATGAGGAGTTCCCATTGTGGCTCAGTGGTTAACCAATCTAAGAACCATGAGGTTGCAGGTTCGATCCCTGGCCTTGCTCAGTGGGTTAAGGATCCAGCACTGCCTTGAGCTGTGGTATAGGTTGCAGACGCAGCCCGGATCCCGCGTTGCTGTGGCTATGGCGTAGACCAGCGGCTACAGCTCCAATTTGACCACTAGCCTGGGAACCTCCATGTGCCATGGGTGCGGCCCTAGAAAATACAAAAAGACAAAAAAAAAAAATTTAAATGAACCTGGCCATTCATGTAGAAATTCCATTCTACTTTAAATTCCATGTTCTAAGAAGATGTTTGCTAATCGTGAAAAGATAAAGATGCAAGAATTTTCAACAAAGAGTTACCTCTAGTAGAAAAAATGGGAACCAAAATGCTCATCGACAGTTTTAGTCAAATAAATTACTGTACATCAAAACAATACATCACTGAACATAACTCAATCATAACTCATAACTGAGTAAAACATCTAGAACATATATAAAGTTAAAAAGGCACGTTATTAAACAGCATGTTAAGCAGGGTTCCATCAATGTAAAGTGGGGTGTTATTTGCTGTGTTTTTACACATGTGTTATGGAGAGAGCTGTCCAGAAGTATGTATTGTCAGGGTTGTTTTTTGTTTTTGTTTTTGTTTGCTTTTTAGGGCTGCATGCACAGCATATGGAAGTTCCCAGACTAGGGGTTGAATTAGAGCTACAGCTGTGGGCCTATGTCACAGCCACAGCAACACAGAACCTAAGCTGTTGACTCATGACAACACCGGATCCTTAACCCACTGAGCGAGGCCAGGAATCAAACCTGCAACCTCATGGTTACTAGTTGGATTCGTTTCCACTGCACCACAGTGGGAACTCCCCCCCCCCCCCACCTTTTTTTTTCCAGTGGATTGTTAACATTAGACCCTGGGTTGTTTTCTTTGAGTGGTAGAAAATTGGGAAGTTTTTATTTTATGCTCTACATTTTTCTGAATTATTATTTTTTATAAAGGATATGTATAATTTTTAAATAGAAAAAAGAAATTTCTTTTTTCTTTTTGGTTGGCCATGCCCAGCGTACGTGGAAGTTCCCGGGGCCATGGATCAACCTGACCCAAGACATTGCAGTGACAATGCTGGATCCTTAACCCACTGTGCCATGAGGGAACGCCGAAAAAAGGAACATTATTTTTGATAACATCATACATTTTCATGGAGATTCAGCAGCTGAACTAGAACTCAAACTCCTCTGCTTGGATTCCTTATCTATTCTTCCCCACATTGTCCTGCTGCTGGTCTACTTTTCAGCAATCCAAAGCCTTAGGTACTGCCCCTGAGTTAATTAGTAAGAGGATGAAAAATAGGAAGATTCCCAGATTCGCCCACTGTCAGTGGGTGAAGAATTTCTCCATCCCCTTCTGAACATCACCCTATCAGCGACGACAATAATGACAAGTGTCTGCGATCTAAGAGGACAGAGCACTCCAGTTCAATTCTGTTTTTGTAGAAGCACCAAGATAATAGTTGGAGAGTACACCCATCCTTCTTGACATCTGCCTCACAGAGTTACAATCATACCACAGTTTCCAGTTTGTCCTGAATAATCAATACTTAAGCTACCAGATGCTCACGTTTAAACTGAATATGCATTTGGACTTGTTCACACCTCCAACCTCCAGCATCCTTTGATATTATGCTGCTTTGCTGCTTTCTCAAGCTTATTATAGGCTATACAAAGCAGTATGTTCTCATTCTTGTCCTAACCCCACTCACTTCTACTTTAGGGGAAGCACTTCAGTCCCTGTTCACCAGGAACAGGTTGGTCATCAACCATCGTCTTTTCAAGGCTATTATCCCTCTTGACAAAAATCCTCAGTTGTATTCTGCCTTCATGGGGCCAGCCCCTTGGTTGCCTAACTCCAGTTTCATTGAGTCTTTTTGAATCGTAGCAGCTAGAATTCCTAAAGAACTCATGGTAGTTTGTGCAGAGACGATGTTAGAAGATCTGCACCTTTGAGTGGCTGCCCAACCATAGTGAAAGCAGGTTCAGGGTCTCCTGTGCCAGGTGTCGATATTCACATGGATGAACCTGGTGGCAGCCCAGCAGATTCTTGGGGAGGCCCAGGCATCTAAAGGCGATTGTGGGGAGACATTTGGGGAGCCTGCAAAACTGCTGTCACCAATGGATATGGAATATTTCAATATTTTAACAACTAGATGATAAGCCTTGGTTACATGCTGGGATGATGGTTTCTGTCTCATTTTCATCATACTATCATCAGGGTTGCATTTCAAAGATGAAAACTGTACTCCTAACTTAGATTTCTCATTGAGCACTCCATCTATCTAGTCAAGTAGAAGTAGTATTTGGGTCCTTTCAGAGCATGTGCGTTGAACGGGTTCCAGGAACGTGGATCATCAATTCCAGACTTTGGACCACTTCCTCTAGCTACTATTGCTGTGTCAAACACACAACACAGCTGCTTCAAGTTCCAACACTTGAACCCTACTGGTGAGAGTGAGCTGGGACTTACAGAAGTCAGAAGCAGGCAGGTAAATCTTTAAAAGACAACTGAATCTATGGCCCATAATCATGGAACTACGTGACATCTATGTCATTTGATCGCCAACCATTACTCCAAGGGTCATGGATTGCACCAAAGAAATTTCTACTAAAAAGTAGGTCTTCATTTGCTAATCCTGTATTCCATGTCAGCGCTTCCTATTTTGCTCACTTCCTTTCTAAATTGCAAGTCTCCACTTCATCCCTCACTCCCAGCTTTATTGAGATATAACTGACACATATCACTGCAAGTTTAAGGTGTACCATATGATATGCTACATTGCGAAATGATTATCACAGTAAAGTTAGTTACGCATCCACTACTTCACATATTTACCTTTGTTTACGTGGTGAGAATATTTAAGATCCACTCTATTAGCAACTTCCAAGTATAAAATACAATACTATTAACTAGTCACCATGCTGGACAACAGATCCCCAGAAGTTATTCACTTTGTAACTGGAAGTTTGTACCCTCTGACCAACATCTTCCCACTTTCCTCTACCCTAGCCCCTGGCAACTGCCATTCAACACTGTTTCTGTGAGTTTAGCTTTTTCAGATTCCACATGTGTATGAGATCATGCAGTATTTGTCTTTCTGTCTGAGATAATTTCATTTAGTATAATGTCTTCAAGGCTCATCCAAGTTGTTGTAAATGACAGGATCTCCTTCTTTTTTATGGCTGAATAATTATAATTTCACATTTTCTTTATCCATTCATCTGTTAATGGAAACTTAGGTTGTTTTCATATCCTGACAATCATGAATAATACTACAATCTCTGAGAGAGTGATTTCATTTCCTTGGGATATATACCCATGAGCAAGATTGCTGTATCATATGGTGCTTCTATTTTTAAGTTTTTGAGGAACTGCCATACCATTTCCATAGTGACTGTATCAATTTACATTCCCACCAAAAGTACATAAGGGTTCCCTTTTCTCCACATCCTCTCCAGAATTTATCTCTTTTCCTTTCAGTAACAGTCATTCTAACAGGTGTGAGGTGATATCTAACTGTGGTTTTGATTTTCATTTCCCTGATGATTAGTAATGTTAAGAATCTTTTCATGTAGCCATCGGTTATTTGTATGTCTATCCAGTTCCTTTGCCCATTTTTTAATCAGATTACTTGTGGGAGTTTTTGGCTGAGTCATACAAGTTTCTTATACACTTAGGATATTAACTCCTTATCAGATATAAATTTGTAAATATTTTTTCTCATTCTGTAGGTTGCTTTTCATCTTGTTAATGGTTTCCTTTGCTACATAGATACTTTTTATTTTGATATAGTTCCACTAGTTTATTTTGCTTTTATTATTTGTGCTTTAGTGTTATATCCAGAAAATCATTGCCAAGACCAGTATCAGACAGCTTTTTTCCAATGTTTTCTTTTAGGAGTTTTATAGTTTCAGGTCTTACATTTTAAGTCTTTAACCCATTAAGAGTTAATTTTGTGAGCAGTGGAAGATGGGGTCCAATTTCATTCTCTTGCACGTGAATATCCATTTCCCAACACACTTTGTTAGACTTCCCTTTCCTTATTGAGTGCTCTTGGATTCCTTGTCGAGTATTAGCTGACCATGCAGGCAAGCTGACCATATAGACAAGATTTCTGGAAATCTCAATTCTGTTCCATTGGTCTATGTGTCTGTGTTTATGCCAATACAATGCTGTTTTGATTACTTTAGCTTTGTAATATTGTTTGAAATCAGGAACTTTACTGCCTTTGGCTTGGTTCTTTTTCATTACTGCTTTGGATACTTGGGGTCCTTTGTAATTTCATATGAATTTTACAATTGTTTTTTCTATTTCTGTGAAAAATTCCATTGGAATTTTAATAGGGATCACCTTGGGTCTATAGATGGCTTTGAGAAGTGTGGACATTTTAACAATATTAATTCTTCTGATCCATAAACACAGGGTATCTTCCCATTTACCCGTGTCTGCTTCAATTTCTTTCACCAATGGCTTATACTTTCACCTCCTTCGTTAAACTTATTTTGAAGTATTTTATTGCTTTTGATGCTATTATAAATATGATTTTTTTCTTTATTTCTTCTTCAGATAGCTTGATATGTGTATAGAAATTCAACACAGTATGTGTTGGGGAGGAAGAAATTTTCCTCTTCTTTTCTAGGTTCCTCTGGCTGGTCTAAGAATTAAGTTGACATGAGACAGATTAACAGGCAAAAATCAAACAAACGTTTAATAACATGTATACTTGGGAGAGACCCAGGAAATCTGAATAACTAACCAAAATGGTCAAAACATCACCTTAAGTATCATCTTCAGCTGAACACAAAAAAGGATGTTGAAGTTAGTTGTTTTGGGACTTTAAAAGGGAGAAAGGAAATTCACATGGAGATGGAAAAGTGAGGACTGGCAAACGAATGTTTGTTGGGCCTTCACAGACAGCGGGACACAGAGAGGAGTTTTAACAAACAGACTTTGTGGTTCTTCCCTGTCTACAAGCTCTAGTGATCAATGGTTATGCTCCCTTCCTAGAATAGGTCTTTTATCTACATTCTTTAGACAGCTAAGGGGGAGGTCACAGTTTCTTCCTGACTCTTCTGTTTTTAAAAATAATCAACCTAAATTAATTTTCATAACAAGAGACACATTTGGGGGTGGCAAATTTTGCTCCCCTATGTATGGGAAGAGCAATAAGGCAAGATAAGAAAAGGCATCCAAATTGTTAAGGAAGAAGTAAAATTGTCACTGTTTGCAAATGAAATGATCTTACATATAGAAAACCCTAATGACTCCACCAAAATACAATTACGACTAATAAATTCAGCAAAGCTGCAAGATACAAAATCAATATGCAAAAGTGAGGTACATTTCTCCACTTCATTTTTTAAGACTTTTATTTTTCCATTATAGTTGATTTACAGTGTTCTGTCAATTTCTACTGTATAGCAAAGTGACCCAGTCAAACATATATATATGTATAGTCATGCATCTATCTATCTATATATATAGACACACATACTCTTTTTCTCACATTATCCTCCACCATGTTTCATCATAAGTGATTAGATACAGTTCCCTGTGCTATGCAAGATCTCATTGCTTATCCACTCCAAATGCAATAGTTCACATCTATTAACCCCAAACTACAGTCCATCCCACTCCCTCCCTCTCCACCTTGGCAAACACAAGTCTGTTTTCCAAGTTTATGAGTTTCTTTTCTATGGAAAGGTTCATTTGTGCCGTATGTTAGATTCCAGATATGTGGTATCATATGGTATTTGTCTCTTTCTGACCTACTTCACTTAGTATGACAGTCTCTAGTTCCATCCATGTTGTTGCAAATGGCATTATTTTGTTCTTTTTTATGGCTGAATAGTATTCTATTGTGTATATATACCACCTCTTCTTAATCCATTCTTCTGTTGATGGACATTTAGGTTGTTTCCATGTCTTGGCTATTGTGAATGGTGCTGCAATGATCACAGGGGTGCATGTATCTTTTTCCATGAAAGTTTTGTCCAGATATATGCCCAAGAGTGGGATTGCTGGGCCGCATGGCAGTTCCACATTTAGTTTTCTAAGGTACCTCCATACTGTTTTCCACAGTGGTTGTACCAAGTTATATTCCCACCAACAGTGTAGGAGGGGTCCCTTTTCTCCACACCCTCTCCAGCATTTGTTATTTGTTGACTTGTTAATGATAGCCATTCTCACCAGTGTGAGGTGGTACCACACTGTAGTTTTGATTTGCATCCCTCTAAATAATTAGAGATGTTGAGCACTTTTTCATGTGCCTGCTGGCCATCTGTAATACTTCTATTCAGGTCTTCTGCCTATTTTTCAATTGGGTTGTTAGTTTGTTTGCTGTTGAGTTGTGTAAGTTGTTTATTTTATTTTTTATTTTTTTTGAGACTAAGCCCTTGTCAGTTGCATCATTTGAAACTATTTTCTCCCATTCCATATGTTGTATTTTTGGTTTTTTTATGGTTTCCTTTGCTGTGCAAAAGCTTGTCAGTTTGATTAGGTCTCATTGGTTTATTTTTGCTTTTATTTCTGTTTCCTTGGGAGACTGACCTAAGAAAACATTTGTTGATGTCAGAGAATGTTTTGCCTATGTTCTCTTCTAGAAGTTTGATGGTGTCTTGTCTCATGTTTAAGTCTTTAAGCCATTTTGAGTTTATTTTTGTGCATTGTGTGAGGGTGTGTCCCAGTTTCACTGATTTACATGCAGCTGTCCAGTTTTCCCAGCACCACTTTTGAAAAGATTATCTTTTTCCCATTATATATTTTTGCTTCCTTTGTCAAAGATTAACTGACCATAGGTGTCAAGGTTAATTTCTGGGTTCTCTATTCTGTTCCATCAGTCTGAATGTCTGTTTTGGTACCAGTACCGCACCATCTTGATTACTGTAGCTTTATGATATTGTCTGAAGTCTGGGAGAGTTACGCTTCCAGCTTAGGTTTTTTTTTTTTTTTTTTTTTCCTCAAGATTGCTTGGCAATTGGGTCTTTTATAGTTCCATATAAATTTTTAGATTGGTTGTCCTAGTTCTGTGAAAAAATGTCATGGGTAATTTGATAGGGACTGCATTCCATCTGTAGATTGCTTTGGGTAGTATGGGCATTTTTATGGTATTTATTCTTCCAATCCAGAAACATGGAAAATCTTTCCATTTCTTTGAGTCCTCTTTAATTTCCTTGATTTTTATAATTCTCAGCATATAAGTCTGCACCTCCTTAGGTTTATTCCTAGGTATTCAATTTTTGGGGAGTTCAATTTTAAAAGCATGTATTTTTATATTCCTTTTTCAATATTTCATTGAGTTAGTATACAGAAATGCAACCAATTTCTGAATGTTAATCTTGTATCCTGCTCCTATGCTGAATTCACTGATCAGTTTGAGTAGTTTTTGTGTGGAGTCCTTAGGGTTTTCTATATATAGCATCATGTCATCTGCATAAAGTGACAGTTTTACCACTTCTATTCCAATTTGGACACCTTTTCTTTCTTTTGTCTGATTGCTGTGGCTGGAACGTCCAATACTATGTTGAATAGAAGTGGTGAGAGTGGGCATTCTTGTCTGTTCCAGATTTTAGGGAAGGTTTTCAGCTTTTCTCCATTGAGTATTATACTGGCTGTGGGTTTGTCATAAATGGCTGGCTTTTATTATGTTAAGGTATGTTCCCTCTATACCCACTTTGGTAAGAGTTTTTATCATGAATGGATGTTGGACTTTGTCAAATGCTTTTTCTGCACCTACTGAGATGATCATGTGGTTTTTGACTTTTTTTTGTTAATATGGTGTATGACATTGATTGACTTGCGTATATTGAACCATCCTTGTGAACCTGGGATGAATCCCACTTAGTCATGGTGTATGATCTTTTTTATATGTTGTTGGACTCGGCTAAAATTTGGGGAATTTTTGCATCTATATTCATCAAAGCTGTTGGCCTATAATTTTCTTTTTTGGTAGTATCTTTGTCTGGTTTTGGTATTAGGATGATGGCAGCTTCACAGAATGTCTTTGGGAGTGTTCCTTCCTCTTCAACCTTTTGGAAAAGTTTGAGAAGGATGGGTATAAGTTCTTCTTTGCATGTTTGGTAGAATTAGCCTGTGAAGCCATCTGGTCCTGGGCTTTTGTTTGTATGGAATGTTTTTATTACATATCAATTTCATTTCTAGTGATCGATCTGTTCAATTGATCTATTTCTTCTTGATTCAGTTTTGGTGGGCAGTATGTCTCTAGAAAGTTGTCCATTTCTTCTGTGTTGTCAAATTTGTTGGCATATATAATTGTTCGTAGGATTCTCTTATGGTTTTTTGTATCCACTTCATTTTGATTCTTCTAGCCTCAGACAACCATCATCAGGGCCATTCATTATCTTCCTATATTTTCATTTCTTTCTATTCCCAACTAGAGCACAAAAGAGGCAGGAAAGCTTTCAAGCACCAGGAAAAGGCTCTCAGGACTTTCAGGAAATGAATGCCAACAATGAACTATTAATGTGAATGATTATTCTCTGAATCAGTGAACAAATACCAGTCCTTCCATCCTTTGCCTCTCCTGTTCTTTCTGATGCTTGCTTCAGAGGATAGAGTTCTGGCTATTGGCTGTACCATAAAGATGAGATTAGAGGACATGAATTAGATTCTTAGGGGATTAGAGGACAAGAATATTACCTGGGATTATTAAGTCAAAATCACCTGGGGATAGTCCTGGGCCCCAAGTCACACAGTGAAAATTCTCTTTCTGAAGATTAGAATACTTGTTCTAAAAGTTACACTTTAAAGTTAGCTTTGGGAGTTCTTGTCGTGGCATATCAGAAACAAATCCAACTAGGAACCATGAAGTTGTGGGTTCGATCCCTGGTCTCGCTCAGTGGGTTAAGGATCCAGCATTGCTGTGAGCTGTGGTATAGGTCGCAGACGTGGCTCGGATCTGGCATTGCTGTGGCTCTGGCGTAGGACGGCAGCTACAGCTCCGATTCGACCCCTAGCCTAGGAACTTCCATATGCCAAGGGTGCGGCCCTAAAAAGACAAAAGACAAAAATAAAAAAAAAAATAAAGTCAGCTTTGGGCCCTTTCTTGGAAGGGAGAGAAAATCATTTCAGTTCAGGGATATGTGGGGATGAAAAGTTCTATATGCTGTACATTGGTACATGTGTTCTCTTTCTGTGTGTGTAAGCATACACACTTGCAAAGCACTAAGGGAGGCTCAGAATCTAAGTGTGAACACTTCCCTAAGTGCATTGTTGGCGCATATGAAAAAGGAACATTTTGACCAGAATTGCTTTCCACATACCTGCCAGCCAAGTGATCCTGGAAGGAAAATATATTGCTGGAGTAGCTTCAGAATCTTCCAGTTGGGCTTAGCTGAGGACACTCTATCCTGTCCTAGCTAAGAGGTGCTACGGAGGAATTAATCAGTTGGTCAGCTGGATTATTTTAAAAAATGGTAAAGATGGGATTCAGGTGTTTGAGTACAAGGTTATACCCACTTCCAATTGGATTAGATGCACAGAAAAGCTCCAATTAAATCACAGACAAGGCAGCAAAGGAACATCAAGAGTTAGCCTTAATGGAATACTCCAAGGATTTCCTCAAGGTCTATGTATTTGATAATACATCTTCATTTTCCTAATTGTGCTTTTTATATTCTTCAGATACATTATGAAAGTGGAAGTGGGGGTTGACATTTTTTAAAAAAGACCTGTATATCCATGAAAATGGAAATACTTAATTTGAGTTTTTAGGTACACAGGTCTTGAGTAATCTTAACATTAACAGAATTTTGGAATCCTCAGGCAGAGATAATATTGAGCTTCTGAGCATGCCAGGACTAACAGATTGATTCTCATTAGGCAAGCACACTGTTGCTTATATTATGCTGGGTGGTCAGCCTAGTTGCAGGGAAGGGGAGCAAGCATACTGCAAATGAGTTTTTGCAAAGGCATTCAGAGCATGGAAGCCAGTTTAGTTAACACAATAAAATAATTAGCTATAAAACTCTGTAAATGGGATTTCAGATGGAGGAGAGTAGGACAGAGAGGGTCAGAAGTTAGAGAGCAATGGGATCTAATCATTGGCTATGAGAAGACTTCAGAGCCCTCCAGGTGAGTCATATCCTGATTTAAATGTTAAAATGCTATTATGTGCAATGCAAAGCTCTTTATTAATTATGCTTACGTGCAGATTAAAAGAACTGTTCATAGACCTCAGCATCAGAACTTGAAAGAAAACATTAAATTAAAGATAAAGATATACAGTGCGCTTACATAATATATTGGTATTATATACACATATAAGATTATAAACTTGGGAATTTTCACATCTACACACTTTTGAACCAGAGGAAACAGAGCACATTTTGTCAAATTTAAGAGCCTCTTTAATCATGCTGGGTGCTTGGCATGAAGCCACACTGAACTTTGGAAATTATAAAATTTGTTTACCCTGAGTAAAATACAATTTCCTGTTTAGGGGCCTGGGAGGAAGAAAGCCTTTTAAAAGAGGGTTGTTGAAATCTCCTAAAGTGTCCTTGGACAGTGAGAAAACAATAGTTGGCTGCATTAAGTGCAAATGTAATAGAAACATAGGGATTATATTTCACTTAAAGTACACATGAATGTAAAAGTTCAGGAAGGGAGAGATTTGGTTTTGCTGAAATAAAATAGTTGAAAAATGGTTGGTGACATCTGACAAACTCAAGATGTGACCATATTGTCAACCTCTCCTGGAAATGAACTCTTACCTGCATAAAACAAGGGGCCCTGTGCTTTAAATCATTTCACAGTACTGGACCATCGTAACTTATGGAAACCGTGGAAAGTTTTAGGGTGACACAAATTCACCAGTAAGACTCTCCAGATACACAGGGAGGGACCTCAGTAGTAACTGATTCTTTGACGTTTTATCAGTTCCACAGGGAAGATATTTTAACAGAGGTACAAAGACTGACCTTTGACTGGTGGAAGTCAAGGGTGGTGAAAAAGAGGTTAGCAATCCTTTCAGGCTGGATTCCTACCATAAGGCGGGAAGCCATGGGCTTAGGGTCTAACAGGAAGTGGGTGGGAATTTCCAGGAAAGGATGAAGTGGGAGGAAGGAAGTGGAAGAGGAGGATGGGGGAGAAAAGAACAAGGGAGCCAGAGGTGAGCAGACAAATAAATGAAAGATGTGCAAGTGAGAGGAAGGGGTCAGAGCCACCTCATCCTGATTTAGAAGATATCCAGAAACAAAAGCTGGTGAAAACGCTTCTAAACCCCCAAACAATGAACTTGGCAAGGAGACAAGGCCACTCCTCTAAGAAAAAAACATTAAAAATAAAGTAGGTAATAAACCCACCTTCCTAAACACATGGTGAGGAGCTAATCCAATAGAGCCTCTTTCTCCCAATCATACTTATTTAGCCTTACACACAGGTTTTGTTCTCTCTCCAAAAAAGATGGCATCTGTTCAACAGGTGACAGCTGCTTACTGTGATACACAAATTCTTAAAATCACACTATTCGCCCATTTTTCCATCATCATCCATTTTGTCACCAAAGATCATGAGGAAAAAGGCCTCCTAAATTACTATTCTATTTTGGGAGGAATCAGAGAGGACTCTGAGCAAGAATCCAAAATCTGTTTTCTATTGTGAAGATATTCATTGATTTAAAAACCCTGAAGGTAAGTGGGAAGTAGAAAAAGGAGGTCATATGAAAGCAAAAAAAAAAGTAAACAAAAGAAAAAAAACCCCAACAAAATGAAAACATCCTACTTTTTCTTTCAAAACCCAATATCAGCCAGTGGTCAGCGAGTTTGAGCAGCACAGGTCAGGATCCATTTCCACCTGCTCTGAAACCCAGGATGGAAAAGCCAACTAATTCAGTAGATAATGATGCTTTCAATAGTTGGTACCAAGCTACACTTCCTAAATTGTAAGCCAGGTGCTCAATTAGCTCTTCTTTTAAAAAAAAAAAAAATCTTTTTTTAAAAACTTCATCATGGTAAAAACACTTAGCATGAGATCTATCCTCTTAATAAATTTTTAAGTGCACCATATAATATTGTTGACTCTAGGTTGAATGGTGTACAGCAGATCCCTAGAACATATCCATCTTGCTTAAATGAAACTTTATGCCTGTCGATTAGTAACTCCACTGCTGATTCTATGAATTTGACTGTTTTTGGTAACTCATCTAAGCAGAATCACACAATATTTGTCTGGCTTATTGCATTTAGTATAGTGTCCTTGAGGTTCCTCTGTGATGTCTCATATTGCAGGATTTCCTTGTTTTTTAAAGCTTAATAGGATTCCATTTTGTGTATACATTCCACATCTTGTTTATTCATTCAACAGTTGATGGACATCTAAGTTGCTTCCACATACTGGGTTATTGTGAATAGTTTTGCAATGAACTTGGGTGTACTGATATTTCTTTGAGATCCTGATTTCAATTCTTTTGGATAAATACTCAGAAATGGAAAGTTGGATCATCTGGTAGTTTTTCTTTTAATTTTTTGAGGAACATCCATCCTAGTTTGTTGAGAGTTTTTAATCATAAAAAATATTGAATTTCATCAAATGCTTTTTCTATACCTATTAAAATGATCACATATTTGTTATTCTTATTCTATAAATTAACTAATTTTCTCATACTGAACCATTCTTGGCATCCCAGAGGTATATCCCACTTATAACCACATATAATCCTTTTAATGTGCTGTTGGATTAGATTTGCTAGTATTATGCTGAGAAATTTTTCATCTATAGTCATCAGGGATATTGGCCTGCTGTGTTCATTCTTGTGGTATCTTCTTCTGGCTTTGGTATCAGGGTAATACTGGGCACATAACATGAGTTTGAAAGTGTTCCGGAGTTCCTGTCGTGGCACAGTGGTTAACGAATCTGACTAGGAACCATGAGGTTGCCGGTTCGGTCCCTGCCCTTGCTCAGTGGGTTGGCGATCTGGCGTTGCTGTGAGCTGCGGTGTAGATTGCAGACGCGGCTCGGATCCCGAGTTGCTATGGCTCTGGTGTAGGCCGGTGTCTACAGCTCCGATTCAACCCCTAGCCTGGGAACCTCCATATGCCGCGGGAGCAGCCCAAGAAATAGCAACAATAACAACAACAACAAAAAAAGACAAAAAAAAAAGAAAGTATTCCTTCCTCTTCAGTTTTTTTGGGGGCAAGATTTTAAGAAGAATTGGTGATATAAAGATCATAAATGACTACTATGGACAATTATATACCAACAAGGTGGATGACCTAGACAAAATGGATAAGTTTGTAGAAGCATATAACCTACCAAGACCAACCCATGACAAAAGAGAGAGTCTAAACAGAGCTATAACTGGCATGGGAATTGAATAATCAAAATAATTAACTACCTCTCAACAAAGAAGACCCCAGGACCAGATGGCTTCACAAGTGAATTCTATCAATTAGTTCTTTATTCTTGACAATTTGTCTCTTTAACTTCCAATTGTGCTATCATGGAAGGTGATGGTATCAGATAATCTTTCCTTCTTTAACCTGTTCTGACATAAATAAGTATAACCAAAAAGAGGGATCTTAATATTGGGTGTCACTAGCTCCACATTCTTTACGTGGGTAATAACTTTTCTGCTCACTTCTGTCAGTATAAACTCCTTTGGTTTAAGGAATTCTGATCAAGACTCCAGAAAAAATGTGCAGATTTGGACAGACTGTGTTCCTTGGATAACCATGTCCCTGAGAGAGTCAAACAAACAAACACAAACAAATTAGGAATGTCTACAGCTTCTCTGTTATCGTGTTCTCATTTATAAATTGGTATATTTATGGAAAGTAAGCTTTTCTGAGTAAGCTATTTTCAGTAACATTCCAGAGGCAAGAAATTCAAAGTCTGTTTTGCTTAAATTGCAAAGAAAAAATCTAAGGGGGGTAGTGGAACAAACAGTTGAGCAAAAAAGCTGATGAATGTAACCTGATTTGATAGAACTCATTTGCTTAAGGTGTTGTCTTTTGGCCAGCACCGCTGGGGCTGAAGCCTCCAACCCTGGAATGATTTTCGAGTGGCTTGATGATCTGAGCTGACCAGCGTGGCCTTTGACTCTTCTCCAGAGTCACCCACCTGCAGCTGGAGGGCAGCACCCTGTGCACATGGCTTCTGAGGTTCTGCCCATCCAGCTCAGGGTTTCCCCACTCCTACCTACAGCCTTAAGCAGCTTGCATCACATAATTTATACACTTGCCTGGCTGCTGTAGGCACAAGCGTCTGCATCCCCTAGACCCTCTCTTAAAGGTGGCAGACTCAGTGGCAAATTCATTCTAAGAACCTTTGAAAGAGACACAAAAACATAGAAATCGCCTGCCTCCAGTATGCCCCATGGCCACCTGGGCACCTCCCCAGCAGGCATTCTTGTGTACATAGCCTTGATTTTAGAACATAATTCAAGTCTGGGTTGACCTAACCAGGCAGGCCCACCCATCCGACCCCACTGCAGCCTGATGGTGTGAGAATTTTCAGGTCTTCTACAGGCTTCCTAGACAAAAGGGTCCAGTCCTGAACTAGACCTTCCTTGGGGTTCATGCTTGAACCAACAGTTCCTGCCACCACCACCCTGCCCTCAGTGTAACACCTTGACCTCAATCCTAGCATCAATCCACCTATGTTGATTTCTCTCTCCCAGCTCAGAGAGACCTTCCCTGACACCCATCGTTCAAGACAGGGGTTGTTTTGTGCTCTTACAGAGATTTGAAGACCACAGTGGGGGTCCTAGTGCCTAAGAGTTTCCTAGAAAAGCCGTAATTCAGAGTTTTGGTCTTTCTCTGTAACTGGGCATGGTCTTTAAGCATGAGCTGGCTCTGAAGCTTGAGGAAGGCTGTGGACACTTTACTGCCCAGGTGTCGGCCAAAATCCATGCCTACAGCATTCACACACCCTCAAGGACTAAGATGGTGCCTTCTAAAATCTCACATGCTGAAAATTTAGTTCTCTTCCTGAGAAATATTCTAGTACCGGCTCTCAAGAGAAAAACTTTTTCTCTAAGAGTGATGCCCGCTAATTTCAGAATTAGAATACTGGTGTTCTCATCTTGAATTAGCCTTTATAAGCAGCGTGGTTTATTTCTTCCAATCTTTATTTTGAACATATGTTAGAATTAGAACTAGTTATATGAAATATATTGGAATCATGTTTTCAATACTGTTCTTTCCATTTAACACTTAGTAAACTTTTTAAAAAAATAAAACGAACTTTTTACTTTGAAAGCAATAGTCAATGGAATGCTAGCAAATAAAAAGTAAAGGAGTCTTGCTTCAACTTGGACTCGCCAAACACATACAGTAGTGCTGCCCAGGGAGACACAACTTTACCTGTTGTTCTTCTGAAACAATTTAAAAGTCTATGCTTCTTCCTCTATTTGGTCATTTATCAGATTAGGCTTAATCTATTAACTTTCCAGAGTGTGGAAAGGTCCCTCTTCCTCTTCCTCTCTGCCCCACTCCAATTTGAAGAATTTAATGCCTTCATTCTGCGTTTATAACTTTTGGTGACATACATGAGTCTCTATTTCATATTTCACTGCATTTAGTCATTTCCTCCTGTTTTTCCACCAGGTAAGTAGAGGAAAGAAATAGCCGCCTACCCCTGCAGCCCTTGGCTCTTCAGCAGAGAGGTACAGGGTGGACCTCTGTACCACTTTTCTTGGATGGGGTTTCTAACAGATACATTCTCTTCTTCAATGGTACTGAAAGGGTTTATCTGTGCTTGGCCTATAGGTTGATATTAAATACTGAAAGAGTGAAGTTTTATAGTACTACAAAGATGAAAATATGTTAGAAGAACCAAACAGTAAAGTTGGACATATAAGAATAAAATACCTAAAGCATTAAACCTGTGCCTCTTGAAGGAGAAAGACCCAGTTTTTTTGATTGATGCTGTGGCTCCCATACTGCAGCTGAGGTGCCCTGCAATAGCAATGCATCTCACAGAGACTCTAGGGTATTTCAAATCCTTGTGGGGGAGACTGCATCCTTGACATCTGGTCCCCTACATGTGGACAACTAGCTCAAGGTCATTTGCGCTTTTAGCACCAGAGAGAATTCTGTTCTTTGTCAAAGATAGTCACTGTAATAAAATAAAAAGAAAGGAAGCAAGTGGTAGCATATTAGTATGCAAGGGCTGCTATAACCAAATACCATAGACTGGGAGGCTTAAAAAACAGAAAAGTATTTTCTCACATTTCTGAAGGCTGGGAGTCCAAGATCAAGGTGTCGGCAGAGTCTGTCTCCACGGCCTGCAGGTGGCTGCTGAAGGGGTTAGGACATGCCACCCCCAGATATACCACTTTGGTATAAGGACTTGATAGCTCTGAAAGCATTTGAGAATCAATGGATGCAGGAAGGGTTCTTTGCTCTCTCTTATCTGCCCAAAGCAGGGCATAAATGTCCCTTTGTGAAGGCGCTCCCCTCCCCCGGAAGAGAGACTCTAATCACCAGAGGAGGAGGTCACACCACAGGAGTTTGCATAAAAAGACCTCATTAATATAACGTTTATCATCCAATACTTCCCTCATCTATTTCCTCATCATTTCCTTAAGACTTATCTTCCACTGAAGCCAAACCCCCTAACTTTGTTAAGATGTTGTATATGTTCCTGAATCTAACTGCCTTTTTGAGTTCACATCTTTCCTGTGAACTCCCATGCATGCAAATAGTAATAAAAATTGTGTCTCTTTTCTCCTGTTAATCTGTTAGTTTAATCTGTAGCTCCCTAACCACTGAACCTAAGAGGGTAGATGAGCAGGTTTCCTCCTAAAGCCACTTTCAACTGTGTCCCCACAGGGTTTTTTCTCTGTGCACAGCTGTCCCAGATGTCTCTTTATTCGTATAAAGACACCAGACCTGTTGAATTAGGCCCCACCCATGTGACTTAACTCTAGCCACCTCTTTAAAGACTCCAAATACAGTCATATTGAAGATTAGGTCTTCAACATACGAATTTTAGGGATCCGAGTCAGTGCATAACAGATGGTGTTCCATCTAAGGCTGATACTTGAAAAGTTATTCAGTGCCCAACAGGCATACGTCCAAAGAGTAAGAAATTGTGTTTATTAAAGAATGAAATAAAATTTTTTTCTTTTTTCTTTTTTTTTTGCTTTTTAGGGCCACACCTGTGGCATATGGAGGTTCCCAGGCTAGGGGTTGAATTGGAGCTGTAGCCGCTGGCCTACACCACAGCCACAGCAACGCCGGACCCCAGATGCATCTGCGGACCTACACCACAGCTCACAGCAACACCACATCCTTAACCCACTGACCAAGGCCATGGATCAAAACTGCATCCTCAGGGATGCTAGTCAGACTTGTTTCCGCTGAGCTACAATGGGAACTCCTAAAAAATTGTTTTTCTTTCAATTTATATACATATATATACATATTTTTTCATCAGTTACTCTGTTGTTAGGGTGTAAACTCTCATCAAATTGCTTGAACTGAACTCCTCAGTAAATAGACAGTTGGTATTTCTTTGGCACAGGGGCACCATGGGACAATGTCCGAGGCCCTCGGGTGCTGTGGATGGAGGACATTCAGGCTGGTCTGACGGTCGATCTTCTCTGCAGGCATAGATGATGTGAGGTCCCCACCCTCACTTTAGTGACCATCCTCACTCATGTCCAGAGGAACTCTGCTCTACACAGCCTACTGATACGAGCCACAGAGGAATAGAGGCCTGGTAGAAACTTTTGACTTTTCAATAAGCATTACCTTTGGCTTTGAAGGTAAACAATGAAAACCAAACCAAACTCCAAACACCTCATTCATTTTTTTTTAAATGATTTTTACTTTTTCCATTATAGTTGGTTTACAGTGTTCTGCCCATTTTCTACAGCAAAGTGACGCAGTCTCTCTCTCTCTCTCTCTCACACACACACACACACACACACATATACACACAGCATTCTTTTTCTCACATTATCCTCTATCCATTCAGTTTTAAAAAGAAAAATCTATGCATAGCACCATTGGGCAAAATGGGCCTGTCTCCTATTCACACATGCCCACCCCCACTCCCAATCCTGGATGAAGTGGAGGAAGGGAAGAGAAAGCAGAGGCAGGTGCTGGAGTGACGTCTTCACCAACCCCATGGGACGACTACTGGAGGGGGAGGGTTTGGGAGTCCATGTGTTCAGTCCCGAGGGATGACTCAGGAGGGCAAACAGAACCCCAGAGACCAGGGCTCTGGGTGACAGAGGAAGAGGAGTGCTGGCAGTGGGACTGGGAATTAGAACTCAGTGTACCCCAACCTGGATGATCGAAGAACAGACTGACTTTACTGGGAAGTGACTAAAGTGACTACTTGATCTTCTCCGTTACATGGAATGGAGCTCAAAGTAAAAGTTAAAAATCACACATGGGAAAATAAAAGATACATTTTTACATGTTTGAGGTTTTTTTTTTTTAATGGCCACACCCCCAGCATACAGAAGCTCCCGGTGCCAGGGAGTGACCAGAGCCACTGCAGTTGGATTCCTAAGCCACTGAGCCACAGGGGGAGCACCCATGTTCAAGTTTTTAGATAGAAAATGTCACACCACTGTCAGCTCCATTACTTTATGATATTTTTTTCTTTATAGGAAAGAAACAAAGAACTAAAAAACCTTTGAGACCCAACAGATGAATGTGGAGAATGTGGAGAGGTTGTTTCTGGGAGTGAAGCTCTGCTGGCACATTGACTATTGGACTTCAGAATTTTCCCCAAACTGTGAAGGAATACAATTTTGTCGTTTTAAGCAAACTTGCAGTGGTTTGTTACAGCAACCTTAGGAAACTAAGCACTTATCCAGTGCTCAGTCACACTCACTCCTGTGCCCTGCTGGGCCTTGCACCCACAGTGGCCTATTTACTCATTTACTGTCCAGGAACACTTTCTTGGGGGCCAGGCATACCTGGAGGCTCCGGCGAGAGAAGAAAGCAGCCCAGATCAGTCCCCACCTGCCTGGAGAGCAAAGCTTAGTTATTATAGACCACAGTTCTGAGTAACCAAACAACGATGCTGGAGGGGCAACGTGGAGGTGGCGGTGAGTGACAGCCCATGAGGAAGGGCAAGTGAAGCAAGGGCAGCGAGACTGTCATCAAGGAGCCCCAGGGGAAGGGACTCGCAGGTGAGAAAGCGACCGCAATGCAGAGAGCCAGCTCTTTGGAGAACATCTGCGCTGAGTGTGGAAGAAAAACCAAGTGACTGGAGGGCCCTTGGGGTTGGTGGGTTTTTCCACTTAATGATAAAGGTGTTGCAGCAGCAATGCTGCAAGAAGTGCCAGGAGAAAGGAAGGGATGAGGTGGGAGAGCGGTAGGATGACACAGGGTGGGCCTCGATGGGGAAGGTGGGGACCCGGCCAACAGGGGGTTGGCGCCCCCAAGCAGGCGGGTGGGAGACGATGGGGGGGGGGGGCACCTCTTTTCCCAGCTGAAAACTAGCGTGGAGCCAGGCGTCCTGCCCAAAAGTGACATGGCAGTGACCAGACAACCTCAGACTGCGGCACAGCCCGCCCGCCACCCTGTTCCTTCCCACAAAGCTGCCCCTAAGTCTGTGGGTCAAATGCCCTCAGCGGCTTCCGGTTGCTTCCAAAACGACAGTATGAACCCTGCACAAGAGACCCATAGACGCCACCCCCCCCCCAGGTTAAAAGCAGCCAACTGCCCAAGAGGGACACTCCTGGCCCTCCTCCCAGTCCAACCGTCAGAGCGAACCCACACTTGTCACCTCAAAGCCCATTCATAACTCCCAGGGCATGGACACAGAATCTAGGGAAGGAGATAAAGTCTAACCTTTTTCTTTTCCTCGGTGCTTAGCCTACTTGCATGGGCTCACAGCAGGACACGCGCAGAAGCCTCGCCCCCAGCCCTTCCGACCAGAACTCCCGGTGCAAAACGGGCCTGGCTGGGGCCATGCGCAGAGGCGCTGCGCTGGCGCCTCAATCCAAGATGGCGGCGGCGGCGGGCCGTGTGCAGCGAGGCTTCACTGGCACCTTGGTCCAATATGGCGGCGGCAGCGGGCCGTGTGTAGCACAGCTGCGCAGCTCGAAGAGAACCCCGCCCCCTTCCTGCCTTGCATGGAAAGCTGGCACACCCAGCCTGGCGTGGGGAGTCTGGGTGTATGTCTACAGCTGCTTTCAGCTAGGTTCGCTGATGGCAGGGTAAGTTGCCTTCTTCTGAACGAAAGTCGCCTTTGTTGCATTGGCACCAGCGACTGGGAGCGAGGACCTTTATTGAGGCCGGATTCGTGGGACGGGCAACAGCTATTTGCAGGAGGCAGCCCTGGGGGTGGGGGCGGACGCAGCCCAGGCCGGTGCAGGCAGCACGCTCAGCTTTGGGTCACTGGGGACCCTCATGCTCCGCGGGACCAGCTCTGCGCATTTCCCCAGAGAATCTGGAAACCCGGAGTATTCTGCAAAAACTCGCCCTTCCAGAACGCTCCACAAGCTGCAGCAGAGCCCTCTGCGGGCTGCAGCTGGGCTACGAGGCCCCGGTTAGTTGCTCTGGATTTTCAGAACCTGAGCCGCCTTCCCCGGCCACCCTCCACCCTTCCTCCTGGCTCCTACAGACACCCACTTCCCGGGGCGTCCGGTAATCACCGTTTCCCGAGGCAGAGGACCCGGCGGATGGTGGCTCACCTCTTGTGAACAGTTAGCCCCCTCGCGGGTTCCTGGCCTGAGGCCTGGGGTTGCCTCCTCCGACTCTGCCCCGCCTCTCGAGTGAGCAGATGACGGCACCTGTAAGTGCTCAGGTGCAGCCATCAGGCTCTATCACTGGTCTTGTCACCCCTGTTCCTCCTTGGTGGGGGTGGCGGTCACTGGGGAGAGCCGGCCTCCCGTGCGGACATGAGCCCGGTTCAGCGCTGAACAGAGGTGGTGTCTGCAGCTCCTGATCTCTCTGACAGTGATGACCACAGGCCAGCTAGACCCAAGGCCCAGAAAGCATGGAGTCAGGAGAGCAGCCTGGCCAGCCACTGGTGTGGGTGGGCTTGCAGGGTTTGCTGAACGACTTAATGCAACAAATGGCCTGCCCCTGAGCCACACCTGCTTTCTGAGCTCCACAGGGGAGCTGGTTTCTTTTTTCTTGCTTTTCTTCTGTGGCCCCTCGAGGGCCTTGGGATGGTTTTCCTCCTTCAGTTTGGACGGCAAGACTCCCTCTTTCAAATTATTTTAAAAAAAATTTTCCGCACATTTCTCCAGTTCTTTGGGGAGCATATGGTTTCCAGATAATCTGGTGCCAGACAGCCTTCAGCAGGAAAACATTTTGTGCTAACTGTTCTATTTTGGTTTTGAGTCCTCTTCCTCTCCCCCCAGCAGACATAAATCGTATGTAAATATCTGCCAGGAGGACAACCTCATGAAACAGAAGCAGAAAGACAGCTGAGCAGCGGCTGGAATGGGGCATGCATGGTGGACAGAGGAGCAAGATTCAGATGGTAAGTGCAGGCAGGACTCAGGCGTTCCAGCAGCCCTGCTTTTCTTTCTTTCTTTTTGAAATTTATTTTTATTTTTTGGACCGAACTCATTTTTGGCATGGAAAAGTTCCTGGGCCAGGAATCGAACCCACACCTCAGCAGTGACTCGAGGCATGGCGGTGACAATGCCAGACCTACTAACTGCTAGGCCACCAGGGAACTCCAGCAGCCCTGCCTTTCAAAGAGATGGTGACTATTTAGCACAAAAGGGAATGGAAATGAAGAGCTGGATGTGTTTAAACCTTCCAGGCCAACGACCAGCCTGCCTGTCCCTCTGTCCTGGGCCCACATCTGGTCACCTGACCTGAGCACAACGGGAGCCGGGGACATGCCACCCTGAGGGCCTGCAAGGGACATGGCCCTGCACTGTTGTCTCTCCTGCTGAATATCAGAAGGCCACTGAGAACAGTCTAGGAGTGTTCAGCAGGACTCCCATTTTAATCTGTGTGAAAACGGCACGGCCATAACCTGTGAACAGGCGGTAAGCCCAGTTGAGAGGCAGGCAGGCTGTTTGCTGTGGCTGCTGCAGCTCCAATAATGCCTGACAGGAAGGACCAGGGTGTGTACACACACACACTCCAGAGCCCAGCCCTGCACCAGGGCATGTACCCACCCACCCACCCAGAGCCCAGCCTTGCACCAGGGCATGTACACATACACACACACACACACACGCGCGCGCGCGCACACATACACATACAGGCCCTGCACCAAGTTCCCCTGTGTTACCTCCCTCCAGCCTAATAGCTCAGGATGTGGGTGGTATCTCAACTCCTACTTTATAGATCATGAAACTCAGCTTAGAAAAGTCAGTCTGTGCTGGGAGCCACACAGCCCTAAACAGAGACACCCTCAGGCTCCTCGCTCCCCAGCAGTTCTGCCTTCTCTCTTCCATGACCATCCCTACCCCTCAGTAATAATGGTGACAGTTTGGGGAACTGTTGCATCACATGGGGTGCTTTCCCCAGAGGATCCGAGTTCACCTGTGTCTACACCTGCCAGGGGACACACAGTCTTGGCCAACATTTCTGCCGGGTCAGGCTCCTTCCAGCAAGGCTGACCCACCCAGCCTGCTCCCTGGGCGGCCAGTGGAAACCAGAGGACCCTCACAGCTTCCCAAGGGCCCTGCCTGATCCCTTCTGGCCCCAGAGCAGTCCTTCTTCAGGCCTGACCCTCTGCTTTTGTGCACATTAGAAGCTCTTCTGAAGCCCAATTTTAGAACTGAACAGAAGAGTGATGAGTAAGAAATTCTGTTAATGGTTCACTTTGGCCAAGCAGCCCGGGGCATCTCTGAGGCCCAGAAGCAGCTCATGCCCTGAGCCCTCCCAGGTTCATGCCTGGACCAGCGATAGGAGATGAAATAGCTCTGAGGGTGGAGCAGTGAGACCTGGGCCACAAGACCACATAGAATAGTTGGTCACCAAATCCTTTTTCCTAAGTTCCGGTTTGGAAAGTCTGACTTGACATTCATGGAAGTGATCCTGGCATTTACTTTTTATGACAAGAACAAGCCCAGTCAAATCATCGTCCCATACTCCCTGTCACTTAGGGCATGACCGGAGGTCCTGGATTGGGGCAAGAGGGGAACAGAGACCCATGTGGCACTCTTGACGGCTTCTTAATGAGTGGTCAATTCCGTTGCATCAGGGGAATCAGAGTCTGAGGAAAGGACTTTGGGTTTTGTTGTTTCATTCTTAAAAACATACCTTTTAGGGACTTCCAGTTGTGGCACAGCGGAAACGAACCCGATTAGTATCCATGAGGATGCAGTTTCTACCCCTGGCCTCGCTCAGTGGGTTAAGGATCAGGTGTTGCTGTGAACTGTGGTGTAGGTCACAGACACGACTTGGATCTGGCATTGCTATGGCTGTGGTGTAGGCCGGCAGCTGCAGCTCTGATTTGACCCCTCGCCTGGGAACCTGCACATGCTGTGGTGTGGCCCTAAAAAGCAAACAAAAGAATGAAAACATACCTTTTCTAAGAACTTGGCAGTTTAAGTTCCAGCCATCATCAATCACATTCCTCAGGCTCAGAAATCATGGAAATGCGTGCAAAACGTTTGTTAGTTCTTCTCAGAAAAGGAAGGAATTCTTTCAGATGAAAAGTAAACAGACACATCAAGAACATTGGCCTAAATTCAATTCTCTACTTTTAAGTAACTGGAAGGGAGAGAAAAGTGGTACCCTTTTCACTTTTCTTGATTGGTGTAAAGAACACTTTTAGAGGAAGGCACACTTGCCCCTTGAGGCATCTGTGGATCTGTGGCTACATCCTCAGCCTGTGAGATCCACCAAGGTCTATACTCACTGAACCAAGAGTCAGATTCATCAAAGAACCACCCCCACCTCCCCGGTCCATTTCCCATTTGTGCCTTTTTCACACCGTGGTAAAATTTAGCATCTCATCATATCACTTAAAACTTAGCATCTTAACCATTTCTGAGCGATTTGGTGGCACCAAGTACAGTCACAAAATGTGTGGCCACCTCCCAAACCTGTTCCTCTTCCCAAACAGAAATCCACCACCTACTAAGTGCTAGCTCCCCACTGCCTGCACCCCACACCTGGCATCTACCATCTACTTGCTCTCTTTGTGAATCTGTCTACTCTAGAGGCCTCATACAAATGGAATCACACAGTGTATGTCCTTTTGTGACTGGCTTACTTCACTCTGTCAAGTCTGGAAAGTTCAACCATATTGTAGCCAGTGTCAGAATTTCTTTTTTTTTTTTTTTTCTTTTTTGGCCACCCCACAGCATATGGAGTTCCTGGGCCAGGGATCAGATCACAGCCACAGGGACAACCTATGCCACAGCTGCGGCAACACAGGATCCCTAACCCACTGTGCCAGGCCAGGGATTGAACCTGCATCCCAATGCATCCAAGGTGCCACTGATCCCGTTGTGCCCTATGGGGGACTCCAGAATTTTCTTCCTTTTTAACTCTGCATAATATTCCGTTCTACGGAGGGACCACACTTTGTTTATTGGTTCATCTATAGATGGAGACTCGGTGGCTTCGACCTTTTGGCTCCTGTGAGTAATGCTGCTGTAAATATGTGGTACAAATATCTATTTGAATTCCTACTTTTGATTCTTTTGGGTTTCTACCCAAAGTGGAATTCCTGGGCCATGCAGTAACTCTGTGTTTAATTTCTTGAGGAACTGTTTCCCATAGAGGCTGCACCAATTTACACTAGTGGCAGCAAAGCACGTGTATTCCAACACTGACTCCTTCAGGAGGGTAATCATTGCCCGCCTCTTGCTGGCTGAGAATCAGAATTCGTTTGAAGTGATAGTCTAATGAGTATTAGACGTTCTGCCGCTGCCTTGTTTGTCTTCTCTGGCGGCGACCTTAGGCGCGTCTCTAGCACGACCTCTCTTCAGACATTATCGGTTCCAAGAAAACAAATGAGAGCTTGATAATTGGGTATTTTGGAGGAATGCGCGTTCCTCTCCATCTTCCCGGAACCCACTGCATTCTTCGGGCCCCCTGAGTCTTCAGAACACTCAGGCCAATGATCCTGAAGCTGTTTTTCTAACCACAATTATCCAAATCCTGTTTTGTTTTCCATTTCCTTTCCAAGGACTCCATTTGAGTCACTTAAGTTTTGAGGGCAGTCAGGATATTTTCCTGGGTTGTGTCTGAAGGCCAGTCCATGGCCTCAACAGTTGGCACCTACGAGGCCACCTGCCAGGTAGTCAGTGGAGGAGCTTTGGCTTCAATGTGTTCTTCGATATGGCTAATGATTAACATTTGTGGCTTAAGGGCTCCAGGGAGTAACATCCCCACAGGGCTTGTTTGCTGTTGGGCTGCCCAGTGTACCTGTGCCCAGATGGACATTAATCCCTAGCCCCCTGTGACTCAGGCTATGGGAAGAGAAGGGCAAAGAGACCATGAGACTTAGGGGGCATTTCCACCCCTAAGACCCCTGTTGGACAAGGACTGATATAGGTAACTGGGCAAGGCCAGTGGGAGAAAACCACATCTTTCTAGACTCTACATTGGTAACCCCCATCTTTAAGGGATTAAAAGCCCTTATCAGACAATAGAGAGGGGCCTCTTCCTCCCCCTCCCAGCCTGTCCTGGGAGTTGTTTGCTTTCCTGTAGTAAAGACTTTGCTTGCTTGTTGCCTGTGTGTTCACAAAGTTCATTCTTTGGCTCCATGAACAAGAACCTGGATTCCGCTAACATCTTTCTGGCATCACCAGGACCTCCATCTCACCTGAGTGCAAATCTCTGCTTGGCAGAGCGTGTGGAGGGCTAGAGAGGGGAGTAGGCTGCCCAGTGTCCTGCTTGTCACGCAAGGAAACTGGTGTCATGGCTCTTCTCCAGAGTTGGTCAGGACCCCTCCCGAAGCTCTCGGTGTTTGCTGTGCCTCAGATGTCGTCATTATCTGGGCGACCTCGCTTGTGCAGAATGCTTGAAAGTCAGCACCTGCCAGAAGGATAGTGACATGGCGCCCTTGTGCTGGGTTGGTGCTTTGATAAGAAACAGATCCTGCTTCCAAGGCCAAAGTGAACCTGGCAAACTCAGCTATGAGATTAGAAGTGCATGGAACGTGAGAAACTGCTAGTGACAGAGGGACAATTTGGGATGTGGCCTCTTCCAGGAAGAGAATCCACTGTGTCCTCATTATGCTGATGAAATTGCTCCCAGGCCCAGGTGCCCGGGACTCATCAGCTGTCACTCCTGTCGTGCTTTTGAGAGGGGTTGTGGGGGGACGGGCGGGAGATCAGGTTCTTTCTCCTACCTTTCTTTTTTCTTGTAAATATAAAAACCTTTGCCCTCAAAGGTGAGCCACTTATAAAGAAAGGCTAAAAAGAACAAAAGAAAAGGGGGCTAAAAATGAAAACAATAGACGTTTCATCCATGTTGGGGCGAGATGGAGAGCTGTCTCACAGGACACCTGTGACTGCAAAGTGACAGAATGCATCTCGGCACACAGTGAGCCCGCCCCTTTGGCGCTCATCCCACTGAGTCTGTTGGCGTCTACACACTTGCAGGAGGCAGTATTTCTGCTTTTCCA
The DNA here is from genome assembly GCF_016906955.1 of Phacochoerus africanus. NCBI lineage: Eukaryota > Metazoa > Chordata > Mammalia > Artiodactyla > Suidae > Phacochoerus > Phacochoerus africanus. Next base: position 53,384,916 of record NC_062548.1, on the reverse strand, counting down.
ATGATGAAAGCAGCCACGGACCCCCCCTTCCCGTTAAGTCCGTTGGCAGAACTGCATGTTGTCGGTATCAGCCACTGAAGTGGAGTCTCTTAAAATAGGCCTTTGGGACTGGGTGACACGGCAGCTAAGTGCTGTGTAAAAATAGACGGCCGTGCGGGGTCTGCACTTGCCCTGACGCACGCTCACCACCCCCTCTAGGCTGTCAGCGCCTCTGTCCTCTGAGGTCCCACCTACTCCCTGTTATCTGCCTGCTTCTTAACTCCACTTGCTCTCTTCCTCGTGGTCGAACCCGGAATGGTTTCTGGGTAAGGCACAGTAAAACACAGCCTCCGGCGTTTGGAGACCGAAGCACATCGTTAGATACCCATTCATCAGAAAAATGATACAGGTGTGTAGTTAGTCTGGATCTCCACAAACAGTCAACCCCAAGATTAGGGTGGTAAGGTATCATTTAGAGCAGTCTAGCAAGTGGGAAGATCTTAAACTTGAATATGTTTTGAGGTTACTGCTGTTGTTTTCATGGCACTTTGATACTACTCTTGCCCTCCTTATTTTTGAGCAGGTATCGAAGAATCCCTCATCTGGCCAGCCTTCTGGTCTCGCCAGGACTGCCATGCACTGCTGTGTGTGTTGTGCACTGCTCAAGACCAGAGGGCATCCTACCCAGGACTCTGGGGTTAACAGTGCCTCCTGGAGCCCTGCGGTGGACAGCCCACCCACTCATGACATCCTTGATCTTGTCTTCTCAGTTCTTTCTGTTCTGTAGATCCTGATGTGGCTGGTAGGTAGGAATGGTGAGAGCTTCAGGAAGGGGGACGTTTGAACTGGAAGGCACTTTGTAGTCCCTTTCTGGCCAGATTTCACTGTTGTGTTTGTTACCCACGCCGTCTCCATTTTCCTTTTTTTTTTTTTTTTAGGACCGAAGTCATGGCATATGGAAGTTTCCAGGCTAGGGGTCCAGTCAGAGCTGCAGCTGCCAGCTTACACCACAGCCATAGCAACTCAGGAGCTGAGCTGTGTCTGTGACCTACACTTCAGCTCACAGCAACACCAGATCCTTAACCCACCGAGCAAAGCTGGGAATTGAACTCATATCCTCATGGATACTAGTCAGGTTTGTTACCCTGAGCCACAAAGGGAACTCCTCCTTTTTCCTTTTAATTGATCAAATTAAAAGATAATTGGTCTTGTTCTAGGACGTTGGAGAACATATTTAGGACTATGGGCAAGAGTGAGTTCTCCCTCAAAGCCACTCTTTGCTCTCATTTCTGGGCCCCTGCCATCCACCAACCTGAGAAAGATAAGGATGTCGATAAGCGTCTCTTTCATTATTTTTAAATTATTTTTATTTTTTTCCATTGTAGCTGGTTTAGTGTTCTGTCATTTTTCTACTGTACAGCAAAGTGACCCAGTCACACATAAATATATACATTCTTTTTCTCACATTATCCTCCATCCTGCTCCATCACAAGTGACTAGACAGAGTTCCCAGTGCTGTATAGCAGGATCTCATTGCTTATCCATTCCAAAGGCAATAGTTTGCATCTATTTCTTTCATTATTTTTCTCACCTTCATTTTCTCTGTTTGCTCTTTCTGGAACACCAGTTATCTTGAATGAAGCCACTAGTTTTCTTATTTATTTTTTTTCTTTTCTGTTTCCTTCTTTTGTCTTTTTATTGTTTTCTATGAGATTTCTTTAATTTTTAACTTCAGCCCTTCAAACTGAATTTTTACTTTTGCTCTCATAAATTTATTTTTTGAATCCATTTTGGTCATGAAATGCTCCTTTTTTAATTAAATCTTGTTCTTATTTCATGAGTATAGAATCTTATCTCTAAGCATACTAATTTTAGTTATTTTTTTAAAAATTATTTTACTGCTGCATTTTCTGTTTCTTACGAGTTTGTTTTTCTAGTGTTGGGTTTCGTTGCTGCCTTTCATGTTAGAGATTTTCTTAATCTTTGATCTTTTCCTGTACTTTCATAAAATTTAAGACTTCAGAAGCCTTAGGTAAATTCCCTTTATTTCTCATAGCATGATATTACTCATCTTCTATAAGCCAAAATTGCCTTCAGAAAAGAATATCAGATTCCACTTTTGATCCACTGTGATTCGATTTTAGTTGAGTGTTACATGTCTGATACTACACTTAAAAAGCATTTTAAGAATTATAACTTACAATTTTCAAAGTGTGAAGTACACATTTCTAGTATTATACTCAAAAATGTTCTTAAAAAGAAATATTCCTGGATGAACTTAGTTTAACATGTTGGTCTTTATTGCTAGAGATCACCTTGCAAGAAAGTGAGGCATTTGTCACCGTGGCCAGGAAGTATGGGGTGGGGAGTGGGACAAAAGCGATGGGCCTGGGGTGGGGAAGAGGCTTGGAGATGAGCTCCAGGGTGGGGGGACAGATGGGAAGGCTGGTCCCCACAGAGAACTGGGGGTAGTAGCTGGCAGCATGAAATTCTATGTGCCCAGCACGGTGTGTGCCAAACTCTTGGGTCCCCTTGTTTATTTATTCATTTATTTATTTTGTCTTTTTTCTATTTAGGGCCGCACCCGCAGCATATGGAAGCTCCCAGGCCAGGGGTCAAATCGGAGCTACAGCTGCCTGCCCACACCACAGCCATGGCCACTCAGGATCCGAGCAGCGTCTGCAGCCTACACCACAGCTCACTGCAACGCCAGATCCTTAACCCACTGAGTGAGGCCGGGGATTGAACCCAAGTCCTCATCGATGTTAGTCAGGTTCGTTAACTGCTGAGCCACGACGGGGACTCCCCCTCTTGCTTATTCTTTACAGTTGTACGATATCTTTTTCCTGTTTTGCAGATGAAAACCCCGATGATCAGAGATAAAGCAAAATGCTTAGATGTATGAGTTCTAGTAAGTGACAGAATTGCCATTGAAGTCTAGTTTTGCCTGAGTCCGAACCCTGGATCACAGGCAGCCTCCAGACCAGATGATCATGTGGACATCTGTACTGGGGACGTCAGGATGAAGAGGCAGAAATAGAGCCTCTAGAGTTCTAAGTCTGCTTCCTTACTCAGAAAAGTGTGTTTTCATGCCTTTCTCTTTGGGACTTCTGGCTCCCATCAGGCAATAATACCAGCTCTTCCTCCCGTCGCTGAAGCACCACACTCTTCCTGTTTGAGAGGCAGCTTTCATGGTGATGGGGCTTGAACTCTGCTCTAAGCAGGCAGCAGTTTCTTACTGCCTGGTGTCAAGGCTGCTGCTGTCATAAATCCATACTCCTCGGGCCTCCAGAGGCAGCTGGATTCTGGGAGTTGTCAGTGGTTGCTTTGCTGATGGTTCTTGCCGGGTGATGAGCAGTGCCAGAAGGCCCCTCCTGATCCTGGGACCTTACCTGCTAGGTGTGTGTGCAGAGGCTAGCAACTTTTCAGGCATTTCACCCTCTACTCAAAGAAGGGAAGTCTGAAAATGAAAGCCCCGTTTCGGCTGAGTGCTTGCTCTTTGGGCAACCTCAGAAGCAGAAGAGCAGACCTGCAGAGATTTAAGGTGCTCTGTATTTCTGAGTTACCAGCATATGCTCTTTTCTCTTGAACTCTCACAAACTCAGGTTTGATAATTAGTAGCCCACTGACCTGGGGTCAGAGTTCCTGAATCAGGAAGAACAAGGAAACAGCTCCTGAATTAGGAATAGCCAGGGAACAGAGCAACTGAATCAGGAATAGCCAGGGATCAGCTCTCGAAGGAAAGCACAACACCCCCTTCCAATGAGTGTGAGATTGCTATTCTCGGGCAAGAAAATTCCAGCACCACCAAGGCCTGATTTTGAAGTTTTAAAATTCCAGCGCAGAATCCTCGTTATCCTCTGGGGTTCTGCCAGCTCCTGAAGTAGAAGCCAGCCTGGTTGCTTGCCTTGGCCTCCAGGGTGGAGAGCTCTTGAAGGCATTCAGGCTGGATCCCCCAAGGGTGGAATTGCTGCTTCTCAGGGACTCATTAGCCTGTTTCGTCCTAGAAGCTCAGTTTCTGCCTGAAAATCAGGCCCACACTTGCAGGGAAGAGTTTGCTCTTAGATGCTGTAGCCTCTTCTGCCCTCAGCAGAGCACTCCCGGCCTTTCTGGGGGTGCGGACAGACGTCCTGATCTTGTTGGCAGGGCAGGCCCCAGAGGGGAGGTGGTGGCCTGAGCCCTTATTATTATAAATAGTCTCCGCTCTCCAAAGAGAGGCCTGTGTGACTATCTCAAGTTGCACGTTAACAGAGTTCTAGAGAAAGCAAAGTTTCCAGTCGCCTTTTTGATAAACACATTCTTGGAAAAGGGCAGCCTGCTACCTAGTGAGCCACCCTGGGGAAGGTATTTTGAGCGAGTCTGAGGCTGTCTGGACTCTCTGTGCCCACAGTTTGAAGTCTCGCTGGTTCCATCCTCAAAAGTGACGTGTCCGGGCCAACCAGCAATTTTTATCAGCATTGGCACGATGTCTAATTTCGGGGCCGTGGGGGACCTGGATCCTGGACGAGGGATTTTCCAGGGCCTCCTCTCTGGCTGGATGTCCCCTGCCAGCATCATGCCCATGGCTGCAGGGTTGTGAGGAGTGGGGTTCTGTATATCTTTCAAAGTTCTGCCACTTGTCACTTGCCCTTTTGTGTGAACTCTGCTGTCCAGCACACATGGTCAGGCCTTTCATGGGAGTGGCCTCTTGAGAATCAGTTTCTGAAATGGCTCCCAGTCTTGTTATCCGGGACAGGTCAGGAGAGAGAGAGAGAGAGAGAGACAGAGGGAGAGTGTGTGTGTGTGTGTGTGTGTGTGTGTGGTCTCAGAGGCGCCATTCTTCCTCCTCTGCTTGACCCTCTGGAGTTGATCTTCCCTCATCACTCTCCCACCCTTGAAGTCTAGATGTTTCTCTCGGCCCCACATCACTGTATACACAGGGGACTTTTCCTACTGAGCCTAAAATCCACCTTTTACTGTCAGGAGTAAAGGAGTCTCCTGGAACTCCTTTGTACCTGGTATTTCCCGAATAGTCCCCAGAAAATTTCTGGACTGACTTTACCATTATTGTGCATACATAGTTCCCTGCTTGGGGCCATGAGCTGCCTGCAAGGTGGCCGAAGTGTTTACAACTGTGTGGTCATCTTCTCTTCCCCCTCTGTCTGCTTCCCACCTGTTTCACTTTAACTCATCTAAGAGCTTTTTTTTTTTTTTTTTTTGGCTGGGCTCTGGGCCTGCAGAAGTTCCCAGGCCAGGGATCGAACATGCACCACAGCAGGAATAACGCATATCCTTAACCAGCTGAGCCACCAGGGAACTCCTTGATACAACTATGTTGCATCATATAAAATTCCCATTTCTTCTTCTTTTCTTTCTTTTTTTTTTCTTTTGTCTTTTTTAGGGCTGCACCCAAGGTGTATTCAAATCGCAACTGTAGCTGCCAGCCTACACCACAGCCACAGTAACTCAAGATCTGAGCCGCATCTGCAACCTACACCACAAGTCACAGCAGTGCCAGATCCTTACCCTTCTGAGTGAGGCCAGGGATTGAACCCGTGTCCTAATGGATACTATAATTGGGTTCATTACCTCTGAGCCATGATGGGAACTCCAAAATTCCCATTTTCGAAGTTCAAATTTGTAGAATATTGACTTTGATGTGGTTCCATGTAATATTTTTGTCAAATAGTGGAACAACCTCTAGAATTCCTTCCCAAATTCTGTTTGATCCCCCAAGACACACATCACTATTCCCGAGAAGTAATATTTCCAAGAAGATCAAATCAACATCAAAATAATATGATACTAACACCATGATAACTTAATTATGATTCACTTCTGTCCACCCCTTCCCCAGCCAAGTGATAAACACCTTCAAATCCAATTAGGGTATTTTAATGCCTCCTTGTGGTCTCAGAGATGACAGTGCCAGAGATTCTATTTCTCCATTTGTAGATTTAGATACATAAGAAAGGAAAAGCAGACATGTTGGTAATAAAGCAAAGTCAGCCATGAGATGGTCAAACCAAGTAAATAATTCATTATCAGCTCTGACAGTCTGAATATGGTTTTTTTGGCCACACCCGCAGCATATGGAAGTTCCCAGGCCAGGGACTGAATTCCAGCTGCAGCTGTGACCTACACCACAGCCATGGGAATGCTGTGTCCTTAACCCATTGTGCTGGGCCAAGGATTGAACTGCACCTCTGCAGCAACCTGAGCCTCTGCGGTTGGATTCTCAACCCACTTCACCACAGTGGGAACTCCTGAATATGTTTTTAATAGAGAATATTTTTTTTGCATAGGAAAATAGTTGCATAGGAATAAAAGAAGGAATTATCATGTGAAGAACACATAGAAAATAACTGATCTAAGGGGTGATTGAGGACCCAGGCAGAGCAGAGGGGAATGTGTGGACCCTTTGCCAATATCAGCCTGGTTAGGGGAACAGTGGTGAGAATAACTCCCAGAGGCTCTTCTTTGTCATTGTGTGCCTGAGGGTTCTGAAATGGGAACAGAAGGGGAAGACCCGGGGAAGGTCCTTGGGGACCCAGGGAAAGTCTTTGCTGAGCCGTCTAAAGAAGAGCGTTTGGAGGCAGGAAGGAGCCTGGATGTGTGCCATGTCAACCTCACTGTGCTCTCGCTGGGTGACCTGGAGCTTGTCTATTCAGCTCTGGGTCTCGTCTCCTGAAATTTGGGCTGATAAAATGGTTGTTGCAGGGCTGTCACCATACTAAGAGTAGAAACTATGGGAAGCATTTGGTGAGGTGTCACATCAGTTCTTAAAGACGTGTCGGAGCGCATTCAGAGTAACACTTGTCTCCACTTCCAGATGCAACCGAAACGTTGGAAACATCCGAGTCCACTTGCTTGGAAATAAGAGAGTTCCCTAGTAAAAGGGATCCTGTGATCTAGCACTCGGAACATCTCACAGGATGTCATCTCCATGCTCTTAATTAGGGAAGCTGTGAAGGCTCAGAGTTTTAAAGAACAAGAACAATCGGAGTTCCTGTTGTGGTGCAGTGGAAACCAACCAGTATCAATGAGGATGCAGGTTCGATCCCTGGCCTTGCTCAGTGGGTTAAGGATTTAGCGTTGCCGTGAGCTGTGGTGTAGGTTGCAGATGCAGCTTGGATCTGGTGTTACTGTGGCTGTGGTGTAGGCCAGTAGCTATAGCTCCAATTGGACCCCTAGCCTGGGAACTTCCATGCACCACAGGTGCAACTCTAAAAAGCAAAAAAAAAAAAAAAAAAACCAAGAAAAGAATGGGGACTACTCATGGACTCATGGGGGTTAAAAAAAAAAAAAGGAAACCACCAAACTGTTACAAAAAATATATAATCTAGAGTTCTCATCACCCCTAGGTTCCCAGGCTTACCAGAAGATAAACACCTAGAAAGCTAGGATTCTGACCTAACATGAACCAAACATTTGTTTCTTTAATTTGCCTACTTTTGTATCTGGCTTTCTTCTGCACTCCCATCCACAGTTAAGACCAGTTATCTCAACATCAAATTGGGCTAAAAGCTTAGTCTGATCTGATGCAGTATTTTCCACATTTACTTTATTGAAGTATAGTTGATTTACAATGTTGTGTTAATTTTTGCTGTATAGCAAAGTGATCCAGTTATTCATAAATGCATTCTTTTTCATATTTTTTCCATCATGGTTTATCAAGGGATCTGAGTATAGTTCCCTGTGCTGTACAACCTTGTTGTTTATCCATCATATATATAATGGTTTGCACCTGCTAACCCGAAACTCCCAATCCTCCCCTTCCCCGCTCCCTTCCCTTCACAACCACAAGTTTGGTCTCTATGTCTGTGAGTCTATTTCTATTTTGTAGATAGGTTCATCTGTATCGCATTTTAGATTGCACATATTAGTGGTATCGTGATATTTGTCTTTCTTTTTCTGATTTTGCTTAGTATGATAATTTCTTAGTATGATAATTTCATGCTGCTGCAAATGGCATTATTTTGTTCTTTTTTATGGCTGAATAGTATTCCATTGTATATATATACCGCATCTTCTTAATCCATTCCTTCGTCAATGGATGTTTAGGTTGTTTGCATGTCTTGGCTATTGTGAATAGTACTGTAATGAACATAGGGGTGCATGTATTTTTTGAATTGGAGTTTTGTCTGAACCTCTGCCCAGGAGTGGGATTGCTGCTGATCCAATATTTTAATCAGTCCGTTTAGAGGTAACCAATCTCTCTTCCTAAAATTCACCTTCCCTCACGTAGCCTCCCCCTTCCCACGGTCCTTCTCTGCTTCTCCGAAGGAGTGGGAGGCGGCCAGTGTAGCAGCTGCATGAGACTGGGGAGGCCAGGGTGCTGGAACCCCTGGGAGCCCCTGTTCTGCCCTCTGGCTGCCAGGGACACAGCCTGTCCCCTGCCTGCCCCATGCCCTGCGGCGTTGATGGCAATCTCATCCTCAGTGATGTACCTGTGATCTGTTCCTCAGGTCAAGCCCTGTGAGGTCTCTGGACGGCTCATTCTTACTCATTTCCTCTTGGAGACCTCAGGACCTGAGGAATAGCACAGCAGGGGGTTCCTGAGTTTTCCTTTGGCCTCCAGTACCCAGAAGTAGGTGGGAGAGAAGCTGACAATCTGAAAACACTGGTGGGTGAGGACAAAAAAGCCCCAGGAAAAGTTTGCTCTCTCTTGCCAGAGGACCAGGAAAGGGGCAGCCTAGCAAGTTAAAAGGATAGAAAAAGATGTACACTGCAAACATTATTATTTATTAATTTTGGCTTTTTAGGGCCGTACCCATGACCATATGGAGGTTCATAGGCTGGGGTCAAATCAGAGCTGCAACTTACGGCCCATACCACAGCCACAGCAACGTAGATCCGAGCCACGTCTATGACCTACACCAAAGCTCATGGCAACACTGGATCCTTAACCCACCGAGCGAGGCCAGGGATGGAACCTGAATCCTCATGGATACTAGTTGGGTTTGTTACTGCTGATACATGATGGGAACTCCCTGCAAACATTATTTTTAAGAAGCAAGAGCAGCCGTCTTGATATTAAAGTAGAGTGCTGGACAAAGAAAATTATGAGGAACAGGGAGATAAAAGGACCATGATAAATAGGTCAGTCCACCAAAAATACACAGTAGTCGTACATGTGCATGTGTCAGACTGCAAAACATGTAAAACAAACACAGATAGAAGTAAAAGGAGAAAGAGACAAATCCACAGTTACAGTCAGAGACCTCAACACCCTCCTCTCAACAACTGCAAGAACAGCCAGATAGAAAATGGGTCAGGATATGAAACTGAACAACACTGTCAACCAGTAGGATCTATTTGATGTTGATAGAACACTCCCCTCACAACAGCAGGATACACTGGCAACAAATGCTGTCCATGCTTTCCCTTGAATTGACAGATTCATCCTGTACATTATCAGGAAGACGTCTGCCAAACGCCCAGTCTGAAAAACCACAGTTTGTTGGGTGTTCTTTCAAGAAAACAGCATTTGTGAAAAACTGGCGGGTCCAACTTATAACTCACATGACTTCACCAGTACAACCACCTTGCTTTGATCGAGGAGACATTTTTCACCCTTCCCATTGTGTCCCACAGAGTATTAAAATGAGGAATATCCAAGAGTCCGTATTTGGAGTTCCCACTGTGGCTGAATGGGATTGGTGGCATTTGGGAGCCCTAGGATGCAGGTTTGATTTCTCACCTGGCGTAGCAGGTTATGTGTCCAACATTGCATCTTGGGTTGCAATTGTACCTCAGATCTGATCCCTGGCACCAGAACTACATATGCCGCTGGGAAGCCAAAAAAAAAAAAAAAAAAGAGTCCATATTCTATATAGTTATAATTTTTACTGATTCAAGGAGGACTTTTTTTTTTTCTTTTTGGGGCCACACTCTTGGCATATGGAAGTAACAAGGCTAGGGGTCAAATTGGAGCTACAGCTGCCGGCCTACACAGCCACAGCAGTGTAGGATCCAAGCTTTGTCTGGATCCAAGCCTACACTACACCACAGCTCACGGCAACACCGGATCCCTAACCCACTGAGCGAGGCCGGGGATTGAACCCTCATTCTCATGGTTCCTAGTTGGATTTGTTTCTGCTGAGCCACAATGGGAACTCCCCAAGGAGGACATTTTTAAGTGAAGCCGTCTTTTGAGTGCAAACAGAGCGTGCATAGAAGTGAGTAAATACCACTGCCTGATTTGTACTAAGGGACCAGCAATGTGAGCTACTCTTGCTTTGGCAGTAACACTTTAGCGTTATTATAAAAGCACTTTGTTTTGTTTTTTTGTTTTTTTGTCCTTTTGCCATTTCTAATACCGATCCCGCAGCATATAGAGGTTCCTAGGCTAGGGGTCGAATCGGAGCTGCAGCCGCCGGCCCACGCCAGAGCCACAGCAACTCAGGATCTGAGCCGAGTCTGTGACCTACACCACAGCTCACAGCAACACCAGATCCCTGACCCACCGAGCCAGGCCAGGGATCGAACCTGCAACCTCATGGTTCCTAGTCGGGTTTGTTAACCACTGAGCCACGACGGGAACGCCTATAAAAACAGTTTTGACCTTGAGGACCCCTGGAAAGGGTCTTGGGCACCCTCAGGGGTCTGCTTTGAGAACCACTATATTCTGGAGCAAAAGAAGACCAGAACTGGCCAGGTATTAACTTTTCCATCTTCATTGGGGCTATTCTTTCAGCCCTGATCCACTCGTTTGGAACGTATATAACGACTGTCCCTGTGCCCAGGTGGGAGCCTTCACCTTCACAGAAGGTCCCCGTTGAGTTGGGAACCAAGGCAAAGTGAAGGATTAGCAGGTTGTGAAGACCTAGAGTTCCCGCCCGCTCTCTTACTTAGAGTCAGCCATGCACCATGTACCAATTCATTGCCTTGTATTCTTTGCGGATGCCACAAGTGTTTACCTGGTCCTGTTCATGGGATCCTTCCCAGCTGGGCTCAGACTTCCAGCTCTGGTCAGAACCAGGAGATCACTGCAGCGCCCCAATCTGAAACTCTTAATTGCCTGCTGACCTCACCAGAGAGCCGGCGAGCTCAAGTTCAGGCAGTGACAAGCCTCCGTGATCTGGAGGAAAACCTACCACATTTCCATGAGTCCCAGCAGCCTGAAACAAGACACCAGACCGCTCAGGCATCGGCTTTATTTTTATTTACAAAAAATGACATGGTGAGCTTTTTCCTATTTCCTTTTGCTAGAGACTTGGGACTCACAACGATCGGCAGGCTTTAACCGCATTATAAATTTATATAGGGTCGGCTAGTGCCTAAAACACGGGCTCGCCATCAGACAGTCCTGGGATCTGATTTCAGCTTTATCTCATACCAGCTGTGAGCACTTGGACAAATGACCTCATCTTCCTGCGCCCCAGTTTTATTCATCGGTAAATGCGGATAGTGTTATTTAACCTTACCTTTGTTAGATGATTCAATGATATAATTCACGTCAAAAACCACCTGCATCCATCCTCATGAAAGAGATTTTTCTGGCCCAGGTAGGAAAGTTTTTAAGAAATTATTTTGATGGACGTAGCCCCCTCCTCACTTTCCTCAGGTCCGGGAGCTGCATGTGGACTTCGAGGTTCTAGAATCACTCTCTGGTGGATATTTGCTGTGGATCCAGCGCTGGCTGAGGCATTTGAGGGAATCAAACAAAACGCAGAGCTGTGACCTTAAGGAATAAATAATCTAGCACAAGAGACAGGATTTGAAGAGAGATGCTAGGACCACTGACAGAAGAGTAAGAGTTGGAGAAGTCCTTTTAGAGGTCATCTAGTACAACCTTCTACCCAATGAAGAAGGTACTTTCTACGGGAGGTAAATAAGTGATAGACCAGCAACCAGCTGGATGGACATCAGCAGCAGAGTGCCAGTAATAGCTAATAATAACGCTGATTGAATGCTTATTGTATGTCAGACTTTGTTCTTCATGTTTTACATATATTATTTATTTAATCCTCTTGGAAACTCTATGGGATAGGTAGTATTATTAGCACTATTTGTGGGGAGGGAAACCAAAGTGCTGAGAAGTTAAACAAATAAAAGGAGCACACGTGTCAAAACAGAAGGACCTCAAACAAAATTTTCACCACTCTTAATATTTTTTCAAGATGATTTTATAATGTATTTTAGCCTACATGCTCAAATGGGTTCATGTTAATTTTCTATTGGTTCCCACTTTATTTATAGTTTAAATGTAATCTGATCAGAGATTTTCTTGTGCTTCCATATTGGTTCCTTTAAATGCCTCCGTCTTCCTCTTAATTGACCTCCCTTATGGTTACAAGTTTCAGCGTGGTTATGGTGGCCCGGGTGTCGTGTCTGTTTCAAGTTCATAATTCAGGTGCCTGTTTGTTAATCTCCTGCGTGAAGTCCTAAGAATTATGGCCACTCCTCTTCCCAACACCCGCTCCAGAGCGAGACCTCACCCTTCCTGTAAGGTCGAGTCTGTCACCTCCTCTTTTCTCCATAGAACAACATGTTATGATTTCCTTTAGGCATTTTCTTCCTCCCACCCAAATTCCAGTTTACATTTTATGTGATCAGTCAGTAAGCCTCCTGACAAATTGTTTGTGCTCAGAGATGGAGAGGTTTGAGGTGAGGACAAGGAACAGTCACTCACATGGGCTCTTTTTATGGAAGATGCATGAACATAATTCCTTGTTTGGGTGTTGGATGAAACCGCCATAGAGCATCCGACTGAGTCAATGAAACAGTTTTAGATGACATGGCAAGAAGAGTGACAAGGAAGGAGAAGGGAACAAAGGGGAAGAAGCAAAAGGTCCCTGAGACCACCTTCCCCCTCCCATCAAGCCAAAGACCCCCCCTCAACTCTCCTCGTTGTGAGCCTCCAGTGTCTTCTCTGCTTTTCTGCATCTTTATGCTCTTCTTCCTAACATACTCTTCCTTATCTTCCTCCTGTAGTTCACACTCACTCCCTACTTCTCACACACCCCTGGCCATGGGACACTGTCCAAGAAACACCCTCCCTGGGATGCAGGCACCTATGGTACGCGGTCCCAAGAGACCCTCCCTTAGGGAAAACAGGGCTGTGGTCCCCTTACTACATTTCAGCATTTCAGTGCTGTCATCTCCAGTCTGAGCCACAGCCAGGTCCTACTCTGCCTTCTGCCGTTGAACCTCCAGGTCTTGGTCTTTGATACGTGAGTATGACACGAAAAATTTGATCTAAACACTAGAGACTGTGGATCTGAAGGAGCTGTGCCCTTAAATGAAAACTTCTGCAGCTTTTCTCCCACTTGCATACTTTTTACATACGTGTCACTCGATCAAATGGGAGCACATGAGTTACTTCCTATGTCAAGTAGTCTTTGCGGAAATTAGTCAGATAAAGAGAAATCTTTTCCTCTGGGCCTTCTGGAAAGCAAGCCCATCTGGAATGGTGATTTCGCACAGTCTGGACTCTGCCAGATACAAAGAGCTTTCATACTCAGCACACTTCCCACTGGGAGACTGGGCAGGGTTGGTGGTTGGCCTTCTTTAGAGTCTGTTTGTCCACCTGATCAGTCTCACGGAGCCAGCAAAATACAAAGGCTGGAAATCCATTTCCCACTTTGATTCAGACCATCCCAGCCACCCAGAGGCTGGCCCACCCCCCAGAGGGCAGATGGATCTGCCACAGGTGTCATTGGTCAGTCAAGCCTCCCCTCTGATGGACAGCAGACATTGGCAGAACATTGCAAATCAGCTATAACAACAACAACAACAAATACACAATAAATAGATAAAGGCTAAGGAAAGGGAGAAAAAAAAAGCAGGCTCCCAGCCTGAGTCTGCCCTGGGGATGGAGCTGCTCTGTCCACCCCCCTCACAAGAGTAGGTCCAGAATCATCTCCTCCAGCCCGTCTGTCCAGCGCACCAGCTCCCAAGGGGCCAGCCGTTGTCAGGTCCCAGATATACAAACAAGCCATGGCAAGGGATCTTGTTTCCAAGGATTATTTTTAGTTGAAATCAGCACCTCCCCCAATTTTCCACATTTCTAAGGCCCTGATTTATCTCCTATGGCTCCTTTCTCACCCTGTCCATTTCCCCTTTTCTGGATTTGTTGCCAAAGGAGTGTGAGGTGTTTCCATCCCCTCATCTCTCAAGGGAGTGAAGAATGAGTGTCACCTGGTTCCCAAAGCGGCCTTGAGGCTGGCTCGGAGCAGTGCCTCCTGTCGCCTGGGAGGCCTGACCTGCAGAATCCATCCAGATCTGTTTTCTTAGCGCATAGTTTCTTGGGCACCAGGTCAGGCCAAGTGTCTTTCTCTGGGTACCACTTGCCCAGCACGACTCACTCCATTAAGGAGACTGGCATGGCCACTCTTCTCTCCATCTCCAGTAAGCATATAACAGTGGCCCTCTTCCCTTATTCTGCCAGCGTCCCTGCCGGCACCAGGGTCTTCCCGGGAAACGCGATGCTTGGCTCGGGAGGAGAACTTGTTCTCTTCACTGCAGCTGCCTCGGGGATGTATTTAGACGTGATTGGAGTGTTTGCACACATGACTTCATTTCATGCCCATCTTACAAATTCTGTGATGCATGGGGATTAGCAGAAGCATTTTCTAGATCAGGAAGCAGAGCCTTGGATTCAGCAAGACACAGGAATCAGTGGCACTGGGTTTGAATCTAGGGATTTCAGGTTCTTTTCCCCAATTCCTCATTTTTGTAGCAGGAGTCTCTTGCGTGTACGCTTGAGTCTCCCAGATGCTTTTGAACCTCAGCTGGGCTCTGCCAGCCTGGTTGCTCAGAGCTGAGTGTGTTGACCCAGGCAGAGTCAGAGTGACGCTGGCAATGAGTCCTGGCCGGTCCCCGGCTCTCTACTCTGTCCCTGGCAGCAGGTGGCAGTTTCCACTCAGCCTCTGTGTAGCCCTGTGGGCCAGGAGCAGGACAGAAGCTGGGGCAGAGCAGCCTCAGGCCAAGCAAGTCCAGCTGCCGCCTACTCCAAACTCCCCCATGCCATGGCCTCTCTCCCCGCCCTGCTCCAAGCACCCCCTCAACTCCTGCTAGGCTCTTTGCACCTCTCCCTCCTTGTTCCTGCTGCCCGGAGCCTGTCCTACTGTTTGCTCAGTGTCCCTCCCTCGCCATGGCCCTGGCCGCCAAGCGGACCCCCTGCCCTCTGATGGTGGTCTGGCCACATGACTTGCCCTGGCCAAGAGCACGAGGACAAAGGACGGTGTGCAGGTTCTGGGCCAAGGCTGTAAGCGGCGCTGCAGGTTTCTGCTCAGCCCTCTGCTGTATCTCCCATTCAGTGCACATGCCCCGAGTATCTGCTGGTCCCCAAAGTTGGAGATTGGGGGAGCTCAGCTGAATCTATTGCACAGGCTGGTGCCATGTCCAGCCAATCCCAGCAGAGCCCCAGCTGACCTGTGGACAGGCAGAAATGAGCAATGAATGCTTGCTCCTGCCAACCCCTGAGCTTGGGGCTCACTTACTCCTAGTCTGATTGCATGTTAGATGCTAATTTCTCATTTGTTACAGCCTCCCAAACACACTGCAGGCACACAAGTGTGTGTGCAAACACACACACACACCCCCCCAAAAGACTGCTCCATTGGTGTTTCCATTCTGTAGGGCCTGGACCCACTTCCATTCGAGCTTTTCCTGCTACCAGCCCCCCCGCCAAGGGTTATCTCCCTGTTAGCAGCCCTGCATGGGGGTGTTGGTGAATAACCAGTAACTCATCTTGTTTATTTTTTAATTTTTTTGTCTTTTTAGGGCCGCACCCAGGGCATATGGAGGTTCCCAGGCTAGGGGTCAAATCAGAGCTGTAGCTGCTGACCTATACCACAGCCATGCCAGATCTGAGCCATATCTGTAACCTATACCACAGCCACAGCAACACCGGATCCCCAACCCACTGAGTGAGGCCAGGGATCTAACCTGCATCCTCACGGAGACTAGTTGGATTCATTTCCGCTGAGCTATGACGGGAACTCCCCGTTTTGTTTAAATGAAAGAGCAGGGCCAGATCAGGAGGGGCTGAGGGCAGCTCCAGGGGAGGCATGAGGCCAGGGCTCCTCTGCCAACATCAGGGGGGACCGAGTCAGGATGCCTGCGCTGGCCAGAGTGTTTTTCAAGGAAAGAGTGTAACAACACACTTTCTCCAAATCCAGGTGCCCGCAGACCACGCTCTCCCAGCTGGTCCATCTGGCTTAAGGTGATCAAGGCTACTGTCATTAACATTTGATAAGGAAAGGACAGGCTGGAAGGCCTCAGATCTGTCAAGCCCTGTTGCGAGTTGTCACCTTAGCATGATTTAATTTATCAAATAAACTAGGAAAACACAGGGCCCCAGGGGGACAGGAGCAGAGGACACATGGGAATGGGGCTGGGTGGGGTGGGAGGGGGCTGTGCCAATGGGATCCTGGGCAAATGGCCTGGGTGGGTCACCCTGCAGGTGGGATTCTGTGTGGAACTTGGTCCCTGTGAGAGAAAGGACAGTGTAACCAGCCCCTGGCTCCTCGGATGCTGTGGGACGAAGGGACCAACCTGCTTCTGTCCCCCTGTGCCCTGCATGGTACATCTTCTCAGTGGTATCAGCCTGATGTTCCCCTCGGTTTGAGGGCTTTGATTTCTATAACGCAGCGAGGCGATTTCGAGTGGAAATGCCCCATTTTCAGGGCAAGTCTGAGAGCTGCCTTTCTCTCCAGGCAGCTCTGGGCCCATCCAAGGGCGCCGTCCTTGCCTGCAGACTTTGCCCGAGGCCGGGAGCGTGTGGGACGTGTGCCTGGGGCTGGCAGCCAGGTTTAGGGTCCTGGCCGCGCTGCCCTCCAGGAATGCTGTGGGGCCTTGAGCTGTCCCCTGGGACTTGCTGCCTACAGCCAGCAGGACAGGCCCAGCTCGAGGCTCCGTGGGCTCGCATGCATCAGGACAGTGGCACTGATGGGCTGTGTGCAGCTCCAGGACTGTGGCACTGAGTGCTTCACTTCCCCCTGCCCTGGCAGACAGGTGGAGAAGGGATTCAGCATCGCCTGCAGTGACGGGCTCTGGGGAAGCAGACGTGTGTCTGTGTAAAGAGGTTAAGTGTCAAGTTAGAAGCAGCCAGACGGACCTGGGTTTGAACCCTGGCCCCCTGGACGACTCCATGTGACGTAGTTATGCTACCTGACCCCCCAGTGACAGGGTGTTGAGGGTTGATGAAGAGAAGCGGGCACAGAGCTGGCTGGTCTGCCACTGCAGTGTCACCCACTCTTGTCACCATTGTGCCTGGGAACCTGGGAGCCTGGAGCCGGGGAGGAGGAAGGCTGGGGCCAGCCTGTGTGGGACTGAAGGAACACCAATGAGTCCTACACATGGCCTAGCCCAGCACTGTTCTCGTGGAATCCTCCCAACAAATGTAGGCTTATCCCCAGGACAAGACTGAGGAGCATGACCTCAGAGGGGCCACCTGGCCTGGGAATAGACCTGAGCCCTCAGCTGTCTCCCATCTGCTTCCCTGAGGCCCTGCCCCCATTTCCCTCATCTTCCACCTGATCTTTCTGTATCATCTGCATCCACGGGCTGATTGAGGTTCTTCTCGGCTCAAAACCATCATTTGCTCTTCAGGGCCAATTCTGAGCCTCAGCCTGGCCCAGGAGGGGGACCCCCACCTCCAGGCAGCTGCGCCCCTCAACGCCCAGCGTCCCCGCTGCTCTGGCTCTGGGGCTGTACCTCGGGGCTGCTGAACCTAGCAGACCCTCCTCCTCCCTTGGTAGTGCCCAGAAAAGTGCCACCTCCTGGGAAGCTCTGCCTCACCCCTCAGACAGGCTGGGCCTTATCCATAGACACTCCACCTCGCAGTGTGGCTGATCAGTGTGCCCTGTGTGCTATGAGCTCATATAGAAAATCAGTGCTTATTGAGCTCAATTGCACAAGAGGGCTGAAAGGGGGCATTTCGTTCACAAGATTTTTATAAAAATTAAATGATCTAATATAGGTAAAGTGCTTAGAATAATGCTTGGCTCACAGCAAGAGCAAATAAGGTTAGCTCTTACAATATTACACTCTCAGTAGACTTTAAATTAATACCTGAAAATGAGATGAGAAAAAGTCCAATTTAACCTTTGCCTCTCATAGACTTTTGGTTTCCTTTCTTCTGTTCCTATTAAAAACAAACAGGAATTCCTGTTGTGGCTCAGTGGAAACAATCTGACTAGCATCCATGAAGATGCAGGTTTGATCCTTGGCCTTGCTCAGTGGGTTAAGGTGTTGCCGTGAGCTGTGGTGTGGGTCACAGACATGGCTCAGATCCAGCGTTGCTATGGCTGTGGTGTAGGCCAGTAGCTGCAGCTCTAATTGGACCCCTTAGCCTGGGAAACTCCCTATGCCTCAGGTGCAGCCCTAAATAAATAAATAAATAAATAACCTTTTTTTTTTTGTCTTTTTATGGCCACACCTGCAGCATATGGAGGTTCACAGACTAGGGGTCAAATGGGAGCTGCAGCTGCCGGCCTATGCCACAGCCACAGCCATGCCAGGTCTGAGCCGCGTCTGCGACCTACACCACAGCTCATGGCAATGCTGGATCCTTAAACCCACTGAGTGAGGCCAGGGATCAAACCTGTGTCCTCGTGGATGCTAGTCAGATTTTTTTCCACTGAGCCACAATAGGAGTGACAGTAAAGAACTTGGCATTGGAAAAATGAGCAAGTTTGATGCTGGGACAGAGTCAGAGAACGCTGTCCCTTGGGTATATTTGGGGCTTGTTTTAAACAAATTAGTTCCAGTTTTGCTGAGATCAGATTTTCAGTTGTTTTTCTGTAGACATACAGCACTATATCATTTATTTTATATGAGATAAACCCTGGGTTCTGGTCACAGAGGGGGGAAAAGAAGAGCCTAGCAAGGCATTAACATTATCGAGTTGTGATCATACGCCAGGTACACAGCTCCGGGTTTAAGCGGTCTCATCCAGGATGTGGAGTAAATAGGAACAGAGCTGTTGAATAGGTGGGATGACTTGTAAGCATTTGGGGAGCAGATGTGGCCCCTCTCTCCTCACCGGCCATCCCTGCTTCCATGTGTGCCATAGTGCTCTGAAGCATCTATGGGGTGACACAGCCCACCCCTTCAGGACGGGCAAGGGCAGGACTAATTTCTCTGCTCCAAGGAGTTTAAACCTGAGCTTAGTGCTAAGACAAGCCCACAAACAGGTTAACTGTCACCCCAGGACTATGAACAAAGACATTTTCCAGTCCCAAAATTTGTCTGTAGTTACAGTTTTGAAATCTAGGGCTAAACTGTGAAATATGCATGGCTCTTTGTGGTTGCTAAATAGTCTTTTGTTGCTGGAACTGGAGAGATGTTTTTTCATGATAGCAGGCATGCTGGAGTTTTATTATACTCTTTATTTTATTTTTTATTTTTTGGCCACACCTGTGGCATGCAGAAGTTCCCCGGCCAGGGATCAAACTTGCGCCATAGCAGCGACAACACTGGTTCCTTATCCCTCTGAGCCACAAGGGAACTCCTATACTCGTTGTTAAAGAGGAATCTCTTTCTTTGTGTCTTAGTTTTTGTTCTGCAAGTCTAATAAGGAAAAAATAAAATGAAGTCTATAAATAACACGCAAAAGAGTACAAATTAGTTCCTTATAGTTCAAAGTAGCAGACATATATTTTTTTTGAAAAATGCATTTGAGGAGTTCCCATTGTGGTGCAGCAGATCGAATCTGACTAGGAACCATGAGGTTGTGGGTTCGATCCCTGGCCTCGATCAGTGTGTTAAGGATCTGGCGTTTGCTGTGAGCTGTGGTGTAGGTCATAGACGCAGCTCAGATCATGTGTTGCTGTTGCTGTGGTGTAGGCAGGTGGCCATATCTCCAATAGGACCCTAGCCTGGGAAGCTCCATATGCTGCAGGTGCAGCCCTAAAAAGGCAAAAAAAAAAAGTAAAAATGCATTTGAGAAACTGCTTAGTTGAGGTTCTATAAGTTATTGGAATGATAGGCTGATAGTTATACAATTGTATAAAAAAAGAAAAAAAATTTTAAACAACATGAGAAACTGTGTCAATTTGAAAGTAATCACAGCTATCATTTAAACACATTTATTCTGTGGACAAAATAGGTACGAGCTATAGCAAAATCGCATCCTTTATTTTACCTGGAGTTCTGCTTCTAAAAGAGAGCGCTCAGGGTGAAGAAACTTGACTGTGCTGTGTCCTTGCCTGGAAAAGTCTTCCCCAAACTATGTCAGCTTGATATGGACCAACTTGTTATTTTGGAAAGTTGCTTTTTAAAAACCCAATGGAAAATCAACTCTGCCATCTGGTGTAAAAACAGTGTGTTGCAGCTTAAAAATTGAACAACCAACCCAGTTATTCTTCAGTGATATTCTGGCTGAGTGGTTTTCCCTGGATGACTGAAGCCTGTTATGAGTTATTTTAAATTGTTGATGGGAATGTTTCGAAGACAAGGACTCACGGACTGCCTGTGGTGGACCCCATGGCACCTTTCTTGGTCATATGAACCTACCTCCTCACTGTCGCTATAGATCAGAGATAACCCCAGACTTCAGTGAGATGTGGCCCTGCCCTAGGGGGCCCCATGGACTGCACTTTTCTGAGGTTGACTGGGCCACTGGAGCTGAGAAACCAGAGCCCTGAAGCCACCAGGCAGGGATGGGGTTGGCTGGAAGTAGGTGGCCTCCAGACAGCAAGGCACACCCGAACAATAGAGCAGAAAGTCAGCAGATCAGATCAGCAGAGGGCTCTCAGGGAGCAAACAAGACCCCAAAAGAATGACAAATGGAGGGATGAAGAGAGACACAACGACTCTATCTTGGTATCAAGTTATGCAGCCCAGAAGAGGCACTGCCTGTCCTGCCTGTGGCCCCAGTTTGCCCCCGCCGAGCTCACCCCAAGTTCGGGTGCCCCATTCATCCTCATCACAGCATGAGAGACCTAGCTTGAGAAAGGGAAAAAGATGGTGCCAGGCCTTCACCTGTGTCTCCTCCCTCCAAATCCATAGGTCCTCAGAACAGACCTTACTCAGGACTTGGCCTCTGCTCATGGGGCCGAACTCTCTGAGACAGAGTTTTGGGCGAAGGAGACAAAAATAGCTTTATTGCTCTGCCAGGCAAAGGAGGGTCACAGCAGGCTAATGCCTTAAAGACTGTGCCCCCCTTAGGAGAGGTTGGGAGGTGGTTTTATAGTTTGGGGAGTGAAAAATGGGGCTCAGATAAGGGGGTAGAAGCAAGCTTGCAAAGTTTTCAAAGCTGGGGTTCAGTGGTCTGGTGGTCTTCTTTCTGGAATAAAGAAGGCTTCATTAACATCTTCTATTTGTTGGGGTTTTAGTTCTGGAGACGAACTCAAAGATGCTGTGATGTATTTTCCTTGAGGAGGGACCCGCCCCAAGGCTGCACTGTGGTCTCTTGGGCTCCTCCCTGGTCTCTGCATCCCCTCCCTTCCCTGATTAGCAGCTGTCTGAACCTGCCCTTTGGAACGCAGGGAAAGTCCTGGAGGCTGAAGTTTATTCCCCAAAAATAAGGAATGGGGACACAGAAAGGCTTGTGAACCCAGGAGCTCATAGGGCCCTGCTCGGTTTCACTAAGATGGTTACAGCGGTAACTAGTTAGGATGAGGTCATACTGGGGGGGGGGGGGGCTAATTATGTAAGACCAGTTTCCTTATAAAAGGGAGAAATTTGTGGGGTTTTTTGTTTGTTTGTTTTGTTTTGTTGCTTTTTAAGGCCACACCTGCAGTATATGGAAGTTCCCAGGCTAGGGGTTGAATTGGAGCTGCAGCTGCCAGCCTACGCCACAGCCACAGCAACTCAGGATCCGAGCAGCGTCTGCGACCTACACCACAGCTCATGGCAGCACTGAGAGAGGCCAGGGATCAAACCTGCATCCTCATGGATACTAGTTGGATTCATTTCTGCTGTGCCACAACAGGAACTCCTGTTTTTGTTTTTGTTTTTGTTTTAATGTTCTTATAGTTGATTCACAATGCTGTGCCAATTTCTTCTGAAAGGCAAGGTGACTCAGTCCTATGTATATACACATTCTTTTTTGTTTTAGTATTCTCTTCCATCATGCCTGTCCCAGGAGAGTGAATATGGTGCCCTGTGCTGTACAGCAGGACCTCATTGCTTATCCACTCTAAATGTCCTAGTTTGCAGCTCTTAACCCCCCAATCCTTGTCCATCCCACTCACTCCCCCTAAAAGGGAGAATATTAGACATAAACGAGCACCCAGGGAGAACACCGGGTGAGCACAGAGGCAGATCAGGGTGCTGCATTTACAAGCCAAGGCAAGTCACAAATTTCCAGCCAACAAGCAGAAGCTGGGTGAGAAGTCTGGACGGGTCTCCCTGGGGGTGACCTCACTCTCCTGGCGTCCGGGAGACAACAGGTTTCTGTGGATACGTCACCTCGTGGGTGGTGCTCGGTCAGAGCAGCCCCAGCACATGGATGCAGGGGAGTGGGGATGCCCACAGTCAGCTCCTCCTGCCCCGCTCTGCTGGCATCTCACACGCAGGCGAGCACGTGACAGGGCAGGCAGAGGCAGCACAGGGAAAGTCGGGGCCGCCAGCAGCCGGTGGCCTATGAGGGGCTTTGGGCTTCTTCCCTGTTTCTCTGTCCACTTCTTGGTTTCTGGGAGGCATTCTCCAGACTTCCAGAAAAAGGCTGACTGCCCTTTGCCTGAACTGACGAAGTTGAGGTTTGCCAGCTGCCAACTCGAGTTCAATGAAAGGGCCTGCTCTTAGGGCTGCCGCGGCCAGCTGATAGGGACTGGGAGCCTAGGGGCATCACCCAGTCAGGTCCTCCTCCAGCCGTGCCCACGTGCTAGTGATCAGTGATTTGCCTCTTGGGCCCCGGCTCCCCCGGGGCAGGGGCAGAGCACAGTGCATGGCGGGAAATTGAATCCATTTTCTAATGATGCCTTGGTTTAAAAAAATGACTCAGAAAATGTCTAGATAATTAAGAGAAAATATTACCTTGTGGTATTCAATTTATTTCTTTGACTATACACTTTTTCCTTGGGGGGCATAGATATTCTGATTTAAAACTACAATAACGATAGTGTCATCTTAGGAAATGAGCTTAACATGAAATGAGCCAGAGCAGAGCTTGGCCTAATGACCTAATGACCAGATAATGGCCCTCAACTTTTTATAGATTATCAGCCCTCTCAATGACTTGTGATCCCCTGGAAATGCCATGCCTTCCGCATAATGATGCTTAATTATGCAGACTGAGTGAATAGAATATCTAAGCAATTCCTGTCTCCCTCTTAGGTGTTAAGAGTCCGATGTTGCTTTGCGTGACAGGTTCTTCTAAAGAGCCTTGACTAGCACCTTAACACAGCATCTTACTGCCCAAGTGGCCTGACAATGTTTGATTAGTGAATGAATGAATAAGTGGATCAGTAAACCAACCCAGATCTCAGGGTCCTGACGGCAGCCTTGGAGCTGTCTTTGGAGCTGGGGAGCTGCCTCTGGGCTTGGCCTCACAGGGACTGTGTCAGTGACACCTTTCTTGTGGCATGGTGAGCACAGAGGTGGGCGAAGTTGTGTCTTAATTCACACCTGGGAAACCAGGGTGGGGAGGAGGACCAGCCTGCAGAGCCGAGAGCACCTGTCTTTACTCTCGCAGGTGGGTCCTGGGCCCACCACTGTTTTTATTCTTTTTCTTTTTTTTCCCCCTTTCCTTTTCTTCCTTCCCTCCCTCTTTCGCTCTTTCTTTCTTTCTCATTTTATAGCCACACCAAGAGCATATAGAAGTTTCCAGGCTAGAGGCTGAATCAGAGCTGTAGCTGAGGCCAGGGTTGGAACCCACATCCTCATGGATACTAGTTGGGTTCTTAACTACTGAGTCACAACAGGACCTCCCTCTTTTTCGTTTCATTTTCCTTTTCCCCCATCATCCTGCAGCTGCATCTCTGCCTTGAAGGCAGGGAAGACATCTGTCAGGACATGCTGGGCGATGTTCTTTTCATCAGGAATCGTCTCACTCCATATTGGAGAAAGCAGAGAAAGGCATTCTTTGGAAATAAGAATCACCTGGAGCAAATTTGACAAGATTAGTGGGTTTTCCACACTCTGTCCATTTGTGGGTAAAGTTTTGAGGGAAAAAGCACTGTGCACTGGCAGCTGTTGCCTGACCCAGGGATTTGCCTCTGGTTTCCTTGTTTTTTGGTAGGGATTTTTGGCTTTTTTTTTTTTTTTCTCATCTTTTCTAGGGCCACACCTGTGGCACATGGAGGTTCCCAGGCTAGGGGTCCAATCGGAGCTGCAGCTGCTGGCTTATATCACAGCCACAGCAATGCAGGATTCGGGCCATGTCTGCAACCTACACCACAGATCACTGCAATGCCAAATCCTTAACCCACTGAGCGAGGCCAGGGATTGAACCCAAAACCTCATGGTTCCTAGTTGGATTCATTAACCACTGAGCCACGATGGGAACTCCCTGGTTGCACACCGGGGCTCAGGCTGGAATCCGCCCTCTTCTTCTCATTCCTAACATCTCATCCGACACCGATTCCCGTCTTTCTAAGTCCTAGAGGTCTGGTCTGTGCCTCTCTCCACCCGCCCTATGAGATCAGAGTTAAGGTCCGAGGCCCAGTGCTTGCCCGTGACTCTGCCACCACAACTTGGAAGCATGGATAACAAGATACTGAAAAAGCAGGACGAGAACCATGGGCTCCATGACCCACCATGAAGGCACCTCTGGGAAGAAGATTTCCTTTGCTACGAAAAGGCTGGCTTTCAGATTCCCCCACGTAGCTAGCTCTCCTGGGAAGTGCAGACCTGAAATCTTATCTCCTTCAGTCATCACCACCCACAGGCAGACACACTAATCGCAGTTGAACAATGAGAGGGTGGCTCCCTGGAGGCTGAGGCTGGGACTCTGGCAGTGGAGATCCACCCCCCGGGGGTTGGGGAGGACCTGGAGCCTCAGCCCCTTCTCTGCCTGTGTGGTCAGCATGACAAAGGGGTCTTGGGATGCAGTCAACACAGGGGCAACGTGTAGAGCAGGGCGGGGCCCAGAGTGGACACTCGGTAACTTCCTGCTTGTTATCACTTCTAAACAACCCGGATTGATTTGGGTGCAGCAGGCCAGGAGCCAAAAACACCTGCCCTCAGCTTGGTGCACAAACCTGATTCAAGACATAGAGCTGAGTGAGCTCACCTCAGGGCAGTGAGAGGCCTGGAGCTAAAACCACTGTATCCCCTTGCATTTTACTTAGGTGGAAAACTTTTCTCCTTGGCTGCTAGGAAACTCCTTGGACTTGTGCTTAATCAGGAACACAGTTCCTGTGGGGAACACCGAGAGTTTTTGCTGCACTCACATCTTCATTGTGTTCCTTTTGGCCACACACATTCCCCCTCCTTGCCTTGGTGTGTTGTCATTGCTACATGAGGCAATGAGCTGGGACATTTCATCTCTAATATATCTGATGTGAAGTACTACTAAAAAATGTTGGAATGCTCTTAATTCCCTATTATCTCTTTAGATGGGTCCTTTATCAAGTTCCTGAGTGTCTTCAAGACATTCTTAAAGGATGGAGACAGCGGAGGGAATTAGTTGGGATTCTGGCTTCATGGCTGCTTCTCAATCATGAGCACTTGGGCAGCTCCAGCTCAGGACACTGCAGGCCAGACGCTGAGGGTACAGAGAACTCATGTGTAACCCCCAGTACAGCCCTTGCAAGCAGAATGTCCTTAAAATGATAACATCATTACTTTTCATAAGCTTTCTAACTCTTCTATTTTGTTTTGTTTGTTCGTTTTGTCTTTTTAGGGCCGCATCCATGGCATACGGAGGTTCCCAGGCTAGGGGTGGGATCAGAGCTGCAGCTGCCGGCCTACACCACAGCCACAGCAATGCCAGATCCTTCACCCACTGAGCAAGTCCAGGGATCGAACCACGTCCTCATGGATACTAGTTAGATTCGTTTCCACTGAGCCACCACGACAGCAACGCCCCTATTTTGTTTTTCTTGTTATTCTTTCAGTCTCTCAAAATAGAAGGAGCTAAGTTGTGGAGGGGACCCTAAGGCTGTTATCTGAAACCCTCTCACCCTGTGACACACTTTGATTCTTTTTCTTCCTCCTTTTTCATGATTCAGTTCAGCCCCTGCCTGGAGCCTTCTCTGGGGAGCAGATTTGCAGCATTGACGCGGGTGCCATCTCCTGGCCATCTCAGGAACAAGCAAAGTCAAGCATTCCTGCTTCCTGGCTTTTAGAGCAATAGGCAGGGTCCCAAATTCTTTGTATCTTGGCATCTTCGTTTAAACTTACTGCAATCCCATGGATGAGAGAGGAAAGTTTCCTGGACCAGAAAAAGGCATCAGGAGAAAAAAAGTGGAGGGATCGGGGCAGAGTCCATTTTTTATTTGATGGTGTTGTAGCCATGTTTCCCTCTTGGTTTTGACACTTGGACCGTGGTTTTGTGAGCTGTTCGCATTCAGGGGCTGAGTCAAGGAGGCATGGGATTTCTCTGTATTATCTTTGCAATTCTAAGTCTCAAATTATTTCAAAATAAAAAGTTTTTTTTAAAAAATCAAGCAGTAGATACAGAACCAAAGGAGCCAGATACTGCAGTTATTCTGGTTTTATTTTTTATTTTTACTTTTTTTGGTCTTTGTGTCTTTTTAGGGCTGCGCCTGAATCGTATGGAAGTTCCCAGGCTGGGTTCGAATTGGAGCTACAGCTGCTGGCCTACACCACAGCCACAGCAACTCAGGATCCGAGCTGCGTCTGTGACCTACACAACAGCTCACGGCAGCGCCGGATCCTTAACCCCCTGAATGAGGCCAGGGATTGAACCTGCGTCCTCATGGATGCTAGTTGGGTTCATTAATTACTGAGCTGTGACGGGAACTCTCTATTCTGGTTTTAAAATAACCAGGAATAAAATGTCATGAAATTAGAACACAAGATGAAGAACATAAACAGACAACTGAAAGCTATAAAAAATGAATTAGATGGAAACATCTGAACTGAAAAGGACAGGAGCTAAAATGAATGAATAGCTAAAACTCAGTGGATGGATCTGACAATAGATGAGATAAATGTGTATAAAACCGTTCAGGAGAGAGAAAAAGGGACAAAAAAAATAGGAAAGAGATGTACTATTTCAGATGTAGTAGGAAAACAACCGAATGTATGTGAAGTTTCACAAAACAGCCTTCCCTTCATCCCCACAGTCCACCTTCCCCACCCCCACCCACATAGGGACCTGTCTTCAGTCATCCTCAATTCCAGGGAAAAATTAGAATTTAAATATATAAAAAAACATGTGCACACAGATAGATGCTATTTATTAAAAATGTTCTGTGGAAGTTTCCGCTGTGGTGCAGTAGGTTAAGAATCTGACTGCAGCGGCTTGGGTTGCTGGAGGCGCAGGTTCAATCCCTGACCAGGCGCAGTGGCTTAAAGGATCTGGCCTTGCTGCAGCTGCAGAGTAGGTAGCAACCGTGGCTCAGATTTGATCACTGGCCCGGGAACTCCGTGGGTATGGCAAAAAGAAAGAAAAAAAAAAAGAAAGAAAGAAAATGTGCTGTAACCTGGGTGGAACTAGAGACTCTCATACGGAGTGAAGTCCGTCAGAAAGAGAAAGACAAATATCACATGATGTCACATATCTGGAATCTAATATATGGCACAGAAAAGAAACTCATGGACTTGGAGAACAGGCTTGGGGTTGCCAAGGGGGAGGGGGAGGGAGTGGGATGGTTGGGAATCTGGGGTTAATAGATGCAAACTATTGCCTTTGGAGTGGAAAGGAATGGGATCCTGCTGTATAGCACTGGGAACTCTATCTAGTCACTTATGATGAAACATGATGGAGGATAATGTGAGAAAAAGAATGCGTATATATGTATATGTATATATGACTGGGTCATTTTGCTCTACAGCAGAAATTGACAGGACATTATAAATCAACTACAAAAAATTTAAAAAAATGTGCTGTAAGTGCTGGGCGCTTTTGGGAGGTGCTTAATGTGTGAAAGCTAGCAATTATTGAGCACCTACTGTGTATCAGGCACTACTGGTAAAGCCCTTTGATTCTCTTGGCAGCCTCAGGATGTGCCCTGCCCCTCTGATGTCACAGGGGCCACCAGGCCAGGGAGATTTGTGCCAACAGGAAGACTGGTCACCCCCACGTCTCAGAAGGAAAAATCGTAGAAGTCAAAGCCGTCCAGCTATTCACCCCAGAGAGCACTGTCGGTTGTAGGCTACGCTGGCTCCAGCTCCTACTCTCCACTGCACACGGGGTATCTGAGCCCAAACCTATGACTGATGCTCTGGGCTGGAGCTGAATTAAGCTCCTGGCTATCCTGCTACCCTTAATGGATGGATAGCACGTTCTTGGGGCCTCTCATGGAATGAATGCCTACATGGTGGTCTAAACGATAACCCACACAGGGAGGAAATGGGGAGCTGGGAACAGCAGCAGAGCATCAGTTAGGTGCCTGGAGCATGTGGGGCCTCCCCGGGGGAGGGGGTGAAGCGACCTCTATTCTCTCCTGGAAAGGCCTGGCCACCACGTAAAACCAAAGCCTCGGACAACACATGCTGCTGAGACAAAAATCAGGTTCACTGAGGACGAAGGAGGTCCTGGGGCTCCCCCTTTCCCCCAGCCTCTCATGAGGCCCATCTTTGGCCCCTTCCATCTTAAGCCCCTTCCATCTTAAACCTGTTTATTGAATTTTGCTATAACAACAGCAAAAGCCATCCTTCACCCTTAAATAGAAAGAGATTTCTCAGCAGCCTCAGGCTGAGTTCTTTTCTCCAACACATCCTTAATAAAACGTGTGCTGCAGCCACGCAGTCCTCTCACCATCCGAGTGACTTGTTTTACAGGTGGAGGGAGGACTCTGGCCTTTGGGAAAGTAAGGTGTGATGGTCTATGGTTATGCACACCTATCGGAGCACAGAGAGCTCACTCACCTGCTGACGGTACAGAGCCAGGGCTAATGTCCTGGCTGGACCAGGTGAGAACTTCTCTCCCAGCTGCAGAGTTGCCATGAGCTTCTGTCTGGGACAGGGGGTGTGGGTTCACTTGGGAGGAACAGAGACCAAGACAGTGGGGGCTACGGCCCCATGGAAACAGCTGGTTTGCTGACTCTGCATCACCAGGGCCTCAGAGTGGCTGGCAGGCCTAGGACCAAGGCTCCCAAAATTTAGTGCACCTTGGAATTTCCAGGGAAGCTCGTTCAAGTGCACCGTGTGCCCTACCTTCGTTCTTGGGGGAGGCTCCCCTTTGGCGATGCCCAGGACCCTTGGTCGGGGAGGGGTTGGGGGTGTCTGCAGGAGGGCAGCAAGCTCCCATGGGTGTCCAGCAGAACTCTGTCTTCAACAGGGCATTCTCAGCACAGGGCCCTGTGTGACTGCACAGGTTTCCTACCTGTTAAGACAGCCGACATGACCAGGTACAGTAAAAGAAAAATGGCCAAGTAGAAATTTACTACTGTCAGCACATCAGACCTAAGTTCCATGATGGCTCGTCATTGCATAAAGCTCACACAGCAAAATCAATGCTTGTTGTATGTCAAGATGACCATAGCTTGTCAAATCAATTATTTACCAATTTGGTTTATACTCTAAAATTTGCTCAGAGCAGTTTCTATAAAAGGAGACAAAAATAACAACCAAAATGTAAATTTATTCCATTTTAGTCTCTTGTATAATTTTACTGTATGTTCAGTGCCTCAAACAGATGATGCAGCTATCGTAAAAATAAAGTGGGTGTGTATCGGTGCTTTTTCTCTGGTTGGAATTTTTAAAACTTACTTGGACATAGATTTCCACCAAATTCTTGAAAATAATGTTTTTCTTCTTCTAAAGAAAAACACGAACACCCTTGATCAACACAATACAAATGAAAAGTAAGATGCTGGTTTTTAGAGTCACCTTGGCTCTAGGAAAAAACAAAACATTTTTATGGGGGCAAAAATCATCTCTGTTAATAGAGGGGAAAAAATCCTTATCTAATAATATTTAGTAGGAAATGGAAAATTTCTCATTTCCCCCTGCCAAATGCTATTGACAGCTCTTCAACAAAAGGAGAAAAGCATGTCTATGAAGACTACGTGAGAATTGCCCTGGTTCACTGTAGAACCCTCTTTCAAAAGGCAGAAAAATGGTTTTCAGGGGTGAGGCTAACCCAAATTTGGAATGCCCTATTCCTCAGTCAGGTGAACGGACTCCTTATAATAAAGATGGAAAAGTAGTTTTCCTAGTTGAATAAGCTTGAGAAATGCTAGGTTGGATAATGGGAACACTCTTGCTGCAGGACTTTTCAGAGCCTTCAGGACATCGATGGGCATTATTTTAGCCTTCCCAAACTTGGTTGACTAAGATCTACTTTTCATGCACTATCACTTAGTCCAGCATCCTTAAGAAGCACTTACTCACAATGTGCAGGGGTCCCCTAGGGGTTTTCAGGTTGGGAGACCCATGAGAAGTACCTGGCTGAACCTATACACTCAGAACCTATAAAGCAAACCTGAGCTCAAAGACTGAAGGGCTGAGGCCGTCCTTTGAACTAGTGTTGTGCCTGGGCCCTGGGCTTGGGGGCTGACTTAAAGCTTGTGTTGAATGCACAGCTGGCTGGGCTTCATGGAAATTTCCAAAAGCACAACTTAGCCATTATAGCTCATTCGTGTTCCCAGGGAATTGAAAACTGAGGACTCAAGGCTCATTCCTTGATTTCCAGAAATCAAGGAAATGTCTAGCAATTTCCAGGAATGTGCTATGGAATGACACCATTGCCAGACAAGTCTTTTCTATAGAAGTGGCTGCACATGGAAGCTGGAGCTCAGTAGGGGGGTGGAAGGTCGAGTCGAGAATGTCTTTTGCAAAAAGCAGCATGGAGGCATCAGGCATTGGTGGGAGGCAGGGTTCTGGGACCATCAGTCCCACAGAAGGCAGCAGAGGGGGAGCAGCGTGGACGGAGGGAAGATCAATCAGCTTGCGTACCTTTCAACTATTAACGAAAAAATTAAAATCATAAAATCAAAAAAAGAAAAAGCCTGCGTGCCTGATGGCACTGTCCTTCTCAAGGGAGCTAGCCTCAGTCTTGTAATATGTCAGTTTACATATCTTATCTCATTAAAGCTGCAGAACCCCTCTCTGTTCCATGATGG
Source organism: Phacochoerus africanus (assembly GCF_016906955.1). Taxonomy (NCBI): domain Eukaryota; kingdom Metazoa; phylum Chordata; class Mammalia; order Artiodactyla; family Suidae; genus Phacochoerus; species Phacochoerus africanus. The sequence goes on along the minus strand of NC_062548.1, from coordinate 53,353,861 downwards.
GAAAACCGAGGCTCAGAGAGACAGTGTGACTTGCCTAAGGATGTAGGAAGTTTGGATGGCATGTTAATAAGCTTGATCTGTTAAATAATGTTTACTTTTACCGACTCTACCACCTGTGTCAGGAAATAGGAAACAGATGGCATTCTCAAACTAGGGTAATTCAAGGAGGTTTCTTTACACAGAGACCACCGACAATGGGGCAGGTGGGCACAGCTCCTGCTTCATAGCAGCCAGGCTATAATCAATGAGACAGGCTGAGGACAGCAGCTGCCTGAGCCCAGAAGGAGGGGGCTGCACAGAGCAGCTGCCTGTGGAGGAGATACAGCAGCCCTGGGGTGGGGGGGAAGGATGGAGGGTGGGAGGTGGGGGATAGGGGTGGAGAGTGGGGGGGGGTGGAGGTGGAGGAGCCTCTGGGACCCCACCTGCCTTCGCCCTTCTGGCTCCCTCTCCCCACCCCAAGCAAAAGCCAGGGAAATGGGTGCCCTTCAGGCGGTTCCCTGAGGTCAGCCCTGGGGCAGAGTGCAAGGTGGAGGAGGGTGAGAAGCAAAAATTAGCCCAGACCCAGGATATAAAATCTGCCTGGCTGGTCATTATCCTGGGGACTATAAACAGACAAGGCAGCCGAGACATTGGCAGGGTTCTTCCCAAGAATACACGCTGCTACTCCATGTTGAGAAGAGGCTGCACAATCGTCTTTGTCTTGCCCAAGCCAGGGACACGACCCAGGAGGCCGCTAGTGTCCTTCACTGCCTTACTGCTGTCTGGAGAAGGGGAAGCAGCCCTGGAACCCTGCTCGGGGTGTTGTGCCTAAGTCTCGCTGCGCGGTGGAGGCTGGTTCCTGAGGTTGGCAGGCCGCCTCTCCCCCCCGCCCTGACCCACAGCCCTCGACCAGCCCCCTTGTGTTTCCTTATAAATCAGTGGGATTCTAACTCCTAAACTCTCAGAGAAATTGTCCCTTTCCAGTGCCTGCTATCAGAGGTACTGATTCTGTCCTGCAGGTTTAAGCCCAGCCAATGGCAAATCCAGGTGACATCTTTCAGCTAGGGTGCCACGAAGCGAGAGCCTCCCTCTCTGCCCCCTCGCCCCTGCCCTGGGAGGTAGCTGGGCAGCCCAAACCCCGGAGAATGAGGGACACAGCCAGAGTTTCCCAGGTGGCTGTGTGGACAGGAAGGCCACAGTGCAGCTCCAGACCGTCTCTGCGTGCCTGGTAGTTCCAAATGCTCGTGATAGGGGTCTGAGAGTGCTCCCAGATGGGGGCTCCTCAGGGGGCTTCAGAGGGTAGCAGTTGACTTGATTTTAGTTAGTTTTATTTAAAACTATTGTGGAAACATATACATAATATTTACCCTCAATGATTTTCAAGTGTACATTTCAGTAGTGTTCAGTACACTCGCCTTGTACAACCACCCCCACCCCCATCCCTACCCCCACCCCATCCCCACTGTCCATTCTCACCCCCATCTCCACCCCCATCACCACCATAATCCCCACCCCCATCCCCACCAAACATCCCCTTTAGAACTTGTTCATCTTCCCCAACTGAAGCACTGTCCCCATTAAACAGCAACCTCCTCCCCCTCCTCCAGCCCCCAGCCCCACCATCTACTTTCTGCCTCTGGATTTCACTCCTCTAGGGACCTCACATGAGTGAAATCATACAGTATTTGCCCTTTTGTGTCTGAGTAGTTTCATTGAGCATAATGTCCTCAAAGTCCACCATCCATGTCATAGCAGGTGTCAGAATTTCCTTCCTTTTCAAGGCTGAATAATATTCCATGATATGGATGGACCACATTTTGCTTATCCATTGTCCATCAATGGATCCTGAGCTGCTGCCACCCCTTGGCTGTTGAGAATAAAGCATCTGTGAACCTGGGTCTGCATGTATCTCCTTGGTGTCGAGTTTTTGACATCTGTCAATCAAAGCACATCCCCAGATGTCTATAGATCAGAGGGACTGAATGAGGAGCTCGTGCATCAGCAAACTGAAGAGAACTTTCCAGTGGCGTGGGAGCTGAAGAACCCCAGTCTCTGAGGGTCTGATAGAGCATGTTTGTTGGGGAGGTTTCTATTGTGTGACCCTAAAGACAACCAAAAAAGTAGGCAAGTCAGCGCCCTTCCCCATAGAAACCACAGGAGCTCACTCAGGCTGGGGATCCCGGCTTCCTGCTGCGTTGCCTTGGGGAGCTGTGCAACTGTGCTAATTTCTCTAAATGGCCTTTGCCATCTCAGCAGGAAGAAGTGAGCCTGTCTGTCTCCTGTCCACGACTATCCCAGGGGGTCCCGAGCTGCCATGGGAATCTGTGATGGGATTCCTGAGGGACGTGTAGCCTCAATAGCAGCCCATCAACGTCCTGGCAATCTGTAATGGTTTCTGGCAGTCACTGATGTTGGTATTTGAGATGGACCCTGGTACTTGACCCGCGAGGGGCCCTTCTCTCTCCTTCAACCACTGTTCTCAGCCATCCCTGGGACTAGAAGGTGTGGAGCCCACAGAAAAATCCCATGGCAGCTGCACCCCAACTCTGCATTGGCTGCCTGATGTGCCCCCACACTGTGCGTCTTCTCTTGTGTGCTCTGAGCCCTCATGTGGGTGCAGGCATCGCAGACCACACCTGACTGCCCGGAAGGAGGGCAGGCTATTTTGGAGAACGTGGCAACAGGCTCGAGTCATTCAGCTCAAAGGCAGTATTAGAACTCCCACTATTCCTGACCCTAAACAGACACCTTCCTTGCCTGTCCCTGTGGCCCGGCTCTGCAAGGGAGTGCTCATCCTACTTCCCCCTTCAGATAGCTCTGCCCTGATTTTGAGCCATTGAAGATGAAACAAAGCCAACTGTGAGAAAATGACCCAGAAGGGGAGACTAGGATGGGGAAGCTGATCCAGCTGCACATGTCCCATGGGTGTGCTATGGCAACAGCAGCGCTGTGGCTTATTTTAATCTAAAAGGCCAGAGTCAGTGGGGCGGGGCTTTTTTCTGGGGCTCTTAGCACAGAAGTATAGACCATGACAATGCACGGAGATCCTGGGAAACCCTGGCTCCTCTGCTCACGGGCTCTGAGACCTGAGGCTCGTTAATGACATTTCTGGATGTTGGCCAGCCCATCTATCAAGTGAGGAGGACGCCTGCCTTGGGGATTGCTCCCTCCAGTGGGATCAGGACTCAGGTGCCCAGACAGCGCCTGGCTTTCCCCTGGCCTGGTCCACCAGCCCATTCTGATGAGCACATGCTACTTCCCCACCCCTGGTGTCCCCCACTCCCTTTATTCGGCTGTCCAACAGCCAACATCCCCTCTGGCCACAGACGCTGCAACCGTGAGTGCCCCGGGATGATGTAGATGGAGCAGGGATTTAGTCTAGCCATTTCCAGAGCGTCTGGGCTGGGAATTGGCTTGAATTGTCTTTTTGATCCAGCCCCACCCCCCGCCGACCAAACCAAGCCAAGCCTCATAGGGAAGGCTCCCCTCCCCCTCCCCACACCCTAGTCTGCCCCTTTTCTTGGTCAGGACTTCAGGGGAGCAGCCTCTGCTATGGGAGGAAGGCTTCCCACGCAGCCCCTAAGGGCAGCCCTCTTGCCTGGGTGGGTTTTGTTGCACTAGGTGCTCAGGCCAGGAGACAAGGCACCAGGGCTGATGCCCATGAACACAGCAGCCCCTGTGGGCTGGCTGGACCTCAGAAAACGGCCCCATGCCCCTCACTGCCCACTACACAGTGTCTGAGACCAGTTGTGTACATCAGGGTGATACTCCTTCCAAAGAGCTGACTGCCCTGCCTTTGAGTCTGCCTGGAAAACGCATTGATGGAAGGCTTCTCATTCTCTCTGGTGGCTCCTAAGCACTTTGGTGTGTTGTAGTGAACGGCAGAGAAAACAGTGCCCCTGGGGCCCAGCCCAGAGATGCTGAGCTAATCCATCAGGTTGACTCCAGCTCCTGGACTGGTCCCCGCCCCCAGCATCTCTAACAAAGACCAAGGTGGGGACTAGTACATTTGATAGACTGGACCTCAAAGTCCCAGTCCTTGGCTAGTTGTGGAATCTTGGTGAAATCACTACACTTCTCCAAACCTCAATTTCCTCATCTGTGAAAGGGTGGATGTAATATTGACCCCAGAGACTTGTCCTGAGGATAGAGTCAAGGTACAGGAAGTGTCTTCCATGCCTTAGAAGGCAGGTATACGACAAAGCTGAAAGTGATGCAAGGTGATGCCTGTGATGCTGGTGGTGCAGGTGATGCAAGTGATGCTGAAGGTGATGCAAGTGATGCTGCACGGTGGGTGACAGGTCCTCTGGGAGGAGTGGTCAGGAGAGCCTTAGGCATATTTAGATTGGAGCCCATTGGTTGCCATGTCCAGTGCTTCCCCCTCTCCTCCTACCCACCCCTCACTGCTCTCCCCCCACCTCCAGGTTGAACCATGCATTCTGCACCACCTGCATCACCAGCATCACCTTCATCATCTGCATCGCCTGCACCACTTGCACTACCTGCATCACCTTCAGCATCAGCATCACCTGCACCACCAGTATCACCTGCATTCAGCCTCACAGGCTGGAGAAAGATGGAATACTTTGAGGGGCTGAGTTCATTGTTTCCAAACAATTCAAGTCCCTAGATCTCCAGTTCTTCATCTCCTCAGGGTCGTGTACCTTCAATAATCTGATGACCTTCCCAAGAAAAGGCACCTCAAAAGCATTTGGAATACAGCCTCAAGCCTGTGTATTGGGCCACAAAGCCCATCACTAACCCCATGCTAAGAGGGCCAGAGCTGAAGGAACCTAATGCAATTCTTAGGCGGAGAATAACACAATCCTGGTCAGAGGTGGTGGTGGAGCTGGGAAGAAGGTTCAGACTTCCTCTCCCGTTTCGCTGGACTGAGGATTCATGTTACCCTGCCCTTCGCAAAGGACAGAGATAGAAGAGAGAGCTCAGAGCACATTGTACTTGATCTTTTAATCATGAACTAGGGGTACAGGAAAAATGCTTACAGGGAGACCCCCAGCTCCGGTTAACTGCCCCATCCACATGTTCCCAGGGACCCCTGGGGTGCCCCCGGGGGCAGTCCACTCCCCTGGGCCATTTGCTGTCACTAGTCTGTCTCCAACACTGCAAGGCCCCCTGAGGGCTAGGGACACATCTGTCCTGTTCGCCACGTGGCCCTGGGGACCTGGCCCAAGTTAGATAATCATAAACATTTATGGAGTGAATGAATAAACGGATATAAGACCAAACAAACAAGGGCAGTTAAAATACATAAGTATGGTTAATTGAATTAAGCATTCAGCACAGTATCTGTCCAAATTCTGAATTTTCATTGAATTTTTTTTTTTTTTGGTCTTTTCAGGGCCATACCCACAGCATATGGAGGTTCCCACGCTAGGGGTTAAATCAGAGCTGCAGCTGCCAGCCATAGCCACAGCCACAGCCACATCCACAGCAATACCAGATCCGAGCCTCGTCTGTGACCTACACCACAGCTCACAGCAACACCAGATCCTTAACCCACTCATCAACGCCAGGGATCAAACCTGCAGCTTCATGGAAATGCATAGGATTCTTAACCCACTGAGCCACATCGGGAACTCCCTTGGAAATATTTAAATAATTAGATGTAAATCAGCTTCATTTCTGCCTTCTCTCATTGCCCCCATGTCTTCTGTTTCCCAGGATGAAGTGGGAGCCAGAGAGTTCAACATAGACATGAACCTGCCAATCCCAACCCCAGGGATTCAAGCAACAATATGGGGGGACGACGGGCTTCTGGAATATTTTTAAACTCCCCTCCTAGGGAGCATCACCTGCCCAGCACTGGGTGGAGGAGAGCTTGTCTTTGCACTCTCTCCAGGAGCTGTACTCATGAATACTCATTCTCCAACCTCAGAATAAATGACACCCCTGTGGACTTTGTCCCCAAACCACAGAGATGCCAGCGCCTATACAAGGCCCATGGATGTGGAAGGGTCTGGACAGTGCAGAGCGGGAGTGGGGCATCTTTGAGACTCAAGCAAACACCAGGATTTGAGAAGCGCTTTTGCTGTTTGGAGATGAGAAGGGAGGCCAGGGAAGCCAGGAAGCCCAAAGCAAAGGCCAGACAAGCCTGCAGAGAAGCCTCTGCGCCCTGCACACCCACGTCCACCACCAGCTCTTTCTCAGAGCGGAGGCCGCCCCTTGCAGACGCTGTTTGTCGTGACTGACCTACTTTTTCAGTTGAAAGAGATGCTCACTGAAGTGTTCCCCCGCCGCCCCCAGCTGAGTGTGGTTGTGGAGTCTTCTTTTTCTAGCTCTGACATAGCCCTGCTGGGGACTAGGACACACTGACCAAGGAGAGTGAACTATGCCAGGGCGGTGCCCTAGAACGTTCTGTGATGATGCGATGAATACACTGGAAGGCCCAGGACCACAGGGTCAGCCCATGTATCTGCTGGACCCTTGGAATGTGGTGGCTAGCATGGCTGAGGAACTGAATATTATCCCTTTTAAAACATCGAAATCTAGTTCATGTACAATATTCTGTAAGCTACAGGTGAACTGAATTTTAGGTTTAATTTAATTTAATTTAATTTTTTGTATTTTTAGGGCTGTGCCCATGGCATATGGAAGTTCCCAGGCTAGGGGTCAAATCAGAGCTGCAGCTGCCGGCCTAACTACAGCCACAGCAATGCGGGATCCTTAACCCACTGAGTGAGGCCATGGATTGAACCTGTGTCCTCACGGATGCTAGTCAGATTCGTTTCCACTGAGCCACGATAGGAACACCAGTTTTATTTAATTTTAATTAATTTATTCTTAGCCACACATAGCTCAGGGCCATAGACCAGATCAATACATACTGGATAGAAAGAGTTCCTGGCTGAATTGTCAAAGTGAAAAAAAAAAAAAAGAAAGAAAGCAAATTTCAGTACTGTGTATTTAGTGTAACCCCCTTTATGAAAACACAGTCATCTCAAATAAAACAACACATTTACATTCGTGCATTTAAATGTTTTCGGGAGTTCTGTTCGTGGCTCAGCGGTAATGAGCCTGCCGAAGATGAAGATGCAGGTTGATCCCTGGCCTCTCTCAGTGGGTTAAGGATCTGGTGTTGCCGCGAGCTATGATATAGGTCACAGACTTGGCTTGGATCCTGAGTTACCATAACTGTGGTGTAGGTTGGTGGCTGGAGTTCCAATTCGACTCCTAGCCTGGGAACTTCCACATGCCGCAGGTGCAGCCCTAAAAAGCAAAAAGAAAAGAAAAGAAAAAGCTTTCAAATGCATAGAAAATGGCTGAAATTATACCCAACAGACCAAGAGCATAATCCCTTCCCTAGAAGAGGAAAGGAAAGAAAGCAGGGAGGTCTGTTGCTTCATCAACTTTTGAATTTTTTAAAATGAAAATGCATTCATGTGTTATTTATATAATGCAATATAGAAAGGAGAACACTAAAGAGATGTTTTCTTGCCTGATGTATTTGAAGTTATTTTTTCTTTCAATCTAGGGCTGGTGGTAAGTCCACCTGAGTCTGGTACCTTATAACAGAGGAACCTGGGAACAGGTGGAGGAGCTGCAAGATGCTCTTTCTGATGAGCCCAGGGCTGGGGGGCAAGTGAAGAAACCCACAAACCACATGGTGTGCACCAAGGAACACGGAATATCTACTCAAAGCTCCGAGTGTAGACATACAAGCTCCAGATCCCTCCTTTCTTTTTCCTGAGCTGGGTTCCCCCACTTGTAACCACAGTGTTGTTGTCAGAGGCGCCCCTGCCGTCATCATCACAGCTCTGTGCTATGTACCTGGGCTGCCTGACATCCCCCCTGAGCCCCGCAAGGGGGACCCTCAGCACAGGGAGTGACAGGAAACTTATGCTGCTGAGCCACCACCTAAATAACTGCTTGGTGATGTTGCCCAAATCACAGCCTCTTGGAACAGCTCGTGTCTTTTTCTTCATGTGGTTTCCAAGCAGGGAGCAAAGTTGGCACCTCTGTGCTGGGTGACTCACTCAGCAGGACCAGGGCAGGAGGCAGGAGGGGGCGAGGGGGTGAGGGGGCTGGGGCCCTGCAAGAGCACCCCCCACCCCTCCAGCTTTCAATGAACCTCCCAGAGGGAGTGTCCCACTATTTCTCTAGGCCAAGACTTTGCCTCAGAAAACTGGGCAGGGCACTCCTGGGGGGATGCGGGGAGGGGACAGAAATTCTGTTTGCAAATTAATCTGGCAAGATCTTGCTCCTAGGGCAGCAATTAGTCCTGCCTAGACAAGGAAGCACATTATCTTCTGACGCATAACCCTTGATCCTGATGGAAAAAAATTAGATTGTTGGCGAACTTTGGAGTTTCCAACCCATGCACTGTGGAACCTGTTTCATCTCTCTGGTCCCCTTAAAGCCTCTCGAGGATTCCTGCAGAGCTTGTGCTCTGCCCTAGCCTGAGGGCTCACTTGTAGGGAGACAGAACACACATACACCCCTCATTTCCTTTCTCCTGCAAACTGCCTGCCTCCACCCGAACGAGGAGGTGCCCTCCCAGCCAGACTCAGGCCCCCTCCACGTGCGAGGACCCCCGCTGCCCAACTCCCAGGAGACCCAGAAATCCTTTTCTCAGCCCCCACCCTCTTTTTCTGACACTTCCCTGCAGAGGGTGGGGTGTCAAGCTGGCGGGTCCAGGATGCATCCTTGAGAATGGCTGCTAACATCGGCCGCCTTTCATAGTGTGACTTCAGCATGTATGTTTGGGGAAAGACCAGAGCTCCTTTAGGGGTGAGGGTGGAGAGGGCAAGGGTTATGGCAAACCCTTGCAGAAAACCCGTCCCGCCCACTGAATCGGAGCCTGGTGACAAGGACGTCTCTATCATGGCCTCACTTCTCTCCCAGGCCTCATTGGACCCTACAAAAACTGTTCCTGTGCCCAGCCCAGGCTCCTGCAGCTGCAATGCTGATCACAGGGCAGGCCAGTGGCTCCCAAAATGGGCAACTCAGTGTCACCTGGGACCTTGTTAAAACCCAGACAGCTAGACCCCACCCCGAGCTGCTTCTTCCTTTTTGGTCTTTTTAGGGCTGCTCCCTCGGCATATGAAGGTTCCCAGGCTAGGGGTCAAATCAGAGCAGTAGCCACCGGCCTATACCATAGCTACAGCAACACAGGATCCTTAACCCACAGAGCGAGGCCAGGGATCAAACCTGTATCCTCATGGATCCTAGTCAGATGCATATCCACTGCTCCACGACAGGAAATCCCACCCTGAGTGGCTGATTCAACAAGCCTGGGGGTGCGGCCCAGAAGTCTGCATGGTTAGCAGGAGGCCAAGTGGTGCTGATGCTGCAGGTCCAGGGACCTCCCTGGGACGAGAGGTGATGCCCAAAGTCGGTGAGCTAAAGGGCTGGGATGTTTGACCCCTGCATTGAATTGTCCAGTTGGAGGCAGCTCACTGTGGCTACTCCTCCCCCAGTCTCTGGACCTCCCACCTGAATTTCCCTTTGCTAAGAACTGAGGGATCTGAGACTGACCTTGCTTGCCAGCTCACCTGTTAGCCTGCCAGGTTCACAGACGCTGGCAGGAGCAGGATGTCACGTCAGAGGTGCAGGAGGTTTACAAGTCACAGCTAGAGCCAGAGCTGAGCATCAGCACTGTTGCCAAGTCCCTAAGCACCTCCAGCTACAGGCCGCTCCTCCGTCTCCCCCAGGTCTCCGTGGGTGTCTGTGTCTCCTTCTGAATGTCACCTTATAAGGACACCAGTCATACTGGATTGGGAGCCCCCAGCACTCCACTGAAAAGGAGCAGCTTAGGATGGGGTTCACTGTGCCCTCGCCTTGACCAGCCCCCTCTGCAAGACCCTGTTTTCAAGCAAGATCCCAAGCGGGGGTCCTGGGAATAAGCATTTCCACATAATTGGGGGGGACATGATTCAACCCACAACACACAACAAAAGGGACTTAAAGTGGCTAATTAACTACCTTAAACAGGCAGATTATCCCGGGTCACTGGGGCAGGACTGGTGTGAGCACAGATTTCCTTAAAAGTGGAGGAGGGGGAGTTCCCGTCATGGCTCAGTGGTTAACGAATCTGACTAGTATCCCTGAGGACTAGGGTTCAATCCCTGGCCTTGCTCAGTGGGTTAAGGATCTGGCGTTGCTCTGAGCTGTGGAGTAGGTCACAGATGAGGCTCGGGTCCCTAGCTGCTGTGGCTGTGGTGTAGGCCGGCAGCTACAGCTCTGATTCAACCCTTAGCCTGGGAACCTCCATATGCCATGTGTGGCCTTAAATAGACAAAAAGACAAAAAAAAAAAAAGTGGAGGAGGGAAGCCAAAGAGGAGGTCAGAGCGATGGTAAGTGAGAAGGATTCAACCTGCCACCGCTGGCTTTTTTTTTGGCCACCCTGCTTATGGAGTTCCTGGGCCACGGATCAGATCCCAGCTGCAGCTATGGCAACACCAGATCCTTTCCTTGAACCCACTGTCCCGGGCAGGGGATCAAACCTGCATCCTAGCACTGCTGAGACGCTGCCTATCTCCTGACCATATCAGGAACTCCCTGTCATCGCCGGCTTTGAAGAGGAGGATGGGGTCATGAGCCAGCAAGAGGGGCTGCTCCCTAGAAGCTGGAAAATGCACAAAAGACCTTCCTTTAGAGAGGAACTCAGCCCTGCCTCTGCTGGACTCTAACCTTCAGAAACGTGCGATGACGAATCTGGCTTGTTTCCGGAACGTGTTGCGGCAGCGGGAGGCAATGACAGAGCCATCCGGCCCCACACACTTGACAGGACAGGACTTCAACGCCCAGGCTATGCCCTTGTCATGTTGACACACTTCCCGAGGTCACTGTGGGCCACTTTCAATCCTGGGATCCCGTGTCGATAACTGTTTCTGAATCCTGGAAAGAAGGGCTTTTGCTCAGAAAACCTCTTTCTATCTGGAGCCCTCTTTCTGTTGGGTTGGGAGTTTTGTGCCCCTTCCAGGGTACCGGCTTCACAACGCCCCTCTGTATGAGGCTCTGGCTGTGTTATTCAATTAAAATTTTCTGTTGGCAGAAGAGAGAAGGAGAGCTTGCTTGTTGAACGTCTGTTTATCTAGCTTGATGAGGCCGTGTTTGTATAACAGCTCAGAAGATGAGTCAATATTTCTGATGAAACGACACCTTTCTCCTCATTGTGACTAGGAGTGACTGGGGCAGTCGAAGGCATTTGCCTGTGACAACTGCTCTGGCCACTTATTGTCTGTGTCAGACATGCCTTGAAGGGAGGCCCTGGCTCTTAGTCACCCAGGAGTCTCAAACTGGTGGTGTCTTCTACAGGTTAAACGCTTGCTAAATAATGGCAACATTTCCACACGGGGATATTTGCTTTCTGGAGATGTTTCTTCATGTTCCTGCAGCTTTAATATCCTGTGTCTCTTTATTGTTTTCTGCTTCTCTGGCAGCCCTCCATCCCTCGCCTCATCCTTCGGTAACTGCGCTTCCTGGAGCGGGACAAAGTCTGTCAGATTTGGGCAGCTCTGAATCTCTGAGCTGTGAGGTCAGGCTTCTCTCCAGAACGATGCCTTGTTCTCACCTGGCAAACGCACACCCTTCACTCCCTTCCAGGGGCTGCCAGCTCCTTCGGAAAATAGAACAAGAAACCCACCTAAAGGCACCATGTGTTTCTACCAGAAGCTAAGAATATTCGCTTGGGGCTTCAAAGTTCTCATACTCTTGGATTGCAAAACACAGATGGACATCCTGTATTTATTTATGTATTTATTTGCTTTTTAGGGCCACACCTGCGCCATACAGTTGTTCCCAGGCTAGGGGTTGAATCGGAGCTACAGCTGCCGGCCTACACCACAGCCACAGCAATGCAGGATCCAAGCCACATGTGCGACCTACACCGCAGCTGGAGGCAAAGCCAGATCCTTAACCCACTGAGCGAGGCCAGGGATGGAACCCGCGTCCTCATGGCTACTTATTGGGTTCATAACCTGTTGAGCTACAAAAGAAAGTCCCGAGTTTATAACATTCTCCTGGAACAGCACCCCTACTTCTGAATGTGACCCATTTCGAGGCAGGATGCTTGTGGAAAGAACCCCCCTCCCAGAGGGCGGGGCTCTTAAAAGGGCATCCAGAGTGACCTCAGTGAAATCAGACTGGGAAATGTGGCCACTCCAGGGTCATTTTTCTGGGAGACTCAAGTAATTCCTGGCAAATATCAGACGACAAATGTTTCCTGAACCCTGAGGATGTGGGGGTGTCAGTGGAAGCACCCCACTTAGCATGACCCAGAACCAGGCAGGCCAATGGCCTGGAGGCACATGAGGGAGGAGAACCAGCTTGGCACTGAAGTTTTCAGCAAAGCTGAGGAGCCAGGCTCAGCCTGGAGTGGACAACACTCAACTGCTGAGGCTGCAACGTTGTGAGAAAATTCCTGCGTACATTCTGGCAGGAAACCTGAACCCGGGCTGTCTTTCATCTGGGTGTGAAGGCTGCCTGGCTATTGCTAATGCCTTCAACACACTCTGGGGGTGCCCTTGGATCTGAAAACACCATTTTCAGGGCTTCCTTCTTTGTCCTGCGGGCACAAGCATATGCTTTTTAACTCATCAGAGTCTTCCAAAGAGCTGCTCGTTATGACGAAGGAAATCCCACTGGCAGGACATTTGGGAAAGGACACTGGGCAAGGCAGGACACTGGGCAAAGCCATGAGCCGTGCGCTAGGCAGACACTTAGTTTGAAAGATTCAGGCCAGGCTGGATTTAGCCCTTCTTTCTTGGATGTTCAAATGCCTTTGCACGACAGACAAGTGAAAACATAATTTGTAGCCTCTTGTGACCTTGACAGCCTGATGTGGCCATGGAGGATACCAAGGCTAGCAGGACTGGTTAAAGGGAGTGGGTTGCCTCATCACTATGCCAAACCGTAGCAGAGAACGAGGTGCCAGGAAAGTCAGTCACTGTCCTACCCGGTCTTTATTTAAAATTGTCACATTTTTGTTCACTGTGGACTTCGGCATTCATTGTGATTTTTTTTTTTTTTTTAAGGGCCGCCCTGGGAGCATATGGCAGTTCCCAGGCTAGGGGTTGAATTGGAGCTATAGTTGCCGGCCTGAGCCACAGCCACAGCCATGTGGGATCCGAGCAGTGTCTGCGACCTACACCGCAGCTCACGGCAACGCCGGATCCTTAACCCACTGAAAGAGGTCAGGGATGGAACCTGAGTCCTCATGGATGCTAGTTGGATTCATTTTCACTGAGCCACAAGGGGAACTCCCTCATTCTGATTTATTGAAAGAGTACATTGAACATTATTTGTCTTGATGATGGAGTTTTCAGTTCCCCTTAAATTCTGCCACCAAGATGAGGTGTCTTCATCTTGGCACAGGACTGGACATAAGCACAGGATCTGTCCTCTCTCTTTTTAAAAAATAAATAAATAAATTTCATTGTCATATGGTTGATTTAGAAAGTTGTGTTAGTTTCAGGTGAAGAGCTAAGTGAATCAGTTACACACACATTTCTTTTCAGATGCTTTTCCCATGTAGGTTATTACATAGTATGGAGAACTCCCTGTGCTTTACAGGAGGTCCTGGTTAGTTATCTACCATATACAGTAGCGTGGGTAAGTCAGTCCCAGCCCAATGGTTAATCCCTACTGCCTCACATTTCCCACCGAGGCATCTATGCTGGATCCTTCAAGGCCATGAGCCCACAAAGACAGAGCATTGGAGATGAGCTGCAGGGGCCTGAAGGGGACCAGGCAGATGCCTCCTTTAAGAACCAGCTGGATCCAGCAGCCACTGGAGGTTTACTTTCCAGAGAGAGTAACCGGGGGCTGTCTGGACCTGGAGCATGGGGCACAGCTGAGGGAAGGGTCTGGAACCCAGGAGAGAGATGATCATTCACAAGTAAATGTTCAAAACTCCAGCCTCTTTCCCATTTAGAATGAGGACACTGACAACCAGCCATAGACCCTCCAAGCAGAGGATTGGAGGGGATGAGAAATATCTATTGAAGATGCTGACCCCTGACCCCAAAGGAAGTGGTCTGAGCATCTTACAGTGGAGACCATGGTAACAAGCCCTACAGCTTCCAGTCTGGCCCCAGCAGGACCAGTGTGACTGACCCGACCACCATTGGGCGAGACGATAGGGGAAAGTACCTCCCTGCGCCTCCCTCACCCGTGATGGAGAGCAGAGCCATCAGGAAAGGAGTGGATTGCCGAAGCTGAGACCACTCAGAAAGAAACGGAGAATAAGAATAGCCTCCAAGGAGTTCCTGTCGTGGCTCAGTGGAAAGGAATCTGACTAGCATCATGAAGACAGAGGTTCAATCCTCGACCTCGATCAGTGGGTTAAGGATCTGGCATTGCTGTGAACTATGGTGTAGGTCACAGAACAGCTCGGATCTGACGTTGCTATGGCTGTGATGTAGGCTGGCAGCTGTAGCTCCGATTCCACCCCTAGTCTGGGGACCTCCATAGGCTGCAAGTGCGGCCCTAAAAAGACAAAATACAAAAAAAAAAAAAAAGAATAGCCTCCGAGAGATGAGAAGACACTGCACCTGTCAAATAACAAGAGATTCTTATGTGAAAGGATCTTTGAGGGGCCAGGAAAATCTTAGAAAATAAAAGTGTGAGTGCTGAATCAGAAAAGCCAGTGAGAAAGTTGATGTTGAAGAAATCTTCCAGAAAGTGAAGTAAAAAGACTGAGAAATTGGAGAGGAAAAAATAAGAAAATAAGAATCCATCCAGGTACTATGAAACCAACAAGCAAAACATAGGAGGGAAAACAGGACTCAGTGGGGAGGACACTACTTAAGAAATAGCAGAGGGCTGTTTCCCAGAACTAAAGGATAGTGTTTTCTAGATTAATTTCTAGTATTTTCTAGACCCTGTCCAAAATATGAAAATGAGCCACACCGAGGACATTGCTGCAGAATTTTAGGACCCCTGAGATAAGAAAAGACCCCAAACACTTCCAGGGACGAGCAAGTAGTTCCCAGATACATGGGACATTTAAGGACAGATTGTTGCTGATTAGAGAACATTTGTCTTGATCCTGGAGGCTGGGAGACACGGAAGCAAAGCTTTTCAATATTCTGAGAAGAAATGATGTCTATCCTGGGCTTCTGCTCCCAGCCAGAAAATAAAATCAACCAAGTGTGAGGATGGGATAAAACCTTGTCAGGACACGCAAGATTTCCAGAAGTGTGTGTCCAGAGGAAATAGGGCAGGAAGCTATTCTCTAAAACAGAGAATGGAACCGTGGAAAGAAAACTGGGATTCAGAAAACCAGGGTAGGACAGGGCATTTCTTCAGAAAGAATGAGCAGACAGATGCCCTGGCATGTTTACTATAGAAAGGGGAGATTTTCACTCCAGGGCAAAGTTAGAATGCACAGAAGTAATAAATACAGAGGATTAAGCATACACACACCTACACACACACACACACACACTCACACACACACAACCCTGGTGCATTGCTAAGCAGCAGGGAAAATAAAATGTTGTACAAGAAAGGGAAGGAAAAGATACGATTGTGCAAACAAGAAAAAGCCACTGTGCTTCACTGTGACTCGGCTGTGAACAGCCTTTACGAGCGTGATTCTGTAAACACTCCATGGCAGTAACCAAACCATGTGGTGACTTTATTGATCAGCATCTTCAGGAAGGGGAGCCGGAGACGGCGCCTGGAACGGGACCCTCTGGGCAGAGGCGCCGAAAAGGAAACAGCCCAGTGTGTGCGAAGCTGGTGCCGATGGGCTGACCCCCGAAAGGGAAAACGCCCAGGAGGCTCTGCTGCTTTTCTTTTCCTAAAAAGCCAGTAAGGGGATGTGACTTTACAACCTGTGCATACGTGATTGGGATAGGAAAAGCACACAGCTAAATTAGGAAAGAAAGAGGACCTTGCTCTCTGAGCTCGGCCACAGGGAGGAGGCGAGGGCTGAGACAGGGCAGGTGTGGCAGGTGACTCAGGTATGGGCTCCACCGTGGAAGCATCAATGTCGCCTCCTCCCGCCAGGGTCCTGCAGACAGACCTGCTCTGGGAAACTGGACATTCTGCTGAGGAACAGCTGCTTTCCAACTGCACCGCTGCTCTCCTGCTGCAGTAAAAGAAAAGGCTAACGGCATGTTTCTAGGGTAGGATCTATGGAAAATAATTTGAATTAACAAGTGAAGATTCTGACGTTAGCCTGGGTAGCAGGAGAATTCATTACCCATTTGATGAAAGAGATTCGAGTTCATTAAAAGTTAAATGGTTCTCATTCCTGCGGACGTTGATCTCAGTCAGTAAAACGGGGGTTGCTGTTCCTGGGCGCGTCCTGTGCAAGGTCCCTGGGCTGAAGCTAAAGCAGGTTAAGTACCGCCTCTGTCTCCCTGGCTTTCAGGCATCCTAGGAGTCATGCTCAATTTTCATGGTGAGATTGTATTAATCTTCCCCTTCCCCGCAGGCCTGCTGCGAATTTTTAATTAAGTCAAATGGATGATTGTATTTGCACTTCTATGTTCTCTCAGATTCAGATGGTTTTTCTGTGTCTCTTTGGACGGTCTTTTCCATCCAGGCCTGGGGTAAATCTCTGCGAGAGATGAAAATACAAAAGAGCTGTTCCCTTTGCGGCTCAGCAGGTTAAGAATCCAACTAGTATCCATGAGGACGCAGGTTTGATCCCTGGCCTCGCTCAGTGGGTTAAGGATCCGGCATTGCCACGAACGTCTGTGGCGTAGGTTGCAGATGAGGCTCTGATCTGGTGTTGCTGTGGTGTAGGCCAGCAGCTGCAAGTCTGATTCAACCCCTAGCCTGGGAACCGCCATATCTATGCTTTTTAGGGTGCAGCCCTAAAAAGACCAAAAAAAAAAGTATAAAAGAAAGTTCACTACAAAAGAGGTGTTTGCCATAGTCAATATTAACAGAAACCAGGGCTCCGGGACAAAGTCGAGTTTTAGCATTTGCTGGTTATTTCCAGGTGCCCCATCCATAGCCTTGTTTTCTGCTTTCCCCCACTCTTTGTACTCCAGGAGCTAAGCTTTCTTGACCAAAGCCCTTGACCTCCGGAGAGGCGCTAGGGCCAGCAGAGGAGGCCAGGTGGGCAGTGGTTGCAGGTCTCCAATGGGAGTCCCTGCATATTCCCTCCCCCGTCCCTCCAGCTCCCAGACAGCAGTCACCATGGCTGTTGTGTCCACAAAACCCCTCCACCCCCTCTGAACAGTTGGTTAATTAAACCCACTTCACCTGGACTTTCAAATTGTGCCTTCTGCTTTCTGCCAAGACCCTGACCGATGAGATCTGGTTTTAGCCCTGTCATCTACTTGTTTCCTAGTCTCCCCACCAACTTACAAGTCCCTGACTTTCAGTGGCTCTGACTCACTCCCCTGCGGGTCCCAGGATCCGGGAGACAGCCTGGTTTCCACGAGCATCCAGTGCACGCTTGACAAATGAAACAAAGCACTTGTAAGTGAACTTCTGTAGGTGGTGCTGAGTTTCAGAGAAAACCTGCTCTTCTTTCGCACGTATAGACAAGGAGACGAGTTGAGACTGTGTCTGGGAGAGGAAGCTCCACTACTGTCCCTGGTTTACAGCCATCGGTTATTTAAGTCGAGCCCCCTCCTGCACCTGACATGAATGTCAAGCTTAGAGGCCACCAGAACCTCCTTCCCAGACGCTTTCATCTGAAGATACAGGTAGACAAACAGAAGCTGTGACACATGCACCTGAGATGGTTTGGACGGCAGGTTGTCATTGCAGATGCTCTCAGCCATTAGCAGGATGTTCCACTTCTAGGAGTTTCAACAATCAAGTTCCTTATTAGCTCATACACATCTGGGGGGCTCCGGGTCCTTCTCTGCCACCTCATGAGGTTGGCTTTTGTCCTTGCCCCCGCCCCTCCCCCTCCCCACCTGCACCCCCAGCCACTGGCCCAGGACCATCTTCACACAGTCCACCCAAGACAGGAGAGGAGGTTCTTCTCACCAGCTTGGTTTTCTTGGGGGGCCTTCAGAAGATGCAGCCTCTTGTCCATGGGCCTTGACTGGCTCTCGGGCCCAGGCCTGGCTGCAAGACAGACAGGGGAGTGATGGCCTGGTATTTTTAGCCTCCACGAGGGGAAGCCACCTCTACCAGCAAGAAAGAAGGGGCTGAGGCAAAGCTGTTGGGTCAACAACCAAGGTGTCAGTAACAAAAACCAAAGAAGCAGGAGAGAAAAGATGCCAGCTTCTCGGAGGGTTTGAGGGAATTATTTTGTAGACATGCTTATGTCTGCTCTTCATGTGGGTTGATTTATTTGAACAGAGACACTCCAAGGACAGAAGCACGCTGACTTCAGTCTGCCCCTTCTGAGGGATGGGCTGATATTCACCTGGGCTCACAGGGAAATGCAGGGGACAAGGACATGGTTCTAAGGGCTTTATGAGAATCACAGCCGAATGCTGTCACAAGTCTGAACACACACCTGACACACTTCTCACTTTATTCCCAGTTGTAGTTTCATGGTTTATTAAATGTACTTGTGTTTTGTAATAAAGACACCAGACACACCAAAAAAGGGAATGGTTGTCAGCGATTTTGCTGTAGGTCTTCTTTTAGCTAAAGAGCTAAAAAATGGTTTCTGGGTTAGAGCTTATGGTTAAATGTCACAAAAAGTGAGGCACGAGTATTCTTTCCATTAATAAAAAGAAACTTTAAAAGAAACGGAGGGAGGAGAGAACAAACATTTGTCAGGTTCCAGGGAACATCTATCAGGTCCCTTCTGCAGGCTACACATTCTTTTTTTAAATTTTTAAATTTTTTTATTTTTTACTTTTTTTTTCTTTTTGTCTTTTTGCCGTTTCTTGGGCCGCTCCCGCGACATATAGAGGTTCCCAGGCTAGGGGTCCAATCGGAGCTGTAGCTGCCGGCCTACACCACAGCCACAGCAACTCGGGATCCGAGCCACGTCTGTGACCTACACCACAGCTCACCACAACACCGGATCCTTAACCCATGGTGAGCAAGGCCAGGAATCGAACCTGCAACCTCATGGTTCCTAGTCGGATTCGTTAACCACTGTGCCACGACGGGAACTCCCAGGCTACACATTCTAACACGTAACTACACAGGCCCTCGTAGCAACCCTGTGTGGAGGGTGTGTGTATGTGTGTGCTATGTATGTGTGTGTTGTGTATGGTATGTGTGTGGGCTGTGTACTATGTGTGTATGTGTGGGCTGTGTATAGTTATATATGTATGTGGTGAGTGTGTATGTGTGTGGTGTGTATGTGTGTGTTATGTGTATGGTGTTTTTATGTTGTGTGGTGTGTGTATGTGTGTGCTGTGTATTGTGTGTGGTGTGTGTATGGTGTTTGTATGTTATGTGGTATATGCATGTGTGTGATGTGTGTGTGTGGCGTGTGTGGTTTGTATGTGTGTCTACGTGTGCCATGTGTGTGAAGTGTGTGTGGTGGGAGGTAGGTGTGTGTGTGTGTGTGCGTGCGTGTGCTTTTCTTACCGGTGCTGTGCTATTTCCCCAGCACCCAGTGCTCACGGGCAGGTGGCCATCTCCATGGGGTCATCTCCCCTTGTGCTGGCTCAGGTGCAGCCAAGCCAGCCTTGCAGGTAGCCATGGCCCCTGAGCCCTCACACCACACTCCATGTGCACAACCCCATTGAGTGCTCTTGGAAACATGGGGATGTGGTGTTATTACCTGTGTCCTACAGACAAAAAGAGTAAGGACTGGAATATAGAGCCTCTCATTCTCAAATCTTCGGGTTTTTCCCTCATTGTCTTTGCAGTCAGAGAGGTATTGCAAAGGTGGAAAGTAACTGAGGTGCCATGGGGCCCACGAGGAGCTGGACACTGCAGAATCAAACACAGATTCAGATCCAATGTTTAACAACTGCTTTGCAAATGTAGCCAAGGTTGTTAACGCATGGGTCCTCTGACTCAGCCATGCCACCTTTAGGAATTTATCCTACAGAATACTCTGAGGGGTCATCAGTCAGAGACTGGCTGAATAAATGTTGGTATATCTGTATAAAGGATTACTATGCAGCTATTAAAAAAATGACACAGCTTTTTTTCTTTTTTTTTAAACCTGATTAAAAAAAGGGCAAAAGAAGTGAATGGACATTTTTCTAAAGAAAACATACAGAAAGCCAATGGGTACATGAAAAGATGCTCAACATCATTGGTCACTGGAGAAATGCAAATTAAAACCACAATGGATATTATCTCACACCTGTCAGAATGGCTATCCTCGAAAAGAACACAAATAACAAATGCTGCTGAGGGTGTGAAGAAAAGAGAACCCTGAACACTGTTGGAGGGAATGTACATTGGTATAGCCGCTGTGGAAAACAGTATGGCCATTTCTCAACAAACTGAAAATAGAGCTACTCTATGACTCAGCATTTCCATCCCTGGGTAGATATCTGAAAAAAAATGAAAACACTAATTTAAAAAGATAATGCACCCCAATGTTCACAGCAGTACTATTCACAATAGCCAAGATATGGAAGCAACCTAAGTGTCCAACAACAGAAAGACAGATACAGAAGATGTGGTACATATGCACAATGGAATATTACACAGCTATGAAAAGATGATTTTTTTTTTTTTTTTTTTTGCATCTTAGGGCCACACCTGAAGCATATGGAAGTTCCCAGGCTAGGGGTCCAATTGGATCTACAGCTGCTGGCCTATGCCAGATCTGAGCCCTGTCTGTGATTTACGCCACAGCTCACAGCAACGCCAGAGACTTAACCCACTGAGTGAGGCCGGGGCTTGAACCCACATCCTCATGGATACTAGTTGGGTTTGTTACCTCTGAGCCATAGTGGAAACTCCCCAAAAAAGATGAAATTTGGCCATTTGCAGCATGGATGGACTAGGAAGACATTAAGCTGAGTAAAATAAGTCAGACAGAGAGACAAATACTGCATGAGATCCCTTATATGTGGAATCTCTCTGGTCCCCCTGCCTTCCCACTGTGACATACCCCAAGGAACCAGAGCTTGGGATTTGAACAAAGTCATCAATGCCAAGAAACAACAACAAGAAAAGAGAAACAAGTGGTTAAGAAACAGCATAAGGTGCTACTGAATGACAAAGCTCAGGCCAAAAATGTCCCTGGGCAGGTGACATTCGGTTGGGTCTTGGCAGCATCACTGTGAGAAGGATGGACAAGGAGGCCTCAGAATTGTCTCCGTGGGGTCTCTCCCCTTTGAGCAGCCCCCAGATCTGGGCACACCCGGGAGCTGGCTGCACAGAGGCCACTGGAGGGAACCTCAGGTGAAACAGCCCCCAGATACTTTAGTGCTTAAGGCCATGGGCCACTTTGCTTGGCAGGAGGGCCTGGGGGAAGGGCTGTGGCTGTCCCCACCCCCAGCCCCAGGACATGGCAAAGTGGTGCCAGATGAGGGCTGGCGGGTGGAGGCTGGTCTGGGAGGAGGTGGCAGCCAGCCTCTCCCAGGGCCTGGCCCACCTGTCTGGCCCCAGGGGAGTGAGCCCACGCCCCTCACTGGCCGGGTAGCTGTCTCCCTACTGCTTTCTGCCTCCCTTTGCTTCTGAAGCAGGTACAGTAGAAGCTGAACCAGGGTCCCTCTCCCCTCTGCACGCCCGGCTCCACCATGTGGAGGGCCCCGCAGAAGCTACCAGAACAGTGAAATGGATCTGAACTACAGCATACTGGCCCTGTTCTCTCTTGGGGACCTGACTGCGGTCACAGGATTTAATGACAACAGTGCGAGGCGGCAAGGCAGAGGGTCACATGTGATGGGATGAACTTCCCTGCTCATTCCCTGAGCGGCGCTGTGCTGAGGATTCCCTGATGTGTGTGAGGACTTGGTCTCCTGGATAATGCTGGACCAGGGACTGTGACCTGGGCACGAGAAAGCCTGATGGGCTGGTCATATGTGCCTTGGGTACTCAGATCCCTGGACCTTAACTTCCTCATCCGTAAAACCATAACGTGATACTCTCTAAGGTTTTCTAGCCCCCAAATTCTAGAATGTTCTAATGAGATCATGTACGAAAGCTGCAAAACATCACATGCTTGGATCCTAGTTGGTTGGTTACCGCTGAGCCAACATCATGTGTTATTATTTTTCTTTTTTGTAAATTGAAGTATTGTTGATTTACAATGTTGTATTAATTTCTGCTGTATGGCAAAGTAATTCAGTTACACATATACACATTCTTTTTTTTTAAATGTTCTTTTTCATTGTGGTTTTTCATAGGACATTGAATATGTTTCTCTGTGCCATAGAGTAAGACCTTGTTTTTTTGTTTACCTTTTTTTTTTTTTTTTTGTCATTTGTCCTTTTAGGGCTGCACCCGCAGCATATGGAGGTTCCCAGGCAGGAGTTGAATCGGAACTGTTGCTCCTGGCCTACACCACAGCTCATGGCAACGCCGAATTCTTAACCCACTGGGCAAGGCCAGGGATTGAACATGCGACCTCATGGTTCCTAGTCGGATTCATTTCCACAGCTCCACGACAAGAATTCCTGTTTTTCCTTTTTGTTTTTGTTTGTGCCTACGGCATACAGAATTTCCTGGGCCGGGGACCGAACCCATGCCACAGCTGTCATGAGAGCCACAGCAGAGACAACACCAGGTCCTTAACCTCTAGCAGGGAACTTCAGGACCTTGTTGTTTATCCCTTCCATGTAGAATAGCTTCCATCTGTCAACCCCAGTCTCCCAGTCCCTCCCTCCACAACCCCCACACCCCAGCAACCAGGAGTCTGCTCTCTAGGACATTATTATGTGATTGCTACCTCCGGCAATCAGGATCTCATAGAGGAAGTGGAATTTGAACCTGGCCTTGAAGGACTAGCAGGGCTTGGAAGGAGGCAAAGCTGGACAAGGGCAGCAAGGGGAGAGAGCGGTCAGGGACCCCAGCACTTGCTGGAGGAGGAGCTGATTCCAATGGGGAAGGGGTGTGGTTGTGACATGAGGGTTATCCGGACGTCCTCCTGAGCCAAGCTCACAGGGGGTCACCTCCGGGACCCTGGCTGAAGCCTCAGAGGCCACGCTTCCCTGTGGCAACTTGTTGTCGTGAAGGGAGCTAGAACGCAGACTGAGGTCCATCACCAACCCCGCCCCCCCAACCCCTGCCAGAAAGAGTCTGAAAAGAGACTGTGAGGTTTGGGCTGCCTGTGTTGTTAGTTTTTGTTGTGGGTTTTTTTTTTTTTGCTTTCTAAGGCCACACCCGCAGCATATGGAAGTTCCCAGGATAGCAGTCAAATCAGAGCTGCTGCTGCCAGCCTATACCACAGCCACAGCCATATGGGATCCGAGCCATGTCTGCGACCTACACCACAGCTGAGGTCAAACCCGGATCCCCAACCCAGTGAGTGAGACCAGGAATCAAACCCACATCCTCATGGATCCTAGTCAGGTACATTACTGCTAGGCCATGATGGGAACTCCCTGTGCTGGTTGCTTTAACCTTGAGCCATGCCCTCCCCCACGTCTGCTAGGGCTCTGACTTTCTGGGATGGAAGACACTTCCCCGAGTGGCAGTGGCCATGGCAGAAACGGCCGTGGCAGAAATGACTGCTTTTATGGAAGTCTGTGGGCCTGAGAGGTTCCGGGGCCTCGCTGCATTGAAGAAGTCACCAGCCACATTGCTGACGCTGCCTCATGAATGTCACTCGAGGGAGGCTGTCCGGCCCGGGAGGTACCCACGTGTAATTATCATCCACAGATACCCTCAAAACTTTGCTTGAGCTCTTGCTTCTGGCTGCTTCTAAAACGAAGTCTTGTGATTATTTTGTGTGTGTGTGTGTGTGTGTGTGTGTGTGTCCATCTTGCTTTCATGGAGCTAGTTTATCTAAAGAAATGAGTGGCATAGAGTGGATGCACTCTTTTCCTGGCCAGCTGTGCAGTTACTCATTGGGGCAATGGGGTGGTGATCACACTTGGGTGAGCCTGGAGGGTCTCAGGCAGTCACCGTGCACCTCACACCAGCCACCCAGAGGCGTGGGCTTCAGGATGCTCTCCAGCCTGGGACCGGGAGGTGTGGTGTTCCCAGGATCTCAGGCCCCTTGGTCATCACCTCCGAGCCGGAGCTGTTCAAGCCGCAGCTGGTGTGGTCCAAGGAGGACACGTGCAGAGTTCAGCCAGTCCTGGGGAGGAGACAGGCAGGATGTAATGACCCACCCTATTCAGGCCATTTCTTCCCGACATCAGCCTACAGATGAAGTTGTCACGGACAGAAGGGCCACAGGTGCCGGGTAGTAACACCCTTTTTTTTTGTCTTTTTGCCATTTCTTGGGCCGCTCCCACGGCATATGGAGGTTCCCAGGCTAGGGGTCGAATCAGAGCTGTAGCCACTGGCCTACACCAGAGCCACAGCAACGCGGGATCCGAGACGCGTCTGCAATCTACACCACAGCTCATGGCAATGCCGGATCCTTAACCCACTGAGCAAGGGCAGGGATCGAACCCGCAACCTCATGGTTCCTAGTCGGATTTGTTAACCTCTGAGCCACGACGGGAACTCCTAGTAGCACCCTTTGACGCAGCGGGACAGCTAGGTGAGAGCCTGTGATTTTAGTCAGCAACTAGGGAGGAGTGGAAATCTGAAGGAACTGCCTCCAGGGTCTCCAGACTCTGCTGGGATGCACGGGAGCGCAGTGGTGCCTCCAGAGCTGTCAGGGCAGGGACATGGCAGACATGACACCTGTACCAAGTACCTCCTTCCCAGGATGTTAACGGAAAGGCATTTCCTGTGACATCATGTTCATGTTAAACCATAGAGACACTGTGAAAATGGTTTGAACTGAAAATGCACGAGTTCTAGAGTTCATATCGTGGCTCAGCCGTAACGAACAGACTAGGAACCAGGAAGATGCGGCTTCGATACGTGGCCTCGTTCAGTGGGTTTAAGGATCCAGCATTGCCGTGAGCTGTGGCATAGATCACAGACGTGGCTTGGATCTTGTGTTGCTGTGGCTGTGGTGTAGGCCGGCAGCTGTAGCTCCAATTGGACCCCTAGCCTTGGAACTTCCACATGCTGTGGGTGCCCGCAGTGCTGCCCCAAGATAAGAAAGAAGTGAGAGAAGAGGAATGTCAGGATGAGTGTCTAATCCCTAACCTGGGCGCCCAGGAGCACCTTCGTCCTGGCAGGGCAACCCCATGGAAGGGCCTGTGCTGTGGGCACAGATCATTATGAAACAGCCCTCCTCTGTCAGGTCACTGCCAGCCTTTAATTTGTGATTTGGTGACTGTCAAAAAAGCAGATCTCTGTGGAGTGTTTTCTAGAACCCGGTGCCAGGGAAAAGCCTTCAAGATGCATGCCATCTGTCCCTTTTTGGGTCCTTCAGCAGAGGGACCACCTGCCGCTCAGAGGGCCAAGCCCTCCCTCAACCCATCTCTCCACTTCTGCCTTGTGACATGCTGTCACCCTGGAGGCTTCTACCATCCGAATAATCCGATTAAGTTGTCCCCGGCCAGCCATCATTAAAGTGAAAGCCCAGTACCTGGGAAGAAACGAATGAATTAATCCATCCGCAGTCCCCACAGCAGGCATGGAGGGGAGGATGGGGCCACCCTGAGGCTACAGGACTGGGAAGGGACACCGCTGGAGAGGTGAGGGAGGGACAGCAGCCACCAGGGAGGCAGCAGGAGAGGGAAGCAGACTCACTGATGTGACAATTTCCCGGGAGCCAGCCCTGCATCTCACTTTCCCAGAAATGATCCTGTGGCTAAGCAGGCAGGCTATTTGTCATTTGCGGGGCTTTGTAAACACCTTGTGGTTGTGGCTGTGGCTGGGCCTTTTGCCCTGGAGTCACCTCCCTTTCCGACGGAAAACCCCTCCGGCTCCAGTGGGTGCTGAGATCCTCTGAGACTCAAGGTGCGGAAGCTCCGTTTCTGCCCAGTCCCACGGGCTGACCATCTGAGCAGCTCAGCTTCTCCAAGGACACAGAGGCCTCTGCAGTTTCTACCTCTAGGACTCTCCCTTTACTGATTAGAAATCTACCAGTTTATCTCCTTACATTCCTGTATAATTTTTTCTTTTCTTTTTTGCCCTTTTTTTTTTTTTGCTATTTTAGGGCCACACCCGCGGCATATGGAAGTTCCAAGGCTAGGGGCAGAATTGGAGCTGCTGCTGGCCACAGCAATGCAAGATCTGAGCCGTGTCTGTGACCTATGCCACAGCTCAAGACTGTGACACAATGGGAACTCCTTATTTAATTTTTTTCTTGAAGGGGAATAGGGGAAGCCATCCTGTCAGTACCTCAAGCTGCAAGTGAGAGGCCAGGTTCCTCTTCCTCCCAGGCCCTCTCAGCTCCCCACCCCAGGCACACTGGAGGGGCTGGGCTGACTGGAATAGTTCTGCGCTGAGTGGCATCCTCCTGGTGGGGGAACCCCCTAACCCCCACCCTGGGTGTCTATTTTCTCATTTCTAAACTGAAAGTGCTCACTCAGATGCACTCCCAAGTTGTCTCATGTTTTGAAATTTTATTTCAAGATTGGGGGAATACGGAGTTTCCGTCATGGCTCAGTGGTAACGAATCTGACTAGTATCCATGAGGATGCAGTTTCAATCCCTGCATCCTCGCTCAGTGGGTTAAGGATCTGGTGTTGCCACGAGCTGCAGTATAGTCAAAGACTCCCCTCGAAACCTACATTGCTGTGGCTGTGGTGTAGGCCAGCAGCTGCAGTTCTGATTTGACCCCTAGCCTGGGAACTTCCATAGGGTGCAGGTGCGGCCCTAAAAAGCAAAAAAAAAAAAAAAAAGAAAAGAAAAGAAAAGAAAAGAAAAAAGTCAACACAATTGAGTCAAAGAAGAAAATAAAAACAATCACACTTGTTTCTCTTCACAGCTTTACAGGGTTCGCTGGTCGCACCAGGGACGAATCTTGATAATCCCACATGGCACTGTAACCAGTGGATAACAGGTTCTCCATTTCTCACCCCTGCGGTGGAGATGGACGCCTTGGTCCATGGTGCCCAAGGCATCTTCTCTCCAAGGGCACCCTGGTCCTCAGAGCAGTTCCTGTTGAAGGGAAGGCAAGCTCGGGGAACGGCACGGTCGCCACATCAGGACGGAGGTTTGAGGCGTTAACATCGTTAGTGCAGAGGCTATGATTCTATAATTTGAAACATCTTCAGTCAGCGAAATTCCTCCTCAAACACAATCAGATGCAGAAAGCCTGGGCATCAAGTAGAAAAGTGGAGAATCTCTGATGGAAGGGACCTTGGGGAGAATGGCCAGGAGAGGAAGAGGGTGAGTTCCATGCAGTTCAGCTTGTTCCCTGGTTCCCCGGGGGCACTTGGGCAGCCCTGCCTGGATCCTGTCATCAGAGGTGCTTATCCTATGCTGCCCACTCTGCTTTTGGGGAGCAAAGGAGAAGGCAGCTGCCTTGATTTGCTCTAGCTGGAAAGCTGAGAAGTGACAGGTCTTTTTGTTTTGTTTTGTTTTTTCTTGCTTTTTAGGGCTGCACCTGTGCCCTATGGAGGTTCCCAGGCTAGGGGTCGAATCAGAGCTGCAGCTGCTGGCCTACAGCACAGCCACAGCAACGCCAGATCCAAGCTGTGTCTGCAAACTACATGACAGCTCATGGCAACGCCGGATCCCTAACCCACTGAGTGAGGCCAGGGATCGAACCCACATCCTCATGAATACTAGTCGGATTCATTTCCGCTACGCCACAATACGAACTCCCTAACAGGTCTTTTTATATATAGAGAAACTGATATTATAGAGAAGCAGAGGGATGATGCTTTTATTCTTTCCTAGAGTTTGTTGTTTTTATTCTTTTTTTTTTTGGTGTTTTTGCCTTTTCTAGGGCTGCTCCTGCAGTGTATGGAGGTTCCCAGGCTAGGGGTCTAATCCAAGCTGTAGCTGCCGGCCTTCACCACAGCCATAGAAACGCGAGATCCCAGCCGTGTCTGCAGCCTACATCACAGCTCACGGCAATGCCAGATCCTTAACCCACTGAGCAAGGCCAGGGATCGAACCTGCAACCTCATGGTTCCTAGTCAGATTCGTTAACCACTGTACCACGACGGGAACTCCTATTCTTTGTTTTAAAAAAAAAATTGAAGTATACTTGATTTATAATGTACAGCAAAGTGATTCAGTTAGATGACTAGATAGATTCGGTTAGATGTATAACTGTATATATATTAATATATGTACCTATACATCTAATCCCAAATTTCTAATTTATCCCTCCCCCCCACCTCTTTGGTAACCATAAGTTTGTTTCCTATGTCTGTGAGTCTTTCTGTTTTGTAAATGAGTTCATTTGTATCTTTTTCATAGATTCCACATTAAAGTGATAGCATGTATTAGTCTTTGATTTACTTAGCATGATCATCTCTAGGTCCATCCACATGGCTGCAAAAGGCATGACTGAAGTGTTTTTTTATGGCTGAGTTCATCAGTCTACTTGTTGATGTTATAAACCCACTAGCACATATGCACACCGAAAACAAAAGCAGCTTTTTAAACACTATGTCACCAGGAGACTTGAGTTAGAGCCACCCAAATACAAGTTTGTATTTGTATGAAGTACAATTTAGACGGATGGTGGAGATGCCAGTACAGGGCACCAGTCTGCTAATGGAAGCTGCTTAACTTCCAGGAACTTGCCAAGACAACCTTAACCAGCGACATTATTAAAAATTAAACTGTGTATCCAGCCACCACACCCCTTGGCATTTCTCCCACCGAAGTGAAAACCTGTGCCCAGATGTTTACGGCTGCTTTATTTATAATCACCTAAACTTTGAAGCCCCGCACCAAGAGGTCCTTCAGCAGGTGTGACTAAATAAAAATGTGGAGCATCCAGACGATGAAATATTCTTCCGCACTAAAAAGAAGTGAGTTTCAAGCCGTGGAAAGACAGGGAGGAAACCTAAATGCATTTTACTAAAGGAAAGAAGTTAATACGAAGAGCCTGCCAGCTATGCGATTCCAACTCTATGACATCCTGGAAAAGGCAAAACTAGGGAGACAGTAAAAAGGTCGGTGGATGCGGGGCAAGGGGGAGGGAGGGGTGACCAGACAGAGCAGAGGATGTTCAGGGCAGTGGAACTCCTCAGTGTGACACTGTAGTGGGCGATCCATGTCATCTGTATGTGTCCAAACCCAGAGATTACAAAACACAAGTGAAGCCAAAAGTAAACTATGGGCTTTGGGTGATGGTCTGTCCATCCAGGTTCATCAGTCCTAACAAACATACCCCCTGGTGGAGGATGTTGACAGTGGGGTGCTGTGAAAGTGGGGTGGGGGCAGAGGATGTATGGGAATCTCTGTACCTTCCTCTCAGTTTCCCTGTGACACTAAAAGCGCTCTAAAAAAATAAAGCCCATTAAAAATTAAACGATATAGGGAGTTCTCGTTGTGGCTCAGCAGGCTAAGAACCCAACTAGTAGCCATGAGGACGCGGGTTGCATCCCTGGCCTCGCTCAGTGGGTTAAGGATCTGGCGTTGAGGTGAGCTGTGGTGTAGGTCATAGATGCGGCTCGGATCCCCTGTTGCTGTGGCTGTGGTGTAGGCTGGCATCTGTGGCTCCAATTCGACCCCTAGCCTGGGAACTTCCACATGCTGCACATGCAGCCCTAAAAAGCAAAAACAAAACAAAGCAAAAATGAAACAAACCAAAATAACCCCCCAACTATGTACATTGTAATTAATAGGGCATATTAAAATCAGAGGCGATAAACACCCAAACTCATCAGGTCCTCCTTATTTATTACGTAAGACTACTATGATCTCCATTCTTAGTTTACTCACATCGGTGGTATGGGCAGAGTGGAATTATCCTGTGATGGATGCTACTGGGCTGCTCTTTCTAAGTCTGTGATAAGTGGCCTCAATTTGGGAGCTTGAAATTACACTGGCTGTAGTGGAAATACTTAGACAATAGAGATCACTAAGTACCAGGACTTCATCCCCAGGAGAGTTGGTTATTAAATATCTCCAGCACACCACTAATACCATGTACCATTATGGGCTCAACTATTAGGACCAGGAACACACAGACATCTGAGGATGTTCATCAAAGTAAAGCTTTTGGAAAAAGATGATGGAAAAAGAGATCTTCGTATCTGATTATGTAACTCACTCTGAAGTCATCCAAACACCTCGTTAAAATGATTCCAAGAATTCTCTTTCTTGGAAGCCAGGAAATCTAACCAATCTAAAGAATTAAATCCCTCCAATTTGAAGAAGAAAAATATGCCTCAGGAGCAGCTCTCCTGCCATCAGGATCACTCAGATCTTGTTCTGAGTGATAGAATTTAATTGCCAAACTGTTTACCGTAATTAAGTCTAGCAGCATGGTTTTCTCCTGATGAAAATAAAGATTGGTATAGTACATCTTTTGCAAAAGGGTCTTTCATCTCCCTTAAATTAGAAATCTATGAGTCAATAAGTGTTCCCTTCTAAACATGATTTTCTTCCTCGAGAATATGAAGGACTTAAAAAAATTAATATTGCCCACGAGAGAGAAGCCAGTGGCAGGCACCATTATTTGGCTACCAACACTGTCATATCCTGGGACATCTCATCAAGATTATTTAAGGATGTCTGCAGAATGCGTCTTTCACCAGCCTCTCCTTCCACTGATAAACTAAGCAACTGTGAAATAGAGTTGAGTCGGCAATGCCTCTTCAATTAGTGTGGTGGTACCACCAGGGGAGTGAGAGATGGGGGGCGGGCTCTGACCTAGAACTGATGGGAACACAGCTGCTCCCTCTTAGTCCAGCACCTCCCTGCCCTGGCTACCCATCAGCATCACTGGATGGGGCAGGAGATGTGTGTTTAAGGAAGTTCTGAAGGTCAGGCCACATTCCCAGAGATTCTGATTTCCCTGGGCTGAGGGCATAAATTGTGAAAGCTTCCCAGGTGATTCTCATACACAAGGAGGATTAAGAACCATTATTTGGAATCTAATAAAAAACGATACAGGAGGTCCCACTGTGGCTCAGCAGTAACTCGATTCCTGGCCTCACTCAGTGGGTAAGGATCTGGCATGGCCGTGAACTGTGGTGTAGGTTGCAGATGTCGCTTGGATCCCGTGTTGCTGTGGCTGTGGTGTAGGCTAGCAGCTGCAGCTCTAATTGGACCCCTAGCCTGGGAACCTCCATATGCCACAGGTGTGGCCCTAAAAAGACAAAAAAAGATGCAAAAGAACTTATTCACAAAACAAAAACAGATGCAAAGATTCTGAAATCAAATTTATAATTGCAGAAGGGGAAATTTTGTGAGGAGGGAAAATTAGGAGATTGGGATTAACATAGACACACTATTATATAAAAATAAATAAGCAACAAGGATCTACTGTAGAGCACAGGGAAATCTACTCAATACTGTGTAATAACCTATATGAAAAAAGAGTCTGTAAAGAAATGGATACATGTATGTGTGTAACAGATTTACTTTGCTGTACACCTGAAACTAACACAACATGGTAAGTCAACTGTACTGTCCAATGAAATTGTTTTTCAAAGGAACCACTCTTGGAACCAATATAAAAAGTATTTGATATGGTTGGTGTGGATTCACCATTTGTCCACCTGATATACAGGGAAGCAAGTCATCCTTCACGAGGTCATGATTTCACCATGTTCTTGTTTGTCAACTGGCTAATGAAAACTGGAGTGGCCATGGAGCAGTGGGTAAAGACTCTGACTGTAACAGCTCAGGTTGCTACAGAGGCACAGGTTTGATCCCCAGCCCAGTGCAGCACGTTAAGGCTCTGGCATTGCTGCAGCTGTGGCATAGGTTGCAGGTGCAGCTGGGGTTCAGCCCCTGGCCTGGGAATTCCATATGCCACAGGTGCAGCCAAAACAAACAAACAAACAAACAAACAAACCCCCAATGTCTACAAACCAGTAAGATGTAGACATACCAAGAGAGAAACAGGCAAAGGGTATAAATGGGAAAAACACAGAAAAGGAAAACTGTTGTATGTATATATACACATATTTTTTCACCAGTAATCAGGAAAATAATTAAATCGCGAGTTAGTTTATAGTCAAAAAGAATTGATGACCATGTAGAGAAATGGGAACTCCGCCGCTGCTGGCAGAAGCCTAAGTCAGCTTATCAACTTTAAAGCGCACACCTGGGCCAAGTTTGGTCCGGGTGAAGATGCATAAATATTCGCCCAGCCAGCAATGTTGCCAGTAGGGTACTATCCTGGGGAAACTCACATGTGTGTGATGGAATATGGGTAAACAGGGTCATTGTACAGTGTCTATATCAGCAAAAGAAAGGACAGATCTCAGTGTCTGTCAACAGGAAATGGATAGTTTGCTATATGTTTACGCAGTGGAATATTACATATCCTCCATGGGAGTGAAAGCTAATGGAACATGCATCCATCACGAATGAATGCCAAAACAATAATGCCAAGTTCAAGATTATATCACTTAAATCAATACCAATGACTCCAAATCACTCCAAACAATAGTTTTTATAGGAAAAAAACCCACAAAAATGTAGCCAGGAAGGGCAGTCCCTACACTGGGGGAGTGTTTACCTCCAGTGCGGGAAGGACAGGAGTGAGAACAGGGAGCCACAGGCAATTAAATGATGTCTGTAATTTCTGCTTCAAGCTGGCGGAGATGGGGATGTTATATTATTGCCTGCACTGGTTCTGTCACATTTTAAATAGTTTTTGTTAATAAGAGCCCCACCTTGGCTCTCTTCCCTCTCAGCTAAGATACTGCTTCGAAAGTTCTCATGCCCAGACGTGTTATTATTTCAGGGGCCACCCTGAAGCTTTTCACTCTGTAATCTTTCTTGCTTCAGGTAGGAGGCACCCGCCCCAGCCCCTGTAACGCCTGGCCAAGCGGCCATGTGGGCAGAGCTCATGCCATGATTCCCAGCCCGCCTCCTCTTCCTCATCCTGGTAATCCACAGAGGCCTAGGTGTCTGTGGCAACGGCAGCCCGTGGCTTCCTCATCACCTGTTTGCTCAGCCCTGATACTGCCTCTGCACAAGGACTCTCAGCTGAATTTGCTACCTGCTGGTGTTTGCCCGACCTGTTTGCTCACTCTCTTCTTCCCTTCATCCAGCTGACTTTCCTGCCTTTGGCTCCTCTCTCTCCTGGCATTTGGTTGCCCACCCTCTAATATTATGAACATGTTCTGTTTTATTATCCATGTTACTGAGGATGCTGTCCACAGAGGATGGAGGATGGACATCTCAGTGACCCCCTCTCCATCCCCAGCCTTTCCCAGAACAGGTGAGTCATCACCTACTGAGAATATTTCTCAGATATGCCCATCATTTGTGTGCCTCTCATAGTTGTGAAACACAATATATTGCTGTATTTACATCTCTACCGTCTGTCATTATCCATCCATCCATCCACCCATCCACCCATCCATCCGTCTTAGTGTCACACTACAGTAGCAATCAAAAATAATGATTTTCGAGAAGAGATAGATAGTAGAAATAGCTTTATTTAAAGGATAATAAAGGTCACATATTTTTGGTGTATATATATATATATTTCCAGATTTCTCACTATGTTTTTTTTCCCATAGCAAAAATGGTATTGTTCTGTAGAGGGTACTTTAAAACCTGCCTCTCCCCTGAATAATTTATTCTGGACGTCTTTTTCAGGTCAGTGACCTTGGCCACCATATTTTCAGCAGCACTTGGAAGCTGGAATAGGCAGGAATGTCCCCAAGATGGCATCTGGTGTCCCTTGTCATCTATGGGCCTCTCAGGCATTCCCCTCCCGGTGCTTCTGACTGGCGAGGCAGCCACAGCTTGGTGTGGTGTGGGCGGGGTTTGACGTGCAGGCTGAGCATACGTGTGACGTGCTCAGGCTTTGGACTTGCTGAGGCAGGGCTGGGGGTGGAAAGAGATGGGAGCAGCTGGCTGTCCCTTCATTGTCATGTGCCCGCACCGACGGCTGAGGAAGCCAAGCTCTCAGGGTGGAAAGTGGCCTCCCAGGTGGATAGAGAGGTGAAAGACTAGCATCAACTTCACAGCTGGATTTAGGAATTGTGTGCAGACATATGCCCATGCTCATGGTCCCCTGGACCAGCAAATAGAAAAGGGAGAACGACATCCATCCCTGTGTGTTCAATGTTTGTGCCTCTAGTTCCCTGGCAAGATTTGCAGATTGACTGGGAAAGTGTGTATTTCCAAGGTCAACTTTAAGATTTGCGAGTTTGAGCACAACCCTGTGTTTTAAATACCTGTATTTGAATCACACTTTGCAGATTAGGAAGAGTTTTCAAGTATAGACGACCACCTTGAATAACACAGTCTCAACTGTGTGGGTTTTTCTCACTAAATCTGCAGTGCGGTAGGACACGCTCCTTGGTCGGCCGAACCCAAGGACACCGCACTGCAGATAAGGAGCTCGGACCGTAAGGTTACACTAGGATTTTCGACTGCACAGGGATTGGTGCCCTAACCCACAAGGTGTTCAAGGGTCAACTGTGTATCAACTTTGTATCAGCAAAGCTCTTCTGCATCTTGGGAAGACAGTCGTTTTCTCTCTTTACACAGAAGGCATGTCGAGGTTCAGCCAGGTGGACGGCCTGTGCCCATCCGTCCTCCAGGGTCCCTCTGAACATTCCCCACGTGGCTTTTTACTGCTGTTGTTCAGTACCATCCTCACGATAGTGGTCCTGGGGTTTTCATGATGGTGAACCCTTCTGAAATATATTCTAGGATGGCCTGGTGGGAATTGCTAGCAGCTGTTCCTAATCGTACCTTTACTTATTACTGCTTGTAGCCGTGTGACTCGTGCAAATGACTTTACTTCTCAGCATGAGTTTCCAGGTAATCCAGTCCCCCCCCAGATCCATTCCACTGGGCTGCACTTTCTCAGAAGACCCTCTCCAAAAGCAGGTAAGAAGCTGAGGGGTGATTCTCCTTAAAACCGATGGTAAGAAGGGGACACTGAAACACCATGAACTTCCCAGGTCCCAGTAACATTGAAATACTAACAAGCAAATAATGCAGACATTTAATCCCCCGAGTCCTTCACTTCCTGCCAGGTGATGGGAAATGTGTTGTGATCTGGCACGGGCCGCAAGGGAACTCGGGAGTTTGTCTTTATTTTATTTTTAGGGCTGCACCTGTGGCATATGGAAGTTCCAGGCTAGGGGTTGAATCGGAGCAACAGCTGCCGGCCTACACCACAGCCACAGCAACACAGGATCTGAGCCACATCTGCGACCACAGCTCACAGTAACGCTGGATCCTTAACCCACTGAGCAAGGCCAGGGATCGAACCCACATCCTCATGGATACGAGTTGGGTTCTTAACCCACTGAGCCACAAGGGGAACTCTGTGACTTTGTCTTTAGGCCTTTTTTTTATCTCACCTCCTCCTCCTCAATCAGGGTTTCCTTCCCTTCTTGGCCCCAGGCCCCTCGTTCCTAGGTTACCCAAGCTCTGACATTCTCCACCTTTCCATCAGACCAGCAGATCCTATGCCTCTGCAGCAAGGACTGTGGGAAGGGCCTGTGCAACAAATCCATCAGGGTGGGCACAGGGGCCGGAATCACGCGGAGCTTTACCCTCGAGCCTTTGACTCCCCACCGTCAGAGAGAACCACAGGGAGCAGTGTCTTCCTGAGTCACCTCTAGCCCTGCCCTTTCTCCTGAACATGGGGAACATCCCTGTATAATTCTCTTAACCCATCTGCAGCAACATGGATGGAACTAGAGACTCTCCCACTAAGCCAGGTAAGTCAGCGAGACAAATACCACATGATATCACTTATATCTGGAATCTAACATATGGCACAAAAGAACCTTTGCACAGAAAAGAAACTCATGGACTTGGAGAACAGACTTGGGGTTGCCAAGGAGGAGGGCAGGGAGAGGGGGAGGGACTGGGAATCTGGGATTAATAGATCCAGACTATTGCATTTGGAATGGATAAGCAATGAGATCCTGCTGTCTAGCACAGGGAACTCATCTAGCCACTAGTGATGGAGCAGGATGGAGGAGAATGTGAGAAAAAGAATATGTATATGTGTGTGACTGGGTCACTTTGCTGTACAGTAGAAATTGACAGAACACTGTAAACCAACTATAATGGAAAAAATCATAGAAATAAATCAAAGTAAAAATAATGCAGAAATGTAGCAGAGAAAAATAAGAACGATAGAAATTTTAAGAAACAAAGAATAGAACAGGAAGGTCCATACCATGTCTAGCAGATGTTTAAGAAGAAGAAAGAAAGTGGGAGAAGGTAGTATTTAAAAGTATAAAGACTCAGCATGTTTCCACAATTGGTGAAAGAAGAATCTATAGATTCATAAAACACCAATATTAGGTTTGCTAATGAAATTACTATATTTAATTAAATCTAAGACACCATCTCCCTATCATTTTATGTAACACTCGGTGAAAATAAACTGATGATTAGCTAACAACAGCAACAACAATTCTCTTAACTCAGGGCTACATTCTTTTCGCAGAGGTTTTAAGCAGGCTTAGTCCCCCAGCGCCTCCCTCCTCCCCCACAGCAGTGGTCTCTGTCTTTATTTAGAAAGGATGCAAGGCTGCCTCTCCTTGGGCCTCAGGGACCCAGCCCTGCCGCTGGATGGAAGCGGCCTGGGATGAACCAGCCGGGGGAGGGTTCGAACAGCGCTTAGGAATGAGACCAAACACCATGTTTTTCTCAAGACATCCCAGAGACCTTGGAGGGGGAGGGGCTGCTGACCTCTCTGTTCCTGAGGAGGCCCAGGGCTGTCCCAGGAGGGACCACTGCCCCATCATCACCCCTCCTCCTCTGTGCTCCCCGCAGCCCACTCCTTGCACACGATGCTACTCCAAGTGCCTGTGGCCGCAGACCCCGAGGAGGGCTGAGAAGAGGCCAGGGATGTGCATGGGGTGGCCCTGGGAGGGGCGAGGTTTGGGAAGCAGCCAGATTCCTGTGTGAGTGGACGCTGTTTGGCTGACTGGCCACTTGACCTTGGCCCGAGCCCCTGGGAAAGCTCACCCTCCTCTCTTTCATTTTATTTCTGGCTTCATGCACGCTTCCTATTTACGTTAACTTTCTGACAGAAGAGGGCTTTTGTTAGGGCGGGTGCTGAAACCCGAGGATCCTAAACCCTCTGCGTGACCAGCTGTCGCTCTTGCAGGCCTGTCACTCTGCCTGCATCTCACCCGCTTTCAAGGTCTTTCCATTTGTGCTTTTAAATTTTAAATATGCTGGGATATCTGGTGCTCAAAGCCTTCTGTGATTCAGAGTCCCACCCATTTGGATGACTGTTAATTAGGAGCAGGGTATAGCTGAACCCATGTAATGAATATTTCCTCCTGCTCAGGCTTTGTACACAGCCAGGAAAATAGCAATGTGTGAGGTGGGCTTTGTGACTTTCCCAGAAAAACAGCGAGTCTAAAACCAGCTTCACTGAACCCTGGATCACTGAGGTGAGATTTCCAAAGGACAGGTTTTTGACTGTAACCGGCAGAAACAGAGCGAGAGGCAGGAGTGGCGGAGGCCAGCGTACAGGACAAATCATGATAAAAAGAAACCAAATTCATACAGGATGATAAAGCCTTCTGTTTGAAATGGAAATGACCTTGGTCTGAGCTGCGCTCCAGCCATGTGAGCAGAGGGGCCTCCAGAGGCACCAGAACTGCATGGCACAGGAACACGTGGCCACAGAGGTGAACTCAAGACACTGCCCTCTGATGAAAAGTCCCAGAGGCCAAACCTGAGGTTCCCATGTTTCATTTTCGAGGAGCCGCTGAGTGTTAGGAGCGGAACGTGGGAAGAAAGTGGAACCTCAGCAAAGTGCCGAGGCCACCCTGGGGATGGAGACCCCAGCGCTGATCGTGCTCCTGGGAGACGAGGGTCCACAGGCAGAGCCCCTCCTCGGGCAGGCGGCCTCCTATGCCCACAGACGCGGTGGAGGACAGCGTTTCCCCTGCAGGGAGAGTTTGGTTGACTTGAGCATTTTGTCGCGAGCGCTGGGCAAAGCGGGGGGTGGTCACATGGACTCAGGTCCTTCTGCCCCTGTGCTGCAGGGAGGGGCACCAAGGGAGGAGGAGCCTGCCTCAGTGTTAAATTAGAGACACAAAGCACCTGGGCAAAGAGTTCAGTGAAATGCGTGAAGTCTTCAGGCTGTGTGTCCTGGAGGTCGCTCCTGGTCCCTGCCCCTCCTTGGTTCTTTGCGCCTGCGCGGCGGTGGACGCGCAGGGTCTAGGGATCAACCCTCTAGATCCGGAAAAGCATTGAGTCTACATCAACCTGTCAGACTGCGCCTTCCATCCCTCAAGGTCTCGAAGAAGAGAGTCAGAGGTAAACAGAAGGAAAAAGATGATGTAAAGACCAGGAAAAGTGTCTTCAGAGCTGGTCATAAGTGAATGCAATCCAACGCAGGCCAGTCTGGTTACCAGGGCAAAGAGAGCCACATCTAAAAAGAAAAAAAAAACAAAAACAAACTCCAAACCCCACCAATGAAGGACATACCCAAATTTCTTAGCCAGGCGACATTTTTGAAACACAGACCTCGGAAGCATTCCTTTTCAAAGGGAATAGAATGCCTTTTTTTTTTTTTCTTTTGGTCTTTTTGCCTTTTCTAGGGCTGCACTCGCGGCATATGGAGGTTCCCAGGCTAGGGGTCTAATCTGAGCTGTACACCAGATCCACTCCAGAGCCACAGCAATGCAGGACCGGAGACGCATCTGTGACCTACACCACAGCTCACTGGCAACGCTGGATCGTTAATTCACGGAGCGAGGCCAGGGATCGAACCCGCAACCTCATGGTTCCTAGTCGGATTCGTTAACCACTGAGCCACGATGGGAACTCCTCATATTTGACTTATAAAATTTCCATATGTTTTAGCAATAATGTAAGACTGAATCTATTGAAGTATGCAGGGGTTCAAGAGTTTTCAGTAAGGGTACAACTTTTTGGAAAACAATTATTTCATGGGTTCATCTTTAATCTTCAGGTGGCCCTATTGGTTGTAAGGAGGCTGCTTGTCAAGGCTGATAGTTCCACGAACTTGCAGGGGGTGAGACCTGCTTTAGTCACTCACTGACCCACAAACACTGGGGCTGATGAGGCCCAAACGGCCTTAACTTTTTTCTTAAATACCCAGTGGCATCTGGGCAAATGATTTCAGATTTTAAACCTTAGGGCTGGTGTCCCCAGGAAACATGTCTCCAAGGCAGGCTTTGACAATCTGGCTTTGGAATATGACACATGCTTCTCAGGCAACTGTGTTAAAAAAGAGAGAGTAGAAATCAAGATGGGATGAACAGGAGTTCCTGCTATGGCTCAGTGGGTTAGGAACCCAACACAGTATCCGTGAGGATGGGGGTTCAATCCCTGGCCTGGCTCAGTGGGTTTAGGATCCAGCGTTGCCAGAAGGTGCAGTGTAAGTCACAGACAAGGCTCTGACCTGGCGTCACTATAGCTGTGGCCTAGGCCGGCAGCTACAGCTCTGATTTGATCCTTAGCCTGGGAATCATGGGGGTAGCCATAAAGTGTTTTTTTTTTTTTAAAGATGGCATGAACAGTTTTGATTTTTAAGGCTGCACTCAGACATTTAAAGGCTATGCAGGAACCACACCATTCTTTGTTGGGTAGGATGTCCTTTGGACAGTGATTCTTAAACTGGTCAAGTCCTCCTGATTTGGGGACTTCCTGCTGTGGCTCAGAGGTTAATGAACCCGACTGATATCCATGAGGATGTGGGATTGATCCGTGGCCTCGCTGAGTGGGTTGAGGATCTGGCGTTGCTGTGGCTGTGGTGTAGGCTGGCAGCTACAGCTCTGATTCGACCCTTAGCCTGGGAACTTCTATATGCCACAGGTGCAGCCCTAAAAAGACCAAAAAAAAAAAAATCCTTCTAATTCACAAACCCCAGGTAGGGATGGCAAGGTTGATGAACCCACAGAGCGGGAGGCATTCTGTGCTCAGCTCCCTGAGGTTTCCCACGTGGAAGCTGACACACGGGCCTACCACCTTCCCCAGTGGCTCACCTTCTCCCCCAAATCACAGCTTCCATAGATCTTTAGCCCATAACTACATCTCTAGCTGCTGAGGACCTGAGATCTTGGTTGGATGCAAATCCAGGCGCTAGAGGCAGTCCTTTGGGATGAAACTCCTGGTTGGTTCTCAGGATCCTGAGGGAGTAAGTCAAATAAGCCCAACATTGAGATGCCACCAGTCACGGCCTTCTATTTTTCTATAGTATTTGCAGCTATACAGACTTGGCGTGATTCTGTCGCAACGGTGAGCAAGGCCATCATGGAGCAAGATTTCTAGGTCGAACCTCAGGTCATGACAGCCTCGCCCATGGACGTGGACATGGACATGGGCATGGGCAGGAAGCCTGGGCTGTGCCGTCTATGAAGAAAGTCTACAGTTGGCTGTTTTTATTCTGACACTTCACTCCGAGCCTGCCCAATGTCAGTGTTTAATGACTGTTCACACGTGAACTGGGGGCTCCCCTGTCTGGTCTTGTTGTGGATACTGAAAAAACCATGGCAGCGGAAGGAGGTAAACAGCATTCGGAGATATGGAAAAGCAAGGATTATTCAGCACCGGTGTGGGCTCAGAGGAGTCACCTCTAGAGTCTGAGCACCAGGTCTTTGTTCTCAGCAACTTTTGTACATTACAAGGTCTCGATTTTCCCATGTAAGCATCCTGGACCTCCCCGCTTCCCAGAGCAGACAGTGTTCCTCCCTAAGAAACGGAGCAAGTAAGGTTACAGAAGCCAAACTGATAAGCAATGCTGGGGACACGATTAGCAGGGCTGCTGGCTTGGACAGAGGGCACACAGTTGCTACATTATTACAAGAAGGGTGGTATGAGGCGAGCATAGCTGGAAAGGTTTATGGCTGCCGTGGGGGGTTGTTCCTTAGTTAAAACTTATTTCAGTATAACCTGTTCCATGTCTCTTCCTCCATCACCATGCTTGTTAATCATCCTGACATGTCACAGATGAGAAAGATACAGTCTCTCAACCTGGCCTTGAAAGCCCCTATTTCAAGCCTTAGAACCTGCTCTTCTCCCTGACCTGTTTTGTCATTAATTCTGCAGGTGTATCCGAGGGCCTCCCACACACCTGCAGGGGCACCTCCTGATGAGGGCAGCACTCCCCACCTCCATGGGACCCACTGTGGCCTCTTAACCTGACGCTGCAAATGGCATGAAAAGGTCACAAAGGAGGGCGGGAAGGATAAAGGGCTTGGACCCCGAGTCACCCACCTCAGAGATGCCCCTTCTTTTACTCTTGGACTGAACTCACATCTGTTCCTGGCCTTGCACAGCATGCTGTGAGGATAACAGTGCTATGTACAGATGCAGCTCTGGTGAAAAAGCAGAGTGGTGCCTGGATGTGACCTACAATATGGTGGCTTCCTGGAGGAGGCTGAGCAGAGAGGCACAGACTCCACTCCACAGTGCTGGCAGGGACTTGGAAGTTTTGGTGGTGCACACATGTGGGCACTGTGCTATCCCCAGTACCAGGACTGCGTCTTAAGACACCCACCATCAATGTGCTGTTATGAGATGAAGCATGATGGAGGATAATGGGAGAAAAAGAATGTATATACGTATGTGTGACAGGGGCACTTTGCTGTACAGTAGAAAATTGACAGAACACTGTAAACCAACTATGATGGAAAAAATAAACATCTTTTAAAATAAAAAAAAAAAAGTCACATCAACCCCCAAGGCTGTGTGTCCTGCAAGTGCACCTTCATGCCGGGGGCGGGGGAGGGGGTGGTCCCCTCCCTCCGGAGCCCGGC
The DNA here is from genome assembly GCF_016906955.1 of Phacochoerus africanus. Lineage (NCBI taxonomy): Eukaryota > Metazoa > Chordata > Mammalia > Artiodactyla > Suidae > Phacochoerus > Phacochoerus africanus. The sequence goes on along the minus strand of NC_062548.1, from coordinate 53,312,230 downwards.
TGTCTCAGCCATGCGGGGTGGGGGGCTTTGCCTTTTCTGCTTATGTCATGTCTACCTTGGACTCACAAAACACCCTGGGAAAATGAAGTAGACAACAGTTCATGCCTCTTCCACTCTGTTCTGAGCCAGTCTGGAAAGATGGCTTGACAGCCAGGCTATGCCACTGTCTAGTCACAAAGCTGCACGGCACTTTTAAGAAAACTGAGGGGGTCGGGCCTCCCACTGTCAGGCTGGAATCTGCTTGGGGTGTGTCTGGGCTTGTTTGCTGTCTGGTTCAGGAGGCAGTCCTTTTGTTTCTTGATTAACTTCTAGATTGTTTTCATTTCCCTACTGTCGGGAGGGACAGAAGCAGGTCTCCACACACATCCTCACGAATCACAGAGAAATGTACAGGTGTGGGGGGTGGGAGGTGGAGAGTGGGGGTTGGCTTTGTAGTTTCACCCCCTGCAGTTTCTGGGCTTTGGCTTCACATCATATCAGGCTGAGGACTTCAGCGGCCAGACAACTTGTAAAGGTTTGGGTCTTCTCTCCTTTAACAGCTCCAAGCTGAGCTGTCACCAAGGTACCCTTCGTCTTTTGTCTTTTTTTTAGGGCCGCACGCGCAGCATATGGAGGTTCCCAGGCTAGGGGTCTAATCAGAACTGTCGCTGCCAGCCTATGCCATAGCTGCAGCAACACCAGATCCGAGCCGCATCTACAACTTATACCACAGCTCACGGCAACGCCGGATCCTTAACCCACTGAAAGAGGCCAGGGATTGAACCTGCAACCTCATGGTTCCTAGTCAGATTCGTTTCCCCTGCGCCATAACAGGAACTCCCCAAGGTACTGTTTAGATTGCATTTTCTTTAAGGCTAGTCTTAGCTCAGGCCTCCCTAACAAAATACTATGGACCAGGTGACTTAAACAACAGGCAGTTATTCAGATCTGGAGGCTGAGTCCCAGATCAAGGAGCTGGTGGATTTTGTTCCTGGTGAGACTGCTCTTGCTGGTTTGCCCAGGTCTGTCTGCTGTGTCCTCATGGGGCCCAGAGGTAAGTTCTCTGATGTCTCTTCTCGTAGGGTTGCCAGTCCCCACTTAGAGGCCCCACGCTCACAACCTCCTCCGACCCCAGAGGCTCCAAAGGCTCCATCTCCAAATCATCACATTGGGAATTAAGGTTATAATACACACATCTGGGGAGACCTCATTTAGCTGGGGCAAGTCTCAGAGCACCTTGGAGAGTTACAGTTTCAGTGTGCAGACTTTCACGTTGAACTCAGCCAATCAGAGCATCCACATTAAGATGTGTCACATTGAACTCAGCCAATCACAGCATCCACATTGAGATGGCGTCACATTGGACTCAGCCAATCAGAGCATCCACATGCAGATGGCTTCTTTTGCCCCTTTCCTTGCCCGATGATGTATAGACAAGGAGATGACTAAGTGTGACCAGGTTCTTACTGATTTCATCAACACTGGCCTTTCCTCCTGCTCCTTGGTTGCCCTGCTGTGTGTGTGCCTTCATTCCAGGACACGGTCAGAGCAGGCCTCTGAGGCCCATCTCCCCCCAGGTCCCAGGAGTGACAGGTGTGGGAGAGGCTTCCAGCCCTGAGGGGCTGTTGAGTTCTCACACCAGCAGCTGGCCCTAGGCTGCCGTCCTTCCCAGGGTGTCTGCACCTGAGATGCTCAGTGTAGGCTGCCGGGTGGACCTGGCCCCTCACCTGGGTTTAGAGCACCTCCAAAGCGCCCCCCACCCCAACCTGCTCTGCCCTGAGATCCCTCTGCTGCCTGATCCCACCCTCACTCCCCACAGACATCGTTTCCCCAGAGCACCCCCAACAAAGCCCCTCAAGGGATCTGAGCCTGGGGTCTGTTTCCAGGGATCTGGACCCATGACAACCACTAAGTAGGCTTCCCCTCAGCCGCAGCTGGGTCCCCACCCCACCCTCCACAGCCTAAGACAAGAGATTAGCAGAGGTAAGCCAGACTTCTCTCCACCAAGGCCGTGACTTCAGTAAAACATACTTCAATTAAATCTGAAGGTATTTGACATTTGAGCGAGAAAGAGATGAGATGGCAGGTTGCACCCACACATTTTATCTTCTCTCCTTGCAGATACCCCAACACAATGATAGGAAAAGTATAAGCCATATGTAAATACAAAATTAAGGAAGAGCATCACTAACAGACAAGACACTTCAACAAAGTGCTGGGAGAAGGGACACAGAGGTGGGGGCGGGTGTGGGAGCAGGAAGAGCAGGCTGGCCTGTCCCAGGAAGGGGGAGGAGGAGAAGGGCACCCAGCAGACCAGGCTGCTCAGGGGTGGCCCCAGCGAGAATGGAGCAGATGGCACATGGCCAAACACCCGAGAGGGTCTTGGGGCTGTAAGCGAGTTTGTTCACCCACTGCCCCTTTCCATTACAACTTACCAGTGCTGTTTGCCTTTTATTTGAAATTGTCTGCATGTATCCCAGTTAAATAACAGCACAACAGCCAGGGAACTCATCTCACTCTCCTGGTGGTCAGGAAGGCCTCAAGCAGGTGATAGAGAAGCAGGGGCCGTGGTGTCTCCACTGCTGGATTCTCCTTCTCCACCTGCCAGACTCCCCCAGACAGTTCTGTGAGACCCCGGGGCTCCGGCGACCAGAGTTTGAGAACCATGGCATAAACTAGGAAACAGAAATGCCACCTGCCTTTAGGAGGTTGGGTTCCCTGGGGGCAGTTGACAGTTTCTCAGCCCTCTGGTTCCTGTGCCCGCTTCTAACCCCAGCAGCCCCCTAATCACTGTCTCATCTGAAACCAGAGGCCTTAAGGACCCACGTGAAACAGCACATCACAGCCCGAAATAATTCACAGACAGAAATCGCCTTGAGATGTGCCTGGGGTTTGTGAAGCTTGTGAGTTTTTTTGTTCTGTTTTGGGGGTTTTAGGCCACACCCTTGGCCTGTGGAAATTCCCCTGGCCGGGGATGGAACCCACGATAGCGCTGGGACAACTCTGGATCCTTAACCCACTGAGCCACCAGGGGACTCCTTGAGAGTATTCTTCAAAACCAGTGAAACCAGAAGCCCTGGCCACACTCCAGAGGACACTGCTGGAGGGACTTTCCATCCCAAACATCCTTCGCTCTGTGGAGAGCTGTGCTGGGCAAGGAGCTGGTGAGAAAACAGCGCATCGATGGATGAAGACATTCAAAATGATGACAAGGGAATGCGGAGGTGATTTCCTGAGAGCCAGTTTACCGACGCTCTGGAACCACACAGGGAAATTTGGGGCTGGGAGCAGCCTGTCTGTCACCCCCAGTGGGTGTGGGGGAAACAAGCACAGTCCCTCTGAGCCTCCCGGGCAGGCAGAGGTGGGTGGAGAGGACGCTGAGGGAGACAGGGAGAGAGGAGAGATGCAGACGATGCTCAGTGAGTGGAGAAATCCATTCTCTGGCTCAGCCAACAGCACCTTGGTCGACTTAAGGCATCTTTTCATAGCCTTATTCCAAAGAAACCATCAAGGCTGGATGCAGCAAGCTACCCGTGACTTTTCGAGGGGCAGCAGGCCTCGGTGAACCTGTCACCCCCCTCCCCACTCCCTGGGTCGTGCGCTGGGCAGGGAGTGACACGTTTTTACTAGGTTCCCTGACTCCCAGGGAGGTCGGCCTGGTGGCCTGGCGGGTGGTCTCCTTATCTTAGTGGGGGAGGGGAAGCAGGCTAGTTTAGTGACAGCAGCAGGCAGGGAGGACAGGTTCTTCCCCCACCCCGGCTGCAGGATCGGTGCTTTAACAGCCTGCAGCTGACTGTGACACCACCCAAGCTGGAGAGTTGTCCCCCGATCCCTGCTCAGATCCCTGCGTGGTGGCGGGGGGGGGGGGGGGGTGCGGCTGGGTTAAAGGCCCTCCAGGTGATTCTAATGGCACTTAAGGCCAGAAGGTCCTGACTCTGCCTTGAAACGACAAGCCCTTCCAGAAGTCAGATGGAGGGGGATCAGAGGAAGCCAGGAAAACAGGAAGTTGTTTTAAACGCACCCAGGATTTTGTTCTCAGCAGGACTGGTAAGATGACAGACAGGAGGCCAAGGGACGAAGACGACTTATTACTCACAGTTCCCAAGGGGGCGGGGGGCCCCACGGGGAAGCACCAGGGCCCAGTGGTGGTGGAGGATTGGGGGCAGGGCAAAGGGCCAGAGCCTTTTCTGTGGGTTTCTTGGTAAAAGGTGGGCTAGGCTGGGTCGGTAGGCTGAGTCAGCTCAGGAATGGAGAATCTGAATAATGTCAGTGGGTTCTGGGCTACAGGGGTGGTCCCTGGCTATCTGGGACTCTGGGGGCTTCAAGGCAGGGAGCCTATTGGCCTGGCGTTTTGAGTTTGATGGAGGAGGTGGTTGGACTGGTTGGTTACTGATCAAGCGTTTGCTTCTTTAGGAAATAACTAAGCAGGGCAGGGGCAGTCCCTTCCCAGATCCACAAGGCCCTGAGATGTCAAAGCATCACAAAATAGTTCAAAACCTAAAACAGAATCAACACAGAAGTCAAGCACCACAGACCAGGTTGGCTCTTCCCAGCTTCTGAACGTGACTTCTCAGTGTCTCTAAATCCAAGAGGATGCACCTGTTTCAGGTGGCAGGACCAGCATTTAAGCAGGGAGAGGAAAATGAAAACACACCACAGAGCAATGGACTTAGAACCGCATGAAGCTTAGGAGCAGTGGTCCCAGTAGAAGTCACAGAAAGCTACAGCCCGGGACAGAGGTGGGTACAGGCAGGGAATGGAAGGAGCAGTAAAGGTCACATCCCAGAGGGAGCCCACCAGGGGCCGGAAGAAGGGATGCAGCAAAGCAGAGATGGTGAGTGTCTGAGGCCAGAGAAAGGAGCTTCAGGGAGATGGGGACAGAGCCCTGGTCCAAGGAGACCCCTCACCGTTCTCTGAGCACCTTCGAAACAAATCTAAAATGGTCTGTCTCCCTCCTCTCAAGCCACCTGGCTGACCGAGTCCAGGTCGAGATGCTCTTATTCCCTTTTGCATTTACATGATGAAGCCCAACAGGATGCAGCATTCGGTTCATGATTTCTAACTGAATTAGATTGGGACTCAGACCCTCTAGGCATTTTGCTCTGTTTAGGAAAGTGATTTAAATTGAGGGGCAACATTAAAGCAAGCTTTCATTCCTCTTCATTTTGTGTGTGTGTGTGTGTGTGTGTGTGTGTGTGTGTGTGTGTGTGTTAGTGGGTTTACAGCAAAAAATATAACAGGTGACATAGAAGCCATGGACAAAACACACAAAAAGGAGGCTGGGCCCACCTTCCCCAGAAGCACAGTCTGACAGAAGCCACAGGCCCAACTTCTGGAGCAGGAGTGGCATCTAATGGTGGGGCCTGGAGTGTGCCCCCCCATTCCATCATTGTGTTGACATCCTCCCTAAACAGATGCTCTGGGAATAGATAGGCTGTGCTGGAGCTGCTGGGCTTGGTGATGAAAATTGGAATTGTCTCAGCTGTAGCTATTTGAAAAAAATCTTATGGAGTGGGCATTATTAATTTCACTTGGGAGGGCCATGTTGGTTTCCTGTGGCTACTGTTGGAAATGAGCCCTGGAGTTCCTATTGTGGCAAAATGGAAACGAACCTGACTGGTATCCATCAGATCTGGTGTTGCTGTGGCTGTGGTGTAGGCCAGCAGCTGTAGCTCCAATTCGACCCCATGCCTGGGAACCTCCATATGCTGCAGATGCAGCCCTAAAAAGACAAAATAACAAAAGAAAGCAAGATAGAAAGAAATGGGCCCAAACCTGGAGTTTTGAAAGAACGCCTCGTTATCCCACAGAGTTCCCCGGTGAGCAGTCCGTCCACCGTGGGTCTCATGGGAGAAGAGCAGGGTGTCGCCTGTCCTTCAGAGCATCGGGGGAAGCATCCACCCCTTGCCTCTTCCAGCCTTCAGAACCCACCTGGCTCCCCTGCTAATGGCCCCTCCTCCACTGTCACACCCCTCCTTCCCTGTCACATCCCTCAGGCTCTGACTTCTGCCTCCTCCCCCTCAGGACTCATGCAGGGCACAAGGTGACTACACTCGGACCAGGCAGGATTGTCGCCCCGCTTCAGTGTCTTTAAGTGACTCACACCACAAGGTCCTTACGCCCCATAAGGTACCAACTGATAGGCTGTGGGAATTAGCATGTGAGTGTCTTTGGGGCTGGCGGGGGTGGGGGGGGCACTCATTCTGCCTTCTCGGAAGGAGGAAGACACACACACACACACACTCCTTTTTTTTTTGGTTGTCAAATAATCTTTAATTTTTCTTTGAAGTTCTTAGCTAGCTGGGCATTCCACTGCACCACTGCTGATGTCATCTATGATGTTGTGAGGGTGGTGGCCATCAACATTGCAGCCCACAGACTGGGCAGTCCACAGGATTTCTTTAAGGGTTCCAGAAAGTTCTCTAGCTAAAGATTGATGCCACATCTGTTGTGCAATGAAAGCCCTGGAGCCCAGAAGGGGTGTGACCCCAGCCTTGAGGCCTCATTGGGAAAACCAAGGCCAGAGCTGGGTGAGAAGCCCGAGAGTTTGGGTTGAGAGGGGGGGTACGTGGGCAGGGGGGCAGGTGGTGGGGAGGGCAGTGCACTTGGAAGCTTCTCTGCAGAGTGAAGGGGATGAAAGTCCATTGTGCTTTGTGGATTTTTGCTGCGTTGCCTCGTGCCCTGTATCCCAGGAGGACAGCCCACCCACTGCCATCACTGGGCCACCCTTGCTCTTCCTGAGGGTGACAGGCCCATGCTTCGTCAGCCTAAGGATACCCCCAGGGATGAAGGCCAAGGTCAGGCCCTCTGTGTACAGCTGAGCTGCTGCCCAGGGCATCCCTGTGTCTTGGCTGCATGTTTCCTGCCCCCAGAGCACCAGCATTCCACCTGCTCCCCATTGGGATAACATTATCCTCTTTGGGTGGCACATTTAATATATCCGAGAAGAAAATTAAAACCAATGACACTGCCTGCATTGGAAAGCAATGGCCCTACCTTGGGAAGGAGGTGGGCACCTTGTCGCTGGGGACTAGTGGGGAAGAAGAGTGGAGATCAGGACAAGGAGCATCCAGGACACCTAGTCCCTGAGGGTCTTGTGGTGGCTGGACACTTGCTTCACACACTCATTAAGTCTCTTCCCCAGCCCTGGGCCTGGGTGTTGCTCTTCCCAGTTTACAGACAAGAACCAAATCTCAAGAGGCCTCAACACACACACACACACACACACACACACACACACACACACACACACACGAGGCGTATTTCCTGGTTCTGTCCCAGACCTTCTGTGGGGATGAGCCTGTCACGCTTCCCATCTCAGAGAGTCTGTAACTCCTGAGTTCAGGGAGCTCTGCCACTCCCTCTGGGTGCCCAGGATGAGGCCAGCAGAGGTTAATAATCTAACTCCAGCCCCTAGGACTGGCTGGCTGGCCTCAGAACCTGAAAAACCCCTTGTGTAGAAAATGCAAACCCAACCTGTGTGGTATAAGTAGCGCCTTTTGCTATTTGAATGTTATTCAAATAAAGGATTAGGAACCCCAGGCAGCTTACATTACCATCTCCACAGGCAAAAACAAAAAAGATCCATGTTTAGGACCAGGGATTTGTTATTTGACCACAAAGAAGAAAAGCCTCTTTCTCTTTTAATGTAAAATAATGGAACTCCAGTGTGGCCGGCAAAGCTGGGGACATTCTAGACTAATCCCTCACCCGGCCCCACCTCCCACACTCAGAGCCCCCACCCCCACCAGGTGGCAGCTCCTAGTCAGATGGTAGAAGAAAATGATTAACATTTTAACAGTGTGGGGAGAAGCTGCCTAGGCTGACTCCTCATCCCTCCGCTCTGGCCCTTCTCCTCCAGAAAGGTCATCTGTATTATCATCCTATTGCTGCTGTAACAAATTAGCACCAATCTAGTGACTTACCAGTTTCTACCTTACATTCTGGGGGTCAGAAGTGCAGGATGGGTTTCACAAGCCACAGGTAGGGTACCTGTAGACTGTTTCTTCTGGAAGGTCCTGTCCCTTTGCCAGCATTTAGAGCCCCCCTCTGTCCCAGCTCATGGCCCCTTCCTCCACCTTCACAGCCAGCATTGTAGCACTCACCAATCTCTCCGACCCTGCCACCTCCCTCCGTCACCTACAGGGGCCTTGTGGTGACATTGTCCCACCCTGGTGACCCAGGATCATGTCCCCAATCATGCCTCCAGAGTCCTTTTTTCCCTATAAGGTGACTTATTCATGAGAATATTGTCCCCGTCTGTGCATGAGGGTTGGAAGAAGAATTTCCAGTCACAGAGTGAGGTGAAGAGAAAGAAGAGTTTATTGAGATAAGAAATGCTGCTAGTGCAGCAGGAAACGCCTTCCTGATGATCAGGGAGAACTGACCCTGGGCACATGGTCATGTCTGCTTCTACGGCCCAGGGAGAGGGGAGGTCTCAGGATATACCTGCTGACCTGCTGATTAGTTGGGGAAAGAGGGGCCTTATGATACACTTGTTCATTTGTTGGGGACATGAGGAGTGGGCCTCATACCTCTCCTCATAGGGGGCAGGTGGCTCAAGGTGGGGGAGGGGCATTACAATGAGCCAGGTGGGGCAATGTTAAGGGTCTGGTCATTCTTGGCTTGGCCAAAGGCTTTGAGTTCAATCTCCTTGAAGAGGCCCTGAAGCCCCACAAACACATCCAGGGATTAGGCCCTGGATCTCTTTGGGGGCCATGACTCTTTTTACTGCACAAGCTCAACCCTGGTTTGAAAGGCAAGCTGGAGGAATTCCAAGCAGACCTCCAACCACCTTACCCCCTGTGAAAGAGACTCTAGGCTTCTCTCAGATTTATGGTGATTTCATGTCACTTCAAACTAGCTATTTTCTCACGGTTCTGGTGTATCTGTGGATATGTTGCCATTTAATTATGTGCCACACCAGCACCTTGAGCCTCTCACCCAGTGCAGGGAGGGGAGTCAGGCAAGGTCTTCTTGAAAGAGACATCCAGAGACTTGGAGCAGGTGAAAGAGATGAGTCTTTTCCCATTTAAGGAAAGCAGTCAGCTCCATTTACAAAGGCTGCATTTCCCTTGCAAAAGAGTCTCATCACCAGCTTCTTCTATGATTTCCTCTCAGCCAGAGTGAGCTGCTTTCTGAGGCACTGCCTCCTTGCAGACAACTGTCTGAGCCCTGAATTAGGTTCTCATCTCGAGCCACATTTAATTAGGAGGTTTGCCGGGAGGTTGTAAGTGAGCACGATGAAAGGAGCTGTCAGGTCCCCTGAGGTTTCTCTCAACTAAATATGTACCCTGGATTTATGGAAAATATTCTTTTAACCTATTTTATTTATCCTCAGTATTAAACCTATTCATGCCAGGCTTGTAATTATTAAGAAACTTTATCAAGTGGCTTGGCTCAAAACCAAAAGAATGGAAAAGTCTGAGTCTCCTGAGGGTACGTGTGACTTGGTTATTAAAACACCACTCTGGACAGACATCATTTTACAGAATAGCTCATGTGCTTAGGGGAGTTTCTTTTTTTTCTGTTTTTTCCTACAACGAAATGGATAGAAAATTTGTTTTAAATTACAACATTTTCAAGTTTCAAGCTGTCTTCTTCTGTATACCCTCAACATAAAAATAGATAATGAGGGAGTTCCCATTGTGGTACAGTGGAAACGAATCCATGAGGATGTGGGTTTGATCCCTGGCATCGCTCAGTGGGTCAGGGATCTGGCGTTGCTGTGAGCTATGGTGTAGGTTGCAGATGTGTAGGGTTGGATCCCGTGTAGGCTGGTGTAGGCTGGCAGCTGCAGCTCCGATTCGACCCTTGGCCTGGGAAATTCCATATACAGCAGGTGCGGCCCTAAAAAGCCAAAAAAAAAAATGCAAAAAAAGATAATGAGAATGTATTAATCGTTTACAAAATAAGAAATTATCAATAAACATATATAACAAGACCAAAGTCACCCATAAGGAAGTCTCATGCAAATCTAAACAAGTGACAATTGTCCATCCATTAAAGTGATAAATAGTATTTGTGATGTAATATTTAACTAATGTTGAGAGAGGAGCATGCAAAGAGACACACTCAGAGTTGCTGGTTGGTGAGTGAATGGGATGTTCTTGTGACGGGAACTTTAGCAACATGCGGAAGCACCTTGAGTGCTGTATGTCTTCAGAAATTGATCCTGAGGCACGTCAGCAGCTGCTTAAGTCAAAGAATTCTGCGCAAGGATGGTCAATGAAGATTTTTACACAGTGAACAATTGGGAAGCCACTGTCCCATCGCAAGGGAAAAGCAATTAAATGGGGGTCTCTTCTTAGGTGAAATACTATTAGGCAGTTTTTAAAACTCGTGTTTTGGGGAGTTCCCGTTGTGGCTTAGTGGTTAACGGACCTGATTAGGATCCATGAGGATGCGGGTTTGATCCCTGGCCTTGCTCAGTGGGTTAAGGATCTGGTGTTGCCATGAGCTGTGGTGTAGGTCGCAGACGTGGCTTGGATCTGGCGTTGCTGTGGCTGTGGTGTAGACTGGGAACCCCTAGCTTGGGAACTTCCATATGCTGCAGGTGCAGCCTTTAAAAAAAGCAAAAAAATAAAAATAAAATAGAATGTGTTTTGGAACAATGGGTAAGATTAATCAAACCACTGTGATATACTGTTACCCACCAGACTAGTAAAAATCTAAAACATCTCACAGCAGTGATGTGAAGCTATATGAATTCAATGCACAACTTCTGGGAATAAAGCTGTACAAACACTTTAGGTGAAGTTGGCAAGACAGCTGTACCTGCTTATCCTTGGGGGTTTTGGTCCAAGACCCCCAGTGCAAGCCTGATAGTACCACACCCTCCTATGTCAATATGTGTACACACATGCACACACACACACACACACAACACATAGTTTTACTTATTACCTCTAAGCACTGGGATTATGAATGATGTTCATTCATTTCTTCTCACATTTGTGCCTCTCTAAATTAAACATCCTCTTTCTATCACCAGAAAATACAATTTTTATTGAAATATTTTGACTATTTGATGGAGTTCCCATTGTGGCACAGCAGACACAAATCCGACTAGGAACCATGAGGATGTGGGTTTGATCCCTGGACTCATTCCGTGGGTTAAGGATCTGGTGTTGCTGTGAACTGTGGTGTAGGTCGCAGGTGTGGCTTGGATCTGGCGTTTCTGTGGCTGTGATATAGACCGGCAGCTCTAGCTCCAATCAACCCCTAGCCTGGGAACCTCCATATGCTATGAGTGCAGCCCCCCAAAAAAGAAAAAAACAAAAACAAAAAAAAAAGCAAAAAACCCCGGACAAATGGAAAAGATATATTTCGACTATTTGAAACATTTATTGAATATTGAAATATCCTATGGGGCCTTTGATTACCGTGTGTTTTCATCACAGTTTCAGGTTAAATTGCCTTCTTCCTGGGAGCGCTCTGGAGAGGTCTATTAGGGTAGAGCTGGAAGGTTGCAGAAGCATCTTGCAGGGCCTCAGTTACAAAGTAATCTCCCCTTGGAGAGGAAAATCATCCTTGTGGTCAGAGCCAGTGCGAGTCTCCTGTTAGTAGTTACGAGCCGTGGAAAAGCCATGCACTGAGCAGAGGGACAAGTGTGTCAGAGGGAGAAGGAAAGAGGCTGATGTGTTAAACACCTGCACATGTTCCAGGAAAGATGCTTCTGAAAACTGCCTTGCCCAGTTCATATTTGGGACTCTACCAATTGAAGGGAATATTTTTTCTATTAATTAATAGTTGATTAATTAATATAAATTTTTATTTTTCTATTATAGTTGATGTACAATATTCTGTCAATTTCTGCTGTATAGCACAAAGTGAGCCAGTCATACATATATATATACATTCTTTTTCTCACATTATCCTCCATCCTGCTCCCTCACAAGTGACTAGATGGAGTTCCCAGGGCTATACAGCAGGATCTCATTGTGCATCCACTCCAAAGGCAATAGTTTGCATCTACTAACCCCAGACTCCCAGTCCATCCTACTCCCTCCCCCTCCCTCTTAGCAGCCACAAGTCTGTTCTCCATGTCTGCGAGCTTGTTTCTTTTATGTAGATAGGTTCATTTGTGCCATATATTATTCCAGATATGTGACATCATATGGTATTTGTCTTTCTCTACCTGGTTTTCCATTTTTCTTTAGCATCTATTCTCCAGAAAGCTTTCACACATGGGAGAATTTCAGAACACAGAGGAAACTCACAGTCGGGGGGGCTCTGTGGGGTGAGGGGAGGGAGGCCTGGAACCCCATCTCGGGAGCAACATGGAGTCGGATGCGGGAGGCTATGCTCAGAGGCCTGAGATGCAGTGATGCAGTGACCTCCCGCATCTGCTGGTTCAGCACCAAAATCTTCCTCCAGAATTCTGTCTCAGACCACGTGGGCCACGCAAACGAGCAGAATAATAGGATTCCGCTAGCTCTGCTTATCAACCGCAGACATTCCCGGCAAGCAAGAAATGTGCCATAAATAATTGAGTGCTTTGCTTTAAAACCTAAGCTAGTGATACCTGAGATTTATATTCTTGGCATACTGACAGTATTCCCCTTGAACTGGTCTGGGTTGGTCCCCTTTCTCTGTGACCTCACCTGTGGTCCCAGTGGGCTTTAGCCTGGGTCTGAACTTTGAGATGCTCGAGGGGCAGCCAGCCATGCGTCCATTGACACAAGGGGTCCAGCTAAAGAACAAGACAGGAACCAAGCAAGATTTTCATGAATGCTGGTGATGCTCTAAAGGTAAAAGGTGACACTCTGTTTATTTTTCTGCATCTTATTGAAGTATAACAAAGCAGGCAATGACACATATCATTACTACACAGCTCAGTTCATCTTCACAGGGAGACCTGAGGGTTTATGTGAGGCTATATGTGATGAGGCAGTATTCATCTTTCCCTTTTTAAATCATACCCAGGGAGCATAAGCTAGAGCTGAGAACAAAGTAAAACTCTAAGTTAGATAAGCTTAGAGCAGCCTAGATGAAAACAGATCCACAAACCCTTCTCAGTGGTCTGGGCACAGAATGCCGAGCCAGCCACAGGGACCCACACCTCTCGGCAGATCCCACAGCCCTTGCAGGCTTCCCGGTGGTTGCCGGGGCTCCCTCCACTTCAGCCCTGCCTGGGAGACGATGGCTGCAGGGAGCAGGGTGGTGACCTGACTGTGCAGCAGCCGCCCAGGTGTGGTGGAGGTGCTGGGGTGGGCGGTTCCCTGCCCAGCCTCCTTCCTCGGTGCCTGTCTCCTCCCTGCTGAACCTCCCCCTTTCCTGCTGGCCTGAGTGGGAACAGCCATGGGATGACGTGGCCTCTTGAGTCTGTGGTGACAGTCTTTCTATGAGATGTCGAAGGTGGCAAATCTCTTTATTATCATTTCCCCAGCTGGACTTTGGACAAATAGAAGTGGTCAAAAGCAGAGAGGGTGGTGGGATGGTAGAGCCATCAGGAATGAAGGAATGAATGAGTGAAGGAATGAGTGAGTGACGGAATGAGTGAGTGATGGAATGAGTAAGTGAAGAAATGAGTGAAGGAATGAGTGAAGGAATGAATGAGTGAAGATATGAGTGAAGGAATGAGTGAGTGAATGAATGAGTGAGTGATGGAATGAGTGAGTGATGGAATGAGTGACTGGAAGCAGCACCAGCCTAAGCCATCTGGGAATGTGGGGGTGGCGGGGGGGGGCGGGGGGAGGGGCGGGGTGCTGAGGCGTGATTCTGCCTGACCCTACACTGCTGTCTGTAAGAGACACTGAGAGCTCCACCCTGGTCCCCTGACCTGGCTCCACTCAGGCCTGCGTGAGCACCAGCCCTCAGCAGATGACCGACAATGAGAGGGTATCGGCGCGGCGCTAGCAGAGATGCTGGCGCTGATGCTGGTTGTGGACCATGCTCAGTGAGGAGGTGCTGGCTCATCTCTTGCTGAGATTGCTGCAGGGTGTGACGGCTAAAACCTGAGAAGGGGGACCCTTGAGGAGTAAAGTGACACCAGCTGCAGTAAGAGGTAGGTCCTGAATCTCAGGGGCTAAACAGACAGAAGTCTGTCTCCTCATGCTGTGAAGAGCATGTGGGGCGAGGGTCCAGGGGGTCCTTCAGGGACTCAGGCTGATGGAGACAGTGGGCTCCTTTACACGAAGCTGTCAAGCAGCCCTGGGCCTTGAGGGGTGGGGCAGCTGGGGAGGAAGCGCTGGGAGGGGCCCAGCAGTGGCCTGGGGGTGACATGCCTCTCTTCTGTGCCTCCGTCAGGAACCTGTCTGGTGTCTGCCTGCTGCCCTTGTGTAGAAGTGAGATCGTTTTTTACACCAGCAGGACACTAAAGAGAAGTGGACAGTGTTAGGAAGCAGGATTCCAGAGTGTGTTTGGACAGAAGCAAATATCACCCACTGTCCTAATTTCATGCTCGGAAACCTTGTGCTGCGTTTTCACACTCGGGTTCTGAGCTGTGACTGCCTGTAGCAAGTTCTCCTTAAAGGTTTTGTCTTCAGAGGGCAGATATCACCCCCCTGATATCTGCTGAAAGGGGAATTTTCTCAGAGCAGACCACCTGAGGAGTTGGGGGGGGGGTGTAAGGCTGAGAGCAGACCCCCCCTCCCTATTTGGAGCTGCCTGGCCCCCTGGTCATCCACCGGCCAGTAGTGCTTGAGAAGGACTTGTTTTGCGTTCTGTTTTATAAATGTGCCCTTGGTTTGCAATGCAAAAAGTTATTGCCTTCAGTGCCTCCAGATCATTATTTTTTTCTCCATTCTCTTCGCCCAACTTGTTTTTCCACTAACCGCCCCCCTCTTTTTAATCCTGTTCACGAATTGATATCTCTGGTACCAAGTCTTCATTTCAAAAGTACATGAACTTACTAAACTTACAGCCAAAATATGGACACCCATGCACCTCTCCCAACCCCCACATGCCATGGTGAGAGGGCCACAGCCTTATGGCTCCTTTCTGGAGGAAATTTCCGGAGTTCCCTCGGTGGCGCAGTGGTTAACGAGTCCGACTAGGAACCATGAGGTTGCGGGTTCGATCCCTGCCCTTGCTCCGTGGGTTAACGATCCCTTGTTGCCGTGAGCTGTAGTGTAGGTCGCAGATGCGGCTCGGATCTTGCTCTGGTGTAGGCCAGCGGCTATAGCTGCGATTCGACCCCAGCCTGGGAACCTCCATATGCCGCAGGAGCGCAGCCCCCCAAAAAAAGAATATGGAGGAAATGTCCTCAGCCGTCAGTCCACAGACTGTCAAGGGCCCTCTGAGAAATATGTTCATCTTTTAGAAGGATAATTTTGCCATAGTTATAGCGCAAACATCCATCTTTGGGTAGTAATTGTTGTGATTTTTATGATGAACATTTGGCAGCTCATCCATTTATTCATTTGCTTACTTATTCATCCCAGACGTTAGGGTTTCTGCATCTCATTATGAGACTTCGCTAATGCCTGTCAAAAGTGCAAGCCGTCTTGCTGGAGCAGAGCATCAAAGAGCCATAGAAAAATAAACAGAGTGTGAAAGAATGGCCTTTCTAATGCGGAGGGTCAACAGAGAGTTAAAGGGAGGAAAGAAAAACTGAAGAGAAACCTGGAGTCAAATTCCTCTTCAGATGTGAGTGACGGAAGACCCCCAGCCCAGCCCCACTCACGGGCTGGCTGGCTGGACCAGCCCTCACTCTCCATCCCCTGTAAAACACACAGGTTTAGGCCCAGGGGCAAGGGCTTGTGCTGAAGGCCCCCAGGTCTCTCTGGGGTCCATGGTATGGTTGCCCCACCAGTGGACCAGATGTGCCCCAGGAGCAAGGCTTCTTTGTTTCCAACCTTATTTATGTCCTTTCCTAAAACTGTTCTTGTACGTTCAGCATAACATTGTATAATTTGCTTGAACATTAACTAAACCAAGGGACTACGAACACAAAAGGAAAGAAAGTGGTAGCTTGACTGCAAAGGAGGCTGAATGCTTTGGAAAGCTTCATGGCCGGAACCTTCCGGAACCCACGATTAACTTATATTTACAATTAGGAGACATTACAAGCAGACACAGTCCAAAGCCTTTTATTAAAAAGTCAACTAAAATAAATAAGTAAAGAAATAAAATTAAAAAATAATTTAAACAAGGAGTTCCCATCATGACTCAGTGGGTAACGAATCCGACTAGTATCCATGAGAACACGGGTTCGATCCCTGGCCTCACTCAGTGGGTGAAGGATCCAGCATTGCCATGAGCCGTGGTGTAGATCGCAGACATGGCTTGGACCTGGCATTGCTGTGGCTGCGGTGTAGGCTGGCAGCTACATATCTCATTCAACCCCTAGCCCGAGAACTCCATATGCCACCGGTAGGGCCCTAAAAAGACAAAATATAAATAATAAAAGGTTTAAAAAAAGGTCAAGTGTTAAGATCTTTTAAATGGGGTAAAGGTTAATAACATTCATAACATATGCAAATGACAAGAACCAGTTCATAAAAGGAGCCTGCATGTACAGCACATGGAAACGTTCATCCTAAGTGGTTATCACCGATATGCAAATTAAAACTGGAATTTACTGTTCCCCATAAAATTGGCAGATGAAAAATCAAATAAGATTCAGTGCTACACATGATGATAACAGGGCCATTTTCATTCACTCTCCAGAAGAGTCTGTGCTGGAAAAGTTTCCTTAAAAACACTTGGTTTATATGTATTAAGAGCCTCACAGACTGAGAATTCTGTTAAACTTAGTGTTACCACTTCTAGTATTTTATTCTAAATAATCAGATAGATGGTATGCACATAGACATTACCATAGCATTATTACAGTAAAAGATTTGAATCCACCTAAACATGCTAAATTAGCAGAAATACTAATTTAATAGTAGTATCTATTAGTATTAGTATTATCTATAGTATCTAATAATTAGCGATGTTGAGCATCTTTTATATTTGTGTGCATATGTATATGGAAATTATATAACCACTAAAGATCAGATGCTTGAACTACAGGACATGATATGTGGAGTTGCTTACTTTATAATTTTAAGGGAAAAAAGCTTACAAAGTTACATATAAAATGATTTTTTCGGTTTAAAAATTATCCAACATATTCATATTTATGAACTGGATAAAAAAAGAATGGGGAAATACACCAGACTGTTGACTAGGCTGTTGAGATTATTTTCTTCTTCAATATTTTTATTTACTTTTCTAATTTTCTGCAGTGAAGATATGCATATCATATTACATTTATAAGAAAAATATTTTTTATATTTTCCTTTTATTAAAGTATAGTTGATTTACAATGTGCCAATTTCTGCTTATAGCAAGATGACTCAAGCGCATATATATATACATATATATTCTTTTTAAAATATTATTTTCCATCATGGTCTATTCCAGGTGATTGGATATAGTTCCCTGTGCTGTACAGTAGGACCTTGTTGTTTATCCATTCTAAATATAATAATTTGCATCTACTAACCCCAAATACCTTGTCCATCCCACCTCCTCCCCCCTCCTGTTTGGCAACCACAAGTCTATTCTTGATGTCTTGTGAGTCAGTTTCTATTTTGTAGATAGGTTCATTTGTGCTATATTTTAGATTCCTCATATATCATATAGTATTTGTCTTTATCGTTCTGATTTCACTTAGTAATGATAATCTCTAGTTGCACCCATGTTGCTGCAAATGGCATTAGTTTGATTTTTTATGGCTGAGTAGTATTCCATTATAAATATGTACTACATCTTCTTAATCCATTCATCTGTCAATGGACATTTAGGTTGTTTCCATGTCTTGGCTATTGGGAATAGTGCTGCCATGAACATAAGGGTGCATATATCTTTTTGAATTATAGTTTTGTCCAGATATATGCTCAGGAGTGGGATTGCTGGATCATATGGTAGTTCTATACTTAGTTTTCTGAGGAACCTCTGTACTGTTCTCCATAGCAGTTGTACCAATTTACATTCCCACTAATGGTGTAGGACAGTTCCCTTTCTCCACCATTTGTTATTTGTAGACTTATTAATGATGGCCATTCTGACCTGTGAGGTACAATGGTACCTCATTGTAGTTTTGATTTGCATTTTTCTAATAATTAGTGATGTTGACATCTTTTATAAGAAAAATATTCTACATTTTCAAAGGTACTAATAAGAAGCAAAATGCAAAATGTCACACACATGCATACTCCAAGAATCCCAAATGCAGCCCTGGCACTTTAAAATGACAGGTGTCAGAGAAAAGGCTCATTTGTGTGGCTCTAATCTAGGTGACCACGTGATTTGACAAATAGTTCCAAAGGTGTTCTTCCAGCTGAATTTCACGTTCTATAAAGAAAAACACATATGACTGGGTTTATAGAACAACACGTTTAAAGCCAGTTATTTGATGGTTGGGTAGGTGAACACTACTTCATTTTTCACTGGCAGCGAGGGCTAAATTCCACCAGATGCTCCAGCATGGACCTGATGGTGGGCACACTTTTCCTTACAAACCACGCCACCGCGTCTCTGGTCCTAATGACGTCAGCTAGCCAGCTGGAGGAAGAAGGCCTCGCCATGCTTCTCAGGGTTAAACCCAGCCTAGGGCTGATAATGAAGTCCCAGGATGACTGGTTTCTATTTAAATCCCGACAAATCCCCAAACAAGAAGTGTACCAAAAAAGTACAGATGGATTTGAAAATGTCTGCAAACCCAATACTGCAAAACTTCATCTGTAAATCTCATAATTAACTTTGTTTCCAATTAAGCGAGCAGAAGGCACCTGAATGATCATTCCAACCAAAGTCTTAATTACTCAGAGTTCCTTTGCTCAAATTACCCCAGTTTTCCCAAACACCACAGTCCGATCTATTTGGAATAATCTACGCACTAGAGAATGAGAAATGGGCAGGCAAAATATAGATTCATCCATTTTTTGGGGTGGGGGAAGGTGCACCCCCAGTCTGTGGAATTTCCTGGGCCAGGGATAGATTGAACTGTTGCCACAGCAGTGACAATGCCAGATCCTTAACCTGATGAGCCACAAGGGAACTCCCTATAAATTTGTCTTTAATTCAGAGTTCTAAAGATCACAACTCCCACTTCTCCGTATAGACAATACATTGTTTTAAGAAATGAAAGTACTTAAAATGGTTCTTTTTTATGAAGTTAAAGTATTATGCAAGCAACTTAATATTGAGAAGTATACTCCTAATAAAATTTCCTGTTTAAAAAACACATGCTTTTAAAATTAATGATCTGTGGGAATTAGTCAATGTGATTCAATAAAATTTAAATTAGCTAAAATAATGTTTGTTGACAGAACTGAGGAAGCAACTTGGCTTTCTCTCTGAAAAGGGAAGGGTGGTTTTAGAAAACCATATGTTTATTTGGAACTAAAAATGGGCCATGGCTACCCCCCCAAAAGCTGGTGTACTTCTAAGCTGCATTAATAAGAGGGCAGTGTTCTTTGCAAGGGCGAGAATTGTCCCAACTGTTCTGTGCTCTGGCTGGGGCACAGCCCATCTGGGGCATTGCAGCCGGGGCTGACCAATGAGGTGGCCTGGTGGCTGGGCAGCGCGGAAAGTGACCAGCAGATTGGGGCTGCACGAGGCTGCCAGGACGTGGGGTGGCCAGTGAGGTCGGTCTTCCAGCCTCTGAAGAGGTGTTCTGGGAGAGGCAGAGTCAATTGAATATGTGGCTTCAAAAGGCAGAGCTTAAAGCCACGGATGGAATTTACAAGAGGGGACGATTCCAGGTCCTGGGGTTCAAGAAGCACTCCCCATCGGGGGCAGGATGGGGCAATGCCAAGTTCAGGTGACAGGACTCTTTTCTCACAAGAAGGGAAATACAAGTGCACAGCAGCAGAGTTTTGGTGTTTCAGAGACCTTCATGGGCAGTGACAAGGAGATCACACACAGTGTCGCAGAGGTAGCTAGAGGCTGGCCCTTCCTAGTTGTGGGGACAGTGTCCTTGCACAAAGACAAGGCTTCTCTGCTTTATTTGCGCTGGTAATAGACACTGTATGTATCTCCACCTCAAGTACTGATGTGGGATGTGGGTTGGATGGCAGGTTGGAAGAGGAACAGATTCTCTGGTTGGGTGTGGTTGGAGAGTCTCTGAAGTTCCTGATATTTGCAGAGCAGTAACATGACAAGAAAAGGTCACCAACTCCTGACACTGAAGAGTTTCTCTCTGAGTGGAAAGAAGAGAAAACACATAAAGCGAAAATAATCCCATGGTGAGGCAATTATGCGAGTCAAATAGTTGGTGTGGGCCCATCTCTCTGGGAATTCTGAGGAAGAGAGGCTGTGCCAGAAGATGCAGGACCTGAAGGCCAAGTAAGATGCCAGGAGGTGAGAGGGAGAGAGGGGGAAGTGGCCCACCCTTCCCAGTCAGAGGGGCCGGTGTCAGTTGGACACGCTCCTGGGAGGCAGCTCACTCTGGGTGTAGACCGCTGAACAAGCAGTCCTGCCTTCCACGTTGGCCCCTTCCCAGCATGGCTTCCCTGAGACCCCTGGCAGAGGGCTGGCACTTTGCCCAGGATGGTTGGACAGCTGGGGATCCCATGGGGGGCGTGGGGAGTGGGTTCGCTTCAGGGCAGGCGAGAGAGGGGTTCCTGGTCACGTTTTCTGGGAAGAGATTGCTGCAGGATGCTTTGTGAGACTTCAGAAACTCAAATTTCCCACGTTGTTGCTTCGTGGCAAAACTCACAGAGCCCATCAGACCCAGGGCCCCTGAGGCTCAGTCAGGGACAGCCACAGAGGGGCCACCAGTATGTCTTAGTTAGAAAGAGCCTCGGAGGCAAAGGAAAGAATAAATGACAGTCTGAAAGCCAGGCAGGTGGAATGACTGATCAGGAATGTAGCTCCCTGCTTTGCCCAGCTTCCTTCTGTCTCTGCGTAATTACAAGAGCAGAGCCCATGAGTTTGGGATCACGCAGGCTGCCTCTCTTATGGGTTACCTTTTCTTTTTCTTTCTTTTTTTTTTTTTTGTCTTTTTGCCTTTTCTAGGGCCGCTCCTGTGGCATATGGAGGTTGCCAGGCTAGGGGTCGAATCCAAGCTGTAGCCACCGGCCTACACCACAGCCATAGCAACACGGGATCCAAGCCGCGTCTACAACCTATACCACAGCTCACGGCAACGCCAGATCCTTAACCCACCGAGCAAGGGCAGGGACCGAACCCGCAACCTCATGGTTCCTAGTCAGATTCATTAACCACTGAGCCACGACGGGAACTCCGGGTTACATCTTCTTTATTCCCAACCGAGGGCGCAGGGACCGCCCCCTCCACCCACCCAGCATCAGGAGGAGATCGCAGGAATCATTGATAAAGATTTCAGCTGGTTTTCAGAGCAGAAGGCCGGGTGACTATAAAATAGCTGCGAGCAGGAAGGGAGGTCCTGCCAACGAACACCAACCACCCAGGGGCTCGGATGAGCAACGTCCCCTCCCGCGCCCCTGCCTGGCCAAGCACAGGTGTTCTTCAGGCAAAGGTGGCATTTTTAGTTCCAGAAACACATTTTTGAAAGACAGGGGTCTTGCTTACAACCCCGCGTGGTGCAGACTCAGGCCCCCTAGCCTGAGTCTCTATGCAATGCACTTCATGTTAATCCTCTAAGGACACAGCGATGGTTTATTCAGGGACAATGGAAACCACAGTCCCAGTAGGGTCCTGAGTCCAGGGAGAGAGAGCTCTGTTCTGGTCCCCTGTCCGCAGGCTGACCACAGCAGGGGAAATTAATGACTTTTTTGCAAACTCCGGGGAGGGGAAATTTCCCGTTTTTGCTGCACAGAAAGCTCTGCTGGGAGATTTCTTTATTGCAAATGAATCCATTCTGCCCCAGGAATGCTGCTTTAGCAAGCCCGGGATGCACACAGCCCAGGAGGCCAAGGAGAGGGGCCCCGCGTGCAAAAGTCTCTTTGTGCCGTGTTCTTGAGGACAAAACGAGCCAGCCCGATCCTGGCGACCTGGTGAACTGGACGCAGATCCCACCTGCTCATGCCCCAAATGCTCCTGCAGACTCCATGGGCTTCCCTGTCTGGGGTGAGTTACAGCCTGAGACCGGGCAGGAGGGCAGAGCAGGTCAGGGACGGCAGCTGGGCCCCGATGGAAAAGGCCGGATCCCCACCATGAGACCCTGGTGCAGAACAGCACCTCACGCACAGCAGGTGTTTCACTCAAACAAAATAACATCAACCAGGAAGGCAGAAAAAGTCATACTTTTAGAGAAAAGCAAACAAAATACCAAGCCCGAGGACTCCCCGACT
This sequence comes from Phacochoerus africanus, assembly GCF_016906955.1. Classification (NCBI taxonomy): domain Eukaryota; kingdom Metazoa; phylum Chordata; class Mammalia; order Artiodactyla; family Suidae; genus Phacochoerus; species Phacochoerus africanus. Next base: position 53,290,037 of record NC_062548.1, on the reverse strand, counting down.
TGGCTTCTTTCCTAAGAGAGGTTTTCTTTTTCTGCAGCTGTCCCCAGTTTGGGGCACATGTTTCTGGCCTGCGGCCCTGGCTCCCCTCAGCTGAGCCTCCCCAGCTCTGCTGGCCACCCCCACCTAAGGAGCATCTCTTCAAGCCCGTGAAACGTGGGACTCGGAGGAGGAACAGGCTGGCTGGTCCAGGCTGCATTTGTACCTTTGGGCACAAGAAAAGCAGCACATTTTATTTGTGCCCATGGTCTTTCAGGAGGAGAGGAGACCCAGGATCCCGGACCCTCCTCACCCTCCCTGCACCCTCATCTAGAGCTCACCTATTGTTTACAGGGCTTGTAAGAGAAGCCACAGTAGAGCGAGCGGGCTGAGCTAGGCCTCCCACCCCTCAGGGAGTCGGAGTCCGAGGCCTCCCCTCCCAGCGCAGGGAGCGCTGACAGCCCTGTTATCTTCAGCATTAGCCATGGCATCGTTTCCAAGCCTTGACACAACAGAAAGCCCCCCTCGGATGGGGTGCATGGCCAGTCACCCCCTCCACAGGGCGCACTTGTCACCCCCACACCTGTCAGCATGTTCAGGGACCTGCATCTTTTTAACTGTCTCGGGAGAGAAAGGAAATTTGTTAAGAAAGCAGAATTCTGTCCTCATCATCTGTAAAAACTGGGGAAGAAATTATTCAGAGATGCTGTCTTTTTATCAGACAGCTCTCATCTTTTCCTTAGCTTTTAAAATCAGCACCATGGAGTTCCTGTTGTGGTCCATCAGAAAAAAATCCAACTAGGAACCATAAGGACGCAGGTTCCATCCCTGGCCTCACTCAGTGGGTTAAGGATCCGGAGTTGCTGTGAGCTGTGGTGTAGGTTGCAGATGAGGCTTGGATCTGGTGTTGTTGTGGCTGTGGTATAGACTGGCAGCTGAGGCTCCAATTCAACCCCTAGCCTGGGAACTTCCATATGCTGTGGGTACAGCCTTAAAAAGAATAAATTAAATTAAATTAAATAAGCACCACAGTCTCACGTCTGCCTCCAATGTCAGATGAGAGACATGAGTTCTCAGACACCTGTTATTCTGGGAGCAGAGTTTCCAGGCCCAGCACCCTCCCTAGAGCATCAGTTCCCAGGAGGCCAGGTAAGGAGGCAGGCTCAGGCATCTCTGGTTTTCCATTTGCTATGCCTGGTGCGTGGGAATAAATAACAAGTGACGAAATCACGGGATACACGCATGACTAGGTCGGTTGTCCTAAAACAAAGACAGAATCCAACAGCAGCGCCAACACCCTGGCCCATCAGAGACAGGAGGTGTCAAGTCGGCCCATATGCCTCTTGAACTATGCACCTACTATGTGCAGGACGAGTGGTCCCAAAAGGCTTCCCAGGTTCCTCCTCACAGTTCAGACCTAAGTTTTCCAAAAAGAGCATTTCTCTCCCCTGGTTCTCACGGTGGCCTTGGAGAGGGTGTTTCTGTAACGTGTGCGAGGACAGGCAAGGAGGCCAGGACAGAGTCACTGTCGAGTCAGTCCTCTGTTAATGGGTCTCTTCTAAAGCCTCTGTGGACTGAATGCGGCTGCGTCTCCCCAGCTCTGAGCTCACTTGCTAGTACCCATGAAATGAACATTCTTGGCTCTCCCCTCTTGTCCCTTGGGGAGACGCCTCCACGTCCGCTGTTATTTCAGCAGCAGGTGTGTAAACAGATCGATGGCGTGACAGATGCCACTGGGAGCTGTGTGCCATCCGTCGGCCTCTCAGGGCAGCAGGGAGCTCTGACGTGGCCTGTCCCTCAGGAGCCCACAGGTCTCCAGGGCCCAGATGATGGATAAAAGCCTGGAGTGTTTAAGATGGGCAGAAAGGACTCAGCAGCTTTGCTAAAATGAGAGCTGGCAATGGCCATTCCGCATCTGCTGAGAAGATCTGCCTCTGAGGAGAAAATTATCGATCTGTTTGGAGAGTGTGGCTTCCATTTATTTTTGGTCCTTGGCTGTGGGTCTTCAGGACCAGTTCAGGGCCAAGAGGAGTGGCGCGGATCCCTAAGGCTTAGAACCTCTTGGCAGGAGGGCTCCGGGGGTCCGCCTCCAATGGGGGCTCTCCACCTTCGATCTGTGTTTTGGAAAGTCTCTCAAATTTCCAGATTCGTTGGAAAACGGGAAGGGGAGAGGGCTCTGCACGCAGCACAGACGTGTTGAGCCGATGACTTACAGTCAACCTGGGTGTCCCATGCCCCTAAAGGATGCTATTTGGTCTAGCACACTGGTTTCTAAGCTATGTGCACCCCAGGAACCATGCAGGGCCCTGTAAAAACACCAAGCGCGGGCTCCTCACCCTTGGTCGACTCAGCTGGTCTGGGGTGCGGCTGAGAGCCCACCCTTCTGACAAGCTCCCAGGAGAAGTTGCCGCAGCTGGTCCAGGACCCACTATAGAGGCACCCCAGGTCCAGGCGATTTGGAGGAGTGAGGCGGGTGACCCTGGCTGAGGTCTGGCTTCTCTGCTCCTGGGTGTGAGCTTGGCCAGCTTTCTTTTCTCTCCAAGGCTGTATCCTGTCTGCCTCCCAGAATAGCAGAGAATCAAGTGAAGAACATCAGGAGGATTGTGGAGCCCAGCTCTGCTTGGAGCCCTCACCCCCTGACCCAGCCACGTTTCTTTCCTGCCCACAACTGAGTTCTAGCATCGCTCACGGACGTGGCTCCTGAGCCGGGAGTGGGAGGGAACAGAGTCGGGGTCTCCGGTTGGTGAGACTTAGGATAGTGGATGATCAGATGCTGGGCAGGGTGACAAAAACAGAGGGCCCAGCAAGGAGTAGGTGGGGAGTCCCTGGGGACCCAGCCACAGGTCCGCCAAGGACCATGGCCTCGGGGTTCAGGAGGCCGGGCTCTGGCCCCAGCCTGATGTTGGCCGCTGTATACCCTCAGGTCCCCTCAAGTCTCTGGACGTAATTTGCTCATTCACAAGCAGGGAAGTTGGGATGCATGACCTCTTAGCCTCTGTAGTTCTAAAAGTCAAACATGGGAGTTCCCTTTGTGGCTCAGTGGTTAGCTAACCCAACTAGGATCCATGAGGATGCAGGTTCGATCCCTGGCCTGGCTCAGTGGGTTAAGGATCCGGCGTTGCCATGAGCTGTGGTGTAGGTCACAGACAAGGCTGGAATCTGGTGTTGCTGTGACTGTGGTATAGGCCAGCAGCTGTAGCTCTGATTCAACCCCTAGCCTGAGAACCTCCATATGCTGCAGGTGCAGACCTTAAAAAAGTGAAGTAAAAAATAAAAATAAAAAATAAAAGTCAAACACTGAGTGCCCAGCTGGAGCACCTGAGCGGTGTGCAGGACAGGGTTGGGCAGCTCCTGAGATGGAGGTGAGGCTATGGGGCAGGGAGGGAAGCAGCGAGGGGCGGGGCCCAGAGGTTGGAGGGAAACTTTCTTCTTGATACGTGTGGTGGCAGCACACTAGAGGGCAAATTCGGGGGAAAGGGAGTCACAGCATTCGTGGAGAGGATTCTTTTTGTTCTTCTGCACAGGAGAAAGGATATGGTGGCCCTCACAGGTTCGCATGGTCCCCAGAGGGCCCCTGCCATCCCGGGAGCCCCTGAGGTTGGGTTGGATGTGCCCAGAGGCCACAGAGGGTTGAGACATAACAGCAGCAGAGGGAGTTCCCTTCATGGCTCAGCAGTTAACAAACCTGACTAGTGTCCATGAGGATGTGGATTCAATCCCTGGCCTCGCTCAGTGGGTTAAGAATCCCACTGTAGGTCACAGTGCAGCTCAGATCTGCATTGCCGTGGCTGTGGTGTAGGCTGGCAGCTGTAGCTCCAATTCGACCCCTAGCCTGGGAACTTCCATATGATGCGGGTGCAGCCCTAAAAAGCAAAAAAGAAAAAGAAAAAAAAAAGCAGCAGTAGCAATTTGCGATTTCTCAAAATGATTGCCATGATGGTTCAATCTTTCCTTCCTTTCTGATGGAGAAAGACGTGCCATGTGCGCTCATAAACGCACAGGCCGTGGATTAGCAACACTTCACCCTTAAACTTCAAGAGAAAAGTCATGCGTAGGTGACAATAAGGCATCTTTGGGGATGAAAAAAGGACTCCAGAAAGACTTCCTTCCAGTTCAAATGGAAACCGGCTGGGCTGAGTGCTTCCTCCAGCGGCTGAAACTGCTGAAGGGCTCCAGTGACAGACAGGTGTCCTTCTGGGAGGGGTGGGGGAGGGGTGGGGGAGGGGTGGGAGGGAGAGCACCTGGCAGCTTCCACAACACTGATGGGAGTTAGGGGTCCAGATGGAGGAGAGGAAGCTGGAGCAGCTGGCAAACTGGGACGTCAGGACGGGGAAGGGTCTTCCTAAGACTTTGCTGTCACAGTCCACCTGGACTGACCCTAACTGGAGAGTAAGACAGCTCACCCTTCCTGTGTCGCTGAACACATACCATTAGCTCTTGAGACATAAACGGAGCCCATCTTTATTATCCCAACTTCAGGACAAGGGAAAGAAGACACAGAGAGGCTGGGAGATGTGCCCGCATGGCAGGAGCAGGCTGGTTCCAGGGCCCCTGCTCTTCCTACCAAGCCAGACCCTGGCCTTCCAGGTGGGCCGCTGGGAGAAGATCACCAGGGATGCTTGTGACTGCCGACTCACTCCCTGGGCCCCTAGCCATCAGGAAGCCCCTCGCCCCAGGGCCTGTGATGAACTCGAGCCTACACGGTTGGATTATCCACGGGAGAAGCTTTCGCTATTAATCCGCTGCTTTAAAATCCTTTGCTCACACGCCAGAGGGGGGCCTGTAGTGTAGTCAGCTGGGAGCCAACTGTAGTAAAACCCAGGCTGGGCATGGGGAGGGGTGGACAGCTTATTAAAAAGCAGGTAAATCATTATCTTTCTTTAAGCACCTGCCTGCCCTGTGCACTTGATCAAGCAAATTACAGAGAAGCTTTGTCAGGGAACAGCCAGGAAAGACCCAACCTGTCCCTGACCCTGAACCTTCCTGGGCGGGGAGGCCAGAACCCCCAGGAAGGGGCAGTGACAGCAGGGGGGCCAGGACACATGCAGGCCTCCTTCCCCTGGCCCCTTCCACCCCGGGGAGGACACTTGGCACTGGGGCCTCAGCCTGCAAGTAGTTCTTCCCATGGAGCCAGATAATCAGCCTGCCTCCTTTATGGAAGAACCCGGGGCTGGGGAACGGGGGTGGGGGGGGGGGAGGGGGGGAAGGACGCATGGGTTTCTCTCTGTCCATCATCTATTTCCATCTAGCTAGCTAGCTGTCTAATCTATAGATGGTATAGATAGATAATCAGTCATCTATCGATCCTCATCACCTATCCTCTCTCTGCCCTGGGGACCCCTCCCCCCTACCCACGCTTCACCTCTGTTCCTGTTCCTTCGGGGGCACTGATTCCTATATTTAGAAAAGCTTCAGACGGATTCGTCACAACCAAATCCATGTGAAAGACCCTGAAACTAAATCCTGTTAATCATTTTCTCTAAAGTCTTCATCTGACACCTTCCACCCTGTCTGCCTTCCTAGCATTCTAGGACAGATGGTTTCCCCTCCTCAGGCCTCAGGGAACTTCTACCCACCCCCAGGCCAGGCAGACATGCCTCCCAAGGTCCCTAGCCCCAGGCAGCCCCACGCAGCCCCACGTGGCCAGCTCACCCCTTGCTCTCAGTCTCTGGGTCTGGAATATTTGCATGGACACCCAGACTACCTGTTTGCTGTGCCACAGCCACAGCAATGTGGGATCCAAGCTGCATCTGTGACCTACACCCCAGCCTCAGCAACGCCAGATCCTTAACCCTCTGAGTGAGGCCAGGGATAGAACCTGCATCCTCATGGATACTAGTCGAGTTCATGCTCCAGCCACTTTCCATCTGCTAATCACCCAGCACAGTCATCCCTGGGGAGAGGCGTCTTGGGGACACCAGCAGGTACTGTCCTTGTGCTTTTGTCTGGGAGCACATGGTTCACTCTTTGGTAAATACCGTCCTGTCTCTCTCTTTACCCAGCTCCCCGATCCCCAGCACCCTGACATCCTGGCTGGTGGAGAGGTCACTGTCTTATCTGGTGGTTGTTTCATGTGTGTGTCTGTTACTTAACCAGCGGGGCTATGAGTTCCTCTCGGGCTTTACTTTCCCAGAGCTAGCGCACATGTGAAAAATGGTGATCATAAAATACTATAGCAGCTGGATAAATAGAGGTCCATCCGTACTGGAAGATTATTCAGCACTGAAAAAAAAAAGAACTATCAGGCCATGAAAAGACATGGAGGAGACTTCAATGCGTTTTACTAAGTAAAAGAGGCCAATCCGAAAAGGCTACAGACTATGAGATTCCAACCAAATGATATTCTGGAAAAAAGGCAAAACCACAGAGACAAGGAAAGGATGAGTGAGGGCCCATGGTAAGGAGAGGGGTGAGCTGGCAGAGCACAGAGGGGTTTTAGGGCACTGAACCTACTCTGATTGATGAAGTAACAGTGGATACAGGTCTATAGGTTTATCAAAACCCAGAGATTGTCCCACAGAAACAGCTTTTACAAACAGAGACCCTAGGCTCAGAGAGGTTTAGAAACTTGCTCATCATCACACAGAAAGTCCTGGCCCCACAGGCTAGGAAAAATAGCCTTCTTTTCAAAAAAGTCCCCTGGGCCAGCATTGAGATGGCAGGAGATCCCAGAAGGCTTTGCCCCTGCTCTGCATGTGTGACCAGCGGCCGACTGGGCCATCACCGTGGGATGCAGATGAGGCTTATTATAGAAAATCGAGAGTGTCTGCTCCTTGACACCGGTAAACAGTGAGTCACTGGCTGGAGCGCAAAGCCAGTGAATCATTGGACTCCTCTCTGCAAACACCTCTGTCTGGAGGGGCTGCGAGGGGAGATTCTCACCCCCAGACCAGACCTGGTTTTCTCCCCACTCCCCTGTCCTCTGCTCTCCCTCTGGTTAAGGTAAACAGCTCCGTAGGCGGTGTAGCCAGCTCCTGATTGTTTCTGAGAGGCGTTTTGTCCTGTGTGTCTTGGCACTGGGACTGTACCACTAAGTGTGTTCTGCAAATGGGTCTTAGTTTTACATAGTGTGCGTATGTGCATATAGTGTGTATGTGTGCGTTATAAAGTTTATATAGTCTGTGGATGTGCATGTACCCTATATGGTGTGTGTGTATGTATATGTGTGTGTGTATATGGTGTGTGTTATATAGTTTATATAGAGTGTGGATTTGTGTGTTATATAGTTTGTATAGTGTGTGGGTGTGTGTATAGTTTATATGGTATGTGTGTGTATATGGGTGTGCATATGGTGCGTGTTATACAGTTTATATAGGGTGCGGATGTGTGTGTTATAGGGTTTCTATAGTGTGTTATACAGTTTGTATAGTGTGTGGATGTGTATATTACACAGTTAACATAACGTGTGAATATGTGTGTTATACAGTTAATATAATGTGTGGATATGTGTGTTATATGGTTTGTATAGTGTGTGGATGTGTGTGTAGTTTGTATGGTGTGTGGGTATATAGAGTGTGTGTATGTGTGTATGTGGTTTGTGTTGTAGGTTATATAGCATGTGGACATGTGTGTGTAGTTTATATGGTATGTGTATATAGAGTGTATGTATGTGTGTATATGGTGTGTGTTACATGGTTTTTGCAGTGAATGGATGTGTATGTATAATTTACATGGTATATGTGTAGGTATAGTGTGTACGTGGTATGTGTTATGCAGATTTATAGTGTGTGGATGTGTGTCATACAGTTCGTACAATGTACACGTGAGTGTTACACAGCTTCTGTGGTGTGTGGGTGTGTATGGTGTGGGCAGTTGGGCAGTGGGTCAGTCTATAGGGAGCTATATAGGGTGCGGCTGCAGCCCCTGGGAAGTGGATTTCTGGAACTGAGAGCCGGAACCTGCTAGAAATATGCAGCAGCCTGAGGCCTAGGAAGATAAGGGGTCAAACCGAGTGTGCTCTGGGGCAGCCAGCACAGGAAGCAGATATGGTCTCTGCAGAGGGAGGAAACCAGATTCGGACCAAATGACTTGTGAGACAGTCTGTGGGCTTAAAAACAGAAAAGGCAAAGACACCGTGAGTTGGCAGACCACCCCTCCCTCCACTGAACAGTGGTAAACATCGGTCTGAACCTAATTTTTTTTTTTTTTCTTTTGGTCTTGGCATATGGAGATTCCCAGGCTAGGGGTCGAATTGGAGCTGTAGCTGCTGCCCTGCACCACAGCCACAGCAACGCTGGATCCGAGCCACATCTGCGACCTACACCACAGCTCACAGCAACACCGGATCCTTAACCCACTGAGCAAGGCCAGGGATTGAACCTGCAACCTCGTAGTTCCTAGCTGGGTTCTTTAACCACTGAGCCACAAAGGAAACTCCAAATCCGATTTTTTTTTTTAAGGCAAGTTTTTGGTGGTTCTCTCATCATCCAAAAATATAACATTATCAGAAACAAGGATCCTTGCGTGCTGGAACGTCACATGATGGCTGAGAGGGTATTTTGTTTACAACTGTTTGCTATTTTGTTTGTTGTTGTTGTTACATCTACTTGTAGAGATTCTTCTTGATTTTGAAATGGAAGTCTACAAATGCCAAATCTATTTTTGGTGACAAATGTCAGAAAAATCTGGCTGCTGTAATTCATCTCTTAGTTGGGGAGCAACATGCAGCCTTGAGGAGGACTCGAGTGGGTAAAACCCAGCTTTGTTTATGCAAATCCACCTGGCTTATGAGACAGTCACATGACATCATGACCAGAGGCTGCAAACTGGATTTTTTCTTTTTTTTTTTTCTTTTTGGTTTTTAGGGTCGCACCTTCAGCATATGGAGGTTCCCTGACTAGGGGTCAAATTGGAGCTGCAGCTGCTGGCCTATACCACAGCCATAGCAATGTGGGATCTGAGCCGCGTCTGCGACCCACACCACAGCTCACGGCAACACCGGATCCTTAACCCACTGAGCAAAGCCAGGGATCAATCCTGCAACCTCATGGATCCTAGTCGGATTCGTTTCCACTGCACTACAACCGGAGCCCTGGATTTCTTTCTTTTCTTTTCTTTTTTTTTTTTTTTAATGTCCACACCCATGGCATATGGAAGTTCCTGGGTCAGGCATTGAATCCAAGCCTCCACTTCGACCTAGGTAGGCTGCAGCTTCGGCAACACCAGACTGTGCTTAACCCACTGTGCCAGGCCAGGGACTGAACCTGCACCTTTCCCTCTGCATCAACCCCAGATGCTACATGGGATGGGTTCTTAACCCACTGCACTGCAGCAGAAACTCCTGGAGTTTTAAGATGTATTTTGTGAAAGTGTTAATATTTGTAGAAAGTCTTTGTAATTATGTGATCAAAGAAGAAAATCCCTTTGCTTTCATTGTGGCTTTGGGAATTTTGACACAAAATTTCCAATGCCATTTTGCATCGTCCTACGTGTGGGTAAAAAGAAAAATCTCATCTTAGTGTGACTTCATCATCCCTGACTTAAGTCTTTGTTCTGCGGTTGTATTTGATAAATAATATTTTCTATTAATATATCTCATTTATTTTCTGAAAACTTTACCTATGCTTTTGAACGTTAATTAAATACAAGGGTAAGCATATAGTTAAGTATTTGGAAATATGCGTAACTCATAATTATTTAAAAAAATTATTTTCATAAGTTTCCTGCCACACTTTCCTTGAAGGGCATTTTAAAAAGGAATGTTATGGAGTTGCCGTTGTGACTCAGTGGGAACAAATCTAACTAGCATCCATGAGGGTGCAGGTTCAATCCCCGGCCTCACTCAGTGGCTTAAGGATCCAGTGTTGCCATGAGCTGTGATGTAGGTCATAGATGTGGCTTGGATCCTGCATTGCTGTGGCTGTGGTGTAGCTCCAATTTGACCCCTAGCCTGGGAACCTCCATATGCCACAGGTGTGGCCCTAAAAAAATGCAAAAGAGGAATGAAAGAAAGAAAGAAAGAGAAAGAAGTGCTATGTTTTATTTATTTATTTATTTATTTTTGTCTTGTTAGGGCCGGACCTGCGGCATATGGAGGTTCCCAGGCTAGGGGTCGAATCGGTGCCACAGCTGCTGGCCTACACCACAGCCACAGCAACGTCAGATCCTTATCCCACTGAGCAAGGCCAGGGATCCAACCCGAATTCTCATGGAGCCTTGTTGGATTTGTTACCGCTGAGCTGCGATAGGAACTCCAAAAAGGAATGCTATGTTTTAATTCAATAAGTAAATAAACATAAAATATATTTAAAAAAAATAAATCTCCGGAATTCCCATCATGGCGCAGTGGCTAATGAATCCGACTAGGAACGATGATGTTGTGGGTTTGATCCCTGGCTTTGCTCAGTGGGTTGGGGATCCGGCGTTGCAATGGACTGTGGTGTGGGTAGAAGATGCAACTCATATCCCGTGTTGCTGTGGCTCTGGTGTAGGCTGGCGGCTACAGCTCCGATTGGACCCCTAGCCTGGGAACCTCCATATGCCACGGGAGCAGCCCAAGAAATGGCAAAAAGACAAAATAAATAAATCAATCTCCGAGATCCATAATAATGTATTTTTTAAAAGCAACTTCTCAAATCTACTTAATATGAATTTCATGCTAGCAAAACACCATAACAACAGGAAGTTTAGCCCTTCTTCTTTTAAAAAATATATTTATCTTAACATTATAATTAAATGGGAACCCCCCTCCCCAGATTCCGTGCTGAAATCAAATCCCCAGTGTGACAGTACTAGGAGGTGAGGCCTTAGGGAGGCGATTAGGTCATGAGGGTGGAGCCCTCAGAAATGGGCTTTTTTTTACACTCAGTGAATTTTATTACCTTTATAGTTGGGCAACGATCATCACAACCAAATTTTATAGCATTTCCATCCCAAACCCTCAGTGTATCCCCATACCCCCCAACCTGTCTCCTTTGGAAACCATAAGTCTTTCAAAGTCTGTGAGTCAGTATCTGTTCTGCAAAGAAGTTCATTGCGTCCTTTTTAGATTCCACATGTAAGTGATAGCATTTGATGTTGTGTTTCACTGACTGACTTCACTTAGCATGATAGTTTCTAGGTCAACCCATGTTGCTGCAAGGGCCATTATTTCTTTCCTTTTAATGGCTTAGTAATATTCCATTGTGTATATGTACCATACCTTCTTGATCCACACTTCTGTTGATGGACATTTGGGTTGTTTCCATGTCTTGGCTATTGCATATAGTGCTGCAGTGAACATTGGGGTACATGTATCTTTTCGAGTCCTGGTTTTCTCTGGGTAGATGCCCAGGAGTGGGATTGCTGGATCAAATGCAAAACTAAAAGTAGTTTTAAAAAGAGACCTCAGAGAACCCCCTTCCTCTTCCACAAGTGAGGACACAGTGAGGAGTCTGTGAATGGGAATGTGAGCTTTCACCAGACCCCGAATCTACTGGCACCTCAATCTTGAACTGCCAGCCTCCAGCACTATGAGAAATAAATTTCTGTTGGTTATAAGTCACCCAGTCGATTTGTGTTTTGTTTTGGAGCTTGAGTGGACTAAGATAGTATTTGAATTTTACGTTTCCCTGTTCTATCGCGCAAATAGAGGTGGGTAGTGAGCAGCAGTGTGTTTGTTGGCTTCTGAGAGGAGAAAAAAAATCAGTTCACATACTCTGGAATTACTTGCTGGAAAGATTTTTTTTAAAGGATTTTTATTTTTTCCATTATAGTTGATTTACAATGTTCTGTCAATTTCTACTCTACAGCAAAGTGACCCAGCCAAATATGTATATATACACACATATATACATTCTTTTTCTCACATTCTCCTCCATCATGCTCCATCACTAGTGACTAGATAGAGTTCCCAGTATTATACAGCAGGATCTCATTTGCTTATCCACTCCAAAGGCAATAGTTTGCATCTAGTAACCCCAGATTCCCAGTCTGTCCTACTCCCTCTCCTTCTCCCTCCCCCTTGGCAACCGCAAGTCTGTACTGCAAGTCCATGAATTTCTTTTCTGTGGAAAGCTTCATTTGTGCCGTCTTTTGACTTTTCCAAAAAGGTTGGGAAGTGGTTTTGTGTAGTGGGGCCTCAGATGCCCTCACCCCCAATCTCTCAGCCCCCAGACTTGGAAGTTTTCGCCAATGAGATGCTGGAATATAATGGTCTTCTCTACCTTCTTTGGGGTTAAATGATTATTTTCTATCTTCAATTTAAATTCCTCTGTGGGTTTTCTAATCATCTCGCCATCTATTATCTTTGTAGTTGTTTGTCCAGAGAACACAATATACACCATTTGCTTCTCACTGTCTACAGAGAGTAATATTGTAACACTTGTCCTAAAGTGTGAGAAATGTTGAACAGTATAATTTCCCTTTTGCCCCTTTCCCTTGTGCTGTTGGTGTCATATATTTTGCATCTCCGTAAAATAAAAGCCTCAATGTCGTACTCTGATTTTTCTTTTAAACAATCCATTCCCTTTTTTTTTTTTTTTAAGTTGAGGGAAAACTGTCTCTTTTTTTAAAAAAATGTATCAACAAATTTACTGTTTCCAGGGTTCTTCATGATTTCCTACAGAACTGAGTCCCATGTGGTATCACATCTCAATAGCCTGAAGGACTATTTTTTTTTTTTTTGGTCTTTTTGTCTCTTTTTTCCTGGCTGCACCCATGGCATATGGAGGTTCCCAGGCTAGGGGTCAAATCGGAGCTGCAGCTGCCAGCCTACACCACAGCCACAGCAACACAGAACCTGAGCTGCATCTGCAGCCAACACCATGGCTTGAGGCAATGCCAGATCCTTAACCCACTGAGTGGGGCCAGAGATAGAACCTACATCCTCAAGGATACTAGTTGGGTTCATTAACCACTGAGCCATGATGGGAACTCCTGAAGGACTTTTGTTTGGTGTTTCTTATACTATAAGTTTACTGGCAACAAATTCTCTGGGTCTTCATTTTCCTAGACACGTTTTTTTATTTCACGCTATTTTGTAAAAGAATTTTTTTTGGCTAGATATAGAATGTTGTTTGCAATTGCCTTTTTTTCCCCTTTTAGCACTTAAACATGCAGTTTCATTGTGTTGTGGTTTTACTGTTACTTATGAAAAGTCATCTACAGGTGATATAGCCTCTCAACTAGCTGCTTCCAAGAGTTTATCTTTAGTTTTCAGCAGTTTGACTACGATGTGTTTGCATGTGGTTTTGGGGGTATGTTTGTCTTGCTTAGTTTTCCATGACATTCTCGGGACTCTAAGTTGATGTTTTTCACCGAAGTTGAGGTATTTTCAGCTGTTATTTCTTCAAATACTTTTTTGGCTCATCTTCTCTCCCCTCCTTTGGAGGCTTCAATAATATGCATCTTGGATGGCTTCACTATGTCCCACAGGTCACCAAGATTCTGCTCATTTCTCTCCATCTTTTATCTTTCTATTTTTTTTTGATTGGATAATTATTATTTACCTGTCTATAAACTTCTGCTGATAGCATTCACTGAATTTTTTCATCTTAGATATTTTAGTTTTCAGCTATAGAATTTCTGGGTGTTTTTTTGTTTGTTTGTTTGTTTGTTTTGCTTTTTTGCTTTTTAGGCCACACCAATGGCATATGGAAGTTCCTGGGCTAGGGGTTGAATCAAAACTATAGCTGCCAGCCTATACCATGGCAATGCCAGATCCTTAGCCCATTAAGCAAGGCCAGGGATTGAACCCACATCCTCATGGATTCTGGTTGGGTTTGCTACCACCAAGCCACAACTGAAACTCCCTTTTTTTTTTTTCGGCCATACCATGGCATATGGAATTTCCTGAACTAGGAATCAAATCCTAGCTACAACTGGACCCAAGCCACTGCAGAGACAATGACAGATCCTTAACCCACTGTGCTACAGCAGGAACTCCTGCTTTATCTTTTTCAGTTCACACTTTTCTGCTGAGATTCTCCATCCATTCACTCATCACTCACTAAGACCTCCTTTGAGCTCCTTGAACAGCTTTAGAAGAACAGTTTTATAGTTCAGCTAAAGCTAAGCCATCCCATGTTCCCTTTCTGTTGACTAGTTTTGCTCTTGAATGTGGTTCACAATTTTCTGTTTTTGCACATGTTGAGCACTTTTTCAAATTTTTGTATTAAACATTTGAAGAGGGCACAATGCAGAGATTCTGAGTTTTTTGTTCTAAAGAGTGTTGGAGGACCTTTTATTTTATTTGGGGGTGGGTTGGCTGTGTCCATGTCAAGTGGAAATTCTCAAGCCAGGGATTGAACTGGTGCCACAGCAGTGACCCAAGATGCAGCAGTGACAACACCAGATTCTTAACTCACAGAGCCACCAGGGAACTCCTAAAGAGTGTTGGTTTTGTCATAACAGGCAATTAGTGGTGAGCTACCTTGACTTTTTAAGATCTGGTTTTTGGTTCCATTGTGGTGGATCTACTATGGTTTTTCCTTTAGCACCAGGGTGAACCCTTTAGTCTTGGGACAGAGAATTTATTCCTAAGTCGTGGCCTTCCTGGGGTTCAGTGGAAAGCTCAGGCTGTCTACCAAACCATCATGTGTCAGGACAGTCCCATGGTTTGTGGTTAGGGACAGGGGAGAGTCAGTGCCTCCTTAGTGGCAGATATTATAGGAAGACACACAGAGGACATCTGGTCTTAAAGGATGAGCAGAGGGGCCCAGGGGGCAGGCTAGGAGACCTCCTGGTTCTGTCTAGATGGAGCAGTGGGCACAGAGGCAGGAAGGCCTAGGAAACATTTTCATCAACCTGCAAGCCCTCCATTGTGACCTAGATGAAAAATCAAATGGGGAGGTGATAGAAAATCATTTCAGGAGGGCAGGAGGCTGAAGAGTTGGCTCTTTCCAGGAGAGAACTGTGTTGGCCCTGAGCCATGGGGGTAGGATGGTACCTGGGGAGAGAGGACCTCAGGTGAGCTGGCAGGATGGGTGCGCATGGTGGGGGGAGCTGGGGTGACTGCCTTTATCATATTTCCTGGTTTCCAACCTAGGTGCCTAGAAGAATACTGACATCTCTCAGTAACTGGAGGGGAGGTCTTTTTGGTGCTGGGGAGGGATAATGAAACCCATTTCCACGCTTTGAGTTTGAATGTCCAGTATCGCCAGGCAGCCCCTAGGCTGTGAGGGGCCCTGGGCCCAGTGTGGGCAGCATCCAATGCTCCTGTCCTTCACCAGTCATGTGGCCAGGCCAGCCTAGCTTCCCCTCTCCCAAGGCCAGGCCCTCCAGGCTTGTGTGATGGAGGCACATGCAGCCTCTTGCTTGGGCAGCTCCCTCCACCATTTACTTAAGGCTGGTTCCCAGTGACCAGGAGGCCCACACTCACCTGTCCCCCACCAGATTTCACTGCCTTTCATTGGTGATGCCACTAGTTTGCAGGAAATTGTGAGTAACAGATACTCCTTTTCTGATCATGTTGAATTTGCCACTCTGTGTTTCATGGCACAAATGTGGAGCAACACAGCCCCTCACCAGGTCTGCTCTGGAACTTTCAGGCCACCATCACTGCATCCCTAGAGCAGGCTCCCCTCGGTGTGGATGGACCCCTGACTGCCACACAGGGACTCCCCTAAACCCTGCTCCAGCCACAGAAACACTTGGAACCAATGGTTCTCACTCCTGCCAGAAAAGAGAGAGGTTTTGAAAGCATTTCTTCCAGAACAGGAATAAAGGCTAATAGTCTGTTCAGTCCTAGGATTTTTCCCTTGCTCCTCGGAGGTGGTTTAAAAAAACACATTTCCATTTCACTGTAGCTCCTTCCTGAATATTCAGCTCATCATGTTCCAAATGCCGGGAAGAGGTGTATAAATCAGCCGTGCTCCTCTCATCACCGAAACCGATATATTTAGAATCAGCTAACCAGTTATATCTGCCCACTTTCCTTTCAGAGGTGGTAGGGATGCGGTCAACTTCCCATGCCCATGTCACCTCGGGGGGTCCTGGGAGCCTTTTGGGGGGCTTTCTGACTCTCTGAGGGTGCCTAGGTCAGGGTTACAGGGCAGATCAGGTGAGCAGCCCAGCCCCACTGTGCTATGTCAGGGCTTCGTGGGCACAGGTGCTGCCAGCCTGTTCCCTTCTCTCTACAAAGAGTGCAGACTTTTCAGGATTGTCCTTACATGTAGTCAGGGTCACCTTCCATCCAGCTCCAATGACTGAAGGACAAATATGCAGCCATGATTCCACACAGTTGCTTCTTCTGTCTGTTATAACCCAAAATACAGCGGGCCAGGTTTCCAGCTGGTGGAACAATGCCTGTGTCTTGATAGAAAGAGGCTCCGGTTTCATGTGAAGGAAACTCGGGGGAGGACAGAGCACAGATTCTGTACCTGCAAAGAGTTTGCGATCTGGGCAGGTGCTCTGCACACAGGCTCTTGAATCAGAAATTAGGAAAACTGGGAGCTCCCTTTGTGACTCAGTAGTAACAAACCCAACTAGTATCCATGAGGACGCAGATTTGATCCCTGGCCTCTCTCAGTGGGTGAAGAATCTGGCGTTGCCATGAGCTGTGGTGTGGATCGAAGACACAGATTGGATCCCGCATTGCTGTGGCTGTGGTGTAGACCGGCTACTGTAGCTCTGATTCATCCCCTAAACTGGGAATCTCCATATGCCGCTTGTGCAGCCCTAAAAAAAAAAAAAAAAAAAAAAGAATTTGGGAAAACTGACCAGGCTTCTGGACACTAACACCAGAAGCAGTTCCTGAGACTGCTGTCACCTCCGAGTGGTTAGAAGGGGTTGGGGTGGGGACCCTTGCACCCTGGAACCAGCCTGGCCTCACAGCCTGGAAACCACATGCTCTCAGATCTGCAGCTGGCCCTGCTGCACGGACTTCAACTTGAACAGAAAATTCAAACTCTTCGGCACTTTGCTTTGAAAGGTTCTCTAGTAACTACCCTGCAAATCAGGTGACTCTATAGGCACCAGGCCTCACAGTCTTCATTTTTATGACTCTTCCTTTATCATCATTAAAGAATATGGTCTTTCACTTGGGAACATTTTTCTAGAGCCCTTGAACTTGGTGAGTGGAACCCTGGAGGCCATCCTTGCCACCTGTCTTCTTGGGATTTTTCCAGAGAAGACTCAGAGAAGGAATCTAGGGGTGTATAGTTCACCCCTAAGAGAGTCCCTGGAGAGGATGGGAACCAGGGCAGGGAAGGTGGGTGGCTGAGGGCAGAGCTGGGGACTGAACACCTATCCCCCAAGTTCATGTGTGGAAGCCCTGCCCATGGAGTGATGCTGTGAGGAGGTGTGGGAGGTGGTTGGCCCCTGGGGGCGGAGCCCCAAGCTCGGGATTTGTGCCCTAGAAGAAGCAATGACAGATGGCCTCTCTTCCGCACGGAAGCCAGAAGGCGTCCACATGGGAGCCAGGCTCTCCCAGGACAACCCCAACGGGCCAGCATCTTGAGCTTGGTCGTCCAGCCTCCAGAACTGTAAGAAACAAGTGTGTCAGGTCAGCCCCAGTCTTTTTTGTTATAGGAGCTGGAGCTGAGATGGTACGTTGTTAAGAAGTTACCAGGGAGGGTGATTGACGCTCCATCCATCAGAGGCCTCAGCTGGGTGCTAGGGAGCTGGGCCATTTGTCCACCAGTTCGGCCCGTGGGGGTAGGTGCTGGGTGCTGAGTCTCTGGTCCTTTCGGTTGCTGGGGCTCAGCTCCGAGAAGGTCCTCAGTCTGAGGGACTCCTCAGGGGTTGTAAGCTGGGCAGGGCCAGGAGGCAAGGCCATCAGTGCAGGTGGAGCCTGGTGACACTGGGAGAGCATGGGAACTGAGGGCAGGTGCTGCTGTGCATGGAGCAGACGGACACAGGTGTTGACCTCTGAGTGGGGAGAGCCTGGCCGGTTCTGAGCTCAGTAGGGATGCCCCCTGACGCATGAGGTAAGGGCAGCATTTGCGTAGAACCTGTCCCTTGTGACGAGGGTGCAAGAGAGGAGACCATAGATAGCTCTGGAAACCATCCCCTCAAACGAGGGCAGGTTTGCAGCAGAGCGTAGCTGGAAAGGCCATTAGTGGACCTATTGTGGTCATGTTTTGAATAATCAGGAAATGCATCACGGGTCACACAACACGCTCCCCAGCAGAACAAGCTTTGTTCTCACTGGTGGGGAGGGGCAGGGGGGCTGGAGTTTGTCACAAGTGGCCCTCAGGAGACGTGGTTCCCCCTCCTGCAGCGCTGCAGAAAGGGGTACAGGCCCACCACCCCACCAGAAACTCCTTGGGGATGGGTTTTAGAATTTAGAATTCTGATTTCAGTACGGAACAGGATGCCTTTAGCATGTATTAGGCAAACCCCTAGCAGAATCAAAGAGACAGAATTTATAATCACCAGCATGAACACGAAGAGGAAAGAGCCTCACACTGAGTCAGGCCAGATCTTGCCTGAGAACTCAGTTTTCAAACTCTCTAGATTCCAAAATCACAGAAGACTCTCAGATCCCCAGGCTATGCTTCCAAACAAAACAAAACAAAAATCAGAACAGAAACAGCCAAATTAACATTTATAAACGATTCACTAAACATGACATCAATTTCATTTATTATGCAGTTCAATATGCATGAAATTTTTTAATCCCCTTGAGCACAATTTGTAGATTTTTCACTTTGCAAAAATTCCCCCAGCAGATTCCGTGGTTGTGAATTACAAAATTTCAAAAGTAAAATGAGGAGTCCCTGGGTGGCTCAGCAGGTTAAGGATCCAGCATTGTCACTGTTGTGGCTCTGGGTTACTGCTGTGGTGTGAGTTTGATTCCTGGCCCAGAAACTTCTGCATGATGTGGGCAGGGCCAAAAGAAAAAAAAAATGGAATGATAAAAATTAATTTTTAGAGCCAAAACTTTGCATTTAATAAGAATGTGGATGAATGTTAAAACTTATATTTATCAAGACATAATTGATAGTTAACATTATATTAGTTTCAGGTGTACAATATAACGATCAGATAATTGTGTATTTGCAGAATGATCACAATAAATCCAGTTAATATCTGTCACCACATATAGATACACTTTTTTCCTTTGACAATACTTTTAAGATCTACTCTCCTAGCAACTTTCAAATACACAATCCAATATTATTAACTATAGTCACAGTGCTTACCTGACATGCCTGTGACTTATTTTATTAATGTTTTTATATATGTGAGGAATTTCAAAAAATAGTTATACCTAAAATCCATAAAGGTCTTAAAACTTCTTTTGGAAACAGCATGCAGGAAAACATTGCCTTTTATTATAAGCTTGTTATTCTATTTCATTTTGAAATCATGTATTCTACTAAGGTTTTTTTTGGTTTGGGGTATTTGTTGTTGTTGTTTGTTGTCATTTTAGGGCCATACCCATGGCACATGGAGGTTCCCAGGCTAGGGGTTGAATTGGAGCTGCAGCTGTTGGCCTACACCACAGCTCACAGCAACACCGGATCCTTCACCCGCTGAGCGAGGCCAGGGATTGAACTCACATCCTCATGGATACTAGTAGGATTCATTACCACTGAGCTATGAAAGGAACTCCTATATTAAATTTTTCTTTAATGAAAAATCCTAACCTTCATCTATCCCATGACTCAGAGATACAACCGGGTTATTGGAGTAAATATTTTATGATCTGTTTTGATAAAATATGCTTTAACTGTTGAATAACCTGCTCTGCATCGGAATGAAGTTCTGTAACAGCTCATCTGGTTTTTTCTGTGGAGAAAGGAGTTCTGGACTTTTTCTGCGGAGACCTCCTGGTCATAGAGTAACCATGGGCTTTGGTTGGTGTGGCCACACCCCTCTACCGAGTCCGTCTTTTTTTTTTTTTTTTTTTTTTTAAGGGCCACTCCTGTGGCATATGGAAGTTCCCAGGCTAGGATTCGAATTGGAGCTGTAGCCACTGGCCTACACCAGAGCCACAGCAACGCAGGATCCTAGCCTTGTCTGCGACCTACACCACAGCTCAAGGCAACACCAGATCCTTAACCCACTGAGCAAGGCCAGGGATTGAACCTGTGTCCTCATGGATTCCAGTCAGGTGCGTTAACCACTGAGCCATGACAGGAACTCCTGATTCAGTCTTAATTTGAGGTCAATGCCAGGTGGAGCCTGGTGGAGTTTTAGGAGAAAACTGGTAAGTTGCTACTAAATTAACTCTATTCAAACTCTTAACATTATACCCTCACTAACCAGTAGGACGAACTGCTGAACTCCACCAAGTAGGACAGACTTTTACTGTCGTGGTGGGGCTGGAACAGCTTTGATATTTTCAGTTTATTTTAAACCACTTGAAGGCCACATTCAAAACCACTGGGATCTGTAACAACACAGAAGCCACCCGCAGAAGCCTAATCCTGACGGGAGCTGGGGTCCTCCTTGACCTCCATTCCTTCACTCCCACACCCAGTTCATCCAGATATCCCCAAAGGCAAGGAACAAAACCAAACTCTCCACGAGTGCGCCCCGCCCCCCCCCCCCCCACCGCCCTGCCCCGCAGGACCTAGGTTTTGCCTTATCTGCCTCCTGTGCTCAGACTCGGCCCCCAGGCATTCCTGCTCTGCACCCTTCACCCCGAGGATGTGGGTGTGTTTACCAGTCCTGGCCTGTGAGGGGCTGTTCCCCCAGCCCCACCCCACCTAGATCTGCAGTCTATAACATCTTTTTGATAACATGCATCTCCATTTCCTAGGGTTTAATCACTTCACTTAGATGCATATCTTTCTTTTTTCTTTCTTTTGTTTCTAGGGCCTTGGATGCAGCATATGGAGGTTCCCAGGCTAGGGGTCTAATCAGAGCTGTAGCTGCCAGCATATACCACAGCCACAGCCACACAGGGTCCGAGCTGCATCTGCAACCTACACCACAGCTCATGGCAACACTGGATCCCTAACCCACTGAGTGAGGCCAGGAATCGAACCTGCAACCTCATGGTTCCTAGTCAGATTCGTTAACCACTGAGCCACGACGGGAACTCCACTTAGATGCATTTCTAACAAAATATTACCGTTTCCATTTAATACAAAATGTACACACAATTATAATATGTTCTACTGCAAACAATTGTGTGCTAACATTGTGACAACACAACTCAGAATTTTTAACACCTAGATGAAATCAAACAAATGTAGTTTACACAGGGCTTTTTTTTTTTTTTTTTGGCAGAGAATCACGGTAGAGATACCAGTAAAAGAAAGGCTTTCAAGCATAAAGTGTAGTACATAATGATAAAATTCTGTGAGGAAGATGGGGTGGAAAGTTGAACAGGAAAAGACATTGAGTTTCTGCATATTAATTGAGAGATTGTCCATGTGCTTTTGTAATGGATAAAAAAGGAGGTATTAAATCATGATGTATTTCAATTTTGTTGGATATGTTGAAGAGAGTGGTATAGCAGTTTATTTCAAAAGCCAATATTTATAAAATGTTGAAAATTGCGTCCTTTGCAACTATTATAATTTAATGAAGAATGAGGAACATTTAAGAGTAAAAGTAAGTCTGAGACCACTGGTACAGGTGTATGAGGTCACCTCTGGGGGCCGTTTCAGCTTTCCTGTCCCCTCTGGGTCCTGGTGAGCAGCCCTTGCCGGGCAGCATGGCCAGGGCTCCCCCCACCTGCTGTTCTGGCCTCAGCTGGCAGCCCCGTCCTCCTGCCCATCTGTAACCTCCACGTTCCTTCCATGGAGCTGCCGAAACTTCTGAGTCCTCCTCCTCCAGCCCCACCCATGGAATGCGGGCTTGGTGCCACCCTGAGTTGTGGGATATGGTTGTCATCCTTGCAGGCACCCTCAACTCCAGAGAACACACAGAAAACTGTCCTGAGGGCCCTCCCCACATGGATTCAGTGATTAATCCACTGCCTTTGCAAGAGGGAAGAAACTCCATCTTCTAAGTTAATCACGAAAGGGAGGCTGTCTGTAAGCTTAATTGGTACATAATGACCCATCTCTGGGCACCTGCTCCCCAGGTAATGTGCATGAAGCTAAAATAGCCTCTTTTAGATCCCAGGAACGCCCCTAACCAGCTCCGCCTGAACATAGCTGCAGGTGGAAGCCGTGAATGCATCCCTCCAGAGGCTGCAGGGAATTTGGAAATGCTTTACTCCCGTCCCTCTGAGTAGAAAAGGAGCCTGACTCCCAACTCGGGGAAAGTGGTTCTTTGGGAAACAAGCCCGTCATCTTCTCGGTTTCCCTGCTTTCTGGACAACGTCGGTAGTCCTTGTCCCCACAACTCTCTCAACTAAGCCTGGACTCGGTAATACTTTACTATATATTTACTTTTCCCGGGAGGTTTATTCTTTCACCTGTGTTCTCATCACTAATTAGTCTGCTTTTTCTTTGGCTTCAAGAAGTCCCTTGACTGTTTCTTGTCAGGCTGTCTCAGTAGTGATGAACTCCTTTAGCTTTCGCTTGTCCCCAAATTCTTACCTCCCGGTCACTTCTGAATGATAACTTGGCCAGGTGAAGTATTCTTGGTGGAAGTATTTTCTTTCAGTACTTTGAACATAGGGTGCCTCTCCTGGCTGCAAACTCTGCTAAAAAGTCTGCTAGTCCTATGGGAGCGGGGGTGGGACAGGGGGAGGGAGGCTTGTATGTAGCAAGTTTCTTTTCTCTTGCTGCTTTTAAGACTCCTTGTCTCTCTCTTTTTTTTAAATAATTGATTTACAATGTTTGTCAATTTCTGCTGTACAGCAGAGTGACCCAGTTATACATGTATATACATTGTTTTTTTCACATTATCCTCCATTATGTTCCATCACAAGTGACTAGATAGAGTTCCCTGTGCTATACCGCAGGACTTCATTGCTTATTCACTCCAAATGCAATAGTTTGCATCTACCAATCTCAAACTCCTAGTCCTTCCCCCTCCCTCTTAGCAACCATAAGTCTGTTCTTCATGTCTATGAGTTTGTTTCTTTTCTGTAGATAGGTTCATTTGTGCTGTGTTTTAGATTCCAGATAGACATGATATAGTGATATCCCATTGTTTGTCTTTCTCTTTCTGACTTACTTCACTTTGTATGAGAGTCTGTAATTCCATCCATGCTGCTGCAAATGGATCTTTTTATGGCTGAGTAGTATCCCATTGTGTTTCTTTTTGTTTTTGCTAGGGCCGCTCCCGTGGCATATGGAGGTTCCCTGCCTAGGGGTCTAATTGGAGCTATAGCTTCTGGCCTACGCCACAGCCACGGCAAAGCCGGATCCTTAACCTACTGAGCAAGGCCAGGGATCGAACCTGCAACCTCATGGTTCCTAGTTGGATTAGTTAACCACTGAGCCACGATGGGAACTCCCCATTGTGTTTCTTAATCCATTCATCTGTTGATGGACATTTAGGTTGTTTCCATGTCTTGGCTATTGTGAATAGTGCTGCAAAGAACATAGGGGTGCATGCATCTTTTTCAATGAAAGTTTATCTGGATAAAACCCTCCTTGTCTTTAATACTCAGTGTTTCACTGTAACATGTCTTGGCTCAAGTCTCTTCTGCTTCCTCTTGAGACTCTCTGGGCTTCCTAAATCTGGAAGGCTCTTTTATTCCCCAGGGTCACACCCATATTTTCTTCAAATAAGATCTGTGCCCCTTTCTCTCACGCTTCTCCTTCTGAGAGCCTATAATGTGATGTTAGTGCCCTTGCTCTTGTCCCATGACTCCCCTGAGGGTGTTTTTCTGGTCCTTCCAGATCCTACAGAGTGAGTCGGTGGATATGGTGTGTTTCCATCACTCCTTGTGTTCCTATAAGCCATCTCTTTAAAGATGCTGCAGGCCCTACCCCAGCTGAGAATGAGTTCCTGGCAATCATTTCATGTTATTGCAATCAACCATCCTCCTTTAATGACTTGATGCTATAGCCTTGGTCTTACCTGTGTCACCTAAAGTCATGAAAAGAGGCTGCTTTGCTGGCCTGGAAAAGCCTTCACATGCTTAAAGAACATAACATGGCTGGCATGTCTCATGTTGTGGTTTTGTGGGTTCTGAGCTTTTTTGCCCTCCCATGCTGCCGAGCCACCATTCCTTCCAGTGACCAGGATGAGCGATGGGGCCAGAGAAGATCCAAATTTCAAGGAATTTTTTTCTAACCAGATAACTGCAAATTTGGGGGGCTAATTTTATTTCGAATTCTCTGAGCCATGGATTGCTCACAATTTCAGAATCTGCAGAGTTTTTAACAGCTGTTTTAGGAGAAATTTCTGACTTGGCCTCTAGTTTTTTTATTGTTGTTTTTTGTTTGTTTGTTTTTTGTCTTTTCTAGGGCCATCCCCTCAGCATATGGAGGTTCCCAGACTAGGGGTCTAATTGGAGCTGTAGCCACCAGCCTGCGCCAGAGCCACAGCAACACCAGATCTGAGCCATGTCTGTGACCTACACTACAGCTCACGGCAACACTGGATCCTTAACCCACTGAGCAAGGGCAGGGATCAAACCCAAAACCTCATGGTTCCTAGTCGGATTTGTTAACCACTGAGCCATGACGGGAACTCATTGGCCACTAGTTTAGACACTAAAATTCTAATATCTAACAAGTGTCTCTTGACCATGTTAAATCATCTCTCTCACCTTTTGGCTTCTGATCCTGGAAAGGTTCATGTGTCAGCCATCAGCTCCTGGAGTGACACTTGGTCAGATGAATGTTAGAGAGTTCCTGTGAGAAAGGAGGTGAAATGGTCTTTTTTTTTTTTTCCTTTTGTCTTTTTAGGGCCGCACCTGTGGCATATGGAGGTTCTCAGGCTAGGGGTCCAGTTGGAGCTACAGCTGCCAGCCTACACCACAGCCACAACAACGCAGGATCCGAGCCACGTACTCGACCTACACCACAGCTCACAGCAACACCAGATCCTTGACCCACTGAGCAAGGCCAGGGAGCAAACTGTCAACGTCATGGTTCCTAGTTGGATTCATTTCCGCTGCGCCAAGACGGGAACTTTTTTTTTTTTTTTAAACCTTCAAGGAGAATGTCCAGACTTGAGGATCTGAGTGTGTTTTGACCCTTCACATTTTAGGTCAGATCTGCCCACCATGGAATTGGGATTTTTCCAGCATCCATGGGATTGGCAAAGCATGGAAGGTAATCCTTCTGGTTTATCTGGGCTAAAACACCACCCATTTAAAAATTGCTTTTTATTAAAATACAAAAAAGCAACTCAAAACTACACATTAAGTTTGGTTCAGAAAAAAAATTTCATTGAGAGTTTGTATATGGAAACGAGGCATCTGTCTCAATTTTCTATTTTTCAAAATAAAAGTAAAGGAAGAGTTCCTGCTGTGGTGCAGCGGAAATGAATCTGACTAGGATCCATGAGGACGCAGGTTTGATCCCTGGCCTCGCTCAGTGGGTTAAGGATCCGGCATTGCCATGAGCAGTGGTGTAGGTCACAGATTTGGCTTGGATACTATGTTGCTGTGGCTGTGGCACAGGCCAGCAGCTGTAGCTCTGATTGGACCCCTAGCCTGGGAGCTTCCATATGCAACAGGTATGGCCCTAAAAAGCAAAAATAAATAAATAAATAAATAAAACTAAAGGAAAGATTATTCAGTATGTTAAGAACTCTCATTTTTCTGGGCAATTAGCTCAGAGAGAGGAAATGATGTCTCACGGATGAGCAGATATAAAATTACAGAGCATTAGGGATGGAAGAAATAACCTCATTTAGCCCAAGCTCTCCTCTCTGGGGGAGGGGCCGAAGCCCAGTGAGGCCCTGTGAGCCCCCCACCCCATGAGCCCTCATCCCTGGACCCACTATCCACCCTCCCCCCCCACCAGATCTTCCTGGAATCCAGGAAGCCTGAGGGGATCAGTACTTGGGATGGCCCCGCCCCGCCTCCTGTTCAGTTTGTTTGCAAACTAAGCCCTGGGCAGATCAAAGACACCTCTCTCCCCGTGGCCCACCTCACCCCCCAAGTACTGCAGGAGAGACTTTGTCATTGGCATCACACTTGTGGTTGGTGGTCCCCATTGGCACCTGTACCCAGCTCCTCTGAGGCCCCATCCATCCTCTTTCTAAATCACCTCTGTTGGGGAAAAAAATGAAAGAACAGACATGATAGCATGGGGTGAGTGGACTGAGCACTGGGGGGCCTTCTTCCTCAAGCCACTCTA
This sequence comes from Phacochoerus africanus, assembly GCF_016906955.1. NCBI lineage: Eukaryota > Metazoa > Chordata > Mammalia > Artiodactyla > Suidae > Phacochoerus > Phacochoerus africanus. Next base: position 53,264,028 of record NC_062548.1, on the reverse strand, counting down.
GGCCCGCTCCTGGAGATCTCAGTGCCCATGGCTGCCCAACACACCTCCGTCCACCCCACCTTCCTGGTTCTTGCTGAAACGCTTCTTTTTCCTAGTAGTTAAAAATATTTTGAGGCAAACAGTTCCAGATACACCTCACTTTTTGACATGACCCTGAAATGGTTGGCCATCTGCCTTTCCAGTTAGTTTTTGCTTCTGTTCTGGGGTCTCAGTTGAGTGGAGGGGCTTCTGACACCTTGCTGATGGTGCCCCGGGAGGGATCCTGGGTCCCTCAGACGGCCTGAGCCCAATCCTACCTGGGTCCCTTCCCCAGGGTGCCCAGGTGGTCCCCACACTCGGTTTTAGAGTCATCTTATAACAGGTATTTGCTGCCAGCCTCTTGTGGGCTTGAGAGACGGGCAGGCTTTCTCAGAGGGCATCTTATGAAGATACCAGGAGAACCTAGTTCCCTGGCCTCCCACACCCTCTGTCCTCCATCTCCCCCCTAAGTAATACGAGAAAAAGTGGAGATTTGGCCAATATCCAATGGACCTGATTAATATAGACAGGCCACTTGAATAATTCAGACCTTGCTTGAGGTGTGCATTTATCAAATTAAATGGAAAAATGCCAGGAGTCCATTGGATGATGTCCCGCGACGTTACAGCCCCAGAATTAGACTAGCTCCTTGAGGGGCTTCAGGTCTGAGGCAAAGGGCTGGACAAGAACTTCTCAATCCATCCTTACAACTGGGCATTGTTTGTGTTTTTTTGGTTTTTCTTCCCCCCCCCCCCCCCCCCCCCCCCGCCCCGAGGTTTTCAAACTGAGCCTCATATGTGACATCCTTCATCCAACTACAACTTGGGGCGGGGAGCCCAAGAGGTAAATGGAAAGACCCTGGTGGCCCCGCACAGCATGCTTCCTCCCAGCCTTGACGTGCATTCAACTTATGCTGATTTACAGAAAATTTATCCTTGAGCAAATCCAGTTATGCAATCCGTGTGGGTCAGGAAGAAAAATAGATGGCACATTCAGCTTAGGGGCCTCCCAAGAGGTTTGCTTTCTAAGGGGGAGAACATAAGAGTAGGAACCTGCAGGGCTCAGAACCTGCAACCCTTCTGAGACCCAGAGGGAGATGGGAAGGGAGAGGACATTGCAGTGTTTGGGGGTGAGGGGGTGGACAGAGCGGCTTCTCATCCAGCTCTTCACACCACCTGCAACCTCTCAGAACTGAAGGATGTGGCCTCATACAGGTCTTCCCATGGTGGAGCCAACTCCTGAAACATGGCTGCAGGAAGGTCAAGACTGGAAAGCTCCTGCGATGATCTAGGTTATCTTATCCCGCTTATGATGCTTGAACCTTGCTGGACCAGCTCTGCCGGTGATTGTAAAGCCGATGCTTTTACAGCCCTTTCCTCCTCCGGGAAACCTCTCTCAGCTCCATGGAACCTGGGAATTTGCGAGGTCGTCTAAATGATGCCCTTAATTCTACCTCCCAGAAACTTCCGCCATTTGCTCTTGGTTGTAGGGGTGCAGGGAAAACCCATTCTCTCTTTACATGAGCCTTTTTCCCCACACACTAAGACCCAGGCACCCTGTATCTGCCTACGTGGAAGCCACCCACCTGCCCCCCTGCTGGGCGAGCTGGAGGGGGTGGGGTCCAACATCCAGGCCAACTGATTGCTTGTAGCTTTGAGTTGTCATTCTTGGCGCACTAGAGGCCTCAACAGATGTTCATGGAGGAGTGAGCGCATCTCGTATCGCGTGTGTTATTTCTCCTCCGTGACCCCCTCCCATTTCAATTATGTAAGCTAAGCAACATCAGCTGCAGCTTGGGTCCCCTGTTGTTTTACTAAACACCCAGGCTTGTTATCCTGAGTGTTATTCTGACTCCAGTGAATATAGTTACAATTTTTTTTTCCACATCAAATAGTAGAATCTTGGAAAGTTTGAGGGTGTTACTAGCTTCCGAAGGCTGGATAATCAAGCCGCACAGGCTGGGGGAGCTCAAACAATAGAAGTGTATTCTTGCCCAGTCCTGGAGGCTGGACGTCCAAGATCAAGGTGCTGGCTGGCAGGGCTGGTTCGCCTGAGGCCTCTCTCCTTGGCTTGCCGACGACCACCTTCTCCCATGTTCTCATGTGGTCCTTTCTCTCTGTGCTTGCATCCGAATTTCCTCTTCTTACACGGACACCAGTCAGGTTGAATTAAAACCCACCCTATGGGGGTTAGGACTTGAACATGTGAATTTTGGGAGAATGTAATTCATCCCATAGCAGAAGGTCACCCTCTCCAACCTATGTTCTGGTTCCTTTGCGGAAATATCTTCCAACATATCAGTCCTAAACCTACACGCCAGGCACCTGCGTAGGTCCCCCTGAGGATGGCTCATATTTCAGAAGCCAGCACCTCCCTCTGGGGGCCACTTTGAGTGCCAGAGTCTTTGCACATGTTGAACCCCAATGATCATTCTGGAAGCTTCTCCGTTGCCCTGGGAACTGCAGGGGGCAGGGGGGTTGCTTCCTCTGCCGCAGGATAGCTCCTCTTACAGGCGGACTCAGCTCCAGGGCTGACCTCCAGCAAAGAAGGCGCCTGGACCCGGCCCCAGCTGAACACATTCATTCCCACTTCAGAACCACTGGCTAGCGGCGGCCTGGGGCGGTCCTTTTCTCACTCGAGAGTGGAGCCTGCTCGCAGGGCCAGGATTCTCCTCCGATCATTCTGTTTTCCCAGGGAGGCTGCAGCTGGAAACCAGCCCCTCCCTCCCACATGTCCCCCAGGAAGTATCCGTTCCGAGTCCCACGCAGAAACTGAGGATCGACACGCATCTATGTGTTCGCCAGCATTTCCATAGTTCCTTAGTGTTGACACGGGATGAATCCATCCCATAAATCTGGTTTCAGAACAGACGGGCCTTTGTTCCTCAGAATGGAGTCTTGCAGCAAGAGGAAGCCAAGGAGGCAGGCCAAGGTCAGGGCAGCTGCCGCGATCACCCACTGCTCTTGGCCACTGTCTCTGGCTCCAAGGGAGCCTCTGACCCCGCAGGGCAGCATACATCCCAGAACTTGCCTGTTTCCTTCTGCCCTGGATCAAGCCACATGTGGATATTTCCCCACTCCCGTTGATGTTTAATATCATGGTGCTTAAACATTGACAGCCTTCTAATCACGACTCTTCTGATCAACAGCATCCAGTGCCCACTGCTGCCTTCCAGTTCAGGCAAACCTTCTCCCATGCCTGTAATGCTGTGCTGATTATATTCCATCGCCATCTCCCTCCCCACCCTCACCAGACCTGCCTGGCTCTGGCTCTGGCTCTGGCTCTGGGGGGCCTGCCCGCTGGCTTCTGGTTGGTTTTGGACCGTGAGAAGAAGCAGCAAGAGCTTGCAAAGTGGGAAAGGAGGGATCATGTTTCCCCTCCCTGCTCAGGGCGCTGCAAAGATGCCACGTCCCCCCCTCCCAGGTCTGGGCATGTTGGGCTTCCGTCCGCGCCACCACCTGGATGCCCTCGTGTCTCTTTCTGAGGCCCCGACCGCTGCCCACAGCCTCCTGACCTGGATTCTATTCTCTGCCAGGACTTTCAGGGTACAAGCCCTCTGGAGAAGCTCCCAAAAGTGAAAAGATCTAGTTCTCATTCTCCCTGATCTTCCCAGTTCATCCCCTGAACCTGAACTTCATGACACTCTTCTTCCTGTTGCACCGAAATCACAGGCCTTCACAACTCCACTGCACAGCAGGATTGTTCAGGGGAAAATGTTTTAAAGCGTCAGTGCCTGGGCCCCACCCTCAGGAGTGGGTCTGGCTCTGTTGACTTGGGTGGGAAGGTCCGGAGTGGCTGCATACCAGCCAGGCAGGCGGATCAGACCATAAGCATCAAGTGGCCGGGGGGTGGGCGCCAGGGCAAGGTGTCCCTTGTTTCAAGTTTTCCAGGTGATGCTGACACTGGGCAGGCTCGAGTCGCTGTCCTGAACCCTGGACTTAGTGGGTGATTTCCCTTCTCTGTGGGAAACACCCACCTGTCTCCTTCCCATCACAGCATCATCACGGACCCCCCTTCAGAGCCCATCTCACATGGGCTTTTCTGTGAAGCCTCTCCTCAGCTCCATGCCCACCAGGGCTGATGGCTTGGTCACTGGAAGACTCCTGGTATCTACTACTCCTCTTAGGCCTCCTGTGACAGCAGCTGTCCTGGTGGCCTGGCCGCACAGTGACCTTGTGTGTTTGCAAAGGACTTCAAGGTCATCTTGTCCAACTTGCTGCTCTGTGAGGGGGCCAGGCTCAGGCAATGTTGGGTCTGGGGTCTCTGGTGTCACAGCCTGGTGTCCTGTTATCCCTTCTCTAAACTAAAAAAGGCTGGACTTGACTCCAGGTCAAATTTGAAGGCTATTCCCCTCACCCCCTCTCAGCTGTGTGACTCCACGTGGTTTTAAAATGTTTTGTAGAAAATCAAATCTATAATCATGTCGTAGAGGAGAAGGTCTTTGTTTAGATGTTACATCTGAGTATTAATTGTTACAAATCACAAATGCTGTGCTCAACATAATCCAATATTTTTGATAAAAACCCTGATTTCAGTCTCTAATGCTACTATATGAAATGCATTTTTAAAAAAATTAACCGGGGGTTCCCATCGTGGCTCTGCAGAAACGAATCTGACTGGTATCCATGAGGTTGCAGGTTCAATCTGTGGCCTTGCTCAGTGGGTTAAGGATCCAGTGTTGCCATGAGCCGTGGTGTAGCTGGCAGACATGGCTCAGATCCTGTGTGGCTGTGGCTGTGGTGCAGATTGGCAGCTATAGCTCTGAATCGCCTCCAGCCTGGGAACCTCCATATGCCATGCGTGTGGCCCTAAAAAGCAAAACCAAAAAACAAAAACAAAAAACAATACTGCTGATTTGCTCTTGGGAGATGAAGTCAGGTGCAGTTTCCCACACTGTGCTCAGTCTTGCTGGCTTAACAATGAATAAGCAGTCCCGTTGTTCTTTTTCATTTATCTTCTCCTCCCTAAGGGCTTCACACCCCTTTCTGACATCCCATGTCCCAGCCCCTGACACTGACAATGAACTAATAACCATGGGTGTGAATGACGACCACCAGCTCCTTCACAATGTTCCACCACACCTTGCGCATCTGTCAGTCTTCCCACTTCCCAAATTTAGCGCACTAGTGCTTGGAAGATGTGCCATGATCTCTGTACCACTAAGGATGAAAACATCTGGGATAAATAAACAGTCAAGCTGTTGATGGTAAGAGGCCATTGACTGTGCCACCTGTGCCAGTGTCAGAGGTGTTGGCATGAAAGGGTGTGTGTTCTAGAACTTCTGAGATACGTGCTTCAGTCCATCCTTTCTTCCTCTTGGGGAGCTGCCTCCTGGGATTGTCCATGTGGATTCTGGACCAGATCCACCATCCTTAACCATGGCCACGTCTCCTTCTTCCTCTTCTCACAACGATCATCTCTAATGAGGGGGCTTTGCACCCACAGAGGCACTTCCATTCTGTAAGAGGGGAGTTTTCTAATTGGCACAAAGAGTTTTATTGTAAAGTCAAGGGGCCGGAAGACATGGCCTTCAAAAGAGTCAAGTTCATGGTGTCCTCCATCAGCTCTTCTGGGAGCCTCTTCTGAAATATGGAAATCTTGTACTTCCATGACTGTAGCGGAAGGCATTTCCTGTGACAGAGAAGTTCATTACAGGATCCCATTTTGAAATGCCACATTGTTTCTCAGTTGCAGAGGAGTAATAAATAACATTACATCCATTCTCGTGCTGCTCACCCTCGGAAATCATTTTTTAGGTTCAACTGCTTTCATCGAAACTTCGTGACTGCACAGAATATAATAGAAAATCTATTATTTTCAATGCCTGCAATTTTTTTCTTATAAGATTTCCCACCAGTGCGAGAATACTCAGAGCCATTAAAAAATAATACCGAGGACATAGGAATGTGTTTTCTGGGATTTAAGAGGAAGGACCATCCCGTGTAAAAATAGAACCAGATGCCTATTCTCAGCAACGTGATGTGTTAGACGCTGGGGCAGGCTCAGCACCGAGGCCATCACTTGGCAGCAAATTTAGAGTTCCCTTTCCTAACTTAGGTCATGTTCTCTTTTGATGTTTAAAATAAACTGCTTAATTTGGTCTCTACAGTCCTAATTTCTAGTAGAGGAAATGTCTGAGAGCTTGAAAATCAAGTCCCTCTTTTTTTTTCGCCCTCATAGAACATACCAGAGATAGCACACACAGTGGCGAGAAGCAGAGGCCTGGCTTCCATTCTGGGCTCTTTGATGGTAAGAGGCCATTGACTGTGCCTGCCTCTCAGCAAACTGCCACCAGAGGAAGTAACAGCCACTGTGGCCATCAACCAAGCTCGGTAATTCGAAACAGCCTTCCACATTTTACACGCACCTGCTCTTTCACCCGCTCATTCCATTCGCATCTCTATTACAGGAATTTATGTAATAGGTACACTGACACAATTGCATATGTGTGCGTGCGTGTTTACACACCTACAAGTTTGGAAATACTTAATGTACTTGTGTATGTGGAAAAAACACCAGAAAGAAAAGTAAAAAGCCAACGATAATGTGCTGGAAAAGATTAATGGCCTTAATATATGAGCGCTCCTAAAACTTAATCAAGAAAGGAACACCGTATTATAAAAAATGGGCAAAGAATATGAGTCTTCAATGAATTAAAGGGGAAACGTAAATAACTTCTAGACATGTGAATACACCTCAACATTCATCTGAAATAAAACACATAATATAAAATAAAACAAATGTATACCATGTGTCCAACTATAAAATTGTCAAGATTTTTAGCGATATTGTCAGAAAGGTAGAAATTGATTTCCCCCACCCTGTGTGATGTAAGCTGTACACATTTCCTGGAGCTTCTCTTAACAACATGTTTCAAACACCCTAACTTTTTTTTTAAATATCTTTTTAGGGCTCCACCTGTGGGCATATGGGGAGGTTCCCAGACTAGGGGTCCAATCAGAGCTGCAGCTGCCGGCCTACACCACAGCCACAGCAACTCGGGATCCGAGCCTCGTCTGCGACCTACACCACAGCTCACAGCAACGCTGGATCCTTAACCCACTGAGCAAAGCCAGGGATGGAACCTGTGTCCTCATGGATGCTAGTCAGATTTGCTTCTGCTGAGCCATGATGGGAAGTCCAAACATCCTAGCTTTTGAGTCCCCTCAGCCAAGACAGTTCCTCTCCCAAAATGTATCCTGAGGAAATAAATATGTGTGTTCTCGGAGATGTATATACCTTAGAACAGGGTCGATAATAGAAGGGGAAAAGGAAAGGGTTTAAAGTGGCAACGATAAGGAATTCCCACTGTGGTTCAGTGGGTTAAGGATCTGGAGTTTTCACTGCTGTGGCTCAGGTTGGATCCCTGGCCTGGGAACATCTGCATGCCATGGGCATGGCCATACATACATATATAAATTGGCAACCATAAGAAAATGATCCAGTAAATTATGTAGAAGCACTATCCAGCCCTTAAGATCATGCACCAGAAAGTACTGGTAGACAGGAAATTCTTTCCTTGCCCTTCTCTCCATCCTAATTTCCTCTCTTCTCTGAGATCTGAGTTCAATCCCAAAAAGTCCAGGGAAAAAAATTCAAAAAATCTGGGAAAGCCTCCCCTCCCCCCAGTGTCACACATTCCCTAAATATTTGAAGCATGTTTTATAAATGTCATTAGGGTGTTCTCACTGTGGTTCAGTGGGTTATGAACCTGACTGGTATCCATGAGGATGCAGGTTCAATCCCTGGCCACGATCAGTGGGTTAAGGATCAAGCATTGCAGCGACCCATGGACACACCTTGGATCTGGCATGGCTGTGGCTGTGGCATAGGCCTGCAGCTGCAGCTCCAATTTGACCCCTAGCCATATGGAACATCTATATGCCACAAGTGCAGCCTCCAAAAAAGCAAAAAAAAAAAGTCATTAAATAATTATTGCATTATTTGGCTTCTGGTCTGTGGCGCCCACTGGGAGGTAAGGTCTAGAAAGACAGATGGAGAAGCTGCTGGGTCTGGATCCTTCCCCTTGTGGAGCAGAGCACCTGGGATGGTGTGGCAGGAGATAACGCTTTAACATGATTTATTTTGAGGAGAAAACATATCTTGCTGTGTGTGGTGTAAGGTGATACATATTGGAATATTAATCATTGTGTTTTTCCTTCTTAAAATTCCTCGTATGCACATTGCTCCAAGTTTCATTTAGAGAACTTCAAATTGCCTGGAGGAAAATTAGCCTTTAAGATGGGTGCAGCAGGACCAGAAAGAGGAGAGAAATGGCCAATGTAATTTTTTCATCTCTCAAATGTTCTGGAGGCAACCCTCCTGAAAGCCGCAGCTCCTGATTTGCAAGCACCAGCTTTTGTTTCAGCAAAGATTCTTGGGAATCAAAAGGGAGGGCCCAGGGAGATTAAGGCTTGAGTTTGCCTCAGTAAACTGGATGGGAATATCGCACCAGATAGAAGTCACCTGGGAATGCAGGGGACGGGGAGTGACCTAAGCGGGAGGAGGAAGGCAGCCTGGGTACCCGCCCTCCTGGAGAGCTAGTCAGTGCTGTATGTCACCTGTGTTGGGGACCGAGTGGGTGATGAACACCCACCCACCCCACCCACCAGCGCTGAGTGGACACCCCAGCATCCCTATGCCACGGGGCCTGAGAGATGAACTTTCTTGGAGGTCCGGTAAGCATTACTTTGCCAAGTCTTCATTTTCTAATACATAAAAGGTGGTAAAAATGCTTAGCTTCCAGGGCCAATGTGAAGAGTTAACTTGTGATACTATTTGACAAACAGATGGTTGATACAATGAATGGTATGATAACCGGTATCCTGCCTATGTTTAGTTTTTATTAGTTTTGTTTTCTACTTGAAGCTCTCATTCGCTGGATTTCCTTTGCAATCATTCATGATTACAAGCTCCCTGAGGGCTAGAATCTTTTTTCCTTTCAACGATCACCAAGTCTTTTTTCTTTTTCTATTTAAAAAAAATTTTATTACAGTTGATTTACAATGTTGTGCCAATTTCTTCTGCACAGCAAAGTGACTCAGTCATACATACATTTCTTTTTCTCATACTCTCTTCCATCATCTTCTGTCACAAGTGAGACAATCACTAAGTCTTAAGGGTCATTAAACTGAGTAAACCAAGGTAACTGATCTTTTTACTAGTCTCTTGGAGGAAAACACCGAAAGACCTCAAGTATGGTATTTTCAAGTCCTTATTCTGCTTGTTTTTCTTACTGCACCGACTAGGTCTTCTAGCGCAACGGAGATTAGAAAAAGCTTTCGTAAAAACTCTTGTGTCTTCCTGATTTTAAAGGAATATTGACGTCATTTCACGACTAAGTATGATGTTTGATACAGGTGTTTTTGTTTTTCTTTTGTTCTTTGCTTATTAGAGCCGCACCTTGTGGCATAGGGAGGTTCCCAGGCTAGGGGCTGAATTGGAGCTGTGGCTGCCAGCCACAGCCACAGAAATGCCATGTCTGAGCTGTGTCTGTGACCTACACCACATCTCACAGCAACACTGTATCCTTAACTGACTGAGCAAGGCCAGGGATCCAACCCGTATCCCTATGGATACTAGTTGGAGTTTGGCATCTCCATGTGCTTTCTTTTGCTTTTCTTTTCTTTTTTCTTTTTCTTTTCTTTTTTTTTTTTTGGCTTTTGTCCTTTTTAGGGCTGCAACCATGGCATATGGAGGTTCCCAGGCTAGGGGTTGAATCGGAGCTCTTGCCGCCGGCCTATACCACAGCCACAGCAACGCAGGATCCGAGCCACATCTGCGACCTACACCACAGCTCAGGGCAATGCCAGATCCTTAACCCCCTGAGCGAGGCCAGGGATCGAACCCTAACCTCATGGTTCCTAGTCAGATTTGTTTCCGCTGCACCACAACAGGAACTCCTCCTCCATGTGCTTTCTTTTGTGCCTAGATTTGTCCAAGTCAGGAAGGGCACTGTAAGAGGAGAGCCTGCAAACAGGGCTGTGGCGACCAGAAATGATGGCTGAGAAATGCGGGAAGGATAGTGAGCCCCCTTCTCCCCTCCCCAGCGCCTCTGCCTGATGAGGGAGCTCAGGGGGAAGCTGGGCATGCCCCTCCCTCCACTGCTTTGGCAAAATGAATTTGTCAGGAAAAGTCAGGTTTCTAAAACAAAAAGACTCCCTACAGATTTCAATGATGGGGGAAGAGAATCTGCTGGTGAAGGACAGAAAAGCCCTGCAGACCTGCCTGTGGAAAACAAACTGTGATGTCCCCACCGCTGCTCAAGAGCGTCCTTCTGTTTCATGGACAATGGAGAAAATTCTGGGCTCTTATTTGACATACCTTTATGATGAGCCCGTGGGCTTCATCAGAGCGGTATTGTTTCCTTGTGTAGCTTATTCCCTTCTGCTGCTTGTTCGAGGCATGGCTTTAAAGGTGTCTGGGCAGCCTCCGGACAGACAGCACGATGGATTAACCCTCGTGTTGGAAAACTAACTTAGAGGCTCTTGGAGCCAGCCTTCACTCCTTCTCCGAATCCATCTAGTGACAGCCCTTGCCCTGCGCTGAACTCACTGAGTTGGTTGTTGTGGTTTATTTATGTGTTTATTTATTTGGTGTTAAGATACATGTAACAGAAAGTTTACCATTGTAGCCATTTTTGGAATGTAGGGGTCTGTGTCAATTAGAGCATTGACATTGTTATGTGACCAATAAAACCATCCACATCCAGAGCTTTCTTATCTTCCCAAACTGCAATTCTGTCTCCTAAAAACTAAATCTCCAAGCCCGCCCCCCCCAGCCCCTGGCCCCACCATCTACTATCTGACTCCTCTAAGCGCCTCATCTAAGGGGAAACACACAGTTCTTGTCCTTCTGTGTCCGGCTTCTCTCACTGAGCCTAAGTGCCTCCAGGTTGGAGCAGGTGTCGGATGTATGTCCTTCCTTTTCAAGGCTAACCCTCCCCCGTGTCTTTAGACCACATTTTGTTTATCCTTCCCCGGTGGTGGGACACCCGGGGTGCTTCCTCCTCGTGGCTTTGGTGAATAATGTTGCTGTTATCATGTCAACTGAGTTGTGAGTGAAGCTAGGTAAGAATTTGAATAGTATTTTTAAAAACTCATTTGTTTAGCCAAATGGGACATGAAATGACTGAGCTCACAGGACCACTAGGAGGGGGTCAGTCCCCTTCCCGAGCCTCTGCTCTCGGTCATGGCCGTTGACTCATCACTGGCCTGGTCCCAGTTTTCTCATGGGAACGATCCCAAGAGGGAGTTGTCTGGGGGAGGCTTCCTCCAAGGGCTGCTCACCAGGCTCCCACAGAGTTTTGTGCAAGGCCAGCACATGCCAGAATCCACTGGACACATTGCAGAGATGTGGTTACACTTGCCAGCCAGGAGGTGTTGAGAACGGTCAGACCAAAGTTTTCACAGGTGACATTTTGATATGAAATTCTCCCTGTGTCTGTACTGTGATCCCAGGCCCTGTACTGGTGGGTTTGAGTAAATATCCCCCCCTCCTCCCCTCTCTCTTTCTCTCCCCACCCCAGCAAAGCCAGGGCGGAGTTCTAGCAATGGTCCTCAACCTCTCACATGCATGTAGCCCTGCGTTGTCAAGTTTGGACTTGAATGTGACTGGCAGTTCCATCTCCTCTAAACCCCACTTATAAACAGCCCATGGTGATTACAGCAAGCAAAATCTTATATCACTTGCTGGTCGGGTCAAATAGGAACCAAAGCAAAAGGCGATATTACTCCACATAAGTCAGCCAAGATGTCCCAGAAACAGATGCCTGTTTGTTGAGCACTGACTCAGGCTTAGGAGTGAGGGTTTGGAAGACTTGGTTAAATCCAGTCAAGGCTTAAGTACAAGGTCTGGGGGGCAAAGAGCCTCTGAGCTAATGCCCATGGGGCCTCCGTGGACTCTGAATCCTCGCAGCCACTCTGCAGGGGAGTTTCATGCCCACGTGCGGTGAGTAAGGACCAGGTTCCTGGGGGTTAAAGGATTTGTCCAGGTTCACACTGCTGATAATCGGCAGAACTGGGACTCCGCTGAATGCCAAAGCAATTCCTTTCCCACCCTGAAGCAAGCTCTACTGGATGTATAGAAATTAGGGAGAACTCACCGCTCGTGTTACATACACCAGTGGTTCTCAAAGTGTGGTCCGCGGACCAGCAGCATCAACATCACCTGGGAGGTGTTAGAAACGTGTGTCCCCAGCGCATTTGATGACAATGCTCTGGGGGTGGGCCGGGCAGTCTGTGCTTTATGAAGAACCCCCTCCTCGGGATTCCGCTGTCTGCTCAGGTGCGGGTGCCCTGCCTGATGGGGTCCCGCCGGGGGAGAGGTGGATCAGTCCATCCAGGTACCAGAGGTGGAGGGCCCAGAATGGTGAGGATGGGGCTGCATAGAGAAATGCAGATACTGCACAGACAGGATTTTGATCCCCAAGAGCCTTAGCTCATTTAAGACTGCATTGTGAGGTTCACACATGTGGCTGTGTTAACTCTGATCTAAATTTTAATTTAGCCAATAACCCTCCTCCTCCTTCCACACCCCAGCTGTCTCCACTTACAGTGGATGACCTCAGGCATCTGGCATCTACTGAATAGACAGTACCTTCCATCTCTGAGGAATGCCGATTTCGTCATCAGCAGATACCTCCCCCCACCTCTTTTCCTGCGCTCACACACCCTGGAATTTTTGGACAAAGATTTGGTTCTTTCTGTGTATGGAGCTTGAGGCAGATTCCTAGCAAAGGACAGGGTGCAGAGGAATCGACCACCCAGCGAATCGGATTGGCACCGTTTGCCGACATCTCTTGGGCACCAGAAATGATGAGCTGGAGGGTAAGGATGTTTGAACAAGATTCAAAGGCAATTTTCAGGCAGCCTCATGTCAACATGGCTAAAACAGATGAATGGGGGGAGCTGACATTTCAAATCCTTAAAGATCTGATGGTCATCCCTCCAGGACCCACTAAGGTACACAATGTCCCGCATAGAGTGACACCCCCCATTGAAGAATGCATGGAAGGGGCAGGATGAGGAGCAGGCGAGACGATGGGCAGAAAATGCCAGGGGTAAAATTCAAAGGAGGGTGTCTTCTGGAGTCCCCTACGCCCACCCCCAGTGCTGGGGACTTCTTGGGTGTCAGGGGAGAGGAGAGGAAGCTGGGAGACAGTGACAGTCCTGCTGCCATGCTGGCTTCCAGGAATGCTTTGCTTCACCCCCTGTCACATGTTTGCCAGTGTCACTGTGGCGTTGCTGTAATCACACAGGATGGGTGAAAATAGCCGTGCTAGAGTCACCATGAACTGGAGGCTTTGTGTGAGGCTGGTCAGCGAGCCTGACTCAGCAGGAGCTGCCTGTGTGTTGAGGGGGCGGGAGCCCTCGATAGGCACCCTCAGGCCCTGTGCCAACTAGATAATCTGGCAGAGCCTGAGGCACAGGGTGGGACCTGCCTCTCCAGCTGCTGACCTGGCCTTGGGGGGCGTGCCCCACCCCCAGCTTGCTTCTCCCTGAAGGGCTGCTATGGAAACACACTTCCAGTGCCTACAGCCCCGGCTCAGCCTCAGCTATGGTATAAATATCCAGCCTGGTTATTTGAGAACCAGGGTAAGAGGTAGGGCATCTCAGATTTCCACAAAGTCTTTACAAGCCACCTCAGCGTGTGGATTTATTGGATCAATAACATCCCCGATGTTATCCTATTTCAGCAAAAAGAAGGGCATTTAGGAGTGTCTGTCTTGGCACAGCGGAAACGAATCTGACTAGGAACCATGAGGTTGCAGGTTCCATCCCTGGCCTCGCTCAGTGGGTTAAGGATCTGGTGTTGCCATGAGCTGTGGTGTAGGTCGCAGACTCAGCTCGGATCCCATGTTGCTGTGGCTGTAGTGTAGGCCGGTAGCTGTAGCTTCAATTAGACCCTAGCCTGGGAACCTCCATATGCTGCTGGTGTGGCCCAAAAAATACAAAAAAAAAAAAAGGGCATTTAACACTCACTGAGTGCCCAGCATTGGAGACACATGTGTGCTCCCAAGTTTCACCATCCTGACATACTCACTAAACCCTGTGACACAGTTTTATTATCCCTGGCTATAAGAAAGAAACAGGGATGCTGAGAAGTGTCTGGGTTCCTAGAGGCAAGAATGTGAGCCAGGAATGCCTGCTCTCCCCGTGTTGGGCTAGACACTGGGAAGTTCTGCCCATTTCCTTTGGGACTTTCTCACCCCAACTTTTCCCCAGACCTGGCCCCACCAGCTGCTTTTTACCGTGCGCCCAGAATGCAGGGCAGCCCTGCCCTCCGGAGCTGGGCTGGGAACCAAGCTTCGCATCTCTTGGCCTTGCTCAGAAGTAGTTCTCGCCTGGCAGTAAATGCACTGCTGTCATTTTGGATTCATCTGTGAACTGGCTTGTTTCAAATGCAATAAGAAGTTAAATCACAAATGCGTAAGCAAAGGTAGGAAGATGATAACAGCTGACGCTCAGGACAGAGCATCACGAGCAGTTCATGTAAACTGAAAACCCAACATTTATGTGATTTTTTTTTTTTTCCTTTTTAGGGCTGCACCTGTAGCATATGGAAGTTCCCAGGCTAGGGGTCGAATTGGAGCTATAGTTGCCAGCCTACACCACAGTAACGTGAGATTCGAGCCATGTCTGCAACGTACACCACAGCTCATAGCAACCACTGGATCCCCAACCCACTGAGTAAAGTAAGGATGGAACCCGCATCTTCATGGATACTAGTCAGGTTCCTTTCTGCTGTGCTGTAACGGGAACCTCCCATGTGATATTTTTATAGTTGATCTTTCTGCAGCTAATTTTGAAGAAAAGGAAAATAATGCACTGCCACAATTTTTGAGTTGTTCAACCAGTATAACTCAACGACAGAATTTCTCAAAGATGCAGAGGAAATGATCAGAAGTCCTTTACCGGAACACAGGTCCTATCATTTGGGGAGATTTGCCTTCTTAGTCCTTGAGTACTTCAATCCACCAACATGTAATGAGGAGCTGCTATTGTGGCTCAGTGGCTGAGTAAGCCATTACGAACCTGGCAGTGTCTATGAGGATGCGTGTTCGATCCCTGGCCTTGCTCAGTGGGTTAAGGATCTGGTATTATCCCAAGCTGTGGCTCACGTCACTGCTGTGTCTAGGGTTAAATCCCTGACCTAGGAACTTCTGCACACCTCAAGAGTGGCCATAGTAATAATAATAATAATTATTATTATTATTCTGCATCCAGCCCCCTCCCACAGCCAGCCCCCAGCAGTCAGTGTGTTATTCCCTCAGCACTAACCACCTCCAACACAGTGTATTTTATTGCCTTATGTTTGCTGTGTGTCTCCCCTATCTGAACATAAGTTCTGGGTGATCAAGGCCCTTTACTGGGTTGAGTGGAATGTCCTGTGATTCTGCAGCTCTTCCTGGCTAGTAACCAGCCCTCAACAAATATTTGTTGAATAAACAGTGAATGAATTGATTTGGCAGAAGTGTGGAAGATTTATTGGAGAAGGGATAAGGCCTACGCTGGTAGAGATGACATTCTGAAATTCAGGATTATGCTGAAAAAACAGAGCTGGGCCTGACAACGTAGGCCCAGAAAGTGGAACAGTGAAATTCATGTATATACAGTTATGAATCTTGCTTTTCCCATTTAAAAAACTATCAGTCTTTTTGTCATTTGCTGCGGCTTTCCTAGTATTATTTTATTTTATTTATTTTGCTTTTTTGAGCTGCACCTGTGGCAAATGGAAGTTCCCAGGCCAGGGGTCGAATTGGAGCTACAGCTGCCAGCCTACACCACAGTAACATGAGATTCGAGTCATGTCTGCAACCTACACCACAGCTCACAGCAACTCCGGATCCCCCACCCACTGAACAAGGCCAGGGATCAAACCCACATCCTCATGGGTACTGGTAAGTTTCATTTCTGCTGCACCACAATGGGAACTCCCCTAAGTATCATTTTAAAGGCTGGTACTCCTTCACTGAGTGGTTATATGATAACTATCTCATTTTTTGTTGAGCATCTTGATTCTAATTTTGTTGTTACTAGTGATTGCAATAAATATCTTTATGTCTATAGCCTTTGCTGTATTTTGAGTCATTTCATTAGAACAGATGGTCAAAGGCTAGCAACAAACCATTTTATGGCCTCTCCGCAGGGTTGTACCATTTTCATCATCTCAACACTGTTGGAAGGTACACATTTCACCTTAATATTGGCAACATTGCAATTTTTTTCTTTTTTCTTTTGCTTTTCTTTAGGGCCACACCCAAGGTATATGGAAGTTCCCAGGCTAGGGGCAGCAACGCGGGATCTGAGCCATGTCCACGACTTATACCACAGTTCATGGCAATGTCAGATCCCTGACCCACTGAGCGAGGCCAGGGATCAAACCCTCATCCTCATGGATACTAGTCATATTCATTTCCACTGAGCCACAACAGGAACTCCCACTGTCAATTAATATATGGAAATGTTGGCTTGTTGTTTTCAATATGTATTTCCTTTTCTGTATGATTTTATTTGCATCCTTTCCTCACTCATTTTCTTTTTCTTTTTCTTTCTTTTTTTTTTTTTTGTCTTTTTGCCATTTCTCTCGCAGCACATGGAGGTTCCCAGGCTAGGGGTGGAATCAGAGCTGTAGCTGCCAGCCTATGCCAGAGCCACAGCAATGCAGGATCCAAGCCGTGTCTGCGACCTACACCACAGCTCATGGCAACGCTGGATCCTTAACCCCCTGAGCAAGGCCAGGGATTGAACCTGCAATCTCATGGTTCCTAGTCGGATTCGCTAACCACTGCGCCACCACGGGAACTCCCCTCGCTTATTTTCTTGAACCTCACTGTTTTTATCAATTTTTATCAATTATTTACCAATCCGAGAGGTTAAGAATGCTATTTTAATTGGCTTTTTCTTATTAGGAGCAAACTGGACTTTCTTTCACATGTTCACAGGCTATCATGTCTCCTCTCCTATGAATCACTTCTAGCTTTTGTCTTTGGCCTCTGTTTTGAATATTCAATTATTCATTCAATCTTTCATTCAGTAATTACTTAAGAAAGTAGACGGTGGCCAAGGTGGTCGAGGGCCCAGGGCAGGTCAGGATAGGAAGCTCAGCTCCACAAGGTCATCCAGGGACCCAGGGTCCCTCTCTGTGGTCACTGTGTTACCAGGCCTGCCCCAGGCTCTTCTCTTCTCTTCTCCTCATGGCCACTCGGTTTGCCACCAACAAGTCTGAGCTCCAGTGTGTGGGCAGGATGGAAAATAAAGAGTGTGCCCATCTCTTTATCAAGGCTGTGCCGGAAGTTGCATGATTCACCCACCTGCCAGGGAGGCAGGGGCACGGCTAGGCATTGACTGAGGTGTCTGGCCACAGCTCAGGGGAGTTTCCTTTCAGAAGAAGGGAGGAAGAACCCAGATGGAAACGACAGCCCAGATCTAAGTCAATTTCCTCCAGAAACACTTACCCCAACACCATTTGTTAAATAAGACCCACCTTTCCCATTGGTCGCAATGATCTTCTCCTGACATCTAATTTTTAAAAACAGACTTGAAAGGTAGATTCCTTGAAAGGTGGAAATTCCAGGAAAGGGAGGCACTGATTGGTCTGGTAATCAGGTCATGACAGAGGCCGCCTTGGAGCTTAAAGGGGCCACCCAGCCTGGACCTTAAATTCACATCTTTGGTCAATTCTGCCTTCAGATCCAACCTAAGGGCTATGAAATTGTGAGTTCAGTTGAATCAAAAGATACCTGTCTTAGTTTCCCGTGGATGCTGCAATAATTACCATGAATTTAGTGGCTTAAGACAGAAATGTCTTCTCCTACAGTTCTGGAGACCAGAGGTAAAAATGAGTATTATGGGGCCGAAAGCCCAGCATCAGCCGGGCCAAGTTCCCTCTGGCCACTCCAGGACAGATTCTGTTTCCTGGCCTTTTCCAGCATCTCAAGCTTCAGGCTCTGCCCTCCCTGGCTCCTAGTACCTCCCTTCTTCCCTCCTTAGAGCCAGCATCCAGCGTGCTCTGACTCTGCTTCCATCTACAGCCTCACCTCCTGTCTGTCCTCCAAGCTCCTCCCTCTTGCAAGATTACATGTGATGAAATGAGGCCCGTTTGAATAATCCAGGGTCAGCTGCCATCTCAAGATCCGTAATTCAATCACATCTGCAAAGACCCTTTTCCACACAGGGCGATAGTCCTTATAAGGTAATGGTCTCTGGGGCCCTGGTAAATGGTGAGGATTAGTAACTAGTGGTCTTGCTTCTAGCCCTGGTAAATGGTGAGGACTAGTAACTAGTGGTCTTGCTTCTAGTCCTGGTAAATGGTGAGGATTAGTAACTAGTGGTCTTGCTTCTAGTCCTGGTAAATGGTGAGGATTAGTAACTGGTGGTCTTGCTTCTAGCCCTGGTAAATGGTGAGGATTAGTAACTGGTGGTCTTGCTTCTAGCCCTGGTAAATGGTGAGGATTAGTCTGATGACTACCTTCATTTCTCCTGGTGGGGGAGGGTTTCTTGGGTGTATCAAATTGTACAGTTGAAATGGGTGCCCTTTATAAAATGTCAATTATACGTCCATACAGCTGTGAAAAAATGAAGTGCTCTTTCATCCCACATGATAAACATTCTCTGAGAAAATATGAAAATGTCCCTTTAGAATCCGTTTTGTAGAGAGCTCCTGTTGTGGCTCAGTGGTTAATGAACCCGACTAGCATCCATGAAGATGCGAGTTCAATCTGGGGGCTCGCTCAGGGGGTTAAGGATCCTGTGTTGCCATGAGCTGTGGTGTAGGTGGCAGATGTGGCTCGGATCCTGCATGGCTGTGGCTATGGGGTGGTGTAGGCTGGCAGCTGCAGCTCTGATTGGACTCCTAGCCGGGAAACCTCCATATGCTGCAGGTGCGGCCCTAAAAAGACAAAAAAAAAAAAATTTATTTGTATTATTTTAGAAAGCTGGGGACCTTAGGAAGCTCCCTTTTGGCACAGTGGGTTAGGGATCTGGCTGTGGCACAGGTTTGATCCCTGGCCTGGGAACTGTGTGGGTGGCAAAAAAAAAAAAAAAAAAAAAGGAAATATAGTTGGGGACCTTGTCAGTATAGCTTCACATAGGACTTCACAGGCGCAGCAGGTAAAAGCCTGCATCCAGAAACCCAAGGGCGTCCTCCTTCGTCTACAACCGGATTTAATTCTCTTTGGAGGGTATGGGCCCCTGGGTGACAAACTTAACCTTCATGACAGCAAGTGTCCTTTCAGACATGCACACACACTGTTCATAAGACTGATCTGCATACTTAGCGTCAGAGCACAGGCAGGGGCCGCGGGTAGGGATAGGGACCTGGCTTGAGGGGGACGCCTCTCCCGGCTGGCACGCAGGACTGTCCATCTTCCTCGGTCAAGGCACGTTGCCATGGAGTCCTGCTTGAGCCCATACCACCCTCTGTTTTGGGGGCTAATCAGCTGCTCCAGCCAACCTCTGGGTCCCAGGAGTTTCTAGAAACATCTAAAGCTCCATTCAGTCGGCCTCAGATCGAGGGTCTTGGCGCCTCCCAGGACTCTTCCCAGGAAAGGGGGCTCACGACCTCTTTAATTGCCAAATCCTTGAACCTCTGGGGGTTCTTTTCTTCCCAGGGGCTATGCTCAGGAGGAGCACGGAACATTATAAAATGTCAATTATACCTCAATAAAGTTGTGAAAAAATAAAGTGCTCTTTCATCCCACATGATAAGCATTCTCTGAGAAGATATGAAAATGTCCTTTTAGAATCTGTTTTGTAGGGAGTTCCTGTTGTGGCTCAGTGGTTAATGAACCTGACTCCCCATCTCACACTCTCTTCCCACCCTCCCTCCCTTCCTGAGAACCGAGGGCCACCATGCAGATGTCCAAATCTACTGGGTTTGTCCAGAGTGGCCTCAGAGTTCAAGATGTTGCCCTGTGCTCTGCCCTCTGACCCACCCAGAGGTCATGGACAGGGAGTGCCCAACGCCACAGAGGGAGGCACAGGAAATAGCACAACGTTAGGCTGTGAGAGTGGTTGCGTGTACACACTTATCTGTGCCTCCTTTAACACCAGGGACCAAAACATCTAACTTCAGTAGCTTGTAGAGCAAGTGCCATTAACTGTCAACTATTGATCCATTGATCTCTGTCCAAAAGCCAAGGGTTTCTGTGGAAAGACACATCCTTAGAAATAAAAGACATCTGGCAGGGCAGATCACAACACAGAGAGTTCCTGTTGAAATGCAGCAGAAACAAATCCAACTAGTAACCATGAGGTTGCGGGTTTGATCACTGGCCTCACTCAGTGGGTTAAGGATCTGACATTACCATGAGCTGTGGTGTATGTCGCAGGTGTGGCTCAGATCCCGAGTTGCTGTGGCTGTGATGTAGGCCGGCAGCTGCAGCTCTGATTGGACCCCTAGCCTGGGAACCTCCATATTCTGCAGTTGCGGCCCTAAAAATAAAAAGATCACAACACAGGTAAGCATGTCATCACACAGTACACCCTAAAATTATTCAAGTTAGGGGGGTCCATTACAAAAATTTATTCTTTATTTTGTCAATCCTGAAAATTTAGAGTTTAGCACATCTCATTTAAGAGTATAATTGGATTCGCAGACAAATTTCTGTGCATTTATTGTTTATTACTCCTATTTTGCAACCAGAAAATGGGAAATGAGACACTTAGGAATCATTTGGGGCCTAAAGGAAGCAACCTGGATGCCAGCAGCCTGTCCACATTCTGTGGCCACCTCCCTGATGCCCTGATTCCCTCTGTCACCAGTGTGTCCTTCAGTTTTCTCCTTGGTTTGCCCCAAAGCTTCGTCCTTGTCTTTTGTCCGTCCACCTTCACTCCAAGTGGAAGACACATCCCCTGAGCTCGCCATCCGGGAGTAGGAGGGCTGGGTGTCTCCAATGCACTGGTGGGGCATATAAGTCAAAAATACGCATGTTTGGAGATCCCATTGTGGCTCAGTGGGTTAAGGACCTGATGCTGTCTCTGTGAGGATGTGGGTTCAATCCCTGACCTTGCTCAGTGGGTTAAGTATCCAGCATTGCCACAATCAGTGGCGCAGGTCACAGATGCAGTTCTGATTTGACCCCTGGCCTGGGAACTTCCATATGCCAGAGGTGTGGCCCTAAAAAAAAAAAAAAAAAAAACAAAGAGGAATCTGACCGCAGCTCCAGTCACTGGAAGCACCAGTTTGATCCACGGCCTGGGAACTTCAATATACCTTGTGTTCAGCCATAAAAAAAAATAATGATGCAGAGTTCCTATCATGGAACAGTGGAAACCAATCCAACTAGGAACCATGAGGTTGCAGGTTTGATCCCTGGCCTTGCTCAGTGGGTTAAGGATTCGGCGTTGCTGTGAGCTGTGGTGTAGGTTGAAGACGTGGCTTGCATTTGGTGCTGCTGTGGCTGTGGTGTAGGCTGGTGGCTACAGCTCTGATTGGACCCCTAGCCTGGGAACCTCCATGTGCCGCAGGTGGGGCCCTAAAAAGCAATAAATAAATAAATAAATAATAGTAATAATAACAACAATGCATGTTTTAAGAGCTGCTTTGGAGAAGAGTTTCAACACCCCTGATGCTTCATATCGAGGACCTGATTGAGGAGATGCTGCCAAGTGTTTGCATGTTAAACAGCTCATTATCATATTTCAGAAGCCATCGCATTCCAGGCCAGGAGTCATTTCTAAAGACTCAAAAAGAGGGCTTAAGGTGGAAGAGAAGGAGACACCAACTTGCTCTCCTCACCCATCTTGTGTTGTAATAAACATTTATAAATTTGGGCTAAAAATACTGCTGCCTCTTTAGTTAGTATACCAACCTTAACATAGCTGCCCGTGTGACTCCCCCCCACCCCACCCCCCACCCTCCTGCAGTCTGCAGCTGAAATCTCAGGGAATCAACTGCTCTGGCCATTGCTGCGGTCCCAGTAGCAGGATTCAGTCAGGAACCAACTCTGAGCAAGAACCCATCTGCCGTCGGCTTAAGTCTGGAACTGTCTCCGTTCCAAGTTACAGCATGAAGAGAGGAGAGCCAGAGCTCTCCGTGCCCATTTCCATGCCACCCTCCATGGGCATGGCCAGGAGAGCACCTCCACATTGTCCCCAAACTGCAATTGTCACCTCCTCCTGTTGACTCAGCATTTCAGGGTGTGAGTTAGCGCGTCTTGTGGGTTTTCCATGTCGACATATGTTTTCTGCGCAGGCAGCTGTCCCTTATTTAACCCCATTGTGCAGGTGCTTTTTCTGTTATCAGTGGCAGCTGATAGGTAACCAGGATTCAACCAGGTGGCTCTCCATGCAGCTGCAGCTATGGGCAAGGAAGGGACTGGGCCACTCAGAGACCTTGGCACCCTCGCTGCTGCTACCAGAAGCGGCTGAAGCAAGCCTGGCCCTGAAACCCGGGCACATAGCAATTAGCAAATTCCAGAAACCGCCCCAGCAGCCAGTCCAGGCAGCAAAGCCTCAGCAGCAGCAGACCTGCTGTATGTCCTCCCCAATTTGGGGAAAGAATTCTTTTAACCTTAAAAAGTCACTCTGTATGCAGCAAGGCATGGTGGCAGTCTGACAGGTGGGGACAAGCGCAGCTTACAGAGCAAGTGAAGCTCTCTGTGCCTCTCGAGGTCCACCCTGCCGTCTCCACGGAACAGGGTTCACTTGCCACCACCAGCCCTTGGGGGACCTGCCATCAGGCTTTTGGTGTCTTTCATCCCAGAGTGGCTGTGCCCCCACCCCCCACCCCTGTGTTCTGACTCAGGTGGCGACAAAATGCTGGCCAGACAAGGACGGGGAATCTGTTGTCTCCTTTTCATTTCAGAACAGAGTGATGTTGGCCACACAGAGGACTTACTATGTGGTCTGGCCTCATGGAGGCTGCTGTCTGCAGGGAGCAGCTGGATTTGCCAGGAGAGAGCGGATGCTGATTCTGCCTCCCATGCTGTGGTGGGCAGCATGATGGCCTGAGATGAGCTCTGCGATCTGTACCTCCTGGTGTTGAAGCCCTTGTATAAGGGCCTCCCCTGTGCGTGGGCACTGGGCTCAGCCCCTTGCTCCCAATGAAGAGATTATGGAACAAGTGATAGGGTGTCAAGTTTAAGATTAGGTTACATGGACCTCTTGTCGTGGCTCATTGGTAACAAACCCGATGAGTATCCATGAGGATGCGGGTTCAATTCCTGATCTCGCTCAGTGGGTTAAGGATCTGGCATTGCCATGAGCTGTGGTGTAGGTCACAGACACGGCTCGGACCCCATGTTGCTGTGGCTGTGGTGTAGGCTGGGAGCTACAGCTCCGATTTGACCCCTGGCCTGGGAACCTCCATATGCTGGGGGTACAGCCCTAAAAAGACAAAAAAAAAAAAAAAAGATTAGGTTACAAAAGGGCTGCAGCCTGAGGCGGAGGCACCCTGTGTGATCTGCTCCTGCTCATGCTGAGGGGAGTCAGCTCAGCTGCCAGGCTATGAGCTGACTAAGGAGTGGTCCATATGGGAAGGGATCGAGGGAGGTCTCCAGCCAACAGCTAGTGAGGGACTGGGGCTCTTAACCCAACAGCCTATGTGACTGAATCCTGCCAGTGACCACATGGGTTATGAAAATGTGGGGGCAGAGCCTGCTCCCCGAGGACAGACTTCATGGAGATATATATATATATATATATATATATATATATATATATATATGATATATATAGATATATATATATGAGATATATATATATATGATATATATATATATATATATATTTTTTTTTTTGGCTTTTTAGGGCCACACCCATGGCATATGGAAGTTCCTAGGCTAGGGGTTGAACTGGAACTGAAGCTGCCGGCCTACACCACAGCCACAGCAACTTGGGATCCAAGCCACATTTGCGACCTACACCGCAGCTCATAGCAATGCCAGATCTTTAATCCACTGAGCGAGATCAGGAATTGAACCCACATCCTCAAGGATACGAGTCAGATTTGTTTCTGCTAAGCCATGATGAAAACTTCCAGGACAGCCTTCAGATGAGACTGCAGCCCCAGACAATAGCATGATAGAGCCTCACACCCAGGCTGTGACCCACTGGAAATTTGAGGTCACACATGCATGACACTCTAAGTGCTATATTTGGGGTACTTTGTTATGCAACAAGAGAAAGCTAATAGGCAGCCTGGGCACAACACCACAATCAGAGTGTTTCATTGTGTGACACGAGGTGTCCCCAGAATCTTACATCCTACAAATATTTCATAGGGCAGCATGAATGACTAAACTATTGTCCCAGTTAATAATTCTATTTACTCCACTAAAAGCTTCTTCTTAGAGTTAACAAACTCCCCTAAATGACCCCCTTTCCCTTTTTGTTGTCGTTATTCATCATTTATTCTATCCACCCCTCAGCAGAAGGATCAATGATCAGTGAACTAGAGCAAAAGCAGCTTGAGGGAAGAGAAACGAGGACTTACAAATGGAATAATCAGAAAGTTGGCACATCTGATTCAGAGAGTGATGGAAAAATGCAACGGGATCATTAGAGGAGCCAAAGCTGGGACAAGAGTGTGTGTGTCTTTTGGATTTATGTCCATTTGGATTATTTCAATCCTCTGGTTCAATACTTCTGGAAAATTGAGAAATGAAAGTTCAAATAGAAGAACAGAGTCTTTAGAAATGGGAAAGAAAAAAACCTTAAAAATCAATTTGTCTAGGGATTTTCAAAGTATTTCCTCGCCGGGGGTTCCCATTGTGGCTCAGCAGTGACGAACCCGACTAGTATCCATAAGGATGTGGGTTTGTTCCCTGGCCTTGCTCAGTGGCTTAAGGATACAGCATTGCTGTGAGCTGTGGTGTAGGTTGCAGATGCGGCTTGGATCCCTTGTGGCTGTGGCTGTGGTGTAGGCCGGCAGCTGCAGCTCTGATTTGACCCCTAGCCTGGGAACTTCCATGTGCTGTGGGTGTGGCCATAAAAAGACAGAAAAAAAAAGAAAAATGGAGTTCCCATTGTGGCTCAGTGGTTAACGAATCCGACTAGGAATCATGAGGTTGCAGGTTCGATCCCTGGCCTTGCTCAGTGGGTTAAGGATCCGGTATTGCCATGAGCTGTGGTGTAGGTTGCAGACGCAGCTTGGATCTGGCATTGCTGTGGCTCTGGTGTAGGCCAGCGGCAACAGCTCCGATTAGACCCCTAGCCTGGGAACCTCCATATGCCACAGGAGTGGCCCTAGAAAAGGCAAAGACAAAAAAAAAAAAAAAAAAAAAAGAAAGAAATTCCCCAGAAGCCTAAAATAGAATCTTAGGTAGAACTCAAAAATACATAAAACAAAAAATGCAGTATTTTTGTTAGCGTATATTTATTTGCATATTCAAATCCATAGCATTTACTCAAAAAATTCACTGTCACATGAATACAGAGTTTAGGAATGAGGGCTTATGGATCTAAGTGTTTTATGGCCTCTTTAGTGTGGTTAATAAAATTAAAACAATTATAAAAACAAAGACAGGATGTTTCTAAAGGTAAAAGTTTTAAAAACAGTTTTTTGGCAGTCTGGGATACACATCAATTAAGCTATTTCAGAAACTTGATAGAGAAATAATTTTTTTGTTGTTGGTGGTTGTGGGTTGTGTTTTTTCTTTGCCTTTTTATGGCCAAACCTTCAGCATATAGAGGTTCCCAGGCCAGAGATCCAATCGGAGCTGTAGCCACCAGTGTACACCACAGCCACAGCAACCTGGGATCCAAGCTGCATCTGCAACCTATACCACAGCTCACGGCAATGCCGGATCCTTAACCCACTGAGCGAGACCAGGGATCGAACCTCTGTCCATATGGATGCTAGCCAGTTTGGCTAACCCCTGAGCCATGACGGACACTCCAGTATGGCAATATTTATCTCATGGTAATCATGGAAGTGCTATTAGCTCTTAATTGATAATTGTTAATTTTGGAGATGGCTGATCAAATACCTCAGCCCGTTTTAATTATCACTGGGAAGGAGATACTTTACAAAAGCAGTTTTGAACAACATAAAACTATACTAATTTTTTTTAAAAAGTCAGACCCAGTAAAGCAGAATTCTTTGTCGGATAGTATTTTGAAGTCTCTAAATAGTCTAATGTACTTTGTTTTGCAGGCTGAGGCCAAACTTGAGCTTTCAGTTTCAATCCTGACACTGTACTTTAAGTCAGGCTAACACAGGGGCGGACACTGCCAAATTTAGTTCTTTAAAAATATCAGCAAGATGTGCAAACAGCATGGCCCTGCTTCATTTGAAGGTTTTAGCTAAAGATGCCTCTGTTACACAATAGAAATTGTCTGTCTCATTGTAACCGGTGAACTTCAGTACGAAAAGTAACTTCTGGAGTTCACCACACTTATCCTGGTAAATATCTGAAAAGTTAGCAATGGGAAGACAATCCCAATAAAAACTGTCAATTTATATGACATTGGCATATTAAAAAAAACCACTTAAAAATAAATACATAAAAAACAAAGCTGCTTTTCTTTGTAACATCCAGGCCTTGTTATGCAAATACACTCTCACACACACAGTGGCTATAATTTTTATGGGAACCAAGGCTATCACTCATTACACAGACATTGCTCCATTTTTAGTTTATTTGTGGTGTGTTATTTGTGTTCTAAGCAATTTTTCTTCTCCTATAATGTTGGGCTTCCCTCGGTGGGTTGTGAGAATCAGAAAAAGCACTTTGCAAGTGATGAGAACACAGTGAATGAGGAACTCTGGCACTAATAGCAACTTACAGGATAAATAGCTACATACACATGGCATTAGGAAAAAAAAAAAAAACATTGGATTTCCCGTCGTGGCTCAGCAGAAACGAATCTGACTAGTATCCATGAGGACACAGGGTTGAGCCCTGGCCTCACTCAGTGGGTTAAGGATCTGGTGTTGCCATGAGCTGTGCACCACGAGCAGCATCATACCTTCTCATTAACATATTTGTTCTTTGGTGAAGGGTGTGATTAATGAAAGTGACAGTCTATTCACTACTCCTTGAGCTGAGGATTGCTTTACACTCTACAGGTCTCCCCTTTTAAAATGTGCCTGTAAAACATGGAATAACTAGACTTTTGGTAACTGGAACCCTCACTAATTGTACATCTCACTACTCAGCACTCCAACTTGGGGAGAGGAGTAGTAAATTCAGAAAAACAAATACTTTTTTTTTTTTTTTTTTAATGGCTGCACCAGCAGCACATGGAGATTCCCAGGCTAGGGGTCGAATCAGAGCTGTAGCCGCTGGCCTACACCACAGCCACAGCAACACCAGATCCAAGCCACATCTGTGACCCTACACCACAGCTCACGGCCACGCCGGATCGTTAACCCACTGAGCTAGGCCAGGGATTGAACCCGCATCCTCATGGATATTAGTCAGGTTCGTTAACCCCTGAACCATGAGGGGAACTCCCAAATACATTTTTATTAACTTTGTTTTCTTGGCTTCTCCTGAGGCATATGGGGGTTCCTGGGCCAGGGATCAAATCCAAGCTGCAGCTGCCAACTATGCTGCAGCAACTCAGGGTCCTTAACCTACTGTGCCGGGCAGGGGATCAAACCCATGCCTGAGTAGCAACCTGAGCCGATGCAGAGACAGTGCTGGGTCATTATTCCACTGCACCAGAGCTGGAGTTCCAGGTTTTTAAAAAGTCATTTTAGCACATGGCCTTGACCTAGTCTGAACTCCAACAAATCTTGTGCATACTTCACACCATAAAATGAGGGTTTGTGTTCAGAATGAGGAATCTCAGGTATTGTGGAAACCACCACATCAAAAAGACTCATTTTAGGAGTTCCCAGGAAACGAATCTGACTAGTATCTATGAGGACATAGGTTCTATCCCTGGCTTTGCTCAGTGGGTTAAGGATCTAGTGTTGCTGTGATCTCTGGTGTAGGTCACACACATTGCTCAGATCCTGAGTTACTGTGGCTGTGGTGTGGGCCAGTGGCTACAACTCTGATTCAACCCCTAGCCTGGCAGCTTCCATATGCCGCAGGTACGGCCCTAAAAAGAAAAAAAAAAAAAAAAAGAATAAAACCTGGTTTCACTTACTAGATTGTATTTTTTTAAAGGTGCAATATCAACTTGCAATACATATTTTTGAAAATTTGACTCATGGTCCAGCTAAAGGGGCTTTCTGGTTAATCCTTACACAAAATGAAATTTTGATTCATCAGAACAGCTCCTTTCTGGGGCATCCTGATTAACTGAGGGCTTATTGCATCTTGCAGAAATGTTTCATATGTGATGTTCACCTAAAGGCAGATTTGAAAATGGAAATGTGAGTAAAATCCTCTTAGCTTTTCTAAAGTTTAGGAGCTCTCTTAAAATTTCTCCCAACTAAAATTAATTCTGCCGGGAGTTTGGTCATGGTGCATTGGAAACGAATCTAAGCAACCATTAGGTTGCAGGTTCCATCCCTGGCCTCGCTCAGTGGGTTAAGGATCCGGCATTGCCCTGAGCTGTGGTGTAGGTCACAGATGTGGCTTGAATCTGGCTTTGCTGTGATTGTGGTGTAGGCCAGCAGCTGTAGCTCCGATTGGACCCCTAGCCTGGGAACCTCTGTATGCTGCTGGTGTGGCTCTAAAAAGCAAAGAAATAAAAAAATAAAAAAATACAAATAAAAAAATTCTGCCTTAATGCTAATAATCAAAAACAACTTCAAGTTTGGTCATTTTTGTATTTCATAGCAAGCAGTCTTCAAGTTCTAACGTTCTGATGTGTGTATCTATAACCACAGGACGTGTTCCTTGACAAAATACATCCTCAGGATCGCCTAGCAAGCTAACTTTCTTCTAATTTTCTCTTTAACACTAACTTGTGCTTAACTTTATGATGTGACTTCATCTGTCTTTTTCCTTTGCTTTTTCTTTTGCTTTTCTTTTTTTTTTTTTTTTTTTTTTTTTTTTTGCTTTTCAGGGCAGCACCAGGGGCCTATGGAAGTTCCCCAGGCTAGAGGTCGAATCAGAGCTATACAGCTGCTAGCCTACACCACAGCAATAGCAACTCAAGATCCAAGCCGGGTCTGAGACCTACACCACAGCTCACGGCAACACCAGATTCTTAGCTCACTGAACGAGGCCAGGGATCGAAACAGCAACCTCATGGTTCCTAGTCAGATTCGTTTCTGCTGTGCCACGATGGGAACTCCTGTTTTTCTTTAAACAATTAGATAATGCAGAACTGTTTCCTGCATGATCCAGAACTAGGAGTAGGGGAATTGTATTGATCAGATGTGAAAGATGTCTTAGAATTTTTTGGTTTGTATGAACTTAACTCTTTATATTTTTGATCTTTTTTTTTTTTTTTAAACTTAATGGTGTCCATCCCTGAGAGATGTTTTCATAAGTTTCTCGCCTGTCCCCTTGAGTTGGAAAAGGTAGTGGGAAGACATTTTGGAGTTTTGGTAAGAAATTATCACCCCATCTTAGACCTCATGTTTCTGTCCCTCCTCCCCATAGACAGAATGTGGGTAAAATGAAACCTGGAAATCTACAGGTCCACTGGCATTTGTTTGGAAATTCTTACAGTGAATTCAGAAAGGGCTCTTGTAAGGCCTCTCTGCTGACTTTTAAGGTCCTCTCTTCTCTTTGGCAAACTCATAAAGGCTTGGAATTTCCATCCATCATTACAGATGGATTAAGCATCTGCTGGGTCCCAGGTATGCAGGAAAAGGCTTTGGAGCCAGAAAAGCTGTTGGAGCCACAGAGGGAAATCAGCTGTGGTCCTGCCCTCAGGGGTTTATATGGAGCTGAGATGGATGCTACAATTAAAGAATAAGGCTCATTACGCCAATGGAGTGTTAAGGGCACGAATGGCTCCTTTCCTGGCCCAAAGTCACCTGGGGGCAGGAACTGTGACTTGCTCATTTCTGGTCTCCTGTAGAGCATTCTGCATTTAGTAAGCCAACCGTAAGTATTCATTAAATGTAACCGAATGTACACACACAGAACGATTTATCCCCCACAAACCAGTTTATCCAACTTTTCACTTTTGGTTGTTGCTTTTTCTTTTTTGGCCGCCCTGCGGTTTATGGAGTTCCAGGGCCAGGGATCAGGTCTGAGCTCAATTTCAGCCCATGCTACAGCTGTGGCAATGCCAGATCCCTTAACCCACTGTACCTGCATCCTGGTGCTGCAGATCCTGTCGCGCCACAGGGGAACTCCTACTCAACTTTTCTGTCTCTGATATGGGCACCATCTTTCTTGCTGCTACCCACAGCCAAGCCCTTAGGATCCATTGGATGTTGTTTTCCTCTGCCCTCCCCCTCTCATTCATCAGTTATCAATTCCTTTAGAGTCTCTCTTCTCCTAGACCCTTTCCTATCGGATCACTCCACCCCGGTTTGAATTATTACCTTTCTAACTGTTGCAAACTTTATTATTTTGATTAAAAAAAATTTTTTTTTAAACGTTGCAAACTTCTGACTGCACTTCCGTGCCTACCTCTAGGCATTCTTTCGTTCAGGGACCACATGAGTTATTCTGCCACTATGATGCCTACACACCTAATTCCTATATCTCCTGGTCTTATCTCCTCAGCATCCTCTGCAGGCATCCTTTGCTCTCTTCTAAACTGGGCTTCTTCTGTTTCCACGGAGTCCTCACACTTTACCGTTCTCTGTCCTCAGGGTTTTAGGCTCCCCCCGCTGGGAATTTCCTCCTGTCTGTTTCCAACTTTCAAAATCCTAGCATCTGCATCATTCAGGTTTTGGTTGTGAGAAAAGAGAGAACCTCTGACTATCTTAAGCAGAGTGGGGATTTATCAGAAGACTATCAAGCAGCTCGCAGGGGCTGGAGGAGCAGGGGGAAAGAGGCGAGACCCGATGGGTTAATGACCTCTGTAGGGAAGCTCTGGGATCCCTCCAGCAAAAGCAAACTCAATCTCTTCCTCCTTGTCTTCAGCGCCCTCTCCAGCTTCAGAGTCCTGAGTGGGAGGGTTCTAATGGCCCATCCCAGGCCATTCTGAGTTAGGTAAATACCATCTCCCCTTTTGATAGAGTTTAGATAGGTTAAGAAACACTTGTTCCACAGTTGAAGAAGCAAATAGTCAAACACTCAATTGTACTTTCAAAGTTAGACTGGCTCCAGGTACCCTCCTTAGGGACTTCTTTTGGCCAGGATATGGCTTTTTCACCTTGGGTAAATTATTACTGGTTCAATATAATGAGAAGCTAGGAGGCTAGGAAAGAATCTCATTAACATGGATCCGGGCTATTCTATCAGGAAATCAGAATCATGTGAATAGTAGGATTTCCTTTTGGGAAAAGCCATATGGGAAGGAGATTGACGACAGACATCTGGATGCACGCGCCTGTTTAAGGAACCTTGCATCTTTTCCCTTCCTCTTGGGTTCTTCCAAGTCTGTTTACAGATAAACATCTGGCCAGGTGATCGGTCCCAGTACTAGTGACCACTCCTTCTGGGGCCCATATTCCTGCATCTCCTTACAGGATGCTGCGGTGGGCAGGGTGGGGGGAAGCCGGACACAAGGGATGGAGGCCAGGCAGAGACGCTGGGGTTCCTCTCCTGCCTTTAAGAAGTGCTTCCGACATCTTGAGGAACTCTGAAAGTGTCTGGTTGGGAAAGTAAATAGATCCCAGGCAAGTGAATCAAAATGCCCAGAAACAATTACAGAGAGGAAGTGACAGTTTTATGTAAGTCACTCTTCTGATGGACCGCAGGCCTGCTCCGCTGAGGGTGCCCTGGGAAGGCTTCCGGGAGGTAGGCGGCTGCCCAACCCCAGGGCGTCCCAATAAGAAAATCAAACAAAAAGAGGATGTAAAGACCACCCGCCGGCCCTTCCTGGCTGAAGTTGCTGCCTCTCTCGCCTCTTCGGGTCTCCAGTTCGCTCCCGGGCGCGTAGGGTCGGGAGCGGGGCCCTCCCCGCCCGTCGGCCCCCAGCGCGGCGCCGCGCAGGGTTCCCCCCCCCCCACCCCTGGCCGGGCGGCGCCCCAGGCAGAGCCGCGGGCCCCGCGCCGGTCCCGGCGCCGCCCGATCCCTGTAGCCGTGCGCGCCCAGGTGGGTCCCGGCGGCGGGCGCGCGGGCCTGGGCGGCCCCGGCGGCGTCACGGGGCGGAGCGGAGGAGGAGGAGGAGGAGGAGGAAGGGCGCGCGGCGGGCACTGCCGGGGAGGGCGGGGAGGGGCGCCGCGGCGGGAGCGGCAGAGGCCGGAGCCGCGCGGCCGAGCGGGCGGGCGCGGGGGCTCGGCGCCGGGGGTCGGCCGGGCCCGCGGGGTCCGCCCGGGCCGGAGCGTCCGCCGATCGGCGGGAGGAGCGAGCGGCGCAGACAAAGAGCGGCGCCTGGGCGGGCGCAGCGCGGCCGCCGCCCGGGACCCGTGCGGCTGCCCTGGCCTCGGCGGGTGGCGCGGAGGTAAGCGGGGCCGGAGACTGGGGACCGGGGATCAGGGGCCGGGGCGGGCGGGGGCCGCCAACTTGGGCCGCTCGCGGAGTTGCGGCGCCGGGGCTGGCGGGGCGGGGCGTGCCGGGGCCGGGGGCCGGGTCCTCGCGCGGCCTGGCTCCGCGGCCGCCGGCACCTCCCGGCTCGCCCCCTCCCCGAGCCGGGAGGCCTGCACGGCGGTCCCGGGACATGGGACCCCGTGCGGGGGCGCGGAGCGAGGACCGGGAGGCCGGGCGCGCCCCCGGGAAGGACCGCGCCGATCGCCGGCCCCGCGCGGGACCCGGGAGGCGAGCGCGGCCCGCACAACTTCTGTTTATCTGGAGTGTTTGCGACCCCGCGCGGAGCTGCTGTCACTTCGCGTGCAGGAGGGCTTGCCGAGGCCGGGGCGCTTTGTGCCGGGGCCGAGCACCGCGTCCTGGCGGAGATCACCGGCCGCAGAAACAAAGTTTCTCACGATCGCGCTGTCCTGGGCTTATTCAGGGCGATCGAACCACCCAGCGGTTCTAGAAGAATTTGGTGTGTGACTTTGAAGGCGTAGGTGGTCACTCCTTCGCGCGCGCAGTCGGCGTGGATTGTGTGGGGGGTGTGATTGCAAAACGCTTTCGTTTGTGGACAGCAGAGATGGCCCTGGAAGGGCCGTGGGTGCCAGGGGCACCTGACTCGGCCATTGCAGCAGCTTGGGGGAACAAAGCAGGGGCGCGCCCGTTGGCCTTGGCACCCAGGTCGCCAGTGTGCTTTGTATTTGGATTCATTTATTTTGCTGACAGGTTTAAGCCTGAACCCGGCAAGTTTGTGTGTGCACTTGAGCAGGCCGCAGCCCTGGGTCTGGGGAGCCTAAAACACCTCGCAGGCCGCCCCTTCCCGTGACCCAGAAAGAAACGGAATCCCCGAGAGGCCGCTGGGCGTGACTTGCCGGCCCACAGGTAGGGACGTTCCTTCCAGGTCCAAGCCTGGCCGGTCTAACTGCTGGGCTTCTCGGAAGGGTTTTGGGTAGGACTGCGAGTGTTTGATTCGGCTGTGTTTGATATTGTTAGCAACAGTGCTTTTTAGGCGACTGAAAATGAAATTAATCTGGGCCGCTTTAACTTACCGGAGCTGATCTAAACTTTGCTTTCGGACACTCCTTAATTCACTCACGCAATGTTCCTAGATAACTGGGTAAATTAATAACAAGATTCAAGTGCGCCCAGCGGGGCTTATATAAAGCAGATGGCAGTCAGTGGATGTTTGGAGATGAAATGGGTTTAGCCAGGAGATTGGGTTCTAGATGTAGGTTTTTAGGGGTTTGGAGCAGGGATTTTCCCAGATGTAGGCGTTAACTATGTTTCTGAAGCAGTGACCACAAGGGAAAATCCTTCTTGATGTTTCTCTCCTCCAGGTGGGTTATATGTAGTTTTGATGGAAGAAAGTGGTGGGATCTTAGTGGTCCCTGGGCTGCAGCTGGTTGAGGATGAAATTGGATACACCAAGCACCGGTAAGCTGGAGGTGGAGGCCTTACCTGGAGGCCTCACCTGGGCTCCCAGCTTCTCAAGTATTACCTAGATACTCAGCGGATTGATCTTGGAGCATGGGAGGAAATTGGGTGGCTAGTTAGCATGCAGAGAATAGACTGACCTGGTACCTTCTCTCCTGACTTAAGATGGGGCTTGATTCAGGTGCATTTCAAGGAACTGTGCTCATTGTCAGACTTTGAGGTTTTCTTTGTTACAGGAGTTCTTTTCATCTCACATCTCTAGGAAGTGGCCATTTTCCCCACCCCTGTCACTTGCTCTGGGGATGATTGGGGTTTTTCCAACAAACAGCAGAGTGTTCTTGCACAGTGTTTGAGAAATGCACAATCATCCCTGTTAAACACACCAGAAATTTTTCTTTTTTTTTTTTTTTTTGGTCTTTTTAGGGCCCCACCTGAGGCATATGGAAGTTCCCAGGCTAGGGGTCCAATCCGAGCTGTAGCTGCTGGCCTAAGCCAGAACCTCAGCGACGCCAGATCCTTAACCCATTGAGGTTTAAGGCCAGGGATCAAACCTGTGTCCTCATGGATGCTAGTTGGGTTCCTTAACCGCTGAGTCATGACGGGAACTCCCAGAAATCTTTCTTGCATGGGCACAAACTGGATAACCTTTAAAAAGGCCCTGAAGACTTCCTGGTTGCCCAGAATGACCTGGAAGCTTTTTCCTTGGTCACGTGCATGAGCATCG
This sequence comes from Phacochoerus africanus, assembly GCF_016906955.1. Taxonomy (NCBI): domain Eukaryota; kingdom Metazoa; phylum Chordata; class Mammalia; order Artiodactyla; family Suidae; genus Phacochoerus; species Phacochoerus africanus. Next base: position 53,229,421 of record NC_062548.1, on the reverse strand, counting down.
TTTGCTTGGGCTGGATGAGGCTGTGTCTGCAAGCCCCACATGCTTGTAACTGCCCAGGGTAGCCTGCTGGGTGCGCTGGGGTCAGAGGGCTGGAGACACATTCTCCCCCAAGAAGAATCAGGCTGAAGAGCTTTGCTGGAACTGTGGAGGGGGGCGGGGAGAGCAGTGGACCATGTTTGGGAAAGCTGGTAAAGGGAACTTTTTTCACCAATGAACTGGAAACTCCCCACCTCTCAACTCCGAGGCTTATGAAATTGGTTTTCTCATCTGGACGCATTGCAAATGGCGCTTCCACGTTGTTTCTCTTTCCTAAAGTGAGTGATAGAAACCCTTCGTGGCATGTTTTCAAAGGCTAAGAATGATATCGTAATGATAACGTTCAATGCTTGAGTTAAGGCCACTTCAAGGAGGTCAGAACAGCCTTTTAGTGGTTTCAAGCGTATGTAGACAAAACCTTTTATTTCTTTAGGCTAGTTCAGTAACAGTTTTAAAAATTGGATTATTTTTTTCTTTGACTGCTTTCCACGTTGGAGGTATCCCAAAGGATGTCTATTTCTGAAGGTATCATCAACATTAGCGGTCAAACCCTCCCCCTCCAACACACACACACACACACACACACACATTTGTCACAGTCCATCCTGTGCTTTCTTTGTATTCCTTTCTGTACCCAGATGCCCAGCAAATACTGATGGAACACAGGAATACTGAGTTCTGAGCCTGTCATGTTATTGAGGCTGGGGGGTTGAACTGAGCTGTAAATTCTGAGATCTCCAGAATACTCGTTCCCCTCTCTGCTCATAACCTTGGAGACATGGCCAAAGATTTTGTTCCTGGCACCTCCAGATGTTGGTAGCATCTGGTCTGGTGGCCTCTTTATTTGGTCAGTTCTCTGCCAGATGAATCTTTGGAGTCCTAAAGCTAAACCTAAAAAAAAAAAAAAAAAGAAAGAAAGAAAACAAAAAACAAACTCAACCGCATAACTTCCTGGTGGGTTGACTGAATATCTTACTTTTTCAGTAGGTTGTCGGTCTCTCCAGGTTAACCTGAACTGGAAACTCTGGATTAGCCTTGCCTGGGAATCCAGTCATTTAGAGCTAACTTCTTATCCCATTTGTATTTTTTAATCTTTTTAAGAAAAGAAGTTTCAGGTACACTCAATTGAAATACTGCTATTTTCCCTTTTGAGATAGTTTTGGAAAGTGAGAGGGTTTTGCTGGCCAGGGGGTAAATAAAGATCTGAAATGCCCAAGTCAGAGAAAAATGATAGATACAAATACCTATCTTGAATGGTAGTTTATAGTTTATCAATTGCTTTCCTAGCAGCCACCCTATTTAATATTAAAATAATGTGATGAAGGAGTTCCCACTGTTGCTCAGTGGGTTAAGGATCTGGCAGTGTCTCTGTGGCAGCAAGGGTTTGATCCCTGGCTGGATGCAGTGGGTTCAGGATCCTGCATGGCCACAGCTGTGGCTCCAATTCAGTCCCTGGCCTGGGAACTTCCATATGCTGTGGGAGTGGCCAGAAAAGAAAAATAAAATAATGTGATGAAATGGTCTCTGGCCCTTAGGTCTGTATGAGGAGACTGGAACCCAGAAACAGTGTGAGGGAGACAGGGCCCCTTCCCTGTCCAGCAGGAGCAGACACCCCTGGAAGGTGCTGGATGTGGGTGGGAGGCTGCAGACCTGCTGGCAGTGCACAGGCTGAGGGTGTGGGCCTCGTGGGTGCCCCCACCCCACTGCGGGGGAGCAGGGTCAGCATCTGAGGTGACCCCGGAGATGGCTCCCTTCCTGGCTTCAGTGTCTGAGCCCCATCACCCTGGACAGTCTCTGCCAGTTGAAAGGCAGTTGTTCTGTTGGGTGCGCATGTCTGATTGGGCTGTGCTAACGGATTCCACAGACTGGGCGGAAAAGGGGAGCTTATTTCTCGAAGGTCTGGAGGCTGGAAAGTGCAGATCCAGGTGCTGGCAGGTTGGGTTCTCGGTGAGTCTCTAGTCCTGGCCTTGAAGGCTGCCTTCCTGCTGTGTCCTCACAGGCTCAGATGCCCTCATCGGACTTGAATCTCCGCAAAGACTCCAGCTCCAGGCAGTCATGTGGGGGTTAGGGCTTCGGCGTGTGAGTGCTGGGGGCACTTCCGTTCATAACAGTGTGTAACTCTGTTCAAAACCAGGCTGATGATTTTTAGGACATCCTGTGGCTTCCTTCACCCCGATCTGGATCTGGTGTTTGATGACACCCTGCTGGGGTCCAGGGATGACAGCTCAGTGTTCCCCACCAAACTTGGACAAGGGGGAGGCAGGTGCTGGGGTCCAGATGCTTCAGAGTTGAGGGGAACCATTAGGAGAGAAGCAGTCTTGCCCAGTTCTGTTTGCAGACACTTCTGCTCAGCCGGTGTTGGCTCAGCTGCAGCACAGTTTGGGGATCAGGATCAAGATAAAATATGACATCTGCGGAATGTCTTGGATTTCGTATGAAAATGAGAGTGTTTCCTGGCCGTGGACAGAGCTGGGGGCAGGGAGCATCTGCTGGGGCTGCTGCTGTGACCCCGGGGGGTGGGGGACCAGGCTCCCCTTGATGGGTGTGGCCAGGTTGGTGGGTCCAGCCCTTGGGCTGCCTGTGTTTCTCTGGCCTAGGCCGGTTTGAGCTGTTCCAGGTGTGACCACAGCCCTCCAGCTGCAAACCTGTCTGTTCACGACTCAGTCATTCAGGTGAATCATCAACCTCCTGACGGTCATTTCCACCAAAAATGCCCCGAATGTCACCACCTGTCAGCCCCTCCCCCAAACCTGCCTGCCTTCTGGTTAATGTCTGCATCCTCAACCCACTAGTCACCCTGGACTCTCCCTCACCTCCCAAATCCCAGGTCATATTGTGTTTCCTCCAAGAGATCTCTTATATCTGAGCCCTGCTGTCCTTCTGTCCTGTGTCACATGGACTGGCGAACTGCCTTTCTGACCACACCTGCCTGCCCATCCTGCTCCCTGGTGGTCAGGCCTGGTCATGGTCAGTGTCCAAGTCCAGTGTGACCAGCGTGGGCTTGCACCCTGGGGCTGCTCGCTGCTTCCCCAACCTCTAGATATGGCCCCTCCCCAGTACCCAGAGCCACTGCTGTCACCTATGGCTACACGCCAAGTGGCAGCCTGCTACTGGTGACAACAGAGTCCCTTCATTTATCATCAGCTTTTTTTTTTTTTTTTGGTCTTTTTAGGGCCACATTCTTGCCATATAAAAGTTTCCAGGCTAGGGGTCTAATCAGAGCTACAGCTGGCGACCTACACCACAACAACAGCAACACAGGATCCGAGACATGTCTGCGATCTACACCCAAGCTCACGGCAACGCTGGATCTTTAACCCACTGAGCAGGGCCAGGGGTTGAACCTGTGCCCTCATGGATGCTAGTTGGGATCGTTATTGCTGAGTTACAACGGGGACTCCTCGTCAGCTTATTTTTTAGAGACTTCTATACTTTGGGGTGGATTCAGCGTTACCCTTGTCATAAAAGCATCATAACACACATACAGCTTTGTACCCCAGGACTGTGCCTGAGGCTTACGGAAGGAGAAGAGGCTGGTGCGGAAAATACTGTGTGTTTTAGTGTGGAGCGTGTCCTGCAGACACCCCTTGAAGAGATTGTCAGGAGCAGTGCTGTTCCTCTGAAATAGAACGCAAGCCGCAGATTGGGTTTTAAAGGTCTAGTAGCCACATTAGAGACATCAAAAACAAAAACAAACAAGAAGTGAAATTTTCCCAATATATTCTTTTACCCAGTAGAGCAAAAGTATTTTCATTTCCACGTATTCAACATGCAGCCTTATTAATGAGCTAATCCATATGCTTTTCTTTGCGTGACATCTTTGGAAGCTGGCATGTTTCTTACATTTGGGGGTTTGGGGGCCCATGAAGCTAGTGGCTCCATATTGGAGAGTATAGGTCTGTACTTTCATGACTTAAGCCTCTTTGAGTCTGTGTTTTCCTAAGTTGAGTTAGCTAAGAAGATACAGTGGAAACAACCTGAAATAATAATAGTGGTAATGATTATTCGTTACTGTGAAGGGTATAATCTCTAGTGATAAGGAATACTGTAATATTTCACGGACTCTAACAGTTTTAGAATGCTAAAGCCGGATTTAGTTACCTATAATTGGAATACTGGTACATGTTACAAATGTTTCAGAATGGGTTTTGAATTCTAGAGGTTAAATTGCCATGCAAAATAACTTTGGAGGCGGGTGTTAGTATTCAGTATATTTCTGATATATGTTAAGCATTTAATTTCTTAGAAGCACAGAAGGCAATATCATGTTTCTTTAGTGATCACTGGCCTCCAAGGGGATGCGCGGACATAGCGGCTTAGGCTGCCTCAAGTTGCAGGGCTGGCCAAGGGTGGATGTCGATTCCCACTCAAGCCTGCCTGACTTCTGACTGACTCTCTGCTCTCCACCCACTAAACCAGGCCACTGCCTCTTCATTAAGATGTATCTGAAAATGCATAAACAGAGCTGTAAACTTTTATTATGCTGTGAGATTTGAGGAGCATAATGGAAAGTCATGGATAGAGAGTGGAGCTGGGATGTCGTTCATTCTGGGGACCTCTTATCAGCCAAGCTGTGCAGCAGGCGCTGGACTTTGGAAGGATGGCAAGAACATGCCCCAGCTGCTCCTGGCGGGGGTGCCACGGGGGTCACAGAGGTACATCGGTGAGCACCACCTGCTTTGCTGCTTCTTGGCCCCAGCCCTCCTGTGCCACGGGCCAGCGGGCCCCATACGGGCACACCCCCTAGCTGGGCTGGGCATCAGTGTTCTCTGGAGGGCTCCTTCGAACCCAGGTGACTGGTCCCACCCCAGAGTGACTGCCGGTGGCAGGGAGTCCTGAGAATTTGCTTTTCTGATGAGTTCCCTGGTGATCTAGAGCCCTGGGAGGTGGCTGTTCCAAGGTCCCAGGGTGGTTGATGACATTGGCTGTCCTCGCTGGCAAGGCTGGTGCCAGACTCCCCTAAGCTGACCTTTCCCTTGTCAGAGGACCCTTGGGGCCCCCAAATCATCAGCACCCACCTCGAGGCAGACGGAACTGACATAGCACACTGTCGGGGAGACTTGTCTGTTTCCCGGGAACACGGGGGTCTCAGATGGGCTCCAGCGTGGGCGGGCTCCGAATGCACACGCTTAGATCTGCAGTCTAGCTGCTTCTCCTGCGGCCAGTTCTGCATGCAACATGCTCCAGGAGGGGTAGTGGCAAAGATTTATTTACTGAAACAAGCTTCCTAACTGTCCCGGCCTCAGTGGGGGCAGCCAGCTAGGGAGGAAGGTGAGGAGAGGAGGGACAATCAGGAGATGCTTGAAAGGCGCCAGCGGCCAGCTCAGTGCTCGGAGTCCCTCGGTGTCGACATCCATCTCCCTTAAAGGATGTGCCTCAGTTTCTATCCTCTGGGTTTTGGCTGAGTCTTTAAGGATGTCTGCATGTCAACAGATATTTTAATGATGTCACTGTGAGCCTGGCTCCAGAAGAGGAGAGTGGTTCTCTTTCCCTCTCTTCCAGCTGTGTTCAGTTTAAGGACAGTCACTTTAAAAGCTTGGGTCCCTGTTTTCAAGTCTGGGCATGTTGGGGGCAGGGAGACGTTGGGCTTGGTGATAAACAGCTCTCTTGTTGCTCTGAGTGATGGAAGCCAGCTCGGAGGCAGAGACTTAAACGGCGAGCTGCTCGAGTATATTTAAGAGACCATGAAATGATGAGGGATTCGGGGAGTTAACTTGAGAAAGAGTTTCAGGAAATTTGCTATCAGGGACTAGTGTATATTTTCATCACACTGCTTTTTTTGAGGAATGTATTTAGTAGCAGTATCTGGCCAGACAGATATAAAGACTTTTTTTTTTCCCTTTCTTTTGTTTCTTCTCTTTGTTTCAAGTCTGTGGGTGATTCCCCAACCCTGACCCTGTGTCTTAAGTCACCTGCCCTCATCACCCACCTTCGTCAAGGATGGTTTTCCTTTACGTGTTCAGTTACCGCCTCCTTTGAACCAGCCTGGCTTGTGTGTACAAGTTCCCCTCCCTCTATTAAGGCATCTCTGCTGCCTCATTTCCCTTCCTGGTGTCCTCCGTAGGTCTCTTTCATGTGGTTCAGGAGATAAAGCCCAGTGCTGACTCTGGGGAAGGGCTAACAGACCCTCGGCTGTTGTCGTTTTTCGTTTGGAAGGGTGCCTGGGTGGAGTGGATCACAGGTAAGAGCTCTGGTGTCGCATTGTTGCTGCTTCAACTTGACTGTGCCTTGCACCTGACCTGCTGAGCCAGATGGAAGGCGCTCCCTTCCCTGGGAAGGAGAGCTTCCCTTCCTGAATGTCTCAGGTCAGACAGGGTGCTGCCATCCGAGGAAGAGAATGTTTTCAACATACTGCATACCTGCAGAGTCCCATTCATTCCTGGATTTTCCTAGCTGATAGGTTTGGATGACAAAATAAAAGCAATTCACCTTTATTGATATTATTTTTATAATATTGTTATGTATGGGAGTTCCCTTTGTGGCCCAGTAGTAACGAACCCGACTAGGATCCATGAGGATGCGGGTTAAATCCCTGGCCTTGCTCAGTGGGTTAAGGATCTGGCATTGCCATGAGCCGTGGTGTAGGTTGCAGATGCTGCTAGGATCTGGCGTTGCTGTGGCTGTGTTGTAGGCTGGCAGCTGTAGCTCCCACTTGACCCCTTGTCTGGGAACCTCCATATGCTGTAGGTACAGCCCTAAAAAGCAAGAAAAAAGATTATTTATATTATATTTTATAAGCAGTTAAAAAAAAACCCTTTTCAAATGTAAATGTTAAAAAAAAGAAAAACCTTGAGACTTGACACTCTATGCTTGTATGGAAATTAGAGGTTCTCAGTTGGGGGCACTTCTGCCCCTCTGGATAATTGGCATCGTCCGGAGACATTGTCCAGTTGTCGTGACTGGGGAGCGAGCGTCCTGGTACCCAGTGGATGAAGACTGGGGATGCTGCTAAATCTTTTGCAATGCACAGGACAGTCCCCCCATCAGAGGGTTAACTGGCTGAAAACTCCGTGTTTCAGCTGTTTTCGTATAGGCGGATGTTGATCTGCTTTGCTTACATCTGCCCATGAGTGGCCCATGTCTTCTTTCACACAGTTGCCCTCTTGGAGATCATGTTTTTTTCTTTCATTTTTATAAACTTGGAAAATAATACCTATGTAGAAATCTAAACCCTATTTGTACATTTCCATAGTTAAATATATAAAGGAGAAACTTTATAAGTGATTTAGCTGTGGTTTATCTGTAATGCTGTTGTTGGTAAAGTATGGCCTGCACTGTTTTTAAAATTTTCTACTTCTGGGAAGTTCTCGTTGTGGCTCGGTGGAATCTAATCCAACTAGTATCCACGAGGATGCGGGTTCAATCCCTGGCCTCACTCAGTGGGTTAAGGATCCGGCATTGCCGTGAGCTGTGGTGTGGGTCACAGATGTGGCTTGGATCTGGCATGGCTGTGACTGTGGCTGTGGTGTAGGCTGGCAGCTGTAGGTCAGATTTGAACCCTAGCCTGGGAATTTCCATATGCCACAAGTGTGGCCCTAAAAAAGAAAAAAAAATTTTTTTTAATTTCTGCGTATTTGGACCATATAAATATGAAGTGCTGATTTTGTAGGAAGCATTTTGCTACCTGGCTGGACATAGATGATAATAACACATTTGGCTTAGAATGTCCACGAACAGAGACGTAATGGGGGGTCCCTTATCAGTTACTTTTAATACGTAATTGAATTTCATGGTTTGGTTTAATCAAACACATCTGTTTACATAGCTCAGCATCCTTACAATTGGTGCTTGTTTATAGAAAAAAAAAAATTGGGTTTTGTTGTTAGGAAAGTTGATAAGATTCTAGGCCCAGCCTGCTAATCTTTGAGCAGGTCACATCTGTTAGCTTTTGAGTGTTTTGAGTTCCTTCTTTGTGCAGTTCTAAAATAAACTCTTCAGGGGGAGAGAGAACAAAAATATCCCAAATTAGCCCTTAACCAGGGAAAAGGAAAGGGAAAATGATAATTTGGCTGTTCATCTCTGACTCCCGGCGTCTGGGGTGGAGGCAGGGCTGCCTGCTAGCTGGCCTGGATTAGATGTCCTGTCCACACTTCTTTTTTCTTTATAAGCAGCTCTTACTTGATAAAATCAGAGAAGCCTAGAAATTAAGAGGGCTGCCCATTAGGAGTTTCCTTGGTTTTATCTAGATCTGTTTTCTGTAAATCATTTCCTGTTGTGTTGCTCTTTTTTTTTTTTTTTTTAACTTGATTGCTTCTTATCTCCTCTTCCTGTTCTGTTACTAGGATAAACACCAAATCAGCACTTTGTACAAGTTCGAACTTCTCTTGGGGGAAGTGGTTAAAAACCCAGTCTTGTCTTTCCTTCACGTCCCATCCTCGTGCGGACAAAGACCTCTGAAAAATTAATAGCCACTCTTCAGACAGATTGGAGATTTTGTTATGTGCTATACAGAGTGTATATTTCTTTTTTTCCTTTTTTTGTCTTTTTAAGGCTGCCCCCATGGCATATGGAGGTTCCCAGGCTAGGAGTTGAATCAGAGGTGTAGCTGCCAGCCTACACCACAGCCACAGCAACTTGGGATTCGAGTTGCATCTGCGACCTACACCACAGCTCATGGCAACGCTGGATCCTTAACCCGCTGAGCGAGGCCAGGGATTGAACATGCGTCCTCATGGATGCTAGTCAGATTGGTTTCTTCTAAGCCACGGCGGGAACTCCAGAGTGTGTATTTCTAATTGTTCTGTGTGTGTCACTGTGTCATTGATTTCTTACAGTGGTAGAGGGAGCATGTGTTCTTACTCAGCCACTGGGGAGTGGAAGAGAGTGAGCAGCAAGGACTGGCTGCTGGGGTCCTGCTGGCAAGTGGCCAACGGCTGTGTGTCACGTGATGCCCCAGACCTGGAGCTGCAGGCACCGGGCTTCATTAGGGCTTTGTATGTGTGTCGTTGAAATATCCTCCTCCCTCAAAGTCAAACATTTGCCTAAATGCAGTACCTTCTTGATTTTTAATTATTATAGGTGCTGGATGAAGACAGCATCATCCTGAACTTCACTAATAGCTGGTCTTAAGTATGAAGTTGAGATGCCTGGCTTCCCCTGCGGAGGCAGGCATGTGTGCTTCTTCCCGCTTTCCCGAGCTGCTCAGCTCATTTCTAACTTCCCTCCACCTGTTTGGTCTCATGTGAAGCAGGGGCGCACATGCTTTTTATTCTATCTTTATTTTATTTATTTATTTATTTTCTTTATGGCCGCACTTGTGGCATATGGAGTTTCGCAGCATGTGGAGTTTCCCAGGCTAGGGGTCAAATTGGAGCTGTAGCCACTGGCCTACACCACAGCCACAGCAACTCGGGATCTGAGCTGAGTCTGCAACCTACAGTACAGCTCACAGCAACCTCCTTTAACTCACTGAGCGAGGCCAGGGATCGAACCTGCGTGCTCATGGGTGCTAGTCAGATTCATTTCTGATGAGCCGGGATGGGAACTCCTCTAATGCTTTTAAAGAACTTTTTCTTGCACTGCCTTTCTTGTCCAAACATTGCAGCTGTGTGGTTCCTTGTTCGAAAGGGTCTTCAAAGCAGAGAGGACAGTACAGGCTTGCATGGTGAAGTGAGGCTGCAGTCCCCTTTTGGTGAGTCTGGCTGGAGGACTGAAGGACCCTGATGTGGGGACGAAGCAAAAGCTGCCTTCTTTGTCCTGATCTGACCTGCAGAGCAGACTGTGCCCGTGTTTGTTGTCACTAAGTTGTCACCTCTTAATAGTTTGGAGTGCCAGCTCCAGGGAGGGGCACCCTAGGGGCTAGGGAGTTGCCCAGGTGCCCCAGACGGAGCCTGTTCTCGGGAAGCTTGGGAACCAGCCAGAATGATTTACAGGCTCACGGTCAACTCTTGTCTCAGTGATGAGGTATACAGAAGGGGTGCCCGTGCTTCGTGGGGAGGCCCTGTGGGACATGCAGGGATAAGCATGGAAGGTCCCCAAGGTCAGGTGGAATTCACATACGCCACAGAGAGCAAGAGCATTCTCTTCAAGATCCTCAGAAAGTCTTGTGTCAGGCAGCCCAGGGATCGTGGGCTGCCCGCTGAGCAGGGATGGCCCTGCAGGTCCTGGCTGAAGGTCTGTTGCGCTGTTTTCCAGGGCCTGCCCGAGGCCACGCTGTTGGTTCGCTTAGGCTGAACACATGGTTTTGGGGTCAACTACTCCATAATTTTCAGATTATATAAACTCTGCTTTCATGTGTTTATTTGCTTAAGACTTTTAGATCTTAAACAATAGCAAAACTGCTTGCGCTTTTAATAGAATGCTGGTGTCAAGTAGCCCACTGATATTTCTGATTCCCTTGTTTTTAATCGCTAATGGGGTAAATGCATTATGCCAGTCCATTTTTCAATCGTAGTGTAGTTGATTTATGGCAAAGTGATTCAGTTGTACATGTATATACATTCTTTTTTATTCTTTTCCATTACGGTTTATCTCAGTGTATTGAATATAATTCTGTGTGCTATATATATAGCAGGACTTTGTTGTTATGCCATTACATTTAAAAAAAATTTTTTTATTATAGTTGATTTACAATGTTCTATCAATTTCTGCTCTACAGCAAAGTGACCCAGTTATTTATATATATATATATATATATATATATATATATACACACACACATTCTTTTGCTCATATTATCTTCCATCATATTCATTCCATCACAAGTGGTTGGATATAGTTCCCTGTGCTATACAGCAGGACCTCATTACTTATCCACTCCAAATGCAATAGTTTGCATCTGCTAACCGCAGACTCTCAGTCCATCCCACTCCCTCCCCCTTGGCAACCATGAGTCTGTTCTCCATGTCCATAAGTTTGTTTCTTTTCTGTAGCTAGGTTCATTTCTGCCCTATATTAAATTCCAGATATAAGTGATATCATATGGTATTTGTCTTTCTCTTTCTGACTTACTTCACTTAGTATGAGAGTCTCTGATTCCATCCATGTTGCTGTAAATGGCATTATTTTGTTCTTTTTTATGGCGGAGTAGTGTTCCATTGTGTATATATACCACATCTTTTTAATCTGTTCATCTGCCGTTGGACATTTAGGTTGTTTCCATGTCTTGGCTATTGTGAATAGTGCTGCAGTGAACACAGGGGTCCATGTATCTTTTTCTTTTTTTTTTTTTTGTCTTTTTGCCTTTTCTAGCGCCGCTCCCATGGCATATGGAGATTCCCAGGCTAGGAGTCTAATTGGAGCTGTAGCCGCCGGCCTACACCAGAGCCACAGCAACGTGGGATCTGAGCTGCATCTGCCACCTACACCACAGCTCACGGCAACGCCGGATCCTTAACCCACTGAGCAAGGCCAGGGATTGAACTTAATGGGAACTTCATGGTTCCTAGTCATATTCATTAACCACTGAGCCACGGTGGGAACTCCGCGTGTATCTTTTTCAATGATAGTTTTGTCTGGTTATATGCCCAGGAGTGGGATTGCTGGGTCATATGATAGTTCTATGTTTAGTTTTCTGAGGACCCTCCATACTGTTTTCCATAGTGGTTGTACCGATTTACATTCCCACCAACAGTGAAGGAGGGTTTCCTTTTCTCCACACCCTCTCCAGCATTTGTTATTTGTAGACTCACTAATGATGGCCATTCTGACTGGTGTGAGGTGGTACCTCATTGTAATTTTGATTTGCATTTCTCTAATAATTAGCAATACTGAGCATTTTTTCATGTGCCTGTTGGCCATCTTTGTATCTTCTTTGGAGAAATTTCTCTTCAGGTCTTCTGCCCATTTTTCCATTGGGTTGTTTGTTTTTTTGCCTTTGAGATATATGAGTTGTTTGTATATTTTGGAAATTAAGCCCTTGCCAGTTGCATCATTTGAAACTATTTTCTCCCATTCGTAGGTTGTTTCTCTCTCCTGTCTCTTTTTTTAATGGTTTCCTTTACTATGCAAAAGCTTATAAGTTTGATTAAGTCCCATTGGTTTATTTTTGTTTTTATTGCCTTGGAAGACTGACCTAAGAAAACATTTGTATGGTTGATGTCAGAGAATGTTTTGTCTATATTCTCTTGTAGGAGTTCAGTGGTGTCATGTCTTATAGTTAAGTCTTTAAGCCATGTTGAGTTTATTTTTGTGCAGTGTTTTATGCCATTACGTTTTATCTAGGAAAGATTTATTTAGTCAAATTACTGCTCGTCCTGGATTAGTAATGAATATTATAAAATCAGTCCTATTCAGACATTTTGCAGGTTTATTTTTTCATCCTGTTTTTTAGTCTAGTTCCAAATGTTTCCTTTAGTTTGTTTACTTTGAAACATAAACTTTTTAAAAATTTTTCATATTTTTGTCTTTTTAGGGTCGCACATGCAGCACATGGAGGTTCCTAGGCTAGGGGCTGAATCAGAGCTGCAGCTGCCAGCCTACACCGCAGCAACAACAATTAACCCCAAACTCCCAGTCCATCCCACTTCCTCCCTCTCCTTGGCAACTACAAGGCCAGATCTGAGCCTACACCACAGCTCATGGCAACACTGGATACTTAACCCACTGAGCAAGGCCAGGGGTCGAACCTGTGTCCTCATGGATGCTAGGTAGATTCGTTTCCACTGAGCCACAGTGGGAACTCCCATAAACTGTGTTTTTACTCCATTACAGATGTTACTTTTTGTATTTTTCAAATGCCATGTTTTGAGTTGTTGACCTCTGCTTAATCCAGTACCCAGCTCATTGTGCCATTTTGACAGCAAGTTGGTGGACCAGTTTGGGCGGTTTCTCTTTGGCATCCAAAAATAATTTGATGCTAGCATTCAAAACAGTTCAGATCGCACTGACTTGACTTCTGTTTCACACTGAACCAGTTGTCAGTTCCTTTAACTTTGGATGATGTGGATTCGTGTAACATCGCTTTTGTGATGTATACTGTAATTGATTTGTGATACGCTGTAATTCATGCTTAGTGTTTAAATGAACTTCATTTGAGAATAATGAGAATTTAATTTGAGATAGGAGTTTTGTGTTGTAATTTTAAAGATTGATTGGAATACATTGATTCCTGGCTCTCAGGGATCTTAATAGGAGAAAATTTAATGCATGCTAAATGGTTGTTTTGGGTCTTATTCAAGGGAGTGAAAAAAAAATTTTTTTTTTTTTTTTACAAACTCATGTAGTATATTTATTGAGTTACGTGTGTAGATCCACGTATTGTGTTCTCTGAAGAAATTGTACTGTTTCAGCTATATTCTGTTATGTTACGCTCATAGTAAGTGTTTATCATTTTGTTATGTACAGTTTTTTTTCTAACTTTTCAAAGTACAGTTGATGATGTTTGAAAGGCATTCATGTCATGCTTTTGATATGTGTATTTATACATAGTATGTGTAGTATATGTCTATTTTGTTTTTCTTTTAGGGCCACACCTCTAGCATATGGAAGTTCCCAGGCTAGGGGTCGAATTGGAGCTGCAACTGCTGGCCTACACCAGAGCCACAGCAACGTGGGATCCAAGCCGCCTCTGCAACCTACACCACAGCTCACGGCAATGCCAGATCCCCCACCCACTGAGCAAGGCCAGGGATCAGACCCGAGTTCTCATGGATGCTGGTCAGATTCGTTTCCTTTTTTTTTTTTTGCCTTTTCTAGGGCTGCTCCCGCAGCATATGGAGGTTCCCAGGCTAGGGGTCCAATCAGAGCTGTAGCCACCGGCCTACACCACAGCCACAGCAATGTGGGATCCGAGCCGCATCTGCAACCTACACCACAGCCCATGGCAACACCGGATCCTTAACCCATGGAGTGAGGCCAGGGATTGAACCCACAACCTCATGGTTCCTAGTTGAATTCATATATATCTATTTTTAAATAAACCTTTTAGAATTGTCTTAGAGTTATAGAAAAATTCCAGAGATAGTGCAGAGAACTTGTATACTGGGTCTGGGCTGCGTGGGAGTGGGCTTAGAAGCTGGCTTGGGAGGGCCGGCCCCGGGGTAGGGTGGAGGGGGTCTTTTCTCTAGAGGGGAAGGGGTAGCTGGACTTTCTCTTGGGTACAGAGAGAAGGTCAGGGTTAAAGCCGTAGCCTAACTCACTTTCCTTTTTTTTTTGGTCTTTTTTTGCCTTTTGTACGGCCGCTCCCACGGCACATGGAGGTTCCCAGGCTAGGGGTCTAATCGGAGCTGTAGCTACTGGCCTGCGCCAGAGCCACAGCAGCGAGGGATCCAAGCCGCATCTGCGACCTACACCACAGCTCATGGCAACACCACATCCTTAACCCACTGAGCAAGGCCAGGGATCGAACCCGCAACGTCATGGTTCCTAGTCGGGTTCGTTAACCACTGAGCCACGACGGGAACTCCGATCTAGTTCTTTATATATTCGAGATACCAGCTTGTTGTCTGAGGTTAACCACTGCGCCACAACGGGAACTCCTCACTTTCCTATTTATACCTCCCCTCTCCCCAGTGATGGTGTGATTCCATGGGGGCCCTTTGCAAGGCCGCCTGGAGACACCCTCCCCAAAGCTACCTAGATGAGCTTCAGTTGTATCCATTCCCATAAATTTAATTTGCCTTAGTGCATTTTGTTTATGAAAATTGCCTGCATGTCAACATCTACAGTGGCTTCTTTGAACATTATTTTCTTGCCAGCCAGGCCTTTGTGTTAAAGTATAATTTATCATTTTTGTCCTGACCTGTGGGTTTCCAATAATTTTTTAGAAATTTTTTCTGGAGTTCCCGTTGTGTCTCAGGGGAAACAAATCTAACTAGCATCCATGAGGAGGCAGGTTCGATCCCTGGCCTCGCTCAGTGGGTTAAGGATCCTGCATTGCCATTGAGCTGTGGTGTAGGCCGGCAGCTGTAGCTCTGATTTGACCCCTAGCCTGGAAACTTCCATATGCCACATGAATGGCCCTAAAAAAAAAAACAAAGCAAGAAAGAAATCTTCTTCTCAATTTTTGTTTTGCCAGAGGTTGTTGATGTGAGTTTTTGTGTCTGTGTATAGCAGAATCATGACCTGAAAGCAAGCACTGCAGCTTTCCTGGGAAACATTTAAGGACAGTATTTTTGGAATTTGCTGGGCTTGGGTTTTTATGACCAGTTGGCTGGAAGCATCATTCCCAGTGTAAGAGCAGCGCTAAACACCGTGATCTCTTAAGCGTCCTCCCCATGCTCCCTGGGAGAGGCCTTGCTAGAGGAAATGTGGTGGCAAAAACGTGGCAGCACGTGGGCAGCAAAGCATCAAACCAGGGGCTGGTCCATCCCAGGCTCTTGGGTCCACAGGTGTTCCTGTTACAGCATCAAAGAGCCCTCTGCTGAGGGGTCCCTTCTGCGGCTCCTGGAAGCTGGAGTCTAGAATCTGGAAGCTGGAGCCGGTCTGAGTCTGAAATCTAGGCATTTGTGGAATCTGATGGTTCATGACATCGTGTGAAGGTCTGAGTTGTTCCCCAAAGTTGGTCCTTAAGCCAGGGGCCCTGCCAGGAGAGGATGGGCTTCAGGGAGTCTGTGACCTGGGGGTGAAAAACATAATTTTTTTTTTTCTTTTTACAGCCGTACCTGTGGCATATGGAAATTACTGGGTCAAATTGCAGCTGCAAGCCTACATCACAGCCACAGCAACACCAAACCCAGGCCGGCACCTGTGACCTACATCACAGCTTGCAGCAATGGTGTAGGATCCTTAACACACTGAGCGAGGCCAGGGATTGAACCCACATCCTCATGGACACTCTATCAGGTCTTTAACCTCATGAGCCACAATGGGAACCCCCAAACCACAACTTTTTTTGGCCACACCTGCAGCACATGGAGTTCCTAGGCTAGGGGTCGAATCGGAGCTACATCTACTGGCTACACCACAGCCACAGCAACACGGGATCTGAGCCATGTCTGCAACCTACACCACAACTCTCAGCAACCCAAATCCTTAACCCACTGATCGAGGCCAGGGATCGAACTCACATTGTCAGTTGGGTTTGTAACCTGGTGAGCCACAACAGGAACTCCCAAACCATACATTTTTATCTTTACTAGCTGTTAACTGAAATAGTGTTTATTTCCATTGGTAAGGTAGGCAGGACAACTCGTGACATTCTCAGCCATCAGACATTCTTGGCCATTAGAGAAATGATCAGGCTCTCCTAGGACATAGCAGTGGTTGCAGGTGGGTTAGAATTTGGCTTACTCTCACTTTCCTTTGAAATTAGGGTGATTGTTAGATCTGCTAAAAAACCCTCTTGGTTAGCATATTAACGAACATATGTTATTGCATCTCAAATTCGTCTTTTAAATAATAATTTTCATATTGCATTTTAATCCAATTGCCTAAAACAAAAACCATTTAAAAGCATCCTGAAGAGGCGTCCCTGGGTCTCCCCTGCTGACATGGGGAGGGGATGCATGGCACGGAGACTGGGTGCTGTCACATCTGATGATAGAGCTGCTGGGAGCCAGGCTTCGGGCCAGAAATGGTCCACGCAGGCGCCGCAGGAAGTAATTTAATTCTGCTGCCTCGCAGAACTTTGCAGTCATGCAGTGGTGACGAAACATCCCCCAAGTGCCTAGAATAAAATCTGTTGTCTGGAAGAAAGCTCTAAGAACAATTTTATTTAAATTGGATAAAAGCGTAAGCATTATTTTTGTAAATTTAATTAATTAAACGGTCACCATGGGGAACCATACACATCAGTTTATTATCTAAAAAACACTAATGTAAACAGTGTTCTGGGATTTGTGACTCTTTAATATTTTAGTGATGGGTTTAGGTTGTGGATTCGGTACAGGGGTTTGTAATAATGTTGAGTATCAGAAAAGTGTCAGTGACATTTAAACATCTCTTGCATAAAGGAGCTTGATTTTTTTGGCTCTCGGGTGTCACAGCAAAATGCCCCCTGGAGTTTTGGGACTGCATCTTTAACTGAAAGATGGTATAAAATAATAGTTTAGAAAAAGCATTGGTGCAGGGAGCTATAAATACCAGCTGCTAGAACTGCCCTTCAGGTGATGGCCGTGGGGGAGGAGCAGTCCTCTAGTATGGACTTGGCTGGAATAGTCGTGATGTTTACCTAATGTCTCAACTGCGACATCTGATCTGCTCTTCACTGCGCCCCTGCAGCTGCCTTATTCCCGTGGAAACAACCTATTGCCAGCAAAATCTACATTCAAGGAGCTCCCGCTGTGGTGCAGCAGGTTAAGGAGGTGGTGTAGCCACAGCTATAGCATAGGTCACAGCTGCGGCTCGGATTTCATCCCTGGCCCAGAAACTTCCAAATGCCCCAGGTGTGGCCAAAACAAAACAAAAAACAAAACAGACAAACAAAAAAAAAAACAACCAACCTGTGGTTCCAGTGTCGGCACAACATTGCTCCCCAGCTCTGGGGTTTCCCTTCCACAGAGGCTGAATAATCCAACTCACACTTGCTCACACCTTCCCAGGTGCCCAGGATTGTCGGGCTTTTGACTGCTGGGTAAAAAGATCTGAAAGTGCACACCAAACACACGACCTGGCTTCCAGAAACTTCTCTTTTCTGGCACTGTTCTTTGTGTCTTTTTTGGTGGAGTTTCTTTCAGTGATACAGGCAGCCTGCTAATGAACACTTAGAGATAGTATTTAAAAAGGCAAACAGGGAGTTCCTGTTGTGGCGCAGCAGAAATGAATCTGACTGGGAACCATGAGGTCGAAGGTTCGATCCCTGGCCTCGCTCCGTGGGTTAAGGCTCCAGTATTGCCGTGAGCTGTGGTATAGGTCACAGACATGGCTTGGATCTGGCGTTGCTGTGGCTGTGGTGCAGGCCAGTAGCTGTAGCTCCGATTCGACCCCTACCCTGGGAACTTCCATATGCCACAAGGTGTGGCCCTAAAAAGCAAAAAGACAAAAGGAAAACTCCTCCTGTAATCTTATCATGGATAAAGAGCAACTCTTCATGTTTGTAATTAGTCCTTGCACGTATATGTAGCCATTTGTACCGTTTCAGACTCTTCTAACCCGAGCACGTCCCCACCTTATTAGCTTTGTGATGTTTTCATGTTGCTCCATTGCTGCTGCTGACTTGCTCATTCAGCTCTTGTTCCAGTCGGTGAGGTACCTGTGTGTGCCTTTGGTATTTCTTTTCTTCTGCTAAATCGTCAGCGAGAGGTGGCAGAGCTGAGTGGGTGGGTGCCTGTGCTTCTCATACACCTGCCTTAACGCCCTTCTAAGAGGCCGCGCTGGTTCTCAGGGATGTGCAAGTGTCAGTTTCACCCAGAGTGTAAGGACCCTCCGTGCAGGCCTTTGGGAGCCATGTGGCTAAAGGACCTCATCTCATGGAGCAGGGCCAGGCTGGGCCCTGTGGCCAGGCTTGGAGCTTACTTTCTGGTGGGTGACCATTCTCTTTTTTTGCCTTTTTTTTTTTTTAAAGGGCTGCACTGCGGCATGTAGAGTTTCCCAGACTAGGGGTTGAACTGGAACTGCAGCTGCTGGCCTACACCACAGCAGCGCAGGATCCGAGCCATGCCTGTGACCTATAGCACAGATCACAACAACGCGGGATGCC
The DNA here is from genome assembly GCF_016906955.1 of Phacochoerus africanus. Lineage (NCBI taxonomy): Eukaryota > Metazoa > Chordata > Mammalia > Artiodactyla > Suidae > Phacochoerus > Phacochoerus africanus. The sequence goes on along the minus strand of NC_062548.1, from coordinate 53,210,868 downwards.
CAACCCACTGAACGGGGCCAGGGATCGAACCTGCAACCTCATGGTTACTGGTCGGATTCCCTTGTGCTCTGCCACAACAGGAACTCCAGGGTGGCCATTCTTAAGGGACTCTGTGACAGCATCTGAGCATCTGGAGTGTCCTGAGCATGTTGTCTCTTTGAGGATGAATTTAGTTTCTTGGCTTTTGCTTTTGTTTGTTTGGTTTTTTTTTTTTTTTGGTTTTTTTGTGGCCACACCCATGGCATATGGAAGTTTCTGGTCCAGGGACCAAATCTGAGCTGCAGCTGTGACCTATGCCATACCTGCGGCCACACCAAATCCTTAACCTGCTGCACCACAGTGGGAACTCCTTGAATGTAGTTATCACTGGTAACAGATTGTTCTTTGGAGCTTTGTTTGGGACACAAAGGGGGATATGCAGATGGATTAGCCTGGTTTTGGTCACTGGCCAAGTGAGACGGAAGTGATGGGACACCTCGTGTTTTAAAGAGTAATTTGGGGAGTTCCCGTCATGGTGCAGCCGAAACAAATCTGACTAGGAACCATGAGGTTGCAGGTTTGATCCCTGGCTTTGCTCAGTGGGTTAAGGATCCAGCGTTGCCATGAGCTGTGGTGTAGGTCGCAGATGGGGCTTGGATCTGGCGTGGCTGTGGCTGTGGGGTAGGCCAGCAGCTGTAGCTCTGATTGGACCCCTAGCCTGGGAACTTCCATATGCCTTGGGTGCAGCCCTAAAAAGCAAAAATAAATAAATAATAAAGAGTAACCTGATCTTGAAGGGTGTTTTGGGAAAGAGTTGCAAGTATTTTTAGTATGTTTGCCACGCCTAGGAGAAGCAGATGGGAGGGTGTGAGGCTCTGTCCGTGTGAGCTCATGGTTGTCCAATAACAAATCTAGGGGCATTCCCATCGTGGCTCAGCAGTTAATGAACCCGACGAGTATCCATGAGGATGACAAGTATCCCTGAAGATATGGGTTTGATCCCTGGCCCTGCTCAGTGGGTTAAGGATCCAGTATTGCTGTGAGCTATGGTGTAGGTCACAGACATGGCTCGGATCCCGTGTGGCTGTGGTGTAGGCCAGCGGCTACAGTTCAGATTTGACTCCTAGCCTGGGAACCTCCATATGCTGCAGATGTGGCCCTAAAATAGCAAAAAAAAAAAAAAAAAAAATGTAGGGCCCAGGTGAGCTGTGCAGACCTGGATCGCACACCTGCATGGTCTGAAGCTTCCGTTTGCGGTATTTGTTACCTGGTTGAAGGTGACTGGTGGCGTCGAGGCCTGACTGTTCTCACGGTCCCTCGGTTCCCTGTGCTCCCAGCCAAGCAGCCCCTTGAAATTGCAGCCCAGGTTTCTGTGGATCTGGACAAAAGAGAGATCACAGTGATTTCCCAAGAAAGTGGAAGACTGAAGGGGGGCTGTAGGGGAGGAGAGCAGGTGCAGGACGTCCAGGGGGGCTGGGGGTGCGGGCACCTCCTCCAGCTGGGAAGTGTCTGCCTGCAGGGGTCTGGGGGCCACAGGGATGTGGGCAGACCTGGCGGTTTCTTTCTCCCTCTCCCTGGTCCAGGGCTCCTTCTCTAGTGCTGAGTCCCTGGGGGTTTATGCACCGGCCCCTCCAGGGTGGTCTAGGCAGAGAAGCCAGTGGGCCGGTGTCCCTGGTGCATCACCTGGTCCCCTCGGCCAGTCCCCACATCTCCCTTCATTGGCCTTCCGCCTGCCTCTTGGAACTGTGGGTTTTTCCCCCAAACCATTTCCATCTGTAGTGAACCTTACATGCATGAGTCAATACTTTTTAAGTTTTCAAGTTAGTTGCATAACTAACCGGAGCCTTCTTGCTCCTTTTCCTCATTGTGCCATGAGGGTTGGTCAGAGGTGACAGAAGGCTGGCATGGGTCTCAAAGAGCACCTGGCAGCTGAGTACAGCTGCTCCCACCTGGCGCAGAGCCAGGTGCGTGACGGCCACATGTGAAGCCAGCCAGGCCAGGACACATGTGGAACCCTGGTGGGTGCCCCTCCTTCTGCTGAGGCAGGGCCCCTGACTAGGAGGCCTCCTTATCCCCCCTCCAGTCCTTAGGTGTCCATTTCAATTTTATTTTTGTCACACGCCTCATCCACATGGTACTGAGTGTAATGGGCTGCGAACTTTCTATCTCTAGTGACAACACCTAAATGGCCTGCCTGTGGTGCCTCGTGCAAGTGGAGGCGCCTGACACTAAGTTGCCTCGCAGAATCTCGTGTCCTCAGGCTGGCCTTGTTTCAACGATACCCTGATGAGTTTCGTGAAAAGCATCCTTTATGAATGTGGTGCTTTGGTGCACTGACCTTGGGAGCCTGCATATCTGTGTCTTCTCACAGTGTTGTTACAAAATAACATTCAACTGAGTAACTGTTAAAGATTTCGTTGACTTTATCTGGCAGATCTGTGAGTCCCTCAGAAGAGGGAGAGGAGCTTGGAGGAGCTGAATAGAATGAAAGACTTTTATGGCAGGTGGGAACAGGAACAAGGAAGTTACACTGGATGAAGTAGGGTGGTGACTACAGGGTCACTTTCTGTAGGGGACGGGGTGGCAGGGGTTGACCAGGCAGGGGGCCTGATTATTGCTGGTCAGGCCATTCCTGAGCCACTGCATTGAGATTCCATTTCTGGGAGAGCAAAACTATAATTAAGTCTTGGTTAGTTGATGTGGGGCTTAGCGTGAGTGACTCCATTTGGGGTTGTGGTCTTGTTCTTAACAGCCTAGAGTGGGGCTTGGCAAACTCTGGCCTGAGGGCCAAATCCCCCTGCTTCCCTCCTCCATTCCCAGCCCCAGCCTGAGACGCTTTATGGGAAGCAGGCCTGGCCCCTTGACATGGTTGCCCTCCTGGTATGGGGCAGAGCTGATCATGGCTTCAGAACTTGGCTCGCGAAGCTTGAGATAGTATCTGGCCCTTTTCTAGAAAAAGCCTGCTGGCCCTGGTTGAAGGGAGGAATGGGGTGAAGGTCCTTGCTCTGTCACTGTGCTGGCACTGAGGGGTTGGGGGGAAACTGCCCCCCCCACCCCTGCCCTGCAAACCTGGGTGCTTTTGGGCACATGGCCCACGCTTGGTACATCTGGGCTCTTTCCACTGTGCCCATTCGGGAGTCACCTTCTTTCTATGTGTACACCTTGGAGATGCAGAGAAGGTTGCAGCCCCTGAATTTTCAGAAATGAAGGCCTAAAACAGCATAGCTCACTTGAGCTGTAATAGAAGCCACTGATGTGAGCTGAATAGGGAGCTTTAAATGTCCTGGTCTCCCCATGAAGAGAGAGAGATGAAATTAATTTTAGTAAAGGGTTTATTTAGCCGCATGTCATTTCTCCATCTGGCAAATGACCAGTGAGATATCGGGATCTTAAATTTGTCCCTTTTTCTCACGTGCCTGTCCCTGGGTTCAGGTGTGTCCTCAGCACAGGACACAGCTGGATCAGCTGTCCCAGAGCGCTCAGTAGCTGTGTGTGGCCAGAGGCTAGGGACTGGTCCAGTCGCTGATTCTCCGACCCCAGCGGTGTGTGCTGTGGTTCAGCTGGATTCCGACACCAGCTCCTTGGGGTTGGTGAGACGCCAAGGGCCAAGGGCCAAGGGCCTAGACTTGCCACGTCAGACGCGAGCCCTGAGCCCTGACCCTCCTGTACTGTGACCAGCTGGCTGTAAATTGCGGGAGTTCTCGTGACCCTTCCCCTGTTAGGTTTGATAATTTGCCGTGATGACTCACAGAATCAGGAAAATGCTTTCTACAACCATTGATTATCAAGAATACAGCTCAGGAACCACCAGAGGGGAGAGGAGCCCAGAGCGGGGATGTGGCACCTCCTGGAGACCCTCCGCGAACGCATCACCCTCCTATCGCATCAGAGTGTTTATCAGCCCCGAGGCTTCTGGAATCTTGTTCTGGAGTTTTTCTGACCCGCTCTCCAGCCCGCTGGCTCCCTCGCCCTGGTGACTGGGGGTAGCCCTGCAATCTTTTCTGGCCGCATCTTGAAGCTGCAGCCATGCCGCAACCTGAGCATCCGCTTGGATGAGCGCTGAGGGGCTGGGTACCAGGAATAGCTTCCACCGCTGGGGAAACTGCAAGGGTTCTGGAGCCATGTGGGGGACTGGGGACCAGGACAGCCTTTCCTCCTGCTCCATGGGCCACGCCCCCCTCTAGAACCTCCCCTTCCCCTGCCAAACAGCTGGCAAGTGATTCTTTGCCGTTCTTCTCTACCCTCTGGTGGTGCTCACTTTGCTGCTCACTCCCCCAGTTCCTGGTTCTCCGAAGCAAAAGGAGGAAAGATAGAGCCCCATTTCTCAGGAAGCTCAGAGGGACAAAGTGGGTGAGGAGAGCACCAAGATTGCGACTCTGCTGGTAATAACTTAGGGACGAGGAGTTCGATAAGCATCTGTGGCTGCAGGTTTTCTGAGAACTGGGAGACGCCTGAAGCCACAGGACCAGCCCCTGCGTGTGGAAGCGGGGGAGTGGATTAGACCTGGGCCCCGGCAGCTCCCACCTGCCGGGACTCGGAGCCCAGCCCTTCCCTGGCCTGGAACGTGTTCTCACCGAGGCCTTGCCAGTAAAACTGGTTTAGGAGGAAAACCCGAGAAAAGCTGGGATTTTTATCTCCCACGTAGGCTTTCTTCCTGGTAAGATGTTTCTGCATTCTGAAGTTTCCTTTTTAGCTTTCTCTTGTCATCTTACATCTAGGATTCTGGCACCACAGTCCCTGGTTCAGAGCTGGGTGGACCAGGAGGTCTGTATCTCAGCCTGGTCACCTTGCCTCTCGAGGCCTCAGTTGCCTTCACTGGAAAAATGGGTTGTTGTGAAGATGAAAATGAGAAATGCGTAAGTCCAGGAGCTGTGTGAGTGGGCATGGTTGCTAAAGGAATTTCTAAGCCTCAGAATGCTGAAAAATGTAATATTTTCCAACCTGGCCGACTTGAAGTTCTTTAAGCTTCAGGGGCATGATGGAAATTCTGTTGTTGTGACTTCAGTTAGAAGCAGACTTGGGACGAAGTTCTATCTAATGTTGAAGATCTTTAAAAGGTGGTATTTGTATCTGGCTTTTATCTTTGAGAAGTATAGCTACACCAGGGATACATACGGTGTTTTTGTACAGCTAAGGAGTGCTGAAAGTTACTGTCAAATGTATGTGTATGGTCAAAAAAGTCACATTTAAAATAATTTCCTTGGGAGAGGAGTTTCCGTCGTGGTGCAGCTGAAATGAATCTGACTAGGAACCATGAGGTTGCAGGTTTGATCCCTGGCCTCGCTCTCTCACTGGGTTAAGGATCCAGCATTGCTGTGAGCTGTGGTGTAGGTTGCTGATGCGGCTTGGATCCTGTGTTGCTGTGGCTGTGGTGCAGGCAGACGGCTACAGCTCCAATTCGACCCCTGGCCTGGGAACCTCCATATGCTGTGACTGTGGCCCTAAATAGCAAAGTAAATCAATCAATCAATAATTTCCTTGGTATAGAATGGTATACAGTATCTGTCATTTCCAAAGGGTATGTTCCAGGAACACAGGCCACTGACCTGTAAAGGGAGAGGGGCCTGCTATAGAGTTTGAGTCATGTGTTAAGTCACAGGAGGCTGCATGCCTAGGATATATAATATGGACGTGGCTATTTAGTGGTCCAAGTTATTTTTTATCATTTTACACTCAAACGTCAAGAAAAATACTCTTGAAAAAGTTTATTATTATTATTATTATTATTATTATTATTATTATTATTAAGGCCGCATCTTTGGCATAGGGGTCAAATCAGAGCTACAGCTGCCGGCCTACACCACAACCACAGCCATGGGGGATCCGAGCCACGTCTGCGACCTACACCACAGCTCATGGCAACGCCAGATCCTTAACCCACTGAGTGAGGCCAGGGATCAGATCCGCTTCCTCATGGATGCTAGTCAGGCTCATTCCCACTGAGCCACAACAGGAGCTCCAGCCTTTTTATTATTTCAGATATTTGAGAAAGTCATTTTGGGGAAGTAAGCTATCGTGCATTAAATGGTTTTTCAGATGGCTCTTAATTTCAGTGTTTAGGTTGATGGGTCTACTGTTCATATTACTGCTTTTGTCCTCTTTCATCTGATTCATTTTCACTTTATAGTAAGAAACTTGGAAACTAAGCTATATTTTGGACAGATAGTTCCAGAGTTGTTTTCCATTCTTTCTCGTCATCTGGCTTGGGTGAAAACTAATGTTATTTTCTTGCGACTAAAGGATAACTTTCTAAAAGCTGATATTTCTTATATCGAGGCTCCAGCAGCTATAACAGATTCTCCAGACCAGGGGACCTAAACAACAGACCTTTATTTCTCATGGCCCTGGAGGCTGGAAGCCCGAGATTAAGGGAACATCTGATTCAGTTCCTGGTGGGAGCCGCTTCCTGGCTTGAAAACGCTGCCTCCTTGCTGGGCTGGAGGGAGGGCCCTGGCCTCTTCCTCTAAGGACCTGTATCCCTCAGGAGGCCCACTCTTGTGACCTCATCGAGACTTAGAATCACCTCCCAAAGGCCTCACCTCAATGCCAGTTTTCAATGTATAAATTTTGGGTGCGGAGAGAAACATTGTTATAATAGGAGCTATAGAGCCTCGCTCCACAAACCTTCCTAGAAAAGGCCTGTGCTCTGGCTTAATGCAGCTGGCATGCCGCTGTTCCGAAGTGATTTTGTTTTCTGGAGTGAAAACCCCTCTGGGGTCAGGCCCGCAGGCCCGCCCGCCCTCCGCTCTGGCTCTTCCTGCAGCAGAAGTCCCCAGAGCTCTCCGGCTAACTTCCTGCCTCCCAGGACACTTGGAGGGCCTGATTTTTCCATTCCCTCCCTGCCACCCTCCAGAGGATGCACTGCGATAGAAATGTGCAGGGCTGTAGAAGTTTGGGGACTCCAGCAGGTGCGCTGTCCCATGGGAGGCAGTGCCAGGCTCTGGCGGCGGGGAGGGGGCCCGGGGGTGGGGGTTGTGATTGCCCCTCTGGCACTTACTTTGCAGCCTCTTCCCACCGCAGCCTCTCTGGGCGTCTTGGGGGATGCTCGACCTTCTTGGCCCTAAAGACTGCAGGTTTTAACTTTCTCAAGTCCTGGCTCAGACACTCTGCTTGCTTTCTTAGACCCCAGGGAGAAGCTTCCAGCCGTGGCATGAATAGAGCTGTGTCTCCCCCACCTGCTACAGTCAGCGGGGGTGACGCCTGGAAAAAGAAACCGCATCCTGCTTTCCTGAGAGTGTGGGCAGCATCCTGGTCTTCATTTAGATCCGATGCTCCGGTCTTAGGAGTCTCCAGAGGGGCTGGTCTCCCCACGCTGGGCCAGCCCTGAGTTTGGACAACCCCCCCCCCCCCCCCCCCCGCCGGCCCTGCAGGACACAGGCAGGAAAGCCACACAGCTGTGAGCCGCAGCACTTTGCTTCCTGAGCTCTTCTTTCTGGAATTGGCTTCTCCAAGCCTCCCACAGTTACAGGGAGGGTGCCTTGAGGCAGTCCCTCCCCACCTGTCCCTGCACTCAGTCTCTGGTCCCCATAGAGGCAGCTGGACCGTTGTCCTGAGCCAGCTTCCATTCAGGCATTTCCCTCACCAGGGATGCTGGCGTTCCTGTCTCCCCCCACACTGGGTCCACCCTGTCCTGGGGTTTCCCTACCCAAAGAATGTCTAGGCCTGTCCTGCCTCACCCCGCCCCCCCTGGATGGCAGCCCCTGTCACCTGTGCTCTGCTCATGACCACCTGTGTTGGACATGTACCCTGCAGGGCGGGTGACTCCACGTTCAGTGGAAAGACCCCTGTGTTGACTGTGATCTGTGTACACAGGTGTGCGATCCGTGCACACACCTGTGATCACGCCTATGGTTCCCCCACCCCTGGCCTGTAATAGCAATTATTTCTCATAGTCCTAGGGGCTGGACATTGGAGATCCAGGTGCCAGACAGTCGGTAAGGGCCTCTCCCAGTGTCCTCCTGGCAGGGGCAGGGAGCTCTGCGGGGTCTCTTTATAAGGCACTAACGCTAATCGTGAGGCTGCACCATCTAGACCTGAACGCCTCCTAAAGGCCCACCTCCACCACCATCACCCTGGGGTCAGGATTTCAGCATATGAATTGGGGGCTGAGTGAGGGGGGGACACTTTCAGAGCACAGCAGCCTCCCCTCGCACCTGACAGCTCATCACTGAATGCTGGGGCTTCTTAGCCTGTGGTATCTTCTCTTTGAAAGATTTCAAGCCTCCCCTGGTTTGTCTGGCAAATGCTTGAGACCGACTCTGTGCCCAGCTTGCATCCAGTGGCCTCCCAGAGAATGGGCAGTGGGTGAATTCCTTTGAGTCATCTGACAAATCATTTGTTTAACTGGCTTAGTTTGTTTTTTTAAAAAAGGCTCTGATACAAATGATACAATCATTAAGACCAGAGACCCGAAATGAAAGGCACGTCTAGGAAACCTGACCTGAAGGAGGTCTTAGGGAAGGTGCCCTCCCCCCCAGACCCCTGGCCCCTTCCCCCTCACAGCCTCTGCCCTGTGTCTGACCAAGGCTCAGCGCTTTCTCTTTGAATGGAAATAGAGTTGGTCTTATTGCTTTATCCACTGGCTGGAAGCTAGTGCCCCCCCCACCCCTCCCCGGGAGAGTATAGGGGGTGTTGGTGCTGGAACCTTGCTGCTGTATCTGGCCCTCTTCATTTGTCTATGAGGGCAGGGGTGTTGGTGCTGGATCCTTGCTGCTGTATCTGGCCCTCTTCATTTGTCTATGAGGGCAGGGGTCCAAGGCTGTGCCCAGAGGACTCACAGAATTTGGGAGGGAGGTGGGCCTGAATGTGTGGGCCTCATCCCAGAAACCTGTGTCCACAAGTGATCCAGTTTTAACTCCTGTTTATTTAGCAACTTGGATGGCATCTCTGAGACTCCAGTGGAGTCACACATAATACAGCATCAATAGTGCAACTTTTCTTGGGAGAGTGTGTGTTTAATGAAACCATGGTTACAAAGTTTCAGTTGCTGTATAATTGAAAAAAATACTTCCTAAAACTGGGAGTTTCCTTCTGGGCTCACTGGTTAATGATCCCGACTAGGATCCATGAGGATTTGGGTTCGATCCCTGACTTGGCTCAGTGGGTTAATGATCTGGCGTTGCCGTGAGCTGTGGTGTAGGTCGCAGACATGGCTCAGAACTGGCGTGGCTGTGGCTGTAGCATAGGCTGGCAGCTGCAGCTCTGATTCAACCCCTAGCTGGGAACTTCATACGCCATGGGTGTGGGGTGCGGCCCTAAAAGCAAAAAAAAAAAAAAAAAAAAAAAGAAAAGAGAGAAAGAAAAAAATACCTCCTAGAACTGGTAGCAGATTTGATCGTTTAGAGGTTAAGTAATGTCTGGGAGTTCCTGCTATGGCACAGTGGGTTAAGAACATGACTGCAGCGGCTTGGGTTGCTACAGAGATGTGGGTTCAACTCCCAGCCTGGCGCATTGGGCTAAGGATCTGGCATTGCCACAGCTGTGGCTTGGATCTGGTCTCTGGCCTGGGAACATTTATATGCTGCAGGTGTTGCCATAAATTTTTTTTTTTTTTAAAAAGGAAGAAATAAATAATGTCCCATTGTCTGAATACCCTGTGATTTGATTTTAACATAAATGTGTGTGGTAAGAAAAGTGACCTTCGTGGTGGGGGTCATGTGCCATGTCCTGAACTAAGTAGTTTGTGTAGTGTCTGGTGTAGAGGTGGGTATTTGATGGGAACTTGCTGGCGTTTTTGTGGATTTACAATTCCTGACAGTCTTGTGGTATAGAGACAAGTGACCCCGGCAAGCATGTCACTTGGCTCCAGTGGTCAGCAGCTGAGGCCTGGTCTTGTCCCATCTTTGCCTCCACTCACCCCGCCATCCTGGGCTCCCACTAGATTATTGCAGAGTGGATTTCAGGTATCTATCATTTCTTGATATTATGTTTAACCAGAATGTCATTTTTCTGTTCTTTTTCTTTTTGGTCTTTTTAGGGCCACACCCGCGGCCTATGGAGGTTCCCAAGCTAGGGGTCCAGTCGGAGCTGTAGCCGCTGGCCTATACCACAGCCACAACAATGCCAGATCCGAACCATGTCTGTGACCTACATGGCAATGCTGGGTCCTTAACCCGCTGAGCGAGGCCAGGGACTGAACCTGCATCCACGTGAATGCTAGTCGGGTTTGCTAACCGCTAAGCCACAAGGGGAACTCCTAAAATGTCATTTTTCAATTTAACTTCACATTGGTTTGTTTGAAATGAATTCTGTTTCCGCCCACTTGTTTATTTTTCTCAGTTGTCATCATAGCCCTGTTGTCTGTTCTTCATTGTCTTTTAAACATAATTTATGAGTTTATGGCTGAATTTACATAGCTTCTGCCTGGAGACAGAGGAGCTATCTCCCCCTTACCTTTCAAGCGAAGAATAATCAGTTCATTAGACCCTGCTGAGATGCGCTTTTTCCTTCTTGACCTCAGTGCCAGGCTGTGTGTTAACTGGAACACCCACCTTCCACTGAACCCGTGTCAAGGGCTATCCTCCTTCACGTGGATTCTTTCAGAGAGAAAGTTTTCTTCTTTGTGCTCTAGTCACACTCATGACCCCCTCATGCCTCGTGTGAAGGAGAGAGAACAGCTGTGGTCAAAGTTCCCTTTTGGTTTTGTGGTTACAACCCGCCCCACTCCCCAACAGGAGGCATAATTGCTGACCCTGCGTAGCTTAGGGCGTTGGTGACTCCCACCCAGCAGGGAGGTGGAAGGAACCGCCCCCTTGGTCTCTTGGGTTGGCCTCCTGTGGCATTGCATAGGGAGTGTCGCTGAGCACAGGCCCCTCTGGGGACAAGTAGGGGGTGGAGGAGGCCACGTGCAGCCCTCGGCAGTCCCCAGGGAGTCCCCCGGGGGGTCTGTGCCCCGTCTGCATCTCCAGCAGCTCTCACTTCCCTTTCCTGACCTGGGGAGGGGGCGGGGGAGACTTCTGACTTGTGTCCCAGTGTTGCCAGTCCCACCCCCTTGATTTTCTCTAACTCTCCATTCCTGCCTGTCCCCTCATTTCCATAAATATTCCAAATGTCTCATTTCAGCATCCTCCGGAAGCAACCAAAGCAGCAGGACCCTGTGTCACTGGGCGTCTGACAGGTGGGCCCTCTGGCTGGTGTAGGGCCACCCAGCCATGGTGGGGGCTGCTTCCTGCACCCTCCCACCCCCACCCCCAGAAGGCTGCTGCACCGGGAGTGACCTAGTTGTCCCCTGGCCCAGAAGGGAGCCTTTGATGTTTGGAACATAACTTTTCTCCTACATTTGGTCACGGAGCAGCTGCCTCGGGCTGGTGGCCTCCCTCAGGGCCGCACAGCTGGTTCTGGCCCAGCCGTCCCACAGGATTCTGTGGGCTCTGCTAGGCTTCTTTGCAGTCAGACCTCAGGTGACATTGGCGGTTGCGGGGGGCGGGGTGGGGGGGGGGACAGGACAGACACAGCCCCTGGTTCCCTTCTGTTTCAGAGGCTCCACTGCGACCTTTCTGGTGGCCTCTGCCTCACTTGGGCCATGGAGCTCTTCCTCAGGGTCTCTTAGGACGTGGGGACCTCCCAAGGGTTGTGGACAGGCCGGATCTGGTACAGGGAACAAGTACCAAGTGGGTGAAGGCCTGCAGCAGCCAGCGGGGATGACGGGTCACGGGAGGGTGGGAACTGTGCTGTCCTTGAGCAACCGACCCCGCCTGCACCACCAGCTGCCCCTGAGCAGTAGGCTGGCTGTGGGCCTGCTCAGTCCACGGTCCCAGCCAGAGCCACCCCATCACGTCGGCTGACAGAAGCAGGGGTGGGATGGGGGCAACCTGCCTGTCTCTTCTCTTCCTCCTGCCTTTTGATGCCCCACCAGGGCCGCGCTCCAGGAGAAACTCACCAGAATCCCATTGGCCAGGGCCTGGGAAATGTGGCTGGCTGGTTTCCTGCCCTGGTGGCACAGAGGGCGTGGACGATGGATGTGTCCTCACACCTGTGGGCCACACCTGGCGTGAGAATGCTGGAGAAGTGGGCAGAGGGAGTGATCCCAGGCACCTGGCCCTCTGGTCAGCGGAGATGGATGCTTGATGCTCTGTATGTCCTGCCTTCAGCCTGTCCCTGCTGGCTGGGGTGCAGACCAAAGCAGGGTCGCACGGCCCGCCTCAGCTCACAGAGGTGCCAGCGTACTACGCCACTGTGGTTGGGCTTGGACGATGCCGTGAGCATGCTTCTCACCAGGGTGCTGAGTCTAAGACCAGGACAGCACATGCTGGGTGGGGGGACAGCCTCTTTCTTTGAAGCCACTGAGCAGACTGTCCACCAGTGACAAGCAGGAAACAGTGAACATGTCTAGAGGCTCCTATGCCCCCAGGCTGTCCCTGAACAGGAGGAGGTGGCCTGATGGCCGACGAGGGTCAAGCGAGGGCAGAGGGCTGGCCTTGTCCATAACCTCTGCTGATCTGATGGGGGGAGGCCAGACTCTGTGTGGCTCCTAGCTTCCTGTCGCCACCTGTGCCTCTTCTCTGTCCTCCTCAGTGAGCTCAGGGAGGTGACACATGCCCTCTCCAGCTCACTGAGCAAGAGAGGAAGTTGTCACAATGGCAGGTGTCTTGTGCAGGGGTCATGGCGTTGGGCTGCCCTGTCCCCCTCCCGGCACATGATGGGATGTGGCCCCTGCCAGTGGTGGGGGGTGGGGATCTGGCACTGGCTCTGCTCTGAAGCCCACCTCCGGGCAGGACAGTCAACCTGTTGTGAAGGGTAAGGTCCTGAAAGACAGCTTCCCTCATTGTCACCTGGTACAGAGCGTGGGGAGGTGGGCTGCCCAGAGCGTGGGGAGGTGGGGTGCCCAGGGCAAGGGCAGCATGGACTTGGGTAGCCTCCCGGTGGGGTGGGCACACGGGATTGCCCCGCTGGAGTCCCCGTGCCCTGCTCCTGAATGGGAGGAAAGGATGCCCTTGTCACCAAGCTGGTGGTGCACAATAGTTGGGATGATGGTTATTTTCAAAAGAGCTTATGAATCTGCTCCACGAGCATCGTCTTCTAAATGCAGGAATCTGGTTTTAAAAGACAAATTGAGAAATGACTGAGAATAACTGTATTAGGAATGGCTAGTGTTTATCAGAATCACTCCCGAAGATACAAAAAAGGGCCAGCATTCAGGGCTTTTAATCTTTTTTGCATTAATTTAAGGGGATACTTTCGGTCAGTCACCATCTAATCATGTATCATCGTTTGTCTATCAGGCTCGGCTGTTTCCCCCTACACCCTTCCAGGTGGGAGGGGGCATCATTGTGGCTAAACTTGGTTTCCTGGGACAGGGTCTGGCCCCAGAGTCCAGACACCCTGGAGGACCCTGTGGAGGACTGGGGAAGCTCAGTGCTGTGACCCACTTCTTGGGGGAGGGGGAGGGGGAGGAAGGAACTCTGGTTTTGTCCCACTAATCAGCTTTTGCATTGGGTCTCTTGGTGAGTCCATGGTATAACATGCACACGCACCCAGGCAGAAGGTTTGTTTGGGGAGCTCATAAATCTGATGGAGTTAGTTTTCATAGCTGTAAAACAGAGGAAAATAGCACTGGGGTAGCACCACCCACGGGAACCGGGTGTCATCAGACTGCCTGCTGCCTCCTCATGTGACATCATGCCTGTACCCACGTGCTTATGCCAGAGAATTCTCTGGACTTAGGTTTGCTGTTCTTTGATTATTTAAATTAGTCCTGTTCTGATTTTCGTCAACTCCTCCTCCTTTTGTTTATTTACTTTGGCCTTTTCCTTACAGTGTGTGACATGATTTTAACCAGGCATATTTTGGATGCACTAGGAACAAGATGTACTTTTTTAATAGAAAAGAATTTCTGGGTGCATGGTTAATCAAGAGTAATGAGTTTTATTGTAGAATATTTAAAAGGTTTTAAAAGTGAAGTTTTCAAGAGTTTTCATCGTGGCTCAGTGGAAATGAATCCAACTAGTATCCATGAGGATATGGGTTTGATCCCTGGCCTCGCTCAGTGGGGTAAAGGATTTGGCGTTCCCGTGAGCTGTGGTGTAGGTCACATATGCAGCTTGGATCCCTTGTGGCTGTGGTGAAGGCCGGCAGCGGTAGCTACCGTTTGACCCCTAGCCTGGGAACTTCCATATGTCACACCTGCAGCCCAAAACAGCAAACAAAAAAAGCAAACAAACCAAAAAAAGGTGAACTTTTCAGTGTTCAAACCTTTGCTTCTCAGCCCCTGGGATGAGTTGGGGCTGATGGTCAGAAATACGTAGATATCCATCCCCATGTTTTCATACCTTGGTTTCCTATGTGTGATTTTATCTAAAGGACACACACCCACTATTATTATTATTTGGCATCAGGGTTAAAATTCTCACATCCACCCACATGTCCTGCTTCTTCCTCACGTCCTACAACCTGTCCAGGTGGGCTGGCTTAAGATGTGCCTGTTTCTGTCTATACCAACTCACCATTGAGAATGCACAGCGGTACTGAGCAGCTTCAGGGCAGAGGTGGCGTGTAGTCCCTGGAGCCTGGAGAACCTGGCCCCTCCTCTCTTGTTGCCCACCGGGGCCTTTGCCTCTCACTGGCTGTGGTCCCCATGTCTTCCTGCTCCACACTTTTCTTTCTCATCACCCTCTTCCTTGGGGTTGACTTTCTAAGGCACACATCTCACTGTTTCAGTTCTTTCCTAAGGTGCCTCTGGGTCCCCAGGTGTGATGAAGTCTGGGCTCCTTCCACCTCTGCCTCCCGGTCCCCCGTGTGGCACTGGTGCTGGTGGTACTGGTACCAAAGTGTAGCCCTGTACTCTGGGGGCAGGCAGCCATCGTGCTGGGTATCTGGTCCCCTGCCTGAAACCTGGCCCTCCACCTGGCAGCCGCTGACTTGGGGCTCTTTGTGCCTCAGTTTTCTCAGCTGCAAAGGGAGGGGCAGGAGTGGTACTTATTTCCTAGGAGAGTCGTGAGGGTTATAGAGAGCAGTCTCTGCAAGTTTAGCCCTGCTGTCAGTGTGGTCCATGGTCCATGGTGACTGTCCTCTCACTGCAGCACACCAGTCTGTGTAGCTGTGTGCCTCTCCAGCTGTGGGCTGAGCTCCTGAGTGTCAGGACTCTGCCAGCAGAGCTGGGCTCCCTGGGTTTGCTGAGTGAATCTGTGAATGTACAGGTTATCATTCCTTCCTGCAAGTTTGCTTCTTAGCAGAGACATGGGGAATCGAGGGGCCACACCTGCAGCAGCTGGTTTCTTTGCTGTCAACAGGAGTGTGTCCAAGTGACCTGAAGACCTGAGTCCACCAGGTCCCTTAAGCCGAGGGAGGGTTTCCAGTGAGACAGAGACCTGGTTTCTGGACTGACACCTGTCCCCTTTCTTCCTCTGTTCTTGGCGGGGGAGGGGGGACCTCAACTCACCTGTTGTGGAGGCCATGGGTTGTGAGGGTGGGACGGGCTGCTGCTGGGTGGGTGGGGGGCTCGCTAGGGGTCTCTCTCTTCCCCTCCCCCATCACCGGTCTTTTACAGATTTAATTTTTTAAATATTGGAGTTGGTGTACAGTGTCAGGCTAGCTTCGGTGGGCAGTGCAGTGCTTCAGTTTCCATCGCCGGGTCTGAGTTGGGCAGGAGGAGTGCCTCCCCGATCTGGCCTTCGGCAGGTGGGTGGAAGGGCCTAGGAGATAGGGATGGGCTCCCCTTCCGGCCAGCTCAGCAGACCCAGCCCGGGGCGCCCACTGCTTCTCCCTCGGCCCCCAGGGTCCCTGGCTCCATGCCCCCAACTCAGCTGATGGGTGGGATGATGGCCTTTTGAGGATGGGGAAGAAAAGCACTCTTCTTTTTTAAAAATTATGGTTGATTTACAGTGTTGTGTCAATTTCTGCTGTACAGCAAAGTGACCCAGTCATACATGCATATACACATTCTTTTTCTTATATTATCTTCCATCATGTTCTATCCCACGAGACTGGATAGACCTCATTGCTTATCCATTCTAAATGTCACAGTTTGCATGTACCAACCCCAAACTCCCCATCCATCCCATTACCTCCCTTCATCCCCACCCCCCGGGGACCACAGGTCTGTTCTCTGTGTCTGAGGGCACTCTTTGCTTAACCGTTGAGTCAGTGTAAATCCTACACAAAATCTCACTCGGATATGCTGGCTGCAAATAGTGTCACATGTTTCTGTCGTCCTGCTCCTGACTTCTGCTCATCAGTTGTGTCTGGTTTCAGTACTTTTCTTCTTGCTTTCTTAGAATTGTTTCATTTTCACAGCCAGTTTCCTACGATGTCAACTGGTAAAACCTGACTGTTTCTTAGAGCGCAGGGATCCTGTCGGCTGAAGTGGTTTGGTAGGAGCTGCCCAAGAGCAGAAGCACCATGGGGGGCTTGTGGGCGGTGGGGGGTGGGGTGGCCTGAAGTGATGCTTCTGTTCAGCACTGGAGGCAGCACAGCATGTGTCCCCAGAACTGATTTCAGATCATCTGGACCAACACATCGATGTTCCTAATTGTGAGGCTGTTTTTGGTGGGCTAAGGGGCAGTGATTACTGACCGCTGCACCCCGATATCGGGTAGGGTGGGAGCTGCACCTTTTTTTTCAGATCATAACAAGCTCCCTTGCAGCTGACCCATCAGGTGGAGGCAACCTCAGCGAGAAGAAGCTGCCTTCCTGGAGGCTGTGACAAGTAAAGGTGACAGGAGGATGGGGCTCTGAAAGGGGCTGGAAACCCTTGGGATCTGAGACCTGCTGTGCAGGTCTGGGAGGCGGGGCCAGCCTGGGTCCCAGCAGCTGCTGGATTTGCAGCAGAGATGGCTGCTGGGCTGTCTTTAAAATACGTAGTGATTTAGAAAGGAAAAGTATCGGCGCAGAGAATGTTTTGAGTGCTCTTTAGGAGAGTCCAGGGCCCTCCGTAAATGCCCAGATCTTAGGTGGTCTCCAGCCCCTCCTCCCCTGGGGAGCCTGAGCTGTGGTCCCAGGAGCTCTGGGACAGGCTGTGATCCTGACAGAGGATGCCCTGGCTCCTTTTTTTTTTTTTTTTTGCTATTTCTTTGGGCCGCTCCCACGGCATATGGAGGTTCCCAGGCTAGGGGTCCAATTGGAGCTGTAGTCGCCGGCCTACGCCAGAGCCACAGCAACGTGGGATCCGAGCCGTGTCTGCAACCTACACCACAGCTCACGGCAACGCCGGATCGCTAACCCACTGAGCAAGGGCAGGGACCGAACCCGCAACCTCATGGTTCCTAGTCAGATTCCTTAACCACTGCGCCATGACGAGAACTCCCCTGGCTCCTTTTTGTGCTCTGTTTTGTTGTGAAGGAGCAAGAAGGAGGATGGCTCCTGGTCAGCGTCTGCTCCAGGTAGACTGTGCTCAGAAATGCCTCGGTCACGTTGGGGATTACCCGCCTGAGGACTGTGATAGCTCCTTTCCAAACTAGGACCCTGGGTTTGTGCTTTACAGGAGCATCTTAATGCAATGAGCAGGCAGGTGCGGCCCTTTCTAGCTACTGAGGAGGAGGGTGGAGGGCAGGCAGTGGTCCTGGGCCATCCATCTCCCCACCCACGTCTCTTTCCCACAGGAGGATGCAGCCGGCTTGGGTGGCAGGACGCAGCCTCCCTGGGATGCTGTCAGCTGATGACAGTTTAGGACCAATTAGGGTGCAAGGAATTTGCCTCAACCCCTAATCACTTTTCTCTCTATCTTTTTTTTTTTTTAAAGCACATGGAAGCATATGGAAGTTCCCAGGCTGGGGGTTGAACCAGAGCTACAGCTGCCCGCCTACACCACAGCCATAGCCACAGGGATTCAAGCTGCATCTGCAACCTATACCATAGCTCACGGCAATGCCGGACCCTTAACCCACTGAGCAAGGCCAGGGATCAAACCCTTGTCCTCACGGATACTAGTTGGGTTTGTTACTGATGAGCCATGATGGGGAACCCCCCCCATCACTTCTGCAGAACACTTGGTGATTTGTGAAGTGTCACATGCTTTGGGTTCGCTGTATGTGTAAGATTATGCGGGTTAGTCATTGTTGATGCCGATGTTACTGTTGTTTTGTCTGTGTTGCTACTTGGATTTTGATATGTATCCACTGGAGGTGATTTTCTATTGACTCTCCCCTATTAGAGCTTTTAGTTTAAGTTAGTGATTGTGGTATTTCTTTTGGTATTTCTTCAGTATGGATTCCAAAGAGCCCTGTTTTGTCTAGTGACTGTCGTGATATGTTTCTTTCTCCAGAGATGGAAGAGCACTTGTCTGATCACAGGTGGTTTTGGTTTCTTGGATCCAGCTCTGAAAGAGAATCCTTTGGGTTCTGTGTATGGCTTTACAGCCCAAAGCTCCCATGTTATTAAAGCTGAAAAGGAGATCATTTGGTTCTTTATCCAGTTTGGCTCCTTGGTGCCACTTAGTTGGTGCTGGACTGTGGTGGTGTTGGCCGTTGAGGCTGGAGTCTTTTGGAAGGATTGCCACGGTCTGGCTTGGGAGGGCACCTGCCCTAGTTCCCAGTTAACTAACTGTATCAGTTTTCTTTGGCTGTGGTCACAAAATGCTACAAACTGGGTGTCTTAAGACAGCAGAGATCTATTGTCTCAGGGTTCTGGAGATTGGAAGTCGGAGGTTAAGGTGCTGCCAGGCCCAGGCTTCATCCTTCTGTAGTAACCTGTGGGGAGTCAGCCCTAGCCCCTTCCAGCTGTGGTTCCTGGGTCATGGGCTCCTTGGCTGGCAGCCACGCAGCCCATCCCAGCCTCCCAGCATCATTACAGCTGGCCCCTGGGTGCCTTCTCATTAGGGGACCCATCATGTCTGGACAGTCCCTCCCCCCCACCCGCCGTGCTCTAGTTGTGGTGGCTGCAGTTGGGAGGGGAAGAAAGAACATGAACCCACACTTTCTCAGTGGCTTCCTCAGTGACCCTGGCTCGGCTGTTGGGTGCCAGCCTGTCCCTGGAATGGGCTGGTGCAGCTGCTGGGTCACAGGTGAGTTAGAGACGTCAACGCCCTGAGCATGCAGATGGAGTGGCATCTGCGGGGGACCAGCTGCATCCCTGTTAGAGAACACAGCAATTTACAGGCTTGTTGCAGAGTTCCCTTAGATGTATCTCTTTTCTGGAAATTAAAATGTCACAGTAGTACAGAACAGCTGACATGGGTCCTAGAGCTGTGGAAAGCAGGCCCTGCCACTCCCTCCCCTAGGTCCCCGTTGGGCGCTGTGGGGACGCCCAGGGACATGTGTGTTCACAGGTTCTATGGGGGCAGCATCGACCCCAAGGACTGGCTGCTCACCTCTCGGGCCCTCCCGGTGCTCACCCCGGGCTCCAGGCAGTGTATGCAGGTTCCAGGTTTGCCTGGGCTCAGCCCGTTTGGGTTCCCTGGGAGGCATTGGGGCAGAGTGGTGGCTCCTCTCCACCCCTTCAGTTCTGGAGACGGTGCTCGGAAAAGCACCAGGTGTGTCTGTTTCTCACCTGGACCCTCCTATCACAGTGGCAGTGATGGCTGGTGCAGCACTGCTGGCTGGCTGCGCTCATGTGGATTTCCGCCAGCACCCCGGCAGGCAGTGGACGCACACATGTCAGCTGGTCTTGATGTTCTTGGTGGCTTGGGCTCCACTGCTGTGTTTTTGCTCAACAAGGTTGACACTAGGCATGAGAGAAAAGAGCCCATCACCCAAAGATACATTGAAAGAAGAACCTAATATGGAGGTTCCCAGGCTAGGGGTCGAATCGGAGCTGTAGCTGCCAGTCTACACCACAGCAATGCAGGATCCGAGCTGCGTCTGCGACCTACACCACAGCTCATGGCTACTCCGGATCCTTAACCCACAGACCGAGGCCAGGGATTGAACCCCCATCCTCATGGGTACTAGACGGATTTGTTTCCACTACACCACAATGGGAACTCCCAACATTTTAAAAAGACTTATATTCTAGCCTGGAGATAGGATGGAGGCATGGTTAATGTGGCTCAGTCTGGGAACTTCCGTGTGCCACAGGTGCAGCCCTAAAATAAAGACAAAAAAAAAATCAACAACAGCCTTTTCAGGCCAGTAGGTGTTGGTGCTGCTTTCATTGAATTGAACGGACTTGTTAAATCCAAGAAACACTGGCTTTTCTACGGTGTAACCAGAAACTGTGCCAGGAATGGAAAGGAAGGATTCGTCCTTCTTCCTGTGTCCTCTCTGGGGGCGAGGGGGCGGGGGTTGAGGGTACACAGTGTAAAGAAGTTTTCTGGTTTTTACGGTGTTACGTGAACCTCAGTGCACTATCCTCATTCCCGTAATAAGGATAATAATCGCTCCCATTTCAGTTGAGCACATCCATGGGTCAGCCCGTTGTGAATACTTTCTGCAAAAGATTTAAGCTTAACCTGGTGGAAATTTTTTTGGTGGCGCCATCAAAATCATGAATGCATGAAGGGCGTTGGAAGGCTTGGCCTCAGGAGGGAGCACATGCTCCCCGCCCCGGGCCTGGCGTCCGGCCGACGATCGGGCCCCAGGAGGCAGCAGGTGAGGGATGCCAGGCTGCTGGTCTTCCGTACATCTTCCGTGTCAGTGCCCTGACCATTCCTCCGGGTGAGTTAGTAGCTCTTCCTGTCATGCTGGCTGCATGGGTGGTGGGTGAGGTCAGGAGAGCATGGGTGTCGCTGGACAGCCAGAGCTGGGGGTGGCCGTGGTGTCTGGGGGTGGGGGTGGGAGGACCGTCTCCCCCTCCCAGCAAGGAGCCTGTTGGACGGTTCCTTCCCCTGGGCGTCCTAAGAAAGTCGTCACCGTGTCGTCATGGCAAGGGACCTAGCATGTTATTCCACTTAGAAAGGTAAAAGTGACTCAGTCCAAAGGGGTCAGTGGGAAACCACACGCTGGTAATTCTCATAACCTGCGTGGACCCACATGGGTTTTCCTGCTGTGGCGTAATGGGAAAGGTCAGATTTAAAACAGCCCTGGTACGTTGAGCCGCCTGAGCCCATCTGACCCAGCTGGTCCCGGTTCCAGGGTCCCCAGCCTGCAGCACCCCAAGTCTAGGCACCCTGCCTGGTACTGTGATGTGTGCCTTTGTGCTGTGTTCAAAAGAAGCCTGGAGAGCCGGGTCATATGCGTTGTCACCCTCAGTAAGAGGTCGAGGTGAAACGCTCCATTCCCGAAGGACTCCATCCGGGAGGGGCACATGACTTAGCCCAGACTGTCCCGTCCCTGTGCTTAGCGCCTCTTCCCTCTTTTCTCTTGGCATGTTTTCATCTGTGAGTGCCTGTCCATGCTGCCCAGCTGTCAAGTGTCTGCCTTACTGGCCTTATGCTTGAGTCCCTTCTGCCATTCATTTCTTTGGTTCATTAATCCATTCATCCAGCCTTTTATTGCCCATCCCTTCTGTCGAGGGCACCCTGATGGGGTGGTGGGCACAGTAAATGGCTCACAGCCTCGGCATCCAATGTGGGGAAGGAGGCGGAGATGGCTCTCGTACCAGACACTGCAAACTCACCCCGAGTCTGCATAACAGCCACCGTCATGGCTACCTGAGTGCTTAGCACCCCGCACCCCCGTCCTAGGGAGCAGGGGATGGGTTGGTCCGGGAAGGCCTGTTTGGGGGGACTTGGTCTCCCTGTCTTGCGGTTTGCCTTCAACTCCCACTGCGGTGCTATGCACAGCCCTCTCTGGACGCAAGACGCTCGGGGCCGTGAAAGTCAGCTCAGCCCTTCTGCGAAGCACCTGGCCCATGCCAGCTCCTGATGGGCTCAGCGAGTGCCGTTCGTCCAGATTGACTTCTCCTTAACACAGAGAGATGTTCTGAAACTACTGTTGCTTGTCCTCCTCTCTTGTCCAGTAATAAAGTCATATATATTTTCACATGTATGTATGTATATACAGTTGGACTGTCTACGAAGTTTATATACGTCCTGTAAGGCTCTTCTCTTGGCCAATGCAGAACCCAGTAACCTTCCTCCTTTCTATTTTTTGCCTGCCTGCCTGCCTGCCTTCCTTCCTTCCTTCCTTCCTTCCTTCCTTCCTCCCTCCCTCCCTCCCTTTCTTTCCACACCTGTGGCATATGGAAGTTCCCAAGCTGGGGGCGAAATCAGAGCTGTAGCTGCCAGCCTACACCACAGCCACAGCAACACTGGATCAAACCATATCGGTGACCTACACCACAGGTTGTGGCAGTGTCAGATCCTAAACCCACTGAACGAGGCCAGGGATTGAACGTGCATCCTCATTGTGACAATGTCAGGTCCTTAACCCACTGAGCCACAACAGGAACTCCTATTTTTGTTTTCCCTCACTGTTCATTATCTATAAAATGCATACTTCCTCCCCACCCCCACCCCAGTTTCTCTCTTTCCTATGCTTCATTCTAAAACAGCCTAAATCTGTCATAAACCATTGTCATTCAGTTCTCTGGGCAAAAGTCATCTGTATTAATTCTGTGTGGTTTTGACAGAGGAAGACAGAGCCTTGGATCTCCTGTTTACTGGTTTGCATTCTTTAAAATGTCTTCCAGTTGCATTTCTTCTTTTCAGAATTGTAAATGGATGTAGACAAATTCCTGTTTAAAATCTGTGGTGACTCTGATCTATTTAACACACATTCTCTGCCCATCTCCCCTCCCCAACACCTCCATCTCCCATGCTTGGCCCAGTCCAGGGCCAGAACCTGTCTCCCCCCACCTTCCTCAGAGACCTTTCCAGGGGGTGGTGACCAGGCCAAGGGTGCCCTTGAACTCAGATGTTTAATAAGTTTTTTCAATGAGAAAAAATTAACCTATTGCTTTTGATGCAAATAAGAGAGTTCTTTCCCATTGAAGAACTGTTTCCCTGAGTCTTTTTTTGTGTGTGTGTGCTTTTCAGGGCCACACTTGTGACATATGGAAGTTCTCTGGCTAGGGGTCCAATTAGAGCTACAGCTGCCAGCCTGCACCACAGCCACAGCAATGCGGGATCCGGCCGCATCTGCGACCTACACCACAGCTCATGGCAACGCTGGATCCTTAAGCCACTGAGCGAGGCCAGGGATCAAACCCGCGTTTTCATGGATTCTAGTTAGGTTCATTACTGCTGAGCCATGACGGGAACTTCTCCTGAGTTTTTCTGATGAAGGTGATTGTCTTGCTAGATACCATCCTAAAATGGCCACTAGAAATGTCTGAGGAACCCCAGTAAAGCTTTCTTGTCCACCGTGACTTCTTGTGAGCATCCTGTAGTTCCTGGCTCTCAATTTGAGCTTGGTCCACATTAACCAGAGGGCTTTGTAAGACACAGACTGCTACCCTCCCCGCCCCCCACTTTCTGCCTCTGGAGTCTGGTCTGGGCCCCCATAATTTGCATTTCTAAGAAGCTCCCAGGTGCTGCTGGGTGGGCAGGGCACAGGGGAGCCACCGGGCAGCCGAGCACAGGCTGGGCACGGGTAACTCGTTAGCTGACTTTGGCTTCGCCTTCGCCCCCACCCCCGTTTGAACGAG
This sequence comes from Phacochoerus africanus, assembly GCF_016906955.1. NCBI lineage: Eukaryota > Metazoa > Chordata > Mammalia > Artiodactyla > Suidae > Phacochoerus > Phacochoerus africanus. Next base: position 53,187,492 of record NC_062548.1, on the reverse strand, counting down.
GAGTGTGTGCATCGGAGTCTGATGTCCTAGAACCACCGCTGAGGATAATCTCCAATGCACGGAAACAAAACCGGCCCATTGTCAAACGTCGCAGTGTGTATTGCTTTTGCCGGGGGAAACGTTTCTCCTGTTTGTGTGATGGGGAGAGTTGAGGGTTGATTCCTAAGCTAAGAAGAGGGGACCCTGTTTCTCCTTCATCAGTGCCTTTAGGTGGGCCCGCAGGCTTATACCTAAGTAATGAAGAAGCGGTGCTTGTGTTGTTGGAATTTGTTGGTCTGATGACAGTTACAGACTCGCTTGTCTCACTTCCTGCAGCTTGGTACTCACCTCCTATTTTTAGTGGTTCTTGCACTGCTGACTCAAAGCGGTAACCGATGCTGGGCACCCTGCCTCTGTCCTCTAGGCTAGCCGGTGGCCCGGCTCTTAAGGCAGGAGAAGCTCTGTGCCTGGGTGCTGTGAGGTGGCCTACTGGCAAGGTGCATTCCTGGGCAGGGCGCCTGGAGCCCTGCCTCCTTCACCAGCCACTTCTTGCTACCCCGCCCCCTGAGGAGCCTGGCTAGAGCCCTCATTTCTGGGCTCCTGTGCAGGTGTGCCAGGTGAGGCTGCATGGAGTGTCTCCCTGCTGATGGGGTAGGTAGCTCATTGTTGTCCCCCCACCCCCCAGCCTGCCCTCCCTCAGGCTCAGGCACAGCTGGGGACGAAGTGGGGCCAGGTGGAGCTTGTCACAGTGAGCTCGGCCTCTTTCTTTAGGGCTACTGACCAAGTGGCCCTCCTGTCACCTGCTGGTGTGCACAGTGGCTATGTGGGTGGAGGAATTCCTGTTGCGGTGTAGTGGGTTAAGAAACCTGATACCGTCTCCTTGAGGATGTGGGTTTGATCCCTGGCCTCACGCACTGGGTTAAGGATCTGGCATTGCCACAAGCAGCAGCGTAGGCCGAAGACGTGGCTCAGATCCCATGTGGCTGTGGCTGTGGTGTAGCCTGGCAGCTGTAGCTCTGATTTGACCCCTCGTCTGGGAACCTCCATATGCTGCAGGTGTGGCCCTCAAAAGCAAAAGGAAAAACAAGCAAGATGTGGGTGGAGCATTTGGCCCTTTAGCTTTGGCCTCTGAGTTGTGTCCGAGGAGGGGTCTGGCCAGCACCCTGTGGCCTTCGAGAGACCTCTTGCCCTCAAGGGGTCAGGAGGAAAGAGCCAGAACCCACCTGTCCTCCTTTTTACGTGAACACCCAGTCACAAGCCCCTAGGCCAATTCTTTTGTCCTTGGAACTTGACAGGAGCTGTGGAAATACCCTGGACCATTGTGGCCAGAAGGGTGCCCGTTCAAGGGGAGCTGCCCGGAAACCAAGCGTGGTTGCTCCTGCATTAAAAGCAGGGCAGAAAGCAGAGCTTGAGTCCTTCCATTTAGAATCTCAGTTCCAGTCATTCGTAAGAGGACATCGTTTTCATCTGCAGGAGCCCTGGGGACGTGGTATACCTCACAGCCACACCTATAAGGGTTTGATCATTTTCCCTCTGTCCCTGTAACCTCCTGCGCTCTCATCTCTTCTCCCCAGAAGTGAGCTGTGCAGATTTCAGGATGACTGTCCTGTCGTTTGGGGCGGCGGGGGCTGGAGAGTGTCAGGGTGTGGGTGCTAAGAAATCACAGCGTAGGACACACGCTTTCTTCTTCCCTATCCTCACCCACCAGCCTCTCCAGCGGTCGTGTCCCCGCTCAGTGTTCCTGGGCCACCCTTGCCCTTTGGTCATGTGTTTATAGATGTGGTTTGTTGTCATGTGTTCCTTTGTTTTAGATGGTAAACTTCTCTAAAACTTGGAGCGTTTCTCACTGGCTTGCTTGGTACTAGAATTGATCAGTGACCTCTGTCAGGACCGGCTCAATGCAGATTTTAGTTTTCATGATTCTGTCATTCAGAGAAATTGGTGCCGCACACTCTTTCTGCAGCCTGTCAGCCCAGAGGAGCCCATGGCCTCTGATGGGTGTGAAAATGACACAGCCGCTGTTAGTCACTGTGTTTTCACAGGACGCTGAATGTTTTAGTGTCTGTTATACATTCAGCCTTTGAGTAAATTCTCCAGACTTCTGAATGGGCTGATTTCATCTTGGGGGGCAGGGCAGGGGGTGTTCAAACTGCCGAAGCAAAAGGAAGAGCCTTTAATGGCTTAGCATTTGATTGTCAACAGCAACCTTACGAGTGTGTCTATGGAGACTCCTCTACCCCCTCAGGCCTTGGTACCTGGAGAGACAGGAGGTTCCTGTCTGGCTCTGTGCTCTGATGTTGCTTCGCAGGCCTTCTTGGATAGAAGGGGATTTGGAGCCTGGAAATTTCTAAGAGCCCTTCAAGCTGGTGTATTTTCTGCTGTTCTTGACTGTGTCTAATTGTAAGATGGGATTTCTTTGTTAGCAGGATAATCATATTCAACATCGTTTTTAAAGGTAGAATCATGGAATGAATCATGAATCAGCATGGATCAGCTTCAGGAGTTATCCATTAATGGCCAATCTTGTTTCATCTAAACTGCTGCACTTTCCAATGACTTATTTTTAAAGCCAACCCCGGATACCATTTCATCTGAAAAAATTAAATATTCCAGTACCAAAGTTTCCTTAATATTACCAAATATGCAGCCAGTGTTCACTTTTCCCAGTTTTGTCAAACAGTTTAGACTTGGCTTGTTAAAACCAAGGTCCAGGTACGGTCCAGGCACTGCGATTGAATCATTGATTTCTCCACCCTCTCATTTTTTTTCCCATCATGGATTGATCTGTCAGAGAAACTGGGTCTTTTAACCCAATTTGGGTTTCCCACCCCTGCGGTTTGTTAATTGAGCATGCGTCTGTGTCCCTGTGTGTCCTGTACACTGCTGGCCAGGTTGCCAGCCGATTCTGGTGTGACTTGCTGGCAAAACAATTCCATGGGTATGTGTGTACGCATGTGTGTATATGTGAGTGTATGTGTGAGTGTGTGTGTGGGTGTGTGTGCGCGTGCCTGAGCACTTCCGCTGGGGACCCAGGAGAAGGCCAGCCTGGGGTTGGCAGCCCAGTCTGTGACTCACCAGGGCCGTGAGATGCAGCCAGCTAACCCCTGTCTGCTCTTACAGGTGTTACCAGTCCTGGGCGGGGGAGCACTCAGCTGGGTCCCAGGCCCCATTATGTGGGAACGTTGGTCCTTTATTTAGCACTTTCATAATATACAGTGTTGGTCCCCAGCATCCTCCTAAGCCACCATGAGGTTTTCATTTGCTTTTAGAGAACTCAGGAGCTCACGATTTCAGGTGTTCCTCCAATGTCCTTGTCCCTTGCAGCTGGCATCCTTGCTGCTCCTGGGACGCCGGGCTGTGGCCAGGGCTGGCTGCCTGAGGTTGGGGACGGGGAGCTCTAGGGCTTCAGCCCCCTTCAGCCAGTGTCCACCTCAGGTCAGGGTCCCTGCAGTAGGAAGTGGAATTTGGGGGACCACAGTTTGAGGGTCAGATGTTCAGTGCTCCTGGGTTGGCCATTTCGTCTCGGCCTCTTCTGAGAGCAAAGGCGGTTTGTTTCAATCTTTTTTTTTTTTTTAAGACTAAATCTATAGTAAATTCACACTGCTGTTTTTTTTTTTTGAAGTGTCTGATTTAGCGATTTTTATTAAATGTACAGAGTTGTGAAATCACTCCCACAATCCAGTTTTAAAACATTTCCATCACCCCCAAAAGATCTCTGATGCCCACTGTCTCTATGGATTGCAAGAAATATATCTCGAGTTCTTGATTTGGAAGAGGTTTACATTTCCTAATGATCACCTGTTGAGACCCTCTCACGAATAATCGAAGATACACATTTGAAAAAGTAAACATTGTTAAATAAATGGCACTGAGAATCCCCTTCTCCCTAACGAACTGATTGCCTCTCCTTCCTATCACAGCCTAAAAGGTATCATTTTGAGGTAAAAATCTAAATACCTAGATGTCTTTTAAACTTCGTCTTGTTGATTCAGCTGGATTTTCTTCTGAAAGTGAAAACAGGAAGGAATTGGGATGAACAGAGTATATGATGGCATCCTAAGAGCATTCAGACAAGTCAGTTCACGTGTGGACATTAAAATCACACTGCTGTTTCTAATTCAAAATTACACGATGTTTTACTTCTTCGATTTTATAGTTGTGTCTTTTAGGCTGAACATTTTCATCCCAAGGAACGTGAATGTAATTACTTCCTTGCTTGATTATCCTACTTTATTTATGTACAACCCATATAAATGTTTAGAATGACTCTACCAATATTTTCACTAACACTGTAAAGACTGAAAACGGCTAAAGATGGTTTTTCAGGGTGGATCCCGCTAGGAGAATACAGTCAAAGGACTGTGTTTTCAAAGTCTATCCAAATAATTCCTCTCTCTATATATGCCGCCACCTCAGTGGATAGTTTGGTTAATTTATTTCCATTCTGCCTTTGACGTTTAGGATGTAAAAAACATTAATGTGTGTTTATAATTATGTTAACCATTAACGTGGTTGCACAGCCAAAAGAAGTGTCCTCTGAGAGGTCTGCTGTGTATTTTTCTTCGCTCTTTACCCCGTCCATCACTATTTCAAAAATGATTTTTTTAAATTATAGTTGATTTATTGTGTTGTATCAATTTCTGCTGCACAGCAAAGCAACCTAGTCATATATATATACACACACATATTCCTTTTTTTTTTTTTTTGCCAAGAACAATTTTTTTTTTTATAATTTTTTTTATTTTCCCACTGTACAGCAAGGGGGTCAGGTTATCCTTACATGTATACATTACAATTACATTTTTCCCCCACCCTTTCTTCTGTTGCAACATGAGTATCTAGACAAAGTTCTCAATGCTACTCAGCAGGATCTCCTTGTAAATCTATTCTAAGTTGTGTCTGATAAGCCCAAGCTCCCGATCCCTCCCACTCCCTCCCCCTCCCATCAGACAGCCACAAGTCTCTTCTCCAAGCCTTTTCTTATATTTTTCCATTACGTCTAGCCCAAGAGAAGGGGTTATTTTTTTCTTTTGTCTTTTTAAAAATTTTTAAAGTATAGTTGACTTACAGTGTTCTATCAGCAAACTGACCTTGTCATTCATCTCTATACATTCTTTTTTTTTCGGTCTTTTTGCCGTCTTAGGGGCTGCACCTGCGGCATATGGACGTTCCCAGGCTAGAGGTTGAATCAGAGCTGTAGCTGCTGGCCTACGCCACAGCCACGCCAGATCCAAGCCGCATCTTCGGCCTACACCACAGTTCAAGGCAACACCAGATCCTTAACCCACTGAGCGAGGCCAGGAATCGAACCTGCAACCTCATGGTTCCTAGTTGGATTCCTTTCTGCTGTGCTACAATGGGAACTCCTATACATTCTTTTTCTCATATTATCTTCTATCATGTGTGTCACAAGTGATTGGATGGAATTCCCTGTGCTGTACAGCAGGACCTCATTGTTCATCCATTCTAAATGTCATAGTTTGCACCTATTAACCCCATCCCATTCCTTCTGCCTCCTCCCTTGACAACCACAAGATTCTGCATATAACATATGATATTTGTCTTTCTCTTTCTGACTTACTTCATTTAGTATGAGAGTTTCTAGTTCCATTCATGTCACTGAAAATGGCATTTTGTCCTTTTTATGGCTAAGTAGTATTCCATTGCATATATGTACCACATCTTCTTAATCCATTAATCTGTTGATGGACATTTAAGTTGTTTCCATGCCTTGGCTATAAAAGGATTATTTTTCTTTTCTCCCTTTTATTTATTACTTTCTAAGGCAAGCACGTACATACTTCACACCATTTTTTGTTTATTTTTAAGACTGCGGAATTCCCTTTGTGGCTCAGTGGTTAATGAACCCAACTAGGAACCATGAGGTTGTGGGTTTGATCCCTGGCTTGGCTTAGCTGGTTAAGGATCCAGTGTTGCCATGAGCTGTGGGGTAGGTCAAAGACGCAGCCTAGATCCCGCATTGCTGCGGCTGTGGTGTAGACCGGCAACTGCAGCTCTGATTCGACCCCTAGCTTGGGAACTTCCATATGCTGTGGATGTGGCCCTAAAAACCAAAAAAAAATTTTTTTTAAAGACAGCTCATCTTCTTAAATACATACAAGCATACTCTACATACTAATCTCAAACTAGAGTCTAAAGATAGACTTCTAATGAGGGGGCATGTTGTTTCTTAGTTGATCGTGGCATTGAGTCAAACAGAGTGGTCCTATTTATTCCGTTATTTTGGAAGGCGTAATTATAGCAACTGCCGCTGAAGTATTCTAATCATATTCCAAAAGAGTTAGAAAATGCATCAATATTTCTGTCTTATTTTTGCTATGTAACAAGCCTAAAACTTGGTCTGTGTAATTTACATGTATTCTAGCTCCGTGGTTCTTAAGCCTGCTGATTTCAACCCCCAGGGGATCTTTGGCAGTGCCTTCGATGTCTGGGGACATTGTTGATCCTTGCAACTCAGGGAGGCTGGGGGTGCTGCTCAGGTCCTGCTCAGGGAAGAATCACCCAGCCCTAGTATCCATGCCTCTGGTTGAAACCAGTTCCAAGGGGCTGTTAAGACCTTGGGTCACCGTCTTCTCTCTCCTCCCTTCCTCTCCTTCCCTCCTCCTCCTCCCTCTTCTCCCTTCCTTTCCAGGAAAACTCAATTTTTACATCCAGGACTTTAGGAAAACGTAAGCAGTGAAAAGACATGAGAGAACGTCAGTGATGTGTGTTTTACTAGCTTGTGTGGAGTGAGGGAATCCAACGCTATCCAGCTGACTCTGATGTAAACCCTGTTGCGACCAAGTATCTTGAGGGGAGCAGATCCTGGTCTATGAAGACAGGATTTCTTGCTCAGCACCTCACAGGGAGCCTTCGCAGGATAAAGTGCCTGAAGCTGGAATTGTGATGTGTTGGCAACTCAGTGACTTCCAGGTGGATCCTGACGCACTGTTTATGAAAGATGACCATTCAGAGTCGCAAGTGTTGGTGACCAGTGGGCAGTGGGCAGCTTTGCTGCGCTCCGAAGTTCTTTTGTCATTGATGACATTCCTCATTCCTCTGGGGGTGAACTTTCCCTGTCCTGTGTTTTCCTTGCCTCCCTCCAGTGTTTGTGAAATACTCAGTGTCAGCTAAGGAGGTGTGTCTCCATCTCCTTGTGGTTTCACACGACCCAGATGGAAGTGGGTGCCTTTTTTTTCTTTTTTCTTTTTTTCTTTTTATGGCCAAATCTGTGGCATATAGAAGTTCCCAGGCTGGGGGTCGAATTGGAGCTATAGCTGCCAGCCTACACCATAGCTCATGGCAGCACCGGATCCTTAAACTCACTGAGTGAAGCCAGGGATCGAACCTGCATCTTCATGGATTCTAGTCGGGTTCATAACCTGCTGAGCCACAATGGGAACTCCTGGGTGCCTTTCTCACGTCAAGGTGCCTGGTGGCTCACGGCCAGTAGTGGAAGTGTGACCAGGGCATCAGAGGCAGGTGTTGGAGGTGGTGTGTCCGGCCCTGTGGTGGGCATGCTGGTCTCATCTCAGCGTCCCTGGTGTCCTCAGCGAAAGAGCATGATGATACAAGTGGCGAACCGTCCTTCCAGAAGCCCCCCCCCCCCCCCCCCCCGCATCACTGCTCTTCCCCCTGGATCTGCCCCCACTCTGCCAGGTCGGTCTAACCAACGGGACACACACTGATCTGCATTTCTCTGAGACCCCACCGCCGTACACGTTGGTTCCCTGGGGGAGGACGTGATGTCATTAGGAAAGCTAGACACTCAGGTGACAGCTTACAGGTTGTCGGTCCTCAGGAGCTGGTTTATGGGATCGTTTTCCTGTGATCTTGGACACTGGTGGCTGTTTGATGCAGTTTGTGGGAGTGTAAGTGTGATGAAATAGACGGTCATCAAAATCCCTTTTTTTTTTGTCTTTTTTGTTGTTGTTGTTGTTGTTGTTATTGTTGCTATTTCTTGGGCCATCCCCTCAGCATATGGAGGTTCCCAGGCTAGGGGTCGAATCGGAGCTGTAGCCACCGGCCTACGCCAGAGCCACAGCAACGCGGGATCCGAGCCGCGTCTGCAACCTACACCACAGCTCACGGCAACGCCGGATCGTTAACCCACTGAGCAAGGGCAGGGACCGAACCCGCAACATCATGGTTCCTAGTCGGATTCGTTAACCACTGCGCCACGACGGGAACTCCCCAAAATCCCTTTTGATTTCAGCTTCATGGCCCTAAGACAAACGGTTATTATCATTTCTAGGCGTTTGACTGCCATCTTGTACCACAAGCCCTTTTCTGTCGGTGGTTCCCTGCCTCCCTACTCTAAGAAAAGAGTTGACGTTGCATTGAAGCCTCTTCCCTGGGAACCCAAGGACTCATTGTTGTGCCAGTATTGAGTCCAGCTTGTGGGGAGGCCCTTCGATATTGACAGGTCCTAAGCCTGGGTTGATTATTTCTTTGCCTAAAAAAAAAAAAAAGGGTTTCTGAGTGGTGAATGTTGCACCCGGGGTCTAGGGCAAGGGCTGTGCTCTGTGGGGGCAAAGTGGCTTCCAGGTCTTTCTCAGGAACCAGAGGGGACAACCCTAGTAGCAGGTGGCCATCTGGGGGGGAGGGGGGGGCAGGTGGGAAGTTCTTAAACACACCTGCGCAGGTGTGGGGACCATGTTCCCTGCAGCTTGTGGGGCTGTGGGATTGACGGAGGTGGTGGTCCTGCCTGGTGTGATTCCTGCAGCCTGAGGCAGGGAAGGCTCGTGACAGTGACAGCGCAGGAAGACGTCATGGCCTCATCGCGTGGGCAGGGGCTCCAGCTGAGGTGTTATTCATCTGAGTCTCCTGCGCTCAGGCTTAGGGGCAGATGCCAAGCCTCTCATAACCATAATCAATTAACAAAGCAAAGGGCCCTGAGCCCTGGAATCCTATCAGCTGCTGCCTTCCCACAGAAATCGGATGCTTCTAGAAAAGAAAACCAGTTTGGAAATTCGGCACTGATAAACTCTTCTTAGCAATGTCGTGTAGACCCCTTGGTTTATGATTTCTTAACATTTTTTAAGATTTTTATTTTTTCTATTAGAGTTGATTTACAATGTTCTGTCAATTTCTACCATAGAGCAAAGTGACCCAGTCATACATACATATACATATATACACACATTCTTTTACTCACATAATCTTCCATCATGTTCCATCACAAATGACTGGATATAGTTCCCAGTGCTATACAGCAGGATCTCATTGCTTATCCACTCCAAATGCAATATTTGCATCTACTAACCCCAAACTTCCTAAGTTTTTAAAGCCGCTGGCAGTAACTGCAGATTTCCAGGCGGTTTAATCACCCTAAGTCAGGTCTGACTGCAGGGTGGCGATAATCTGACTCAGTTCACTTCCTGAAAGAACAACATTTTAACTCCATTTTCATTAATTTACGGTTGTGAGCCATCTATTTCAGAGCCAAAATTAAATTATCTCCTACCTCCAGCAGATGTGTATTTGAGCATAAGTATCTGTGGGATTTAATATTTTGTGAAGGATGGAGGCATTCAAGTTAGCTTGGTGTAAGTTTTGTTTTCTCGTATTGTTGAAAAATTAAAAAAATTTTTATGCGTATGGGTTTTTGCTTTTTTTTTTTTTTTTTTAAAGGGGTGGTTGAAATCTAACATCAGGGATCCTCCCTCCTGCCCCAGGCACCCACCTGGCCTCCCCAGGCAAGGCCCCAGTTTCTTGTGTGCGCTTCTGGAATGTTCTGGGAATAACTGAGTTCCAGGTGACTCAAGTCAGGTTGCTTTCTCTGCGTTCCTTCTTTAAAATACAAAGAGGTCGCTTCATTACTTATTTTTAAAAACAAGTAAAACCACTGAATTGTACACCTCAGTTGATGAATTTTTATGGCATGCGAATTATGTTTCAGTGTAATAAAATATAAACTTAGAGTTTGGAAACTGATTTTTTTTTTTTTTTTTGCTTTTTAGGGCCGCACCCGTGGCATATGGAGGTTCCCAGACTAGGTGTCCAATCAGAGCTGCAGCCACCAGCCTACACCACAGCCACAGCAACTCGGGATCCGAGCCACGTCTGTGACCTACACCACAGCTCATGGCAACACCGAATCCTTAACCCGCTGAACGAGGCTGGGGATCAAACCTGTAGCCTCATGGTTCCTAGTCAGATTCGTTTCTGCTGCGCCACGATGGGAACTCCCTTTTGCCAGTTTAGAACTTAGAGACGTTGCTCCTGTTTTACGAGTAGTACTTCAGCCTATGAAGTACTGAATGGTGTTTATTGATCTGTTTGCTTATGGCTATGTCCCTTTGTCTATTTTGAATGACACGTCTAACCCAGTGTTTACCGTGAAGCTGTGCCATCCTGCATTCTCCTCACCAGCATGTGGCCACCTGTGCCCACTGCCACTCCAGCTTGCTGTTTTTTCACACATTTTTTTTTAATCCCAATTTTTTAGACTTTTACTTTTGAAATAAATTTGGGCTACAAAAGGTTGCAAAAAATAGCATATAACAAACATTGCAAAAAAAAAATAGAGGTGTTCCCACCACGGTGCAGTGTGTTAAAGATCCAACCTCAGCAGCTCAGATTGCTGCAGAGGCACAGGTTCGATCCCTGACCCGGAAACTTCCATATGCTGTGAGTGTGGCCAAAAAAAATAGGACAAAGAATTCTTGCATCCCCTTCCTCCAGTATCCTCAAATATTCACCTCTTAACCAAATTACAGTGGTCAAAGCAGAACGTTAGCCTGGATGTTCTGCTCCTGTTGTCGTACTTTCTGGTCTCACAGCCTGATGGGTGAGAAGTGATATCTGGGTGGCATTTTAATCAACATTTATTTTACTGTGAGTGAGGTCCAGCTCCTTTTCTTTCCCAGTTTTCCCATGTCCATTGTTCTCTTGATTTGTTTTTCTTTCAAATTAATCAATTTCCTTTTCTTTCCTCTCATCAATTTTTTTTTTTTTGTCTTTTTAGGGCCACACTTGCTGCATGTGGACATTCCCAGGCTAAGGGTCGAATCGGAGCTGCACTGGCCTACAGCCACAGCAACGCGGAATCCAAGCCACATCTGCGATCTACACCACAGCTCACAGCAACACTGGATCCTTAACCCACTGAGCGAGGCCAGGGATCGAACCTGCATCCTCACGGATGCTAGTCAGAGTCATTTACACAGGACATCTTCTCTCATCAGTTTTAAGGAGCACCCAACTGTGTCAGGACACGTAGCCGCTGGTCTGTGTCATGAACCACAAACATTTTCTTCCTCTAACTTATTGTGTGTTGAAATTGCCTGGGGGTATCTTTTGACATGTAGAAAAGTTCTTCTGCATTGAATTTGTCCGTCTTTTTGTGCTTCCTGGACTTCTTAGTCACCGATTCAAAAAAAGTTCTTCCTTCAAGATTATAAGGGATTTCTTTCTGTACATCTTCCTACACTTCTGCTTGTTCCCTATAAATCTTAGATGTGTTTGGAGTCCCTCCTGTTGTGAGAGACAAAGATTCCAGGTGGTTACCAAGTGCCTGCGGCTGTGTACTGAGATGTCTTCCCCTCTCCCAGTGCTCGAGCTGGTGCCTGAGTCCCACGCCACACTCCCAGGTGTTTTGGGTCTGTGTACCTGTGCCCTAGTATGTTGTTAATCCATCCCTTACAGGCATCATAGACATGGACAGGCGCATTCTTTGACAGCTTCCCTATTACTTTAAATAAAATAAATCAAAATGCCCCCCCCCTTTTTTTTTTTTTGCTTTTTAGGGCCACCACCACAGCACATGGAGGTTCCCAGGCTAGGGGTCCAATCGGAGCTGCAGCTGCCGGCCTACACCACAGCCACAGCAACGTGGGATCCGAGCTGCATCTCCGACCTATACCAGAGCTCACGGCAACGCCTGATCCCCGACTCACTGAGCGAAGCTGGCACGTCCTAGTTCCGCTCGTTGTTGGAAGATTATAGTCTCGGGAAAGGGAGATGACACCTGCTTTCTAGTCCGTCATAAATTGCTTTTTATGTAAAACTGCTGCATTCCTCTGCACACGCTTTGCTTGTCTCCTTAGCATTGTTTTTGTTAGTTCTAAGGCAGTTGGAGGCTGTACTTTTTGTGTGAAATAGCACACGTCTATTTCAGGTGTTATGTAGAAAAGCTTAACTGAATTTTATATAGGTGAATTTTCCTGCAGCAAATAAAGTGCTGCCGTGCCATCTCCCACTTGACCTTGGCCCCTCACTGGACCGAGTTCCTTACAGAAGACGACATCTGTGCTGTGTCTTCCCCGCAGTGTTTGCACAGAGCAGATCTCATCACGTTGCCATTGAAGAAGTGTGGCTGTGGTTTATCAACAAGGGGACTGAGGTCTCCGAGGAAACCCCGTGTCTGGGACTGAGTGGCACCTTCCACACCATACAGCTGGTCAGGTGTGAAGTGCATTGGACACCCAGAGGACCAGAACGCTGTGTCCTCTGTCACCTGCAGAGGCGCTGCAGCCTCCCTGCCTGGCCGACTGCTGTTGGGAGGTGAGGCTGTGGAAGTGAGAGCTCCTTGACTGGCCTCTCCGCTTTTTCTCCTTCTCTGCCTCAGTGATTCTTCCCCATGGCCGGTGTCATAACTGGCTCTGGATGGTCCAGGTTGGCGGGGTCAGTGAGAGGTGTGCGGTGAGCAGGCTTTCCGGTGCTGGGACCCATGGTCACATCACTCCTGTTGCAGCCCTTGGCAGGATCCTACAAGAGCTCTGTGGCCAGGTTGTAAGTCTGCGTGACAGGCCCCAAGGCGAAGGGGAGGTTTGACTCGCACATGTTTTTACAGAATGAGTTCCCTGCACAGAGGCTGTGGTGAACTTCAGGGTTTATGAATTTCAAGGTGTCCTCCATGAGGTGTTGGCCAGGGACATGGTGAATCCACAGAGGGCTTGAAATCTCTCCTTGATTGTGTTTCCTCTGTGCACACACAGCATCGTGGAGCCCACGTCTGTCCCTTGTTGGGGTGTGTGCGTGAGGACTGGCTGAGGAGGCCCGGCTATATGGGGAGGTGGCTTTGCTTTCTGCCTGGTGGTCGTTGAAATGCTTTTCCTTTGTGCCCCATTGAAAGGCTGTGCATGTGGATTTCCATGCTCTCACCGGGTCTCGGCTCTGGAAGTGCTTACACAGCTAATCTGGCATTTATGATTATTTCCACTTTGAGCTCAGCGGGACGGACGCACTTTGGGGATATTCAGACAGCAATGACTTAATTGGATTTCAGCCCAGACACAGTATTTGAATGGCTTTATGGACGGCATTAATTGGGCTCCTGCCAGAGGAAATCATATATATATATTGAGCTTTAGAGCTCAGAAATCCTCTTTGATTTATTCAGTCTCTCTTATTGGCTCATTGCTAATTTACCTGAAATACTCAAGAACAAGGTAGAGCATAACGTTGAGACCTGTGGTTCGGAAGCAGCACTGTCGCCTGCTTGCAGCCTGGTTGCACAGTTTCTGTGTTTAAGGCTCCGTGTCAATCCTCAAGGGCCAGATTGGCAGTTGTATAAGGGCTTCGGGGTCTTTGGGGTTGACGTTTGGGAGAGGAGGATTCTGGACTCAGAGGTGCTGAACGGTGCCAGGCATTGGGCAGTGACAGCTGACCTTCCACCTGTCACTAAGGAAGTGAAAGTCTATTGGACACTAAACGTCTGATCAGAGTCATTTTGTCGAGGGGCTGCCATGTGGCTGAGCCACATGGACACCAGCTTCTTCCTGGAGGCGCTTACCATCAACCTCGCTTCTAAATGGGGAGTTTATAAAAGGGCGATGGCTGCAGAAAGGGAGGGATTCCTGTAGAAAGTTCCAGAAGAGGGGAATGTTTAAGTTCACTCCTGAACCACGACTTGCATTTGGTTGGACAGTGGTTTGGGGAACCTGAGTGTCAAGCTGTTCCCTGTATGACTGAAGAAATCACAGACGTAAAGGCACAGAATCCTGAAAGCATCTGGCATTTGGGGAAAATGTGCATGAATATACTTTGACCATTTTTGGACAATTCCAAAGCAGCTAAATATCCTTTCAAAAACACTGGGGTATTAAAATTTCTGCTTAGTTGGCATAATCATAAGTTTAGTTTTTGTATGTTAAATTTTTATTATAACGATTAGCCTTTCAAATTTTTTTAAATTTTTGTTTATTTTTTTTCTTTTTTCTTTTTTGGCTGCACCCACAGCATTTGGAAGTTCCCAGGCTATGGATTGAATCTGAGCCACAGCCGAGCCCTACACCATAGTTGCGGCAACACTGGATCCTTTAACAGAAAAGAATTAAGTTAAAAGTAAAATAATATTTCTCCCCCCTGATTCTACTCCACGAGTTTATTAGTTGTAACTACTGTTAACCAGCCTGGTCTGGCCTTCATGCCTGCTTTCCAAGATTCTATTTTTTTTAAGAGTGGGGTGTGTGCGGTGCGTGTGCATGTGGTGTGCATGTGTGGTTGTGTGTGCACGTGTGGGGGGGTGTGTTTGGGGTGGTGTGTGTGTATGTATGTATATGTGTGGGTGTATGTATATGTGTGTGGGGTGTGTGTGCATGTATATATGTGCAGAGTGTGTGTATGTATGTGTGTGGGGTGTGTGTGTGTGGCCTCTCTTGCAGTTTCCCTCATTCTTTCAGCCCTTCGTCTCCAAAAGGTAAGGGACGGAGCTTCAGCGGAATAATGGAAACACGCTTACTCACAGTCCCAGTTACACCTGTGTGCCTGAGTTGTAAGAGTCAGTGTCTGTGTGGGTGTCTGCCTCTCTCCCTCCTGGCCCGCCCCCCGCCACCTTATCTTTTTCAACAAAAGGGGTTTACAGCTATTTTATTCAATAGCGTGTTTTCATGTTTGAGATTCTTTGAGTCGGCATGTTTTTTCTTGGTGGCGTAATTACCTGAACGACAGTGAAATCCTGTGGTCACTTCATCAAGATTACCTGTGACTTAAAATGTTCGCATAATCAGATTGTCTAGTTATGGTGATGAAATAAATAGCAAGACCTTGATGCTGGTTCAGAAAACTACAGTTTGAGTTAGTGGGAAGATCTTAGGCCTTTTGGAGGATGGAGGACTATTGGATTTAGGAGGCTGGCTTCCTATAGATGCACGGAATCTTCCAGACCATTAGAATTGGTGTTACTAATGGGATTCCTATCTGTTAGAATTCTGAGGCAGCAGCTGGAAAATTTAAATGGGTATTAAGATTTGCATTGTGACTTCCTTGTCATGGTTTATTAGATAAGCTTTAATACATTTTTGGTGCCACATCATCAATTTCTGACAACTCTCAAGTCCACTCCCATGTGCTGAGCTCACAGCGACAGGTTGGAACTGAGGGACCCTCGTCCTGGACAAGGACACAGAGGTGCAGAACCACCAGGGCAATTGGGACTCACGGCTCGTGGTCTCAGGATGTGTGCTCGACCCAGTTTCGTTCCCTTCTTAGCCCTGGAAGACTTGAAGGCAGAAATCTTGGTTATTTTAGGACACAGAGCCCTCAGAGCTCAGTGACTGGCCAGTGACCTCTCCTCTCCACACCCGCCTCAGCCACCTGTGATGTGTTTCCTCGAGGCTGTTCAGAGAGCTGGAAATTGGTCCTTCTTCTACCCCATTTTCATTCATCTACAGATGGGATCAGCTGATAACCAGCATTCTCATTTAAAATGGGATCCAGACCTTGCAGAAAGATTTGTAATGTTCCCTTGCAGGACAGCTTTATCTTGAATAAATATCCTCAGGTCAGCAGGGCTTTTTTTCTCTTTTTTAGGGCCACACCCGAGGCATGTGAAGGCTTCCAGGCTAGGGGTCCAATCGGAGCTGCAGCTGCAGTTGCCAGCCTACACCACAGCCACAGCAAGGCTGGATCTGAGCTGCATCTGCCACCTACACCACAGCTCATGGCAATGCCGGATCCTTAACCCACTGAGTGAGGCCAGGGATGGAAGCTGCAACCTCATAGTTCCTAGTCGAATTCCTAGGAATCCGATTTCTGCTGCGCCACAATGGGAGCTCCTCAGCAGGGCTTTTTGAACTTCAGCTTCAGAACCCGTCTGGCCGTCAGCACTCTGAGCCCGGGTGGGGGCTGCTGTGTGCGCTCCTCTTCCTGGAACCCCCAAGTACCAATCGGATCCAGAAGCATTCCTAAGCTACTCGATGTCTGTCCACATAGAGAAAACCAGGGTTCATTTCACCCAGACCTTCCAGGAAGACTTTTGTGTGGCTCTGCTCTGTGTCTGAAACCAGCATTTTCCCACGTGGGTCAAGTTTTCCACCAAGTGGTTCGGTTGCTGTGAAGCACAGCTTAGTTCTGTGGGGAGCCAGCAAGACTGTGCTGGCCTGAGCTGCTGTCACACAGTGGCCCTCATGCTCCTTCTGGCCTGGGCCACCACTTGGCCCCACAGTGCCTGCCTGGTCTGGAGGGGACGTCCCATCGGGGTGGGGAGGAGACAGAAGAAGGGGGTGAGATGAGGCCTTTGGCATGTGCGAGTCCCGTCCTGTAATAATCACGACTTTTTTTTTTTTTTTTTAAAACAAGAAAGTCAGTTGCCTCTAGCTCTGTCTGCAGATCAGGGGTCTGCACGGTTCCCTTGTGAGTTTGGCAGAGTATGGGGTTTAGTCACCATGCCCACCTGACCTCAGCCACAAGCCTTTAGCCTGTGTGCATATTTCAACAGTCAGATGATGTCATTCAGTAATTTTTTTCCCTGCATTAACATCTAAGAGCACCACCTTTGAAAATTAAGGTGGTGTGTGTGCATGAGCCTGCATCTCGGAAACTGTGTGACAGTGTCTGTCCCCGATTTGAAGGTTGAAGTCGGCCCCCAGCGTGGCAAACACTCCAGACAGATGGCAGCGACAGATGACTTTTGCCTGAGTCTCAGGGTTCCGGCCCTTTGGTTGTGACCTTCAAGGGGAGAAAGGGGAGGGTGTGCTTTGCATTCAGACAGGCCTGGGTTCGAATCCTGGCTGCAGGGCTGAGGATCTGGTGGTTTGGTTCCCAAGATGGACCATGGGCTGTGTCTCCCGAGGTGGCTATAATGGGGGCTGAGACTTTGGTGAAGGTGGTGCCCCAGCATGGTGCCCCCAGGACCAGTCCAAGAGCCTCTACCCCTGCTTGCTTCTCTGGTCTCTTCAGTGAGCCTTTCAGGGACTCTGTGGGCTGGGCTTCGGCCAGCTCGGAGGCAGCCAGCTGCGTGTACAGTGATGGCACTCAGCCTGGGCCTCAGCAGGGCAGGGTGCAGGAAGCTGCCCAGGCCACCTTGAAGACCAGCTTGATGGGGGTGGGGTTGTACCATGTGGCCCCAGGAGCTCAGACTGGGCTCAGCTTGCTGGAGCATCCAGGGTCAGGACCTGTGCAACTGGTAACTGCTGCTGGGGGCACCCTTGCCTTGTGGGGCTGCCACTCATGCCCTCCCCCGCACTGAGACCTCAGGGAGCCCCAGGTTGGGCTCCCGCTTTTTAAAGTATAGTTGAGAAAAAGAAAACCTCAGTGTTGCAGGAGAATTCAGGTAGTCCCTTAGAATTTGCAGTGGTGACACTTTGTATGATTAAGGGTCCAAGTCAGTGCGGAGGAAGAGATGCATTTGGCATTCGTGTTAATTCCTTTCCAATCCTTCCTCCTCCTCCTCCATTTCTACGGGAGATGCGCGTGGCGCTGGTGCAGAAATATCTTTAAAGGAAAACGTGCGCCGTTCCACGCATCCCCAGCGGGCTGTGCTGCGTCCCTGAGTGACCTTGTGCCGGGCAGTGCTTGCAGTCAGAGGTGGTTTTCTGCACAAAAGCGTACGCTTTCCAGATGGGTTAGGTCACAGGTTGTAATTAAGACCTGATTTGAAATGTTCATCCTTATGGGAGGTTTTGAATGAGCTCATCACCCATGATAAACCCGGTCCCTCCTGTGAACCCTGCAAGAGAGGGCCTGGTCCCTGTGTTCATTTCTAAGGCATGTACTTCCTGCATTGACGCTTTGTCTGTGAAATGCTTTTCTCAAGGAAAACCCCGCTTCTGTTTCTCACACTTGCATCCCAGATGACCAGGGCGCCTTTAAATGGATGTAGAGTGGGGTGTCTTTGGTTGGGGCGAGTCCACGAGCTCAGATCCTGCCCTCTTCTGTCTGGCTTGTCCGCACAGCCAATGTCATTGGACTGGGCTTCCAGACCCAGGCCCTGTGCTCCTCACTCCGAAGCCTTCTAAGGGGGGGCTTTAACCTCTCTGAGCACGTTACATCATGTGTAAAAGTGGGTACCAGTATCTAACCCAGGAGATTATTTGGGAGGGTTATATAACATCCCTGTGGGACCACCATGCTCACAGAAGGAGCCCCCCCCCCCAGCAGGCAAGCCAACAGCCCTGCAGACGTCCATTGCACTGGCTTGGGCAGACCTCACTCCAGGCACAGTCATTTTTCAATTCGAAATTTAAAACTACAACATATGGGGGTTCCCATTGTGGCTCAGCGGTAATGGATCTGACTAGCATCCATAAGGACATGGGTTCGATCTCTGGCCTCGCTCAGCAGGCTAAGGATCCAGTGTTGTCGTGAGCTGTAGTGTAGATTGCAGACATGGCTCGGATCCCGCGGTGCTGTGGCTGTGGCGTAGGCCGGCAGCTACAGCTCCAGTTCGACCCCTAGTCCTGGAACTTCCGTATGCCGCTGATGCGGTCCTAAAAAGATGAAAAAAAAAAAAACAAAAAACCCAAAAGACTGCAAACAAATACAAACAAACAGAAAACTATGACATATGTCCAGAAGAACCCCTGAAAATACCAACCCGGAGGTGGCGCTTGCTGGCATGCTCTGTTGAGCTGGTGGCTTTTCTCCAATAAGCAGAAGGCCAGCATGGAGAAAGCAGAATCCTTGGACAGGACTTGAGTCCAGATACCAGAACTTCTGGTGGTGGAGAGCCTGTGGTGTTATTGCAAACACTTGGCAGGAGGATAGCGCTGTCATCCTGGTGCGTGTCTAACATCTTGTCCAAATCTCATGTCCCCAGCATCTTTTCCGTATGTGAAAGTTTTCTTTGCATGCAGTTTTTTAAAAAATCATGCACACCTTGAAAATAATGCCAGAGAACGCAGAAAGAGGAATTCATTTTTCAATCAAAATTTATGAACATGTCTTATAACATTTTTATGCTAGCCCTACTTGAATTAGCTTTTTCTATGTGACTAAAATAGAATGCCACTTTTCTGTGGGGTATTGAACGCTTGGGGCCATCATGCCAAGGATGAATTAATAGATCTTCTCTGAGAGAACTGTCAGGATAGATCCCTCCTGGATTTGAAGCATAATTAAAGATGTCCGTGAACTCCCCCCAAAAGTCCACAGAGCTTCAGGGTCCCCTCAGGTGGTAGGCCAGGACTGAAAATAGTCACCCAGGTGTCGTGGCCAGGAGGTGACAGCAGGCCAGGAGGGAGGGGCTATGGGTTCCCTCTGGCAGCTCTTCATCTAGACTTCCTTGTAAGTTGGGGATGTTGTGCTCAGGTTCCTGCAGGGATGTTTCTAGAACAGAGCCCTGTGTTGGGCAGGTGGCCTCTCCCCTTAACAGTTAGCACAGGAGACGGAGGAGTCTAAGAATATCTGTACTTTGCAATTCTTCTCCCTAATTAGGCTCCCAGCCGGGCTTCCTGGATTTCCACTTGGCAACTTCTCTTTATTTTTGGCCGGCTTTACGGCCATGGGCCAGGCGTGTGGGGAGGTGGCTGGAAGAGACCTGGGAATTTATTAGGTCCCTCGTTATACCTGAGGGTCCCCCTCTCCCCCGCTTCCCTCCTGGCCTCAGGCTCCTCGTTGACAAGGGGACTGACAGGTGGAGCAGGGCAAGAATGTTTGTTTTTTTTTAATTTTTTGAGGTATTCATTTTATTGAAGTATAGTGGATTTACAGTGTTGTGTTAGTGTCTACTATACAGCAAAGCGCTTCAGATATATACATTTTTCATATTTTTTGCCGTTATAGTTTATCACAGGATATTGAATATAGCTCCCTCTGCTCTGCAGTAGGTCCTTGTCGTTTATCATCTGTATAATAGTCAGCATCTGTTAATCCCAAACCCCTAAGCCATCCACCCGCCCACCTATCTCCTCCCCGCCGTGCACCCGGCAACCACAAGTCTGTTGGGAACATTTTTGTGTGGGTCAAGGTCAGTAAATATAAAGCACCTTTTTTCTGGGGGTCTGTTAAAAAATATTGCTTTCAGGCCAATACGTAAACAGTTATTTCTCAAGCAGTTACTTAAAATCCAACAAGCAAGCAGCCCCGGAGTTTCCATCATGGCTCAGTGGTTAGTAATTCCAACTAGCATCCATGAGGATGCAGGTTCGATCCCTGGCCTCGCTCAGTGGGTTAAGGATCCAGCATTGCCTTGAGCTGTGGTGTAGATCACAGACACGGTTCCGATCCTGCATTGCTGTGGCTGTGGTATAGGCCGGCAGCTACAGCTCCGATTGGACCCCTAGCCTGGGAACTTCTGTATGCCGTGGGTGCAGCCCTAAAAAGACTAAATTAATAAGTAACAAGCAAGCCTAATAGGTGGTTCTTTCTGTTTCTTTTCAGACTTCCTATGTTCCTTTCATACATGTGGTTTCCTGGGTCCTGATTATCAGTAGAGATTTGAGTTGGAGGGCAGAATTTGGAGAATTCCTGCAACTTTGTGACTCGAGGGGGGCAGTCAGCTGAAGAAAATTCACCTTTTGAGGAGTTCTGCATCTCACCATCATCTGCCATCCCTGAGTGCCAAAGGTGAGCGTGCGTTTCTGCCTACAACAGGTGGGAGGTGTGGCTGCTCTTGCCTCGAAGGTTTGATTTGCACAACGGTAGGTTTTATAGTAGTAAAATGGTAATAAAAGTAGCTGTGAGTAGCTGAGCCTCGTAAAATGAAAGTTTGCAGGGGATCTGGTTCGAAAATTAAGCTCACCGTTGCTGCTTTGGCATGTGATGGCAGTAGGTAGCTAGGATGCAGGGCACTGGGCACCTCTGACCTGTGAGACACCCAGCGCCTCAGCTCTTGGGCCGGACAGGTGGTCTTAGGTCTGCAGGCGCTGGGCCTCCTGGTGCCATGCTGGGATGGGGACCCGGGGAAATGGGAATTGTCTTCAGGGTGAGTTCTATCTAGTGAAGGGTTCCTTCCAGCTTGGATGCTGAGAAGGTAAGTCTACATCAAACCCTGCAAACAGATGAGGATCTGTTCATATGAGAAGTCCTCTTAGGCGTATTAAAATAAAATCGTACCTGGGGTATATGGCATGTGTATTGAGATCCAGGCCTCCTTTTGTAACGGATACTGGACAAAAGCATGTCTCTACAGCAGACATGTTAAGAGCCCTAATAAGTGGTTTGGGACATTTGATTTGCATGATAAGAGGCGCTGTGTGGTAGTGTACCTGGGGTCCTAGCTCCGGCTGGGCAGGAGGCCTGTTTTATGAGAAGGTCCAGCTTCACCTGCAGAGTGTTGGTCCTGGGTAGGGTAACACCCAGTTCAGAAGCTTTCCTTCAAAACCATATTTTGCTTCTATTAGTCACAATTTTTTTTTTTTTTTTTTTTACTTTTTAGGGCCACACGTGCAGCACCTGGAATTTCCCAGGCTAGAGGTTGAATTGGATCTGTAGCTGCTGGCCTACACCACAGCCACAGCAATGCCAAATCTGAGCCACATCTGCAACCTACATCACAGCTCATGGAAACACCAGGTTCTTAACCCACTGAGCGAGGCCAGGGATCGAACCTTCGTCCTCGTGGATCCTAGTTTGATTCATTTCCACTGCGCCACAACGGCAACTTCCACAGATTGTTTTAAACTCTTCTTGAACCTGTAACTTCGGACTATAAAATGTCTTGGTTGGTTTCTGCAGATTTATTAGTTTAATATACAATAGGCTACAATAGGTAGTTTCTTTCATTTTGTCTAAAATTACTGCTGAAATTTTTGTAAATCAGTTTTCTCTTCACCCACTCCCCCCCCCCCCCCCCGCCGGGGATAGGGACCACTTTGATTTCAGTTGTGTTTCCCTCTGATACGTGGTGGGCGTGGATAGGTTGATGAGTGCCATACCAGAATCCTGATTTACTTATTAAAAATAACTTTTGTGGTTTGGAAAAGTGTCCAGTGGGAAAATCACTTGGTCTCCCCATTCATGTAATAAATATTGACTGAGCACCAGCTGGATTCCAGGCTGTTTTTCCCGCAGTGACTGTTTTAGCTCTGTGTCTTAGCAGCTGCAAAAATAGATGAAATGCAGAACCAGACTCTCTTCTTGTGGCCTTATGGGATGGGGCGTGACCCTGGCCACTCGGGGGCTGTGGGGAGTGCTGTAGCAGGTTCTTAAAGCAAAGCTCAGTACCCGAGGCAGGTAAACGAGTGGGTTTTAAACAAGGGGGATTCGAGGTGGAGGCGTAATGGATCTGGAGGCACAGAGCAGGCTGGGTGGATTTGCTGGTGAATGAGCTGGTCATTGAAGCAGTAATGGGGATGGATCAGCACACGCTGTTGGGTCAGTGGCCTTTGATGTGCCTGCCCAAGAAGTGGCAACCTAGTCAGCCTGTCCTGGGGCCGACCCGGTGAAGGGCTAAGTGAGGAGCCGGCACTGCCTGGTTACCAGGCACCCCATGTTGGCACTGCCTCAGCCAGTGTATACCTGGGGCTGAGCCAAGGGGAGCAGTCTCAGCAGGGGGATGTCCGAGCTGCATCTCAGGGGGACCCGAGGGGGTCCCCGAGCTCCTGTGTTGGGGGCTGCATTTCCCTGCCGGGTGTTCGCAGGGTTGGAGCCCCTCCCCTACCCCCCATGCTGAGGTTAAGGAGCCAGGTCTTTGGCGCTCCCTGGCTTTGGCTCTGCCTGCTTTGGGGAGGGGTGCGGGGTGCGGGTGGTGGAGACCATGGAAGGAGTGTGGCAGCAAAGGCTTTCCTTTTCCACGGGAATGAACTGACCCACGTATGGTCATATTATCGGCACTCATTTCTTGCCTAGGTACCGGAACTTTGTTGTACACTGTTGTCGGAGGCTGACTGGTGTTTACTGGGGATGGAGGACGTGAACAGTTTCCTATGCTGTGCTGAAGATTGTTTATCTTTTGAAAAGCTACTTGAAGCCTTTTTCAGGAGGGAAGCCTAACTGGTGGCAGGACATGGGTATTCTAGGGGGGAGGATGGTGCTTAGGTGACGAGATTTACTGGTTGGGGAGAGTGAAGGAGACCTGGATTTTACGCTGTGTCAATTGCTCTGGGAACACCCAGATTAAATGTCAGCATAGGCATCATGTTCTTTTTTTAAGCTTTATTGAATATAATCGACACATTGTAAGATACTTAAAATGCACATTGCAGTGATTTGATACACGTATACATTGTGAAAGGCTCCCCCATCTAGTTAAGTACCACCTGCCACCTCCCATATTTATCCTTTTTTTAATCAGAAAAGTTATGTTCTGCTCTCTTAACAAATTTGAATTATGTAATGTTGTTATCAGCCGTAGTCAGCATATTTTACATTAGATCCTCAGACCCTGTTCATCTTAGAGCTGAAATCTTTTTTACCAGCTTCCCTATTTCCTCTACCCCTCAGCTCGTGGCAGCCACTTTTCTACTCTTTTTTGGTCTTTTTAGGGCTGTATCTGCAGCATATGGAGGTTCCCAGGCTAGGGGTCAAATCGGAGCTGCAGCTGCCAGTCTATCCCACAGTCACAGCAACACAGGATCTGAGCCGTGTCTTCGACCTATACCACAGCTCATAGCAACACTGGATCCTTAACCCACTGAGCGAGGCCGGGGATCGAACCTGCGTCCTCATGGATGCTAGTTAGATTCATTTCCACTGTGCCACAATGGGATGTCTGACTTTTTTTTTAAATTCCACATGTAAATGCGGTGTGTCTCTGTCCAGTTTATCTCACTTAGTTAGCATGATGCCCTCAAAGTCTATCCATGTTGCTGCAAATGGTAAAATTTCCTTCTCTTTCATGATTGAACAGTATTTGTGTGTGTGTGTGTGTGTGTGTGTGTGTGTGTGTATACACCTGTATATCACATCTCTATCCATTCATCTACCGAAGATACTTTTAGGTTGTTTCCATATCTTGGCTATTGTCAATGATGCTGCTATGAACATGGGGTGCAGATAACTCTTCAATCTCCCGTTTTCATTTCCTTTGGATAGATACTGAAAAGTCAGATTATTGGATTACATGGTAGTTCTTTTTTTAAGTTTTTGAGGAATATCCGCACTGTTTGCCATAGTGGCTGCACCAATTTATATTCTCACAGTATACAAGGGTTTCCTTTTCTCCACACCCTCATCGCACACTGTTATCTCAGAATGGCTGACAGATGTGAGGTGATGTCTCGGGGTGGTTTTGATTGGCATTCCTCTGATGATTAGTGATGTTGAGCATCTTTTCATGTGTCTGTTGGCCATCTCTGTGTCTCTCTTCTTTGGAAGAAGGTCTATTCAGGTTCTCTGTCCATTTCTAAAAACAGAATTACCATATGAACCAGCAATCCCACTTACAGGCATATATCTAGACAAAATTTTTCTTGAAAAAGATACATGCACCCATATGTTCAGTGAAGCACTACAATAGCCAAGGAAACAAACTAAATGTCCATCAACAGATGAATGGATTATGAAGATGTGGTATATATACTCAGTGGAATACTACTCAGCCATAAAAAAGAACAAAATAATGCCATTCGCAGCAACATGGATGAAACTAAAGACTCTAAGTGAAGTCAGTCAGAATAGAAAGGCAAATACTATATGATCACTTATACCTGGAATCTAAAAATGGCATAAATAAACCTTTCCACAGATAAGAAACTCATGGGCTTGGAGAACAGACTTGTGGTTGCCAAGAGGGAGGGGGAGGGAGTGGGATGGACTGGGAATCTGGGGTTAATAGACACAAACTATTGCCTTTGGAGCGGATAAGCAGTGAGATCCTGCTGTATAGCACTGGGAACTCTATCTAGTCATTTGTGATGGAACATGATGGAGGATAATGTGAGAAAAAGAATGTGTATATATGTGTGACTGGGTCACTTTGCTGTACAGTAGAAAATTGACGTCTTTTCATGTATCTGTATGTGTCTTCTTTGGAAGGTCTATTCAGGTTCTCTGTCGTCCATTTTTAAAATCTGATTTTGTTTTTGCTGTTAACACCGTATGAGTTCTTTATTTGTTTTAGATATTAACCTCTTGTCAGGTATATGATATACAAATATTTGCTCCCATTCTTTAGTTTCAGTTTGCCTTTTCACTCTGGTGATGGTTTCCTTTGCTGCGCAGAAGCTTTTTAATTTGATGTAGTCTCACTTATTTATTTTTGGGTTTGTTGCCTCTGCTTTTGTAGTCAAATCCCCCCCCCCCAAAAAAAAAATCATCATGAGCTTAACTGCTATGTTTTTTTTCCTAGGGATTTTATCTTTTAGATCTTGTGTTGAAATCTTTAATCCATTAAGAGCTGATTTTTGTGTATGGTGTACGAGATCCAATTTCATTCTTTTGCATGTGGCTACCCAGTTTTCCCAACACCATTTATTGAACGAACTGACCTGCCTCATTGTGTATTCTTAATTTTTTTTTATTGTAAATTAAGTCACGATATAAGTATGGGTTTATTTGTGGGTTTTTTTTTTTTTTTTCTGATCCATGGGTCTGTTTTTATGCCAATACCATTCTATTTTGATCATTATACTTTTGTGCTATACAATTGACCCTTGAACAACTTGAGTTTGAACTGCGAGGGTCTACTTAGCCTTGGATTTTTTTCAGTAGAAAATGCTACAGGGCTACATTATCCATGGCTGGTTGACTCCATGGATATGGAACTGTGGATACAGGTGGCCAACTGTAAGTTATAAGTGGATTTTTTACTTCAGTGAGAGGCAGTGCCCATAACCTGTATTGTTCAAGAGTCAGCTGTAGTTTGAATCAGAGTGTGTGATACCTCCAGCTTTGTTCATCTTTCCCAAGATTGCTTTGACTACTCAGGGCTCTTTTGGGGTTCCATACAAATTTTGCCATAGTATGTTCTATTTCTGAGAGAAATGCTTTGGAATTTTGACAGGGATTGCATTGACTGTGTATTTCTTTGGGTAGAACAGACATTTAATAATGTTAATTCTTCCAATACATGAGTATGGAAAAAAAATCTTTCCATTTATTTGTGTTTTCTGCAATTTCTTTAGTCAGCATCTTACAGTTTTCAGTATGCAGGTCTTTCACCCCATTGGTTAAATTTATTTTAAGGTATTTTGTTCTTTTGATACAGTCATAAATGGGATTGTTTTTCTTAATGTCTCTTCCTGATAGTTAATTTTAGTGTATATGTACAACTTATTTTTGTGTGTTTATTTTTGTATTTTTCAACTTCATTGAATATGTTTGTTCTCATAGGGTTTTGCAGAGTCTTTAGGTTTGTATGTATAATATGTCATCTTCAAGTAGAGATAGTTTTACTTCTTTCTTTCTGACTTGGATCCCTTTTATTTATTTTTCTTCTCTGATTGCAGTGGCTGGGGCTTCCAATACTATGTTGAATAAAAGTGAAGAGAGTGGGCATCCTTATCTTGTTCCTGATCTTGGAGGAAATGCTTTCAGTGTTTCACTTTTGTTATGATAGTCACCATGGGCTTGTTATATGTGGCCTTTATTATGTTGAGGTCTGTTTCCTCTATACCCAGTTTGTTGAGAGTTTTTTTTGTTTGTTTAATTGTTATTGAGCTATAGCTGATGGGGGTTTTTATGATGAATGAATATTGAATTTTGTCAAATGCTTTTTGTGCATTTGAGATATCATATGATTTTTGTTTTTCATTGTGTTAATGTGCTCTATCACAGATTGATTTGCAGGTATTGAACCATCCTTTTATCCCTGGGTTAAATCCTACTTGATCATAGTGTATGATGTTTTAAGGTGCTGTTATAAGACTGGGGGGTGGGGGGGTGGTGCACTGCACTCATAGCATGTGGAAGTTCCCAGGCCAGAGATCAAATCTGAGCCATAGCAGTGACAACTCCAAGTCTTTAACTTCTAGGCCACCAGGAAACTCCTGTTGATAATTTTTTGCATCTATTTCATCAGGGTTATTTGGCTGTAATTTTCTTGTGGTACTTTTCTTGTCTGGTTTTGGTGTCAGGGTAATGCTGACCTCTTCAAATGAATTCAGAAGTATTCTCTCCTCTATTTTGGAAGAGTTCAAAAAGCATTGGTATTAAGTCTTCTTTAATTATTTGAATTCACCAGTGAAGCTATCTGGTCCTGGATTTTGTTTGCTGGGGGGTTTTTGATTATTGCGTCAACCCCCTAACTAATAATTGGTATGTTCAGATTTTTTATTTCTTCATTATTCAGTGTTGATAGGTTTTATGTTTCTATGAATTTATCCACTTCTGGGATGTCCAATTGTTGGTGTATAATTGTTTATAATAGTGTCTTATGATCCTTTTTATGTCTGTGGTAGCAGATGTAATATCTCCTCTTTTTTTCCTTCTGATTTTGAGTTCTTTTTTTCTTATGAATCTAGCTAAAAGTTTATTTTCTTTATCTTTTGAAAAAAAAAAAAAACCTTAATTTTCCTTCTGATTCTGTTTAAGTTCTCTTTTTTTCTTATGACTCTAACTAAAAGTTTATTTTCTTTAGCTTTTGGGGAAAAAAAAAACCTCTTTTCTATTATCTTTTTAGTGTCTATTTCTTTTATTTTTATTCTTCCTTCTACTAACTTTGGGCTTCATTTGTTCTTTTTCTAGTTCTTTGAAGTGGAAAGTTAGGTTGTTCATTTGAGATCTTAGTTTTTTTTCCTTTTTTCTTTTTTTGTCCAAGTAGTGGCCTTTATTGCGTGAGTGCATCTTTAAAAATTTTTTTTTATTAAAGAATAGTTGATTTACAGTGATTTCTGCTATACAACAAAGTGACCCAGTCATACATATATATACATTCTTTTACTCATATTATCTTCTATCATGTTCTATCACAAGAGATTGGGTATAGTTCCCTGTGCTCTACAGTAGGATCTCATTACTTTTTTTTTTTCTTGATGTGGTTTTTTAATCACTTTAAACTTACTTTTAGAACTGCTTTTAATGCATCCCCTGAGTTTTGATCGATTGTATTTCCATTCTCATTTGTCTGAAGATTTTTTTTTAATTAAAGTATAACTGACTTATAGTTTTATATTGGTTTCAAGTGTACAACTTAGTGATTCAATATACTCCATTTAAAATTATTACGGAATAATGAGTGCATTTCCCTGTGCTGTACAATATATACATCCTTGTTGCTTATACATAGTGGTTTGTATCTCTTTATGTCTCAAGATATTTTTTGATTTCTTCTTTAATCTATTGGTTGTTCAATAACATGCTATTTAATTTCCACATATTTTTGAATTCTCTAGTTTTCTTCTTGTAATTGGTTTCTAGTTTTTATACCATTGTGATAGGAAAAGATTCTTGATGTGATTTTAGTCTTCTTAAATTTATTAGGACTGTTTGTGGCCTAACATATGATATATCCTGGAGAATGTTCATGTGCACTTGAGAAAAATATGTATTCTGCTTCTGTTGGATGGAATGTTTTGTCAATGTCTGTTAAGTCCATCTGGTCTAGTGTGTAGTTTAAGTACAAATTTCCTTATTGATCTTCTGTCTGGATGATCTATCCATTGTTCAAAGTGGTATAGTGAAGTCCCCTACTGTTATTGTATTGCTGTCTCTTTCTCCCTTTAGATCTGTTCGTATTTGCTTTATATATTTAGGTGCTCCTATGTTGTGTGCATAAATATTTACAAATAGTATTTCCAGTTGTTAGGTTGTTATCATTGTATAATTGACTCATTTATCAGTACATAATCACTTCCTTTGTCCCCAAAAGTGAAGCGAGTCTCTTGTAGGCAGCATATAGATGGATCTTGTTTTTTTATTCATTTGGCCACTCCTTGTCTTTTGATTGAAGAATTTAGTCTGTTTACATTTAAAGTGGTTATTGGTAGGTATATGTACATCCTTTTTAAAAATTGTTTTCTTGCTGTGTTGTATTCTTCTGTTCCTTTTTTCATCTCTTTGTCTCTTTCTTTGAGATTTGATGAGCTTCTGGAATGGTGTACCCCCTGCTCTTTTCCTTATGAGATTGTAGAACTGAATTCATACCTTTCCAGTCATTTCTCTGCAAGTCTCTGAATTATAACTCATTGTTTACAAAGGAATTTGTGTATAAATGCTCTGCAAGATCAGGTGATGTGGGAGTTAATGCTGTGGAGCGGTGGGATCAACATGTCTCTGCAGGTTCCATCCCTGGCCCCACACAGTGGGCTAAGGATCCAGTGTTGCCACAGCTGCAACATAGTTAGCTGATCCCTAGTCCAGGAACTCCACATGCCATGGGGCAGCCAAAAAAGAAAAAAAAAAAGAAAGAAAAAATCAGGTGATGTGGGTATGTACACCATCACCCCCCCCCCCCAATTTTATAAAAGATGAAAAAGAGCCAAGAGGTGTTGCTTTACTTTCCATGATGGCCCTGTAGACGGTGACCTGTGACTCGGGCTGCATCTTGGCTGTGGTGTGCTGCCTGTGCATGCACTGTCTTGCCCTCAGAGTCCCTGGACCAGGCCTGTGGGTGATGTAGATGCGAGAGAAGGATACTGAGAAACAGGCCACACCGGCCACGCAGAGCTTTAAATAGAGTGTCTCTGCACTTGAGGTTGCAGAGAGCTCAAGTGTTTTTCTTGGCCTCTTCCTCGGGGAGAGCAAAACACATCCTGCTGAGTGTGTGTGTATGTGCTTGGGGGGCGGGGGTGGGGTGCAGGCTTTTCAAAAGCACACTAGACCTTGAGCAGGTGAATCTCCCAGTGGTGATAGCTGTGTTGATTACCTCGTTTGTGGGCGATGACATCAAGGCTGTTTGCTTACGTCTAAACTCATCCAGTTGGACACATTTAATGGCACAACGCCTGGCCTGGTAAGTGCACCTCAGTGAAGCAAAAAAATGCTGAACCACCATGGCAGGTTGTGAAGCCCTTTACAGACCCACCCACAAGCACCTGCCAACCTGGAGGTGTGTGTGTGGAAACTGCAGTAAGCAGCTTGTTGTTCCAGAACTGGTGGCTTCAGGCGCCCCGCCTTCTCCTGTCACTGGCCCATCTCAGTTCAGAGAGTGGAAAAGCATCTTGAGGAGTTCTTGTCTGGCGCAGAGTAGAAAAGTATCTTGAGGAGTTCTTGTCTGGCGCAGCAGAGATGACTCTGACTAGCATCCATGGGGGTGCTAGTCAGATCCCTGGCCTTGCTCAGTGGGTTAAGGATCCAGCATTGCTGTGAGCTGTGGTGTAGGTTGCAGATGCAGCCCGGATCTGGGGTTGCTGTGGCTGTGGTGCAGGCTGGCAGCTGTAGCTCCAATTAGATCCTTAGCCTGGGAACCTCCATGTGCCATGGGTGTGGCCCTAAAAAGACAGAGAGTGTGTAGCCTTAAAAAGAGAGAGAAAGAAAGAGAGAGAGAGAGAGAGAGAGAGAGAGGAAGGAAGGAAGGAAGGAAGGAAGAGAGAGAGAGAGAGAGGGAGGGAGGGAGGGAGAGAGAGAGAGAAGGAAGGAAGGAAGGAAGGAAGGAAGAAAAAAGCAGCTTGAGTTTTAGGTTACCACTTGTCAGAATCAACTCTCTGGTTGGCTTTTACTATAATGCTGCAAATGTGTTCTTTGGGAACCGTACCGTTCCCAGATGCTACAGTGGTTATAAGACAGTTTGAATAAATCACACCATGAAAGATCAGTTTAATGGAGGCATTTTTTGATGCCGTGTGGACAAACAGGATAGTGACAGACACACTTCTGAACAGAGGCCGGGACCCCCTCCATGCTTGTTGAGGGGGGAATGTGACTAGCAGCTGACTCTGCCTTTTGCTCTGAAATGACATCTGCCCCCTGAGCCTCTCCGAGTTGAACTTGACCCACAGTCACATGGCACGTCCATTGGTGGGATTTGTTGAGGCTTCCCCCCGGCACCTGTGGTGGGCAGGCGGCAGTCAGGCAGACCCTCGCCGATGGTGGGGACAAAGAATGCTTCGTCCACAGGTGGGTATTGCCATAGAAAGCTGCTTTCTCTTTTGGTGCCCCCAGAACTTAGGGACTGCAGGAGATCTGAGACCCCCTCCCCTAGCTGGACCGCTCTGGTGGAGGGATTGGGGACTTGCAACCTAGGCTCTTAACCTGGTTCTTGCCGGGGATTTTGTCGTGCTTTTGAAGGCCCAGAGGGACAGCCATGCCCAGATCAGAAGAGCTGGGAAAACCCTGATCCCAGGAGTCTGGGCTGGGACATCTTCCCTGGCAGCAGCCTGGGTCTGGTGGAGGCTTCTTTTGTGGGAGAAGCTGGACCACCATGTCTTCTAGCCCAAAGCACACATCAGAGAGTTTTGCAAAATCTTGGTCATCTCTTTCCAGTGGTTAGATCCCAAGCCTCATCAGCCTGTGCTCAGAACAGCAGTGTGTGGAGGAAGCGTTGTGCCCCCGAGGTGGCAGGACTGGCTGCCCAATTAGGTGAGAAGCTCTAGGCCTCGGTCTCGTGATAGGGATTTGGAGAGGCGGGGTGAGTGGCGAGATCCATGACCTGAGCACCTGGGTGCATCTGTTTCTTCTCCCCCTTTGGTTCGCTTACTCAGCCACTGTTCCCTTGGTCCTGTCCCATCACTCAAGTTCCTGGCCCCTCTGTAACCAGCATAAGCAGGGCTGCCCTGGGCGCGGCTGTGCAGGGCCAGACCCTCAGTCTCCATCTGCCTCGGATGAGGCTGGGAGCTGCTGTCCCGAGCTGTCACCGTCTCATTTACAAGGGGACCCTCCTCATCTTTCCTGGCAGTGCTGCCATTTTCCTGTTTGAGCAAAGAGGAGGATTCCCACTGCCTCACAGACCCCCTCCTCCCGACATGCCCACCATCAGATGGGCCATGGCTGTCCATCAAGTGAGGATGGCCTCGGACTGTGGTCTCTGATCATGAATGCAAGGGGGCTTTTCCTGTGTTGATTCATCACCTGGGCTGTCCTTCTGGGCAGTGACTGCATCTTCCCTTACTTTCCATTGGCTTGTGGGTCTGTCTCCTTGAATTGTAAGACTCTCCGTATATTCCAGGTACCAGTCTTTGGTCATGAAATGTACTGATTTCTTGACAAGAGTATTTCATCACATTTTGATCTATGGGGATGGATAATTCCCATTTGAGACTTCAGACTTTGAACTAGAGCAGTCTTTTACTCTGCCAGCAATGCTTTCCTATAAAAGGGAGTCTTATACCCTTTAGCTGAAAGGGCTATATATAGCTTATATTGTTCATTGTCCAGCAACCTATTTTTAAATTGAGGGGCTAATAAAGATAAATACGGAGTTCTCATTGTGGCTCAGTAGGTTAAGAACCCGACTAGTATCCTTTGAGGATGCAGGTTCGATCCCTGGCCTTGCTCAGTGGGTTAAGGATCCGGCGTTGCCATGAGCTATGATGTAGGTTGCAGATGCTGCTTGGATCCTGAGTTGCTGTGGCTGGCGGCCGCCGGTCCGATTCAACTCCCTAGCCTGGGAACTTCCCTATGCTGCAGGTGCTGCAGTAAAGAAAAGAAAAGAAAAAGATAAATACAAGGTTTTTAAATGGTGGAATTTTTATAACATTACTTGAATTACTTTTACCGGGTATATAGTCTAGTCTGAGATGGTTCCTTCTCATTAGTTTAATGAGCTTTGCTAATCTCTCCTTTTCTGTGGCTGCTCTCATCAGCCACCAGAAAAAGTTAGATGCTCTCTTTATTATTGACCCATATTTCTTGAATATTTATGTATATTCCATGTACTTTCCCCCTTTTACTTGAAGTAGCTGAATGACATAAATTTTAAATTTTTAATTGGAATTCTTCCATAGCTCCCATCAAGAGTAAAGAGGCTCCCTAAAAAAAAATAAAAAATAAAAATAAAAAATAAAGGAATTCCTGTCATGGCACATCGGAAACGAATCCGACTAGGAACCATGAGGTTGCAGGTTCGATCCCTGGCCTCACTCAGTGGGTTAAGGATCTGGTGTTGCTGTGGCTGTGGTGTAGGTCATCGGCTACAGCTCCAATTAGACCCCTAGCCTGGGAACCTCCAGGCAAAAAAAAAGAAGAGAGTAAAGAGCACATATCATGTAAGACAACACTGAGGGTATCAAAAGGTGACATTGTCCTAAATGATGTATCTTTTTTTTTTTTTTTTTGCTTTTTAGGGCTGTACTTGCAGCATATGGAGGTTCCCAGGCTAGGGGTCGAATCGGAGCTGCAGCTGCCTGCCTACACTACAGCCACAGCAACACAAGATCTGAGCCGTGTCTGCTATCTGCACCACAGCTCATGGCAACGCTGGATCCTTAACCCACTGAGCTAGGCCAGGGATCAAACCCGCATCCTCATAGATGCTATTTGGGCTCGTTTCCACTGAACCACAACAGGAACTCCCAAATGAAGTTTCTTAAATTTGAATCCAACCGCAAACAGGACTTGAGCACAGGGTGCAGTGGACTGTCTCAGTGTCTTGTATCCACATGGGGGTTCTGGTGGCCGAGGCCATCACAGCCACTGGCAAGGAGCATCCGCTGCGAGTGCTTGCTGGCACCTGGGCTCAGGCCCTTCCCAGTGCTGGGTGTGCAAGGAGACAGAGTCCTCACCTGCCAGGAATCCATTCAAATATGTGTGAAGTCCCTCCCGGTGAGTGCCAGAGAAGAGAGAAAGCCGAGTGAGGATCTGGCGGGGCTGGCGGGGCTGGGTGGGGACTTGGGATTCATCAAAAGTGGGGTGTGGATGCGGGCAGGAGAGAGGGGCAAGGCAGCCTTGGAGCAGTGGCCTGAACAAAGTCACAGAGACCAGAGCCAGAGCCAGCCTGGGGTTTTGAGGGGTGTAGGGGGTGTGAGCTTGCAGTGAGAGCCGGCTTCAGCTAAGGCTTCCAGCTGTGTGCTTGTGTGCCAGGGAGCCATGAGGACGGTTGAATGGAGGAGGCACTCCAACCCCTGTTTTACAGGCATCACAGGCAGCTGCTGGGGAGATAGGCTGGGAGCGTAGAGACAGACCAGGAGGGAGGAAAAGCCGCGTCCTCCCTCCCTTGAGCTGCTGGCCCAGAGCAGGGCGGTGGTCTGATTTGGCCCATGGGCAGCTGGGTGTGGGTCGTCTGATGTCACGAACTCAGATGGGACACCGGGGGTCAGGGAGGAGTTGTAGCTGTTTGATGAGTTTTTGTTTGGTTTTGGATCAGCAGGAACACTGAAGGGCTCTGTTTGGATGTGTCTGGAGCACAGTAGGATGTCCACGTAGAGTGTCCCATAGTTGAGGTGGGGGGCAGCATCTGGGAGCAGCCGGTAGGGAGATGGTGCTCAGAGCCAGGAGGGGGGCTGGACTTGCCTGGGCTGGAGTGTGGAGGGGCACCCCCAGACAGCCTGGCTGCTGCATCTCTGGGTCCAAAACAAGAGAAGCCAGTGAGAGATGAGGAAGGAAGCAGAGCAGGGCTGTGTGGCCCCAGGAAGCTGAGTGAAGGGTGACTCCT
The DNA here is from genome assembly GCF_016906955.1 of Phacochoerus africanus. Taxonomy (NCBI): domain Eukaryota; kingdom Metazoa; phylum Chordata; class Mammalia; order Artiodactyla; family Suidae; genus Phacochoerus; species Phacochoerus africanus. Next base: position 53,153,003 of record NC_062548.1, on the reverse strand, counting down.
GGGAGAGCTGACAGAACAGGGTCAGCTGTCATCAGGCAGGGGAGGTGTCCCACAAAGAGGGGGACACTCAGGACACAGTGGTGAGCTGGAGCTTCTCCTGATGCCGGAAGGTCAGGATGTGTTCACACGTGTGCACACAAACACACACACGCTCTCACACACATACCCTCACACACGCACATACATACATTACACACACATACACACTGTACACATACATACAACACACATACACGTGCTCACACACACATACGCGCACAGAGTACACACACATACAACACACACACGTGCACACACAATGACAGGGTGTGTCAGAGGAACACAGGAGCCAACTAAAAGAGCTCCCAGTAGCCAAAGTTAGAACAATTTGAACAGCAGAATAAGATTTGCTTGTAGCCCAAAGTGTAAAATACCTGTAAATTTATACTAATATAACTAAATGACTGAATACATCCCCAAACGGGGGCAGGGGGGGACAGGGAGAGACAGACCTCCCAGAGAGAGGTCCAGAGAATTGCCATAGATCCTCTCCCTCGAGGAGGTGGGGCACCAAACACCCCCCCTTTTTTCCCCCAAAGCACAGTGTGGAAAAGGAGAAGGAGGACTTCATAGGGAGAAATGGGACAGACAAGACCTGGGCCAGGTGACGGGTCTGCACCAGCAGGACAAGGCAGTGACTGTGGGCTTCATCCCTGGGGTCCCCTGGCCAGAGCCCCACTGTCACGGGGGAAGGACATCAGACGGATCCCAAGGGAGGGACATGGCACAGAATACCTGGCAGGAACACCTCCAACGAGAAAGGTCATCAGAACAAGGAAAGCCTGTGGAACCAAGACGAGCCTCTGGAGGCCTGAGGATTCGATGCAAGGTGGGGCCCTGGACAGGATCCTGGGGCGGAAAAGGGCATTAGGGAAAAGTTAAGGACACCTGAATACAGCATGGGCTCCTGAGCATGTATTGATATTGGCTTATTAATTGTAACCAAGGTATCATAGTACTAATGTAAGACAATAATAGGGAAACTAATGAAAACACTTGTAAAAAGTAAAATTATTTTTAAAAAAATTGGGTACAGATGCTAGAAATCTCGATGTCCTCATTCTGTTCTCTTAATAAATGGTAGGGAAGATTTCCTTTAAAAGTGGTACATTCGGGGAATTCCAGTTAATGAACCCTACTAGCATCCATGAGGACGTGGGCCTTGCTCAGTGTGTTAAGGATCTGGTGTTGCCATGAACTGTGGTGTAGGTCGCAGACCCAGCTTGGATCTGGTGTTGCTTTGGCTGTGGTGTAGGCCAGCAACTGTAGCTCCAATTTGACCCCTAGCCTGGGAACCTCCATATGCCGAGAGGGTGGTCCTAAAAAGACAAAAGACTGGGGGAAAAAAAAAGGGGGGGGGTTTTCCCGGGGATTAGTGTTAGATTTGTGTTTCCCAGAAGCATCTGTAGAGGTGTCTGTGTGGTGATTACCCCAGAGCAGCCCACGTCCCCTCTCAGGTCCAGGGTTCCTGTGCTGCCCTGGGCCAGGCTGTATGCTGAGCATCATAGGTGAGGGTCCCTGTCCCCAGGGTGAGGTTTGAGGGGCTTTTTATAATTTCCTTTCCCATTAAATAGGAGAATCTAAAACAATGTCTAGGGATGTGGGTGTAAATCATACACATCTGAAGAACTAAAATGATTTGGCAGCTTCGTCATATTGGATCACTACGATCCGAGATCATGGGGGGTGTTTTTTAAATCACTCTACTTGTATGTTTCAGGATAAGAATGAATAATAAGGTGCTCAGGAAAAAGGTCAGATATCCATCAGTGTAGTCGAATTCATTAGCCAGAGCTAAGGAAGCTCATGACATTTATATTTTGATGTGTTTATGAAATAGATGTCTCAGTTATGAAAGTTACAGCTAAGTTTATGGTGTGGGAAAAAATAGCAAGGTTTTATAAACCCCTAAACATGATGGCATGTGGCTGTTTGTCTGCCTTGGTAGCAGTGGTGCACTGTCTGAAAATACTTCACACTCCGGGCGTTCTAGAGAAGGGTCATGTTTGATTTTCAAAGATGGGTCTTTTTCTTTTTTAAATTTCAGCTCTGTTGAAGTATCATTGACAAATGAAACTGTAAAACAGTTAAAGCGTCCCTGGTGGTGGTTGGATAGACATAAATTCTAGGAAAGGATTCCCCCGTCACATTAATTAGCACATTTTTCTTTTTTCCTTTTTTTTTTTTTTTCTTTTTAGGGCTGCACCTGTGGCATATGGGGGTTCCCAGGCTAGGAGTTGAATCAGAGCTGCAGCTGCCAACCTCCACCACAGCTCACAGCAATTCAGGATCCAAGCCATGTCTGTGACCTACATCACAGCTCAAAGCAACGCCAGATCCTTAACCCACAGAGTAAGGCCAGGGATCAAACCCACATCCTCATAGATCCTAGTCGGGCTCATTACTGCTGAGCCACAACGGGCACTCCATAATTAGCACATCTGCTATCTCATATATTTCTATATTTCTATATATATATATGAGAACATTTCTACTGTCTTAGCAAAGTTCTGTCATACACACAGTATTATCAACTGTAGTCACGTGACTTACCTTAGATCCTCAGACCTCATTCATCTTGGGCTGAAAGCTTCTATTTTACCCCTTTACCACCCTCTTCCTGTTTCCTCTGCCTCCAGCCCCTGGCAACCACTCTTCTACTGTCTGTAAATTTGCCTTTGGGGAAAGCATTTTTTCCATGGCTGGTATTTTCCCCATCACTGCACCGCTGTAACGTCTTCCAGGCTGGCATACGGCAGTGTTGCTTCCAAGTCCAATACAGTTTTATGGACTTTCATTTGTTTTACAATTAATACTATATACTACAATTGGCTTATTAAATTGACAGCGATTCTCCAAAATGAGGGTCCACGGCCATTATTTACTGTTCACAGCAGTTTTCCCAGTGTGATGAATGTCTGAGACAACCACAAGGAAACTGAGAATGCTTAGCAAAAGTTGGCAGAACGAGCACTCCATGGCCTGAGCAGTAAATTTTGTGTAAATAAATAGTATGTCCCAGATTCTACCTGAAAAGACAGCACCCCCAGTCTAATCTCTTTAGAATTTCCTAGGCACTAATGCATCATATTGACTTGTGGTCTGGTCATTGGAATAATGCATTGATTTTGTCTAGGCATGTCACGTAGTAAAATGAGTTGCTGAGTGATTAGCTCTTGAAAACTGGTTGATAAACACACATTTTAGGTATTTTCCTTATGTTGCTTAATCTGGGGGGAGGGACTGATCCTAGCAGTCAGGATGAATTAATAGTAGATACTTTAAAAAGGTGGGGAGAGGAGGTGCAGCAGAAACACTAGATTTATCATAAAATGTAAAATTTTGTCTTTATTGAAAAGTACCATGCACTAACAGATCCTGCTTAAGACCCAGTAAAAAGAAAGTTCACTTAGGAAATTATGTGTACTTCACACCCAATAAAACATCTGCTATCAAAAAACCAGAGAAACAAGAGTTCCCACTGTGGCACAAAGGGATTGGTGGCATCTTGGGAGTGCTGGGATGCTGGTTTAATCCCTGCCCCGGCACAGTGGCTTAAGGGTCTGGTGTTAAGCCACAGCTGTGGCTTAGGTAGCAACTGTGGCTTGGATCTGATCCCTGGCCAGGGAACTCCATATGCCACAGGGCAGCCAAAACAGAAAAAACAAAAACAAAAAAACCCAGTCTTGGTGAGGATGTGGAGAAATCAGAACCCTTATGTACTGTTGGTGGGAATGTAAAAGGGTCTCTATGAAGATCAGCATAGAGATTTCCTCAAAAACTCAGACCTAGAACTATGGTCCAGTGAGACCTGCCACTCAGTGTCACGTGGAGGTAGGTAGAGTGGTGATGTCTAACATTTATCCAGCACTAACCAGGTAGACCAGTATCTGGTCTCTTTTCATCCTCACATCTGCAAGCAGCAAGGTCAGAAGTTAAGTGACTTGCCCCACGGTCGACTGTCTGGTGGGACCTGAGCCTGGATCTCCATCCATCCTTGACTTTCTCCAGCCAATGAAATGCATTCCCAGGAATGGCTCCCATGGTCGCCCACAGAGGAAACTGTCACAGACTCACAGATGGAGACTTTACAGCTCATAGGCTCCAATATCCAGAAAAATTAGAAAACATCATAAAAAAAATTCTTCTCCAAAGTAACCCTTGGAGCCAAGGTCACTGGAGTCTTAATGACTCAGAAGCCCTCTGCCCTGTACTGTCCAGCCATGCCCAGCAGGTGCAGCAGCAGGGAAGTGGCCGTCTGCCCAGGGGACAGCAGTACAGACAGGCCGGCCCCACACACATACCCGGAGGGTGGGTCGGGAGGAACTCAGCTCTTGGACCCTGTGTTTTGAAATTGGGAAACTTTTACCTTTCAACTCAGCCTAGCCTTCTTCTGCACCTCCTCAAATAAAATATTAGAACAGCAGCACACCTTCCACATCACACCTGGAAGATCGGGAGCACCTGCTGTGCCCCCAGGTGTTTTCACTGATGACCAGTTTATCAAAATGAAACTGACATTCTGTTCTTGTTAATGGGCATCTGCCTCAGCCTGGGGATCACTCTTTTTTAGCTATGCTGCAAAATGCTGCTACTCAGGACACTACCAGGTTGGAGAGGATATTAGGGAGAGCTCAGGCTTTGGGATGGGACAGTTCCAGTGGGTTTGGGATGGGACGGTGCCAATGTGTTTGGGTTCTGGCTCCATGTTCTTTCTAGCCTGTAGATTTGGACGAGCCCGTTTCATCATTCATTAAACCTATCTTCGGATCATCTCTATTTCAGAGGGTAGTTGTAGACCTTTGATGAGCTGACACTGAGGAAACAGCACCTTGAACATGAGGGAACTGTTAGCGACTCATCCTGTGACAGTCTACCCATCACCGCTCAGGTGCAGCACCGGGAAAAGGCATTTTAGCCTGCTCAGTTGTTTGTTTTCTCTCCCGCTCAGAATGTATTTTTGTGCCTTAGGAAAGTGGTAAGACCTTGACTTTTGTCACTCTCAGCTTAATTAACTTGCTGAGCGTTGGAACAGCCACCAGATCCCATATTGTGTCCTCCTTAAAGTTGAAGTATATTAGCTGTAATTAGTGATCCTGCTTGTAAAAAGCCACCAACTGGCCTTTCTGTTCCCCTCAGGATACTACAGGTTTCCTGCCAACTCCTGTCAAATTAGTTGGCATCTGGCAAGTCTTTTATCTCCAACACAACTTGAAACTTTCATAAGGAATTTATAAGGTATTGTAACAGCTTCTGAGACCGTTTCTTTGACGAGCTCTCCTTAATGCAAATGTGCTATTTTAAAGTATTTATAAATACAACCCAAGGGAGGAAAACATTGTGATAAATAAACATAGACAGTGTTGCTTTTTTGGACTGACCTTGGCATAATTACTGCATTGGTTTTCTGCTGGAGCAACTTGCCACAGACTTAGTGGCTTAAAAACAGCCCAAGTGTATCCTCATCCATTACTGGAGGTGGGAGGGTACAGACATCTTTGGGGGAGCGGGCTGCTATTCTACTGCTTCTACTGAAAACCTCTATTTGCTTGAGTTTCCATAATCATTGGTTGACTGCATTGAAGGCATGAGATATGACAAAACTCCTTGAACCTATATCAAAATAGATTGTATTATTGGAGTAATTTAGATTGTATGTTGAAAATCAAGGTAAGGATTTCTTTTCATATAGTCATTTTCTTTTCCTACCTGGCTACTTTATAAAATCAGTTATTTGCTCATAGATAAATATTTTGCTATATTTCTATATTCTCGTGTACACACAGGTGTTTTTTCTGAAATTCCCAGAGGTAAAATGTTATACCTATTTTGTCTGTCTGTCTGTTTGAATTGAATTGAATAAATCATATCCCATCCACGTAAGGTTTACATTACTCAGTGGGACTGGCAGTTTCTTTTTTTTTTTTTTTTTTTTTGACTTTTTGTCTTTTGGGTCCGCACCTGCGGCATAGGGAGGTTCCCAGGCTAGGGGTCCAATTGGAGCTGTAGCCACCAGCCTATGGCACAGCCACAGCAACTCAGGATCCGAGTCACGTCTACAACCTACACCACAGCTCATGGCAATGCCGGATTTGGATCTTCAAACCACCGAGTGAGACCAGGGATCGAACCTGTGTCCTCATAGATGTTAGTCAGATTCGTTTCCACTGAGCCACAATAGGAACTCAGAGACTGGCAGTTTCTTAAAGCTGCATGACCCTGGTCATCTCTGAGGTTGGCTGGATTGGTCAGTCCCTAGAAAGATGACCAACTGAGTCGGGTGTATATTACCCTCCGAGTTATCAGTTTGTCTCATTGCGCTTCCCATTAAACTGGTGGCTGAAGCCTCAGCAGCCACTATCAGTGCAGCACAGGGCCTCCCACTGGTGACCAGGTGAACAGGTAATGCAGGTGCCCTTAGGGAAGGAAAACTGTAGGTCATATACAAATGACCTCTGGGGAAGGGACCCCAGACAGTGACACTTAGATGGGGAGGTGAAGAGAGGAGTCTCCTGGGAGGTGCCCCTGCGCCTAGGGCCTAAGTCACAAGAAAGCAGAAGCTGGGATGGCTCAGTCTCTAGGGAACCCTGGTGCCCCAGAAGAGTGTCTGCAGCTTAGGAGATCCTGACTGGTGGAAGGAAGGGGTCACCAGAATGGGTCCACTTTCCAGTCACCAGGTTTCCGCAGCACACAGAGGGCGTTCGTTCTGACCGTGGGCCCTGTTCTTCGTCTCCGGGTGGACAGGATGCTCAGATCTTTTCACACAAGGACCCAGGTGAGGCGCTCTTCCTACCCCACATGAGAGAAGGGCATCCGGGCTGAGCTTCACGGCCACACCTGGATGACATGAACCCTCACCCTCTGAAACACCATGCTGTCGGCCTGAGCATCCAGAATGCCTCGTGAGGCAAGGCGAGTATTGCTTCCCATTTTACGGAATAAGCTGCAGGGTGGATGCACAAAGGGCTCCACTAAGCGTAGCATTCCAGACTCTCGACTCAGGTTTTCTGTTTGCAGTTACGATCAAATGGTTCATCTTGATCCCTGCGACCTCTTTGGAAGTATCTGTGAGCAATTAGGGGGTGGGGGGTGGGAGGTTTTTGGCTACCACAAGAGTATGTAACACAGTAATAGACCAGCAAGATGCAGTTAACAGGATCCTTTTTAGAAAGAGAGTCCCAGATTAGGATTGTGATTATTTTAGGAGTTGGTGAAAACTGCTGGGCCAAGAAAGTTTTAATAGCTATTCTAGTAGGGTGGGTTTTTTGTGTTTTTTTTTTTTTTTAATCTTCTACCTGAGACTTGAAAAAGCAGTTTGGCACCTTAAGTTTTCTGACAATTTCTTTTATTTATTTATCTTATTTTTTGCTTTTTAGGGCTATACCTGCAGCATATGGAAGTTCCCAGGCTAGGGGTCGAATCGGAGCTGTAGTCACCACAGCCACAGCACTGTGGGATCCGAACCACGTCTGCAACCTACACCACAGCTCACAGCAATGCCAGATCCTTAACCCACTGAATGAGGCCAGGGATCGAACCCATGTCCTCATGGATGCTAGTTGGATTCATTAACCACTGAGCCACAATGGGAACTCCTGAGAATTTCTTTTGTTCAGTATAACATGTTCTTGCTAAGCTCTATTCTAGACAGGTCACAAGGCATTAGACATGAGCTGGTATAAAATATCAAATTTGTGGCTTTTCTTTCTGTTGGCATAGCTGGGTGATAACTAGCTTAGTTAATGAAGGCAAAAATTAGATTTTCTTGAACTGCCCAAGCTGGAGGGATAAACACGCATTATGCTTTGGATCTGACCTCTATGATTCTACCTTATCTATTGATAATAATCCCATTTCTGACTTAAAACCTCAGTAGTCAGGTAGAATGTACTTTTTCAGAACTTCTTTTACGGTTTTTCCATGTTAGGAGTAAGTCCCTCTGTATGATTTCCTTAATTGTGGAATAAACCTGATTCAGCTCCAGGCTGTTCCTATTGTAATCGGTCCTACACCCACAGCAAATTGCTCTTCCGTGGGAGTTCCCATTGTGGCTCAGGGAAGCAAATCTGACTGGTATCCATGAGGACGCAGGTTCAATCCCTGCCCTTGATCAGTGGGTCGGGGATCCGGCATTGCCATGAGCTATGTTGTAGGTCACAGATGCAGCTCGGATCCTGCATTGCTCTGGCTGTAGCTTAGGCCTGTGACTACAGCTCCGATTTGATGCCTAGTCTGGGAACCTCCCTATGCCACAGGTGCGGCCCTAAAAAGACAAAAAGAAAAAAAAATTCTTCCATGAATGAAACTGCTTCTGCTGGGCTCCTGGGACAGGTTCCCAGGCCTCAGGTGGCACTGGCCTCTCACCCACCCACGACTCCCTCCAGGATGGTGTCTGGTGACCCAGGGGAGGAGGAATGAGGTCTTGGCAGGGGGCCGGCCCTACTGCACCTGCGCACTGATTGTCATGGGAGCAGGAGAAGCAGCATGTGGAGTTTTATTCTAAGGGGCTGTCTGGAGTCACCTACTGCTCATCCTCTTGCTTAGCCCCTGGTCCCTGCTCCATCCTGTCCATCTCTGGGCCCCAGGCCAGCCTCCCCCACCCCCATCCCCTAGCAGTGCCCTGTCTGACCCTCAGCCGGCACCCACTAGGTTGTGTAGCCATCTGCCCTTGTCCCTGTCCACGAGGCTCTGCTCCCCTGGTCCATGGGCGGCTGGAAAGGACCCTTCACTCAGGATGCTGTGCGGCCCACTCAGCCCCATGGGCAGCTCCTCACAGGAGCAGTGCGCGCCACAGGGCCCCTGGGGGTTGAGTTTCTGAGGTCGAAGTTCTCAGGCTTGGTTGACCTTAGACTGCCTTCGCCTGGTTACGCCCATGGGGCTGCTGTTGATTGGCCAACACGCCAAAGCGCCGAAGTGGGTAAGGTGGTGATTGGTGTACTTGAGTGGAGTGAGGATTGCCACTGGCTGGCCTCCTGCAGCATGCGGGAGAGCGTCTTGTCCGCAACCATCACTGGGTGAGGTGGTTGTGACCTTGGGAACTGTGATCACTGGGTGAGGTGACTGTTGACCTGGGGACTGATCACTGGGTGAGGTTGTTGTTGATTGGATGGCCTCCTGAAGCTTTTTTATTGTTGGGAAGCTGTCATAAGTCAGCTACAACAGATATGAAGCCTGTCGCTTTGGGCAGGGAACAGCCAGTCATGTTTTAGTTGCTTGGAAACTTAAATTTCTTTTGTCCCAGAATCACAGATGCTGGATGGAATAAGCCTGTCCAAGGATAGACCCCACATCAGTTCTCACCCCCTGCCCGCCCCCAGAAGTGGGCCTGTGAGCACAGTGCTGGGCTCCTGGCTCTGTTGTTGAGCGAGTCACTGAATCTCTGATCCTCTATCTCCCGAAAGCTCCACCTCCCCGCAAGGCAGGTGTTTGGAGACAGAATGATTGCCCCTTGTGCACCCGAGTGTCCTCCCCAAGACTGAGCAGTCACCTTCCTATGTCTGTGCCCTGGACCCAGGAAGAGCACCTGTGAGGGGGTCTGTCACCATCACTAGGGGCCCATGAGACTCTTGGATGCTCATGCCGCACTCCTGGAGGGTCCACTATGATTGATCGAGGGTACAGCTTGGCACTGCAGTTTCTAGGCTCTCATATGATGTTCAGAAAGTTTATAAATTGCTTTGATTTGTCTTAGGGGTGGGCTGTTCTTGTTAAAAAACTGTTTTAAAAATTGCCTAATTAAGTGGATTAAGGATCCGACGTTGCCGTGAGGTGCGGTGTGGGTCAAAGATGTGACTCCGATACCACATTGTGTGGCTGTGGCGTAGGCCGGGGCTATAGCTCGGATTAGACCCCTAGCCTGGGAACCTCCATATGCCGGGGGAACGGCTCAAGAAAAGGCAAAAAAGACAAAAAAATTAAAAATAAAAAGTGGGGATTTCCCGTCGTGGCTCAGTGGTTAACAAACCTGACTAGCATCCATGAGGACTCGGGTTTGATCCCTGGACTCGCTCAGTGGGTTAAGGATCTGGCGTTGCCATGAGCTGTGGTGTAGGTTGCAGACACAACTGGGATCCTGCATTGCTGTGGCTATGGTGCAGGCTGGCAGCTGCAGCTCTGATTTGACCCCTAGCCTGGTGCTGCAGGTGCAGCCCTAAAAAGACAAAAGACAAAAAGAAAAGAGAAGAAACAGTGTGGCATTCAGACAAACTCTTGTGTGAGCCCCATTGCTATGACTTCCCAGCCCCTCCCTTTGTATTGAAAACAGAGAAAGGACCTTCCTGACTTTCAGAAATCTGACCTGACAGTAAGGTCAGTATAGAATATGGTGTGGACTTGAGATTTGCTGAAAGCGGGTAACATTATTGCCTACAGTTTGGAAATGAGCTTTGTATAAACACTCTCTTCTTGGATATTGTTTATGTTCTGCATAAGGTTTATTAAACATCTCCTTCCCAAAAGGTTTCCTATCTCTAAATTTGGAGGTTAATTCATGAAAGAGGAGAACATGCATTATTTATAAGTGTCTTTAGCATCAGGTGGGAAGTGTCATGTTATTTAAAAATGGGGATTCATGCTTCACGGAGTCAGTGCGCTGGTCCCCGCTGTCATCCTGAAGTCATCCTGTAAATAATGAGAGCGCCTCTCTGTCAGAAAAGGAGAGGGCTGGAGTCAGGAGTCTTTCCATTATTCATTTCTTCCTCATTTTGAGTAAACTTCCAGTCATTTAAAAGACAGAATGTTGAATTTTTCTGCCTAAAAAATACTGGTCCAGCTTCTACCTGAGAAGTAGGGAGTTGCTGAAACTAGCTTATAACTGTACTCATTTTAGTTATTCAGATATGCCTGAGCCATTTATTAATAATAGATAATTCCGTAGTTAACTAAGTATGCTCTATACTCTGTTTTTTGTTTTAAAGATAATTGAATTTTGGAATGATTTTGCAATACTTTTATTCCCAGTATTCCACGTTTTATGGGTCTTGACAAGTATGTCGTGACACATACTCACTCTTATAGTATCCTTTGGAGTTGTTTCGTTTCGCTGCTCTAAAAATGCCTGCACTCCATCTCATCATTGCTCTCTCCCCTTTCCCGGCCACCACCGGTCTTTGTAACATCTCCGTAGTTTTGCCATTTCCAGAATGTCACATCTTTGGAATTATTAAGGAAAAAATGACACTCATTAAAGACCAGTCCAGCAGACTTTACTAGGGGGAGTACAACAAGGGGTTTTCGCAGTGGGGGGAGAGATTGGGCTCCACTCCACATACAGGAGGGGAAAGTGAGACTTTATAGCTGGGCAGCAGGTGCATGCACAACCACTACGAGGAACCAGCAGAGCTAAGGGGGGTTCTGGCTACATGGACCTCACAGGATCCCTCCTGAAAGCAGCCCAGGATGATCAGACACCACTTGGGCAAGGGTGGAGGCATCTGGCTGAACTAGCTTAGCAGGATTCTTGCTAAAAGTGGGCACTGCAAAGACAGACTCAAGTACCGAACTCGTTTGGGAAGAGAAATCAGAAGAGCCTGACTACCATTTGGTCTAATAGCAGAGTCTTTGTGCCAGTCATACAGTCTGTGCCTTTTCAGATTGGCTTCTCTCACTTGACCATAAGCACTGGAAGTTCTTCCATGTCTTTTTGTGGCTTGACAGTTCATTTCTTTTCAATCACTGAATAATAGTCCATTTTCTGGATGTACCACAGTTTGTTTCTCCATTCATCTACCAAAGGACATCTTGATGGCTTCCAAATTTTGGCACTTGCAGGTGAAGCTACAATAAATGTCTGTGTTTCAGGTTCCAGGAATGCTTTTTTACTTAAGGAAGAAGGTACAAAGATAGCCTTCCCAGGTATCCCGGACTCAGTTTTCCTTAGTGCTAACATCTTAGGTGTTTAGGGACCTTCGTCAAAACAGTCAGGGGTAAAATTAGTCAGTGGCACTGTTGGCTAGACTTATCTGGATTTTACCAGTGTTTATATTTCAGGATGCAATCCAAGATACCACATTGTAGTTTGGGTGTGTCATGTCCATTAAATATGTCCATAAAATTAAGCATATCCTTAGATAGTAGGCATCAAGAGATCAGCCAGAAGGATCTGGTATTCCTTCATCCTGTAAGCAGGTTTCCTTGTCGTATGGTTGTCTAGAACTCTTGGAAGGTTTTTTTGGTTGCCGCTTGAATTCTGCAGAGCGTGCAGAATTCCTAGTGTGCAAACTTAAGATTTGTTTCACGAGGCTGCCGTTTCTAAACCAAGTATTCCCATGTGTTGAAGGAAGGTCGCTGAAGGTTATTTGGAGACCCAGGCAACACTCAGTGGCCGAGTTTTTACTAAAAGCTGTCAGGGCATCATCTTCCAAGTGGGGACAAAGGATGAAGCTTTTGGCTGGGTCTCTAATGAGCCTCTCGCCTGTTTTGCTGACAGAAGGACTCCATGAAAGATGACAGAAGAAGTCATCGTGATAGCCAAGTGGGACTACACGGCCCAGCAGGACCAGGAGCTAGACATCAAGAAGAACGAGCGCCTGTGGCTGCTGGACGACTCCAAGACATGGTGGCGGGTGCGGAACGCGGCCAACAGGACGGGCTATGTGCCTTCCAACTACGTGGAGCGGAAGAACAGTCTCAAGAAGGGCTCCCTCGTGAGGAACCTCAAGGACACACTGGGTGAGTGTCCTTTCTCAGGATGCAGGGAGGAGGGGTCATCGTTTTAGTTGGTGTTGGAGAGGGAAAAAAAAAAAAAAAAAGGATGTTTTACGTATTAACATCTTTCTTCATGTCTTTTTCTGAAATTCTGGAAATGGGGAGAGATCCAGCGGAGAAATCCACTGTGTTGTTTGTTGGAGATTCTAGAATCTGGAGTTCCATGTGAGCGGACCCTTCTGTGTCTGGGGCCCCTGCTCGTTTCTGTCTCCTGGCATCCACTTTCTGGAGGGTCCCGGGATGGAATTGCCATCCCCTGGGGATGTCCACAGCTCCACCTGTGTCATTCCACCAGAGCTTTTCCATCTCACAGAATCCTGCACCTGTGGCTTTTGTGCATAGAGAAGCAGACAGCGAAAAGCGCTTTGAACCGGGTGAACTTTTCCCCTCTTTTAAATTGGTGGCATTTCACACTGCAGCCCTGGGCAGTGCCAGCTAAGTGGGGACAGGAGTGGCGGTGTGATGCCAGCTGACCAGGGTGACTCATGGGGGCTCTCTATCTGCCCGGCTTTCTTCCTGCGATCCTGTTTCCCCTCCCTGGTGTCCAGCCGTGGGAAAGGCCACCTGCGTCCCCTGAAATTGATGGTGTCCAGTATTGCCTCGGTGTGGGTATCAGACTTCTGCACAGTAGTTCTGCACCCAGAGTGTGGGTGAGAGCGTAGGCCCTGCCACCTGAGACCACTGCTTATCACAGAAGAGTTTGAGGTTGAAAACATGAGTGTTATCACCCACATGACATTTCCTTGAGGTTTTCCTTTTCATTTCTTTGGGTTTTTTGGTGTGATTTCCCCTAATTTTTATTAATGGCCATGTCCTCAATCTTGGCACAGTTGTTGGTATAACAGAGGTGCCTTAATTAAAAAAAAATAATTGAATAAATAATTAGTTATTGCATCTAAGTTGATAATAAGAAATTGTGTCTAACCAGTCTTTAGGCTGAATAAATTGAGTATTAAATAATAAGAAAGCAGATCTTGCTATGGCAGATGGAGAAGTCCATCACAATTAAGTTCACTGGGACAAAATGACTTAAGCTGATACTTTATTCTTGACTACTTGGCAGTAATCTCATAATGATTTTTTTTTAATGATTTTTATTTTTTCCGTTATAGCTGATTTACACTGTTCTGTCAATTTTCTGCTGTACAGCAAAGTGACCCAGTCACACATACATATATATGTTCTTTTTCTCACATTATCCTCCGTCATGCTCCATCACAAGTGACTAGATAGAGTTCCTTTTCATTTCTAACAAGAGAATTTGTTTCATTTGCGGGAGGGGAACAGGTAGGAAAACCAGAAAGAAAATGTTAAACTCTGCATGTGACAAGAGTTGCAACCTACCCACCTTTCATTTTTCTGCAATCTGAACGCATCCACTGCTCTCATCGAAACCATTTAGAGCCTTTATCCATTGGGTAGTAATTCTATGTTACATGTTAGGTTATTTCCACAATTTGAAGGGAGAAATGAGACATAGACCTGTGTGTGATTCACACTGACTACTGTAGATTCTGCCTGATGGAGAAATTCTGTTTTTCATGAGCAAGCTGATTATTTTTCACAAATCTGACACCCTTTTATTTTTTTTATCCTTTTTTTTTTTGATGATCATGTCACTTGAGAAGAATATTGTTGTCCAGTGTTTATAACTCTTCATTAACTATGATAAGGAAATGCAGGCAGGAGTTCTCGTCGTGGCTCAGTTGTTAATGAACCCAACTAGCATCCATGAGGACATGGGTTCAATCCCTGGCCTTGCTCAGTGGTTTAAAGATCTGGCATTGCCATGAGCTGTGGTGTGGGTCACAGATATGGCTTGGATCCTGAGTGGCTGTGGCTGTGGCTGTGACTGGCAGCTGTAGCTCTGATTCGACCCCTAGCCTGGGAACCTCCATATGCCACAGGTTCAGCCCTAAAAAGACAAAAAAAAAAAAAAAAAGAAAGAAAAAGAAAAGAAAGAAAGAAAGAAGCATGAATAGGTAAATACTTTGAGTGCCCTGAACGTAATTTTATTTATTTTTTCCAATTTCAGCCTCTCATTCACTGAAGTACCTGCTTTTGGAGATGCTAAACATTGTTGACTTATATTCTTACTGTTTTTTAAAAAAACCTATTCTCAGGATTCTAGTAAAGAACGAAATACTCAGGGAATTCCCTGGTGGCCTAGCAGGTAAAGGATTTGCATTGTCACTACAGTGGCTCCGGTCACTGCTGTGGCATGTCTTCAGTCCCTTTTCAGTTCCTGGCTTGGGACCGTCTGCATGCCACAGGCGTGGCTGAAAAAAAAAGAAAAGAAGAAGGAAATGCCCAGAAACTGAGCAGAATGCTAGGAAGTAACATAAGACAAAGCAGGCACTCGCGTTATCTCCAGATTCCTTTGAACAGCTTGTCACTTTTTCCTTTGGTTTTTAGAGCAAAAAGACAGCTGAGTGATGAAGCACCCCTCTCTCTAGGGCTCAGGTTTTCATGAGCTGTGGTCGGTCCCATGTGTCCGCATACCCTGGACTCTAGAACTCAGGGGGCCTGGCTCAGCCAGTGCATGCGCGTGCTGGGTGCCAGGCAGCTCCCCCCCACCCCCGCCCCAACAGATGGCCACCCAGCTCTGCTGGAACACGTCTCCTTGTGTAGAGTCAGCCAATTCCATTTTTGGAGAACACAGATTGCTAGAAAGCTCTTCCTTAAATAGAACCCAAGTTTGCTTTTCTTTAACTTTCTCCCCTCGGCTCTCCTTTGCCCTCCAGAGCTGTGCCAAGGATTGGGCTCCTTTCTGTAAAAGGGCCACTCCTCTTTGGCTTCCTCTCCCCCAGGCACACACCGCCTTGCAAACGTTTGAACCAAGCATTATTTATTTTATTTTATATATTTTTTTTAATTTTTATTTTTTGTCCTTTGCCTTTTCTAGGGCCACTCCCACGGCATATGGAGGTTCCCAGGCTAGGGGTAGAATTGAGCTGTAGCTGCCGTCCTACACCACAGCCACAGTAACTCGGGATCCGAGCCGCTTCTGCAACCTACACCACAGCTCACGGCAACGCCGGATCCTTAACCCACTGAGCAAGGCCAGGGACCAAACCTGAAACCTCATGTTTCCTAGTCGGATTCGTTAACCGCTGCGCCACTACGGGAACTCCAAGCATTATTTATTTTAACAATACAAATAAAGCTATGTGCTGAAAGCCGTATCTATTAGAGGCAGTTGACATTCATGAGCTAAAGGCTCTCAGGGGTCAGTATTCCCATTGCAGGGAAAAAGTTCCCCCTTTGTTGCCCATTTTTGCTTCGATGTGTTTACTGTGCTCACTCAAAGCCCTGCTTAGTAGTTGGCCAAAGGGAGACCTTGCTATCTTGGCATGAGTGTTCCATTGCCCTCTTGAGCCGTGTTGAGGAGAAGGGAGCAGCCCCACAGGAAATCACCACGGGGAGTGACTGACTTCTCCACAGCCTGGCTATGGCATCTCTGTCAAGAAGGGAGGTGTAAACCACTTCCGCAGCCTCTCCCGCCTCCCGCTGGTCTCTGCCGCAGAAAAGTTGGAGCTAAAACATCCGGGGCTTCCTATTCAAAAGGTTGTGACCTGTATGTTGTTGGAATTACAGTGTGATTTAGATTGATGATCAGCCAACAGAAATTCTCTCTGCTGTGTATCAGGAGGAGTGAACACAACATCAAAGGAATTCCCATCGTGGCTCAACGGAAATGAATCTGACAAGCATCCATGAGGACACAGGTGCAATCCCTGGCCTCGCTCAGTGGGTTAAGGATCCAGCATTGCTATGAGCAGTGGTGTAGGTTGCATATGCAGCTCAGATCTGGTGTTGCTGTGGTTGTGGTGTAGGCTGGTGGGGTGGCCCTAAAAAGCAAAAAAAAAAAAAAAAAAATTAAAAATTACACCACATGTGTTGACTGTCTAGTAGCTACTCCTGACACCATCCACATTTGTCATTTATAGAAACACACCTAATTTCTAAATCCATGGTTAAGAGTTCCCTGGCAAGGGAGTTCCCATTGTGGCACAGCAGAAACGAACCCAACTAGTATCCATGAGAACGCTGGTTCAATCCCTGGCCTCGCTCAGTGGGTTAAGGATCCGGCATTGCAGTAAGCTGTGGTGTAGGTTGCAGAGGCAGCTTGGACCCCATGTTGCTGTGGCTGTGGTGTAGGCCGGTGGCTACAGCTCTGATTAGATCCCTAGGCTGGGAACTTCCATATGCTGAGGGTACAGCCCTAAAAAACAAACAGAAAAACAAACAAACAAACAAACAAAAATTTCCCTGGCAAATACCTGGCTGGAAATAAAATAGCACCAGACTCCTCAGCAAAGTCCCTGTGTTCTAAACCTGGGTTGACATCTCAGGTCACAGGTAACCGAGACTAGGCAGCGCTCTGTTGAGGCTGGTCACAAATTTAGCTTAATCACATGGAGTAGTTTGTTAGAGTGACTTCAAGAAAGCAATGCCTTTCCCCCAAAAGATCTCTCTGTTGGGAAAGGATGCACATTCTTTTTCCTTTTCCTTTAATAATTTGTAATGAAATAAAACAACACGAGCTCTTCTTTTCATTAAGGCAGCCCATTGATACCATAGCTCTCCTCTCGTAGTCACTGCAGGATTAGGAAGCGTCAGAGAGAACTTTTCCACAGATAGAGCCCAGGCCATACTTTGAAGGGCTTGGAGTGTTCCTGGGTAAAGGTCTGACCCTGGTGTTTTATGCAGAGTGACTCATAAAGTCACGTGGGGCAGATGTTTTCAAGCCTTGTGCTAAATCTCTAGAGATGGGAAAGCGTCTCCCAGGGATGTATTGTCCTGAGAATGGTTTCTGTGACCACTTGGTGACCGTAGCCCCGGGACCCACCAAAGCCCCAAAGTTGCCTTGTTTTCACCCTGCTAACCTAGGGCTGACTCGGGCAGCCCAGGAAGCCTCAGTTCCATTTCTAATGGTCTGGTCAACACCTGAGGAGGGCTTATTCCAAGGTGCACTCAGTCATTGCTGGCCGGCTGCCCCCAGGGTTGCACCTTTGGCGTTTGCTCTCATGTGACCATACCTGAGGCCAGGGGGACACCTGCCAGCGATGACCCCACCCCTGCGGCTCCAAGCCCGACCTGGGAGCAGAGCATGGCTGCTGTGGGGACATTCTTGCTCACCGTTTGGGGGAGTGCTTTTGGTTGGAGAAGGGTGACTTCTGTGGCTGAAATTCCCAGGTTCCTAGAGGCATATCCACATGGGGTTGATGGAGCCACAGTGACGGGACTTGAATTTGAACTTGGGTTCTTTTACTCTACCACCCTGAGTGTCGGGGTTTACTGGGTGGGCATTTGATAGGAGGACCCAGTTGCAGAGATGGGCAGCTGGAATGTTAGAGGAAATGCTGGTGATACTAAGTTCCTTATTTTAGAGATGAAAAACTCAGCCTTGACTGACAGAACTTGATGGGGGCCGAGTGCGGTGGTGATGGTGTGACAGTGTTACTGTCCTGGCCTTGATAGTGGGTTGTGTTGTGGAGGAGGATGTCCTCGTGTGTGGCAATGCATACGAAGTGGGGCAGTGATGGGCCATGGCGTTGGCAGCTTACTCTCAGCTCGAGGAGAATAACGTCCTTGGGGCTGTTCTTATACCTTTTCTGTCCATTCAACCAGGCAGACAGACACAGAGCGGTTTGGAGACCACCCTGGGCCAGGATGTTGGCTCAGAGCCGAGGGGGTGTTGTAATTTGGGCTTCTGTCCCTCCTGGCATCCTTGGTGTCTCGAGCCTTACATTTGTGTCAGCCTTTCAGAGATGAGAGGATCACCCAATAAACACTGAGATGGGTCCTGAAACATGATGCCACCCAGTGTGAACTCGCCAACCAATTCTCCATCAGGATGGTTCCCCAGGACTGGTCAGAATTTCCCATGATAATCCAGCAGGTCCCTTCTGTGTTCCTGGCAAGCAGGCGAGGAAGCCCCTGCTTCCTGCTGCATCAGCCCAGGCTGCTTTGAGCCCATTCAGTGTGTGCTCTTTTGTCACAGTAGCGATGGGGACGGGGACAGAAAGGACCTCCTGGGCCCTGGCCTGCGCCATCATGCAGGCTGGGGAGGGATTTCTTTTGGGCACCGCAGGACTGTGGTCTTGGCAGAGGTTACAGGCACTCTCAGCAGGTCAGAAGCAGGGCAGGCAGATGAGATGTGGCTCATGCTCACAGTAGTCCAGGCTGCGTGGGAGTCGCCCCTCCCCTACTCCATCCTTGGAAATCCCTCTAAGCCACTTTGTTCCCTGCTGGGTGGCCTCTGAGAACAGTACCCAGAGGCTTTGAATCAGGGATGCAGACATCATGTTGGGATGAGCGCCTTGTAGTAGGGAATGTTCGCATCAGAAGCAGGAGCCCCGTGGGTCGTTACTTCGCCTGGTAGTATGTGAGGAAAGGATGCAGTTCAGTCCCTGACTTTCTGAAGCTTGGGATGTAACTGGAAGCATAACAGTGGCCCAGATGTGCAGAGCTCGGTTCAAAGGGGGCACCACCCCTCCTGTCCCAGGAAAACAGTGAGGGACCTTGCCGTGTGGCCTCCTACCCTTCAGGATGCAGTACCCAGAGTGGTTAGGAGGGCGACACTGGCTCCCTACAGCCCGTTTTCAAGTCCAGGCTTGGTGCTCACCATTGAGTGATGGGGCCAAGCTGTTGAGCTGCTGACCCTCAGCCGCTACCCCTGTGTAGTGATGACAGAGATGATCAGTGATGACGTGTAAGGTGATGTCATTCACGAGAAGGAAGCTTGGGGCTGAGACGTGAGGGGAGGTGGGCTCAGTGGGGGAGGGGCACGCAGAGATGCAGAAGGACGGCAGGCCAGCCAGCAGCCTTGAGGAGTCCTGGGCGATCAGTGCCCTCTGCCAAACATCAGGCCTGATGCCATTTGCAAAGGGGAACCGCAAAGGGCCCCCCATAGACAGAGGGGATGGCCGTTGAGGTTTAGACTAGGCATGGTCATTGCTGACCGGCTGCCCCCAGGGTTGCACCTTTGGCGTTTGCCCTCGTGTGACCATACCTGAGGCCTGGTCCTCATGGTTGGAGTAGAGGGGGCCAGTCAGTCTGTGGGAGCCTGGGATGAGGCCTCAGAGTGACGGGGTGGTGTCACCAACCCTGAGCTGAGCAGAGGGGTTGGGAGGCGAGGGGCCTCACAGGAAAGCCCACAGCCCTGTGCTGACGGGTATGAACCAGCAGGGAGTGCTAGTCACAGATGAGCCCGAATGAGTAACCAGCAGAAAGACCAGAGAATTAGGGCAGCAGGCAGAGAAACTGGGTAGTGATGACCAGACCTGTTGGAATGGATGGCAGGCTGGTGGTGGAAGTGTGGCCTGCTTCAGGCATGAATCTCAACTCGTGGCGACAAAATTCAGATTTTTGTTACCACATACTCCGTGTGCCAAAGTGAAGCTTCGTTTTTGTTTTGTTTGGTGTTTTTAGGGCCCTACCTGAGGCATATGGAAGTTCCCAGGCTAGGGGTCGAATCAGAGCTGCAGCTTCCAGCCTATACCACGCCAAATCCAAGCCTCGTCTGCCCCCTACACCACAGCTCACGGCAACGCCGGATCCTTAACCCACTGAGCAAGGCCAGGGATCAAACCCATGTCCTCATGGACACTGGTCGGGATCATTGAGCCACAATGGGAGCTCTGAAGCTTCATTTTTGACCTGTTTAAATGGTTTTACCTTGGCCGCAGGAAGCCTTGGCGTCTCTCAGGCAGCTCGAAAGCTCCCAATCCACTGTGGTCCCAGGGACTGGTCCCAGGCCACTAGCACCCCTCCCCTGGCAGGAAGGCCCCCGGGGGCCCTCGGGCTCCCCAGCCATCACCCCTGTGCTCCTGCTGCAGAGTGTGTCACGTCTCACCGAAGCCAAACAGAAAGCTTCATGCAGCAGAAAAATTCAAACCAAGACCCCAGAACGGATTTGGTATGTGTTTTCCAGTGAGTGGGCAATAATAATGCTCTCTCTGTCTACCTCACTGCCAGATACCACGCTAGGTGCCTGCAGATCTTCTTGTCTAATCTCCCCAGTAACTGTACAAGGGATATAATAATAGTAGCCCCACCTTTCATGCAAGAGGAAATGAGACCCAGAGGTTAACGGGTGTATGTGCCCAAGAACACACAATAAGAGATGGGTTGAAATTCATACAGGTCTGCCCGCTCTCGGGCTCTGCTGCTGATGGTCAGCCTGGAGTTGGACATTCAGATCTGGGTGGGGGATGGTACCTGCTTGGCTTCAGCATCGGCATTGGTGCAGCCGGTCTCTCCCCAGCCCCACGGCACAGCTGGGTTGCTGGCCTCACTGCAGCCCCTGGGACGCTAGGGGACCAGCTGCTTCCTAAGCATCATTTTCTCCCCGACCCCAAGGGATTCACTTATCAATACCTTTGCCTGGTCTCTTAATGTTGAGGTGAGCAGGGGACTTGAATGTAAACGATTCAGAAGCCGAATGTCGCAGGAACACATTTTCTTTCCCTTAAATTGATTCTTATTTTGGCAGCAGTCTTGTGAGCACCAAGCATGTTCTGCCGGGGCCACGCGCACAAGATCTCAGCCGTCTTCGTCGTTCATGGGTTCTTTGTGTGACTCGGACTTCTGCCCTCAGCTCTTCCTCAGCATCGTGATCTCTGAAATGCCCATCTTTTATAAAAGCACTCACTGAAGACAGGCATACTTACTTTAAAAATTTGAAAAGTAGAAAAAACACAAATCACCTATGAGCTTCCCACCCTAAAATAATTGCTGTTGGCATTTGCATCTGTTTTCTTTGTAGTTTTTGCACACACAGACTCAAAATCAGGTTGCACAAGTGACTTCCTGTTGACCTCCCTACCAGCTGTCATGGGGCAGTTAGTCCTAAAAAGATCTCCCCTTTCTGCAGAAGCCAGACCCCCATCATTCTGAAAAGGTTTCCCAAGTGAGTTTGGTCCTTGCCTCCTGGCTCCTCAGCAGTGTTTTTTGTTTTCTGTAAACAACCAAAGAGGAGAAGCTGATTATAGTGCATTTGTCTCAGAAGTAGTTGCTTTTCTAGGTTGACTGTCCGTAAAGAAAAAGACAGTGGTCGCTAGTTTCTACACGTCACTTAAACATACTTCCTGAATTAAGTCACCCTCTGAGGAGCTAGGATAAAAAAGTACAGAGTACTTTTTTTTTGTCATTTCAAAAATGTGCAAAGCCAGACCACACCCATGAAAAGTTCGTGTGTGTGACACATGCAAAGAAGATAGAGGAGTTCCCATTGTGGCAATGAATCTGACAAGGCTCCACTGAGGATGCAGGTTCGATCCCTGGCTTCGCTCAGTGGGTTAAGGATCCAGCATTGCCATGGGCTGTGGTGTAGGTCACAGATGCGGCTCGGATCCCAAGTTACTGTGGCTGTGGCGTAGGCTGGCAGCTGGCAGCTCTGATTCATCCCCTAGCCTGGGAACTTCCATGTGCCGCAGGTGTGGCCCTAAAACAAAAAAGAAAAACAAAAAGAAGAAGATTGAGATCTTAGATCTCAATTTGATTTTTCCTTTTTTTGCCTGCACCCGAGGCATATGGAAGTTCCCAGGCCAGGGATCAAATCTGTGGCCAACACCAGATCCTTAACCCACTGTGCCCCAGTAGGAACTCCCTCATTTGGTTTTAAATGTTCAGCTTCTCCAAGGAATTATCATCCATTCCCCAAATTCAAGCAGGTGCTTGGGTTCAGAGCTGCATCTAACACTCGAGGTTTATCTTTTCAGTCTCTGTCGTGTGATATACCATTGTACGAACCTGAACTACACAGAACAGGTCATAATTTAGAACTCTAGATTTCTGTCTTGTGAGATTGTTCACGGGACACACGCCTTGCCAAATGTAATGCCCACAGACTATAGAAACGTCTGCAGCCGTTGCAGTGCCAGCCACTCAAAATAAACTTGGATTTGTTTTTGTATATCATAAGCGTCCAAGTATTTAGAACAAAAAAGTGTAAAACAACTCACAACAGATTAGTGGGAGGATAATTAGAGAGAAAATAGAGACAGATTGTTCCAAAGAATGCTAATGGGAGAACAGCCAGTGGAGGGGGTGGGGAGCGAGCCGGGGTCTCTGCCCTCAGGAGAGTAGGGAGAAGCAGGTGTGCGGGGACATGGGGTCTCCTGCGCCCCCTGTGTCCCGAGGATGGACAAGAACATCATGTAAGGCATTTCCCAGTTTCTGTCCCAGCGACTGGCACCTGGGTTGCATCTTATTAAAATTGTCATCTTTCTAAAGAGCATCAAGAACACCCTTACTCCACTGAAGTCACTCAAGTAGGAGCCTTCAGGTTGAGAGTAGAGACCCTCAGCTAAAAATGCTGAGGAATATAGTAAAATCTTCTCGCCATGTTTCTAACTACACTGCCCCATGTAGCCTGCTCTCGTTTTTAGACCCTGTCCCTGTGGCTCAAATGTTCCTCTTCTCGATTACATGTTCCTGTCTGTCCCCCAGGGGCAGGTGTGGGGGCGGAGGGTGGAATTGTTCAAGGCAGGTATGTGGTGCTGAGGCAGAGCGCCCAGTGCTGGAAGGCTGCCACGGGCCCCACTCTGGAGCCATGCATGGGCTGGCAGGTGGGCAGCTAGGGCTCCGACCTGACCCAGGCTGGGTGTCTCCCTATGTCACCAGCATTTGCTTCTGTCATCTTTGTCTAGAAGCTGGTCACCTGCTTGAGCCCTCCAGGCTGCACCACTTTCTCACAACCCTTTTTTTTTTTTAGGGCCATACCTGCAGTTATGGAGGTTCTCAGGCTAGGGGTCCAGTTGGAGCTGTAGCTGCTGGCCTACACCAGTTCCCAGCCTCCCTGCAACCAACACCACAGCTCATGGCAATGCTGGATCCTTAATCCACTGAGCAAGGCCAGGGATCGGACCTGCATCCTCATGGTTACTAGGCAGATTCATTTCTGCTGAGCCGCAACAGGAACTCCTTTCTCACAACTCTTAATTTCCTTCCGCTGCTCACAGATGCCATGAAGACCCGGATTGTCCTGGTCTCACAGCGGGAAGCCCCTGGAGGGCAGCACTTTGTAGGGGTGGCTATTTACAGGGAACCTCCACTAACGGTGTTTTTGAAGCAAAACGGTTGAGTGTCAGACTTGGAACATTGACCCCAGGGGCATTTACAGTGGAGCAGGAATTAGCAGTGAAATGGGTCCTAATAATACTGATTTAGGTTGCCAGAACCTGTAGTGTTGAACCCAGTGTGGCGATAGGCAGGACACTCGTGATAAGAGCGGGCTGTGGGATCCAAAAGGACTGCTTAGGGTTCTTCCATGGTGGTTTTTTCATGGCCTGGTATATACAATTAAGTTTCACAAGTGTAATTCATTTAATAGTGGGGTTTTCGGTAGAATTCTAGAATATTCTGGAAAGGGCCTTGGAGGCAACCTGGTCCAAAGCTTTTCTATGAAAATCAGGCAAAGTGAGATTCTTGTCCAAGGCTGCCAGCCTCACAGCAGCAACAGGAGCAGGCCTCTGACCCCAGGCTGGGCGCTGCCACCGTAGCTGGCGGGGAACCAGGGCCTGGAGCCTGCAGGGCTTAGGCGCCAGCCTTTGCTTTGTCCAAAGCAGCCTGTGGTCCCAGGAGCCTTTCTGTCCAGCCTAGGAAGGTGGGGCACCTCCTTTATTCGCTACATGAAAGCCCATTGGCGCTGAGGAGCACTCTCTCCCGAGACTTCAAGGGGACCCTCAGGTCTCAGGTGCTGCTGACCCAGAGAGCAGGACTGAGTGAGGCTGCCTCGCAGGAGCCCTCGGGGGCAGGGGAGCAGGGGGGGTGGGGAGCAGACGCAAGAGCACATCTCTGGAGAAAGTCCCACCACTGCCTGTGCCCTTGAGCCAAGAGGAAACCAGCTCATGCAGAAATAACAGTAGTAAATGCCCTGACCATCGTCGGAGCTCCTGCTGTGCACTGGATGCTGCCTTCCTTAGGTTTGGGGCTCCTAAGAGCCCCTCCAGTGACACTGACATCCTCGTGTTACAGATGAGGAAGCTGAGTCAGGGAGAGCACGGAGCTACCAAGGCCAAAAGCTGGTGGGGCGAAAGATGGGTTTGAAGTGTGAACGGGACTGGGGTTGGGCCATCTGCCAGCCACTCGCCCCCACCAGCATGTTATCCCTCTACTCACTCTTTCCTTTTTAAGCTTATTTCGTTTCTCTGAGCAGATAGGGTCTCAGAGAGTCGAGCTTGGCCCAGGGGCCGACACTGAGCGATGCTTCTTAACTTCCCCTCCATCAATTCTTTGCTGTATCCTGTCCTCCCTTTTGCATATTCAGAAATGCTCGTGCTAATGGATCAGGATATGTGCTGAGAGGTGCTAAATATGTATTTTTAATTACAATTTACAATTTTAAAAATGTTTAAATGCTTTCCATTGGCATCTGTGCTACCATTTGACTTTCGCCTTTGGTAGAAGATCCTATACTCGTGAATTATTTTTTTCAAGCTTAAATGTTCTGTCATATAATTGGCCTGCCTGTTGACAAGGGAATGGGCTTTCTTATGAGCAGGGATGGGACTTCTGGTTCTGGGCAGAAGTGAACCCGTATGGTGGTGGGCTTGGTCCTCCCACCCCTCTCCCCCTGTGCTGGCTCCTGGCACGCCCGCCCACTGGAAGGGGGACCATCTGGGCACATGGATGGTGAATGGCGCCTTTGTCCCTCCTTCAGCTGGCAGCCCAGCCTGGTGGGTGTGGGTTTGCTGTGGGCAGGGGGCTGGGGGGGGCAGCTCTCTCCACCCTCCGAGTCTCCTTCCTCCCTCCCTCCCATCCCGGACCACCCATCCCTGAACGTGGGGGTCTCGTGTGGCACACAAAGTGTGTTTCATCCTAGGGCACAGGGGCGAGGGGTAAGCAGCTAAGATACATGTGCCTGGGAATAAAGACTAAAGCTCCTGGGAGTTCCCATGGTGGTGCAGCAGAAGCAAATCCGACTGGGAACCGTGAGGTTGCAGTTTCGATCCCTGGCCTCGCTCAGTGGGCTGAGGATCTGGTGTTGCCATGAGCTGTGGTGTAGTTCACCGACGCAGTTCAGATTTCGCGTCACTGTGGCTGTGGTATAGGCTGGTAGCTGTAGCTCCGATTAGACCCCTAGCCTGGGAACCTCCATATACTGCTGGTGTGGCCCTAATAGGACAAAAGACAGGAAAAAAAGAGAAAAAAAAAGTAAAGCTCCCGTATTCATTGCAGTTTTCGAGGAGGCACAGAGGTCAGGGGCATAGGGAACCAGAGGACCTTCAGATCCCTGGCTAGAGCAGCACCTTCCCGCCCCGGTGTCGGGCCACCCACTCACACACCTGGCATGGGAGGATCTCAAGGTTCAACGGTGGGCTGCTCCTGGCAGTGTCGCTGCATCCCCCTGGAGAGATGACTCTGGAAGGACTGATAAGGGAATGAAATCATGCTGGTGCACTAGGAGGTGGAGTTATTAACTGAGCAAATATTGGTCGAGTGCCTGCCCCTCGGGCACAAAGGATCAAACATGAACTCGGGGAGACGGGACTGGACAGGTGGGTGAGCGCACCATGGGCGTGGGGGCCCAGGGTCACTCAGGGAAGGCGATGTCGTGGTGTCCCAAGGCTGCTTACAGATCTGGGTGCTCAGAGATGCTGGGACCCAGCCCTGGAGGAAAGGTTCTCACCCTGGAGTCCTTGCCTTCAGCCCCTGGTGTTGCCCACAGGCCCTGTTGCAGTGGTTTTCATCTTCAAAAGCTAGTTTTAAACTACTAGCAGGAGAAAGATTCCAGCCCCACTTTCTACTCAGCCCTTAACCCCCCATGTCTGGCAGATCCTGCTTATCAAAAGGTTGTGCCCCCCCCCCAATTCCTGGTCAGGACCTTCAGGGCCACCGTCTGCTTTGCTGGTGCTTACATGGCCCCAGCTGCAGCAGCAGGGCCAAGGTTTATGCAGGTGAAATCAGTGCCCAAAGAGGATGTGAAGGCCAGCCAGCTGCCCAGGGCTGCACATAGCCCTTGGTCTCAGGCATGGCCAGGAAGGTCAGGTTTCTTCTCAAAGCAAATCCTGTGGGCAAGGCCATGCCCCAGTGACCCTGGGATGTGGGTTTGATGGACCAGCTCTGCCTCCCCGGCCTCAGTCATGCAGCATCCACAGATGCCTCTTTGCCCCTGTCCCCTCACTTCCCGGGCCAGCCTGCCAGGCCCCCTGCCAAGGTCCCACCTGTCCCAGGCTCAGGGGTCCAGCAGGTAATAGTGCGGCTGTGCTTCTGGATGACAGTAGGGGCAGGTGCCGCCTGGAGCACCCCTGGGTGGCACTTGTACCCCGGTTTGCTCTGCCTGAGCCTCGGCCCTGCCTGAGTTGGTCTATGCCGACCGGCCCATACGCTCTCCAGAGCCCACCCCAGCCCCAGGTGTGGCCGGTGGTCCCCGTGTGCTCATTCAGTCAGGCCTGAGGTCTGCGCCACCCAGGGTAACAGACCTCTCATGATGGTTCTTTGCAGTAAACACTCAAACCCAAGGCTCTCTGGGGTTAGGAAGGATGGGTCCATCTGGTGGCTGATCGTGTCTGCTCACCCCCACCCGCTCTCACCCCCACACCCACGCCAGGGGCTCCCAAACTTTCAGTCTGTCTGTCTTTAAGTGGGACTCGACAGTTTGACTTATTTAATTAAGGAGATGAGATGGGAGGGGAGGCGTGAGAGCAGGGGAAGGGTAGTTTTATTTTTTCCTGAGCTCTTAATAGAAGTGACAGAAATCAACTCAAAAGTAGCTAAAGAAAAAAAGAAAATCAAAAAATGAAGAAGAAGAAGAAAACCTCCAGAAGGAGGAGGTATGGTTGGACCCTGGGGCTCCCAACATCTGGGCCTGCTTCTGGGCCTCCTTCCCGCTCACCTCTTCCTCCCTCACCCAGACGCCTACAGGTGGGGGCCCTCTGAGAGCGGTGGGGGTCCTGGTCTGACTCACAGGGACAAGCCCACTGAAACCACAAGAGAGGAGCCCTGTGGAATAGAGATGGGCTGAAGGTGCTGAACAGATCAGAACAATAGAGAACTACCGCATTAATCCGAAATGGGCCCCCTTCCAAAAATCCTAGGTTCAGTACATGGAGAGTCTTTTTCTTTACCTATTCAAATACTCAACAGATTGTAAATTTTGGCACTAGATATTTTCTGAGTAGTGGAAGCTATTCCGAAAATCTAGATACAACTTAAGTGAGCATATAGTACCATGAAGAGCTATTAGGAGCCAAATGTTAAATATATCCTCCTCTATGAAAAGTTACTATAGTTGCTTTGGACCTGAATCAAATCTTGTCAGATCTCTTGAGCATTTAATGATAAAGAACCTTCTGTAATTTTCAGTTGACATTCGTAATCCTGATGGGGGAAAAGCCTTACAAATTACTAACCTCTATTCTTAATATAAATGACACTTTAAGTACAAGGAAATTTTCTAGTTAAATCTGGTTTATGTTATGAATCTGATTAGTGGTAAAAATAAAATGGCTTTCCCAGAGAGCTCCTGAAACTCAGGTGTGCTGTGTCCTAAAGGAATGGGCTGGAATATATGTCTGAACTATCAAATTTGTCTGACGTGTTACCTGAGATCTCCAGAATTCCAGCTAGAAGATGACAGAATATATTTTAAAGTCATCTGCTGTAACATCCCTTTATCTTAAAAGGAGTCTGTGAAAGATTTTGACTTGAAAATCACTGACATTAATAATGTATGATATATTCAAGCTTTATTAGAACTCTTTAATGTATGTAATTTTATTCAAGAAAGTTAAAACGTGCTTATTACTGTCAATGAAAATGTAAGTGGATCAGAGATCCAATAGCTTGATGCCAGGAAATTGTCCCCGAAGCCAAAGTATAGTTTACCTTTAAATCCAGCTCAGCTCTTTGCCATTTAAAATTATGCTGTCTGAAAAATAAAATTAAATAAAATGATGCTGTCTGCTCACAGGATCAAAAACACCATTCCTGAAGGTACCCGCCTTTTTTTATGATGGTTCTTAAATGCAGATGAAGCTTGTTGCACAGCCTGTGACCCGTCTTTAATGTGCCGGCTGTGGAGGTGGCTCAAACCCAGCAGCTCTGTGCCCGGGGTCGCTGCTGACCCACCTGGACCCCTGGGAGCAGCTGTGGGGTGGCTCATGCCCCAGACCCCAGGTAGAGCGGGACTCCCTGGAGCTGCTGGGGGTGGGGCAGAGGCTCTGTGCCCCCCGGGGAACAGACTCCCCACAGCAGCCAGAACACAGCTGAGCAAGCCCTTCTGTAAGATTTCTTCTCCATCCAGAGCCTCGTGATCATAGATGCGCGGTGTTCTCAGAGCCTGCTCTTCACCGTAGAATGAAAATCCTGAGCACGCCTGAGCACGCACCACCTGAGACAGCATTGTGCCTTTTTTTTTAGACATCAATTTCCACTCCTTCGTATTCTTTCTTCATAGAAGGTATTGCTATTTATACATTATTGAACGAGCTGTAGAGAAAGTCATTTCTTTGCGGGAAAAAGTTCCTTGACATCCCCGACTGAAGCGTGCCAGCACTTGGAAAGGTTTTCTAATGGCCCCGTTCTCCATGTTCTCATGCTCGGTGTGACGGATCCAGGGTAGGCTGCACGAAACCACCAGCCAAAATGTCCAAGCATCAAACACCCTGCGTAGTAGGGGGAGCAGGTTCAGGATTAACTTGAGAACTGAGGGAAAAGCCCAGCTCTTGACCTCATCCCAAGTCTTGCTCCAACCCTCTAGTCCTCCCCTGGCCTCAGTCTCTCTCCATTGCAGACCAGTGGGACCTGCCTGGTCCCCTCCCTCCCCCCCCCCCACACACCCCAATCCATGCCGGAGGGCAGGGTGTGGTTCCCAGGGCAGTGCTTCTAGTCACTTGGCTCAAGCTGCACCAGAATTCATGCTCGGACTGTACACAGCCCTCGGAAAAGGCCAGAAAGTGCATTCTCCCAAATGGGGCACCGAGAGGGGGCAAGGGTTAGCCCTGGTAAGCAAGGGTATCTGTTGGTTGCTGTTTAAGTAGGCAAATGTGGACTAAGACTTTGCAAAATGTGTGTGGGGGTTTGCCTCTCCTGCCCAGAAAAATGTGTACAGAAGGAGAATAAGCACATCATCCTTGTTAAAATGAAAACACACATTGGAGTCAGATGGCATTTTTGTGACAACCGGGAAAAGTAGATGGTATATCTTTAATGAAAGCAAAAGGACCAATGGAGAAGATGTATTTCTTAAAAAAAGATCCCCAGAGAGCAAGTGGAGAACAATGGGATTCCCATGCTGCCTCTTTCCCTAAAAAGTAATGGATTTACCTTTGAATTAGAACCTGTGGGGCTCCTGGGAAGGATCTGGGGCTTGCATTCGGGTCTCTATCCCTCTGACTTGGCATCTCATAACTGTCACGTGACAGTCACATGATCTCGGGTGAAGTCCAGATGAGGGGAGATGACAGTGGCCTTGTGTTCCAGGCCACCTGACTTGGGTGCAGCTTGCCTGATGGTCCTTGCTCAGCAAGCTCCCCCCCCGCCCCCCGCCACTGCTGGTGGGTCCCTTCCCTCTCCTTCCTGTCCACCACCCCCGCTGCTCCCAGGGCCCCCAGCCCTTCTGTTGGGCACCCCTGGGCTCTGGCATCCTGCAGAATCAGGGTCAGGGGAAAGGGGGATGGGGGCGGGGGAGGAAATGGAGACCTTTCTCAGCAACCCAAGTGACTATTCTATTTACACATTTCCAGATGACACGCCCTCCCAGCTGTCTAGTCACTTGTCCTGGGGCCCTGGCCTGCTACTCCTGATGCACTTCTTAGCCCCAGCCTTCATTCCCTATGCCCCAACACCCCCTTCACCAAGAATCGGAGGGAGGGTTCATTCCAGTTTGAGAGGGTGAGTGTGGGGTTAGATCCTGAGACCCTGCTTCAGAGCCCTGGATGCTCTGGGCACAGAAATCATGATACCAATAAGGATGCTTCACAGGAGCCTCTGACAGAGTTGTGCTTCTGGATTATTACAGATCAGATAGGCTTGGGATTATTAGGATCAGATGGGTCATGGGTCTGTCTCTGCTGCTTCCCTGGCTGTGTGTTGGGCCAGTTCCCTGATCTCTTGCAGCATTGGTTTTCCCATCTGCAGAAATGGGGGGAGGTCTGCTCTGTCACGGAGCTGTTGTGAGGTTCAGGTCACGCAGACGTCAGCGGTGGGGGCCTCCTTTGTACCCCAAGACATTCATCTGCCTCCCGCATTTCACTGCACCAGCAGCCGTCCATGATGTTGTTCCCACTGTAATGTTCCCCACGTGCCAAAAGCCAGACAGGCAGACTTTCTGTGCTGGTGGCCACCGGCCATGGCCAAGCATGTTCACGGAGGACTTTGGGCTCCCAGTAATATTGTTCTGAGAAAAAAAAAGAGAAACTCCGCTCAGTTAGTAAGAGTAACAATTGTTATCATTCAGAAAGCACTTTCTGGGAGTTCCCATCGTGGCTCAACGGTTAACGAACCTGACTGGCATCCATGAGGACGCATATTCAATCTCTGGCTTTGCTCAGTGGGTTAAGGATCCGGCGTTACCCTGAGCTGTGGTGTAGGTCGCAGATGTGGCTCGGATCCTGTGTTGATGTGGCTGTGGCATAGGCTGACAGCTACAGTTTGGTTGGATCCCTAGCCTGAGAGCCTCCATATGCCACAGATGTGGCCCTAAAAAGACAGCCAAAAAAAGAAAAAAAAAATCAATTGCAGTGTTTTCTATGTATAATCTGAATTTAGTATCTGTTTGGGGCTGAATTGTCCCCTTGAAATTCAAATGTTGATGTCTTGTGCCCCAGAATCTGAGAGCGTGACTATCTTTGTCTAGGGCCTCTAAAGAAGTAATTCCGTTTAAACGAGGTTTTTTTAGGGTGGGCCCTAATTCACTGAGACTGGTGTCCTTGTAAGAAGAGGAAACTAGGAACAGAATGCAGACGTGGTGAGAAGGCAGCCGTCCACACGCCAAGGGGAGAGGCCTCCGAAGGGCCCAGCCCCACTGGCCACCTGACCTATGACCTGCAGTCTCCAGAACTATGAGAAGATTAATTTCTGTTGTTTAAGCCCCCCCCCCCCAGTCTGTGGTACTTGGTTGTGGCAGCCCTCACAGACTGATACAGCGCCACTGCTGTCCACACTTTATAGGTAAGAAAACGAAGACCCAGAGACTCTAAGTATCTTGCCCAAAGGCACACAGCTCATTAGTGGCTGGCTCGGGATTTCCCCCTCGAGGCTGTGTTCTCAGTCACTCCGCTGTGTCGCCCCCGCCATCCCACCCCAGAGTTGCCTCAAAGACTGTTTAGGTCACATTAAGAGCAAAACAGGTTGATTTTTCTGGGGGCGGTTGTATGTGGAATGTTCCAGTTTTGATAGAGAAATGTGAGTCCTGTGTAGGCGGGGAGTGTGCCTGTCTCATTTATCTCTCTGTCCCCAACATCTAGGAAGGTGCCTGGCAGGAAGGAGCTCAGTGGCTGAAGTCATTGAATTGTTCTGAGTTTGCAAAGAGCAGGCTAAGTAGGGTGTCCATAGGTCAGCAGTGAGGTCCCTTCAACGTATTATGAGGTCTAAGGTCCACTAGGGTCCACCATTGTCTTTTTCTGCTGCCCTTGACACTTGTAAGTCCTGATGAATATTCTAAACCCCGTTCTTCCCTGGCTCCTCAAGTAGCTTCCATTGTTCACAAATTTGGAACGCGCTCTTAGAATGTTATTTTTAAATGTTATTTCTGGAAATCTTTGTTACCCATAAACACAGCACTCTGCCTGCCCCTTGCTGTTCCAGCTGAGGGTTTAAGGCCTTTGTGCCTGAGCCTTCTAGACAGGAGCTTGCTTTCAAGGACCGTCCTGTCTGCCTTCTGGTTTTAGGAAGCTGTCACGTCATCATAGTGCTGGTTGAACTGCCCTAGGTTTGAAATCAAAAACTGAGAGGCTCAGCGTTCCCGTCATGGCTGAGTGGTTAACGAATCCGACTAGGAACTATAAGGTTCAGGTTCGATCCCTGGCCTTGTTCAGTGGGTTAAGAATCCGGCGTTGCCATGAACTGTGGTGTAGGTTGCAGACTCAGCTCAGATCCTGAGTTACTGTGGCTCTGGCGTAGGCCGGTGGCTACAGCTCCTGTTAGACCCCTAGCCTGGGAACCTCCATGTGCCACGTGGAAGCAGTCCTGGAAAAAGACAAAAAGAGCAAAAAAAAAAAAAATTGAGAGGCTCATGTGTTCAGGTGAAAAGCAAGTGAGCGCCTAAGGGGAAACCTGAGTTTCACTTGGTCTCCTGTCCTGGCCTGCTCGTCCTTCTCCTGCGCTGAACAAAGATGCTGCAGCACAAAGAGAAACAGAGGCTCTTAGCTTAGAGACCAGGCTCTTTGCCTGAAGGCCCAGTGAAGGAGCACTTGTCATTTGCGTTGGCGTGCTGTCACCTATTGCATGCTCCTTGCTCAGCTGGTGGCCCAGAGCAAAGCACACGTCCCAGGGCTGAGAATCTCAGGCCCGGGACAGGTCTGCCCTGGAAGTCAGAGCCCAAGCTTCCATGAGCAGAGGTGATCACAATGCCTTTTCTTCCTCTGATCTCCCCTCACCTGACAAGGGAATAGAAACAAGGGTAATTCTCTGACTCAGGCTGTCTTTACTGCAGGGAACTAGGGAGAGGGAGCTACAGGCTACCCATAAAAGCACTTTGGTGTCATTTCCTGGAAAAAAAAATGGACACCTGCCAGTGGTCACAGTTTCCAGATGGTGAAAGCCCCTGTGCTGCTGAGGTTGGGAGGGCTCGTGGGTGAGCAGCCATCTCTTAGAACCAGCCCCCACCTCCACCCCGTCCAGGGGCCTGTCCCCAGCTCTGGAGCCCTGGCCTTCCTCCCCTAGACCCACCTAGACCCACTTTCGACAAAGGTGCCAAATTCCATGCATTTTAACCGTGTTAAAGCCTTTTTCCCTTAGGGCTTTTCAAAGCGTTTGCACAGGAAGGAAGAAGGCTGGCGTTACAGCTCTGCACTGACTCACATACGTAACCGAAGCAGCAATTCTCTGTTTGATGCTCTCTGAGATTCTCCAACACATACATGCAGGCTGGTGACACCTCATTAAACTGATTTTCTGATCCACTAGTGGATTTTCAATTAGAATATGAAAAGTCATGTCTTAGATGTACTGTATCAGGTATGTTTTTCTCATTCACTCATCACCAACTGTTGTGGGAAATTGCTGCACTTTTGAAAGAAGTGAAGAGTTGAAAGAAGGAGATGGGTTTCTGCCCAGTGGGGCTGCTCCACTACCAAGGAGGCCCTGAGTTGGGGTGGGTGCTGGCCTGAAGTTGGCAGGTGGGAGCAGGGCGGTCCTGAACCGTATGAGAGCTGGGACGGGTCTTTGAACTCATTTCCTCCAGCTTCCAGTCCAAAACGCAAAAGACGTTTTGTGTTTTAATACCTTATTTGTGTTGTTTGAGTGGCACTTGGATGCTTCAATCACTTACACTGTTTTGTCTTGGTTTGCTGGTGTTCTGGCGATTTTGTTTGAGGAAAACAGAGAGTGGGCTTTGGTAATTTCCAGTTTTTAAGCATTTGGCCATTGTAGGATGTAGCTGTCACCTTCTCTGCTGGTGCCTGAGGGGCAGGCTGTCTGTCCTGCATCATGTGCAGGCGCTACTCCTCGGCCGGACCTTGCCTGGAGCCCCTGCCGGGCCCCTGTGCATTGAGCCCCATCCGCACGCTGAGCCCTTGCCGTGTCTCCGCAGGCCTCGGCAGGACCCGCAGGAAGACGAGTGCGCGCGATGCCTCGCCCACGCCCAGCACGGACGCAGAGTTCCCCGCCAACGGGGGTGGCGCCGACCGCATCTATGACCTCAGCATCCCAGCCATAGTCAAGTTCGCATACGCGGCTGAGCGCGAGGATGAGCTGTCGCTCGTGAAGGGCTCTCGCGTCACCGTCATGGAGAAGTGCAGCGACGGCTGGTGGCGGGGCAGCTACAACGGGCAGGTGGGCTGGTTCCCGTCCAACTACGTGCTGGAGGAGCTGGACGAAGCGGCCGCTGACACGCATGGAGGCCCAAGCCTGCGGTCCGGCGCCGCACTCAGCAATGGCCAGAGCTTGCGGGTCCTGCACGTGGTGCAGACACTGTACCCCTTCAGCTCGGTCACCGAGGAGGAGCTTAACTTCGACAAGGGCGAGACGATGGAGGTGATCGAGAAGCCTGAGAACGATCCTGAATGGTGGCGTTGCCGCAATGCGCGTGGCCAGGTCGGCCTAGTGCCCAAGAACTACGTGGTGGTGCTGAGCGAGGGCCCAGCCCTGCACGCAGGCTCTGGCCCCACGGGGCCCGCTCGTGCGGGCCGGTTTGCAGGCCGGGAGTGGTACTACGGGAACGTGACTCGCCACCAGGCCGAGTGCGCGCTCAACGCGAGAGGCGTGCAGGGCGACTTCCTCGTCCGCGATAGCGAGTCCTCGGTGAGTGTGGGTTGAGCGTGGGTGGAGGGGTGTGAGTCTGAGCGTGCACATCTGCATGTCTGGATGTGTGCATGTGCGTGTCTTGGGTGTGCATGCAGATGTGCAAGTGCGCACCTGGCGCATAAGGTGGGTTCCTCATTAGGGACAGCAAGTCTTTTTGGTGAGTGGGGTGGTGAGAAGGAAGCAGAGCATAGTCCGTGTATGCAAGCATGTGTGTGTGTGTGTGTGCATGCGTGCATGCACATATATGTGCACGCGTGTGCAGTTCCCTTTTCAGATGTGTAAATAGTCTCAATTAGGGTGTTTAAGGCTTGTGTTACAAGGGATGAACACAGAGGATCTGTGCAGCCTGTGTACTGAACCCCCTGCTCTGCCTTGTGCTGAAATCTGCTTGGAGTGCAGTGATTGCCCTCCCAAGCTGCACCCATTCTCTCTAAGATGCATTCTTGCAGATAGGATGGTAAGTAAAGTGTGTTTTAGCTTCTGAGGGTTTACTGACTCGCACCTGAGATTACCCCTCTTCTGTTCTGCAGGCTCAAACGGCATTTTCTCTGTTGATTTCCCCCTGTGAATGACCTTGCCTCGGCCCTGGCAGTTGACCTTGTTTCCTCTCTGGGTCTGAGACACAGCAGATGTTCTCAGCAAGACCCATACTCTGTTTCTGACACAGCCTTTTCTTGGTTGGTTGATTTTTCTTTTTAAATCCTATAATCCTTGGGTCATCTCTGCCACAGGCACCACTGAGTTTATCTCTGCAGGCACCACTGAGTTTATCTCTGAAAAGCCTTTTAAAAGAACAGAATTGAAAAGAAAAAGACAGTTGTTGAGAGAGATGAGTTTGTGTGTGTGAACTGCATGGGAGATATGAGGCCTCTTGACTTGGAGCAGATCCATTTCCATCACAAACCAGTGTTTGTGTTTCAGGTGTGTGGCTGAGCCAGTCTGAGAGAACTGGGCTGGTGTCACACGAGGTGGCCTTTTTGATGTTCGTTAGGGACATACTGCTCAACTGGTTTAGTAGATCCCTGCAGATACATCCTTCATGGGGTTCCCGTCTAATGAACCCGACTAGTATCCATGAGGACTTGGGTTCAATACCTGGCTTCGCTTAGTTAAGGATACGATGTTGCATGAGTAGTGGTGTAGATCACAGATGTGGCTTGGATCCCATGTTGCTGTGGCTGTGGTGTAGGCCAGCAGCTATAGCTCCAATTCAACCCCTAGCCTGGGAACTTCCATAGGCCACAAGTGCGGCCCTAAAAAGCAAAAAAAAAAAAAAAAGAAGAATCCAGTGTGGTTATTTTGTATTAGTTTTTACAGGCTTTGGTTTAATTTTTTAAATGCAATCTGTAAGGCTAGTAAGCACATCCTATGTACTATAATTATTGTCCTCTGAGGAAGTTGATACTACAATAAGTGCATTTCAAGATCCCTGTTGATGGATCTGAAAGCATTTAGAGGCTCCGGAAATGATTTTTCCCTTCAGAGAAAGGGGCAGTTGTTATCATGGTGGAAACTGGCCCCCTTGATGGTGTCGGCAGCTGGTGCAGGTGGCAGCTGCCTATGCTGTGGCTGGATGAGCACTCTGGGCCTGAAGGTTAACTGCATCTGAAGTCAGAGTGCTAAGGTTTTCTTATCCAGGTGCCAGAGCTGATCGTTTCTAGCTAAATATTGCATTAAATTGTTCTCACTTGAGGTCAGCTCCATGCTCAGCTGCCTGAGATGAGGGCTGGGGCTTCAGAGAACCAAGTACAGAGCTTTTTAACCCTCCTGAACAGAAACTCAAAGGAAGCCCCAGGAAACCACACTCTGTGGAGGGTAATCAAGAGACAAGTATAAGTCCTTATGGAGAGGTAGCCTCTTGATTTAGAAATGCTGAGTTTGAAGAGATTTCTTAGAAGGGGGAGAGGTGAGAGCAGCCCCACAGTGTGGAGATGGTGCCCCAGTCAGTGTTGTTCTGTCCAGGACTTGGGGAGAAGACCGTTCTTGGCTGGAGGCAGATGAGCATTGTTGGCTTAGGGAAGACCTGTTCCTTTTCTGTAGGATAAGCACATCCAGGCAGCTGTCACTGTGATCTCAGAACCCAGTCCTTTTGGAGTGGGGAGGGTTGCTTGCATTATCTGGGCTCCATCCCAGACCTTGAAGAAGTTGAGTGTCTTGTCTGTCTCCAGTTATAAGAAAAAAAACCAACTTCTAAATAATTGAAGGATCCTTTATATTTTAACCATTTTTATGGGAGCCTTTACGGAGTTTTTCCTTGTGTTTTAACTTAGAAAACTGAGCTACGACAGCTCATAGGATGTTGGAGCTATTGATTTTAGGGTTTGAGGGAGGGGTTCCGCTGCAACTTGGTCAGCTTTGCACCCACAGCGTCACCGGCTTGGTCTGAAGGCTGCCGTGTGTCCTGAGAGTATACAGGGCTGCTTGCCCTGATAGAACTTGCCATGACATGTGAGGTTTCTGCTGTTCATATGCCTGCTTTGTGCCAAAGGCTGCTCAAGGGACTCTCAGTCGTGTGGCTGCTTTTCTCCTGACAGCAAAATGAGGCCAGCTGTGCTGTCTTGCTGCCCATAACCAAGTCTGTCCTCAGTTGTCCTCTGCAGCTGTTGAACTGGCTGGATGGACAGACAGATGGACATGTCCATTGCTTACTTCTTTTCCACCACCATCCACTGCCTCTGGTTCTTGCCAATGTCTCCCCAGCTTCTCTCCTCCCCTCCTTTGTTGTTTTTCCTGTTCACGTCAACATCTATAAGATGCCAGTCTGGCTTTCAAAGCCACCACCAGGCCAGAGTGAGCCCTTAGCTTCCTAATCTGGCACAGCACCTGGTCACCATTCCTGCAGGGCTCAGAGGTGCCCTCATTTAATTTCCTCTTCCTTTCTTGTGGTCTTTGGGCCCAGGGCTCCCCTCTGGTTGAGGTGACCATGGACCTGTGGTTCTTCCATGCACAGCTGTTTTTTTATAATACACCTTCAAGACACTTATCATATTTAAAATATCCTGAGTGATTCCAGTATAAATAAGCTAGATTCTTGCTTGATTCTTTTTTTTTTTTTTTTTGAATGGCTGTACCCACATCATATGGATGTTCCCAGGCCAGGGATTGAATCCAAGCTGCAGCTGTGACCTACAGTGCAGCTTCAGCAACACCGAATCCTTTAATCCACCACTCCAGGCTGCGTATCCAACTCGCACCTCTGCAGCAACCCAGGTCACTGCAGTCGGATTCTTAACTCCGTGCATCACAGCGAGAACTCTTTGCTTCATATCTTGCGTTTAAAAATATTTAATATTTCTTGGTTTTGTAAAGTAAAACTATACCCAACTCTGAGACCTTGAAAATTTGTGCTGTGGGGATGGGGGAGAGATTGAAGTATTTTAGAAAAGCAAGCAAGCTATTGCCACATCCTATGATACCTACTGTCAGTGATGTGCTGGGTATTTCGGAGGTGCCTGCTAGACAAGTTTTCTCGATGAGCAAATTAATGAATGAGCCAGAGGGCCCTGCTGGGGCTCATTTTCCTGTCCTGAATCTCAGAACCGACTGCCCTCTCACTCTTCGCCTCCTCTCTCCCTCCCTTGCTCCTCCCTCATCTGTGACTGTCGTTTTTCCTTCACTCCTAAAGACCAAACAGTATCAGTTCTTATTCTCCATATTTAATCATCATACCTCCACTTGCTCATCCGTCGCTCCATAAATCTAGAAAATTCGAAATTCCTACCTGCCTTTTTTTTTTTTTTTTTTTTTTTGCTTGTTAGGGTCTCAAGTGTAGCCTATGTTCGTTCCCAGGCTAGGGATCCAATTGGAGCTGGAGCCACCAGCCTACACCAAGCCACAGCAATGCCAGATCTGAGCCATGTCTGTGGCCTACACCACACCTCACAGCAATGCCAGATCCTTAACCCACTGAGCGAGGCCAGGGATCGAACCTGCATCCTCATGGATACTAGTCAGATTAGTTTCTGCTGAGCCACAATGGGAACTTCCCTACCTGCTTTCTAATGCACATTATAAATCCTTATATATATTTGTTCAAACGGAGACTATGGATACAGTTAGGAAGCCATACTGCACTGAGGAATAACTAGTAACTAGATTTCTCTGAGCTCTGTAAGTTGTCAGTATTTCACTTTTTCAATTGCTATAGAAAGTTACAGGTTACAACTAGGGTGAGCCCTGCAAAGCATCAGCCTGTGGTGTGGGAAGGCCTTTTTCTTTGTACAATGTTAAAGATCCCAAAGAAATCATGTTTCCTCATATTTATTATGGCCCATGGTAATATTTACATACCGATTTTTTTGTCATACAGCACATTTTCATATGAAAAAAAACTTGCTTAAAATAATATACATATTAGCCACACTAACTGTCTATGTGGCTTTCACCCTTATTCTTTTTAAAAATCTAGTACAGAAGAGTTCCTGTTGTAGCTCAGTGGTTAACAAACCTGACTAGGATCCATGAGGATCCGAGTTCGATCCCTAGCCTGGCTCAATGGGTTATGGATCTGACGTTGCCATGAGCTGTGGCATATGTCGAAGACACAGCTCAGATCCCGCATTGCTGTGGCTGTGGTGTAGGCCAGCAGTTGCAGCTCCGTTTCTACCCCTAGCCTGGGAACCTCCATGTGCCATGGGTGCAGCTTTTTTTTTTTTTTTTTTTTTAAAGGCAAACAGCTATTCTTTGGTGCCCATCCTTTAAAAAAAAAAAAAAAAAAAACTAGTGCAGTTATTTGGCTGGGGAGAAACAAAATAAAAGGATTACCTTAGTTTCTTGCCATATTTTTCAAATTTGTATTTCTTACAGAAATTGTAGTTTTTAATCAAAACTCACTTTTCAGGCAGTTTCATCCCTCATCTTTCTAGATCAGTGATGCCTGAACTGCAGGTGGGTCAGAATCTCTGGAGGGCTTGGTAAAATAAAGGTAGCTGGGTTCCAACAACCCACAAAATGCCTAAGAAGTTACATTTCTAGCACCTTCTCTGGCAATGTTGATGTTGCAGATTTAGGGACCACACTTTGAAAACCCCTGGTCCCTATTATGGCATCGTAATGGTTTTATACATAATCACAGCATCATTTAAACCCCATTTCTGCTTAATACTACATTTCAAAGAACTACGAACATGCTTAAAGGTGAAAATTATAACTGTCAGGAGGTCTAATTTCTTGTAGGTGGGTAGGTTTTGTTGAGTGGAATTCATCTCTTAGAAAGTGATTTTCTGTTTGTTATCTGCTTAGGGTTTGGTAACAAACCAGCTGTGTTAGTCGTGTGTTTCTAATAAGAGCGTGGGAAGGAGTTCCGTATTGGGGGCAGTGAGGGCTGCTCCCACACCACTCAGAACAGGTGCATCCAGGAGAGGGCTTCTCTTGCAGTGACTTGCCCATGAGTCTCCCAAATCTGTGGTTAGACGCCATGATTCCTAGCTATTTCCTCATCAGTGTGTTAATATTTAGAAAAAGCATGAATGCGGAGTTCCTGTTGTGGCTCAGGGGTAACAAACCAAACTAGTATCCATAAGGACAGGTTCGATCCCTGGC
This sequence comes from Phacochoerus africanus, assembly GCF_016906955.1. NCBI lineage: Eukaryota > Metazoa > Chordata > Mammalia > Artiodactyla > Suidae > Phacochoerus > Phacochoerus africanus. Next base: position 53,112,302 of record NC_062548.1, on the reverse strand, counting down.
CTCGCTCAGTGGGTTAAGGTTTCGGTGTTACCGTGAGCTGTGGTATAGATTGCAGAAGCAGCTTGGATCCTGAGTTACTGTGGCTGTAGTATAGGCTGGCAGCTGTACCTCCAGTTAAACCCCAGCCTGGGAAATTTCATATGCTGCAGGTGCAGCCCCCCCACCCCCCAAAAAAGAAAAAGCATGGGAGTTCCTGTCGTGGTGCAGTGGAAACGAATCTGACTAGGAACCATGAGGTTGCAGGTTTGACCCCTGGCCTTGTTCAGTGGGTTAAGGATCTGGCGTTGCTGTGAGCTATGGTTTTGGTCTCAGACTCGGCTTGGATCCTGAGTTGCTGTGGCTGTAGCATAGGCTGGCAGCTACAGCTCCAATTGGATCCCTAGCCTGGGGAACCTCCATATGCCTCAGGTGCGGCCCTAAAAAAAAAGAAAAAGAAAAAAGAAGAAGCATGAATGGTGCCCATGTGCATCTTTCCAACTGCAAATATAATGTTACTTTTTATCTTTTTGCCTGGGACCTAATGGAAGTGTTAAGCCCAGCTGTTTATATAATATTTCAAACTTCAACTGTATGTAATTCTTAAACCTGGAAGGGCCTTTGGGTACTTTCCTAAGAATTCACTCCCCATCATCTGATTCCCAGACCTCACCCTCAATGGTTTGCTCTTCCATACTTGCCTTAAAAAAAAAAAAAAACCCTGCACCACTTACTGGGATAGGGGAAGACGACACAAGTCTTATTTAAAGTTATTTCCTGAAATACAAGCAATAGCAAAACAGCTCAGTGTGTCATTCGAAATTTCATTCTGCCCCAGAGGCCCTCTGAGCCCTCAGCCTCATTTAAAGGTGTGGCCCTGGTTCTTCCCAGAGGCAGGGAGGTCCTAGGTCCGTTCAGTGTGTACTCACCTCTGGGCCCTGTATTAGCACTGGGTTTCCTTCCTGGTGCTTGGGACCAGCAGCCAGAGAATAACCGGCCTTTCAGTAGCACAGAAGGTGCTTGAGAACCTTGAAATTTCAGTTGAAAACTATCATTTATTAAGAAAGCCTTTGGGTGGAGTTTCGTCTCTGCTGTGTTACATGTCAAAGACAGTCAATAGCATGAAAGCCCCACTTTTTTTGGATGGAGATGATGTATAAAGAAGAGAGAGCTGCTTGTTACCTGGAACTCCCCTGACTTGTGACACCTGCAGAGGGAGGCAGGGGGGTGCTGGCTGGCCGGGCTCGGTCCCCAGGCACTGCGGCAGAGTCCCAGTCACATGGCTGATGGCTGGGTGGCTCATCACTCTCTCCCTCCCACACCTGCCCTCCCGCCAGGCCATGTGAACTCTGCCCTCTCTTGTGCAAGTGAGGAAGACTCCAGAACACACCTCCCTGCACCCCCTCCAGTCCACGTATACCCCTCTTCACGTGTCACTCTACCACCTCCTGGTCCCCCAGCAGGTCCTCTGCTCCCAGGTGTCACCACTTATGCCCACAGCACGCTCCCCCATTGCAGCCGGGGCAGCACATGGTACCTGTGAGTCATCCTGTTGGCCTTGAACTCCTGTGCGACCTTATCCAGGAGATGTTCTCCACCTTAACTGATGATCGACTGGTCCAGAGTGTGTGTGTGGATTCAGTGTGACTGAAACCGGCCAAAGCCAGAATGGCACTGGGACTCCCAGCCCTTCTCTGCACCTGTTGTCCCCACACTAAGAGCTCAGGTCAGACCCCATGACCTTCGGATTGCTGCCCCTAAGAGAGGCCCAGAGACCCAGGCCCGCACCTGTGACGGGGAGAGAGCTGGTCATCTGGTAACCACTGGCAACCAAACTTAAAACTTTGTGAAAGTAATCCATTCACAACATTATTCAGGAGTTCCCATCATGGCGCAGCAGAAACAAATCCGACTAGGAACGATGAGGTTGCATGTTCGATCCCTGGCCTCACTCAGTGGGTTAAGGATCCAGTGTTGCCGTGAGCTGTGGTGTAGGTCGAAGACGTGGCTTGGATCTGGCGTTGCTGTGGCTCTGGCATAGGCCGGCAGCTACAGCTCCTATTAGACCCCTAGCCTGGGAACCTCCATATGCCTTGGGTGCGGCCCTCAAAAGACAAAAAAAAAAGAAATAAAATAAAAATAAATAAATAAAAACACCCAGATTATTAGCTCCCTTAATCTAAACACGTCACGCTTGTGTAAATTCACTAGTCCCTCTTAAATGTTTTCCCCTCAAATATTTAAAACTACTAGAAACTTTTTTGAAATTGGATCTGACATGCATTGGGTACTTTTAATACATCAGAAAGGCTGGCACGGCTGGGTCTTTTTCCTCGGTTTCTCTTTGGCTGTGACTGTAGAAGTAGCTGTGAATACATCGTCTTCTAGACCGAGCACTCTCTTTGGTCAACAGAAGCAGTGAAAGGCTTAGCTCAGTAATCTGATGATCACCACACTCAATTACCAGTGAGAGAAAGAAACTGCCTGGGTTTCTTTGAACAGTACCTGTTGTTTTTAACAACGCACAGACACAGGCAGACCCGGACTAGGGCGGGGGAGCTGCAGCCCCTCTGCTGGGTGTTTTCTGTTGGGGATGTGGCTTCTCAGCTGGTCAAGGGGAAACACCTCGTTGAGTGAGGCGAGAAGCCTGGACGGATGGAGGGATGTTTGAATTGGGCCTCTGGTGGGTGCTCGGTAGATGTTTCTTTCTCACAGGCAGGCAGATCCACATGTTTCTTCCCTGCTGCCAGGGGCTTTACCGCACGTACTTTGAAAACAACTCCTGCTGCAAGAAGTATTTACATTTTGGTCTCAAGGTGCAGGCGAGGAAGGGGCTTCCCCAACGAGAAAGCTCTGAGGATCCCGCTGGCGTTCCCAGTATCCTACTCTGGGAGGCCCCGTGGATGTGCCAGCCAGGGCCTGTCAGTATCACTGTCAAAACAAACGAATGTAAGGTTCATGGGTAATTGGTGTCCGACCCCAGGCCGGAGGAGAGCAAATCTCTTTGGTTTCGGAGCTGGGTGTGTCTCCAGCAGTCACGTGCTCCATCCCCCACCTCCCTGTCAATGGATGTCACCAGTGACTGAGGGGTTCCTCTGCACCCCTGCCCAGCCCCCTCCAGCATCAGGCCACCCAACCTGATTCTCACAGGCGGGAGAGCCTATGTCCTCACCGCTCCTGATACTTCAGTTTCCTCTGTCGAGGTTATGTTTCTACGAGGGTCTAACAGATCTCCATAGATTAGCGCAGACTTTTTAGAGAATGTTTTTAGGAGTTCCCGTTGTGACTCAGCAGTAAAGAGCCCGACTAATACCCAGGAGGACACCGGTTTGATCCCTGGCTTCGATCAGTGGGTTAAGGATCTGGTGTTGCCATGAGCTGTGGTGTAGGTCGCAGATATGGCTCAGATCTGGCCTTGCTGTGGCTATGATGTAGGCTGGCAGCTGCAGCTCCAATTAGACCCCTAGCCTGGGAACCTCCATATGCCACAGGCGAGGCCGTCAAAAGCAGAAAAAGAAAAAAGAAAATTTTTATTTTCTTACATACTTTTTTCCCCGTGGTAAATTATATAAGACATAAAATTGGACCTTTTAATCATTTTCGAGTGCAAGTTGAATGACGTTAAGTATATTCACATCACCACCCCCCATCCTTCTCCAGCACTCCTCATGTTCCTCATTGGAACGCCATACCCACCAAATGATGACTGCGCCCTCCCTCCCTCTCCCCCAGCCCCAGCCAGCCTTCTGCTGTCTCTATGACCCTGACTAAGTACCTCGTATAAATGGCATCACACACTGTGTGGGCTCTTGGGACTGCCTTATTTCACTCACCATCATGTCCTCAGCATTCCTCATGTTGTAGCAAGTGTCAGAATTTCCTTTTTGAAAGCTGGGTGATAGTCCATTGTATAGGCAGATCCATCCTCTGTCACAGGACACTTGGGTTGCTATCATGAAGAATGCTGCTGTGAGCAGGGCTGTGCCATATCTATTTAAGCCCCTGCCTTCAGGTTTTTAAAGTTCATACCCAGAAGCATTGCTGGAGCAAACGTTGAGTCATTGTTTCATTTTTCGCGGAGCGGATCTCTCTTTTCCACAGCTGCTGCACCGTTTTACCATCCACCTGCTGTACACAAGGGTTCCAATTTTTATCCATCCTTGCCAACAGTTGTTTTGTTTTTTTTGCGAGTTTTGGTTTTTGGTTTTTGTTCATAATAACCTTCCTAATAGGTATGAAGTGGTATCTCATTGTGGTTTTGATTTGCATCAGCACACAGCCTCTTCATCTCAGCTGCACTCCTTGCCTGTCTGCCTGTGTTTCTTGGGGCACTGTTGCTAAGCACTTCCTCAACGTGGCCTGGGTCACACGGAGTAATGAAATAGAGTTAGCCCGCAGAGCCTTCTACACACAAAGCTGTTTTATCCATTTCGTCATTCTCTCAGCTCATCCTCCTAGTTGTCCAATAGGAGATGGTCTCTTAGTAAGTTTTATGACTCACTGTCTGACTTTTGCCACAAGCTACTAGTTGATATGTGTGTACACACACACAATGTCGTTTATTAGTGATTAGTCACACCAGGCAGTGTGATCAGTGACCTGGCAGAAAGAGAATGACCCGGATGGTATTCTCAAAGCCTGTCCTCTGAGGCATTTACATGAACTTGAGGGTATGCTTTAGGGGAGGCAGGAGAGGATAAACTCGTGTCCACGTACTAACTAGCATATGGACAGGAAACACTCCCTTTGAAGGATTGGGTCGATGGGGCTTGGAGGGCTGGGCTGTGGTGGACGACTGAGTTTGTTTATGTCAACAGCTTCCTGGCAGAGCTAATGAGAATGATCCTATTTGCTCATGTCACCTGTGGATTGGCTTTAGGCCTGTGGGTTAAATATTGCAGAGTAGGAGAATTGAAAATATCAGTCAAAAGATAAACAGATATAGGAGTTCCTGTCGTGGCTCAGCGGAAACGAATCTGACTAGTATCCATGAGGACTCAGGTTCCATCCCTGGCCTTGCTCAGTGGGTTAGGGATCCAGATCCAGCATTGCTGTGAGCTGTGGTATAGGTTGCAGATGTGGCTCAGATCTGGCGTTGCTGTGGCTGTGGCGTAGGCCAGCGGGTACAGCTCCTATTCCACCCCTAGCCTGAGAACCTCTGTATACCTTGGGTGCAGCCCTGAAAAAAAAAAAGAAAGAAAGAAAGAAAAAAAAGATAAATGGATGTAAAAACAAAGAGTAGTATCAGTTGATAGCTGGTGACATAAATATAGACAGGGTGTCAATCTTGATTTAAAAAAAAAAAAAAAAATGGCTACATTGAACACCCAGAGAGGATGCTCTGATAGGATGATGAAACAGGAAGGCCGTTTTTCTGAGATAAAAAGATCAGTGGATTACAGTCTGCCTTCTGCCCACTGACTCTCAGGGTTTTTCGGCAAGGGAACTATTTCTACAGACAAAAGAATACCTTTCATAAAGAAGCAAGAGAGAGAGAGAAATATCCATTTAACAGCTTTTGATAAGAAATCATCACAGCGACCTCCCTTTGGGGGTAAAGAGAGGATTAAATGTCAAAGACCAACATGACAGACATCCATCGGGTGTCTACCTGGGAGACCCCATGGACCACACGAAGGACACTCTGTTTTTTTAGCACCGCACTCACGGCATATGGAAGTGTTCAGGCTAGGGGTCGAATCGAATCTGTAGCCGCTGGCCTACACCACAGCCACAGCCACAGCAACGCAGGATCCGAGCCACGTCTGTCACCTATACCACAGCTCACAGCAACACTGGAGCCTGAACCCACTGAGAAGGGCCGGGGATGGAACCTGAATCCTCATGGATACTAGTGATCACTGAGCCATGACGGGAACTCCCAAGAAGGGCTTTTCTATTCTCATCTTGCTGTAACTTCCAAGTGAAAGATAAGCGGATGTTTTAAGGTTATAAAAGACTCAGGAGTTCCTGGGAGCAAAGTCCCGTCCCCCCCACAACAGCCATGTGCTTAGAAAAATCATATTAATACTCAGACTGTCAGGGATGGTGGAAGAGGATATTATGGGCTGATCTCAGTGTTTTGTTTTTTGTTTTTGTGTTTGTTTTTTGGGGTTTTTTTTACTGGCAGTCAGAAAATTGTGATCAAATCTTGAGAAAAGAAATATTAGACCAAGACATCTACTTTATAACAGGGGTGTTTTCAGCAAGTATTTGAAGCATTGGATCGAGTTGGTGAAGCTGTCAAAAGAGGGTATAATTTGGTTTTCCTTTTTGAAAGTAGTTAATTGTGAGCAGAAATTGCAAAGAGCTGAGATGTAAGAATTACCTGCAGTAGGAGTTCCCATTGTGGTGCAGCAGAAATGAATCTGACTAGGAGCCATGAGGACATAGGTTCAATCCTTGGCCTCGATCAGTGGGTTAAGGATCCAGCATTGCCCTAAGCTGTGGTGTAGGTCGCAGAGGTGGCTCGGATCCCATGTTGCTGTGGCTGTGGTGTGGGCCAGCAGCTGTAGCCCCGGCTCAACCCCTAGCCTGGGAACCTCCATATGCTGCAGGTGCAGCCATAAAAAGACAAAAGACAAAAAAAGAATTAACTGAACGAGCAAACAGTGGACGAGGTGGTCACAACTGGAGATCCTCCCATTGAGCCCTTGCTGTGATCCCAGTGCGGAGACATGCCTTAAATCAGGTTCTCCTACCCAGAGGGATTATATTCAGATGGGGACCTAAAACCTAAACAGAAATAATGGTAATAAAATAATAGAAGCCCTGAGAGAGGGTGGTTTTCTACCAGTCCTTTGACCGTCCTCACACTCTTGTGACTTAGAAATGACTTCCTAAGAAGTCAGGTGAATGAATGACTTAAACCATCAAATAATCCTTAAGAACCCCTGGCTCAAAATCTGTGAGACTAGGAGTTCCCGTTGTGGCTCAGCGAAAACGAATCTGACTAGCATCCATGAGAACACAGGTTTGATCCCTGGCCTCGGTCAGTGGGTTAAAGATCTGGTGTTGCCATGAGCTGTGGTGTAAGTGGAAGATGCAGCTCGGATCCCGAGTTGCTGTGGCTGCCCTAAAAAGATCAAAAAAAAAAGAAAAGAAAAGAAAACACTATGAGACTAGAAAAATCATCCCTTCAAGGAATAGTCCAAGAGAAGGAGAGAACAAGAAATGATCTTATGGGTGAATTAAATTTGAAAAGTTAGTGCAGTATTCAGCAAAGAGAAGGGAGAAGGGAGACATGGGGAAATTCTTTCTTTCTTTTTTTTTTTTTTTTGGTCTTTTTAGGGCCATATCCACGCCACATGGAGGTTCCCCGACTTGGAGTCTAGTTGGAGCTACAGCTACGCCACACCATGCCGGATATGAGTCTTTTCTGCGACCTGCACCACAGCTCACGGCAACACCAGATCCTTAACCCACTGAGCAAGGCCAGGGATCCAACCTGCATCCTCATGGATGCTAGTGGGGTTCATTAACCACTGAGCCAGGATGGGAACTCTGAGACATGAGGAAATTCTGACGGTGGGAACAAGCATGAATATGGGATGGCGAGCAGACATTTCAGAATCATGAAGAGGGTGCAGGACTGAGTCTGGGTTTTAGTCCAGACAAAGGAAGTTTTAATGAGTGTGGTCCTTAACTTAAAAAGACATCAGAGTCCCTGCTGTCCCTCCTTTCAAAGGGTGGAAGCTGATGGCAGGACCCGTACTTAGTAACTCACATCCAGGGGATGGCGTGTGGTGGGTGACGTCCAGCGTGGGGTTGCAAAGGCTCATGGCCCTGCCACGTCTCGGACCACTTGACAGGGGGGAGCCGATTGCCTCATGCTGTGAAGACATGCGGACAGCCCTACGGGTGGCCATGAGACCTGGGGTGGAGGCCTCCTGAGCAGCTCCTGTGAGCGAACTGCCTCGGAAGTAGATCCTGCTTCCCCACTTCAGCCTTCAGATAATGCAGCCTCAGCCGCTGTCTCGGCTACCACCAGCTAGGATGTTGGTGGCTGCGGCTCAGTCAGGGATTCCTGAGCTACAGAAACTGCAGTTATAAGTGCAGGTTGTTGAAGCCACTGGAAGTGGGGAGACTTATTCCACAGCAGTGTACAAATACTCCAGTAGCCCAGAGAGAAAACAGGACTAGAGTGAGGTATAGACAGTGGGAACTGAAAATTAAAATTCAGGAGACCCTGCTTTGCCATCTTTGAGAGCAGACACACAGCTTTCATGTTGGCAGTGTTCCTGCTGAAGTCCAGGAGGTGACCTCAGGTACCAGGGGCCCATACCAGTCACTCCAGGGCCACTTAGCTCAGCAGCCGTCTTTTGAGTGCTTATTCTGTATCTGACCCAGTTTTTCTCCCAGGTATAAAAATAAGATAGAAGGAGCCTCTCCCTTCAGAAACTTACAGCCTGGTAGGAGAGACACAGATAAACAAGCAGTGATGACAACATGATCCTGATGCCGTGAAGCCTGTTGCTTCAGTGAGAGGATATTGGGCTTCTTCCGTTTAGTACACAGAGTGCATATTTTTTAGGGATTTTCACTGGGAGACATCTTTAAAAAAAAGAAATCAATGAGATGCTGATTGCTGTCTTTATCAAGTTTCATAAAAAGAGCTTAAAGAAGGGCCACTGGGTGCTTAAAGAAGGGCCACTGGGTGCTTAGTATCTCCCCAAAGAACGTTATGCTCCTGACATTACTATAGTTTTATTAAACTGCCCCCAGGCTCTTCCCAGTAAGGAGTTGTCTCTATTTTGTAGTCATGGAAACTGAAGCCAAGAACTGTTGGGAAATTTGCCCAAGGTCTCCAAGCCAGTTAAGTAAAGGAGCCAGAAGATGAGCCCAGGCAGCCTGGAAACAGCCAGGAATTCAGCTCTCCTGCTTCTCTGCTGGAGAACTAAAACCTGGACAGGCCTGCCCTGGGTCACGTGACCATCTAGTCATGGCAGGCTAGTTTCTTATAGACAGGCACTTTTGCTGAAAACAGCTAGAAAAGCTGGACAAAACATTGAGACAAAAAGCAGTATGGCGTTCCCACCATGGCTCAGTGGTTAACGAATCCAACTAGCATACATTAGGACGCAGGTTCAATCCCTGGCCTTGCTCAGTAGGTTAAGGATTCCGTGTTGCTGTGGTTGTGGTGTAGGCCAGCAGCTGTAGCTCTGATTTAACCCCTCGCCTGGTAACCTCCATATGCCACAGGTGTGGCCAGGAAAAAAAAAAAAAACAGTAAAGAAGTAGACTTTTAGTAGTGTATGGTGCTGGGCGGACAGAAATTGGAGGTCAGGGCCCCTGAGGAGGCAGGGGCCCCCCCCAAAAAAATTCAGACCTTCCATGTGGGCCCCCAAAAGTATATTCTTATACTGGGAGCAAAGGCAAACTAGGAATACACCAGACTATTGAGTTCCAGTCCTCACTGAACTAAGATGCCCCACCAGCCCTGGGTATAGAAGCAGAGCAAACCCTCCCAAGAGGATGGCAACACCATTGAGAACCTCAAAGTGTCTCTTAGATTTTTTTTTTAAAAAACACAGTATGCAGTATTCAAAGAAAAATGCCAGGAGACAAAATCAAAGGGGAGACAAAAAGACAGTGGAACAGACCCACAGATACTGAGTTTTTAGAAGCAGTCTTGGAGTTCCCATCATGGCGCAGTGGTTAACAAATCTGACTAGGAACCATGAGGTTGCAGGTTCGATCCATGGCCTTGCTCAGTGGGTTAAGGACCTGGTGTTGCCATGAGCTATGGTGTAGGTTGCAGACGTGGCTCAGATCTGGCATTGCTGTGGCTCTGGCGTAGGCTGGTGGCTACAGCTCCGATTAGACCCCTAGCCTGGGAACCTCTATATGCCGCAGGAGCGGCCCTAGAAAAGGCCAAAAGACAAAAAAAAAGAAGAAGAAGAAGCAGTCTTTAAGGTGTATAAATTAGCACAGGGAACTGTGTCCACTCTCTTGGAGTGGAACATGATGGGGATAATATGAGAAAAAGAGTGTATATGTATGACTGGATCACTTTGCTGTATAGCGGGAATTGGCACAACATTGTAAATCAACTATAATTTTAAAAAATACAAAAAAATAAGGTAGATGGATTAATAGGTTTGAGAAATTCATCAAGTTGAACCTGAGCAGAGAATTGGAAGTAGTAAGAAAGAATCAAGTGAGAATCGTAGGACTAAAACAATACAATAACTGAAATTGAGAACTCAGGGGAGTTCCCATTGTGACTCAGTGGGTTAAGGACCTGACGTTTTCTCTTGTGAGGATGGAGGTTGACCCCTGGCTTCACTCAGTGGGTTAAGGATCTGGTGTTGCCGTGAGCTGTGCATAGGTTGCAGATGCAGCTTGGATTTAGTGTTGCCATGGCTGTGGCATAGGCCTCATGTGCAGCTCCTACTTGACCCCTGGCCCAGCAACTTCCATATACTCCAGGTGCAGCCATTTAAAAAAAAAAGAACTCATTAGGTTTATAGCAGATTAAATACAGCTGAAGAAAGGATTAGTAAACAGGAAGATAGCTCAGAGGAAGAGAGACTTTAGGATACACACACACAAATATAAAAGGACAGAAAATGCAGAAGAGTATAGAGCTTTGCTGTGCACAGAATATGTTCGTCCATTCCCACCCCGGCCCCCACCCCCCCCACACACCCTTGCTGGATTCCTAGGTTGAAGCCTGGTCCCCAGTGTGATGGGATTAGTGCCATCATAGCAGAGACCACAGAGCACTCTCCGGGCCCTGTGCCATGTGAGGGCATAGAGAACGCCATCTTTGAACCAGAAGGCAGGTCCTCAGCAGCCACCAAACCTGCCAGCTCCTTGCTTGTGGACCTCCAGGCTCCAGAAGGACAAGGGAGGCCTCTGATGTTTTTAAACCACCCAGTTTATGATATTTTGTTGTAATAAACAGAACTGAGATTCACAGGATCCAGTGTGAGATTTCACATACATGTAATTGGTGTCCCCAAAGCCAGGAGGGGGAGGGGTAGACAGGAGCCTGGAGCCATATTTAAAGAGAGATGCCTGTGCCCCGTGACTAGTGAGGGGCCAGGCCAAGTCTTCTGGCTTCAAGTTCAGCACCTTTAGATCATCTTTTATTATGACACTCAGCACACAGAAACCTTCATTTAAGAAGTGCTTGTTTAACCCAGGTCCGGAGGGTGGAGAAACGGGGCCCAGGTCAGAGTCACTGGGAGCTGCTTCCACGCCCATGTCTGCCTTCTGGTTACACCTCACTGCCTGCTGGAGATAACTGCTACCTTTAAGCTTGTGCTGATCATCTTCTTTGCTGTGTCTGTGTCTCTGAATGGTACATTTTGGTTCCACCCACTGCTGAATTGCCTGGTTGGTGAGCTACGGTAGCTGTTCTGTGCTCATTCTCTTGTCCGCCCTTGGGGAGATTTTTCAGTCCCCGTTGACGCATCTATTTTGTTGCTCAATGAAGTGTCTCCTCCAGTTTCTCCTCTCCCGTGGTGGATGTGAGGAGTGTTGGCACTCGGGGCCATCGTGACTGGTCCTGCTTTGAGCCCACCCCCGGGAGCACCTGTGCAGGCTCTTCAGAAACCAAGGGCATCGGTTGAAATGGTTCAGTCCTGGGGAAAGCGGGTCTTCAGCTTCTCAATCCTGCAGACACTCCTTGACCACGTGGCAGTGCTGGCTCACTCCCCCTCACCAGGCCTAGCCCTTTGCAGACAGCCCCAGGTAGCTTCCTGTCTCAGCTCTGGAAGGCCCCAGGTGCTGGGCTGCTGTGAGCCTCGGACCTCTGCAATGCAGGGGGGCCAACACACAGCTGTCAAGTTTCTCTAACAAGCTTAGGTTGGGGCAGGGGACCGGATCCTCCTGCCAGCACCTGCTGCCAGTGCAGTGAGCATGGCTCACGTGACTCCCCCAAGGAGGTTTCAGGAAGCCAGCCTGGGAGGACCACAGCACCTGGGGGGCCACACTGGTGGCGGGACTTCTTGAGGGTCCTCTGCTCATGGAGCAGAGCTCTCCTGGTCTGGAGCAACCCCATCTCCATCAGGTCCAAGGGACTGGCTCTATGTGGCAGGGAGAGTGTCCCCACTGTCCAATCCGGGGCTTCCCCAGAGGGGACATCTGGAGGAGAGCCTGACTCCTCAGGACGGCCTCCCCCAGGCACCCGCAGTCTGGGGCTCAGCTTGGCCCCTGAGCTCCCTCTTTCAGGGGCTGCATAGCCCACAAATCACATTCATCTTTTTCCTCCTGGCTCCGAACATTAGCATCTCTTGTGTGGTGGCGGGGTCGGGTTTCATCTCTCAGACTGCGTCAGGGCTCCCCGAGGGCTCCTAAAGCACAGATTACTGGAGGTTAAAACACAGACGGTCAGGCCCCACCTCAGAGTTTCCGAATAGGGGTGGGTCTGGGGCGGGGCCTGGGAATATGCATTTGTGATGAGTTTCCCGGTGATCAGGTGCTACTGCTGTTCTGGGAACCCCACATGAGAAGCGCCCGTCCAGCTCAGCATCAGGCTGCGGTGAGAACGTCTGGCAGTAACACAGAACAGTGCGGTTTGGTGCTTCGACTGGAAAATGTACTCACGTTGAACTGAGAATTCCCCAAAGCTCCAGAACCCCAGCTTGACACAGACTTGGTTCGTTCTACATCCTTAAGTTCCATGTGTTGCTCAGGAGCCCACTAACATTAAAAACCACCTCTGCTGCAGCAGTTTGACTGCCGTAACTCACATACACGTGACACACCAGGACATTCAGTAGAAGAGCTTAAATTAAAAGCAAATTCAGAAAGTCCTCTTGATCATGGGGCTTGCTGAATATTGAGTCTATGATCTACCAGCTCTGAGTCACCTAATCCCTCCATATGATGAACTGATTCAAGTAGCTGTACATACAACTACCTCAGTGCCTGGCTTGTGCTAAGCTCTAAAACCGAGATCACCCTCGACCTTTATCTAAAGGCACAGAATGCATGTGCTTATAAAAACGAGCAGGAGCTTGGCTTCCTATCGTGGCTCAGCAGTTAACAAATCCGACTAGGATCCATGCGGATGCAGGTTCAATCCCTGGCCCCGCTCAGTGGGTTAAAGATCCGGCATTGCTGTGAGCTGTGGTGTAGGTTGAAGATGTGGCCCAGATCCTGCGTTGCTGTGGCTGTGGTATAGGCCGGTGGCTATAGCTCCGATTCAACCCCTAGCATGGGAATTTACATGTGCCACAGGTGCGGCCCTTAAAAAAAAAAAAAAAAAAAAAAAAGAACAGGAGCTTGAAACCAAACGTCGCTTCAAGACAACACAAAGCCCCAGGAGAGAGCTGAGCAGGTCCTGGCGTGTTTGTGCTGCTGGACACAGGGCTTCCCCTCGTCCACCGAACTGACCGCAGTGTGACAGTGGTGGCAGGGCTTCCACATGCAGAGCACCTGTTGGGCGATACCTGTTTGAGTTTGTTCTCTTTTCAGAACCACACACAGCATCTGACCTGGATGGTGATGCTGAGGCCAGCTTGCATTCATCTCGTTTGTCAGTCCTGTGATAATCGCAGTGATTTGAGAATTGTACAAACAATTACTGAGAGTATCCTTCTGTGCTGTTTAGAATATGATGTTGATAGGTCTGGTTGACAGGATCATCTGTGACATCAGGATCCCTGATGGGTCATTTCTCTTTTTTTTTTTTTTTTTGAGGGTCCACCCAAGGCCCCCCACACCCCATCCCCACCCGCCCTCCTGGGCTGGCTCAGAAGATCTCCGCCCCATGAGGGTTCCTTCCTTAGACATCTGGTTGGGGAGATAATTTTCAGGTTCTGTGTCCCCCTCCCCAGCCTGTGCGGGCCCCCGGTTCCTCTAAGGGCTGTGATTCTGAAAATAATACGTAGCCCAAGACCTAAACCTTCCTGTCTCTTGCTTCGGTATCTTGGTAATTGTAATGATGCTGCTGTGAATATGAACATTAAAGTGCATGTGTCTTTTCGAATTATTGTTTTTGGGTTTTTTGTTTTTTGTTTTTTGTTTTTTGTTTTTTCCCCGATAACATGCCCAGGAGTGGACTTGCTGGTTCATGTGGTAGTTCTGTTTTTTGGTTTTTTTGAGAAACCTCCATACTGTTTTCTGTAGAGGCTTCACCAGTTTACAGTTTGTATCCCCAGCAACAGTGTACGGGGGTTCCCTTTTCTCCACATCCTCACCAATATTTGTTATCTGTGGTCTTTTTGATGCTAGCCATTCTGACAGGTATGAGATGGTACCTCATTGTGGTTTTGATTTGCATTTCCCTGATGATTAGTGATGTTGAGCATCTTTTCATGTGCCCGTTGGCCATCTGCACATCCTCTTTGGAAAAATGTCTGTTCAGTTCTTCTGACCACTTTTTAATTGGGGTTGTTTGTTTGATGTTGATTTGTATGAGCTGTTTGTATATGTTGGATATTAACCCCTTATCAGTCACATCATTTACAAATATTTTCTCCCATTCAGTAGGTTATCTTTTCATTTTAGCAATGGTTTCCTTTGCTCTGCAAACACTTTTAGGTTTAATTGCGTTCCATTTGTTTTGGGGGGGGGTTTGGTTGCTTTTTTGTCTTTTTAGGCCTGCACCTGCAGCAAAGGGAAGTTGGCAGCATTGGGGTCAAATCAGAGCTGCAGCTGCCGGCTTCCACCACAGCCACAGCAACGCAGTCTGGGATCCGAGCCACATCTGTGACCTACACCACAGCTCATAGCAACACCGGAGCCTCAACCCACTGAGTGAGGCCAGGGATAATAGTTGGGTTCATTACCACTGAGCCACAACAGGAACTCATTTGTTTGTTTTTGCTTTTACTCCCTTTGCTTTAGGAGATGGATCCAAAAAACTATTGCTGCAACTGATGTCAAAGAGTGTTCTACGTTTTCCCCTAAGAGTTTTATGGTCTTATATTTAGGTCTTTAATTCATTTTGAGATTTTGGTGTGTGTTTATGGTATTAGAGTCTTGTAATTTCTCTGATTTACATGTAGCTGTCCAGCTTTCCCAGCACTTCTGTCTTTTCTCCATTACATATCTTGCCTCCTTTGTGGTAGATGAATTGACCCTAAGTGTGTGGGTTTGCTTCTGGGCTCTCTGTCCTGTTCCTTCGATCTGTGTGTCTTATTTTTGTGCCACTACCATTGCTGTTGGCTGAACTAATAATAGTGGTAGAAGTGAAATTTCTAGCTGCTGCCACTTTTTCCAAATCCAAGGAATAGCTTGGGAACCGAAAAATTAACACTGGTGAACCCTAGTGCTGTACATTCCATAAGGAATCTCCAGTTTTCAAATAACTAAAATACATTTAGCACCAAAACTGCACTAAGCACAAGGTAATTTTTCCTTTGATCCAGAACATGAGCATCTCCATGGCCCCGGGCCATTCTGCACACCGGGGTGGAAGCGGAGCCCGGCGTCCCTCCGAGCCCGGGGCTAACCCGTGTTCTCTTTCCTCCACAGCCCAGTGACTTCTCCGTGTCTCTCAAAGCATCAGGGAAGAACAAGCATTTCAAGGTGCAGCTCGTGGACAATGTCTACTGCATCGGGCAGCGGCGCTTCCACACCATGGACGAGCTGGTGGAGCACTACAAGAAGGCGCCCATCTTCACCAGTGAGCACGGGGAGAAGCTCTACCTCGTCCGAGCACTGCAGTGACATCACCGGTGCTCCGCGCTCCCTGAGCCCGGCCATGCACCCCAGAAGAAGCCCATATCCTGGGCCCTCCTACCAGCCGGCCCCCGGGGTTCGTCCTGCACCACTCTCTCTGCCTGGTTTCCCTTCTGTCCGGGTCGGTTTGTTTTCCATCCGCCCCCTTCGGCGTCCCAGGCCCCCCCAGCCGGCTCTGGAGGCGGGGAGGGGGCCATGGGCCCAGGGCTCACCTGTTCCTTCTCCATGGAAACAGCCTTAGTCTGTGGACATCGCTCACGCCATGTGGCCCCCCTTCAGGACCCGGGCGCGGTTTGAACGCACCGAAGCTGCCCTTACTCCTGAGCTACAGCACCCTCAACGGTGGGCCTGGCTCTGGGCGGCACCTGCCGGGGCCCTGGATCCGGGTGCTGGGTGCTCACACAGCCCCAGACTCCCGGGGGGCGACCCCACGCGCTCCTAGCAATACTGGGCCCCCCGGTGAGACAGGAGGGAAGAAGCTGTCCAGTGCCTTTGGGGCTGCGCTTGCAATAAAGAAAAGAGGTCCTGGGAAGTCGGCCCACAAAGGCGGGGCCAGAGACGCGGAAAGATGGAGGTTTTGGAAATTTCCCCCAGACGTGCCATCTGCATAGTGCTTTTTCCTCTTGCCCTTCAGCTTGCTTCAATTTCACAGTTATGTATTTAATTCTCAAAGTTATATGTATCTGTAGCCATTTGTTGACACTAATCCAGATGATTAAGGAGAACAGCTGATCTTTGGGGGAGGGGCGTGACAGACACTTGACACACACACACACAAATATATATATATTATTTGCTTTATGGGGAAATTTTTCAGGGTTTACAAAAGAATATGTGATCGGTAGTGAGAGACACAGAATGTTTATGAAGAAATTGCGTTTTCTTTTTTTCTTTACATTTGAACTTCTTTATAGGTGAAATATATACAGTCTTGAGGTGGCACATTCCTACAGTTGAGGAAGGGGTCTTGGGACCTCCTAAACTTGTATACTCAGTTTTTTGGATATTGTAATAAAAAAGTATTATGACAAGACCCCGTGTGTGCTGATCCTTGGCGAAGCTCTGACTCAGCAGCCTTGACTGAAGACCCGGTGCCTGGAAGGGAGCGTTTGTAGAGAGGAATTTGAACAATTTTATCACTCGTATGTTTTCTTTTTCTACCATTTTTGTATCTTGAAATAATAAATTTTAATGCCTGCAACTCCAAGAGATCTAGAATCTCAAACTTCGTGTTAACTTCGCTCTTTGGAAATTATCTGTTCAAAACTATTTCAGCAAACTGCGGTCAGGTCAGCTCACCTCCCCACTGCCATCTGCCTTCCCTGTGCCCAGGAGGCCTGCATGGGCGTTCGCAGGCCGGGCGCTGGGAGTACAAAGCCCAGGGCAGGTGTCGTGCCTCCGTGGGCTGACCGCAGCTGATGTGTGCCCAGGGCACCCTCGGTGTATCCTTGTTCCTGCTCCGGCAAGTGGCCCTGTGACATGCCCATAGCACAGATGGAGAAGGCACGAGGTGACGGGGCAGGGGCTGGGCAGGGGCTGGGGGTGGGGGATGGCCCTTCTGGCAGCAGAAAAGTGGGTGTGGTTTGAATCAGCACTGCACCCGCCAGTCCTGTTTTGTCTTTAGTTGGGTCTTTTGGTTGTTGCCTTTGAATATAAAGAAGTTTGACAATGAATTAGAAGTTTGGTGTCTGGTCCGTGAGGTGGGGAACACCCAGTGACATAAGAATAGAGGTCCAAGCAGGTGAGGCAGACCCATCACCTTAGACAACACAGGTGGGTTCAGACCTCATCGTGGATCACATTCCCTCCCAACGCTCCATCTCCCTGTCATGGGTTCCACATTGACCTTGTGTGGGAATTCCAGTAGACCACGAGTGCCCAGGGAAGCGGAAACACTGAATTACACAGTAATTAAAGGACACGCTACAATCACACATTTTGGCCTTAGAAACTTCTTTAAGGCCTCTAGTTGTAATTGACAATGACAATGATTTTTTTTTTTTTTTTTTTGCTTTTTACAGACCCATGGTATATGGAGCTTCCCAGACTGGGGGTCAAATTGGAGCTGCAGCTGCCAGCCTCCACTGAGCCCCAGCAACTCGGGATCTGAGCCATGTCTGTGAACTTATGAAGCTTGCAGCATCGCCAGATCCTTAACCTACTGATCGGGGGCCAGTGATTGAACCTGCATCCTCATGAATACTAGTCAGGTTCATTACTGCTGAGCCATGGCAGGAACTCCTGATGACTTTTTTTTTTTTTTTTTTTAACCTCAGCAACATGGAGGGAGACTCCGGCTGCCTGGGGTGGATCAGGATTCGGATCTGTGAGGTTCCACCTGGCCATCCAGCCACCAGGTTGACAAGGGCAAATTGATAATCCCAGTATAAGCGTGTTGATGGGTTCGGGCTGAGGCAGGGTCCCCGTGTGGTTTGGAGTGTGCACCACCCGTTCTCTGTCCAGGTGGCCATCACCTTCCTGCCATCACCTTCCTGCAAGTGCACACATTTCCTGGACTAGTCTTGGTTTGCTGTTCCCTCACCTCTGCAGAGACAGCGGAGGACACAAAAGGTCAGGCCTTTCAGGAGCTGTGTGACTCTTCTCATTTGTCTGTATTAAATGTGCCTTCATTTTCCATAAGCAGCCTGTGACTTACAGTCTGGAGGTACCAAGCTCTTCACATGCAGCTTATGCCAAATGCCCTTAAGCCCTCTTTCCAGGGAGCTAAAGCTGTCTGTCTTTTATAATTAGAATCTTTATATCTCCCCAAACTGGCATTTCCAGACAAAGCATTTTTGGTGCTGTGTTTGCTTTCTGTGTGCTGACTGGTTTATAACCTACTTTTCTACTATTTTTCCCACCCAAGGCCAGAATGCCCACATAACTTCTGAAGTCCAAAGTTCAGAATGGAGAGGATGAAAAGGCTTGAACATGTTTTTTTAAAATACTCCTTTTCAATGATGGCAGGTCTGGTTTTCTCACTAGAATGCAGCATTGTTCATCAGCTAGGGGAGGATTAGCGGGATTGATGTCATTTCTGCTCTGACACCTGGCCCAGGTGCTGTCTGCTGTCCCAGGAAGCAGCCTCCTCGTCCAGACCTTGGAGCTCCTGGCGGGAGCGCTGGGTCCTCCTTCTTGGACGTCAAGCAAACCTCTGGCTCTCCCGACTGTTTGCTCAGGAGTCAGTGGGGCTGTGTCCCTCTTTGAAGTTCACGGGCATGTACATGGGATCACACAACATGCCCGCGAGCACAGCAAGTGCCAGCCAGCCTCTCAGGATCCGTGCAACATGGCCCGCCCTCCTCCTGTGTCCTCACCCCAAGTGGCTGACATTCCACATCCCTGGAAAGCATTCTCTCTCAGGAAGCCCTTCCTTTCTCAGCCCGAGTTGACGGCATGGCTGCCATCGGGCACTGGGCCAGCGTTGCACGAGCCACAACCAACATCCCGAAGGCCTTTGCCCCGACTCAGCTCAGGCTGCTATGACAAAATACCATGACTGGACAGCATAGAAAGGACAGATTTATTAGAGTTCCCCCTGTGGCGAAGCGAGTTAAGGATCCAGCACTGTTTCTGCAGTGGCTCGGGTCACTGCCAAGGTAAGGGTTCGATCCCCAGCCTGGCACAGTGGGTTAAGGATCTGGCATTGCTACAGCTGTGGCTCAGATTCGGTCCCTGGCCCGGGAACTTCCATATGCTGCAAGACATATGTCAACCTAGAGGGTGACAGCTCCAGCCTTGAGAAAATGCTCCTTTACAGGACTCTTCAAGTGCTCAGATTCCAACGTGGGGGGCAGGGGGCTCCCTGAATCTTCCATGGGTTGGGGGGCTGCATGGCAGGTCCTAGCTGGGCCCCTACCTATGTGTACACCTCCTGCAGCATATCCCAGCCTACCACTCCTTCAGATGGTCTAGAGAGAAACATCCGATTGTGAAGAACTACAGTGTTCTCTTTTTAAAAAAATAATTCTTGTTTGCCTGAACCTCCACTTGAGTTTCTCCTACCATGGCTCCCAGTCTCACAAGCTAACTGGAAAGAAGTTATCTTCCATTTTTGGGGGATCCTGTTACTTGACAGTAAGTCACTATTGAAGATGGATGAGCCCAACAGCTGGTATGAAAAAGCTCACTGTGGGAGTTCCCATCATGGCTTAGCAGAAACAAATTGACTAGTAACCATGAAGACGCAGTTTTGATCCCTGGCCCTGTTCAGTGGGTTAAGGATCTGGCATTGCCATGAGCTGTGATATATGTGGCAGACTCAGCTCAGACTGGTGTGGCTGTGGCTATGCCTGTGGTATAGGGCAGCAGCTACAGCTCTGATTTGACCCCTAGCCTGGGGACCTCTATATGCCCCAGGTATGCCCCCCTCAAAAAAGCTCACTGTGACATCTTAAAATGCATGGCCAGGGAGTTCCCCCATGGCCGAGTGGTTAAAGATTTGACATTGACACTGCTATGGCGAGGGTTTGATCCATGCCCAGGAAATTTCACTGACCACTGGCGCAGTCAAAAAAAAAAGGGGGCTTGGCCAATTCCCCAGCTCATCTCGGAGACCGGGTTCTGCGGCCAAATTCAGGAACCAGAGGACCAGAGCCTTGTACTGAGCTCCCACTGATGGGTAAGGGCCCTGGCCTCCCAAACTCCAAGGCCAAGGAGGCAGTGATCCTCCCTTCCTGGTTGTCAAACCCTGCGACTTTGGCATCCATCCAAGACTTAAGTCTGAACCTGACCCGGGTCCCTCCAATGGCATGACCTCTGCCGAGTCCAGAAACCTCTGTGCCTTCATGGCCTGAGAAGCACCATGCAGGATTGAACGGCCGTTTAAGGATGATATTATAATTGTTAGAAGCTGTCACCAATGTAGATACGGTGAACCGCTTTGCATTATAATGTAAAATGCTTAGCACCTTTGCACAGCCTGTTAAACGATCCTAATGAAAAGGGGGAAATAGATTCATATGCCAAATTATTATCTAAACGGAGCCATTAGTAATCTGAGTTTCCGGATCACATCCCCCAGTTGAACCACAGAGCCCCGTATTGAAATGATTTCAATCTAGAGCTCCAGTGTCCTCACAGACCGAATTCAGATGTAAGCATAGTCTTCCTTTCTTCAAAGACCAGGAGCTCCCTTCCATTGCTGTGAAGAGTAGAGAATAATAATAAGGCATGGGAGTTCTCATGGCTCAGTGGAAACAAATCCGACTAGTGACCATGAGGACGCAGGTTTGATCCCTGGCTTCGCCCAGTGGGTTGGGGATCTGGCATTGCCATGACCTGTGGTGTAGGTCGCAGATGCAGCTTGGATCTCAAGTTGCTGTGGCTGTGGTGTAGGCTGGTGGCTACAGCTCCAATTTGACCCCTAGCCTGGGAATCTCCGTATGCTGCAGGTGCAGCCCTAAAAAGAAAAATAATAATAATAATAATAAGGCATGATTTTCAAGTAATGAAACCAGTGAACACACTTGCCAAACCATAGTGCAGATGTCCAAACAGATGTCAAGGTATCATCAAGGTCACGTTCCATGGAGGGGGGCGTCGTCTTTGCTGAAGTGCTTTGGAGAAGGCCCTTCTGTTCTGTTGGGGCAGCCTCTGACTCCGGGGTAGGACTTTAGGGATGCCTTCTTTTTTCAGGTGGGGGCAGTGATCCTGTAGAAATCGTGCCAAGGAATTGCAGACTTTGTTCTCCACACTTTCTAATATTTCCCAAATTTTCTTTTTCTTTTCTTTTTTTCTTTTTAGGGCTACACTTGTGACATATGGAGGTTCCCAGGCAAGGGGTCTAATCTGAGCTACAGCCACAGCATCTCCAGATCCAAGTCGCATTTGCATCCTACACCACAGCTCACCGCAATGCCGAATCCTTAACCCACTGAGCAAGGCCAGGGGTGGAACTTGCATCCTTATGGATACTAGTCAGATTCATTTCCACTGAGCCACAGCAGGAACTCTTTTTTTTTTTTTTTTCATTTTTTTCTTTTTTTCTTTTTAGGGACGCAATTATAGCATATGGAAGTTCCCAGGTTAGGGGTTGAATTGGAGCTGCAGCCGCCAGACTATGCCACAGCCACAAAAATGCAGGATCCAAGCCACATCTACAGCTTGCAGCAATGCCAGATCCTAAACCCACTGAGCAAGGCTAGGGATCGAATCCATATACTTGTGGATACTAGTCAGGTTCTTAACACACTGAACCATGACAGGAACTCTGAGTTCCCAAATTCTCTACAGTGGATATGAAATAATCTGAATGAAAATACATTTTAAAAATTTCTTATGGATGTCACAGACCAAATTGGGTGAATAAAAAAATCATTTTCAATTGCTGCACTAGTTGAAGAAAAATATTTAGGAGGAAGGTTTCTGCTGTTGACTTAGCTTGGTTTCTGGTGATATTAGAAAATAATTTTCTCTTTAGGCAATATTTTCATCAAAAAAGCCTGCTAAATGAGTTCTCATTGTGGCTCAGCAATAACAAACCCGACTAGCATCCATGAGGTTTCAGATTCAATACCTGGCCTCTCTCAGTGGTTTAAGGATCCAGTGTTGCTGTGGCTGTGGTGTAGGCTGACAGCTGCAGCTCCTTTTTGACCCCTGGCCTGGGAACAGGGCAGGTGCAGCCCTTTAAAAAAAAAAAAAAAAAAAAAAGCCTGTTAAAGACATGATTGCTAAATTTTAAAGTGTAATGAAGTCAGTTAATACCACAGTGGATGTTGCATTGTACTGAATAGAAATTTTTCATCTAGAAAATGTCTTGAGATCCTTCTCCATGAAGCCTTCCCTGTTATTCTGCTCTTGTTTTTCTCCCATAGTACTTAGCAATTTGTAACATCTGGGTAATTCACTAATTTCCTATGTTTACTATTTACAATCTGTACAGAGATGCCTGACAAGGCAGGAAGTTAGTTCCTCAAGGGCAGGAGTGTTTGGCTAACACTGTTTGGCACATAGTAGGTGCTCAATGGCACATAGTAGGCGCTCAGTCAATACATGTATAATAGCACTGCCTGAGTCAGCCTGAGAGGGAAGAGCCGTGGTCTCTGAGTCCTTTGTACTAAAAGTGCCTTGGTAATGCCCCTGAAAACGAGCGCTTGCCTGGCTGGATGTGGTTCACGCATCAAGTTTGCTTTCCTTCGAGTTCTAAGAGAAGTTCTGTCATCTTGGAACCCATTTCATCAGCCCAGCTCCACCTCCACCTGTGCCCCCATCCTCCCCACCTGTGTCACCTGTTCTTGCCTTTCTCAGGTAGCACCTCCCCCCAGCACCTCCTGCTCCATCCCTGGTACCCGGTCCCCTATTGTCACCCACAAGCAGGGATGGGTCTGTTTCTACCACACTCACGCTCTGCTTTGCTGATCAGTTGTAACTTAGAACCTGCTCTGCCTTCCCTAACTCCTCCCTCAGCCATCCCTCCTCCTGAGCGGCTGCTTCCATCTCCTCCCATGCTGAGTTCCCACAATCCTGCAGACAGACCCTGTCCAGCACACTTGCCTCCCTCCCATAGCCGATTTTGTCATACAAGTGACTTTGCCCACCCACCCATCTCCTCCCTGTCTCATGGCCCTTCTCAGAACCTCGGCCTTCCTCTGGCTCACCTGCTGCTGGCCAGTCTCTCCTGCGACCCTCTGCATCTCTTCTCTCCCGTCAGACTATCAACAACTCTCGTGTCAGTGGAACAACATGAAAGTGTCCTTTTTTTGCCAAGTCAGAATGGTTGCATGCTGACGTTTTCTTGTGATGCAACCTGAGGACTTCAAAAAGTTTTTAACCCCATGCTTTTGGCACCTGGCAGGTGCTTAGCAAATATTTGTTGATTAAAACCTGAAAACAAGAGCCTGTAACAAACAGGTCTCAGCCTTCTCTCTGGCTTCATCAGAATTAACCCGGACCCACCTTAATACATGGAAAGGAGGCCTGGACATAATAAAGCGTTGGCCCTAGGGTTTGTTCTAGGCCCGGGGGGTGCTTTGATTTACATGCAAGCCTTGGAGCGTCAGAGCATCGGGCCCTTGTGGCTCCATCTCTGATTAAGATCACGTGTCATCTGGAAATGAGCCAGGGTCTCATTGAGTAGAGCTGTTATTTCTTAGCTAACCACAGAATTTCTGGAAAATTATTTAAACTAGACACCAAATGTGGCCTGTGACCTATTACGAGTTTTTAAAAAATTGTAAAATACACACAACCAATGTTACCAGCATTCTTATTTTTAGGTGGACAGCTCAGCAGCACTAAGTACTTTCCCATTGTTTCGCAACCATCGCCGCCACCATCATTTCCAGAACTTACCTTACGGAACTGAAACCCTGTCCATTAAACCTTCACTCCCCATCTCCCGCCCCCAGCCCCTGGCCCCCACCATCTACTTCCTGTCCCTGTGAATTGAGTGGAATCTTAGAGTCTACTCTTCTGTGTCTGGCTCATTTCACCGAGCATCATGTCCTCAGGGTTCATCCATGTTGTAGCAGGTGTCAGAATGTCCTTCCTTTTTAAGGCTGAATAATAATTCTGTTGTAGGTATATGCTATATTTTATTCATCCATTTATGGGTCAGTGGCCATTTGGGTGGCTTTCACCTTTTGGCTGTTGTGAATAGTGCTGCTAGGAACAGAGGTATGCAATATCTCTTAGATGCCCTGCTTTTCATTCTTTGGGGCCTGTACCCAGAAGGAGACTCCCTGGGTGATGCTTATTCTACCCTAATGTCTGCCACCATGGCTGCACTATTTTACATTCCCACCAGCAGTGCAGGCAGTTCCTATTTCTCCCCATTCTCGCCAACACTTGTGATGGTCTGTTTCCTTGGGAGCAGCCACCCTGATGCATATGACTACTGTGACACTCCTATTTTTTTGTTTGTTTTTTTAGGGCCGCACATGTGGGATATGGACTTCCCAGGCTAGGGTTCTACACCACAGCCACAGCAACGCCAGATCCGAGATGCATCTGCGGACCTACACCACAGCTCACAGCAACACTGGATCCTTAACCCACTGAGCAAGGACAGGGATCGACCTCATGTTCCTAGTTGGATTCCTTTCCACTGCGCCACAACAGGAACTCCTACTGTGACATATCTATAAAGCCTGGAGAAAGTGTCAAGTGATTAGAACTCGGTCTTATGTACACAGCTGCATGTGGGAGCTTAAATGTCAGTGTCTACGAATCCTCATTGGCAACAAGTACCTTCAAGTCCCATTATACTGTCTTGAAAGGTTTCTTTTTTGCTATTTTAGTGCCACACCTGCAGAATATGGAGGGTCCCAGATTAGGGGTCAAATTGGAGCTACAGCTGCCAGCCTACACCACAGCCACAGCCTCAGCAATGCTGGATCCTTAACCCACTGAACGAGGCCAGGAATCGAACCCACATCTTCATGGAGCCTAGTTGGATTCATTAACCACTGAGCCACAAAGGGAACTCCAAAAGGTTACTTCTTTTGTATCTTAATCAATAGGTCTAACATATGGCATAGCTTTTACCCTAATTAGAAGAACGAAATTTGAAACCATGAGATTGGCAATGAGCCCTAACAGGAAACGGAGTGTAGAAAATAATGAACATTCAGAATCCGCCAAGGGAAACAGTACAGGACATAACCTTGCCCCGACGGTCCCCACTTCCCTTCTCCACGACTTGAGTGGATTTAACCCCTGAGGAGGGAGGCAGGCAGGCGTCTCAGCCCAACCAGGAAAGTTTGTCTCCAAGCGGTTCAATCTGTACCCCTGGGACACCCGAGCTCTTTTATGCTCAGGGTAGCTCCTCATTTAAGCCATGATGGCACTCTGGCTCCCCTGCCAGCTTGCACACACGTGGGAGTAGAGCTGATGGTGTGGGGAAGGGGACATGCAAGAGAGGGAGGGACAGAGGAGCAAGGGCTGCACGGTGACCACGTGGCCGCCTGGAAGGAAGGGAGAATGGTGGACACAGCTGGCTTGGAGTTTTGGTGGCGAGCTGGTGATGGGACGTCTGTCTGCGGTCTTTCTAAGAAGTATGAGGCTGTCAGCGGGAGGCTTCTGTGTCCTTGAGCATTTTGCTTTTGCAAATGGAAAAGATTATCCAAAAGGAAGTTACTCAGGTTTTAAAAGTTACCAAGCCCTGGTTCTTCCTTACATTTTAAATTTCAGCTTAGGGAGTTCCCGTCGTGGCTCAGCGGAAACAAATCTGTCTAGCATCCATGAGGACCCAGGTTCGATCCCTGGCCTCGCTCAGTGGGTTAAGGATCTGGCGTTGCCGTGAGCTGTGGGGTAAGTCGTAGATGCAGCTCAGATCTGGCGTGGCTGCGGCTGTGGTGTAGGCCGGCGGCTACAGCTCTGGTTCAACCCCTAACCTTGGATCCTCCACATGCCTTGGGTGCTGTCCTAAAAAGACAAAAAAATAAAATAAAATAATAAAATTCAGTTTATACATCTCCATATTCTATTTACAAACCCAGCATGACACTATTCCTTTTAATTATGTTGATTAATGTCTATTCTCATTTAAAAATGGGATTAAATAAACTCCTTTAAAGTATTTTCAACTGCATTTCTATATCTATTAATTCAATTTCCCCTTTTAAGTACTTCAGTTATTTAATTAACAAACCTTTCCAAATACTTAAGTAATCCTTGGAAATCTCATACATTAAACCTTTAAATATGTTAAGTCTTAAGTGCTCTTAAATGCACCAATGCTATTTATATGTTTACTAAGATTCCAACCTAAATTCAAAAGTCTAAATTCGATTATACATTTTAAATTAACAGGCCAAGTTCTCTTAAATTTGATAAATACATAAGCTACCAAATATGCATAGATTTTCTTACCTCAAAAATATTAGTGCTAAAGGAGTTCCCTTGTGGTGGTGTCAGTTAAGGATCCAGCATTGTCACAGCTGTGGGTCAGGTTGGATCCCTGGCCCGGGAACTTCTGCATGCTGCTCTCATGGCCAAAAAAAAAAAAGTATTAGTGCTATAATTTAATTTGACTAAACATCTATAGCTCTAGTTCAGAATCTTGCTAGGATTAAGAAATATTTACCTACCAAAGGGATCATTGTCATCCTCAGTCACATTGGCGTGACCTTCCAAAGAGGAATGAGGATTTGCTCTCCCAGCTGGTGCTGCTGCCCCTGCTCAGTCGGACCTCTTCATTCACTCTCAGGAAAGAAGCTCCAGCCTTTAGGACCAAAAATCCCTGCTCTTCCCAACTCCTGGGGACACGAGGCCCAGCTCTCCAGTGTCCCCAGATTGCGGTGCTTGAGGGGAGGGTTGCCCCATGGGTGGGGGCAACCCCTTCCCTAAATACCCCTCACCCTCAACCTCTTCCACCAAAACTCGCCTGTCGGCGGAGCGGAGGGTGGTCAGTGGTGGTTCCTCCAACCCCACGCCCTTGGCTTTGGGCTGTGGGACCTGTGTCCTGTCTCAGTCTCACACACACCTGCCAAAACCACAAGGTGGGAAGAGTCCAAGTTTCGCATCCTGTGCCCCTCACGGACTTCTCCCAGGTTTAGTTCCCACTCAGGGTGGGGGCCCCGTCTCAGCTAGCATTTAGGTTCGGACTGTCCTGTGAATGTGCCACAGGAGGTGAGTTTCCTGTGGCAGCGAGCGTGGGAAGGGAAGGCAGGGAAACAAGGAGCATCACGTCTGCCATACCGCAGGCCTCGCCCTGAGCCTCCTGCATCCATGGGAGGCCACAGAAGCCGAGGGAAACTCGTCCCTGCCGGGGCAGTGAGGCCGGGGGCATAGGCGTCAGCAAGGATGGCCTCACTGGAAGGAGGTGATGGGTCCGCAGCCGGGAGCGGAGGGGGAAGTAGTGGGTCTGTGGGGTGCTGAGGGGGAGATGATGGGTCCACCAGAGAGGAAGGGGAGGTGATATGTCCTCTGGAGTGGAGGAGGAGGTGATGGGTCTGCCAGGAGCTAAGGAGATAGCCCTGGGGCCAGGCGCAGTCACCCAGTGCTTCCATCAGGAATTGGTGAGACAGGGCTGGAGGCCTGGCACTGATGAGGGGGTCAAAGCTGATGTCCCTGGGACTGTCACAAAGTAGAGAACTCAGGCTGGTGGAATTGGAACAGAGGCTGTGCTTTCAGGCTGTTGGCACAGTGTTGGTTAAAAGTCCTCTCCAGCTCCTGCAGAAGGTGAGAAGCCAAGACCTGGGATGCACCTTGCAAGCTGGTGTCTCAGACTGGAGTCCGGCCCTTGGTCGTGGCCCCCACAGCTGCCCAGGCATGACCCTCACGTCACTCCCACACCTCCTAGGTTATTTCTGAACATGGGGTGCTGACCTCTCAGCAGCAGTCAAGGAGCATAAGCAATAACATCCAGAAATCCCACCGCTTTGGAAGGGGGCAAAGTTTTCTCTAGGAATGCCAGAGAACCAAGGTGCTGGGCTGCCCCATGCAGATCTTTGCACGTGATGACAATGGAAAAAGAGGTAAATGCATTAAAATTATTCACTTGGTTTAAAGTTATTGCAGTATCTTGGAACCTGGCTTTGCCTCTCTTGAGCTTCAGACTTTCAAGGGTCTTTGTCTGAGAAACCACTTAAAATGCACTCTGATTTGATCAGCTTTCCTCTGGGTGCGACACCCAGAGGCCAGCCAACCAAGCACATGGCGGAACCTGGAGCCTCTCCCTCCTGGGCCAGCGGTGCTCTCTGTGACCCCAGCCCCTTATGCAGGCAAGTGTGACACAAAGACCTCTCTCAGAGCCGTTTCTCTCTGTCCCTAGAGGTCCCTGGGCTGAGTCCCTGGGTAGCAACGGAAGCCACAGCTAAAGGCAGTGACACAATTGGGCTATTGTGTGAGCTGTGTCATTGGGAGGGCAGCAGGGGCCCAGGACTGAGTCACCAGGCACACCTGCCACGCCAGCCCTCAGGGCTCGGGGCAGGCGGCGCTTCCTGGCTGCCCTGGGCCTCCTTCTCTACCCCTGGCCCCTCCACGGGGCCACCTCTTCTGCCTCCTGCTGGCCCCGCCTCATCTTTCCTGGCTTTGCCTTCTCCCCACCAATGCTGCCGTCCTGAGCCCAGCCCCCGCCCCCAACAGCAGCCCCACCCACCTTGTATATGAGTTTGTCACACCCAGAACTGGCTGTGTACATGGGAGGCTCACCCCACCCAGGGTTGGAGGTCATGTCCAGGACTCAGGGTATCAGAGAGGACCTCCTTCGGGCCATTCCGGAAAACTTCCAACTGAAGCGTTTCTAGCCAGATGGAGAGGCTGGGCAGCTGGGCAGTTCCCAGCGTATGAAGGCTGGGGCAGCCAAGCTTGGGTCTTTTTTTTTTTTTTTCTTTTTAGGGCCCATGTGGCATATGGACGTTCCCAAGCTCTGGGTCAAATCGGAGCTGCAGCTACCAGCCTACACCACAGCCACAACAACACAGGATGTGAGCTGTATCTGCGACCTCCATCGAGGCTAATGACAAGGATCCTCAACCCACTGAGTGAGGCCAGGGCTGGAACCTGCACCCTCACGGATACTAGTCGGGTTAGTTAAACACTGAGCCACGATGGGAACGTCCCAAGCTGGGGTCTTAAGTGGAGCCCAAAGGTGACAGTCACGGAAGCAGCAATGGTGGAGATACAGATGGGGCAAGCCCTGGGGAACCAGCGCTGTCGCAGGGTTTAAACCCGGAGCAAATCTGGTAACATACTGATGTCCAAGAGGGGAAATCAAGCCGGAGAGGGCAGGGCCCAGCGAGGCCTGGCTGACAGGAACCGAGGATGAGTGGGGCCAGGAGGGTGGCCAGATGGCCAGGGGCAAGTTCCAGAAAGATACGAGAATGTTCTTGGGTTGGGGGGCGGGGCAGCTTTGAATTGAGCTCACAGCTGCCCTCAGCCACCAGCACAGCCACCACTAGCTGCTTGCAGCTCTCCAGACTTGAGATGCGGTGAGTCCAAATGTGCTTGGTCTAAAATACATACCCTATGGTGAAGACACCAAAAAGCACGAGATACTTCATTAGTGAGTTTTTGTATCGCTAATATGTTGAAATGGAGATGTAGCAGATCTTTTGGGTTAAAGAAAATGCACTGTTAAAATTAATTCCCACCACTTCCTTTTTACTGTTTAAACTGTGTCTGTTAGAAAATTTAAAATGACATAATTGGGTCGCATTCTCTTTCATAGGACAGAGTTGCTCTGGGCTGTTTATTCGCCTGAATTCCCCGGATCCCTCAGCCAGGTCCCTTTATCTCCTCGAGCTGTTTTCCTCGGACCGCAGAGTGGCCATGGCCTGAGTGGGGCGCTGGAGAATAGGGTGAAAACAGAGCAGCTCCCGAGGATAAGGTGCCCTTACCACCAGATTTATTAGGGGGTTGGGCAGTAATTTTCAGAACGTCTTCCAAAATGGAGAGAAGAGACAAGAAAATTACAGAACATACAAGATGAACTAGCAGTCAACTCTGAGGAGTTCTCACCCCCAGGAAAGGGGAGAAGACGGCTGGCAGAAAATGATGCCAAGTCCAGGGAGCCGGAGTGGGGAGACAGGAAGCAAGGCCAAATCTGTCAGAGCAGGAAGTCGATAGAAAATGTCAGTATTACCGCATTAGGCAGATATTTCATGCAGATGTAGCTGCTAAGTGCTGGTCTCTAGAGAAAGAGGAGGGGCTATGCAAATCAGCTGGTAGGGGCAACCACCCAGCCCACTGTTTGGACTCTGAACCCTCTTTCTAATAACAGGAGATGTAATCCTAGCTGAAATAAAGACCTAAATGTGAACAGCAACGCTTTTAGAGGATGCCTTGAACAATGTTTTTATGCATTTGAAATGGAAAAAAAAATTATAGAATGTTTAAATGCTGGAGAAAATAATAGACGAATGCAACTCTGTTAAAAAGAAGGATTTCCATTTCTCAAAAGACACAATACTGAGACTCTAAAGGTGAGTCATGAATTGGGAGGAAAAATGTCAACGCATCCTTGATAATAAGATTAAAAAGGAAAAGAGAAAGATACTCAATTAAAAAAGGGCAAAAGGTATGGAGAGGCAACACACAGAAGGGACCCCATGAGGACAGTTATCTGGGCAGGGGAGAGGGAAATGCAGACTGGAAACAATTTCTGATTGTGTTTCATACCCGCAGACAGTCAGTCTGTGCTGCCTGTCAGTGTGGGCTCCTGCTGGGAATGTAAATCAGTACTTCCTCCTTGTGGAACAAATCCTGGGTATTGAAGCATGTTGAATGGAAGCCTAGAGGGTGGCAAGGAATTCCTCTGCTAGAAGAATACCAGGAAATTCCAGCTAGATGGAGAGATGGAAAGATGATGATAGATAGATAGATAGATAGATAGATAGGTAGTGTATAGATAATAGATGATAGATAGAAGATAGCATATAGATGATAGAGAATAGATGATAGATAAATATAAAATAGTAGAGAGATGATAGATAGAAGATAGATAGTATACAGATGAGAGATAATAGATGATTGATAGGAGATAGCATATAGATGATAGAAAATAGTAGATAGATGATAGATAATAGAAGAGAGTATACAGATGATAGAAGATGGCATGTAGATGATAGACAATAGATAGATACATAGATAGTATATAGAAAGTAGATAGATACATATATAGATATATATGCACATTTCCAAAATTTATATTATTCCATTCAAATATCTTCCATGCATATAGGTGGGATTTTCTGGTATATGCATAGCGTGTAATATGTTCACACACAAGAAGACACACATGAATGTTCATAGCATCACTGCTTATAATAATGGACACTATACACTAACAAGTGCCCATCAGCAGTGCACTAACTAAATAAATCATAGTGCGTTCACACAAAAGACAATGACACAGTGCTGTACAGCAGAAATTAGCACAACACTAAATCAACTGTAATTTTAAAAAAGGATATGACACAGCTGTGCTAGTGAATGACACCAGTCAGAAGAACCCATATAACTTGGCAAGTTGAGTGGAGAAGGTATAATAGCAGAGGCAGTACTAAGATGAGATGACTTACAGGGAGTTCCCATTGTGGCTCAGCAATAATAGCTCAGGTATAATAGCAGAGGCAGTACTAAGATAAGATGACTTACAGGGAGTTCCCATTGTGGCTCAGCGGTTAGCGAATCTGACTGGCATCCATGAGGATGCAGATTCGATCCCTGGCCAAAGCTCTGAGTTGAAAACCGTCCTCCTTCAGCTCGCTGTGTAGTTTTACCAACAGCGGATGCTTCCTTGGTCAGTATAGTTTGGCCTCTCCTGTTTCTAAACATTATGTAAATGCAAACACGCTGCGTTACTTCACATCTGGCTTCTTTCCCTCTGTGTTATGCTAATAATACCATGTGTGTTATGGTAATAACACGTGTGTGCGTGTGTCTGTGTCATTTTTATTACTCCATAGTAAGTCTATTTCATTAACCCCTGAAAATGCACTTACTCATTCTAATCTTGAATCTTTACTCGGAAAAAAAGAGTGGATTTTACTATCTAAATTTTAATCTGCCTCCTGAAAATGTTTCCTGGCTCAAAAACACAATACAGAAGACTGAAGAAAGAACAAAACTGAAAAGTGGGAGATTTGGGGAGTTCCCTTTGTGGCTCAGTGGTTAACGAACCCGACTAGGATCCACGAAGATGCGGGTTTGATCCCTGGCCTCACTCAGTGGGTTGAGGATCTGGCATTGCCATGAGCTGTGGTGTGGGTCGAAGACGAGGGTGGGATCCCACTTGGCTGTGGCTGCGGTGTAGGCCAGCAGCTGCAGCTCCGATTAGACCCCTAGCCTGGGAACCTCCATATGCTGCAGGTGAGGCCCTAAAGAGCAAAAAAAAAAAAAAAAAAAATTTTAAAGTAGGAATATTTTGCCAATTTTGTTTCAGGGTCCTAATTTCAGCTCAGAGAATAAAGCGTGATTTTGTGTCCATCCGCATGAGTGTGTAGAACCAGTGGTCCTGGTTCTACTTGAGCATGTGTCAGAAGCTCCTAGTAGGCTTGTTAATAAAAGATCCTGGGTCCCACCCCCAGATTCACAAGTCTAAGTAGAGTCTGAAAAAACATTTTCTTTTCTTTTTTCTTTTTCTTTGTGTGTGTGTGTGTGGCTTCCATGGCATATAGAGTTCCTGGGCCAGGGGTCAGATCCAAGCCACAGTTGCAACCTACACTGTAACTGTGGCAACACCGGATCCTTAACTCACTGTGCCAGGCCAGGGATCGAACCTTCATCCTGGCACTGCAGAGACACCTATGATCCCATTGTGCCAAAGAGGGAACTCCAAGAAATCATTTTCTTTTTTTTTAATTTTTAAATTATAGCTGATTTACCATATTCTGTCGTTTCCTGCTGTACAGCAAAGTGACCTGGTTATACATATATACACATTTATCCTCCATCATGTTCCAGCACAAGTGACTGGACATAGTTCCCTGTGCTATACAGCAGGATCTCATTGCTTATCCACTCCAAAGGCAGAAGTTTGCGTCTTGTAACCCCAAACTCCCAGTCCCTCCCAGTCTCTCCCCCTCCCTCTTGGCAACCACAAGTCTATTCTCCAAGTCCATGAGTTTGCATCTTTTCTGTAGATAGGTCCATAAGAGATCACTTTCTAATAGGGATTGAACTTTGAGAACAATGGCTGTAAACAATTCCTGGCAGGCATTCTGAATCTGAAACATCTAATCCAGGAGAAGAGTGGGCACATTTCTATGTCACAAAATTAAAGATTCCTTACCTAAGAGCTCTTTGGCATCAGAACAGAGGTCCTGTCCGTGGGAAAATGAAATTTTGGAGGAATCACATCAGATTTGACCGAACCAATGAGATGGGCTGTCACCCTCAACGTCTCCAGCTGACCAGATTGCCTCAAAGAGTGAAACGGGCAAGAAGGAGTTTGATCATTCTCGCGAGATCAGTAATTGCTGTTTCTCTAACTTAATATATTATAGGAAAAGCCATTGGAGGGAGGAGTCCTCATTTATAAGCGAGACTTGGAAGTGTTTAGCAAGATTATTTGCCATCATCCATATTCAACAAACATTTGAATGTTTTTGGCATTCATACTACTGCTCACAACGCAATTATGTAAAATGATGAAACATTTTCTAGACATGAAAGTCAGAAGTGTGTTGGCCTTTTCAGAGCTGGATTTTATAACCGTATTGATGTAGATTTTCTCTGCCTTTAGTGAGAAGGATTCAGGTATTGGTGTGTCATTTATTCATTCATTCATTCATTGACCACGGGCGGGTTTCACTAAAGAGGTGATGTTTTAGCAAAGGCTTGAAGGACCTCGCCACGGAGATAATTCTGGTAACAGGTGTTCTAGACAGATGGAACAGCTAATAAAAAGTTCCTCAAGTGGAAATGTGCCCGATATCTCTGAACAGTTGCGTGAGGAACACACTTGCTGTGTCTGGAGCTGAATGATCACAGCTAGAGGGGGTGGGGGAGGGGACGAGCCGGGGAGAAATGGTGGGGGTGGGGGGCGGTGATCGGCAGGGCCATGGAGGAGGAGCCAGGCTGAGTCCCAGCACAGCAGAAGGTCTGGGCGAAGGGCTGACCTAGGTGTTCTTTTAACAACTTGGTTGAGTTACAATTGATATACCAGATGCTGCACATTTTTAAGTGCACAATTTAAGACCTCTGACCTGTGTGTCCGCTTGCAGAACCATCACCAAATCAAGACACTGAACAGATCTGTCCTCTCTGTTCTGCCTCCCCACCCCCACCTCTCCTCCAGGTAACCACTCATGATGCATTGTAGTTTCTAGACTCAGACCATATGTACGCTTTTCATCCGGCTTACGTTTGTATTTGTTTATTTACTTACGTATGTACGTATGTTTCTTTTGTGACTCATCCTCATTGCTTCGGGTTCCCACAGTCTGATCCTTTTCCTTCCAGAAGTGTGTCCCCATGTGTGGATGGATCGGAATTTATTCACATCCCTGCTGGGGGCATCTGTGTTGCTTCCCGTTTTGACTATTGCAGACAGAGCTGCCGTAAACATCTGTGTTTGAGTCTTTGTCCGGATACAAAACCTCTTTTCTCCTGGGTAAGTGCCTGCAGTGGGTAAGTGTAGGTTTAACTTTATAAGCATCAGCCAGATTCTTTCTCAAAATAGCTGTGCCAGTTTGCACACCCTGGCCCACTACCCACCCCTGCTTCCCCGCCCCCGGCCCCCGCCCAGAGGGGAGAGTTCCAGTTGCTCCTCATACTCACCAGCTCTTGGTGAGGTCAGTCTTTTGGATTTTAGACACTGTAATAGGTGTGGCGTGATAACTCACTGGGGCTTTTAATTGGCATTTCCCTAAAAACCAATGATATTGAAGGTCATTTCTTGCTAATTTACCATTCATTTTGGTAAAATATCTGGTCAAATCTTTTGCCTATTTTAAAAACTGGTTGTTTCTTTTCTTTTTTGTCTTTTTTTTGTTATTGTTGTTGTCTTTTTGTCTTTTTAGGGCTGCATCCACGGCATGTGGAGGCTCCCAGGCTAGGGGTCCAATCGGAGCTACAGCTGCCGGCCTACAACACAGCCACAGCCACAGCCACGTGGGATCCAAGCCAAGTCTGCAAACTACGCTGCAGCTCACAGCAACGCCAGATCCTTAACCCACTGAGCGAGGCCGAAACCTCATGGTTCCTTGTCAGATTCTTTTCTGCTGTGCCACGACGGGAACCCCGGTTGTTTATTTTCTTATTCTCTCTCATTTGAGTTATCAAATCTTTATTCTAATATCACTGGCAAACATTTTCTCCCAGCCTGTGGTGTGTCTTTTTAGTCTATGAATAGTATCATTCAAAGAGCAGAGGTTTATTTTTTCGGTTTATGGATTATTCTCTTTGGTGTGTAACTAAGAAATCATTGCCTACCCCAAAGGCACACAGGTTTTCTTTTACACTTTCTTCCAGAAGTTTAACTTCATACATGTAAGACTAGGATCCATTTGGGGTTGATTTTTGTATACGATGTAAATTTGAATCCAAACTGAAATTTTTACATATGACTATTCAATAGTTCCAGTACAGTTAATTGAAAAAACTATCCTTTCTTCATCAAATTGTCTTTGCCCATTTGTCAAAATTAAGTTGTCTATAAACGGGTGAGTCTACTCGTGAACGCTATTGTTTGCTAATGTTTACACTAACACGCTGTCTCAATTACCGTAGCTCTGCAATGATTGTTGATATCAGGTAGCATTAATCTTCCAACTTAGTTCTAAGGTGTTCTGCCTGTGCTAGGTCCTTTGCATTTCCATATGGCTTTCAGAATCAGCTGGTTAATTTCTATTTAAAAAAAAGTTCAGCTTGAATTTTGATTGGGGCTGTTTTTTCTTTGTAGATAAGTTTGAGGAAAACCGAGTCCTCCAAGCTGTGAATAAGATCCACACAGGCATTAATTTTTTTTTTTTTTTTTTGCTTTTTAGGGCCACACCCATGGCATATGCAAGTTCCCAGGCTAGAGGTCGAATCAGAACTACACCACAGCCACAGCAGTGCAAGATCCGAGCCGCATCTGCAACCTACACCACAGCTCACAGCAACACCAGATTCTTAACCCACTGAGCGAGGCCAGGGATTGAACCCGCATCCTCATGGATACTGGCAGGGTCATTTCTGCTGAGCATCGATGGGAACTCCAAACATCTCCATTAATTTAGATCTAGCTTCTCTCACAGTTTGAGGCTGGGCTCATTCGTGGGAGCTGAAGCCTGGCAGGCCTCCAGGAGGTGGTGGCAAGAGGACGTGAAGCTGCTGCCGGAGGCATGCCCAGGGCTCCCTCCTCAGCCCCCTTCAGTGACTCCAACTGGCCACCTCCGCAGGAAGCTAGCATCACTTCGCCCACCCACTGGTGCAAATGGGAGGGGTTTCATTTAGAACCAATCACCTGGCCAGAAAGGCTGAGCCCGAGACACCTACGTTGCTGTGTAAGGAGAGCAGAAGTTGTGGACCAGAGCCAGTAGGTGCAGTTGAATTCTAGTCCTGCAGCGCCTGCCTGGTCGTCAAGCCTGCAGTCAGGTCTGCTGGTGGCCCTGAGGGCAGCTCCCAGGGGCTCCTCCTATAACTGCTCCAGCTTTCCTAACCCTTCTGGAAGTCATCGGCAGCCTGTGAGGAACCCCTTTCAGCCTCAACTCGCCCAGTGGATTCTGTCTCGGCAGCAGAACCCTGATGAACACGGCTGCAGCGTGGCTGCCTTCCAGGAAAACTAAGGCAAAAGCTGGGTGGCCAAGCTGCAGCCAGGCAGTGAGGCCTGACTGGGGTGGGGACAGATGCTGAGAGCTGAGGTGGCCCCTGCCTCAAGCTTGGCCTGGGCTAGGGTCTGGAGCAAGCACTGGCCTGGACCTGGCAGCCCAGTAGTCCCCACAACTGGGCAAGAAGGCATGAATCAGAGCCCCTCTGGGCTGTGAGAGTGAATGCTAGGTTATCAGGCCTGGCAAGAAGCCAGCATCCCCACTTTGCAGGAGAAGAAAGTGGGTGGTGACAGACATATTTAGAATTACAGGGAACTGCATCTTAAACGCCCTGACTAGCTTCTGGGCCCTGCGGAGTCTTAGTCAGCTGTGCTCAGAACGCTGTTGCAGAGGGACTCCAGGAACGGTTCTTCGATGGAATATATTTTATCCAAAATTGGAGACCCTCCTGCAAGCCCATGTATTCGGAGCCATCACCAGACATGAGAATCACCTTGAGGCCAGTAAGAAGCTCAGTTACTGGAAGCCTGGCGAGAGCAGCGCCAGGAAATCTAACAGGAGCCTTGTGACCATTTTCTGTGTGTCACACCAACGTGGACGCTGTCTCCCAGGACCAGATTTATGCTGATCGGTGAAGTGCTTCGCCAAGTCAGGCTGTTTAATTATAACAGGGTAGTGGTGCACATTCCATCAAGTGTTTGTGTTACATTCGAAAACCCTGGAAATGGAAATGAAGAGCCTCGCGCAGGAATGCACTTACTCCAGGGAGACCCTCGACGCTGAGCAGACCAGCAACTACTCATTTTCCTTTGAATTCATTTCTGTGATGGAAACACAAAAAGTGACTTCAAGAAGGAAAACCGCTGCCTGGAAAAATCTGGCAAGTTTTCTCGCAAGAAGTGAATCGCTCTTTTGTTTCCTGAGCTGCAATATGAGATTGTCAGCTGAAACTGACTCTCTGCTGCATTAGCACAGCGACAGCCCTGCTTCGAGGCCAAGGAGACTGTGCGTCCGGCAGTGGCCCTGCCCTTGCACGGCACACGGAGGAGAAGGGGAGGCAGGCCCCCCAAGGGTGGGGCACTGCCAGTTCAGGATGATGGAGGAGATTCGAAGAAAACAGGGTTCTTCAACAGATGTTGTGTCTAGCATGAATCAGGATCAGTTTTCAGGAAGATTAAAAAAACAAAAAGGAGGGAGATCCCATTGTGGCCCAGCAGAAACGCATTTGACTAGTGTCCATGAGGATGTGGGTTTGATTCCTAGCCTCGCTCAGTGGGTTAAGGATCTGGCATTGCTGTGAGCTGTGGTGTAGGTCACAAACATGGCTCAGATCCCTCATTGCTGTGGCTGTGGTGTAGGCTGGCGGCTACAGCTCCAATTCTACCCCTGGCCTGGGAACCTCCATACATTGCAGGTTTGGCCTTAAGAAAGAAAGAAAGAAAGAAAGAAAGATAGAAAGAAAGAAAGAAAGAAAGAAAGAAAGAAAGAAAGAAAGAAAGAAAGAAAGAAAGAAAGAAAGAAGGAAGGAAGCAAGGAAAGAAAGAAAGAAAGGAAGAAAGAAAGATGAATTCAATCAATGAAGCTAGGCCTTTTTTTTTTAAATCCAAATCAACCAGTTTGGTCCATATGTGCAGATCCAGAAGGAGCTTGTCTTTCTGGCCCACACTTAGCCTGGCACAGCAAACCTGCTCTGTTTAATAAATGATTGTTAAGTGATGGTGAAACCCAGATGGAGCTAAGAGTAAGAAAATCGTGGGGTGGGAGTTCCCGTCGTGGTTCAGTGGTTAATGAACCTGATTAGGAACCATGAGGTTGTGGGTTCAATCCCTGGCCTCTCTCAGTAGGTTAAGGATCTGGAGTTGCCGTGAGCTGTGGTGTAGGTTGCCGACATGGCTCAGATCTGGCGTTGCTGTGGCTGTGGTGTAGACCGGCGGCTACAGATCCAATTCAACCTCTAGCCTGGGAACCTCCATATGCCGTGGGTGCATCCCTACAAAAGACAAAAAAAAAAGGAAAAGAAAAGAAAATTGTGGGGTGGCCAGGCCAGCCTATCACCTATCAGTGGCATTTGTTTTTTGAAAAAATGGTCCATGTGTGGGACCCTGAGCTTGGAAGCCAGTGGCAGCAGCTGTAAGCTTCTCTGTAACCTGATGAGTATTCCTGAGGGAACACAGTGCAGTTGGGGGTGAGGGGGACAGGACTGGGGTGGAAGGTCACAGCAGCCAGTGTTAGCAAAATGGATTGAAGAAAATGATCTTCTTGGACTCCTTCCAGCCAAACCAGCCTGGCCTACGGGCAGCTCCCTGCAGCCAGCCACAGAGAGGTTTGTCATCCATACCAGGAGGACCAGAACCCAGATATGAAATAATATGAATGATTATTGACTAAGGTCTACAGTTTTTTGGGTTTTTTTTTGTTGTTGTTGTTTGTTTTTTTTATGGCCGCACCCGAGCATATGGAGGTTCCCAGGCTAGGGGTAGAATGAGAGCTGTACCCGCCAGCCTATACCACAGCCACAGCAACGTCAGATCTGAGCCATGTCTGCAACCTACACCACAGCTCACAGCAACTCCAGACCCTTAACCCACCGAGCAAGGCCAGGAATCAAACCTGCGTCCTCATAGATGCTAGTCAGATTCATTTCCTCTGAGCCACGACAGGAACTCCATTATTGACTAAGGTCCTAAATCCAACACTCTGCAAATCTTAAAGCTGTCTGTTGGAAGTGGATTATACTTTTCTGCAGAGTTTCAACAAATGAGGCATTGACAGAGGCTTTCTCTGTGGCCCCAGGACCTTCCTGGAGGCAGCCCCCGTCCCTGGCTGGCCAGAGAGGTGGAGGGGAGCAGGCAGCTGAAGCCCTCAACCACTGCCTTATCTTTCCATCAAACACTCTTACTTTCCATGTGAAAGGTAGTTATTTCTGTGGGGAGTCTGGCTTTTAAACCACAATATCCAGCAGTTTATCATTCCCTTTCTTCTTCAAGTATGGGGTTGGGGCGTTGGCCCCTGCTTAGCAAGGACTGAATTTTGTGTCACATTGAGGCCTGAATCCTCCGGGTGAGCTCAGGGACCTCGGGTGAACAGGGCTTTCTCCAGGGTCTGCTCCTTGTTGTCACCTCAAGGAATTACAGAGGTTCTTGTCTCAGGGAGGGAGGCTTGCTCAGTAGAAGGGGCTCAGATAAGAGACCCAGCCTGTGCTGCCGGAGGGAGAAGCCTGTGGCTTCCCCAAAGGAGGGCACTGGACCAAAACCGACATCTTTTTTTTTTTTTTTTTTCCAGCTGCACCTGCAGCATATGGAAGTTCCAGGGCCAGGGACTGAATCCAAGCCAGATCCTTCACACGCACCACAGGGGGAACTCCCAGCACCTCCATCCTTGAGACTTCACCCCAAATTGCCACCTCCCTCTCCCCTGAGAGTTTACAGCCCTGAAGAGCATGTGGCCAAGAAAGCGGGCCTGGGCTTTTCCCCTCTGAAAGAGGAGGAAAGATAAAAGCACTCAGGGCTGAGCTGGGCTCATTCGCCCCCGCCCTCCTTCCTGCCACCTCGAGCTGGCATGGTGCCTGCCATGGCCCTGATGTTCCCACAGACCCCAGCAATCCGATGATGTCACTGTGGAGTGTGTGCTCTGAAAGCTTCCGTCTCTCAAGTTCCTTGGGAATGTCCCTGGAAAGCGAGACCAAAGTCACACACCCTTAAGAAAACGGCACCAACAAGGCTGTGGATCCCGGAAGCCAGAAAGCAAACATGCAGAGCAGTAGGTGCAAGACCCTGTGGCCAGGGCATGGGGTTCAGGAAGCTGCAGAGGAGCAAGAAGGGTTTTTCCACACATCGGTTTGTTCAAAGGGAAATCAGGAAACCCTGAGCTGTGGGCTTTGACTGGACCCACCTCAGGGGGCTCCAAGGGTGTCACGTCCCAGAGCTGCCAGCAGTGCCCTGTCCTCATGCTCAAGACGGTGGTGATACAGACAAGGGGCAGAAGGACAAACAGGTTTACCAGGTGACAGCAGAAATCCTGAAGTCACTCCTTATTCCCTGGACTTGGAGACCAGGAGGGTGCCTGGCAGGAGTAGCAATGGTGGCAGGGTGGGAGTGGCGATGGCAGGTGTTCATCATTATAGAATGTTGACAGAATTACACCCCCACCCCCAGCCAGGCCACCGCTGGGACTCAGGACACAATGAGGGCAGTGCCAGACCCCAGCCAGTAGCCTTGACCTCACAGTCAGGACAAGAGGTCAGGAATCATGTGCCTCTAGTCTGGGTAGAAGGAGTATCTTGGGGATAGAAGCTGACAGCACTTGTGAGGCTGGTAGGACACCAGCTGGGGTCTCTGGCCCTCCAGGGGTGGAGGATGGAGAGGTGGTGATTCCAGGCTGGGGCCTGGTCCCGGGTTTGGGCGCGGATGTGGAGGGACACCAGGCCTCCTGCCTCTACATCTGCGGGCAGAGAGACACTCTCGGACCCATCCGGTTTAACAATTCCAGACGAATTCAGGAGCCGTCGATCCATAAGCGGGAACTAAGGGAAAATTAGAGATTCCAGGGTAGTGTTTAAATTGTTTGGTAAGTTGTGCAAAGTAATCAACATCTCTCCTGGGGCCCCGCCAGGCCTGCCTCACCTCCCAAGCCTCCGGCTGGAAGCTGGACTCTGCCCTTTGGGAAACCAGTGCTGCTGTGAGTGGCAGGTGGCGTCCTCAGGGCCAAGAACCTCCGGGGTGCTGGCTGGGCATATGGATGGCCCATCAATCTCACCCCTCACGCCGACATGGGGGTGAAGGACACCTGAAGGCACAGGGTCAGAGCAGAGAGATCAGAGTCCCCCCGGGTTGTGTGGGTCTCCTGGCCCATGGCTGGACCCCCACCACAAGCACTTGAAGGTGAGCTTTTCAGAAACCAGAGGGTTTTCCCTGATGACGTTCGAGAAATGAAATAAGCCTGGGCTTCATTTCTGGGAAAAAAAAAAAAATCTTTTTAAGACAATGAGAAAGGACAGCATACTTTAAAAATAATATTTTATTTTAAATATGAGTGTGTCTGAAATGTGAAAAGTTACAAAGGCCACTCAGAAATGACTTGGCAGTTCAAAAATTAAGTAGCTAGAGATGCAAATGTGATGTTTTAAAATGCCCTTGGATCTCAGCATTCTTGGAATCAACTTAGATCAAATCTAGCCTGCATCAGATTTTCCTCCTGAAATCAATCTTCTGCATCTTGAACCGAAAAGCAGAGGCTTTAGGAGTTCTCAGGAAATGAAAGCTAAGTGATTAAGTGCAAATCTTAGTAATACATCTGCTCCTCTCAACCAGTTTCTTGTATGTGAAAAAAAAAATTTTTTTTCTCCCTCTGCCCAAAACATGCAGCCAACCTCTTAAAGAGATAATTTGCATTTGTCAAATCTTTTAAATCTTTCAAAACTACACCAAGCCTTCTCTTGCCTATGTGGAGGACTCTCACAAGTTCTCTGACAGCCAGTTTCCTGTCCCCACCTCCAGCCTGGCCCCACCCACCTCGCTCTGCACCCTCTGGGCGCCAAGGTCAAGGCGGGGAAACGGCCCTATTACCCTCCTGGAAACCTCAAAGCTTGAACCACTTAGGGCAGGAGGTGTTTGGCTACTTGTCAGGTAGGTCCGTTGACAGCAGGCAGGTGCTAGGATTTTCCTTTTCTTGTAGGTTGGAAGTTGAGTGTTGGGAGCAGGGGGACTGACTCAGGGTCCATCCACTTGGGTGCTGCCATGAAAGGGGTGCCTGGCAGTACTCACTTTTGGATATGGTTGTCACCTGCTGTTTGAAATCAACAGACCTTGGTGTCTCAAGGGAGCCCTGCATCAAGGAGCCTCTGACCCAGTGTGTCTGCGATTGGTGGAAGTTGCCTGCCCACTGAG
Source organism: Phacochoerus africanus (assembly GCF_016906955.1). NCBI lineage: Eukaryota > Metazoa > Chordata > Mammalia > Artiodactyla > Suidae > Phacochoerus > Phacochoerus africanus. The sequence goes on along the minus strand of NC_062548.1, from coordinate 53,069,662 downwards.
GTACATGGAGTGAGGGACTAACCGGGGACCTGCTGTGCAACATAGGGAACTCTACGCCATAGTCCATGATCATCTATGTGGGAAAAGAATCTGAAAGAGAATGGATGTGTGGACGTGTATAACTGAATCACTTTCTTGTACAGCAGAAATTATCTCAACTTTGTGAATCAGCTATCCTTCCATCAAACTTTAAAAAATGAAAAAAAGGGAGTTCCCTTCGTGGCTCAGAGGTTAATGAATGCGACTAGGATCCATGAGGATGCGAGTTCAATCTCTGGCCTCACTCAATGGGATAAGGATCCGGTGTTACTGTGAGCTGTGGTGTAGGTCACAGACATGGCTCAGATCTGGCATTGCTATGACTGTGGTGTAGGCCAGCAGCTGTAGCTCCAATTAGACCCTTAGTCTGGGAACTTCCATATATCATGGGGGTGGCCCTAAAAAGCAGTGAGGGTGGGGGGCATGAGCCACAGGAGTGTGGCTTGAATTACTTGGTCCCGCACCTGGATCCTGGCCAGCAGTTGGAGAGGGGCTTGCTCTTTGTTTCTGAGCTCATCACAGTCACCAGGGCGGGGTTCACCTGCAGCTGCTGGAGAACCCCACGACCAAAACAACACCTGCCGCTAATGGTCCTTGAGCCACGGAGGGATCACAGGCAAGGTGGAAGGTAGACCTTTTTTTTTTTTTTTTCCTCTTGTACGAAAGAGCAGGGTTTTCACTAGCAAAAGTCAGGAAGCTGTTTTTGCCATTAAACGAAGGTACTGAGGATGAGGGTTTAGGCAGAGAATCTGAAGCAAAGTGACCGTTTCCACCTGAGCAGGGGGCGGGGCTCGTTCTCTGGGCTGCAGCTGGCTGGTAACTCCAGGGAGCACCCTGGGAGGAGCAGGTCCTGCGGTCCTTCCTTCACTTTCCCCCTAGGGCTCTGGCCTCCTTCTGGGATCCTCACACCTGTGCAGCAGAAGGAAATCTGGACGCCACCCGCCTGCCACTGTCTCCATTGAGAGAGGCCGAGCTGTCCTTGGCTACTTTTCCATAGCTGGATTTGGAGGGTGCGTCCTCTCTGTTCCTGGATCTTTCCTGTGTGAACTCATGGCTTTTTCCCTGAGAGGAAGAACACATTTCCTGCCCTTAACTTGGGCTGTGTGACTCGCTTTGGCCAGTAAGTTGAACCAGAAGTGATGCTGCCCCGATGCTGAGCCCAGCCTCCAGGTGCCCGCTGTTCCCGTTGCTCTCCAGTGCCTCTGCTTGGCTGGGGGATGAGCGTCCCTTGGCTGCTGCGCCCTCCCAGGGGTCTGAAGATCCTACAGATCTGAGCCCAGGCCGCTGGGAGCAGTCTTTCTCGCTGGACTCCTGGGTAGAGCAGACTGGCTGAGCCAGACCCAGCCTAGAGCAGCGAGTACCAGCTCCCCCAGGACCCCTGAGCCAAGTGCAGGCTTATGGCTGCCAGATATGGAGGTGGCTGTTACGCAGTCTTATCACCACAGCAGCTGTCAGATATATCATCACTGTGTGTGACAGTCTTTTGGAGGGTTGCAAACTCGGGTCATACTTAAGAGATCATACTGACATTTTTTGTTTGTTTGTTTTGTCTTTTGTCTTTTTAGGGCCACACGCATGGCATATAGAGATTCCCAGGCTAGGGGTCTTATCGGAGCTGCTGGCCTACGCCACAGCAACGCCAGATCCAAGCCACATCTGTGACCTACACCACAGCTCACGGTAATGCCAGATCCCTAGCCCACTGAGGAGGGCCAGGGATGGAACCCACAACTTCATGGTTCCTAATCAGATTGTTTCCGCTGCACCACGATGGGAACTCCAGAGTTGATGTTTTTAAACAGCTCTGTACAGCAGCAAGTTATTGGGGCAAAAAATCTCGGGGAATCACAGGTCACTGCAGAGGAAGAAATTTCCCTCTCTATTTTCCGGGAGTGTCCTTGTCTGTTTAGAATCACTTTCTTGAGAAAAAGTGGGGAAACACCTGCTGGGTTTAGTACCAAGGTATCAAGCAAGCCTGGGCTTTCTCTCCTGCAGGGAAAAAGATGTGTTTGACACTGAGCAGGAGGCTGCACCCCTCTCTCTGAGGCAGGCAGCACCCTCTGCGCCCGTGGACAGGTGCCTGCTGGGCTGCAGGAAGGGCCTTAGTCCCCAGACCAGACAGCTCAGCAGAGGGACCGGGAAAGCTGTGCTGTCCTGCCCAGGCCTATGTGGACGTTGGAATGACCAAGTCCTTGGCATTCAGAAACCGAACACTCACAAGCGTCCAGGGAAGAATTTCGAGGGAAAAGCAAAGCTTGGGATACAGAGAGGATTTGCAAGGGGCTGGAAACAGGTCAAGAGACAGTCATCCCTCTCCATCCGAGATGCTCAGGTCTCTTAGATAAAATACTGTCTACCCAGGCACATCCTCCCATGTACTTTACCTAAGACAATGTCATTGCTGTGTAAACAGCTGCCCAAGATGGCAAAGTCAAGTTTTGCTGTTTGGAGCTTTCTGCAATTTTTTTTTTAATATTTTTGATCTTCAGTTATTTGAATTGCATATGTGGAACCTGTGGATATAGAGGTGAGACTGTGTGTGTGTGTATATATGTATATATACACATGTACACATATACACACAATATACACACATACACATATCAAGCATATCTGCTTAAGAGACTTGGCCTAATTCACTTGTGTTTGGCAGTGAACTTTAATAGCTATTGCTCAGTGGGAGTGGCCTTGGTACTTACTGAGCAGAGCTCAAGTTTCTAGAGAATGTTTAGGATAAGTGGGGGTGTCCCACTGACAGTGACAATATCAGCATCTTCTTACAAAGAGTGGAGCAAGGACAGGAAATGGCCTAACTGGGGGCCCACTCCAAGGGGGATTTGGAGGAGAGCATGAGGTTCAGCCTGTGAGGGGGGCACGGACCCACCTGCCAGCAGAGCTCTGAACTGGATGTCCCTTCACTGAGGGGATGAGTGGGCACTGTCACAGCCCCAGGTCATCGTCATCTGGAAGCCTCAGGTGAGGGCTGCTTCTGGGAGGAGCAGTGACCTTCAGGCAAGGAGTCAGCCCCCAGGGAGGCCCTGCTCTGGCTCCGGGGATGCAGGCTCTGGGGGAGAGCTTGAGCTTCCCTGTGGAGTAGTAAACTGAAGGCTGATGGGGAGTGCAGAAAGGGGCTCTATCATCATGCATCACAGTTAGGAATCACCAGGTCATTTTAATCCTATGGGGTTTCAACATCTTCATTTGCAAAGATTATGTCTGTATTTTACAGAGAAATTATGAGCATCATACAAGTACAGAAGCCCTTGCTAATAATACTCTAGGCATCAAGAAGCCCACTGATCTGTCCAGGCTTGTAGTGTCCTGGTCAGCGGTTGCCAACCCTATGGACTATCACAGTCACCCAAGTCAGGAATAGACACCTTCCAAGCCGTCTCCAGAGTGTCTGATGCCACAGGTCTGGAGAGGAGCCTGAGAATCTTATGGATCGAGAGATATTTTGTTAGTGTGTATTATAATTTAATATATGTATAGGTTCTGTTTCTCCAAAGGACCCTAACACACAGCGGCATGTGCAACCCTAACTGAGCCAAAAGGCAGGCTAAGCAGAGCATGAGGGATGTGGTCCCTGCTGCTCACGTTTAGAAAGGAGAGAGGGAGTTCCCGTTGTGACTCAGTGGTTAACAAACCTGACTAGTATCCGTGAGGACGCAGGATTGATCCCTGCCCTCGCTCAGTGGGTTAAGGATCTGGCGGTGCTGTCAGCTGTTGTGTACACGTGGCTCAGATCCCACATTGCTGTGTCTGGGGTGTAGGCTGGCAGCTATAGCTCCGATTTGACATCCATTTGCCACGGGTGTGGCCCTAAAAAGACACATACACACACAAAGAAAGGAGAGAAGGCAGCGGGCAGCTGTTCTTAGAAACATGGGGGTGGTTGTAGGGGTACATGGGAGCGGGGATCATTCTGGTCTGGGGGAGCCCAGAACAACGGTACAACCATGACCCCGATCATTCTGATGTTCTCAGTATGATCAGCAGAGATGGTCCCAGGCCGGGTAGGCAGCTGGTCAGCAGTCCTGGGAGCAATGTGATGGGACTGCAGCCTCTGGTGGCCCCTCTGCTGACGTCAGACCCAGCCTGCAGCCCAGCCTCGCTGTCGCCGACCTCTGCCCTGAAGCTTCTCCCTCCCGTTTTGTTTCCTTGCTTTGTCCCTATAATCAGCCTGATTTCCAGTCTTCCAACATCACAAGGCCTCTTCCACCACCCGTGGTTCCTCGGCAGTTCTGTTTTCAGACAAAAGCCCGGGACGCTTGCCCAGGGTCCATTACATCGAAAGCCCCGCCTCCAGCAGCACCTGCTACTCCTCTGACCCAGCCCCTGATTCTGCAAGACTCTATACAGTTTTCCCTGGTGCAGATTCCAAGCAGGCCAAGAGCTGGGGTTTGGCTGATCAGAGGCTCCCGGGAACCCTGCCAATGGGAGGCAGTGGGGTGTCTTGTAACCTCAGAGGCGACATCTTTCAGAACCATCACAGGCAAACCTTGGCGGCGCTTGAAGCCATTAGGAGCTGCTGTCCACTGGAGAGGACACTATTGACACCGAGCCCCCTCTGCTGGGCCTGTTTGGGACAAGTGGGGCTTTGTGTCCTTCTATCAAAAGGAAGTTTATCAAAAGGCGTCACCAGGAGCAAAGGGCAGCCGTTTCCTCCAGGGAAAGCAGTGCGGTTCAGTGAGAGCCTTTTGTCCAGATCCACAAGCGAGGAACCGGGGAGCCTGTGGGTCCCTGTCCTGCTCAGCAGGAACCAAGTGCAGAATGCGAGCTGGGCGAGGCTGGGGCCCTCATTCTGGGGCCGGCCTGGCTCCCGGATGGACTCCAGCGGCAGGACAGTTCAGGTCTGTGGAACGAGAGGCAGCATCTTTGCTCCTTCCTTCCAGGTCCACTGCCTCAAGGGTGGATCCCTTCTCCTGGCCCTTCAAGCTTGTGGTTTATGGGAACCCTGGTGTCAGTATCACCGAGCACACACTGGGCCTGACCCTGTCACTTCCTCCTCAGTGTCCCCTGCCCCCAGCAGCTGTGGCCTGGTGCTGGGCAGGAAATCAGGGTGATTGAGGGGCACCAGCTTTCTGTCCACTGGCCGCATTGGGGGGCCCAGCCAAGGACTCCGAGGCCCTAGAAGAGGGGGAGCCACAGATGAAGGAGTCTGGTTTCTATGTGACATGTGCAGCCCAGGCCATGGGCCCTTAGCCACCGACTGCCCTGGACTGTGAGCCGAGTGGTAAATAAGCCTGATTGTATCAGACTGCTGCCCCCCAGGGGCCGTGTCTCAGGAATTAGACTACCCGCCCTAAAGGTGGTGACAAGACCCAGGTCCACGTGATGCAGAGATCACGCGGCTTAAGGGGAGGGGCTCCCAGCACCCACCCATCCTGGGAAGTACTCTGGGGCCCTGGGTGTCCTAGTTCCTCACTGCCTGCGCCTCTCCCCACACCCAGGCTCCGGAAGATATCCCTATGTTTCCAGCACTTGCATCCTCCTCCTTTGCTTTCTTGCTCCCTCCCCCTCCCCCTTGGAGCAGGGCAGGAGTTGTCATTTATATTTTGCATATCTTTCAGGGCTCAGAGTGTAACATTCAATAGGTCAAAAGTATGGTGTCATCCGAAGCTTGAGTCAATACTGTCAAAGACATATTCCAGGAGTTCCCATCATGGACTCAGTGGTTAGCAAACCCAGCTGGCATCCATGAAGATGCAGGTTTGATCCCTGGCCTTGCTCAGTGGGTTAAGGATCCAGTGTTGCTGTGAGCTGTGGTGTACGTTGAAGACACGGCTTGGATCCCAAGTTGCTGTGGCTGTGGTGTAGGCCTGTAGCTAACAGCTCTGATCGGACCCCAAGCCTGGGAACCTCCATATGTCACAGGTGTGGCCCTAAAAAGACCCCCCCCAAAAAATACCCAAAAACCTATTACATCTGTAACAGGAGAACCTGCAGAATAAAAATGGTGGTTTAGAAAGCCATTTAAGGAATTGGCTATGCATATAGGTATTTTGAAAAACAGGATGCAGAATAAGCAGAATAAGGTTTTTGGTTCTATCCACAGATCTATGGCTAATGTTCAATGGGGCTGTGTCACAGAACCGTAGCTTCTCCAGTGGAGGGAAGTGGCCTCACACACAGGACATGGGACGTGTATGGAGCACGCACTGAGCGCTGTGTTATAGCCTAAGTGAGGCCGAATAAAAATTCAGGTAGTTAGTGTAGGAATATGGGCTTCGATATGTTCTTTGATATGGTTATTGATTAACATCCGTGACTTATGGGCTCCAGGGAGTAACATCCTCACTGGCCTTGCTTACGACAGGGAGTAGATCTGCTTTACATCCAGGTGGGCATTAATCTCTAACCCACTCCTCCACTGATAGAAAAGGAATGAAAGGAATGGCGACTCCTAGACTAGGGAAGGGAAGGGCAAAGGAACCATGACTTAGTGACTACTTCCACCCCTAAGACCCCTATTGGCCAAGGACTGATATAAGTGAACTGGGCAAGGCCAATGGGAAAAAGAACTGATATCTGGACCCCACATTGGTACCCCCACATCTTTAAGAGATAAAACCCCCATAGAACAATAGAGAGGGGGACTCTTCTTCCCCCGTCTCAGCCTGTCCTCAGAGCTGTTTGCTTTCCTGTAATAAGGACTTTTGCTTGCTTGCTTCCTGTGTGTTCTCAGAGTTTATTCTTTGGCTCCGTGGACAAGAATCCGGATTCTGGTAACATCTTTCCAGTAACATAAGGATGGATTTCCCAAAGCCCTCACTCCTGAAAGGGAGGGAGCAGCTGAAGTCATTTGGAGCCCATTTTTCCAGGTGGTGTGAAAGGAGCATGTATGGGGCTAAGAGTGGAAACAGGGACAAAAGGGCATAGCTGGAAGGGGGCAGGAGATGGTGGTCAGCGGTCAGCGAGGCAGGGAGTGAAGTCGTGAGCTCTGCCACGTCTTGCAAGTCTAACACCCCGTTTGTGGACTCTGTTTCTAGATAAGGGAAAACACGGTCCCAGGTTCCAAAGGACAAAAGCTCGTTTGCTCATTTAGTTCACTGAGGGCCCGTGAGTACATTTGAGAGGTTGTACAGCCTAGTGCCCAGAGTCTGTGATGCTGTGTCGGATACTTAATGGATTTGCTGAGAGGGCAGGTTCTTACACACACACAAACAGTAATAAAGAGGGCGGGAGGCGTATGCTTAAAGCACAGATCAAGGTGATGGTTTCACAGGTGTATGTTCATCTCCAAACTCATCAAGTTTTATACATTACGTACAAATAGACTTTTGTACATCAATCATAACTCAATAAAGCGGGTTTTTAGGAGTTCCCATCATGGTTCAGCATAACAAACCAGACTAGGATCCACGAGGATGCAGATTCAATCCCTGGCCTTGCTCAGTGGGTTAAGGATCCAGCGTTGCCGTGAGCTGGGGTGTAGGTCGCAGACGTGGCTCAGATCCTGTGTTGCTGTGGCTGTGGTGTAGGCTGGCAGCTATAGCTCCAATTCGACCCCTATCCTGGGAATTTCCACATACTGCGAGGCGGCCCTAAAAACACCCAAAAAAGGTCTGTTTTCTATAGAAAAAAAACGAAAAGCTACCAGTGCTTCCAGAACCCCACTCCTGCCCCTTCCTGTCACCACGTTCCCAGTGGTGACCCCTCTCCTAACCTCTGACACCGTAGATGCCTTTAGCCTGTGTCTGCACTTTATGGAAATGTCACCATACAGTGGGTATTCTTTTGGGCCCAGTTTCTTGCATGGAATATTCTCTTTATGCACACATTAATTCACACTGTTGCATGTGGTTGGAGAGCATCTGTGCTCCTTAGGTTATGGAATTCCACAGTGTCCAAGGACCACAGTTAGTTTATTAGAGACGTGGTTTTAAAACACATCTGATTAGTGTCATTTTCTAGACTGGACACAACATAGCGAAGAACCTCCACGTTCTTCAGTTAATCCCGAAAGGAAGGTTTCCTATAGGCTTAAATTGTACCTCACAGCCCAGCTCTGGGCACCTGCCTTCCAGGTAACGAGCATGAAGCTAAAACACCCTGTTTAACTCCCGGGAGCCCCCTGACCAGGCGCACCTGGGAATGGCTGCAGGTGGAAGCCGTGAACACATCCCTTCAGAGGATGCAGGGGACCTGGAAATGCTTGGCTTTACTCCCGCCCCTCTGAGCAGAAAAGGAGCCTGACTCCTAACTCAGGGAAGGTGGTTCTTTTGGGCACAAGCACACCATCTTCTCGGTCTGCTGGCTTTCTGGATAAAGTCTCTAGTCCTTGTCCCCACAGCTCCTCTCTGGATTTCTTGGCCTGTCATGCAGGGAACAGTACAAGTCTGGACTCCGAAACAGACTTTGGCAAACGCAGGAAAGAGCCTTGCTGCCCATGGCCCGGCAGGCCCAGTTGAATAAGACCCTAGCGGCTGCCAGGGCCCCTTGTGCTGAGGACCTGCCCTTCAAAAGTCCCCAAAGCAGCACCAGGTGCCCCAGAGCTTGGCAGCTGGAACTAGGAATGGACATTTGGGAGCCGTCAGGATCCACACAGTCGGGTAAGTCTCCCGGGGTGTGTAGCCGGGAACTTTACTTCCTCTCCATCCAGGACTTCTCCTCTGGAACAAACCGGTGTGTTCTGTACGTGAGGGGGGCACCCTGTTGGTGGAAAGAGATGTTGGACTTTTATTCAATTTGTGAGCTAGTTTGCCTCCTTCTTTGGGTGCTCGTATTTGTGTGAGCTGTTTGTGGTTTTTTCATCTTGAATTTTCTGTCTTTAAGATGAGTTCCTGTCATGGCGCAGTGGAAACGAATCTGACTAGGAACAGTGAGGTTGCGGGTTCGATTCCTGGCCTCGCTCAGTGGGTTAAGGATCCCTCGTTGCCATGAGCTATGGTGTAGGTCGCAGATGTGGCTCGGATCTGGCGTTGCTGTGGCTCTGGCATAGGCTGGCAGCTGCAGCTCTAATTGGACCCCTAGCCTGGGAACCTCCATATGCTGTGGGCGCAGCCCTAAAAAGACCAAAAAAAAAAAAAAAAAAGTTTGGAGACTGGGAGTTCTGGTCATGGCTCAGTGGAAAATGAATCTGACTAGTATCTGTGAGGATGCAGGTTTAATCCCTGGCCTCTCTCAGTGGGTTAAGGATCCAGCATTGCCGTGAGCTTGGTATGGGTCAAAGACACGTCTCAGATCTGATGTTGCTGTGGCTGTGGTGCAGGCCAGCAGCTGCAGCTCCAATTCAACCCCTTGCCTGGGAATCTCCATGTGCCGCAGGTGCTGCCCTAAAAAGACAAATAAATAAAAATAAATACATAAAAAAAATTGAAGGCTGTTTCCACTATTCCTAAAAAGAGTCCTCTGAGGGCATTTTGGATGAATGATCTGATTACAGCCATGACCCCTGGTGAAGACAAAGCTCTGTGGTGACCCTGGGAGCCCACAGCCCTGTCAGGCTTCCATACAGCCTTCGGGCCGGGTCAATCTGGGTACCACGTACTGCCCCTCTTGCTGTGCTGGTCACATTGTTTGTGGTCTCCTGTGTCCTTGGCACATGTGACACCCCCAGACCAAACTTGAGGGTTTACTTAGGATTTTCTGTTTGTCCTTTTGTTTGGCTGGTACTGTTGTCCATTTACAGCCAAATCGGTCTTGATATTTAAAATATTTTTTAATATCGAATAGAGGAAAGGACTAGGGGGAAAAGAAAAAAAGGGTAGGCCCTTCTCCAAGAGTAGGATGTTCCCAGGAAAAGAGAAAAACTCCACTTGGTTTCTAAGATCACGCAAACCCCCGCCCCCCCCCCCCACAGACTTCAGCCTGGCTTTTTAATGCCAAAGCAAAAAGCCATCCTCAGATGGTTACAGAGGATCAGTTGCTGCTGATGGTTAGACAGTGGCTTTTGAATGACGATCTAGCTGTTCCGTGAAGAAGCAGGAAGAATGATGAAACCAAAACAAAGCAAAAAAACATTCTCATGTAAGCTTAGGGGGTTTATTTTCTTTTTATATAGAACATGCATGAGTTATAAAAATATGTCATAAAGATCAGTATAGAGGAGCATTGAAGTCTATAAATGACAAAATAAGTAAAAGGGTTTTTTTTGTTTTTTTGGTTTGTTTTTTGTTTTGTTTTGTTTTTTGCTTTTTTTAGGGCTGCACCTGTGGCATATGGAAGTTCCCAGGCTAGGGGTTGAATCGGAGCTGTAGTCACTGGCTTATGCCACAGCCATGGCAATGTAAGATCTGAGCCATGTCTGCGACCTATACCAAAGTTCACGGCAACACCAAATCCTTAACCCACTGAGGGAGGCCAGGGATCGAACCTGCATCCTCATGGATACTAGTTAGATTCCTTTCCACAGAGCCACGACGGGAACTCCCAGAACAGCAGTATTAACATCAACCTGGGAGCTTGTTAGAAACTTAGACCCCTACTTGCTACTAGGTCCTGTCGACTAAATCAGAATGTGTATTTTAATAAGATCATCAGGAGATGCACATTAAAATTTGAAAGTCCGGGAGTTCCCGTCGTGGCGCAGTGGTTAACGAATCCGACTAGGAGCCATGAGGTTTCGGGTTCGATCCCTGCCCTTGCTCAGTGGGTTAACGATCCGGCGTTGCCGTGAGCTGTGGTGTAGGTTGCAGACGCGGCTCGGATCCCGCATTGCTGTGGCTCTGGCGTAGGCTGGTGGCTACGGCTCAGATTAGACCCCTAGCCTGGGAACCTCCCATGTGCTGAGGGAGCGGCCCAAGAAATGGCAAAAAGACCAAAAAAAAAAAAAAAAAATTGAAAGTCCTTCTCCATCAAGAAGAAAATTTTGGAAAATATAGGCAAAGCAAAGAGAACAGTTTCACTGTGTTCTTGTCCAAGCCCCCCATCCCTGTGCACTCATCTCTTTCCATTGTCATCATCCCACAGTTGTACCATTTGGTTAAGTGAAAACAAGCCGCCACCTGCTTATGCTATCACATCCTTTTTCATAAATAGTTCATAGAGTGATGCTGCTGAAACTCGGCCTCTGTTTATCAGTGTCTTTTCTCCGTTTATAGAAACTCAGGGATCGAATTTGGGGTAAAATAGAAATGAATAGCTTTATTGTTTTGCCAGGCAAAAGGGGCCATGGCTGGCTAGTGCCCTCAGAACATTGCGCCCCCCTGGAAGGGGCAGTGAGGAGTCTTAAGAGTGTTTGAGGAGCGGGGCGTGGTCAGCTCGTGGGCACTTTCCTGATTGGTGGATCGTGAGGTCATTGGGAGTCAGAATCATTAGCCTTCTGGTTCCAACTGGTCTGGGGTCTCCGTGCTTGTGGGCAGCATACAGTTAACTTCTTCCACCTGCTGGGGGCTTCAGCACCTGCAAAACAGCTCCAAGGACATGGCTCAGAATATTATCTATAGTCATTGAGGAAGAAGCAAATGTCCTTGACTTTGATGCCTAAACTGTGATTCTTTTGCTTGACGGTTTTCCTTTCTTTCTGCATTTTCTCACTTCTCTAAGTTTATTCTTTGACTAGAGTTTTTCTACAGACAAAAGGCAAGCAGAGGACAGGAGTAGGGCGGGGGGGTGGGGGTGGGGGGGGGAGGAGAGGAGTCTATTCTGGGAAGGCCCCCTAGGGTCCTGCTGGGTTCTGGTTGCACAATATCCATTAAGTGAATGTCCTCCAGTTAATCCAATCATCACATCAAGTTGGACACCTAAGTGCTTTAAATTTATTAGTAATTTATTAGTGCTTAGAAATTTACATATTTAGGGTTTTTTCTTTCTTTCTTTCTTTTTTTTCTGGGACAGATTCCCAGAAAAGAATTTAATGCTTTTCTCTTCATGAACAAATGTACTTCCTATAAAATGTTTTAAAATATGAGAACACAAATCTATGTGATACATTATAAATATGAATTAGAAATATAAGTTCTAAATTAATAGTATGGTACTAGAATTAACCTTCTGGCTTTCATGACTGTACACTAGTTATTACATAAGATGTAATGCCTGGGGAAGCTGGGGAAGGAGACACAGGATCTTTCTGTACTATTTTCCCAACTTCCTGTGAATCTGTAGTTCAAAATAAAAAGTTAAAAATATGAGAGAAGAAAAAGAAACCATAAAAAATCCCATCACTTGAGCACAAATCCTGTTACCATTTTAGTATATTTCTTTTCAGTTTTCTTCTAAGCAATGATTAAAAATAGTTATGCCAAAAGAAACATTTTGGAGTTCCTATCATGGCGCCGAGGAAACCAATCCGACTAGGAACCATGAGGTTGCAGGTTCGATCCCCGGCCTCGCTCAGTGGGTTAAGGATCCAGCGTTGCCGTGAACTGTGGTGTAGGTTGCAGACGCAGCTCGGATCCTGCGTTGCTGTGGCTGTGGCAGAGGCCGATTGGACCCCTAGCTTGGGAACCTCCATATGCCATGGGGGTGGACCTAAAATGACAAAAGACCAAAAAAAAGGAAAAAATGTTTTAAGAGCCCTTGATGTATGCTGAACTTCGCTGGTCACAGCTTTGGTGAGAAATTGTTAACGGCAAACAAACAGTAATGGGTTTGAGAGGCCCGATCAAGCTGTGCGGTGTGGACCTCCTGCCCCCAAGGAAAACAAACCTTGTCCATCAACTTTTCAGCTTCACTCCACCCAGCCCCCAGCCCTCTCCTTCACCCTCTGAGCAATAGTTCCATCTGTCTTATCTATTCCTCAATCCCAATTCTTGATTTCATAGCCATGAGGAACCTGTAAAATGCAGGTTTTATGGCCATAACTGTCCTTAGCTCTCAGAGGATGTATGTCAAGGGAAAACAGAATTTCTCTGACTCTTGGCTGCCGTGGCAGAAAGGGCACTATGAAAATGACTAAGGGACTTGCAATTAATGAATGCCCCAGTTCCTAATAGGAAACACTTAAGTCGATGGCGCTGGAAAACACTCACACTCCCCTCCACTCTCACCCTCCAAACTCATCTCCATGACAACCCAAGAACCTTTGTTAAAACTCGGCTCCAATGGCATCTATGATGAGACTCCAGGTGCACTAAGCCTCCAGGCACAGTAAGGGCCCTACTCCATGTCCCCCACATCTGGCTTATGTTCTGCCCTTTGGGTCCTGTGAGTGGGATGTGGCAGCTTGTTCTGGCTCCTATCAGCTCTATGACCTTGGCCCAGGCACCTCAGCAGCAGGGCTGTTTCTGGTCTAGAGCTGAGATCGGTGTACAGGCCTTCCTGTTTCTTCTGCTCACACATTCAGGGGTGTCTAATCAGGCAGGTAGGGGGTCAGAATCCCAGAGGAGTTAGGATGCTTTGTCCTGCCAGAATTTCAGGCTGACCTTGGCTGACTTTGGCTGACCATGATCCCCTGGGACAAGAGGGAGGGGACATTTTCACCAGTCTGACAAGTAGGCATTCCTTCCTAGGTGGTTGGAACTTGGTGTCTACTGTGAATTTTCCCCGGAATGGCCAGGGACTTTAGGATAGCACTGCAGCCTCGTTTCCACCTGAGAAAGTCTGCTTTCACCCACTGGGCACAGCTGGCCCAGTGCCTGGGGCCCACAATTATCTAGGGGTCCACAGTGTTTTCGTTTTGCCTAAAATCAAAAGAAAAACTGAACTTTTAGATCAAAGGAAAGGTCTTAATATACGATATTAACGTATTTGTCTTTATACCAACGCAGACTTAAAATACGATTTTCAACATATTTTTACTGGGATGGGGGGCACAAAAATCAAATGTGGCCCTGGGCAGGGGCATCGGGAATTTTAAAGTCTTCCTAGGTGATCCTACCTCGCAGCCAGTGTGCAAAGCCGACGGCTTTAAAGGGAACCTGCACGCCCACTACCCTTAAACCTCCCCACCTGGCCTCCCCTACACCTTGCCAGAAATTTCAGTTTTAGAGACATTGAAATTGATTAAAGGGAGCTCCTGTTGCGGCTCAGTGGGTTAAGAACCTGACTAGTGGAGTTCCCGTTGTGGTGCAGTGGAAAGGAATCCAACTAGGAATCATGAGGTTGCAGGTTTGATCCCTGGCCTTGCTCAGTGGGTTAAGGATCCAGCATTGCCATGAGCTGTGGTGTGGGTTACAGACATGGCTCAGATCTGGCATTGCTATGGCTGTGGTGTAGGCTGGCAGCAACAGCTCTGATTAGACCCCTAGCCTGGGAACCTCCATATGCCCCGGGTGCGGCCCTAAAAAGGAAAGCGAGAAAAGGAGAGAGAGAGAAAGAAAGAAAGAGAGAAAGCAAAAGAAAGAAAAAAAGAAAGAAATTGATTAAAACGTTTTTGATTCAATGTAAAATGTGTTTCTAAGAGTCCCATTTGAATACTTGGCAGTTACTGGAAAGGAAAAGGCCGTGGAAAGGTGCATTTTCACGTGGAGAGAAGAAGGAAGGATTGCACCGTGGCACCACACATGTCCGGGGTGCCCAGTGTCTCTGGGCAGCGGGGTCTGGCAGGCTGGGAAGTGGGGCTGTTGACGAGATGGGTCCCAGGATCAGCCATCAACCCCCGTGGACCACTAACCAGTTCATCTCGGCAGGTGCCAGCTCCAGGAAACTATCATCAGTGCTGGCCCCGCCCACTGTGACCAGCTGTCCCCTGCTGCATCTTTGGATAACTTTGATAACTTCCAACCTTGAATTCCAGCCAAAAGGAAAGCCACTATCGATCTTGTTTGGGGGGGAGCATTTTCTCAGTCTCCACCCACTTTCCCGGCTGCCTTTGAGAACGGCGATTATTCCCGCAATTATGCGGCCAGAGTGTCCTTACCTTTTGTGTTCAGGTAGGAGAGGTGACAGGTGCCTTCCCTCCTCCCTTCAGGAACAAACTCCCTGACTGTGGCCTGGGCCCCACCCCGAGTCCAGGACCACAGCCCCACCTGCCGGCTTTCTGAGCACCCTGCTGTGATTTACTCAGGGGCCCAGAGTGTGTAGATACTGCCTGCTGCCCCAGACAGAGAGAAAGAGGAGCAAGAGGGAGGTGCGCTCTAGCCACGAGATCAGCAGTCTTGGTCCAACATCCTGGAAAGATTAAATGGTTCGACTGCCTTTGCCAGCATGGCAACTGCTACAGCAGACTGGAGAGAAAAAAACTGTTTTTTTTTTTTTTTCAAATTTAGGGAATGAGCATTAAGAGATCAGTTCCAAGCTTGATACCCCAAAAGATCTGAGGGCCTCACTAAAACAAAGCAAAATGAATATAATTATTGGGGTAAATTTCTGTTGAGAGAGCAGAATACATCAGTCTATTAGAAGGGACAAAAATAAGAAGAATAGAAAAGAGTTTTTTTGGTTTTTTTTGGTCTTTTTAGGGCCACTCTTGCGACCTACACCGAAGCTCAAGGTAGCACCGGATCCTTAACCCACTGAGCAAGGCCAAGGATCGAACCTGCGTCCTCATGGATACTAGCCAGGTTTGTTAACCACTGAGCCATGATGGGAACACCAAAGAGTTTCATTTGAGCCAAACTGAGGGCTAGCCCAGATAACTCTGAGAAACTGCTCTGGAGAAGCAGGGTTTTCAGCCTGGTTTTATATCTTGTTAGAACAGAGAATATTAAACAAGTCAAGAGTTACGCTTCTTTCAGCTTTCACCAAAAAACAAAAACAAAACAAAAAAACAATCAGACCAGCAGGTTCGCAGCACATCAATGTGGCTCAGCCCCTGCGAGAGGTCTTTATCAAAGGAGGACAAGCACTGGTGTCCTGGGAAGGGAAGCATCTAATCGTTGCTATTTTTTATTCTTTATTTTTAATGTAGGTGTTCTCTACTTCTGGCCGGTGTGTCCTTTTCTTTAATAATTAAAGCAGATAGATGCACAATGTACGTTTAACAGGCCACAACAGGCTATTTTAGTTGCATGACATTCGGAGTTGGGAGGGATCCGGCCCTGTCTCTATGGCAGCACAGGTTTGATCCCTGACCTGGCACAGTGGCTTAAGGATCCTGAGTTGCCACAGCTGTAGTAGAGGTCGCAACTGCAGCTCAGATTGGATCCCTGGCCTGGGAACTTCACTGGTGTGGCAGTAAATAAATAAATAACTTTTAACTGATGTATAAGCCAGAATAACTTTGCTGTATCTCAATATACGAGCTTTCTTTAATCAGAGGGAACTGGTATTTTAGCTGGTCGAGATCTTACTTCCTCTATCTCTTAAAATAGTGGTTTCTACTTGATTTATTTTTAATTTTTAAAATTTATTATTATTATTTTGTCTTTTGTCTTTTTAGGGCTGCATCTGCGGCATATGGAGGTTCCCAGGCTAGGGATCCAATCAGAGCTATAGCTGCCGACCTATACCACAGCCACAGCAATGCAAGATCTGAGCCATGTCTGCGACTTACACCACAGCTCATGGCGACGCTGGATCCTTAACCCACTGAGTGAGACCAGGGATCGAACCCGCATCCTCATGGATGCTAATCAGATTCATTAACTGCTGACCCATGATGGGAAATCCTCTAACTGATTTAGAACACAATTGTCATTGTTAAAAATGTCCAAGCAGATCGACTCATTCTGTGTATTTACATGTACTTCTTTTTTTTTTATATTTTAAAATTTTATTGACACATAATTGATTTACAGTGTTGTGATCATTCCTACTGTACAACGAAGTGATTCAGTTATACATGTGCACACATCCATTCTCTTCCAGATTCTTTTCCCACTTAGATGATCACAGAATATTGGGTAGGATCCCCTGCGCTGTGCAACACAGGGCAGGTGCCTATTGGCCAGTCACTCCATGTATCGCAGTGTGCTGGGGGGTTGGGATTGGCATGTATAAACCTACTAAACCAGTGAAAATGTGACATAAAGACAAAGATAATCGGACATTCGGACATTCTTTCCCATGGCCCAGTGGTGTGTCCAGTATGCTGCCCGGGGGACAGCCCTAGCGTGGAAACCACAGACTTGGACGAGGAGGCGTCCCACTAGGAGTGCAGGGCAGAGGATGTGCACTTAGCAAGAAGGGGCTGCAGGAAAAAGGCCCCTCCAGCCTCTAGTCCAACATGTAAGCGCTTAGACGTCTCCACTCTGTTCTGATGGCAAGTGAAAAGCTGAACAAACAGGAAAATCGGTGACAACTCTCCTTAGATCTGTCACAGAGGTGAGACAGCAGGGCAAACCGCGGCCCCCAAATTGGAGCCACAGGAGGCAGGAAGGGGAACCCCTCCGGGGCCTGAGCTCAGGCTCCCATCTGACACTCAGAAGTAAAATGTCCCAGGAGATATACCTGTTGACCAAGCCAAGACAGTATTGGGAAGGAGGCCCCGGGGCAGAGCAGTGGGTGAGGGCACCCAGAAGAACTTCCAGGTTTCATGGGAGTGGGGGTAGCTTCCTGGTCATCTCTGGCCATTTGTCTTGCTCAGTCTACACTTGATCTGGCCCAGGGTTTTCCTTGGTGGCCTCCCTTCCAGGCAAAGCCCTTTAGGCAAGGAGCCCAAGGCTTCTCTCTGGACTCAGGGCAGGTGGGGGGCCCCAGCCCCACCGGAGGCCAGGTTTCCACCAAGACAGCACCCCAGCTGCAGGCTGCAGATTCCCAGGTGAAACCCACCCCCTCACACCCCCACTCCCACCCCCACCAGTGGGACACTTTGTAACATGGCAGAGGTATGACTAGTCTTCTAGAAGGTTCTGGATTCTGAAAGCATCCAAGACTTGGATGAGGGCTCATGGACCAGGGTCGGGCCTGGAGGGACATGAGCAGGTGTCAGGCTCGGGGCCTGGGAGGGCCCCTTCCCCTCCTGTAGCAACCTGGGGGCACAGGTACCTCCACCCCAATCTCACACTCACGAGGACAACTTGAGGCAGGTTGGGGCAGCTGCGTGTGACATGTATGCATTTCTTTCCCTCCAAACGGTGATACCTCCTTGAGACCCTTGCTTTTCAGTGGGGGAAACTGGGCTCCCTGAAGCTCAGGGAATTTGCCTGCAGAGTTGGAGGAAGAACCCCAGCCCGGCTCCTTACGTGCACCCCACTGAGTGAATTCTTTGAATTTCTCTTTGGGTTGGAGGATTCTCCTGAAATTAGGCCCCTCAGGGCAGTCACTGCAAAACTGCAGAACATATCTCAGGACTTAGGTTCTTCGGTTTCAGCACAGAAAGGATTCAGAGAGAGGCAGGAAGTTCCCTTTGTGGCTCAGCAGTAATGAGCCCAACTAGGATCCATGAAGATGCAGGTTTGACCCCTGGCCTCGCTCAGTGGGTTAAGGATCCGGCGTTGCCATGAGCTGTGGTGTAGGTCACAGGCACAGCTCTCAGATCTGGCGTTGCTGTGGCTCTGGTTTAGGCTGGCAGCTGTAGCTCCAATTCCACCCCAAGCCTAAGAACCTCCATATGCCACAGTCCCTAAAAAGCAAAAAACATACAAACAAAATGCAGAGAGAGGCAAAGTGACAGGTAAGGAAAGAGTTTATTAGAATAGGATGCTTGTGAGAAACACAGGTGGGCAGGCAAGCCGGTGCCCCGCCCGGAGAACTTAGTGGCTGCGGTGGTTTTATAATCAAAGGAGGAAGGGGCCGGGGAGAAGGCCATCATTTTCCTCAGGCTGTCAATCTTCCAGCATCAGCTCCTCCTCCACGTCAGGCAGGGGAGTTTTCTTGTCCCTAGGAGGTCAAACTGGGACTGTCATGGTGCAATGGAGATGAGCAAAAAGGCGGTAACATATACCAAAATATGGTGAATCATCTCAGGTTTCTGTATAATGTTGCTTCTCCCTATATTTTTGTTTTCAGTGTGTGCAGAGAAGCATGTCCTAGGAATTGTTAGCTTACAAACCTCACTTCCACCATTGTTTTATTGTTTGGGGGTGTGGCTCATGCTTCTAGTGCAGCGTTCCTGGCTAAGCAAGCCTGCTTGCTTGAGTGATCACTCCTTTCAATGCGATTAACTATAACCAGCTGCTTTGTCCCTTTACTCTGTCCCCATCAACTGCTCCCTTGCCTCACGTGCAGCTTGAGGACATTTGATAATGCCAGTCATGCCCCCCAACATGGGGTCCATATTTCCGAAAACGTCTTTTCCAGCTTCTGAAGTGTTCATTCCTGCGAGCAACCAGCCGCTGGCCATAGGGACTCCGTTGCAGGTCACACGTGGTGGTGGTTCCCACAACGCTTGGCACCTGGCAGGTTTTTATGTATTTGCCAAATGAATAAATGGAGAATTGAATGAATTGTGTACACAAATGACTGTCAGTTTCCTTCAGATATCTTGCCTGGTTGTTCAGTAATGCATCTGCTTTAGAGCAGGATAAATGTCAGCATTTATCCAGGTTTCACTGCTATGAATAATGAAGTAGAACCTGGACATTGGCTCTTGCTGTTCAAGATAATTCTCTGCGTCGCATAATAAGAATTAGTCTGGTCTTCGTCCCAGGTTCCCCCCGGAAGGGATCTTCACTTGGTATTTCCCAAGTGAGAGGAGCCTTTTTGTAATTCTTGGTGGCTTCCAGGGACCACACCTGCATTTATGCTAATGAGATGACTCAGGAAGGGAGGCAGGTCAGGCCTGCAAGACGGGCCTCTGGAAACCAGGTCCTTCACCTCCAGGTGCGGGGATGGGGCTGGTGATGGGTTTTATCCTGTGACCAGTTATTTAACCAATCACTCCTACTTAATAAAATGAGAGTAATGGAGGTAGGAGGTAGTGGGGCCTCTGGGCTAAGAATAGCCGGGACTTGTTAGACCAAGGAAACTGGGCCTTGTTTCTCTTTGACACCTGAAGGAGGAAGTTAGTTGCAGGGGCTGAGCTCTGCTGGAGTTGAGAGCCAAGATTGTTGGAACAGCAGGGAAGAAGGCAGCAGAGGCTGGAGCAATGAGATTGCAGGTGGAGTTTGTTGACCAAAGAGGGAGGGGAGCTCTGAGCAGGTGAGACTCAGGCTCCCCCACTGCAGGGGAGTGCTTGGTTTTTTATAGACAGGCCTTGTTTTGTTGAGCCATGTAATCTGTGGCCCTGGGGCTGCCTTTGTCTTTGGAAACACATCCGTTGCATGGGCCTGTTCGATAAGAAGGAGTCTATGTTCTTTTAGGCCTTGTTTTGTTTTCCACTTAAGAAAGATGACCAAGCACTCCTGGGGTCAAGGAGACCTCCCCAGTTACACATGCGCAGTAAGACTCCTAGGGGTCAGAAAGGGAATGGGTGCCAGGACATGATAAGTCCTGATACCATCCCAGCATCCTTTGGTCTGGAATCCATCTTTGTCAAAAGACGCACACGCATAATGGGGAGGGTCCTGTGTCCAGTCGGGTGTGAGAATTAAAATCAGAAAACTGGCTAAAGGTAAACAAAGACCCAGAAAAACTGTGCTATGTAAGTGAGTTAAATCACCTCTCTGGTGCGCTTCTCTCTGAGGGGGATGCCCACACCCGCACTCCTCCTTAGGGTGTGTGTTACTGCTTTGCTTTTGACTTAAATAAATAAACTGCTTCTGGAGTCCCCGTCGTGGCGCAGTGGCTAACGAATCCGACTAGGAACCATGAGGTTGCGGGTTCGATCCCTGCCCTTGCTCAGTGGGTTAACGATCCGGCGTTGCCGTGAGCTGTGGTATCGGTTGCAGACGCGGCTCGGATCCCGCATTGCTGTGGCTCTGGTGTAGGCCGGCGGCTACAGCTCTGATTAGACCCCTAGCCTGGGAAACTCCATATGCCGAAGGAGTGGCCCTAGAAAAGACGAAAAGACAAAAAAATAAAAAAATAAAAAAAATAAACTGCTTCTCTGGTTGCTCCCCCACATGTGTTACTGTGACTCTAACAACAAACTTTATACCTGTTTTCCCAGTCTTTGCCTCCTTGAAACATTCTTGCTTTCAATGGGGGGCAAGAATCAGGGCAATTCTACTTTCAGCCTCTGGTTAGTCTAGTGGCTGGAATTCCTGGTTTTCATCCAGGCTGCCCAGGTTCAATTCCTGAGCAGAAAACTAAGATTTCCTTCCAAGCCATCACTCACTGATGTCTCTCTGAGACCATAACTACACATTGAAGAGCCGGGAGGGGGGTGACTTAATTCTCCAAGGCTCTGCAACTGGATCCTTCCCAACTTGCACCCTCTGGGCTCCTCTTTTGGCTGGTCCTGATCTGTGTCCTTTCTAATAAACTGTAGCCAGG
The DNA here is from genome assembly GCF_016906955.1 of Phacochoerus africanus. NCBI lineage: Eukaryota > Metazoa > Chordata > Mammalia > Artiodactyla > Suidae > Phacochoerus > Phacochoerus africanus. The sequence continues at coordinate 53,048,539 of NC_062548.1, read as the reverse complement.
TTCTTGTTCACGGAGCCAAGAATGAACTTCGTGAACACACAGGCAGCAAGCAGGCAAAGTCTTTAGTACAGGAGAGCAAACAGCTCCCAGGACAGACACTGGGAGGGGGAGGAAGAGTCCCCCTCCTTCCTATCATTCTATGGAGGTTTTTATTTCTTAAGGATGGGGGTACCACTGTGGGGTCCAGATATCTGTTCTTATGCCCATTGGCCTTGCCCAGTACCTATATCATCCAATAGGGACCTTAGAGTTGGGGATGCTCCCTGAGTTTTATGATCCTTTTGCTCTTCTTTCCCCTCTATTGTCCTATAGGGGTTTTTATCCCTTGAAGATGTGGGGCGGGGGTACCAACACAGGGTCCAGAAAGATGTGGTTTTCTCCCATTGGCCTTGCCCAGTTACCTCTATCAGTCCTTGTCCAATAGGGGTCTTAGGGGTGGAAATGTCCCATCAGTCTTATGGTTTCTTTGCCCTTCTCTTCCCTTAGACTGAGTCACCATTCCTTTCATTCCTTTTCTATCAGTTGAGGAGTGGGTTAGAGATTAAGGTCCATCTAGGCATAGCCTATAGTAAACAAGGCCTGTGGGGATGTTTCTACCTGGAGGCCTTAAGCCACAAACATTAATCAATAGCCATATCAAAGACTGCATCAAAGCCCAGGCTCCTACACTGACTACCTGAGTTAGTATTCTGCCTTATATAAGTCAGAGGTTAATTCCCACCTTGAGGTAAATCAAATGTACTTTCAAAATAGTTAATCTTCCAATAAGCAAGGGCTATTTGTCCTGATTAGTTTTTACTAATCTTAAACCATGGACATTAATCAGGGAATAGATCGAGGCCCATGTTCCTACACCAACGACCTGAATTATTATTCGGCCTCAGTCTTAGGTCTAGTGTTTTCCTGAATTCTGTGAGTTGGTCCCATGACTCACTGATCCTAAGAGGGTTTGCAGCCTGCTGATCAGAAGCATGAGTGGCCCAGGAACCCTGGAACTTGTGGCAGGTGTCAAAGTAAGAGGCAACATCTTTGGGACCAAGTCCTTAAATCTGAAATCTGGGCTAACTTTGCCTGTGTTGACTTGGCCACAACAATGTGAGAGTGTTGCCGAAACTTGGCCTCTGTCTGCCGGAGCCGAACTGAAAGGCAGAGACCATTCTAGGAGAAGGAGAAAAAGATAGCTTTATTGCTTTGCTAGACAAAGGGGGCTACAGCAGGCCTTAAAGACTGTGCCCCCCCTTGAGAGAGATTGGGAGATGGTTTTATAGTTTGGGAGTGAAAAATAGGCCATTGATAAGGATCAGGGTAGAAGAGAGTTTGCATTAGTTTGTTTTTAAGATTATTATTTTTTCCACTATAGTCGATTTCTAATGTTCTGTCAATTTCACTGTAGAGAAAAGTGACTCAGTCATATATATGTGTGTGTGTATATATATATGTATGCATTATACACACACACACACATTCTTTTTCTCACATTATCCTCCATCCTGTTCCACCAGAAGTGATTGGATATAGTTCCCTGTGCTATATAGCAGGATCCCATTGCTTATCCATTCCAAATGCAGTAGTTTGCATCTTCTAACTGCAAACTCCCAGTCCATCCCACTCCCCCCTAACCTGCATTGTTTTTCAAAGCTGGTGTTTAGGAGGCCCCAGGACTGGTTCTGAGGATCCTTCTTTTGGAATGAAGGATGCTCCATCACATTGTCCAGCTGTTGGGGTTTTAGTTCCACAGAAGAACTCAAAGATATTATTATCTGGACCTGCCCCAAGGCTGCACTGTGGTCTCTTGACGGCTCCTCCCTTCCCTGATTAGCAGCTGTCTGAACCTGCCCTTTGGAATGCAGGGAAGGTCCTGGAGGCTGAAGTTTATTCCCCAAAAATAAGAAATGGGGGACACAGAAAGCCTTGTGTGCCCAGGAGCCCCACAGGTCCATGCTCAGTTTCTATAGGACTTTATTCTTGGAGATTTGGAAATCTTTCACCCTGTGTTATCAGTGCCCTGGTCTCTTGGTGTTTTATTGGATTTTCCCAGATTTGACAAGGCAGGGCACCCCCACAAGGAAGGCTGGTCTTCACCATGGGGGGCCTGGGCCCAGCAGGTGGTTTGGCCTTCTCAACGGTCCAGGGCTCCTAGTTGGGTGACCCCCTCCTTACCTGCAGGGAAGATGGATGAGGAATTCAGCACCCAGGTGCCCAGATCCTTGTGATGAATGCTGATGCCAGACAAAATCCCAGCCCCATAGTTCATCTGAACCTTTTGGCCAAGAGCAGTTCCACTTGGAAAGAGCCCAGGTGGCTGAGTTACGGAGCATTGTCTGACCCAGAGGGTAAACTGCAGAGTGAATTCTGCAGTTTGGATTTGCTCTGGTTTCTTGGTCAGACAGCAAAGAGCAAAAGGAAACTCTTCAAAGAGCCAAGGGGAAAAAGGCCTTTTTAGCCTCATAAATAATTTGTCAATGAAACAATTTTGCCTCACTCAGGTTGGAAATTGAGAACACGTGTGTAGGGGCTTTGACTTCTTCAGAAGAGTGTGGGGGTTGGAGTGGGGGGGGGGGTGTCTCTATTCCTGGCTCCTTTAGAGCAGAAAATGAGAATTCAATTTCCTGAGTTCCCAATGTGGCTCAGTGGTAATGACCAGTAACCACAAGGATGTGGGTTCGATCCCTGGCCTCGCTCAGTGGGTTAAGGATCCAGCGTTGCCGTGAGCTATGGTGTAGGTCGAAGACGCGGCTCGGATCTCGTGTTGCTGTGGCTATGGTGCAGGCTGGCAGTTGCAGCTTCCATTCAACCCCTAGCCTGGGAACCTCCATATGCTATGGGTGAGGCCCTAAAAAAAAGAAGAAAGAAAGAAAAGAAAATGCAATCTCCATGCCCTCTATCTATCCATCGTTGGGGATGGGGGCTACATTTCACCCCTCCTCCTCTGGCCCTCCGGCTACCTTTGACTCAGTATGTCCCATCCTCCACCTCTGCATCATCCCCACCCCCACCTGAGGATGCCACACCTAAGTGGGGTCGTGGTGGGTGTGCAGCAAGTGACACTGTCCTGTCCCAGGCTCTGCCTTTCTTACCATCACCCCTCAGCTCACTTATTACGGTCGGTTCCTGCATGTCGAACACATTCTGGTGTCCTTTTCCCCAGGTGATTAAACATCACCCAAGAAAGACATAAATTCCCACTGAGGCTGAAACACATTTCCATTCTTCCTTGGCCTGATGGGGAACTCCTGAGGACAGCGTGCTATTTCACACCGAGTGAAAACTCTGCTTTCATAAATTGCTCTCTGCCCAGCAAAGGAGCCCATCTGCAGCAAAGCCCTTGGAAAAGAAGCCTGCTTTTCTCAAATTCAGTGGTTTACTTGCTCCGAGAAATAAAGCCCGGTCCTTGTAAATGTCACACCGCAAACTATCCAATTCCTTTCCTTAGCACAAGCTCCTGTGCCTGATGCCCAGTGAGGCCAAACCAACTAAAACATCAGCGTTTGGAGCAAAGACAGGTTTATCTCCGGGCCTTGCAAGGAAGTGTGTGGCTCCTGCCCCCTCAAAGCCTGAACTCCCCAATCAAAACCAGTGAGGCGGGGTCTCAGGGTAAGTGATCAGCTGGTGCGTGTGTCCCTGATTGGCAGATGGTGAGGTCGAAGGGTGGTGCCCCAGGGGTCAACAGCATCCAGCTTTAGGCTCCAGGAGGCCCTCAAGTATTTAATAGTTTCTCTTTGGAACATTTGTGAAACAGTTCAGGGGACTGTTTTCTGGGCGCTGCAGAGGAGCCCAAGCAGAGGAGATGAGGCTGGTGCTGCCCCAGCAAGGCCCCACAGGGTCCTGTTCTGTTACATTTTGTTAAGAAAATTGTTTTTGTTCTGATTCTTTTTTTTTTCTCTTTTTGCTTTTTCTAGGGCCGCTCCTGCGGCATATGAATCAGAGCTGCCGCCACCGGCCTACACCACAGCCACAGCAACGTTGGATCTGAGCCACGTCTGCAGCCTACACCACAGCTCACGGCAACGCCAGATCTTTAACCCATTGAGTAAGGGCAGGGACCAAACCCTCAACCTCATGGTTCCTAGTCAGATTCGTTAACCACTGAGCCATGATGGGAACTCCTGTTCTGATTCTTTTTTAAGGATGTCCTCTCTGCTGGGCACAGGGACTCTGAAGATGAAAAGCATCGCTTCCTCTTCAGGCCCTGTGGTCCAGCCAAGGGAGAGGGCCCTCTGTTTGCCAGGGCTGAATTGAAACACAGAGACAGGATTTGGGGTAAGGGAGAAAAAAATAGCTTTATTGCTTTGCCAGGCAAAGGAGGGTCACAGTGGGCTAATGCCTTTAAGACTGTGCCCCCCTTAGAAAGGATTGTGAGGAGTGTTAGTAAAAAGGAGAAAAACAGGTCTTCAGATAGGGGTCAGGATTGGGACAAACCTGCATTCTTCTTTCTTTGGAGGGATCTTAGTCATCAAAGCTGGCGTCAGGAGATCTCAGCCTGATCATGATGGTGGTCTTCTGGGTTATTGCCTAGAATAACCGTATTTACGAAGAGGGCATATTGATCAGAGATTAGAACAAACTAGGAAAATTCCTGAAAAACATCATGTGCTAATCATCTTTAACCCACAGGCAGTGATGCTGAGGGTGCCTAATCTTTAGCTTCTGGGTGATTGTGTTTAGGGTGCAATTAAGCCTGGGAGAGGGACACAGGAGGACTCTAAGCTGTTCAGTTTTAAAGTATGCATTTCTGGGGTTCCTGTCATGGCTCAGTGGATATAAATATGACTAGTATCCATGAGGACATGGGTTCAATCCCTAGCCTCACTCAGATTAAGGATCTGCGTTGCCATGAGCTGTGGTGTAGGTCACAGCTGCAGCTTGGATCTGGCCTTCTAGTGGCTGTGGTGTAGGCTGGCAGCTGTGGCTCCAATTCAACTCCTAGTCTGGGAACTTCCATATGTGGTCCTAAAAGACAAAAAAAAAAAAATTCACTTCTAAAAGAAGCATAAGGAATATAACTTTTCTCTCAGATGTATAAGATGCCTCTGTCATAATGCGTATCCCCTGAGGGGGAACTGGGACCTGTCCCCAGGCTGCGATGTTGTCTCATGACGGCTCCTTCCTGGATCAGCACCTACCTGAACCTGTCCTAGGGACTCAGGGAAGGTCATAGAGGCTGAACGAGGCCCATTTCCTCAGAACAAGAAGTGGGCTTTTGTGCCCAGGAGCCCCACCAGGCCCTGCTATGTTATAACTGGAGAAGCACAAAGCAGCAGGGGTGGCTGGATCCTGAGAGAAGAAAGGGCTGGAAACCTGCAGGACACTTGGGGCCAAGGTCAAGGACCTCTAACAGCTCTGTGCAGTGACCTCTTAGGTGCTGAGCAGCGATGGGACACCCTGACTGCTGGGCCAGCCAGGTCTGCGATAGAGAGTTCTGAGGAGAACCTGTGCTCATTGGCCCCTAGCATCTCTGTGAGTGTCTGGGGGTGAGTGTGTTTAGGGAAGGGGGACCCCTTCCAGGGCCCGAGCATGGGCTCCTGTGTAACACTCGGAAATGAATTGTCCCAGGAGATGCATGTGCTGACAAAGCAAGAGACTTTATTGGGGAAGGGGCCTGGGCGGAGAGTAGCAGGGAGAGGGGACCCAGGAGAGACGCTTTGCCATGTGGCTATAATGTCAGGTTTTATGGGAATGGGGTTAGTTTCTGGAGAAATGATTATTAAGGTCTTTTTTCCATTTTTAAAGTTGGGTTCTTTTATTTTCTGTTTTTTTTCTATTTTTTTATTTCTCTGCTATTTCTGTCTTGTCTTTTCACTTTTTTGAGCCACACGGAAGTCCGTGTCTTTTCACTTTTTTGATGGTATTCATTGAAGCAAAAAAGTCTTAAAATCAGAGAAAGTCCAATTTATCTATTTTTCCGTTTGCCCCCCCCCAACCTTTTATTTTTTAAGGCCACACCTACAACACATGGAGGTTCCCAGGCTAGAGGTTGAATCAGAGCTGTAGCTGCCAGCCTACACCACAGCCACAGCAATGCGGGATCTGAGCCTTGTCTGTGACCTACACCACAGTTCATGGCAATGCTGGATCCTTAACTCACTGAGCAAGGCCAGGGATTGAACCCATGTCCTCATGAATACTAGTCAGGTTTGTTAATCACTGAGCCACAATGGGAACTCCATGTCACTCATTTTTTTTGGTGTCATATCAAAGAAGGCTTTGCCTAATACATGGGTATTTGCTCCTATATTCTCTTATACAGGATTTATAGTTTTAGCTTTTGCATTTATATTAATGATTCATTTTGAGTCAGTTTTTGTGTATGAAATGGGAGGTAGCACAATTCCATTTGTTTGTATGTTAATATCCAGCTGTCACTGTACTATTTATTGAAAATGCTACGCTTTCGCCATCAAATTGTCTTGGCACTTTTGTTGAAAATCAGCTCATTAAAATGTGCGTGTTTATTTTTTGAACTCCAAATTTCATTCCACTGCTCACAGTTGATTACTGTAGTTTTGTAGTCAATTTCATAACCATTATGAGTCTTCCTCCAACTTCTTCCTTTTTTTTTTTTCAAGATTTTTGGTTATCTAGGATCTCTTGACTTTTCATATGAATTTTAGGATCAGCTTCCCAATTTCTACAAACAAGACAACTAGGATTTTTCTAGAGATTGCATTGAATCTGTAAATCAACTTGGGGAGTATCGCTCTCTTAACAATATTAGGCCTTCCAATCCATGAACATGGGATATCATTCTACTTATTTGGATCTTGAATTTTTTTTGAGTGATGTCTTATAGTTTGCAGTGTGTAAGTATTGCCTTCTTTTATTTAATTTTATTCCTAACTCTCTTTTGATGCTATTGTGGATGGAACAATTTTCTTAAATTTATTTTTTGACTGTCAACTGCTCAGAAATACAATTAATTTTTTTGGGGGGGGTCTTTTTAGGGCCGCACCCATGGCATGTTGAGGTTCTCAGGCTAGGGGTACAATCAGAGCTGTAGCTGCTGGCCTACACCACAGCCATAGCAGTGCAGGATCTGAGCTGCATCTGTGACCTACACCACAGTTCATGGCAACACTGGATCCTTAACCCACTGAATAAGGCCAGGGATTGAAACTGCATCCTCATGGATGCTAGTCAGATTCGTTAACTGCTGAGCCACGATGGGAACCCCAGAAATACAATTAATTTTTGTATATTGATCTTGTTTCCTTCAACCCTTTGAATTCATTGATTAGCTCTAATAGTTTATTAGTCATGTACATGCTATCTTAAAAGAGGAGAAATTGCTTTTTACTTTTCCTTTCCAATCTGAGTAACTTTATTATTTCTTTTTCTTGCCAAATTGTCTTGGATTGGAATTTCAATAGCATGCTGATTAGAAGAAGTGAGAGGGAATATCCCTCTTCTCATTCCCAATCTTGGGGAACAAGTGTGCCTTTCACCATTAATTATGATGTTAGCTGTGGCTTTTTGGAAATGCTCTGTATTAGGTTAAAAGGGTTCTTTTTTCTTCTGATTTGGTGAGAGTTTTTGTCAGCAATTAATGTAGGATTTTGTCAAATGTGGTTTTTTCCCCTGAGTCTATTATGTTCTTTATTCTAGTAATGAGTGGTGTATCACATTGATTGTTTTTTCAAATGTTAAATTAATCTTCCATTCTTGGGATAAATGCCACTTGGTCACGGTGTGTAATCTTTTTTCATAAGTTGGTGGATTCAGTTTGCTAACTTTTATTTATTTATTTATTTTGCTATCTTTAAAAATTTTCCATCTATCTCCATTAGGAATAGGATCTGTGGTCTGTCATCTTTTTTTTTTTGTCTTTTGTTGTTGTTGCTATTTCTTGGGCCGCTCCCGTGGCATATGGAGGTTCCCAGGCTAGGGGTTGAATGGGAGCTGTAGCTGCCGGCCTACGCCAGAGCCACAGCAACGCGGGATCTGAGCTGCGTCTGCAACCTACACCACAGCTCACGGCAACGCCGGATCGTTAACCCACTCAGCGAGGCCAGGGACCGAACCCGCAACCTCATGGTTCCTAGTCGGATTCGTTAACCACTGCGCCACGACGGGAACTCCTGGTCTGTCATCTTATTGCCTGGCTTTTGAGTCAAGTAATAGTAGGATCATAAAATGAGTTGAGAAATGTTTCTTTATTCCCTGTTTTTGAAAGAGTTTGTATAGGTTTGGTATTATTTCTTAAATTTTGATAGAATTCACCAGTGAAATCTCCTGGGTCAGGGGTTTTCTTTATGAAAGGATTTTAAATTACTAATTCAACTCACTTTGTTTGATAGAAGTCTATTCAGTTTAAAACTTTCTTAGTCAGTTTTTATAATTTGTAAACTTCTAGGAATTTTTCCTTTTCCTCAAAGTCTAAAATGTTAGCATAAAATTGTTCATGATAATCTGTTACTTTTTTAATTACTGTAGACTCTATAGTGATGTCCCCTCTATTATTATTTACATATTTATTTTTGGCTGCACCCACAGTGTGAGGAAGTTCCCGGGCCCAGGATCCAACTTGCACCACAGCAGTAACAATGCCGGATCCTTAACCACTAGACCACCAGGGAACTCCCTCCTCTATCACTCTTGATTTTGTCAATTTGTGTCTTCCTTTTCTTGTTTGGTTATAGCTCAGGGGTTAGCTGTGGCCCATGGGCTCAGTCTGGCCTGTCACCTGTTTTTTGTCTAACTTGGGGTAAAGAATGGTTTTTACATTTTTAGGGAGTTGTAAAACAACAGTAAAGGCAAACAAGAATATGCAACAAGACCATACATAATATGCAAAGCTTATAATATTTACTCTCTGAACTTTTACCAAAAGTCTTCCAACCTCTGATTGATCACATGTGTTGATCTTTATAAAGAACTCACTGTATTATTTAATTTATTTCTTTATTTTTATTTTTTGCATTTTAGGGCCATACCTATGTTCCCAGGCAAGGGGTCAAATCAGAGCTACAGCTGCTGGCCTACATCGTAACCACAGCCACATAGGATCTGAGCCATGTGTGCAACCTACACCACAGCTCATGGCAACACCAGATCCTTAACCCACTGAGTGGTGCCAGGGATTGAACTTTCGTCCTCATGGATACCAGTCAGGCTCATTACCGCTGAGCCACAAGGGGAACTTCCAAGAACACACTTTCAGTTTCATTGATTTTCTCTATTCTTCTTCTGCTTTCTATTTTGTTGAGTTCTGCTTTGATATTTCCTCTCTCCTATTTATTTCAGTATTCATTTTTCTCTTCTATCTTGAATTCAAAGCTTGGCATATTGATTTTAGATTTTACTTCTTTCTAATGGTAAGGATTTAAGTATAAAACTTCAATGAATAAAAGTCGATATGTTATATTTTCATTTTTATTAGATCAAGCAAATTTCTAATATCCCTAATAATTTATTCTGGCCCTTGTTGTTTGGTGGGTTCCCGTCATGGCCCAGTGGAAATGAATCTGACTAGCATCCATGAGGATACAGGTTTGATCCTTGGCCTTGCTCAGTGGATTAAGGATCCAACTTGCCATGAGCTGTGGTGTAGGTCGCAGAGGTGGCTTGGATGTCGTGTTGCTAAGGCCGTGGTAAAGGCCGGCATCTGTAGTTCCATTTGACCCCTAGCCTGGGTATCTCCATATACCATGGGTGTGGCCCTAAAAAGACAAAATAAATAAATAAAAATAAATAAAAATAAAATATGTTGTTTGGGGAGTTCCTGTTGTGGCTCAGTGGTTAACAAACCTGACTGGTAACCATGAGGTTGCGGGTTCAATCCCTGGCCTTGCTCAGTGGGTTAAGGATCCGGCGTTGCTGTGAGCTGTGGTGTAGGCCAGCGGCTACAGCTCCAATTAGACCCCTAGCCTGAGAACCTCCATATGCCTTGGGTTCGGCCCTCAAAAGACAAAACAAAACAAAACAAAAATGTTGTCTAATTTTCAAATATTTGGGGCTTAGTTTACAGAGGTTCCCCTTTATGTTTGATGTGGGGAGATTTTTTTTTCTATTATTGCTTTCTAATTTAATATTCTTTTTAGTTGGAAAAGATATTTTGTATGATTTCTATCCTTTTAAAATTTCTTGAGACTTCTGTATGATTTAATATATAGTCTATCCTATGAATGTTCCACGTGCACTTGAGAAGAACTTGTATTATCCTGTTGTTCAGTGGAGTATTATAGACATGCCAGTAGAGAATATATATATACATTAGGAGTTCCTGTTGTGGCTCAGTGGTAACAAACCCAACTGGTATACATGAGGACGCAGGTTCGATCCCTGGCCTTGCTCAGTGGGTTAAGGATCCATTGTTGCTGTGAGCTGTGGCATAGGTCACAGACATTGTTTGGATCCTGTGCTGCTGTGGCTGTGGTGTTAGGTGGGCAGTTGTAGCTCTGATTTGCCCCGTAGCCTGGGAACTTCCATTTGCCTTGGGCGCAGCCATAAAAAGCAAAAAAACAAAATAAAACAAAAAAAGAGAGAGAGAGGGAATATATATACAGTAGCCCAATTTGGTTTACAGTGTTGTCCTTTCTATCCTTACTTCTTTTTTTGTTTTACTGTTCTATCAATCACTGAGAGGAATACTGGAGTCTCTGACTCCAATTGATTTCTTTTTTCAATCTCTTTAGATTTTGTTTTATATAATTTCAGGCTTTTTTGTTAGGTGAACATACATTTATTACTGTTATTTCTTCTTGATGTATTGACTCTTCTATCATTAGGAATTATTCCTCTTTGTCTCTAGTAATATTGCTTTTATTGACTTCAATTTTATCTGGTATTCCTATAGCCTCTCTAGTTCTCTTGTGGTTACTGGTTGCGGTTTTTTTTTTTTTGGCTTTTTAGGGCCACACCCATGGCATATGATGGAAATTCCCAGGTAGAATCAGAGCTAGAGCTGCTAGCCGACACCACAGCCACAGCAGTGCAGGATCAGAGCCACATCTGTGACCTACACCACAGCTCATGGCAACAACAGATCCTTAACTGAGCAAGGCCTGCATCCTTATGGATATTAGTCCAATTCCTTTCCACTGTGCCACAGCAGGAACTCCTGACTTTTTTAATTTATTTATCTATTTTGCTTTTTTTTTTTAAAGATCTTTTTTCTCCTTTTATTTCAACCCAGTTGTCTGTTTAAGCATAAAATGTGTCTCTTGAAGACGGCGTATTATTGAGTCTTCCATTTTTTATCCATTCTGATAATCTGTTTTCTGACTAGACTCTTTTGTCCCTTCCCATTTAATGTTCTAATGATGAAGTTGGATTAACACCTACCATTTTGCCATTAACTTTCCATATATCTCATGTTAGTTTTTCTGCCTTTTTTTTGTTTGTTTTTCCTTTTGTTTTTGGCTGCACCTGCAGCATGCAGGGGTTCCCAGGCCAGGGACCAAACCTGCTCCACAGCAGTGACAATGCTGGATCTTAACTAAGTAGACCACCATGGAATGCCATCTTCTGCTTATTTTGTTTTGTTTTGTTTTTTTAAATGATTTTTATTTTTTCCATTATAGCTTGTTTACAGTATTCTGTCAATTTTCTATATAGCAAGGTGACCCAGCCACACATACATATATACATTCCTTTTTCTCACATTATTCTCCATCATGCTCCTTCATGAGTGACTAGATATAGTTCCAGTGGTATATAGCAAGAACTCATTGCTTATCCATTCCAAAGGCAATAGTTTGCATCTATTAACCCAAGATTCCCAGTCCATCCCATTCCTTCCCCCTCCTCCTTGGCAACCACAGGTATGTTCTCCAAGTTTATGAGTTTCTTTTCTGTGGAAAGGTTCATTTATGCCATATATTAGATTCCAGATATAGGTGATATCATATGGTATTTGTCTTTCTCTTTCTGACTGAATTCACTTAGTATGAGAGTCTCTAGTTCCATCCATATTGCTGTAAATGGGATTATTTTGTTCTTTTTTATTGCTGAGTAGTATTCCATTGTGTATATATACCACATCTTCTTGATCAATTCATCTGTTGATGGACATATAGGTTGTTTCCATGAATAGTGCTGCAATGAATATGCGGGTACATATGCCTTTTTCAAGGAAAGTTTTGTCCGGATATACGCGCAGGAGTGGGATTGCTGGGTCATACAATAGTTCTATATTTAGTTTTCTGAGGTACCTCCATCCTGTTTTCCCTAGTGGTTATACCTGCTTATTTTTTGAAATAAACTTTTTATATTAGAATAGTTTTAAATTTACAGAAAAAAGTTAAAAGATAGTACAAAGCATCTATTTCCTTTTACTTTCTTCTTTTGCGTTAAATACTTTCAGGTGTACCATTTTAATTATTTTCAGCTATATTTTGGTTATTTATTTTTAGTGCTGCTTCTTGGTATTGCAGTATGCATCTTCAGTGTATCCCAAAGTACATCTTCAGTGTTCTTCAGGTTACTACTGTTTTTTGTTTGCTTGTTTGTTTGTTTTGGCCACACCCACTACATATGGAAATTCTTGGGCCAGGAATCCAATCCAAGCCACAGCTGCAACTTACGGCACAGCTGCGGCAACGTTGCATCCTTAACCCGCTGCCTCACAGCAGGAATTCCCAGATTACTACAGTTTTAATTCCAGAAGAATGTAGCAACAGTGCTCCAGAATAACTCCATTCCACCTCCCCCCCTTTTTCACTATTATCATCTTATACATTGCATTTATATATGTTATAAACTCAACAAGACAGGGTTATAATCACTGCTTTCAATAATCTTACATTTACTAAAGAAATTAAGAAGCAAAATCTTAGGTTTGCCCTCATGTCTACCATTTCTGGTGTTCTCTCTCCATTCCCATCAATTTCCTTTTATCCTAAAGGACTTTAAAATTTCTTCTCTTATAGATCAAGGCTCAGCTTTTGCTTCTTTGGGAATGTCTTAATTTCACCTTCATTTTTGAAGAAGAATTTCATTGCATATAGAATTCTTGATCTACAGCTGGCTGAATAACTTACTTTCTTTATTCCTTCCTTCCTTCCTTTCTTTCTGTCTTTTATCTTTTTAGGGCTGCACAGCTGACTTTTAGAACTTTGGATATGCAATTCCATGGCCTTCTGGCTTGCGTTGTTTCTGATAAGACAGATGTTAATCTAATCGATTGTTCATTATATGTTGTTTTCTTTTGCTGCTTTCAAAATTTCTCTTTTTTTTCCCCCCTTACAACTGTATGTCTGTAGGTCTAGTTGGGGATCTTTGTGTTTTTCCTATTTGAGGATTTTTGGGGTAACTTGAATCTACAGATTAATGTTTTCAATTAAATTGTAAAGGTTTTTTTTTTCTTTTTTTTTTGTCTTTTTGCTATTTCTTGGGCCGCTCCCGCGGCATATGGAGATTCCCAGGCTAGGGGTTGAATCAAAGCTGTAGCCACCGGCCTACGCCAGAGCCACAGCAACTCAGGATCCGAGCCGCGTCTGCAAACTACACCACAGCTCACGGCAACGCCGGATCGTTAACCCACTGAGCAAGGGCAGGGACCGAACCCGCAACCTCATGGTTCCTAGTTGGATTTGTTAACCACTGCGCCATGACGGAACTCCTAAATTGTAAAGTTTTTTAGCAATTATTTTTTCAAAAAATTTTTTCTCGTTCTTCTCTCCTAGTACATTTGATTTTTTCTTATAGATTGCTAAGGCTCTGCTCATTTTTTTTTTCAGTCTTTTTCTTTTCTTCAGATTGAGCAATAGAAACTATCCAATCTTTTTGCCTTCTGAAATCTGCTGAGCCCATCTGGTGATCTTTTTCATTTTTTAACTATTTTCTATGGTAGTTTTAATTTTTATGTTTTTAACAGTTTCTATCTCACTATTGAGATTTTCTATTTGTTGAATCATTTGTTGAATTTTCCTTTATTTCTTTGAACATACTTATAAGAGGTGCGTTGAAGTCTTTTTCTGCGAAATCCAAAATCTGGACCCAGAGTCACTTTATGTTACCTTTTTTTTTTTTTGAGTCATACTTTTCTATTTTCAGTCTAGTAAAATTTTAAACTCAAGCTGGATATTTTAGACAATGTTAGGCAGTGTTTAGAGCAAGTCTAAGTTCAATTTTTCTTTTTTCGTGTGTTTGCTTTTTGTTTTTAGAGCTGCACCTGCAGCATATGGAAGTTCCCAGGTTGAATCAGAGCTGCAAGCTGCCAGCTGCCAGCCTACACCACAGCCACAGTAACGCAGGATCCGAGCCACATCTGCAACCTACACCACAGCTCGGATCTGCGACCAACACCGGATCCTTAACCCACTGAGAGAGGCCAAGGGATTGAACTTTCATGGATCCTGGTTGGGTTTGTTAACCGCTGAGCCACAAAGGGAACTCCCTCTAGGTTCAATTTTTCTTTGGATTGTGATTCTTTTTCATCATTGCCTGGATGAAAACCCTGGAATCTATCTTCCCTATGGTGAACAGTAGGTGTCTCTACTAAGCTTTTGTTCTTATACGTACATATATTTTTTTGCCTGCCTTTCCTAGGGGCCCATCCTCTGCTTCCAACACTTTAGACCTGCAGCCTGTACGCCTCCCGTGCTCTGCTGCAGGACTGCGTGTGGGTTGCAGAATGCATTATGTGTTGCAGCTATATCTCAGCTTTCCCTTTTTGTCAGGGTCTCTTGGGTCTTTTCCAAGCTGAATAATTTTCCAGTCCCCCGGGGATGTGTAGAGGGCTCATCTTAGTCCTTCTACAGCTCTCTCTAGTCTGGAATTTCCTTGTTGAATTTCTAGCTGGTCTGCTGCTTTTCCTAACTGGGCATCTCATCTCAGGCTGTTAAAGCTGCAGGTTTTGCTTTGCTAAAGAAACCAGAGCTGGACAGTGGTTAAAGTGGTAAAAATAGATTTTATTCAGGAACTATTGTGATGGGGGAAAAAGAGCCGGCCATCTAGAACTGGACTGGAGTCCAAACACAGCAGGGACAATTGAGATTTACGGCAAAGGGGCAGGTTATGGGGCTCGGTGACTGGAAAATTACTAGAAGGAGACATCACAGGTAGAGGGAAGGTGGCTAAACGGACTTAACAGAATTCTTTCTTGGTAGGGGATGAGGAATTTGATCAAGTGTTAAGGGCGATCAGATATTGAAGATGGCGGGGGGAGTTCCCATCATGGCTTAGCAGAAATGAAGCCGACTAGCATCCATGAGGTTGCAGGTTGGATCCCTAGTCTCATTCAGTGGGTTAAAGGATCCGGTATTGCCGTGAGCTGTGGTGGAGGTTGCAGACATGGCTCAGATTCCTCGTTACTGTGGCTGTGGTGTAGGCGGGCACCTAGAGCTCCAATTTGACCCCTAGCCTGGGAAACTTCATATGCTGGGGGTGTAGCCCTAAAAAGCAAATAAAATAAAATAAAATAAAATAAAATAAAATAAAATATATGGGGGATTCCTGCTAACTCGACCTAGCAGGTTTCTTGCCAAAATTGGACTGGACAGGCCCAAGGGCAATACCCAAGGATGACGCCTGGGGAGGCTGCCCAAGCTTTGGTCAAGGCCAGTCTCCCTCCTTCACCCCCACGAGCCCACCCCTTTCTACCAGAGTTGTAGGGGGTTTTCACCCCAGCTCTCCAAAGACGGTGCACTCTGACAAAGCAGTTGTTTTTGAAAGTCTGAGAGCATCCCTGGGCAACAAGGCCACAGACTCTTACTCAAAATTCTAGCACTTTTCCCAAGAATGCATCTAACTTTGTTGTCTGCTTTTGAGTTTCAGTACCTGAGATCGATACTTCAGACAGTTCTGTCTAGTTTTACATGTTTTCTTCCAGGGAGGCGCCATAAACATCTTTAAGCCACTGCAGCTGGAAGCCCCTCTAAAGGCCCCTGGTCAGAGTCCTTTATGCATCAAAGTATTTTGTGAATCAAGTGTTTTTCTGCAGGGTAGAATTCAGTATTCTCTCTCTCTCTCTTTTTTTTTCCCCTTTTTTGGCTGCCTTGCGGCATGTGGAGTTCCCAGCTAGGGATCAGATCTGATCTGCAGTTGAAACCTGTGCCGCAGCTACGGCTATGCTGGATCCTTTAACCCACTGCACTGGCCAGGGATCGAACCTATATCCTGATGCTGCAGAGATGATGCCAATCTCATTGTGCTAGAGTGGGAAGTCCAGAATTCAGCATTTTAAACCTCTTTGGTGGTAGAACCCTCTCTTTTTTTCAGGAGCACCCTGAAATATATATATTTCTTTCTTTTTTTTTTTGTCTTTTGTCTTTTCATGGCTACACCTGCGGCATATGGGGGTTCCCAGGCTAGGGGTCTAATGGGAGCTGTTGCTGCCGGCCTCCACCACAGCCACAGCAACATGGGATCTGACCTGTGTCTGCGACCTACACCACAGCTCACAGCAATGCTGGATCCTCAACCCACTGAGCGAGGCCAGGGATCGAACATGCAACCTCATGGTTCCTAGTCAGATTCATTTCCATTGCACCAAGACGGGAACTCCCCATATATTTCATATTTTATAGTCTATATAGTCTGTTATTTTATGTGTGTCTTATGTCAAGGTCTCAGACCTCAACAAAATACATTTACTTCTCCTCACATCATTTAAAGAGACTGCAGTGGAAGAGATAGTATTTGGTGTCAACTAAGTCTGCTTCCACATCCTTGCTGATGCTAACACAGAAAAGCACACCTCTCACCATCCTGTAGCTGAGTGCAGCCCCATGTCTAGGCTGGCCAAGATTTATGCTCAAGGTAATAAGAACATCACTTCCCAGCCATGGTGGGGAAAAGCCTTGCCTCTCCATGGGGGGCCAAGGGGGCCTATGGGAAGAGGGCAGAGCCACAAGTCTAATAACGTCTTGACCCCTTAGTTCTAGATGGACGACACCCGCCTTTGGGCCATAGAGGACACTGGATGAGCAAGAAATTAGCTTCTAAGTGCCAGGCCATGGAGACTTATCGCTGTCTGTAACCACATCAGAACCTAGCCAAGCCTGACAGAGGGTTATAGGAAGGGCAGCCATAAAATGATCTTTGGAAGGAACTCAAAGGTTTGAGGGGAGAAAATGCTATTAGCAGGAAACCTACATTCCCCAAAAGCAGCGACTGGCCAACACTGGTGTCACTTGATCCAGCTCCTCCGTCAGCGAGGTCAAATTTACAACCCATGTGCCTTTCCTGCAGTTGTTAAGTCTGACCTCTAAGCGGAAAACAATGTCTTAGACTTAATCTGAGGGACAAATATAATAAAATGTCAATTAACTGGAGCCCACCTACCCAGAACCCTCACCTGTAAAATTATTTTCAAGAAACAAGGTGAAAACAAGAGTTCTTATTGTTTGTTTTGTTTTGCTTTGCTTTTTATGGTTGCCCTGGTGGCATATGGAGGATCCCAGGCTAGGGGTCAAGTCAGAGCTGTAGCCACCGGCCTATACCACAGCCACAGCAACACGGGATCCGAGCCATGTCTGCGACATACAACACAACTCATGGCAACACCAGATACTTAACCCACTGAGTGAGGCCAGGGATTGAACCCACAACCTCATGGATCCTAGTCAGAATTGTGTCCACTGATCCATAACGGGAACTCCAAGTCTTTCTAGTTTAACCGTCAGTTAACCAGCACGTTTTATGAACTGGAATTCATAGCCTAAACCCCTCTTATTGAGGTTTTCACCCTTTAGGCAACGATGTTAACAATATGTAAGTTACAGAGGAAGAAAATAGGTGGTGTGCTTGTACTGAAAAGGGAATAAACAAAATTAACAAAATGCTTTTGGCAGGGAAATCCTTAGAGCCCTCTGCCATCTAGGAAACACACCAGCTCAATTAAATATAGCAGGTGACATTTTATCTTTAAACAGTGAATGCTAGCCTTAAAGATGCATGGCTTTCTCCAGCTTGCGTCCCCTGATTCAGCCCACTCCGTGCCCTCCTACACCAGAAAGGAAAGTGAGGTGCCTGTGTGTCCCAATGCTGAGTTAATGATTATAGAACATGTTGCTTGGAGGCTGGAGGAAGTGGAAAGGCAGCTTGCAGCTCATAGAAAAGATTGTGAACCCCCTTGGTGAGAATAACAGATGTAGCATGAAAGTGAAATTGTCAACCTTTCCTGTTTTCTCCTGATTACCTTTGACATTTGCATGAAAATTGAATCCTGGTTTCCTGGAGGTTCATTTGCTCCCACAAAGCCTCTCCCTCTCAAGGCTTGATCCTCTGGTGGTAACATGATAATCACATCTCCAGCAAGCAATTCTGATGTGGCAAAGAGGCAATCATCACTTCAGGTGAGAGAATAAACGGCCCGCCCAGATGATCACTTGAAATCTTCGCGATGATCTTTTTTTTTTTTTCCAGTCTGCTTTATTTTTATTTATTTTTTAAATGATTTTAATTTTTCCATCATAGCTGGTTTACAGTTCTGTCAATTTTCTACTATACAGCAAAGTGACCCAGTCACACATACATTCTTTTTCTCACATTCTCCTCCATCCTGCTCCGTCACAAGTGACTAGATATAGTTCCCAGTGCTATACAGCAGGATCTTACTGCTTATCTGCTCCAAAGGCAATAGTTTGCATCTATTAACCCCAGATTCCCAGTCCATCCCACTCCCTCCCCCTCCCCCTTGGCAACCCCAAGTCTGTTCTCCAAGTTTATGAGTTTCTTTTCTGTGGAAAGGTTTATTTGTGCCATATATTAGATTCCACATATAAGTTATATCATATGTTTGTCTTTCTCTGACTGACTTTACTTAGTATGATAGTCTTTAGTTCCATCCATGTTGCTGCAAGTGGCATTATGTTGTTTTTATGGCTGAATAATGTTCTATTGGAAGCCTTCATGATGATCTTAATGCAGTTTTCTTGGAAGAGACTTAACTTCATATGAGAAAATGACTAGAAACCTTGAAAAGAACCCGCAAGGCAAAGGTAAACTTTGCCTTCTGGGCACAGAGCCAAATCTTAGTGTCAGTCCTGTAAATCGTTCCTTAGCAGTACTGGGAGTAACTTCCTGCTCCCATGTCCCCTGCAAACGGTGGTTTGCTAAACATCCACAGAGATCCATCTGTTGGCCCTAAATGTTTCTCCTCTTTCGAAAGCAAAGTGAACAAGTTCCTTGGACAGGAGTAATGTCATGGAGTACTACCGTTCATGAGGACATTTTTGGAGTTCACACTGTGGCTCAGGGGGTTAAGGGCCCAGCTAGTATCCATGAGGATTCAGGTTTGATCCCTGGCCTCACTCAGTGGGCTAAGGATTCGGCATTGCCACAAGCTGCAGGGAAGCTTGCAGACATGTCTCGGATCCCCTGTTGCTATGGCTGTGGCATAGACTGGCAGCTACAGCTCTAATTCCACCCCAGCCTGGGAACCTCCATATGCCACAGATGCGGCAGTAAAAACAAAAAAGAAGCTCATTGCACAAAAATTGGACAATGTATATTAACCAAAAGAAGGTGATAAAAATTGCCTAGAGTCCTATCACACAGTGAAAACTCTTCTTTTAGTTCCAATCTTTTTTCCTGCAGTGTGTTGGGTGGCCATTGTGTACGCGGTTTGTTTTGCAGGCGTTCATTCACAAGGCACATGCTGGTTTGCACTTGGCTCTTTGGTTGGCGCATATGCAAAGGCCCTGTGGTACATAATTACATTTGAATAAGGGAGCCACAGTCTGATTCTAGGAGGTCCTCTAGACAGGCCAGTGTTCCATGTGGAGACCATGTTCAGTGAAGACACGACGTTTGATTCTGGCCATCAGACCATGAAATGCGCTCAGCAGTTGCTTGGCTGATGACTGGGCCCTCCGTCAAGACTATGCCCAACAGTGACCACCCATCAATGCAAAAGACCCATGTAAAAAGGGCCACGCATGTGACCACGTGTGCAGTTTGGACCACGGTTGGGCCCAGGCGAGTCTGTTCAACCCCACCCCCCGACCCCGTGAGCTCCATCTATCCTTCAGGCCATGATCACGGCATTTCAGTCCTCAACACAAGTGTAAAATGGTTTGAGCTTTCCAATCACCCCCCTCCCCCAACTATGCAACCTCGAATCTCTTACTCCAGCTGGGTCACACCTCCCCTAGTGACATCTCAAGAAGGGTCACTTTCGGTTATAAGCATGTAGCGAACTCATCACCTTTGTATCTGCTTCCAGATGCTCTTACAGCACCGTGGGTCTGACCTGTGTCTCCAGGCTCAGCGAGGGAGGGGATGGGCTTTGTTCTTTCACTTGGGGGCCTGGGAGGGGGTGGGGTGGCCTGGCTGTGTCCTGCGCCGTGCGGTGTTGTGATGTCGATGAAGTGGAGGCAAACCTCGGCTTTGCCTGCTGCCCCGGGGCACCCCAGGACTCTCTTGGCCACCTGCCCTGGCTCTTTGATCTCCGACACAGCGATGCTTGTGGCCTGGCTTCGTGGCATTGCACCCATGACTGCACCCCCTTCTCTGAAATACCCAGGGAACCCCTCGTACTCGGGGGTGGAGGGGGGTGAGGCTACCAGATGCCCTTAAACCCAGGAGCAGAGCCGCGAGGCAGAGTGAGAAGGTTTGAGTGTGAACCCTTTAACTCCTCAAAGAAGAATTTTAAAAGGAAGGATGAGGTCCATCCCCAGGTGCTAGGGCTGCAGGCGCGTTCCCAGTGACACCGGTTGTGCCCAAGGGACACTGGGCAGCGCTCCCCTGCAAGGACGCTGCATGGGTAATAGGTTTTTGCTGTTCCAAGAGGTGCCTTTGAGCTGGATTCTCCGAGATCTCCCTGTTGAAAAGGGCCCGTGTGTTTCTCACACTTGAGAAGCGCCAGCTGGAGGACTTGGAGCAGCCGCGGGCGTCATTTCTGCAGGGCTTTCTCAGCCTCCACCCTGGATGGGAAACTGCTTTTGGGATCCCTTCCAGGCCCTCTGGGGCAAGGGAACAGCAGTTCTCAGTGTGGATCTGGCTGCTCAGTGACCCCGAGGACCCGAAAGGAGCGGGAGAAAGTCAATGGCCTTATTTCACTTCCAAGTAAGGCAGGGCTGTTTGCCTGGTTCCTGGGAAATTGGGGACTACTGGCGAGTGCTTCTTGGCAGTGAGGGGGCTTTCAATTTGGCATTTGTGAGCCCAAATTAGGGCTGCCTAGAGATTAAAGCTGGAGGTGGTGCCTTGAACCCCAGGGAGCAGGGAGGGCCCTGTGTGTTTACAGGGCTTGATAATGGCTGTGAAGTCAGGGGCATTTGATGGAGGTGAGGGAGCCCCAGAGGCGGGAGGATCCCCTGCCTGATGTTTGGAAGTTAATTGTCCTGTGATAAAGTGTGATGCCTGCCCAGCCCTGGACTAGGAAAGGGCCCAACATCCCTTTGTTTTATGAGGAAAGAGCCTCCTGAGACCATCCTGGAAGATCTGGGCTCCCTGCACTTGATAAAAACCTGATACACAATCAGGAATACAGTTTAATGAGTGCCGCCGAAAGCTTTTCTATGAAAGTTTCAGTATTCATTGAAAAAAGTGTATTTCCTGAATCTGATTAGTAACCATGATGTCACAGTTCAGTCCATGGCCTCACTCAGTGGGTTAAGGATCCAGCGTTGTCATGAGCTGTGGTGTAGGCCACAGATTCGGCTTGGATCCTGCGTGGCTGTGGCTGTGGCTGGCAGCTGTAGCTCTGACTTGACGCCTAGTCTGGGAACCTCCATATGATGCAGGTGTGCCCTAAAAAGCTAATAGTAATAATAATAAAATAAAAAGAAGATGGGAAAATTTCCATTCCTCCTGCTTTTGCTCCTCTCAGCCCCTGCCGTCTCCCTGTGTCCACTCCTCCCCCAGGAGAAGAACAGGGGAGTGACCACTTGGGCCAGGAAGGATAGACTGCAAAAGGACATATGTCCCCAAGTCAGCTGTGGACCCATGTCACAGTCTGGAATTCATACAGCATTTTCACAGGAAAGCACTGCAGGCTTTACAACATGGAAGCTGTTCAGAGCCTGAGCCTGGATCCTCTGGCAGCCTGTTTCAAAACCCCGATTTATCATAAAGGAGAAGAAAAGAGATGAGGAGGGCACTGCTTTGGTGACCAGGACAAAATTCTGAAATTACAAAGCAACACCAAGATGCAGAGTCTGTACAGTGGAGCACATATTTCACGTGGAGGACGTCATGGTGACGAGAAAAGAATGGCCAGCTTTGGCATTGGAGGAGCTGGGTTCATTCCTGGTGGGGCCACGTGGGAGCCAAGAATCTTCTATAAATCACCACTGGCCCAGGAGCACTGCCAGGCTCACCTCGGCCTTTACCTGCTCCAGACAAAGACCAGCCATTTTGCCACAGAATCCCTGTTTTAATGGAGACTTGTTCTCAGATACCAAAATCTGGGGACTAAATGCACTCATTGCTCCTGGGCCGTCATGACTACTCTTCCCTTCCAGTGGAGACAGGGAGGTACATTTTTCTAAATCATGGCTGTACCCTGATAACCTTCAATTCAAATAAATTCAACAGCTCAGAGTCCTTCCTGGCTACCCTACACCTGTATTTGTATCTCCTGTCCTTTCCTGTAACAATCCTGGGCCATCACTGCCCTTGCCTATTTGCTCTATTTTATAAAAATTTCAAAATATTTCAGAATCACCACAAATGACAAGCCTCACCAGTAAAGGTATATCTACAGTAAAGATATGAAATCATCCATGCACAATTATACCACCAAAATCAGAAATCATGAGAAGAGATGGGTACAAATGCAGGACACTGGCGATGCACTTGCAATTAAGACAACAACAACTTAAAACAATCTCATATACATATAGATTCTTATATCAAAACTTCAGAATAACTGCAAACCAAAAATCTACAATTGATACACAAACAAATAAGAAAAATCAACTCAAATACAGCACTAAAGATAGTCATAAAACCACAAGAGGAGAGAACAAGAGAAGAAGGGAAGAATAAAGACCAAAAAAACCCAATAAGAACATACATATCAATAATTACCTTAAATGCTAATGGCCTAAATGCCCCAACCAAAAGACACAGACTGGTTGAATGGATACAAAAACAAGACCCATATGTATGCTGTCTTCAAGAGACCCATTTCACTTCTAGGGACACATACAAATTGAAAGTGAGAGGATGGAAGGAAATATTCCATGCAAATGGGAATCAAAAGAAAGCTGGAGTAGCACTACTCATATCAGACAAAATAGACTTTAAAATGACTATTTTAAGGGATAGGAAAGGTCACTACATAATGATCAAAGGATCAATCCAAGAAGAAGATATGAAAATTTTAAATATCTACCCACCCAACATAGGTTTGCTACAATATATAAGGCAACTGCTAACAACCTTAAAAGGACAAATTGACAATAACACAATAATAGTGGGGGACTTTAACACCTCACTTACAGCAATGGACAAATCATCCAGACAGAAAATCAATAAGGAAACACAGGCCCTGAAGGATGCATTAAACCAGATGGACTTAATAGATATTTATAGGATATTCCATCCAAAAGCAACAGAATACACACTCTTCTCAAGTGCACATGGAACATTCTCTAAGACGGATCACAGTCTGGGCTACAAATAAGCCTCGGTAACTTTAAGAAAATCAAAATCATATCAAGCATCTTTTCCAATCACAATGCTATACGAGTGGAAAACAACAAGGAAAAAATTGTAAAAAACACAAACACATGGAGACTAAACAACATGCTACTAAACAACCAATGGATCACTGAAGAAATCAAAGAGGAAACTAAAAAATACCTAGATGCAAATGACAATGAAGATACGACACCAAAACCTATGGGATGCAGCAAAAGCCATTCTAAGAGGAAAGATTATAGCAATACAAGCCCACCTCAGGAAACAAGAAAAAGCTCAAATAAATAACCTAAAGCAGCTAGAGAGAGAAGAACAGACAAGACCTAAAGTTAGTAGAAGGAAAGAAATCATAAAGATCAGAACAGAAATCAATGAAATAGAAATGAAGAAAACCATAGAAAAGATCAATGAAACAAAAAGCTGGTGCTTTGAAAAGATCATCAAAATTGATAAACCCTTAGCCAAACTTATCAAGAAAAAAAGAGATAGGACTCAAATCAATAAAATTATGAATGAAAACGGAGAAGTAACAATGGACATCACAGAAATACAAAGGGATCATAAGAGACTACTATATGAAACTATATGCCAATAAAATAGAAAACCTAGAAGAAATGGACAAATTCTTGGAAAAGTACAATCTTACAAGACTAAACCAAGATGAAATAGAAAAGATGAATGGCCCAGTCACAAGTACTGAAATTGAAACTGTGATTTAAAAACTTCCAACAAACAAAAGTCCAGGACCAGATGGCTTCACAGGCAAATTCTATCAAACATTTAGAGAAGAGTTAACATCTATCCTTCTGAAACTATTCCAAAAATTTGCAGAGGAAGGAATGCTCCCAAACTCAATCTATGAGTCCACCATCACCTTGATATGAAAACCAGACAAGATATCATAAAAAAAGAAAATTATAGGCCAAGTTCGCCAATGAATATAGATGCAAAAATCCTCAACAAAATACTAGCAAACCAAGTCCGACAATACATTAAAAGGATTGTACATCATGATCAAGTGGGATTTATCCCAGGGAGGCAAGGATTCTTCAATATCCACAAATCAATCAGTGTGATACACCACATTAACAAACTGAAGAATAAAACCTATATGATCCTCTCAATAGACACAGAAAAAGCCTTTGACAAAATCCAACACCCATTTCTGATAAAAATACTTCAGAAAGTGGGCACAGAGGGAAACTACCTCAACATAATAAAGGCCACATATGACAAACCCACAGCAAACATCATTCTCAATGGTGAAAAGCTGAAAGAATTCCTGCTGAGATCAGGAATAAGACAAGGATGTCTGCTCTTGCCACTATGATTCAGCATAGATTTGGAAGTCCTAGCCACAGCAATCAGAGAAGTAAAAGAAATAAAAGGAATCCAAATTGTAAAGGAAGAAGTAAAACTATCCTATTTGCAGATGACATGATACTATACCTAGAGAATCCTAAAGACTCTACCAGAAAACTTAGAGCTCATCTATGAATTTGACCAAGTCGTAGGATACAAAATGAATACACAGAAATAAATGGCATTTCTATACACTAACAATGAAAGATCAGAAAGTGAAATTAGGGAAGCAATCTCGTTTACCATCACATCCAAAATAATAAAATACCTAGGAGTAAACCTACCTAGAGAGACAAAAGACCTGTACTCTGAAAACTATAAGACACTGAAGAAAGAAATCAAAGATGAAACAAATAGATGGAAAGACATACCATACTCTTAGATAGGAAAAGTCAGTATTATCAAAATGACTATACTACCTAAGGCAATATACAGATTCAATGCAATCCCTATTAAATTACCAAGGGCATTTTTCACAGAACTTGAACAAAATATTTTAAAGTTTGTTTGGAAGCACAAAAGACCCAGAATAGCCAAAGACATCCTGAAAAAGAAAAATGGAGCTGGAGGAATCAGGCTCCCTAACTTCAGACTATACTACAAAGCAACAGTTATAAAAACTGTGTGGTACTGGCACAAAGACAGAAATAAAAATCAGTGGAACAGGACAGAAAACCCAGAATTAAACCCACGCACCTACAGCCAACTAATCAACAAAGGAGTCAAGAATATACAATGGAGAAAAAACAGCCTGTTCAATAAGTGGTGCTGAGAAAACTGGATAGCCACATGTAAAAGAATGAAATTAGAGCACTTACAAATTTTGGAAATTAATCCCTGTCAGTTGCTTCCTTTGCAAATATTTTTTCCCATTCTGTGGATTGTCTTTTCGTTTTGTTTAGGGTTTCATTTGCTGTGCAGAAACTTTTAAGTTTAATTAAGTCCCATTTATTTATTTTTGTTTTTATTGTCATGACTCTAAGAGGTGGATCTGAGAAGATATTGCTGTGGCTTATGTCAGAGGGTTTTTGGCCTTCACTTAATGTATTTTTAAAAATTATTTTGTGCTGGCTCAACATGGCACTTGGCATGCACTTTGCAGCTGGGTGACATGCCTCTGTGAGGCTGGACGCTGGCTTATTCCATCCGTCTTTAAAGGAAGACAAGCAGATCACTACGAGTTCACTCTTCTAGCTCCTGCATGATGAATAACCAGGTTAATATTCTGCTGCTCTTCAGTAGTGGTGTATTTTCAGCATAAATTCCCAGAAGTGGGATTGCTGCATCAAAGGGTAATTCTGTTAGCTATTGCCAAATTCTCCCCCTTGGTGATATACCAACTTGCCTTCCATCCAGAATATACTAGAGCCTGTCCTCACTGCCTCACTGTTTTGCTTTTGAACATTTGTCCATCTGTCTGAAGAAAAATTGGTAACTCAGGAAAGATCAATTTACATACCTTATTATGAGAGAAGCTGATCACCTCTCATAAGTGTAAGGGACATTCATATGTCTTTTTCTATAAACTGTTTATGTCCTTAGCTAATAATTTCTTTTCTTTTTCTTTTTCTTTTTTTAAAATTTATTTTGCTTTTTAGGGTCGCTCCCACAGCATATGGAGGTTCCCAGGCTAGGGGTTGAATCAAAGCTACAGTGGCCAGCCTACACCACAGCCACAGCAATGCAGGATCCGGGCCGCATCTTTGACCTACACCACAGCTCATGGCAATGCCAGATCCTTAATCCACTGAGTGAGGCCAGGGATAGAACCCACATCCTCATGGATATTAATTGGATTTGTTTCCACTGTGCCACAATGGGAACTCCCTTTGCTTAATTTCTATTGGATGTTTGGTCTTTTTTACTTCTCTAAGAGCTCTTTATTTACTACATATATTTAATATCTTTAAATATGTTATTATTTGTTCTTTTATTTGTGGTGAGTGTTGCAAATATTTTCTCCCCGTTTCTC
Organism: Phacochoerus africanus; assembly: GCF_016906955.1. Taxonomy (NCBI): domain Eukaryota; kingdom Metazoa; phylum Chordata; class Mammalia; order Artiodactyla; family Suidae; genus Phacochoerus; species Phacochoerus africanus. Next base: position 53,021,676 of record NC_062548.1, on the reverse strand, counting down.
ATTTGCCTTTTGACTTTACTTATGGCATTTTTTATGTGGCTAAATTTCCACAATATATGAAAAAATTTATCTTTCACTTTTTAATAATAGAGATCTTTGGTCCATTTGGAGTTTATCCTGTGGTTAGGTGTGAAGTTGAGGTCAATTTTTTTTTTTTCCGAATGCATTGAAAAGGGTCTATCTTGTGTGATTTAGCAGTTTCACCTCTGGGACAATAGCTAAAGGAAACAAAATTACTATCTTGAAGAGATATCTGTGGAGTTCCCGTCGTGGCTCAGTAGTTAATGAATCCAACTAGGAACTATGAGGTTGCAGATTTGATCCCTGGCCTCGCTCAGTGGGTTAAGGATCTGGTGTTGCCGTGAGCTGGGGTGTAAGTTGCAGATGCAGCTCAGATCTGCTGTGGCTGTGGCTGTGGCATAGGCTGGCGGCTACAGCTCCAATTCAACCCCTAGCCTGGGAACCTCCAAAGGCCGAGGGTATGGCCCTAAAAAGACCAACCCCCCCCAAAAAAAAAAACAAACACCAAACCTTACTAAGAGAGTATATCTTCTCATCTCAAGGGAAAATGTACCTACATGAGGTGACAGATGCTAATTAACATTACCGTGGTCATCATTCTGCAATAGATACATATATCATTGTGTTACACACCTTAAACCAATAACAACGTTGTATGTCAATTATATCTTGTTAAAACGGGGACAGTCTAAGTTGATTTTTGCTCCATGGATTTTTGCATGCCACAGTTATTGTAGAATGAATGTCCAAGTATAATTTTGTCTATTTCTGCAATTCTAGTTCCATGTCTGGTCTAGTTCCATTGGTCTAGATTCATGTAGTACGCTTTTTGAATTATAGAGACTTTATATGTTGATAGCTGATAAGGCTTGTCCCTTGCAGAGAATTGTTTTATTCTAAGGTGGCTGTAGTATCCCATTGTCATTCAGGAGGTGGTCCCCTGTGATGCCAGGCACCTTACAAAGGGCTGTCCTGCACTGGGATAAAGCCCCTGGCTCCTTGTATAGCTTTCAAACTGCTACCAGAGAGCACATACATCAAACCTGTTTTTAGGTATCTAAATCTAGAACCTAAATATGACTCACATAAAAACACAAGGTGTGTTTTGTATGGGTCTAATATACACTCTATATTCTTTTTTTTTTTTTTTTAAGGGCCACACCTGTGGCATATGGAAGTTTCCAGGCTAGGGGTCCAATTGGAGCTGCAGCTGAGGCCTACGCCACAGCCATAGCAATACCAGATCTGAGCCACCTCTGCAACCTACACACAGCTCACAGCAATGCCAGATCCTTAACCCACTGAGCAAAGCCAGGGATCAAAGCTGCATCGGGTTTGTTACTGCTGAGCCACGACGGGAACTCCTTTTAAAAACTTTTATCAAGCATCATCAGGACCTCAGGAATGTGACAGCTCTGTTGGCCATGCAGTGTGAAGTGTGTGCGTGGCCAGCACTGCATACCTGAATCGCCCTGTCATGGAAGCTGGCATCTCTGGAGCAGTTGTATTTAGATACAATTATCTGATTCCCTGTTATGGCTTTTAGTGTAGTTAATCACAAATCTTAAAAATATTTTAATATTAAAAATATTTGAAAATACTTTTTTTTAAATTATAAATTACTTTCCCTTTGTTTCTCTCTTTTTTTTTTGTCTTTTTGCCTCTTTTTGAGCCACTCCCACAGCACATGGAGATTCCCAGGCTAGGGGTCCAATCGGAGCTGTAGCCACCGGCCTACGCCAGAGCCACAGCAACGCGGGATCCGAGCGGCATCTGCAACCCACACTACAGCTCACAGCAACGCTGAATCCTTAAACCCACTGAGCAAGGCCAGGGATCGAACCCGCAACCTCATGGTTCCTAGTCAGATTCGTTAACCACTGCGCCACGACAGGAACTCCTGTTCTCTCAAACTTTGAATCTTTTAAGATTTTCTGTAGATTGCAAGTGTGTGTGTGTGTTCAGGGGCATGTTTTCAGAGAGAACACTGTCCAGAATATGTTTTGAATGATATTCATTGAGCCCCTTTATGTAGAAATGACAAGCTGGGTGTCAGAGACAAGAGCAGAGCACAGCCCCGCCCTCAGGGAGCCTGCGAGGACGTGGACAAAACCTGGCTACAGGGTGGAAAGCCACGGGCCAGGAGAAAACACACACCAAGCACCATGGGGGGTGAGAGGGGAGAGGTTAGAGGGGGGAGAGAAGCCCCGAGGGAGGGGCGACGTTCAGCATGCATTAAAGGGCAGTGTCATGGATTAAATGGGGACCCTCTGACTACAAAGAGAAGTGTCCACATCCTGATTCCTGGAACCTGTGAACATGGTGTCATTTGGAAAAGGGCTCTTGAAGATGCAGTGCAATGACGGTAAGGATCTTCAGATAAAGAGGTTGTCCTGGATGTCCGATGAGCCTTAAATCCAACGGTGAATGTCCTTTCAAAGGACAGACAGGAGAAGCCGTGGAAAGATGGGCAGAGTAGAGGGACAGGGCCACAGCCAAGGAGCTTCCGAGGCCTTCCCGGCATCATCAAAAGCAGGAAGAGACAGGAGGGATCCTCCCCAGAGCCTCCAGAGGAAGCCCAGCCACCCACGGCTGATTTCAAGCTTCCAAAAATGTGAGAGGAGTTCCCGTGTGGCACAGTGGGTTAAGGATCTAGTGTTGTCACTGCAGCGTGGGTTCCATCCCTGGCCTGGAAACTTCCACACACTGTGGGTGTAACCAAAAAAACTCCATAAAAAACCATGGCAGGACAATCTTCTGCTGTTTTAAGCCACCTAGGGTGGCAATTTTACAGCAGCCACAGGAAACTAAGAGGGTCCAGTTGGTGTTTGTTTTTATTTTCTTCTGCTTTTTCAAATTCTAAAACAGACCTTATACGAACAGTGGATGATGTAAATGGAGGGTTTAATAAACATCGTAATGTGAACACTACGTAACCACCACGAGAATCACAACGCAGGACGTCACCAGCACCAGGCATGCCTTTGTCTCGACCTGACAACCGCTGCAAAGTTCATTGTGTCACTTTGCAACATGATGAAGTTAGGGATTTTTTTTTTTTTTTTTGCTTTTTTAGGGCTGCACCTGCAGCATATGGAGGTTCCCAGACTAGGGGTCCAATCAGAGCTGTAGCTGCCGGCCTACACCACAGCCACAGCAAAGCAGGATCTGAGCCGTGTCTGCAACCTACACCACAGCTCATGGCAACGCCAGATCTTTAACCCACTGAGGGAGGCCGGGGAATCAAACCTGCGTCCTCATGGATGCTAGTCAGATTCATTTCCACTGCGTCATGTTGGGAAATCCCAAATTTAGGGATCTTGGGATGGGAGAGCGTCCCGGATCCCTGGATTCAGGGGGAGGTTTGACACGGAGGAGCATAAGGAGATGTGACAGCAGAAGCAAGATGCCCTGTTGCTGGATCAGAAGACGGAAAATTGAGCCCCAGCCAAGGAATTCAAGGGATGCAGCTCAGGGAAAGGAAACCAATTGCCACCCCCAGCTGTGGAGGGAGCCAGACCCTGCCCTCCCTCTGACTTTGAACCAGTAGAAATAATTTCCAACTTCTGGCCTCCAGAACTGCATGAGAGTGTATGTGTGCTGAATTAAGCCACTCACTTTGTGGCAATTTGTTACAGCAGCCATAGCACACATATGCACACACACATGCATACACACATACACACAAACACATAATACACACATATATACACACACACATACAAAGTACATAGACACATGTCTCACACACACACACACACACACACAGAGCACTGGAAGGAATCACAGATCACGGTGGAGTTTGCCTCCAGCTCGCCTCTGCCCATACCCCAAGGCAAACAGGGCAGGTGTGAGGAGGGCTCTCATTTTACAGATGAGCCAAGTTTTGGCCGCAGACCATCTAGGACTCAGACCTTGACCTTCGGACGCCAAGGCCAGAGCTCTGTCTGACATTTTCTCAAGCTTTCCCCTGCTGGCTCAGCGCCTCCCCAGGGCTCATTTCCCTCGTGGAGAATGCAACTGTTTTCCTGCTTGTCACCACCAGGAGTCACCATGTCCTCTCCCTAAGCTGCTGTTTGTAGGTGACAGATTACTCTGGTCAGAAAGGGCCAGGGCGGCTGCTGGTCCTGTGAGCCTGTCCCCGGGAACTCCAGCCGTCCCTCGCCAGCCAGGCCGGCAGCCTGGGTCGGGGACAGTGAGTAGAGGCATGGGGTGGAGGCAGGATGCTGGTGTTCAGGCCCATGGGGGCCCCAGAGGAGGAGGCTTTCCCACCAGCCAGTCCCGGCTCATCCCACCTGGGAACTCCCATACAAAGATGTTGCATTAGGAAAAACTGACAGTTTTTCCCTTCTCAGTTTTTTTTTTTTTTAAACACAGGCTATTTATGAGTTCCTGTTGTGGCTCAGTGGGTTAAGAACCCAGCTAGTATCCATGAAGATGTGTGTTCCATCCCTGGCCTCACTCAGTGAGCTACAGATCCGGCGTTGCCATGAGCTGTGGTGTAGTTTGCAGACGAAGCTTGGGTTTGACCCCTTGCCTGGGAACCTCCATATGCCCTGAGTGCGGCCCTAAAAAGCAAAAACCAAAAAAAAAAAAAGGAGCACTCACAATAATTACGACACCAGATATGTGGGTTTTCCCCCAGCACCAAGCAATTCTGTGGGACCCCAGCTGGGTGTCCTACAGTATAATCCAATTCTGATGCCATCTGCCTGGAGGTGATGGCAGATCCCATAGAGCTCCTTATGAGAAGTCATGAAGACGGTGTAACAGCCAGATGACGAGGTACACAGAGTGAAGCTTCAGAGGCTCCCCAGCACAGGCTCTCCTTAAGGTTGTTGTTGTTGTTATTGCTGTTGTCGTTGGGGGTTTCGGGTGTGTGTGTATTTCTTTGTGATTGAATTTTCATTGTGGCAGTGCACTGTTTCTTTTTTTTTTTTTTTGTCTTTTTGCCTTTTCTTGGGCTGCTCCCGCGGCATATGGAGGCTCCCAGGCTAGGGGTCAAATCGGAGCTGTAGCCGCCGGCCTCCGCCAGAGCCACAGCAACGCAGGATCCGAGCCGCGTCTGCGACCTACACCACAGCTCATGGCAACGCCAGATCGTTTAACCGGCTGAGCAAGGGCAGGGACTGAACCCGCAACCTCATGGTTCCTAGTCGGATTAGTTAACCCCTGCGCCACGACGGGAACTCCAGCGCACTGTTTCTATGCAAGCTCCCATAATAAGGGCTTTGCTGAAGCCTCACTCCTGCTCCATCCCCCCTACGCCTTCACCCTCCACCCCTCCATCCCCTTCACCCTCCACCCCTCCATCCCCCCCCAACCCCTCACCCTTCCATCCCCCCACCCCACCACCCTTCTATATCTCCATCGTCTACCCCTTACCCTCTCCACATCTCCACACCACCACCCTTTCACCGCCTCTTCACCTCCACCTCTCTACCCCTCTGCACTCTACCCCCTCCCCTCCATCCTCCACCCCCTACCCTTCACCCCCCACCACTACCTCTTTCACACCCTAATCCCTCCACTCCCACATCCCCCACCCTTACCCACCCTAAACCCCCACCCCTCCATCCTCCACCCCCCACTCCTACTCCCCCACCCCCCACCATCTACCCACCATCCCTACCCCCCACCCCATCCCCCAACCCCTCCATTCTCCACCCTCCGCCCCCACTCCCTCCACCCCTAACTTTTCGTCTGGGCTTTGCCAGTGGCAGTAAAGCTACCATGTTTGCGATGCTGCTTTGCTTCAGTCCCCAACCGGGGCTTTAGTGACATGCACCCCGCCCCTCGGTGCTCACTAACACGTCACATTCCTGTCCCCGTTTTCCTCACCTGGAGTCTCCGCTGTGGTTGTTTGTGTCGGTTTTGTCTCTTGGCTCCTGACATGACCTTGTTCCATCACACTTTCTCTGCTGTAAGGTTGGCGAGGTTTGGCTGAATTTATTTCTTCACGGATCTTCATCCCAGGTCCTTTTATATGGCCCTGGGGAGAGAGGAGTAGGCGACCCCCACCCCACACCCACACATCAAAGGTCTCCTCCCCCCAGGATGCTTGTCCCCCCACGGACACCAGACTCAGCTCCTAGTTCAGCCCAGGCGGGTCAGCCCTGCCAGCACTGCCTCAGCTGGACTGGACAGGTCCCTCTGTCCAAGCTTCCTCTCCTCATGGCCAAGCTGGGCTATTCTCCACACCCTTGTCTTGGGCCACCCTTGAAGGGGAATGACCCAGAGTAACCAAAAGTGACCCATAGTCACAGAGGAAGGGAAGGGTCAGGGGACAAGAGACCCAAGAGCAGACCCCTGGTAGGCATCTCAGGAGGGAGGGGAAGGGGAGTCATTGGGGACCGCTCTTCCCAGAGCTCTGTCCTCTCCTTCATCTTTGCCTCCTTTACCCGGGGACCAGATTCAGAACAGTCAGACCCACAGCACGGCCCAAAAGTCAGGCGATGTCTGTGAATGAGGGTGGACATGCTGAGGGTACATCTGAGAGCTTAGAAGAATAGTCCCAGGGACGGCTGTTTCCCATTCTCAAGATTGTCCCCTCTTGTCTGATCTGGGAATTAACTCTGTCAATTAACAAAATTCCCCCGTCTCTCCAGGCAGGGAGGGGGTTGAGGGGCTTGTCTACAAAGCACAGCCTGATCACTTCCATCCGTGATGTTTAAACCACCTCCCAGCTATTGGAACATCTGCTGTGTTTGGGGACAGTGAAAGGCATTGTCTTGCTGGCCGTAATGGGACAAACCGAGCAGAGAATGAACAACTGAATCTTCTGATGAAGCTTTTTCCACATTTGCCATGATCAGGAATTTTGACAAAAAACAAAAGTTGATCAGAAAAAAAATTTGCACCTAAGCTTTGTAAAAATGATTAATTTCACATGAATCCATTGTTGGTAGTATTTAACTGAAGTCCTTGTCACTGAAATGTGTGTCAGTTCATCTTAGGCCAGTTCAGTTGGTTTGGGTATTAGATTTCTAAGGCATTGAAGCAGACTCTTTTTTTTTTTTTTTCCTTTCTAAATATTCCTTTATTCACAAACCTTTCACAATTTTCAATGTCTATTTTAGTCTCTTCTTTTCTACTTAGAAATAATCAGCTTTAGGACAAAAATCACTTTCTTTTTCCTTAACAAAAACATCTCCATTTATGCCTTTTCTTACCTCCAAACACTTTCTATTATTATATTTGGTAGCTTTAACCACACTTTTTTTTTTTTTGGTCTTTTTAGGGCCACACCTGTGGCATATGGAGGTTCCCAGGCTAGGGATCAAATTGGAGCTGTAGCTGCTGGTCTACACCACAGTCAGAGCAGCACCAGATACAAGCTGAATCTGCTAGATCCTTAACCCATTGAGTGAGGCCAGGGATCGAACCCTCATCCTCATGGATGCTAGTCAGTTTGTTTCCGCTGAGCCATGACAGAAACTCCTAACCACACATATTAATTAGACTTCTTAATCCTTTGAAATCTTAAACTTTTTAAGTGAAAATAAATACTTGGGAACTGCATTAACATTTTGGGGCTTAGTAAACTTACGAATACATTTAAATTTTAGAAACATATGTACTTCATTGCAGTCTTTCCATAGAGCACAAGATATATTTACTAAGAGAGCCAAACAGACTTAGTCTTGAAACTGAGCCCCCCTAAAACCAACTTCCTCTACTGAGCGTATGAGTAACCTCTATGCAAAAGGCTATTTCCTTTTTATTTTTCTCGCCTTTTTTTTTTTTTTTCAAGGGCCTCACCTGCAGCATATGGAATTTCCCAGGTGAGGGGTCAAATTGGAGCTGCAGCTACCGGCCTATACCACAGCTCACCGCAACGCCAGATCCTTAACCCACTGAGCGAGGCCAGAGATGGAACCCGCATCCTCATGGCTCCCAGTCAGGTTTGTTAACCGCTAAGCCATGAAGGGAACTCCCAGTTATTCCCTTTCTTGTCCAACACCTGGTCCCCTCAAGGCCGAGGAGAGTCAAAGAAAGGTGGGACACAGAAAGTCTTTTGTACCCCGGAGAGTCCCCAGGGTCCGAAGCAAATCCTTTTAGAGAGCAATTTGGGGCCAAGGTATTTTTCTCGGAAATTCCACCACAGGTATTTCTTAAATCTCTCTCCAGACCAGAGGCAGGCATGTCTGCCACACTTATGGAGCTTCAAAACTGTGGATTTGAAACATTTTACCAATAAATTATTTGAGCTGCTTGGGACTGTAAGGAAATATTTATCCCCTGGAATGCTTTTTTCTTGCAGGGTATCTGAATGGTTATGGCCCTTTTTCATGCTGTGCAAAATGTGACTTGATTGCGTACAAAAGCAACAAATATAAGAAACCACCATATTGCTTGGGATGATCTCCACGGGGCTGCTTATTACATGGGATTTAGAGGAGGCAGAACTGCCAATCATATTCAAGTCCAATCTTTTTCCTGTATTTTTTAAATTTTACCTTAAAAATTTTTATTACAGGAGTTCCCATTGTGGTGCAGGGGAAATGAATCCGACCTGTCACTTCTGATTATCGGAGGCGGACCCTCCCTCCCCACGCAGCCCCCTCCTATTCAGAGCATCTGAACCACCCAGCTGCCAGCCTCTGGGGGTAAGATGGGAAGTGCAGAGTGGTTTTGGCCCCAGGGCAAAAATGTGAATCCCAACAGAGAACGCCCTGTGGGACAGTCCCTGGAATTTCCACACCGTTTCAGTCTCTGTGTTGAATCAGGAGTGGCCAGTCTCTGTGGAAACTTTGGTACATTTGGGCCACTTTGGGTCTAGGTGACAAAGTCCTATTGAGCTTATTGAAGCCAGCACTTGGATTTAGTGGGAAGATTGTGGGGCATCTCATAGGCCAGGGATGGTCACTGACTGGCAGTGACCTGGGTGCCCTCCCTCCCTCCCTCCTCCTCCCTCCCTCCTCCTCTCTCCCTCCCTGGGACAGGGGACATGCCCTACACACGGCTGACACCATGCCAGCCATTCCTCCACATCCCTCAACACAGGCCAGGCCATGTGGAGCCATGCTGTCCCTGACACATGTCCCAGGGTCCTGGCAACACCAGCCATCCACTCCTGGGGTCTCCAGCTGAGGCCTGGTCACCTGAGAGGGGGACATGCAGGTTGGAACAGGGGAGGGCATTTCTGGTAGCAGCAGATAGAGAGGGGACTCTCGGGGCTGGTCTGGACAGAGAAGGTGGCTCTTCCCGGCACATGATAAGAGGAGCCTTTGTCCTGTGCTTGGCTGGGGACCCAGTTCTGGTTGGTCCAGGCTTTCTATGGCCTTTTAGTCCATATCACACTGATCTGGTCATCATTTCATTGGTTGCAAACCAAAAACAGCCAGCAAGGCACCAACCCAGGTCTGTAAAACTCACAAACACAAAATTACACAATCCTGATACACCAAACAACATGGTGGTGTCACAAATGTGGTGTTTGGTGAAAAGAGCCAACCAGGTGCGGGGTGTAGACTTTAGGCTTCCGCTTGTGTGGCGTCCAGAAAAGGCAGATGCAGGCAATCGCTGCTAGAAGCAGGCCAGTCGTGGCAGAGGCTCGAAGCCGAGGGATGAAGGCTGGGAGGGACTCGGGGGACAGGCTGGGGCAGGGGATATTCTGTACCGTATTCCCTACTGGGACTATATGCATGCTAGACAACTGTCTACATTCATCCAAACTCTTTGAATCGCACACTTTAAATAGTGCCTTTGCGTCTACTTAAATTGGACCCCAGCGAAGTCATTAGAAAACATAGATGTTCTTAGCCCCCATTTTCAGGGTTGGGACAAGTGGGAAAAGAGGAGAAATATTCTATTTAACTAATTCAGTAGGTTTTTGTTTTTCTCTTTCTGACTTTTCACTTAGAGTGATAATGTCTACGTCCAACCTGTTGCTGCAATAGATATAAACTACTCTGTTAAAAACAGATAAACAGGAGTTCCCGTTGTGGCTCAGTGGTTAACGAATCCGACTAGGAAGCATGAGGTGGTGGGTTCAACCCCTGGCCTCCCTCAGTGGGTTAAGGATTCAGCGTTGCCGTGAGCTGTGGTGTAGGTTGCAGATGCGGCTTGGATCTGGCGTTGCTGTGGCTCTGGTGTAGGCAGGCAGCTACAGGTCCAATTCACCCCCTAGCTTGGGAATCTCCATATGCCGCAGGAGCAGCCCAAGAAATGGCAAAAAGACAAAAAACAAAAACAAAAACAAAAAAAAAACAAAAAACAGATAAACAAAAAAGGTGCTACTGTGCAGCACAGGGAACAATATTCAATATCCTGTGATAAACCATTGTGGAAAAGAATATGCAAAACAGTGTGCATATGTATAAATTGCTGTATACCAGAAACACAGCATTGTAAACCACTGTAAATCATATTTACTGAACAGAAAGGGCCGGGAGGGACTGGGGTTTGGGACTGGCATATGCACACTGAGGTATATGGAATGAAAGGCCAACGGGGGCCCTGCCGTGAAGCACAGGGGACTCTACCCAATAGTCTGTGATCATCTATGTGGGAAAAGATCAACGAATCACTTTGTTGTACAGCAGAGATGATCACAACCTTGTAAATCAACTATACTTCAATCAAACTTTTTAAAAAATGAATGAAATAGGGACTTCCCGTCATGGCTCAGCAGAAACAAATCTGGCTAATATCCACAAGGACGCAGGTTCGATCCCTGGCCTTGCTCAGTGGGTTAAGGATCCAGCATTGCCGTGAGCTGTGGTGTAGGTGGCAGAAGCAGCTCAGATCCTGTGTTGCTGTGGCTGTGGTGTAGGCTGGCAGCTGTAGCTCCAATTCGACCCCTAGCCTGGGAACCTCCATATGCCACGGGTGTGGCCCTAAAAAGAAAAAAAAAAGAAGAAGAAGAAGAAGAAGAAAGAAGGGAAAGAAAAAAATACAATATGGAAAAAATTTTTACTTAAAAAAGTAACTCAGAGATTGCATGACAGGGAGTGGGGCTCCCCTAAAGCCTTTACTTCTGGTGACTGGTCCCCAGGCTACCAGATGTAGGGAAGGTCACAGCACACACCCACGTGGTCTCAGGCGTGTCCTGCAACCATGCCCTGTGACTGCTGTCACCCTGCCCTGCGGGCAGGAGCCCCCCTGCTCCCAGGACCCTTCAAGTAGACAAGACTGGTGGAAAACGGCCACTGGGCTCCGCTTCTGTGACAAACCCCTCCACCTGGGTCCTGGGGCTGCCTGGCCACCAGGGCCACCTGCCCCTTCCTGCACCAGCAGGTAGTTTTCCAAGGACAAGCCCATGGCTGAGGCAAGAGACAATGGCCCAGGGTACCTGGGAGGGTCTGACACAATATGAAAAGTGACTTGAAATATCTTTGCAACACACACACACACACACACACACACACACACACACACACACACACACATGAAAAGATAGAACAAAGACGAAATCTCACAAAGGAAATAGCTAAGCCAGCATGCTAAGGTGATATAAATAGCACTAAAACCATTCAAGGTAAAAGGAAATTTCCTGAGTAAATATCTCAGGTTAGACAAGGTTCTGGAGCAGGATCTTAAGATGCTGGGACATGTTTTGGCAGAAAGGCATGACCTCACCCCTGCACCATGAGTGTGGAATAACAACCTCCATGAGAAGCTGTTTATGAACTATCCATCACTTAAGAAACCTTCAGCCTTCTGGTGTCTAATAATAGTAATCTGGATTGTCTGGGGTCCTTAAAATGTCATCTGAGACAGCTTTCAAACAGCTGCAAAATCTAATGACACTCCGCTGCTTCCAACACATTCACGTGTATCTGCCCCATCCTGGGAAGATGGACAGCGCCCCAAAGACCGGATCTGACCTCTGTGAGAAGTAACATATGTCTTTTCTATCAAAGGAAGTCTTGGTTACTCCATTTGGTTCTTGCTTTGTCTGAGACACCCTCCACCTCCCCACCCCCGCTTTACCCTCTCCTCCCAGTAACAATTTCTTTCAAATTAGCCAATAGAGAAGAATGTGCATCCTGACCTGACCAGTGGGAAGGGGACAGGTATACCACCTGCATTAGGGATGAAGGGGGAGAGGTCTTCCTTCTTTGCACGCGCTTGCTCACTTGCCAGCTTGTCACCTACGGGGAGCACCTGCGCCCTTCTGCTGAAGTAAGGAGACTTGTCAAGATCTCCCCGTGATGTGGGTCTTACTTTCCAACACGGGCGATCCGAGCCGGGAATCACCTTTCTCTAACAACACCTCCCCACACACGGCCCCAGCAAAGTGTCTTGTTTCTGGGCCATCTGAGGATGCAAACAGACCAAAGGAGTGTAAGCCCAGGACACCGTTGATTGGCAGGTCACAGCCTCTGCCCCCCAGCTTCCTAACCTGTAAAGTGGGGGTGTTACTCCTGTTCGCCCTGTGGGACCGGGGGTGGGCGAGAGGCTCTGAAGTCCTCAAGCACCATTTCACTGTAGGCTTTGCTTCCCTGGACAGCCCTTTGCACCTAATACCCATGGAATGGATCAAATCCTCACCAGTGATGGTAGCATGGCTGTGTCTCCATCTCCATGAATGGAGGATATTTTACTGTTATTATCTAATCAAAAATATTTTTATTTGGGAGTTCCTGCTGCGGCACAGCGGATCCATGATTGGCTTGTCTCTGTGAAGGCACGGGTTCGATCTCTGGCCCGGAGCAGTGGGTTAAGGATCTGGCATGGCTGTGGCTGTGGCATAGGTCACAGCCACGGCTCAGATTTGATCCCTAGCCTGGGAACTTCCACATGCTTTGGGTGTGGCCAAAAGAGAAAGAAAAAAATATTTGTACTGGAGGCTTGGAGATTTTTACTGGAGTCCTTAGCAGAAGGAATGAATTTCTGATGCTCTCGTGGTGGCTGGAGGGAGGAAGTCTGAATCACATCGTCACTGTCCCCATAAGGCCTGGACGTGGCTGTCTTAAAATTCTGTGCTCATAATTCACAACAACAATAGGTAATGAAATGAAACAATGCCCAGCACAAAGGAAATGAGAACAGCTCCTCGGGGGGAGCTCTGTGGCCCATGTGGGTGCTGCCTGTATGTTACCAACGATCCATAACCAGGTGCCCCCAAGAGAACCCAGCAGGGCTCCATCAGTGCCGACCCATGACCCCCAGGAGTAAGGCCACTGCAAGACCCCTGCAGGCCATCTCTTTGGGTTTCAAGGCACCTGTCAAAGTGGAAAAGACTGTTATTGAGTCCATCCTTCATTAAAGCAGAATCATGTAGGTGCTGTCCTGTCCGTACTGTGGCCCCTGCCCCATCTGTGCTGGTGACAGTGGACCTTGCCCGGTTCCTGGTCTCCGAGCATGGGGTCTGGTATTCCCCAGGACGGGGCTCAACAGCAGACCTCTGGCTTTGGTATTGGTGCCCCGAGACTGGGAGTCATCACTTTCGGAAGAGCAGGCTCCCACTAGAACACCCATCTTTTGTGTCCCGGTGATGCAGCTGCTGGGTTTTTTTCACTAGCATTCACCTTGCTCTTCTGCTCCAGTGGGCAAAGGACTTCAGGACGTGCACCCCAGGGCTGTTCCACACGGGCCGCTGAGCTACCTTTCAACTATGGCGGTCTGCTCTGGGTCTCAAGGTCTCTTCAACTCTCAGAATCTTTTTGGTTATAATGATGTAAATTTAAGGATGAAGAGACTGGAAACTGGCCCCATTTAACGTGTGAACATGTTTTAACAGCGTTATATCTTTTCACCAGAGGGCCTGTAGGGATCCAAATACCATTTCTTGAAGATGTTAGCTGCCTCTGTACCCGAGGCTGGGATGTACCGGCCCCTTCACTGAGGACCACACCCACCTGCAAAGTCCCATCCCTGAGGACCGGGTCCATCTGCAGAGTCCCATCCCTGAGGACCATGCCCACCTGCAAAGTCCCGTCCCCGAGGACCACATCCATCTGCAAAGTCCCATCACTAAGACCTCATCTGCTTGTGGAGTCCCTGGCCCCTTCCCAAGCCCTGCTCCCTGAACCTTCCCATGAGCAGAGCTGGGCATAATAAGGATTTTGTGCTTCTCAATATTTTTTTAGGCTGAAAGGAAACTTTCCTGCTTTCCCTGCCTTTGGCTCCGGTTAGTTATTTGAAATGGCAAAGTCATTAAAATTCCGACATGGGGCTTTGCTTAATAAACAGGAAAGGAGTTTTGAGGACCCACCACTGAGCGTAAAGATTAACCCTGTGGTTGCCAGTCCTGAGATATAGACAGTTTCTACGCTGGCCTTTGGGGAGGGTCTCAACCCAGGGGTCCTTCCTTATTGCCATTCCTGGGCTGCTATGAGATTTCGTTATGTGTAACATGTACTTTTCTAATATCAAACTTAAAGAGAGACATATGAAATGATCTCACTTGTATAGGACCTGAGTACAAATTCACTTTTATGTTTTCTTTTGTCTTTTTACGGCCACATCTGTGGCATATGGAGGTTCCCAGACTAGGGGTCCAATCGGAGCTGTTGCTGACCTACGCCACAGCCACAGCAACACCGGATCTGAGCTGCATCTGCGACCCACACCACAGCTCATGGCAACACTGGATCCTTTAATCCACTGAGCAAGGCCAAGGATCAAACCTCCATCCTCATGGATACTAGTTGGATTTGTTTCCACTGCACCACAGCAAGAACTCCCCAGATTCACTTTTAGATGCCAACATTTTTTTTTTGTCTTTTTGCCTTTTCTAGGGCTGCTCCCGCAGCATATGGAGGTTCTCAGGCTAGGGGTCCAATCAGAGCTGTAGCCGCTGGCCTACACCACAGCCACAGCAATGCGGGATCCGAGCTACATCTGTGACCTACACCACAGCTCACGGCAACGCCGGATCGTTAACCCACTGAGCAAGGCCAAGGATCGAACCCTCAACCTCATGGTTCCTAATCGGATTCCTTAACCACTGAACCACGATGGGAACTCCTAGATGCCAACATTTATTCATTCATCAGATATTTATTGGGTGCCGGTTCTACAGGGTAATGAAAAAAGAGAACCAACAACTTGGGAAGCTCACCAGCTCAAAACTCAATAGAAAAAAAAAGAGAAATAAGGTAAAGAGAAACCTGAGGTAGAATGGAGAAAACGTCAGCAGAACATGAAGCTTGGAGGAGTTCAGAGAAAAGTGTGCTGCTGGCCCCAAAGAAGGAAGCCGGAGAGACTTCCTGGGGAGGCAGCATCTGAGCTTGGCCTTGAAAGGTGGCTGGCTGCAGTGGATTAAAGATGGCCACAAACCCACTGAGAAAGGGGACCTCTGTCCCTCCCGAGTGCCCCCTGCGGGGGGTGGGGGTGCTCTGTGACTGCTCCCATCAACAGTACAGTGGCAATGACTCGTGTCAGTGTCCAGGCCAAGACTTTAAGATACTGGCAGCTTCTTCTTCTTGTCTCTTGGAATGGCTGGTCTTGGAATACTCCCTCTGGGAGCCCCAAGCTCCCTTTAGGAACCACCCCAGGCCACAGGGCTTAAGTCTTGGTGGAGCCAGGACTGACTTCTAAATGCACTCTGAGCCCTGCTTATATCAACATCCCCCAGAAACTTCTGCTCTTAAAAAATACAGACTCCTGAGCTTCACTCAAGACCAAGAGACTCAGAACGCCAGGGAATGTGGCCCAGGAATCTGCATTAACAAGCATCTTGTGGAGTTTCCGTTGTGGCGCAGTGGGAACGAATCCGACTATGAACCACGAGGTTGTGGGTTCGATCTCAGGCCTCGCTCAGTGGGTTGAGGATCCGGTGTTACCATGAGCTGTGGTGTAGGTCACAGACACAGCCCAGATCTGGCATTGCTATGGCTCTGGCATAGGCCGGCCTCTACAGTCTGATTTGACCCCTAGTCTGGAAACCTCCATATGCCATGGGTGTGGCCCTAAAAAAAGACAAAAAGACACACACACACACACACACACACACACAAACCACACCAAAAAAACAAGCGCCTTGGGCTTTTTAGACCAAGACTGAGGAACAGTGGAATAAAGAATAGACCAGGGAGTTTCCACTGTAGCACAGTGGGTTAAGGATCTTGCATTGCTGCAGCTGGGGGGTTGGTTGTGTAGAAGCTCCAGCTTGGGTTCAGTCCCTGGCCTGGGAACTTCCATACGCCATGGATGCAGCCAAAAAAGAAAAAAAAAAAATAGACCAGCTTCAGCAGAGAGAGAAAGGGAAATGACAAATTTAAGTAAATAGGAAGAAAAGGACTTTTCACGGGGTCTCAGGTGTGACCAGCACTTTATAGGTAAATACAGTTGAACAAATAAACAAACGGAAAGGGAGCTGGATGTTACAACTGGCACAGTGTCTCCAGCCAGGCACCTGAACTTGAGGGCGGGGGTCTTGCTACCAACACAGAGTTGTTTTCCTGTGACTGACACGAGAAATTTCATCACATACGAGCCTCTGACTGAGGAAGTGGTGGTGGAGGCTCCTGGGCCCCCAGCAAAGTTGCCTTCCCTCCTCCACCCCCCTCTACACCTGGACCCTCCATGTTTGTGTTGGAGAGAGACGGCGACACAGACAGCCAGTGAGGAGGACCAAGCAACCAGAGACCTGGCTTGGATGGGGACGAGAAAAGGCTACGAGAAACAGGTAGATGGGGCTCTGCGTGCTTTTTCATCACGCCGATAAATGCAACCAACAGTGCACAAGGCAGACGCCGGAGCCAAAGCCATTTCATTCCGGAAGACCATCTGCACGACGTCCAACGAGCATTTTGAGAAAGATATTGATACAGGATTGAACGGGACTGAGTTAGATTCAATCAACAGGCATGACTCTGATGCCTTTACTCCTTCTTCGTGTTAATGAGAGCCCTCCAACTATAATCATCAGTCTTTGAGTTCTCATCTTTTGAAGGAAATGGAAATGGGATACCATTTCCTTAAAAAGAAAGAAGAGCATCTCAGACTAAACCATTGCTTTACACACGGGGTGGGGAGGGGCCCGAGGGACTCAGGGGCTCCTGGGGGCTGGCAACAGGGTTTCTTGATCATTGTGCTGTAAAGGGGATCTCTGCGCTTTTCTGCCTTATGTTACATTTCAGTGAAATGTTGACATGAAGAGGCTGTCCCCGTTAATGGCAGAGATGGAGAATTCAGCTATTCTTTAGGGTGTGCAATGCCCTCCACCCCCAAGGAACTGTGAAATCACCTGGAAATATTTCTTGCTTTGTAAAGAGTGTAAACACACAATGGAGACCAAATGGGTCCTTTACTTCAAACGGTCCCCATTTTTATCTTCCTGGTTGGCAAGTGTCCACTAAGCTCAGGCAGCCCAGCATCTTAACCTCTTGTAACAATATCTCCTCTCCATCGCCCTGCCCAGACCCAGGCTGCTGCCTCTAAATGTCCTTTGAGCTCGAGGTGGCCCGTGAGTGCATGCTTTCCCCACGGAGGGGAAGTAGGGCCTAATTCTCAAGAAACATTCCCTTCACCTTGTTGGCAAGTAATTTTCTATGGAACCCATGATTTGTCCTACCAGTTCTATATACAAGCAGTAATCAAGGGTTTTCTTTCATTTATTTATTGTTTCTTTTTAGGGTGGCACCTGCGGCATATGGAAATTCCCAGGCTAGGGGTCGAATCCAAGCTGCGGCTGCTGGCCTACACCACAGCTACAGCAACGCCAGATCCGAGTGGCATCTGCGACCTACCTGGCAACACCAGATCCTTAACACACTGAGGGAGGCCATAGATGGAACCCGCATCCTCATGGATAATGGATACTAGTTGGGCTCTTAACTCACTGTGCCACAACAGGAACTCTGAGCATTGTTTGCTTTTTTTTAAAACATAGATTCATAAAAAAATTAGGATTTGACATCTACTTTTTCTTCAAATCAACACCTGCATGAATTGATTGAAGCAGAGTTTCCTCCCCTCGGAATCTTGGCGTTAAGCAATAAAACTACCATGTGCATTTTTGAACTGTAAATGAGAGGGCATGAAATGAAGGCCTCTGTCCACAAGACCAAACTCCCCAAGGAGTCGGCTCTGTCCTTACAAGAGACACCCGGGGTTCTGCTCAGACCGGGGGAAGAGGAGAGTTTAAATGTTACAGGAGGAGCAAATGCTGTGGGAGATGGAGCCTGAGGGGTGACCCACAAGACACAGGAGAGGTTCCAGGCACGTTGTGAACCAGCAGAGACAGCACGCCTTCCCATTGGTTTGGCTCTTCCTCCTCGTGCTAAATGTCTGGGCCTCAGGCAGAAGGAACCCTACTGTTGTTGCTTCTCATCCTACCCCAGCTCCACCCCTCCCAGGGTCTGTAAGCACTTCCCTGGGGTCACTGGAGGAAAGAGGATATCTTTGGGGTTCTCTCTGGCGCCTCGGGAAGTCTGTGAGCCCAAGGCTTGGGGTTCTCTCGGACCCCAGTCTCCTTTTCCTTTGCTCTGTCTGCTTTTTCCCTCTCCACCCAAACGCGCTTCTTTCTGTTGGGGGAGTGCCAACCGCATCACGCAGAGGGTTCTTTACAGGTGAGATGCTGAGCACCAGCAGGTGTAAACACTGAGGAGCCAGATTTAGACCAGGAGTACTCAGCTGAGCTCTGAACAGATTCTGGAGGCGCCGGATGGGAGGAGGGGTAATTCACATGGCGGCTGCAGTGTAGACGGGCGTGATCAGGCCTGGGACTGGAACGGCAGGCTCGGTTCTCGCCTCCCAGCTTCACGTTGGTACCACTTCCGTGCGGGGATTCAGGGGCGCACAATGGGGAAACTTGTCCTGCGAACCTGCGGGCTTTATCTGCTCCTGGTTTCTGAAAGGTTTCCCTATGCGAGTAGTTAGGAGTGAGGTATTTTCCTGGAAGGCAGCTCTGAACGCAGACTGTGGAGACTTTCAAAATAACACGATGCAGGAAGCTGCCAAGTCATCCCTCTGAGCGCAGCACGGGGGGGGGGGGGGGATCCAGGGCGTTCCAAAGGCCCTGTGCGGGAGGGAGCGGGCTGGGGTGGCCTGGCGGAGGGCAGTGAGGACGCGGGCTAGCGGGGCAGGTAGCGGCGAGACCCAGAGGCCTGAGCCGGGATCCGGCCGAGCATCTCCACCCGTTCCGCGGCTGGAGAGAGGGGCGCGGTGGCTCAGCGCCGACGCTTGGCCGGCAGCCCGTGGGCACAGCGCCCGTCTGGCGGGTCCCGCCCCTGTAGGGACGTAGGGACCGCCCGCCCGTCCGCCCAGTACCCTCGTGCGCAGTCCTGCCGCGCACAGTGCCCTCGAGCCCCGGTCCTCCTGCGCCTGGTCTCCCAGCGCCTCTTCTTCCTGCGCAGCGTCCTCTGAGCGCACCCGCAGCCATGGCCGCCTCCTCCGCGCAGCCCGCAGTCCTGGTCATGACCGCTCTGGCGCTGCTCTTGCTGCTGTGCCTGGGCCCAGGTAAGGAGGCGATGCTAGGGCTCCAGGGAGAGGATTGGTGAGGGCATGGGGTCCTAGGTACCCATCCTGAGCCCGGGCAAGGGCCAAGGGGTGAAAGGGGTCTTGGGTTCTGCCCTCCTGCTGTGGCGTGCTTGGGCAGAGCCCAGGGTCAAGGGCAGGGTCTCGGATGTGTGTGGCAATCTGAGGAAAAGAGAGCAACATTAAGTGGCGCAAGAGGCAGGGCCCAGTGGGCACGAAGGCCGGGAGGTGCGCCCAGGGCTGAGCAGAGCCAAAGGCTGTCCCTAGAGTCCCTTACGGGCAGGCATTCCCTCCCTGGCTCTTTGGCTAGGTCAAGTTCAAGTCTGCAAAGCTGCCAAGCAGACCTCCCCTCCCAGCTGAAGAACAGTTCTTAAATGAGAAATGCTTAACCCTTTCTGCTGCTTGGAGCCGTCCGAGAATGGGCTGAAAACCTGTTTTGCTCGCTACAAAATGTGCACATTATACATACATTCCTTAAATGACGTGGGTGGGTGTGCAGACCTTTGAACCCTGGGAGCCCACAGACCCCATTTCAGGAAGGGTGACTGGAAACCATAGGTTTTGCCCTCACCAGGTTTTGCCCTCACCGTGCCGTGTCCCCTCCTGTGATCCTTTGTGGCTCACTAGTGGCTTCATACAGGCAGGGTGTGCCTTTGAGCCTCAGGGCTGGGAGGCACACCCCGACCCACTGCCCTGGAAGGCTGGGGGTGACTGCCCTGAGACCCCGAGGCTGGTGCTTTTCCCACCACTAAGCAGTCACACCTGCGGTGGAAAAAAGGCAGGGCTCCCTTGATTGTTCAGCTTCTATGTTTCGGGCATTCAGCACATCAAGGCGCACCAGCAGAGGATGCAGGTGGAGCCCCCAGGGGCTGTGGAGCCTGAGGAGACCTCTGTTCTAATTTAGTGCCCCAGCAGGACCAGTCAATCATTTTTCCATCAAGAGCTGCTCCCTTTGTTCCTCCCATTTTAAGAAGCCCATCTGAATAAAGCATTGGGCTATAAGCCAGTCCTCCTCAGGACTTGTATTTTATTTCATTTCTACCAAGAATGTTATAATAGGAGGCGGTTCAAATACTAGCATCACTGAGCTGGAATGTGAAAGTTCTTATGACACGAAATGAACATCTTTGCATCAAGTCCCCAAGGTGGCTCTTTATGACACCCAAAAGCTTTAAGTGGAGAAAGTGATCATGGCCCCTTCTTGGGCAGTGTATTAAGAACTTCAAAGGAGACATCCTGCCATTCTGAGCCTGCTGGGAGGTGGGATGCCAGGTAACTGGATTTGATCAGTGCAGGGGTGTCTCCAATCACAGACTGGCGAAAGTGACCAGTGATGCTGGGGTGAAAAATCCATAGTATGGCAGGAAAAAACCCACGGATACTGATTTGTTCCTTTCCTCACATAAATTTAGCTGGGTGTCCAATTTGATGCATTCATACTTATAGTCCTACATGTAGTAATCAGCACTGTGACATCACTAATAATCCATAATTTAGGACCTAGCCCTGCTTTTCAGTTGTATCGCTGAATTTGGTGAGACTTTCATTTCTGGGGCAGTTGTGACACATTTGCTGTGAGAACTTGCAGCTTCATCGAAAATGCCTAAACCCAAAGTCTACCTCAAATCCGGCCATGTTTCATCAATCAGTTGTAAAGTGCTCTTACAGAAGGCAGACAGACAGAGGGACTGTACTTAATTCTACATGCACGACCCTGTGACTTCTTAGAGACCCATGCATGTTGAGATATTCATCAACACTCTTTTTTGTGCTCTGTCTGCTTGGGCAAGTGTTTCTATAGATTTTTGAGTTGACTCTTGAGGCTGGAAGGGAAGCACAGACTGAGAGCAGTCCCACCCATCTAACTAACCCCTACCCCGCAGCAGCCTCGCGGCGCTCGCTCAGTACTGATGCCCAGCCAGCTCCAGCCTCTACGGATGGGGGGGGGCCCCTTGGGGTGACTTACCCCAGCCTTGGGTGGCTGCCCGCTGCTGGGAGCCTTACTTCCTGCCCCAGTCTACGGCTCAGTGGTGACTTAGAGCCATCGCACTCCTCCTTGAAGTTTCTTTCCTCTAGTTAAACATCTAAATTCCTTTCATTTTTTTTTTTCCTCATGTAACACACATGGACCCTTGTCCTCTCTGGATCTTTTCCTCTGACCAGAACTCCTGTTTTTCTGTGACCATCTGAAAGTGAGATGTTGGCATCTGAACCAAAGAGTAAAGGGGTGGTCTGATCAGAGAAGTGACAGAACAGACACAGGACAAGTATTTCCTTTTTGCAAGATGCTGTCCTTTAAGTAATTAATTTATTTTGACTGCCCCGCAGTATATGGAGTTCCCCAGCCAGGAATCAGATCTGAGCCACAGTTGCGACCCATGCCACAGCTGCAGCAACACCAGATCCTTAATCCACTGTGCCGGGCAGGGGGTCAAACTTGTGCCCCAGTGCTCCCAAGACGCCATGCTACAAATAGGCTCCCCCCACACAGTTAGTAGTAAATTCTTTAAGCAGGGGGTCTTAATCCTTTTGGGGTCCCAGACACTTCTGAGAGTCTGGCAAAACCTCTAGCTCCCGTTTCCAGAAGACTGCACCTTTGCAGATGCCAACATGGTCTGCAGCTGTTGGGGGAGTGTCAGGGACCTCCAAGGGTGTGGGCACCATCATCTCAGTGTCTCTGTCTGGGAGGCCAGACTCCTGCTCCCTGCACCTGATGACACCCTGCTCACTCCTTATGAGGCTGGGCTCTTTTCCCAGGAGCTCTGGTTCCCCCTCCACAGGACAAGCCTCCGTCCTGTACATAGCACGAGAAGATCAGATGCTCCCATAGGTCCCCAGCTCTCCGGGAGGATGGAGTATTATATCAGGTCAGATTTGTCGTTTCCTACTAAATGATTGAGCAGGTTAGAATCAATTTTTTTTCTTTTCCTTTTTCAGCTGCCCCACAGCACATGGAAGTTCCCAGGCCAGTGATCAGATCCGATCCACAGTTGCGACCGATGCCACAGCGGTGGCAACACCAGATCCTTAACCCACTGAGCCTGGTTGGGGATTGAACCTTTGTCCTGGTGCTTCACAGATGCTGCCGATCCCCTTGCACCACAGAGGGAGCTTCAGAAACACTTTTAGATCTGAATAAAAACAACAGCAAATGGTACAGATGATGCCTGGTTGATTAGATGACAAGCTCCAAAACGGGGCTGACCTTTTAGCTCTAAGGCATGTTCCTGGGCTTATGGCAGAGGAATCCCACCTCCACGTCCATCCCATGGCTGTCTTCTCTATGGTCTCACCTGCCTCCTCATATAAGGACCCTGGGCTTTAGAGCCCAGCCTAAATTGCATGTCACATCACCTGAGGTCCCTAACTCTCTACGTCTGCAGAGACCCTATTTCCAAACAAGGTCAGGTTCAGAGGCTCTGGGAGGATCTGAATTTGGGGCAACACTCTTCAACCCGTTGTTCCTGAAAAGTCAAGTCTGCAGGCTGGTAAATAAGAGAGGTCACGGCCCCAGCATTATGTCCGAAGGGCTGAAAGCACAAGATCACCTTTCCTAGCAAATGGTTCCAATTGGCTCAAGTAGCTCAAGTTGCCCAGCTCAGCACGGTTGTTGTCACTGCTTTGAGCCACAGAGAGCCTGGCTTGCTTTTTCTGCACAACAGGAAAGGCAACCAGCACTAAATACTGTAATGTTACCATACTGCCAACTTGCCAAAGCAAGAGAGGGGCACAAAGTGCCTTTTTTCCAACTTTGATTTTTGCATTTGAGAAATGTAAGGGCACAGGGCAACCTTGAATACTTTGTTTTCATTCCTTCAGGTGGCACAAGTGGAAACAAACTCAAGCTGATGCTTCAGAAACGCAAAGGTAAATACAGCCCAAATGCATAAGGGTTGCATTCTTAACTGGGTGGCAATGAAATGGGGATATGATGTGTTCACTGGAGTCTCGGGTTTGGAAACGCAGACGTGTTTACTCCTTAAAAGGTTAGCTGACCTGAAGGTCTCCCTCTGTGAGGATTTGGGCGGTCTTTCACCAGATAAACATTATTGCCGGCAAATGCTTTTCTGAAAGCTGTCAGCGTGGACTCAGAGGAACAGAGCTGCAGTGTTAATTGAACGCTGATTGTTTTCAAGCCATGATACTCTCTGGAGCAGCGCCTCACATTCAGAGCACATGCAAGCTCAGTCCTGGGGCACCACAGAGCAGTATCACTGTGGTCGCTCCGTATCCATCACTCTCCCAGGATGCCTTTCCTTACGTACACCTGCTGTGCAGAACACGCCTCTCAGGGATGCAGTCACTCGGCAAAATGTGGAAACAGAATGGTCTGGGAGCTACACAGATGAATCCTGGGCTGCTGGGGTCAGTCCCATCATGTGTGGTCCTGAGAATGCCAATTTCCCTCAGGACGCTTGTCCTCACTTGTAAACTAGGAAGTTATCCCTCCCTTAGAATGAAGGTACATTTATTCTATTCCCAGAGTTAAAGGGGCTCCTGGGAGGCTGAAGTCTGCTCCCTGCTGTTGAGCCCCTGCTTCCCAGCTGGCTCAGCAGGGAACCCTCTGATCACACATGGCCCCTCTGGGAGAGGGCTCCCAGGGAGCTCTCAGCTTCTTCCCACCCCCATCCCCCAGGCCCCTGGGATTGGCCCCTTCCTGTGCCCCTGTGTCACCAGGGGTGATGGAAGCTCTCACAGGGCCACCTGGCGAAGGGGCACCAGAGAGCAGCTGGCCGAGGTAGTCACCACTCCTCCATGTACGTCCTCAGCTTTTATCTAAGAAACACATACTGTGCACCTACTGTGTACAGAGCAGTGGCACAGGCCCCGGGGGAATACACAGATGAAAAGAGGGGGGAAAACAGACGTGCTGATATTTATCCACATGAGCAACGGGCACAGGGGCGTTGGACTTCCTTTTCCTGCACAGCTGCCACAACAACCCGAGGCAGGGCCCAGTGTCCTAGATGAAGGGTACAGGGGCTCTGGCCCAGACATCGGGCCAGCCCCGAGCATCTGCAGAAACGGGGCCTTTTCAGAAGCTCAGCCCTCAATGGAAAGAGGCTCAGAGAACGTGGGAAAGCAAGGGTCACGCCCTTTGAGAGGCAACTGAATGGTCGCCAGTCACAGAGTAAGGCCCAGAATTGGTGGCAGTGCAGACAGGAGGACTTGCTGCAATGCTGGGCTGGCCCGCTCAGCTCTTTCTCCCTCTTCTCCTAAGCAAGCCCACTGCACAGACAATGAACACATACTACGGTGGACTGGATGCCCAGAGGCCGGGGGAAGCAGCAGCCCCTGCCCAGGGTCTGGGGTCCACCGTCCGGGGTCCGGGCTTGGTGCACGTCTGCAGAGGTGGAACCAGTGCCCAGATGGGAGAGCCTGCTAAGGGAGCCCGGGCAGATGGCGGAGACTGCGCCGAGTCCCGCGGCTCGTATTCCTCCTGGAAGGTGCCACTAAAGCCGCCACCTGCCACGTGGGATGGGGGAGGTGGCATAAAACAGGGATTCACCCCAATGAAGAAAGGAATCATTCCACGTACTTTGGGGACCCATCGTTTCAGCTTCTGCTCCATCTGAGACCCCAGTGGCTGTCCGCGAGAGCAAGGCCAAGGAGTTCCTAAGCAGCCTGCGGCGCCAGAAGCGTCAGCTGTGGGACCGCACGCGCCCGGAGGTGCAGCAGTGGTATCAGCACTTCCTGTACCTGGGCTTCAACGAAGCGGTGGGTGATTGCGCCTGCACAGCTTGGCTTCCCACGGGGTGGGGGACGGGATTGGGGGGAGGCGGGGGACAGTGGCCTGGCTTCCTGCAGGGGGGTGGGGGCAGAGGCGTGGTTTGGGGAAACAGGGCTGAGAATTAAGTTCTGCTATTGACTCTGAAATCAGAGACCCCTTTTGTGCCCAGCTTTCAAGGCGTTGGGTCACATGACCATCAGCCAAGGTGTAAAGGCATCAGCTAGAATTTTCCAGCCCGCTGTGCCAATGCAAGTCTCTCCCATAAGGTTTTGAACGTAGAATTCCAGAGACAGCCCCACCCAGAGTGGTTGGCTCTTAAATTCATCAAGAATCTGATTCTCCTAGAACTCCACAGTTTTCTCCGGGTGTCCTTAAAACAATTCACCTCCTCCCAAAATATTTTCACTTTGCCTCAGAACCGTCAGAAACAACAAGATTGATGCACAGGCCCTTGAAGACAGTAGAGGAAGATGAAAAGTGACTTTTAAAGAGAGGCAGGTTAGAGTTCCCGTTTTGGCGCAGCGGAAACAAATCTGACTAGTATCCATGAGGACTCGGGTTTGATCCCTGGCTTGGCTCAGTGGGTTGGGGATCCATGTGACCTGTGGTGTACGGCTCAGATGTGGCTCAGATCTGTCATTGCTGTGGTTGTGGTGTAGGCCAGCAGCTGTAGCTCCGATTAGACACCTAGCCTGGGAACCTCCATATGCCACGGGTGCCACCCTAAAAAGAAAAGGAAAAAAAGGCAAAATAAATAAATAATGAAGGATGGGTTTTTGCAGATCGTTTGGGGAAAACGGGTCTATGCATTTGCAGGAGGTATGGTTCAGTTCATGTGTCCAGGTAGCGTGAATGGACATATGCACCAAGTGAAGGAAAAAGAACACTTGTCATCCGTGACTCCCAGGTGGGGACCAGGTACAGGGAAGCCAGCAGCAGAGTTCCAGTGGGAGATTGTGCTGCAGCAGAGCAAGTCTGCATGGCGATGGGGTAGTGGACATGAGCCCTGCCCTGGAGAGGAGAGCCTGCTGCCCGGCCAGGGAGCACACATGGGGCAGTATTTCCAAGGGTTTTTCCCAACAGGCCCTGGCTCATATTGTGAGTGGAGGGTGTATACAAAATTCTTCAAGAGGCAAACAAAATTAAACTGTTCAGAACTTCCCATCATGGCTCAGTAGAAAGGAATCTCACTAGCATCCATGAGGACGCAGGTTCGATCCCTGGCCTCGCTCAGTGGGTTAAGGATCCGGCGCTGCTGTGGGCTGTGGTGTAGGTCACAGACGCAGCTCGGATCCTGCATTGTGGTGGCTGTGGTGTAGGCCAGCAGCTACAGCTCTGATTCCACCCCTTGCCTGGGAATCTCCACATGCAGCCCTAGAACCGTATCGTAATTTCCTTCTAGTTCCCAACCATTAGACATATCAGTTGTTCCCTGTTATCTTCTTGCTACTCACCTATAGTTTTCTTGCTGTGCACATCACTAAGCACTTAGAGACAAACTGTGAGCCCAGCACGTTTCTAATACTTATATGAACTACTTGACATTTACAGTAACCCAAAGGCAGGTACTTTTTGTTTGTGTCTTTTTTTTTTTTTTTTTTTAGGGTCACACCCACGGCATATGGAGGTTCCCAAGCTAGGGGTTGAATCAGAGCTGCAGCTGCCGTCCTACACCACAGCCACAGCAATGCAGGATCTGAGCCACGTCTGTAACCTACACCACAGCTCACGGAAACACTGGGTCCTTAACCCACTGAGCAAGGGCAGAGATTGAACCCAAGTCCTCATGGATTAGTATCTGGTTTGTTACCACTGAGCCACAGCAGGAACTCCACAAGGCAGGTACTATTATCTGCATCTTCCTGTGTAGTTTGCTGTTTAGTGTTATTTGCCCAGTGGAGTCATGGGCCAAAAGGTAGAATCAGGATCTTTAGGTATCAGCAAATCATATCTTCCCATAAGCCACACAGGAGAGCCCCACTATTCTTGAATCTTCAGCAGCATCTGGCATTCACAGTGAAACATTTTAAAAACAAATACATGTACTTAATTGGTAGGTGAAAAAGTCACGTCATATTTTAGTGATTTGCATTTTCTTGATTATCAGTATTTGCAGGTCAAGAAAATGGGTATTAAGAGTTTAACATGGGGAAATGGTTAAAATAATGCCTGGTGACAAAACCAGAATAAAAATGGGGGTCAGCGAGTTTCCCAGTGGCTTAGCAGTTAATGGTCAGGCATAGTGATGGCTGTGGCTTGGGCTTAGTCTCTGGCCCAGGAACTTCTTCATGCTGTGGGTGCAGCCAAAACCAATGGGGATCAAGTAAGATTTTAGTAACATAGAAGAGGCTAGAAGGAAATACATCAAAGGGTCAGTAGTGGTTGTCTCTGGCAGTGGAAATATCCCGGTTTTTCTTTGTCTTCCTCCCACATACACATTTTTAAAATACGAGTCTACATAACTTCCGTATTCATGAAATATTTTTTAGATGATTTTTATTTTTTCCATTATAGCTGGTTTACAGTGTTCTGCTAATTTTCTACTGTACAGCAAAGTGACCCAGTCACACATACACGTATACATTCTGTTTCTCACATTATCCTCTATCCTGCTCCATCACAAGTGACTAGATAGAGTTCCCAGTGCTAGACAGCAGGAGCCCATTGTTTATCCATTCCAAAGGCAATAGTTTGCACTATTAACCCCAGATTCCCAGTCCATCCCACTCCCTCCTCCTCCCCCTCCCCCTTGGCAACCACAAGACTATTCTCCAAATCCATGAATTTCTTTTCTGTGGAAAGATGTATTTGTGCCGTATATTAGATTCCAGATGTAAGTGATGTCATATGGTATTTGTCTTTCTCTTTCTGTTGTGAAATATTTTTAAATGTATGGAAAAGTTATCATAAGGCAAAACCTCAGACGAGATCATAAAATGAGAAAAACCAAGAAACAGGAGTTCCCGTCGTGGCGCAGCAGAAAGGAATCCGACTAGGAACTATGAGGTTTCGGGTTCGATCCCTGACCTCAATCAGTGTTAAGGATCCGGCATTGCAGTGAGCTGTGGTGTAGGTCACAGACGCGGCTCAGATCTGGTGTGGCTGTGGCTGTGGTATAGGCCAGCAGCTGTAACTCCGATTTGACCCCTAGCCTGGGAACCTCCATAGGCTGCAGGTATGGCCCTAAAAAGAAAAAACAAAAACCAAGTCACAGGGGTGTCATCTAGGCATGGTGACTTCAGTTAATACTGTTTTGTGTATTTGTTGCTAAGAGAGTAGATCTTTTTTTTTTTTTTTTTTGGCCGTGCCTGCGGTATGCAGAAGTTCCTGGACCAGGGATCAAACTTGTGCTACAGCAGTGACAATGCCAGATCCTTGACTTCTAGGCCATCAGGGAACGAGAGTAGATCTTAAAAGCACTCATCATAAGGGAAAGAAAAATGTCATAACTCTGAGAGGTGGTGGATGCTAAGTGGGCTTAGTGTGGTGACCATTTCTCGATGTCAACAGCTATCGATTCTGTTGTGCACTTGAACTGCACATAATGTTCTGTGTCCTTTGTACTCCAGGAAACAAAGGGGTGAACAGCAGACTCCACATGCCCAGGCTGTAAACCCAAAGGGCATCCTGTGCTTCTCACTATCTTCAGTCCCTCCCTCTACTGTCTTTTTTTTTTTTTTTTTTGGCCTTTTTATGGCGAACCCACAGCAAACAGAGGTTCCCAGGCTAGGGATCAAATCAGAGCTACAGCTGCAGGTCTACACCACAGCCATAGCAATGGGGGATCGGAATCACGTCTGTGACCTACGCCACAGCTCACAGCAACGCTGGATCCTTAACCCACTGAGCGAGGCCAGGGATCGAACCCACATCCTCATGGATGCTAGTTGGGTTCGTTAACTGCTGAGCCACAATGGGAAGTCCTCTTTATTGTTCTATATTGGAGTATAGTCGATTTACACTGTTGGGTCAGCTTCAGGTGTACAGCAAAGTTATTCATCACTTTTTCTATTATAGGTTATTTCAGGAGATTGAGTGGTGGTCCCTATGCAGCAGGTCCCCTGTTGCAGGAATTATCCTTAGGAGGGGTCGTTCATTGTTGCAGAAATGCCACCCCAGAGGAACACGGCCAGTGGGTTGTGCTGCAGGTGATGCTGGCCTTACACCTGTCTTCTCACATCTTCTTTTGCTGCAGAAATTCGAGGATGACATCACCTACTGGCTCAATAGAGACCGCAATGGGGACGACGACTACGATCACTACCAGCGGCACTATGACGAGGATGCGGCCATCGGTCCCCGGAGCCCCCACAGCTTCAGGTATGGGGCCAGCGTCAACTACGACGACTACTGACCAGCATGTGCGCCCCGCACAACGCCTGGGGCCCCGTCTGCTGTGCCTCGTCTCAGCTGGCCTTCCTTCCCCACTTTCTGCGGCCAGAATGGAAGCATTCAAAGAATATACCTGCCTTCAGAAAGTTCATGCAAGTACCCAACCGCGCATGTCACTGAAAAAGTAGAAATAAAAGCATTTTGTTAAAAAGTCTCAGGATTCCTTTGGATGAAAAGTAAGCTGGCGACAGTTTTCCTTCCCTGCGCGTTTCTGAAGCTAAAGCAACCTCTCGGGGGCACAGGTCCCGTCCCCTCCAAAGCATTCCCCTGGCAGGAAGCCTCACCACCACCCCAGGCAGCCCAGAGAGCCAGCAGGGTGTCTGGGGTGTTAAAATGCTGCCCCCACTGCAGGCCAATCAAACAACCAGCAAGAACGTTTAGTTGGAAATGAGTTCAGGTTTCAGAACGAGGTCTGGGGATTCTAATCATTAACACGGGTTGGTGGGTTTGCTGTTTCATGCCCTGAGCCAGGAAGGACCTGTTTCATATTATCAGGCAGGAAAAAAAGGGTAATAGAAAAAACATCGAAGTTTAGTTGATTTCAGAGACTTGCTTGTCTTAAAAATTTAAACCTTGTCCTATGAAGTCAAGGAAGATTTAAGAATATACTTTGAGAGATTCCCTTGTGGCTCAGCAATAACATATCTGACCAGTATCCATGAGGACACAGGCTCAATCTCTGGCCTCACTCAGGGTGTTAAAGATCCGGTGTTGCCATGAGCTGTGGTGTAGGTTGCAGACGCGGCTCAAATCTAGCATTGCTGTGGCTGTGGTGTAGGTGGGCAGCTGTAGCTCCGATTGGACCCCTAGCCTGGGAACCTCCATATGCTGAGAGTGTGGCTCTAAAAAGAAAACAAAATTAAAATAAATAAAATCACCATTTTAAGCCTTTTTAGATGTACAGTTTAGTGACATTAAGTTCACTGCCCCCTACCTCCAGAACCATTTCATCTCCCCCCAGTGGAAACTCTGTCTGAGAAACCCTCACTTCCCACCCTCTCCCCAGCTCCTGGCCCCACCATCTACTTCCTGTCCCCGAGGATTTGACTCCTCCGTGGCCCTCAGAAAAGTAGATTCCTAAGTGTTTGTCCTTCTGTGACTGGCTTAGTTCACTGAGAATCATGTCCTCAAGGTTCATTAGCAGGCGGCAGCATCTCCTCCCTTTTTAAGGCGGAATGATATTCTGTTTCGTGTGCAGAGACCACATTTTTGTTTATCGTCCATCATCAAACACTGGGGTAGCTTCCACCTCCTGGCTCTTGTGAGTAACACTGCCACCATGGGTGCAAATCTCCACTCATGCCCCCGCTTTCAGTTCTTTGGGGCATATGCTCAGAAGTGAGTTATTGGATCATAGGATGATGCTATTTAATTTTTTTTGTGTGTGTCTTTTCTAGGGCCACTTCCAGCGGCATATGGAGGTTCCCAGGCTAGGGGTTTAATCGGAGCTATAGCTGCCGGCCTGCACCACAGCCACAGCAACTCGGGATCTGAGCCGCATCTGCAACCTATATCACAGCTCATGGCAATGCCGGATCCTTAACCCACGGAACAAGGCCAGGGATCGAACCCACAACCTCATGGTTCCTAGTTGGATTCATTAACCACTGAGCCACGACTGGAACTCCAGATGCTATTTAATTTTTTGAGGAGGCACCATTCATGTTTTCCACATCAGTTGTATTATTTTACATTTTTTTTGTTTAGAAACTGTTTTATTAAATTATATTCATGGAAAAAGTCACATAGTCACTGTACTCTCCGCCCCAAAAAAACCCAATGGCTTACATTTGGGGATGAAAATTAAAAATAAAACCCCCAAGCAATATAGATAACACAAAAATATAAACAATTACCAAAGAATAAATGTTTTGTGAGGAAACCACAAGGGATAATAGAGAAGCAGGTGGCCAGGAGGCTCCTGAAGTTAGAGAAAGTTTATTTCTACGACCAGTTTAAATACTCGAAGAAAAATTCAATGGCTAAATACATTTCAGAAATATCTTTTGATTAGTATGTGATATGAGGTTAATATATAAAAGAGAAAAATGCAAGTCAGTTTTATTTAATTGGACAGAATTCTATATATGTTCTTGAGAGAACATGAGATATCAAAGATCTCTTTGCAGTTCCCATCATGGCCTCAGCGGTAACAAACCTGACTAGTACCCATGAGGATGCAGGTTTGATCCCTGGCCTCACTCAGTGGGTTAAGGATCCGGCACTGCCGTGAGCTGTGGTGTAGGTCACAGGTGCGGCTCGGATCCTGCATTGTTGTGGCTGTGGTGTAGACCGGCAGCTGCAGCTGAATCGTATTTTACATTTTATTATAACAGAATTATAGTAGGGAAGAACCTCAGTATTACAAGCTAATCTCTAAATGGAAGTTTCCTATAGGCTTAAATTGAACATCATGGCCCAGCTCTGGGCACCTGCCTTGCAGGTAACAAGCATGAAGCTGAAACACCCCATTTAACTCCCAGGAGCCCCCTGACCAGGCGCATCTGGGAATGGCTGCAGGTGGAAGCCGTGAACACATCCCTTCAGAGGATGCAGGGGACCTGGAAATGCTTGGCTTTACTCCCGCCCCTCTGAGTATAAAAGAAGCCTGACTCCTAACATGGGGAAGTAGTTTTTTGGGGCATAAGCCCACCATCTCCTCGGTCTGCTGACTTTCAGGATAAAGTCTCTAGTCTCTAATCCTCTCTGGATTTCTTGGCCTGTCATGCAGGGAACAGTACAAGTCTGGACTCCGAAACAGAATTTGACAAACGCAGGAAAGAACCTTGCTGCCCATGGCCCAGCAGCCCCAGTTAGGGAATTTTGGGTAAGGCCTTAGCGGCAGCCAGGACCCCTTGTCCTGAGGACCTGCCCTTCAAAAGTCCCCAAAGCGGCACCAGGTGCCCCGGCGCTTGGCAGCTGGAACAAGGAATCAATATTTGGGAGCTGATGGGCTCCATACAGTAGGGTAAGTTTCTCTGGTGTATACAAGCTGGAAAATTTATGTCCTCTCTATTTGGGGCTTTTTCTCCAGCAAAATCCAGTTTGTTTTGTGTTTAAGTGGGTACCCTGTTGGAGAGAGGAAGCTGTTATTGGACTTATGCCTGATCTGTGAACCAGTTTATTTTCTTCGTAAGATACTAGCATGTGTGTTTGGTTTGTCTGGACTTTCTGTTTTTAAAAAGAGAGCATGTGGAGTTCCCACCATCGTGCAGTGGGTTAAGAACCCAGCCTTGCTGCAGCTGGGGTGGGTCACCGCTGCAGCTTGGATTCAGTCCCTGGCCTGGGAACTTCCATATGCTTCAGGTGCAGGGAAAAAAAAAAAATAGGAGGATGTTTACTATTGACTGAAGATTCTAAGGAACAGTCATTGCTGCCGTTCGGCAGGAAGCAGCCAGTGCAGTGTCAGTCCCTTTCCCAAAATTGTGGACTGGACGTTGACCTTGGGGAGTTGTAATAGAACACAAAGCTTCTTCACTATTACAATTGAATCACTAAAGCGATGATGCCTATAAGTCTTAATGATGCGCCTGCCTTCCAGGTAACAAGCATGAAGCTAAAACACCCTGTTTAACTCCCGGGAGCCCCCTGACCAGGCGCACCTGGGAATGGCTGCAGGTGGAAGCCGTGAACACATACCTCCAGAGGATGCAGGGGACCTGGAAATGCTTGGCTTTACTCCCGCCCCTCTGAGCAGAAAAGGAGCCTGACTCCTAACTCAGGGAAGGTGGTTCTTTGGGGCGCAAGCCCACTATCTCCTCGGTCTGCTGGCTTTCTGGATAAAACAGCTATTCTTCACCCCCAGCGACTCGTCTGTCCATTTACTGGCCTGTCCTGCAGCGAGCAGAGCAGTAGGAACTTGGCCTCGGGAACAGAGTTACATGAAAATTTTTGTCTTTCTTAACTACTAGAGGGCTGGCTCCAACCCCAGTTGCAGTGTTAAAGAGGGGTGGGTGATACAGAAGGTATCTTTGCTTCATTCCTCATTTTAAATGTTGCCGTGCTTCTCCAGATATTGTGTCTGGGTAGATTTTTTTTGTCAAGGAAATTATTCTTTTAAAAATACGCTAAGCAAATTAAAATATACCACATATGGATGTGGAATTCTATTTCCTCTATCTGTTCAGATAACATCATTTTTAATGTTAATTATTGATAGCTCTATAACAAAAATTCTAATGTTAACCACTTGAACTCCTGGAATAGAAACTAACTTAGGTTCTTTTTTTTTTTTTTTTCATTGTTGAAATTGGTTGGATAATATTTTTTTAGAATTTGTGCATCTGTCTCTATGAGGAAGATTGGACTGTAGTTTTCTTTCTGAGTTCACTTTATCAGTTTAGGGGTCCAGCTTATGCTGGCCTCTTAAAATGAATTGTTTTCTACTTCTCCATGTATGAATGGAATTTCCTATATCCTGATTGATTGGGGGTTTTCAAAAAAAAATTTGTTTTTTTTGTTTGGTTGGTTGTTTGGTTTTGCTTTTTAGGGCCACACCCATGGCATATAGAGGTTCCCAGGTTAGGGGTTGAATCAGAGCTACAGCTGCCAGCCTACACCACAGCCACATCAACATAGGATCCAAGCCATGTCTGCAATCTACACCACAGCTCATGGCAACACTGGATCCTTAACCCACTGAGCAAGGCCAGGGATCGAACCCTCATCCTCATGGATCCTAGTTGGATTCATTTCTGCTGCACCATAACAGGAACTCCCAAAAAAGCCATTTGGTGTTTCCTTCATGGTGTAATTCTTGACTACAGAATGCATCTTTTATAGGTAAAGAGTTATTCTGGCTTTTTTTTTTGCTACTTGAATCTCTTTTGCTAAATTCTTTCCTAGTAATCATCGATTATATCAATTTTGAAGTGTGTTTGATTTGCTCTTAATTTTTTTTTGTCTTTTTGTCTTTTCTAGGGCTGCACCCATGGCATATGGAGGTTCTCAGGCTAGGGGTCTAATTGGAGCTGCAGCCACCAGCCTACACCACAGCCATAGCAACTCAGAATCCGAGCCTCGTCTGCAAACTATACCACAGCTCATGGCAATGCCAGATCCTTAATCCACTGAGCAAGGCCAGGGATCGAACCCGCAACCTCATGGTCCCTAGTCGGATTCGTTAACCACTGAGCCACGACGGAAACTCCTGCTCTTAATATCTTTTCTCTTAATTTCCTTCCTTCCCCATCCACGGATCTTTGATTTATATTAGATCTTAGCTCAGTTTTGAGCTTTATTTATTTATTTTTTCTAAGGCAGGCATTTAATATCCTAAGTTTCCTTTCAAGAATTGTATCCTAGGGAGTTGCAGTTATGGCTCAGCGGTAACGAACCCAACTAGGATCCATGAGAACTTGGGTTTGATTCCTGGCCTCGCTCAGTGGGTTAAGGCTCTGGCGTTGCCGTGAGCTGTGGTACAGGTTGTAGACGGGGCTCGGATCCCGAGTTGCTGTGGCTGTGGTGTAGGCCGGTAGCTGTAGTAGCTCCAATATGCTGAGGATGTGGTCCTAAAAAGAAAAAAAAAAATTATATTCCATGAGTTTGATGTGAAATTTTAGCTGATGAAGTTAGATGATGAAATCTTCTAATTTCAACTCTAACTTCTCCTTTGACCCATACGTTGAATAGAAGTTTTATTAAATTTCCAAGTGAATGGATTTTTCTAATTGTCTTATTGGCATTGTTTTTCTAACTTAATTGCATCGTGGTTAAAAACAAAACAAAACAAAACAACTTGAGGGAGTTCCCAGCATGGCTCAGCGGAAACAAATCCGACTAGCGTCCATGAGGATGCAGGTTCAATCCCTGGCCTCACTCAGTGGGTTAAGGATCCAGCATTGCCATAAGCTGTGGTGTAGGTTGCAGACCAGCTCTGATCTGGCTTGGCTGTGGCACAGGCCAGGGGCTACATTTCCAATTTAACCCTTAGCCTGGGAAGCTCCATATGCTGCAGGTGTGGCCCTTTAAAACAAAAACCCTTAGTGGGATCCCACTCTTTTGAAGTATAACATCTGCATCTGTGCCAATGCAACAAGTGGCCACGTGTGCCTGAAAAGAAGGTGGTTTTGCAGACATCCCATGTGCTCATATCCATTAGTTCCAGTTGGACTGTTCTACTGTTCATCTCTTCTATTTTCCTACTAATTTTCTTTTGGTCATTTGATCTACTGATGCCTGCTAAGTGTTAACATCTACTGTGACATGGATTTTTGTCACTCTGGCCTCATATGAAGCTCTACGCAAATTCACATGAGACACACATTTAGACTCGATGCATTTTCCCAGGGAATGGGACCATTCGTTGCTAGGCAGCAGATTTCCTCATTTCTCATAATGCTTTTTGCCTGAATTCTCCTTTGGATATGAATCCAATGACAGTATTTTCTCTCCTGGTGTTAACTTACTGCTTCGTCTACTTTTCCCACAGTTTAGCTTTATTTCTCCATGTGTTTTTTGTAAAGAGTCCATAGCTGAAAGTTGTCTTCTTTTTAAAATACGGTATAACGCTTAAGGTCTGATCACAACTGTGATGATCAATTTGGTTTTATCTCCAGTGTCACATGTTGCATTTTGACTCATCCGGTGTCACTGGTTCCTCTCCCTCTTTTACCTCTTTCTTCCTTCCTTTGTACTGCTCTGTTTTTCTCCACTTCTTCTTTTCCCTTCCCTTCCTTTGAAGGGTACCCTTGCTCTCTTAGTGTTTGACCATTTTTCCCACAACTAACAACAGTTGCAGGTAATCAAGAGCCATAGCCTTCTCCCTGGATAAGACAAGCATCCCTGAATGCTTTATTCTGCAGTCTCCCCTCCCAATTCACAAGCAACAATAATGTAGCATTTTTTTTAATCTGGTCTGCTTTCCCCCCATAGGTTGCCTTTGTTTCATTTATAGTTGCTGGTTGCTTTAGATGTCATGGGTCCAGCTTGGTTCTCTATTTCTCCTTGAGACTCAGACCATGCACGTGAGCTCATTTTCCTTGGGCTTGAATTCCCTCCTCCAAAATCCGTTTAGGGAGGGTTCTCAGGCGGTAAGCTTTCACGTTCCACTTGCCCTTGCATTACTGGGTATAGCATTTGGGTGGAATTAATCAGCTCTCGGACGCTATTACCCCACAGCCTTGTGGTTTCCACTGTTGACATTAAGGGTTTTGCCAAGACCTGTCATTCCTGTGGGGGTCCGGTCCTCCCCTGCTGACTTACAATACACCAGCCTTTGTTACTTACATCTGTGTCTATGTGTTTCTACCGCTTGGGCTTCTTGAGCAGAGAGGACTGGTATCTTTCAACAAATTTGGAAAATTCTATTATTTCCTCACATGTTACTTCTTCCCCCTTCTATTCTTCCTTTTTGGAATTTTATTCAGGTGTGTACATTTCAATATTTCTCCTTTTCAAGTACGCTTTGTTTAGGTCTGGTTATCTGCTCAGACTTTCAAGTTTCCCTTCTATTTCTTTAAAGATATTAAGCTTCTTTCATAAACTCTTCCTTTCCTGCATCTGAAAGCTTTGCTGATCTCTTTCTGCCCACCACTCGTTGTTTCTCACACACAGTGTCTTGAATCCTTGTTGTCACATAGTTTCTTTTTGCTTTTTTAGGGCTGCACCTGCCACATATGGAGGTTCCCAGGCTAGGGGTCAAACTGTAACTGCAGCTGCGGGCCTACATCAGAGCCACAGCAACACAGGATCCGAGCCGAGTCTGCAACCTACAGCACAGGTCACGACAACGCCAGATCCTTAACCCACTGAGCCAGGCCAGGGATTGAACCTGCGTCCTCATGGATGCTAGTCAGATTTGTTTCCACTGAGCCACAATGGGAACTCCTGATGTCACATAGTTTCTAACTGTGACATGCTGCTCGTTTTCTTTGGAGACGTTTTGTTCATTAATACTCAAAGCCTGGGTGAAGTTGAGTCCTTCAGCCAATGCATGCATTCCCCACTACTAGTGGCCTAGAGGGCGGGGGTGGGGAGGATGGGTCCCTACAAAACTGGGACCACTCCCTGTGAATTAACCCTCCACATGGGGGTCTTCAGACTCCACAGGGACACTCGTGGTTCCTGTTCTCTTGGTGTTTTCTCCCTAACCACCCGTTCACTCCCACCCAGCTGAACTCTTCCTGGCTGCCGGCTTCATTGTGATTGCATGGGCATCAAGCCCACAACAACGTGGAGGCTTTTGTTTCTGTGAAAGTCTGATTGAAGTATCGTTGATTGACAAGGTTGTGATCATTTCTGCTGTACAGCAAACTGATTCAGTTATATGTGTCCACATATCCATTCTCTCTCAGATTCTTTGTCCACATAGATGATCACAGACTATTGGGTAGAGTTCTCTGTACTATACAGCAGGTTCCCGTTGGCCAGTCATTCCATATAGCCCAGTGTAGCTATGCCAGTCCCAAACCCCCAGTCACCACCTGTCCCCTTTGGTAACCATAAGTTTTTCAAAGACTGTGAGTCTGTTTCTGTTGTGCAAAAAATTTCATTTGTATCCTTTTTTTAGATTCCACATATGAGTGATATCCTCTGATGTTTGGCTCTCACTATCTAACTTCACTTAGTATGACAGTTTCTAGGTCCATCCATATTGCTGCAAACGGCATTATTTATTTTTTTGTGGTTGAGTAGTATTCCATTGTGTATATATACCACATCTTCTTAATCCATTCATCTGTCGATGGATATTTAGGTGGATTCCATGTCTTGGTTATTGTAAATAGTGCTGAAATGAACATGGGGGGCATGTATCTTTTTGAATCATGGTTTTTCTCTGGGTAGATGCCCAGGAGTGGGATGGCTAGATCATCTGGTAGTTCTATTTTTAGTTTTTTCAGGAACCTCCCATACTGTTTTCCATAGTGGTTGCACCGATTTACATTCAAGGTGCAGCCTTTGGGGGCTCCATCCAACTTGGGGCATCTGACAAGGGCTTTGTCTCTGTCCCAAATGCTGAGCAGCCTTCAGAGAAGCAGGAGCTTTGCAGGATCCTGCAGACGCCCCCAGGCAAATCAGCTTCCCTTCATTTGGGGATTCTGTAGATCCCTTGCTTTTGTGTCTAAGGGATGCATTAAAGATTTTGTAAAAAATCATATTCATTTGTTCCCATTAGGAAATTTACTCAGGTTATCTCTCTAATCTGCCCCACTCCTGGAGACTCCCATCTGGTAATTTATGTAAAATCAGATGTTCTTCACTTTCTTTGTGTGTCTAGGAAATCTAAGAACAATGCCTCTCTCTCTCTCTCTCTTTTTTTTTTTTTGGATCTTTTTAGGGCCACCCCCACAGCATATGGAGGCTCCCAGGCTAGGGGTCGAATCAGAGCTGCAGCTGCCAGCCTACACCACAGCAACTCAGGATCTGTGCTATGTCTGATCTACACCACAGCTCATGGCAACACCGGATCCTTAACCCACTGAGCAAGACCAGGGATTGAACCCGCATCCTCATGGATGCTAGTCAGATTCCGTGAGGAATCTCTGCTGAGCCATGAAAGGAATTCCTAAGAACAATGCTTTTTTAAAATGTTTAAAATATATTTTAACTTTTTCTGGCCATACCTGAGGCACATAGAAGTTCCCAGGCCAGGGACTGAACTTGAGCTACAGCAGCCACCCAAGCTGCCACAATGACAATGCCAGCTCCTTAACCCCACTGCACCACCAGGAAACGCCAACAATACTGCTTTTTAATCCATAAAATAAAATACTTTATTGCTTTAAAAAAAAAACGGTGATATAATAATGAATATGCTTCTTCATGCTCTAAAGGACAAGATCTGGTGACAGGCGCATTTGGTAACAAAGTCCCAGGTAAGAGCAAATTCTGTGGCTTTTTGTCTACAAGTATAATTGAAGAAAAGGCTACATTTGAGTTAGGGCTCAGTAAAAACAAACGATGCAATATTTTCCTTCTGTTCATGAAACGCCTTCTTTGAAGGGCTTTCCATCCCATGCAATTCCTGTAATTGACCCAGGGTGAAAAAGATTCCAGGTATTCTGAGGTTAAAGGAGAAAACACTGAAGAGTTCCCATCGTGGCGCAGTGGTTAACAAATCTAACTATGAACCATGAGGTTGCAGGTTCGATCCCTGCCCTTGCTCAGTGGGTTAAGGATCCAGCGTCGCCGTGAGCTGTGGTGTAGGTCACAGATACAGCTCAGATCCTGGTTTGGTGTAGGCCGGCGGCTACAGCTCCGATTGGACCCCTAGTCTGCGAACCTCCACACGCCGTGGGAGCAGCCCAAGAAATGGCAAAAAAAAAAAAAGAAAAAAAAAAAGAAAAGAAAACACTGAGTCCAAGAAGGTGTGGCCCTGTCTCTCTGACCAGCCCCCTCGTGCCCCCTTCTGTGCCCTCCCCTGGCTCCCGGCCTCGGCCCCCCAGCCCCAGCACCTTCAGCCTGACACTCCATACCCTCCTTCTGGAAGTTCTCTCTGTACTGAGTTAATTCTCAGACTTCTTCCAGTGCCCAGTGTTGTCTTGTCACATTCTCTCCTGGGCTCGTCCCGGGTCATGGTCCCGCAGGAGAAAGGGTGCTCACATAATAGCCCCAGTGATAACTGTCCCAAGGAAGTGGATGAGGATCACGCCTGCAGCCTGCGGGGTGACTGCTCTGTCGTGCGTGGGGGTGGAGCCGGATTGCACCCAGGAAGGAACAACTGACTCTCTTGTTCACGTATGAGGACAATGGGCTGAGGGATGGACTGGGACCTCTGGGACACGAATTAGGAACAGAACAGGAGTGACAGCTCTGATTTGGGGGTCCTTCCCACTCTCTCACTCTGCCTCCTCCCCTGCATTAGCTTATCCACACCCTCCTTGCCGTCCCCCCGCCCCCATGGCGAGGTCCTCCTCCTCCCTGTCCCTCCTCTCTGCCCTCTAACTCCCCATGACAGGGTCCCCCTCCTCCCTGCCCCCAACCCCTCCCCCAATAGCAGGGTCTACCTCCGGCCTCCAAAGGATGCCGCAGGGCCCAGAGTTTTCCTCCGCCAGTGCTCAGCCTGGAAAAAGCGAAGAGTTTCCTTCCCCCTTGCTACACTGAGGGCCCGCCAGCTGCCTTCTGAGAGGAGCTTGCAGCAGCCAGGGGAGGCCTCAGGGCCCATCAGGTGGAAGCTTCTTCAGGCTGGGTCAGATGGCCTTGGCCAAGCGCTTTCCAAACCACACCACCGACCCTCTGAGCATGGCTTTCGCATTAAGACACACTGTCATCCTTGATGGAGCAGAACACTCTCCAGGATTTTAAACCACTTTCCTAGCAAGCTTCAACAAAGGACAAAAGCTCCCATTGTAAAAAGATGCTGAGTTCTGTGATTGGATGTGGGGGGATGGGACAGCAAGGCCCAGACACGGCTATCCCCCGCCCCCTTCTCTCTCTCTTTTTTCTTTTTTTCCTGGGAGCACCCATAGCATGTGGAAGTTCCTGGGCTAGAGTTCAAAGCCACGCCACAGCTGTGACCCGTGCCACTACAGTGACAACACTGGATCCTTAACCCGCTGTGCCACAAGAGAACTCCTTTTTTTTTTTTTTAGTTAAAATATAGTTGATTTACTAACGTTGAATTAGTTTCAGATATACAACAGTGATTTGGTTATATGTATATGTTGTGTGTGTGTCTATTCTTTTTCAGCTTCTCTTCCCTTATAGGGTATTATGAAATATTGAGTATAATTTCCTATACAGTAGGTCCTTGTTGGTGATCTGTTTTATAT
This sequence comes from Phacochoerus africanus, assembly GCF_016906955.1. NCBI lineage: Eukaryota > Metazoa > Chordata > Mammalia > Artiodactyla > Suidae > Phacochoerus > Phacochoerus africanus. The sequence continues at coordinate 52,980,447 of NC_062548.1, read as the reverse complement.
GCAGTAGTTTGTATCTGCCAATCCCAACTTCCCCTCACTTTCCCTTTGGTAACCATAAGTTTGTTTTCCATGTCTGTGAGTCTGTTTCTGTTTTGTAAATAAGTTCATTTGTATCATTTTTTTTTAGATTCTACACATAAATTGTATAATTGTCTTCAGCTTCATTTAGTAGGTCCATCCATGTTGTTGCAAATGGCATTAGTTTGTTCTTTTTATGGCTGAGTAATATTCCATTGTGTATATGTACCACATCTTCTTTATCTATTCCTCTGTTGATCCACATTTAGGTTGCTTCCATGTCTTGGCTATTGTAAATAGTGCTGCTATGAACATAGAGGTGCATGTATCTTTTTGAATTAACAGTTTTCTCCAGATATGTGCCCAGGAGTGGGATTGCTGGATCATGTGGCAACTCTATTTTTAGTTTAGTTTAGTTTTTGTCTTGTCTTTTTAGGGCCACACCTCAGAATATGGAAGTGTCCAGACTAGGGGTCAAATCAAAGCTGTAGATCCCAGCCTATGCCACAGCCACAGCAATGCCAAATCTGCGACATACACCACAAGCTCATGGCAACATCGGATCCTTAAGCCACTGAACAGGATCAAACCCACATCCTCATGGATACTAGTTGGGTTCCTTACATCTGAGCCACAATGGGAACTCCTATTTTTAGTTTTTAAGGAACCTCCATACTGTTTTCCATAGTGGTTGTACCAATTAACATTCCTACCAATAGTGTAGGAGGGTTCCCTTTTCTCCACACCCTCTCCAGCATTTATTATTTGTGCACTTTTTGATGATGGTCATTTTGACTGGTATGAGGTGATACTTCACTGTAGTTTTAAAAAATAATTAGCAATATCGAGCAAATTTTCGTGTTCGTTTTGGTCATCCATATATCTTCCTAGGAGAAATGTCTAATTAGATCTTCTGCCCACTTTCGGTTGAGTTTGTTTCTGCGCCATTGCACTCTATAAACTCTTTTTATATTTTGGAAATTACTCCCTGTCAGTCAAATAATTTGCAAATATTTTCCCCATTATGTAAACTGTCTTTTCGTTTTGTTTATGGTTTCCTTTGCTGTGCAAAGCATTTTTGTTTGGTTTTTTGCTTTTTAGGGCTTCACCCACGGCATATAGAAGTGCCCAGCCTAGGGGTCAAATCAGAGCTAAAGCTGCCAGCCTATACTACAGCCACGGCAACTCAGAATCCGAGCTGTGTCTGTGACCTACACCACATGCTCATGGCAACGCCGGGTCCTTAACCCACGGAGCGGGGCCAGGGATCGAACCTGCATCCTCACGGATACTAGTCAGATTCGTTTCCGATGAGCCATGGTGCAAAAGTTTTAAATTTAATTAGATCCCATTTGTTTATCTTTGCTGTTATTCTCATTACTCTAGGAGACTGCTCCAAATGTTGCTACAATAAATTGAGTGTCAGAGTGTCTTGCATATATAGTCCTCTAAGAGTTTTATGGTGTTTGGTCTTACATTTAGGACTTAATTCACTTCAAGTTTGTTTTTGTACACAGTGTTGGAGAATGTTCTAACTGCATCCTTTCCCATTCCTGAAGAGACTGTCTTTGCTTCATTGTATAGTCTTGCCTTCGTTGCAGATTAGTTGACCATAGCGGGGTGGATTTATTTCTCTGCTTTCTATCCTGTTCCATTGATCTCTCTTTCTGGTTTTTTTTTTTTTTTTTTGTCTTTTTGCCATTTTTTTGGGCTGCTCCTGCGGCATATGGAGGTTCCCAGGCTAGGGGTCGAATTGGAGCTGTAGCCACTGGCCTATGCCAGAGCCGCGTCTGCGACCTACACCACAGCTCACGGCAATGCCAGATCATCAACCCACTGAGCAAGGGCAGGGATCGAACCCACAACCTCACGGTTCCTAGTCGAATTCGTTAACCACTGTGCCACGACAGGAACTCCTCTGTTTCTGTTTTTGAGCCAGTACCACACTGACGTGATTACTATAGCTCTGTGGTATAGTCTGAGGTCAGGGGAGCCTGATCCCTCCAGTTCTGTTTCTCTTCCTCAGGAATACTTTTGCTATTTGGGGTCTTTTGTTTCCATAAAAATTTAAACATTTTTTTCTCCTAGTTCTGTGAAAAATGCCATTGGTAATCTGATAGGGGTTGTATTGAATCTATAGATTGCCTTGAGTAGTACAGTCATTTTAACAATATTGATTCTTTCAATCCAAGAACTCAGTATACCTTTCCATTTGTGTTGTCTTAAATTTCTTTCATCAGTGTCTTATAGATTTTAGAGTACAGATCTTGCCTCCTTAGGCAGATTTATTCCTAGGTATTTTATTCTTTTTGATGTGATGGTAAATGGGATTGTTTCCTTAATTTCTCTTTCTGGTCTTCTTTCAGTGCATAGAAATGCAATAGATTTCTGTATATTAATTTTGCATCCTGCCACTTCATCAAATTCACTGAGCTCCAGTAGGGTTAAGGATTTTCTATGTATAGTATCATGTCAAACTGAGTTTTTCTTCTTATCCAATTTGGATTCACTTTCTTTTTCTTCTCTGTGGCTAGAACTTCCAAAAATGTGTTGACTGAAAGTGGCAAGAGTGGACATCCTTGTCTTGTTCCTAATCTTAAAATAATAAATGCTTTCAGCTTTTCATTGTTGAGTATGATGTTAGTTATGGGTTTTTCATTTATGGCCTTTAGTAAGTTGAGGTATGTTCCCGTTCACTTTCTGGAGAGTTTTTACCATGAATGGGTGTAGAATTCTATCAAAAGCTTTTTCAGTACCTTTTGAAATGATATGCTTTTTATTCTTCAATTTGTTAACATGGTGTTTCACACTGATTTGCAGCTACTGAAAAATCCTTACATCCTTAGGATATAGCCTACCTGATCATGGTGTACAATCTTTTTAATGTATTGTTGGATTCATATTGCTAGTATTTTGTTGAGGACTTTTGCATCAGTGATGATGTAGTATCACCAATAATACAATTCACAGTGATACTGGCCTGTAATTCTATTTGTGATATCTTTGTCTAGTTTTGTATCAGGGTGATGGTGGCCTCATTGAACACCTTCAGAAGTTCCTTCCTCTGCAATTTTTTTGGAATAGTTTCAGAAGGATAGGTGTTAACTCTTCTTGTCTTTTTAAAGATAAGACTCTGAATAGATGACACACCAGGGAGGGTAACTAGGTCATCCAGGGGAATCCACGTGGGGGACATCACGCCTGTGTGACCTGATCACTCATTTTCAAAGTCTGAAGGCTGTCTGGAGAAGGAGTCTTTGTCCTCTTCTTGGAGAGCCCAAAGGCATAACCAGAACCCATGCCTGGCTGCTCAGAGAAGCCGACTTTAGCTCATAATTCCAAAAATCGAACAGGCTGCTTCAGAGTTAGGTGCTTCCAGCAGGGTGAGTGAAAACTTTGTCAATACTGTTGGTGGAAAATTCTGCATTTGAAGATTAGGGTCTTACAGTTTGAGGTCATGGGATGGACACATCTTGGTGATCTTCATAGATAATAGTCCCCTCCATTCCTGCAGAGACTGTGACGAGATCTGGCCCCGGACTCTTCTGAAACTCTAACTAAAACTACTGCATTAGTTTTATCTCAGATACTGGAGGAAATGTTAGAGCCAAAAGGAATTCACCCTGTTCAGGCTACAGAGCAGAAATTCCAGAAGTTTGCTGACAGCCAGGCAGTGTTCTTCTAGTAGCTTGATGATCTATCTGCTTCTCATGTCAGGCTGTAGCAACCGGGGAAAACCAGGTGGGGACATTCAGGGACTTAGGATTTATAAAGGGCTATATCTTTTCATGGGCAGTTCGTCTCTTTTCTTGTAAATAAATATCACACCTAAATGTAAGCTGGCCTAAGGAAAGCAGAGATGTCCTTCGGTCATCACCAGGGGTAAAATGAAACTGAGAAAGCAGCCCATGTTAAGAGGCAGATGTCACAGTTATAAAAGAAAAAGAAAAGAAAAAAAAAAAGCATGGACTGGTCTGCTACACCTGTTGTGTGTGAGCATCTGATGGGATTCAAGTTTGGTTTTTTCTTGTTTTTAATGTTTTCTGGTTTCCAGTTCCTTTCCCCTTTTTGCTGATAAACAAATTTTGTGAAAACCATCCGGGAAATGTAGAAGAGAACATGGACAGTGTCCAGTATTGAAGCCCAGATGCTGACAGCACTGCTGAGTGGTCCTGAGTTGAGAGCAGACAGACTCCACTTTTTCCATCTGATCATGGAAGCCAGGCGTGAAGGATCTGACTCATCTACCAGGGATCCTTCCAGTCGGCCAGGTGACTCAGATACGGTTCTGTTCTGGGAAGAAAACACCATCACCATTTCCTCCTCACATCTGTGTATCACGTCACTGCAACCTCACCACCACCTCGCAAAGGAGGAAAGTCCGGTGAGCACCTTTATATCTTTTTCTTTGCATCTTTGATAGTGAGCTTTTACTTGATTAATGTTTAATGAAATCTCATGTTTAGTGATTATTGATTCCTATTTAATCCTTTTCAATACCTACTAAATTTTCCTCACTTAAAACTTCAATTTGAGCAGTTCCCATCATGGCTCAGCAGAAACAAATCTGACTAGCCTCTGTGAGGACGTGGGTTCTATCCCTGGCCTCACTCATTGGGTTAAGGATCTGGTGTTGCTGTGAGCTGTGGTGTAGGTCACAGATGCGGCTCAGATCCTGCATTGCTGTGGCTGTGGCACAGGTCAACAGCTACAGCTCCCATTTGACTCCTAGCCTGGGAACCTCCATATGCTGTGGTGTGGCACTAAAAAGACACCCCCCACACACACACAAACTTGAGAGATTTTTAATCAGAAAGACAACATTAGGGCATTGAGCCCAGACCATGTTACAGCTGGAATATTTATGATTTCATTGATCACCATTTGATATGGCAATATCAATTTTTTTACAGTTGATTATACTGGTGATTTTCAAATACTGAACCAGGCTGTATCCCTGATGGCATAAACTCTACTTAGTCATGCTATATACTTATTATGTATTGCTGCATTCAAGCTGCTAACACTTTCAGATTTTTTGCACCTACCTTTGTGAGTGCTACAGGTCTGTATTTTGTTTTGTCTTTTGTCCTTTTTCAGGGCCGCACCTTCGGCATATGGAGGTTCCAAGGCTAAAGGTCTAATCGGAGCTGTTGCTGCCTGCCTACACCAGAGGCATAGCAATGCCAGATCTGAGCCGCGTCTTCGACCTACACCACAGTTCACTGCAACGCTGGATCCTTAACCCACTGAGGAAGGCCAGGGATCGAACCCACAACCTCATGGTTCCTAGTCAGATTCGTTTCCACCGCGCCACGACGGGAACTCCTGTAGTTCTTTTTTGTACTCTCTGTTTGGATTTGATGTCAGGATAATACTGGTTTCAGAAAATAAACTAGGAAGTATTCTTTCCTATTTGAGTGTCTGGAAGGTATTTGGTAGAATTCTTCAGTGAATCCTTCTGGGCCTGGAGATTTCTTGTTTGGGAGGTTTTTTAAACTATGAATTCCATTTGTGACAAGGATAGTCAATTTATGAGTTTCATACTGGATAAGCTGTAGTTTGTACTTGTCCAGGAGTTGGGTCCACTTCATGCATGTTGTCAAATTTAGACACAGAGTTGTACCTAGTATTTCCTTATAATCCTTTTTGTGTGTCTGTTTTCATTCCTAACGTTGGTTATTCATGTCTTCTGTTTCATCATAAGAAGTCTGTGAATTTCGTATTTTCAAAACCTGTAGACAGCATACCATTAGGCCATTTAAACAAGACTCTACTAGGCCAATCTGTTTATTAACTGGTGTCATTAGACCACTTATGTTTAATGGATTTATTATGTTAAGGTTTAAATCTGCCATTTTACCTTTTGTTTTCTGCTAGTCATTTGCTTTTCTTCCCTTCATGTGGGTTAAATTTTTTTTTTTTTCCATTCTATTTGGGCATTTGAGCCTGTGTATAGATTTTTTGGTGGCCGCTCCAGGTACTACCTTATAAACGTGTCAAAGTCTACTGGTATCAGCTTTTACCAGTTTGAGGGAAGTGTGGAAACCTTACCTCCTTTCATCCTCCAAAACATGACGAAAAATAATACAATGCCGTTGTCTTATTTCCTTTATAAATACACTGCAAACCACCAAACTGTTGTAGGTTTTGCTTCGACATCAAACTGAGAACTTGAGAAAGAAAACCCACATTTTTGCTCCTTCCATATTCTTTCTTCATGATATTCCTAAGTTTCCATATTTTCTTTTTTGTTTAGAGAATTTTTATAGTTTTAGGGTAGGTCTGCAGGTAAAAACATTTCTTTTCCTTCATGTCAGAATATCCTGATTTCCCCTCCACTTCTGAAAGCTATTTTCACTGGATGTGGAATTTTGGATTGACAGTCTCTTCTTTCAGCCCACGAAAAATGTGCCACTTCTCGGGCCCCTGGTTTCTGAGGAACTTGCTGCCATTCTGATTGCTGTGCATCTGGAAGGAATGTGTCACTTTGCCTGGAGATTCTTTTTCTATGGCTTTAGTTTTGAATCTGACCGTGATAGGCCTTGGCATAGATTTCTTTGGGTTTATCTTATTTCGGATTCACTAAGGATTTTGAATCTGAACCTTTATGTTGCGTTGCCAAATTCAGGAAACTACTGGCCCCTTTTCTTGGAATGTTTCTTATTCCCTGAAGGTATTTTATGAAAATCAAGGGGAAGAAAGTTGAAAGAATGAATGTCACAGAAGCATTCCAGATGTCACCAAGAAACAAGGTAAGAGAGAATCCTGGGGCTCCCCCAGACTGCACAGCACAGCTGAGCTCCACCAAACTCCGTGTCTAGGCTTCTTCCTCAGTGCCTGGGGCCCCATTAGTTCCCAAACAAGCTTCTGGTCATCCCTGCTCAGTCAAGGGATGACTTAGTTTGGGCCAAAATAGTGACAAATGAAAATAAGAAACCATCCTGCCTCACACAATGTCCAATCTAGCAGTGACCCTCAGTTCCAGAATCTCTGGGGGAACTTAGCATATGACAAATAACACCACAGCTTCCTTGGCCTGACCCCCCAGAGATTCTGTTTGGAAAAACATACCCAATTAAAAAAAAATATGCCCTGGTGACTCTGAAGTACAGGCAAAATCCCTAGTTATAGAGACAAGCATGGGCCCCCTGCTGGATGCTTTTATCCCCTTGGTGACTGTGCAGGATTCAACAGGAGGAGCCAACGGACTTGAAAATGTTGTAGCTTTAACTTACTATGTGTTCTTGCATTTGTTATAAAAAATTCCTAGCACTAGTCCTTGAAAGCATTCTTAATGAAAGCGAACGCTCTAAGTTTCCACTCCAGGAGCCTGGCTCCCAGGTCATTAGAACAATGACTACTCTTTCTCCATCTAGCTGGTGCTTCCAGAGAAGGACAAACAATGATTCTAATCTGGGGTAAGACCTAAAATTGCTCCACACGGCAGTGAAAACCGTGCCCAGATTCAGCTGCAGCAGCATCGAAATGGTTCCAATACCCACTCATCAGTTCCGGATTATACCAGCCTGGATGTTTACGGATTTTCTGTAAAATTAAATTCTCCATTAGTTGCATCTTCTTAGCCATCCAATGATGCAGCACGCAAAGCAGAGAGCCAACATTTAAAATGGAAAGTGAGTTTCAATATTTTATTAAAATAGCATATTTAACCACTGTTAACCAAGAATATGTTAACTCTGTTTCCCCCCGCCCCCCCCCAGTATGCAGCACAACACAGTAGTGATTTCAAATATCCTTGATCGTGATAACCAACAGAAAAATCTCAAAGTCAAGGTTGCAACTAAAAACCGGACCTTGGGAAAATTCTGAATGAAAAGAAACACAAAGCTCTCAAGCCGAATTCTTTTATCTGCCCGAGATTAAATGTGGTGTGCCAGCCCCCCCGCCGCCAATACTGCGGAGGCTGCTGCTTCTCCTCTATGCATATAGCAGAACGTCTAAGAACCCACGTTATAAATAAATCGGCATTTAAACCCCATTTTAATGTTCCTTTTCAGCTTCACAAAGAAACCAGTAAATAAAACTGTCGACGACAGTCACAACAGAGGCTCTCACAGCAAGGTAAAAAACTTGAAAACACACAGAGGTGCATCGATGCTATGTTACATAAAAAGACAGATTTAAAAAGTGCAAGGCAAAATTCTGCAGTTGTTTAGGGAGTTTTTAGGCACATCCATTTCTTAAAGCAAGCTTCAGAATGATTTCCAGTTGGTTCTTCATGACACCTGTTTTAAGTCTTTCTTTAAAAAACGAAAAAGAAAAACACATCCTATTAAAGTGTGAAATGGCATCTCTTGTCCCAAGAGGTAAAAGTGTTCAGTTATGGCGCGTCCGTCCTTTTTTTATTCTGGCGGGCTTTGGTTTGGGGATGTACTGGTTATTGGCCTGGTACTCAAGTTCTTTCCGGAAGTAGTGAATCGCTTTGTTTAACCCTTCTTCCAGCGGGACCTGTTTAAACAAAGAGAGGATGAGGGCTGAGGCGGGGCTCGGCGTGGACCACACAGGCCGGAGGCCGGGCTTCCCAGGCGGCCTACACATGCGCACAGAGGCCACTCCCTGAAGACGGAACAACCAGCGAGTACCAGCCCCCACCCCACCACCTGCTGGCTGGGAGTCTGCTCCAGGCTGAATCGGGCACAAAGGGCCCCTTCAGCATCACGCCCAGGTGTGCCCAGAAGTCCCCAAGGACGAAGATGCTGGGGAAGCACCGTCTCTGACCCACACGCCTCGTGCCGGCAGTGACACTCACCCTCTGTACCGTCCCCCCCCAGGAACCTAAGCGAGACCCACGATACCACCTGGGAAGACCCTTAATTTGGGGCTGGACCTCTGAACGGTGACCTGAAGGATAGGAAGGCAGCAGCCCACGTGGTCTTGGGGAACAGGCCTCCCAGGGCGCAGGAGAAGACTCGGGCACCTGGGAGGCCCCCCCATTTTGCCGTCAGTGTCTCACACCCGGCTCTGAGCTCGGCCTTGCGTGGGGACCTGTGAGGACCAGCTCTCCCTGCTGCCCTCCTGCAAGGAGCGAGTGCGGTGAGACCTTGGGGAGGCCAGGCCGTTCCCATAACGGGAAGAAGGACACAGGCCGGAGGCCCTGCCAGGCCTGCCACCCAGCAGCGCCCGTGAGGCGCCGACGTGCGGGAGGGGTGTCAGGACCCCCAAACTTACCACCGGTTCCCAGCCCAGCATCAGCTTGGCTTTCTTGATGTCCGGCTTCCTTTTCTGGGGGTCATCCTGGGCTTCAGACAGAAACTGAATTTCACTCCCACTGCCTGAGTTGTTTAAAAAGAAAAGGTAAGAGAAGCATGAACCACTCAGATGTGACTTTCAAGACACGTCAAGGTAAAGTCCTGCCTTTGGCTTGCAAGCCACCCAGGGGACAGTGCTTCCGGCCCCACCGTGCATGGTAAGGGCGGGACACAGGGCCCCCTCACAGCGGGGGAGCACAGGGCAGGCCCCGTGTAGACCACCACCCCCAGCCAACACTGCTGCCTGCCCTCCTGCCCCTGGGCACTCAATGCCCTGCGGAAGCCCATCGCCTGCCCTCAGGCTCCCTCCATCTAATGAGTAGGTGCAGGGGGCGGCTATGGGCCAGCTCCAGGCTGACACTCAGGAGCCAGTCCTGAGCCAACACACAACATGCAGAGGACAGAAGCCAGCTGGTCCACGTCCCAGCTGGGCCTACACCCCACAGGCCAGCAGAACGAAGCCATTCCAGTGACCACAGCCAGGCCGCAGAATCTGGAGCAAATAAAACAGCTGCTGTTTGGAGCCAGTGGGGCCCACGGCGGTTACAGGGCAGCCACCCAGGCTTTAGCCAAACCTCTCAACTTCCACGTTGAGTGTGACCACCTGAGGATCTTGTCAAAATGCAGATTCTGATCTGGGAGACACGGGCAGGGATGGGATTCCACATTTCTAACAGGTGCCAGGTGAAGCTGAGGATGCCGGCCTCAGGCCGCCTGTGGGGTGGACATTGTGGGGAGGCCCAGAACAGGGGCTGCTGTGGTCCCTGGCAGGCAGCCCTCCCCTCCCCTGTCCAACCATCCCGGCTGGCTGCTGGCAACTCAACGCCGAGAAGGACAACCCCAGGACCCAGCGGTTCAGCGCAGGATCTAGACAGACGCTTCAGGACACCCTGCACACTTATCGGACTCAGCTGACCCAACCTCTTGATCAACCCTGAGAGCAGACACCACCCAGGAGCCAAGCTCCCAGGGCCCCAGTATACCCGACGGCATGACCAAGGGCACAGCCGTGCACACCTGATGTGACAAAGGCCACAGCTGTACACACCTGCAGCCCACAGCTGGCTGAAAACGCACAAGCTTCTTACCCCTCTTGGGGGCCATTCCCAGGTCTACACAGCCTCCCACACCGCCTGGCCAGGCTGGCCAGAACTGCAAGCAGAACCTAAAACTTGGTGACTGATTCTCTTGAGAAACACAAAGGCCCGTGTTGCTCTCCTGCTCTCTGAAATCTCAGGCTCATCACAGTCAGCGTTTGGAACCAAACAACGGTCACCTGTGTGGATCTGTGACCATGGTTATGGCTCAAGCACTGGGAACAAAGGTACCACTTCTGTTCCACACAGACCTGCTAGCACAGCTGTGAACCAAGCCAGCCCCTTGGCCACACCACATCCCCCTTCATCTTTCTGTTAATTGAAGAAACACAGAAGCAGCGAAGTGAGGTGCTTCTTATCCAGTTCCACTGGTGTGTATTAATTACACACTTTCCAGGCAAGACATTCTCAGTGGAGCGGTAAGTGCGGCCGGCTGGCTCAGGAAGGCCCCTGTCCTACTTACCAACGAGGTTTTTAATTAGCTGAGCGAACTCTAGGATGGTGTGTTCCTCTGGGTTCCCCTGAGGAAGAAACAGTCTCTGGTTAGACGTGTAACTGCAACGGTGACACCCCTACCCCAAACGTCCTCCACGAAGCCCCAGGCTCTGAGTCACCAGACCCCTGCCTCCTTAACAGCTCACAGGGGCGCTCTGGCCGGCAGGGGGCTACACTGCGCCCGTCTTGTCCTCCAGACCACCCGTCTGGGGCTGGGTCAGGAGCATGTAAGGATGACATGCGTCCCCTGGGCAGGGTATAGGACAGCATTCAGGTGCAGCCTCTGCACATGGAGCCTGGTTCTGGAGGCCAGTCTCCTAAGACAGCCACTGCCTCCCAGCAATGGAGACGCGGGAGCCAGGATGCGAACCCCTACACAAGTGAGCTGTGCTCATGGAGGGAAAGGCGGCTCGTGGGTATAAGGCAGGCTTTCTTTTCAGGGGACTGGAGGAAAACCATTTTCTCCTTCCTCCCATCACATGTTCCAGCAGCCACTCGCCCCACCCCACCACCCCCCACAGCCCATCCCATAATAACAGATGCCATAAAACCTGGCACCTAGTCCCCTGGTACTCTCCCCTCCCGCCTTCCTAGTCCTTCTGAAGCTGGCAGGTGAAACAGGCAGGAAGGGACTCTGGGTCTGATCGTGAGCACAGAGGGCCCACCGGCCGCGTGTGGGGAACTGGGGAGAAACATCCGTCTTTGCTGGGGCAGCTGGCAGATGCCCTCGGACATTAGGAAGATGGAGGTTCCCAGGCAGCTGGATGCAAAGGGCCCCCACCTTGAAAGGGAAAGAAGGATGTAGCCTCGAAAGCAGAGGAGCTGCCTGGGAGACTGCTGACAAGACACACACTTTAAAGGGCGTGAAGGAGAAATTCAGGTGAGGACGGCGCTGCTTCCCGGATGCAGAGGCGGGCACCCGGGACTCGCCTCATGCTGCTTTTAGTCGCCTGTTCTGTAAACGTGCACAGGAACAGTGCTAGCTGGTACCCGCAGGTCAGTCAACAGCCCTACAGGGAGTGACCTCTTGGGGGGCCTGTTCTTTGCACTGGCAGGAACTCCCTCCAACCCTGGAGAAAGTGCTCAAACTTGCTGGTGATGAAGAAAAGTCCAAGAAATTCAGTGAAGTGGCTTCAAGAAATGGGCAGGCACGGCCACACCTGTGTCCTTAACCCCTTGTTGGTGGGGTGGGGCTGAGAAGCCCCTGAAACAGGCTCGGGGATGCGCCCAGGTGGGGCAGCAGGACGGGCATCTGCTGCCACCAGCAGAAGGAGAACAACTTGCTTGACAGGCTACACTGGACACCTCACATCCCATCCAGTGTAGACGGATGGAACAGACCTGTTCAGAAGACAGGGACCAAAAGGGGGAGTGGGCTCCAGCCCAACCTGAGCTCTTGCTGGAGAGGGGACTCGAAGGTCGCCTTGGCCGCAAGTCCTCAGGAAGCTGTCACTTTGCAGCAGCATCGGGCCAGCTCTGGGTGGTCCCCACGCAGAGACAGGAAGCCAGCAGACACACAGAGAATGAAATTTTAGTTCTAAGTATTGGGAAAGCCTTGCTGCCAGCGGGGACCGGCCAGAAGCACGCCCTCCAGCGCTGGGAGCGCGTAAGGCTGGCCAAGAGGTGGGGCAGGACAGCCTGCCCGTCCCTGGGACTGTAGGACTGGAAGAGGGAAGGAGCCGGCAGTCCTGACCAAGTGGGAAACCGGCCCAATGGCCGCGTCCCCTAATTCCCTAACTGAGCCTCCGGAAGAAGTGACGCTTGTTCAGCGATGGAGGAGGACCACGGATCATCCCTGCAGCTGTAGGAATTTCTAGACCCGGCCCTTCCCGTGGACAAAGCGGGTTAGCGTTTGCTACGTGGCTCCCCCACGTCTCGCAGACTTTTCGCTGCCTCGAGGGCTCCTGTCTGTCCACAAGCAGGTTCAGGGAGGGGTGCACAGGCCCACTGGGGTGAGGGGCAGACTCACCAGGTTGACGGGGCTGCTGACGTTGCTGTTCATGAGCGCCACCAGGCCATTCACCAGGTCGCTGGAAGAGAGGGGAGGCTGCTCAGCACCTGCAGGTGCCTCGCGTCAGACACGGTACCTCCCAGAAGGAAACAGGACCCACACGCGACCTGGGCATCAAAATAAAATCCTGTACCTAAGAGGGTGAGGGGGTCGCACAGGTGCCCACGGACCAGAGATGTGGCACTGGGTTGCTTGCTGCTTGCATCCCTTTCTCTCTCTCTCCTCTCCCCCTTTCTCTGGCCCCTACCTCCCTCCCTCCCTTTTTTTATGGCTGCACCCAAGGCATATGGAAGTCCTCAGGCCAGGGATCAAATCTAAATGCAGCAGCGGAACACCAGATCCTTTAAACCACTGTGCAGGGCCGGGGATCAAACCTGGGCCTCCTCGGTGACCTGAGCCTCTGCAGCTGGACTCTTAAACCACTGCACCACAGTGGGAACTCCTGGGGTTTGCCTTTGGGGGCTGGGGGGGAGGCAGGTGGTGGAACAGACTGAGTTCTCTGCTTCGCATTTCTGAAATCCTTTAGTAATTAAAAAATAAAAATAAAGTAGGCTCACACCTCAAAAGCTGGTGCTTACATGAGTTTCTCAAGAGAGTCCATGTTTAATGTGAACCCAGTGAGTTGGCCCATATGGAAAAGCAGGTGGTTTTTAAAACCAGATCCTGGGAGTTCCTGCCATGGCACAGCGGAAATGAATCTGACTAGGAACCATGAAGTTGCAGGTTTGATCCCTGCCCTTGCTCAGGCGGTTAAGGATGCAGCATTGCCGTGAGCTGTGATGTAGGCTGCAGATGTGGCTTGGATCTGGCATGGCTGTGGCTGTGGCATAGGCCAGCGTCTACAGCTCCAATACAACCCCTAGCCTGGGAACCTCCATATGCTCTGGTGTGGCCCTAAAAAGACAAAGACAAAATAAATAAATAAAACTAGATCCCCTGCAGTGAAAGAAACCCAGTTAGGTAATTTCCACACTGGCAAATCACAGATACAGCCAGACAGTCCTGAGTGTTGAAATAACACCCCTGGAGCACCAGAGCCCCCCGCCCTGAGCCCCCCAGCACCCAGATGGGACGGGCAGGGACAGGCAGGGACGTCTGGGTGTTGGGGATGGGTAGTGAGTGACTGGGCTGTGACAGCGAGGATAAGTAAGCACACTTCTGCTTACTGAGGTTTGGCTCTTATTTTCAGAAGCTTTAAAGGGTGGTTCTGTTAAGAAAAAGTTACTTTGTAAAATGACACCTCACTGCCACACAAGCCCTCTCCTAAGGCACCGTCACCAGTGGTGTTTCTTATGAGATTGAGGGCACTGCTCGGGGGTCCAGGTGCAGCTGAGGGGCAGGTTACTTTGCTAAACCTCCACGAGAAAAACCTCCACAAGAAAAACCTCCGTTTCTGCTTTCCGATTTTCTTGGTTGGGTACTTAGCAAACAAATGATTTCCTGCGTATTTTATAGGAATGTGCCTAACGTCTGCCCTGTTCTCAATGATCAGACCCAGGAGCAAGTACTGTCGTCAGATGAGTCCTCTCCCAGAAACTGGCAAAAAGTCACTTTGTCACTATGGTGGTAACTACACCCCAACATGCTCTCTGCCAGCATCCGTCTCTGCTGGCATTTGGAAAAGACATTTAAAGTTGCCATTCAGTAGCTTCTCCAATCATTTTTAATATTGAAATGGGGGGGGGTGTCCATGTTAAGCTGGAAGATGATGGACTCATGCAGTTGTCCCCATGGGGGGATGCATCTTTCATGCAATAAACTGGCAACTTTTAAGGTCAAACCTGAATCTCTTCAAAGTGTCATTATGACAAAATGACTCTTTAAGGACAGCACAGCATGCCTCCATTATTGTGGGAGGACCTGACTGTGAAAACACCACTCATGGTCACGTCACAATGTTACCTAGGGGGCACTATGGTCACCCGGAAATGGTCAGCATGTCACCCAGAAAACGGCAAAATGCCGCTCCAAGGCAATGGTGGATTTTGGAAACAGGTTATTTTAGTTCACTATCTCTAGATGTAGATACGGTGCATTTTTAACTGAGAAGTCAAACAGTCTCAGTTTCTATAAAATAGTCTATTTAAAGGAGCCCAACTCTGGCAGGTTAACCATCTCAGCCATGCCTGGGGGGACTGAGTGGAAGCTGGCAAAGTCTGGTCGAGTTGGGGGGGGCTCACCAACTCACACCCCACTAACAAGAGGCGAGACCAGTAGACAAACAACCTTGGGGAGAGAGGGCCCCCCCAGGGCCCCCCACTGCATTTCCAGTGACACGACAGAGGCTGTACACTGATGTCCCAGTCGGTAATGGGGAGGTGGACTGGGCTGACCGGGCAGTGAGGCACGGCCTGTCCTGGGCTGGAACAAGGCCCATTGCACCACTCGATACTTAAAGGACTTTAAAGTATCCATATGCCACTGGAGCAGCCCCAGAAATGGCAAAAAGACAAAAAAAAAAAAAAAAAGGACTTTAAGTACCAGCAAAACAAGCAAGCATCTGAGGCTACTTTAAATGCATAGTGTAGCTGATGTCTTTGAGATAACAAGAAGAGTCAGAAGAACGGCTTCCATTACTGCATAGTCTCTGGACTATTCCATGAGGGTTATGGCTGAAGGAGTCTGGGGGCCTTGATGAGGATGGAGGAGAGTTGAGGTGACTGTGGGGTGGAGGCATGTCACTACGGGATGGCCCCAGCGTACGGAGTCCCACACACGTGCTCCCCAAAGACATGAGCTGTGGGCACTTCTGCTGCTGGGCTAAGTGCTCTGAAATGAGACCCGTCCTGCTGGTTCCTGAATTTAAGAATATTTGGGCCACAAAGCGGGCTAGCTACATGACAGTCCCGGCTTTTTGCCCTCTTGGGCAAGATACTAATGGCGGGGAGGGAAAAAACACTGATCATTATGTGTATTTATTCACAGCTTCTGGACTAAATGTGAACACTTAACACTTTCTGGAAAAAAAAAAAAAACCTACAGTGGCTGTGTTTAATTTTTTTTTTTTTCCCCTTTGCTTTTCAGGGCCACACTTGCAGCATATAGAAATTCTCAGGCTAGGGGTCAAATTGGAGCTGTAGCCGTCGGTCTACGCCACAGCCACACAGGATCCGAGCTGCATCTGTGACTTACACCACAGCTCACAGCAGCGCCAGATCCTTAACCCACTGAGCCAGGCCAGGGATGGAATGCACATCCTCATGGATACTAGTCGGGTTCATTACTGCTGAGCCACAACAGGAACTACTAATTTTTCTTTTTTTAAGAACCAAATGGTGTGGCTGCCCTGGCTGAGGTGGGCTGGGGGCTGCCTGACCTGCCATGTCACCCGCCAGCATCCTGGGGTGGCTGCAAGACGCTGGGAACAGCGTGTCTGAGTGACGCATTCCAGGGTATCTGCCCTGAGAAGTGACAGGATATGGCCCCAAACACAGCCAGACCTTCCAATGGCCCAGGATGCCACGAGCCCGGGCAGACTTCCCACCACCTGGCTCCGTGGGAGGACACCACGGCAGGTGTGGCTCAGGTAACAATTCTCCCCCTCTTTGCCTGCACTTTAGAACCAGCTGCCCCTGGAACCAGCCCATGAAAGGTTAGCTTTAGGAGGATTCCCAGGAAGACAGCACATATTCCCACGGGAGACCAGTGAACCAAGCTCATCAACACATTCTTATCTGTGCTGAGTTTCAGCATCACATGTGACAACATCAGGACACCTGACCTCTCCCCTCCCCGTCCCCTGAGGACAAGGTCGCCCACCCCAGGAGCCACATCTGCAGGCCTGAGGCCTGTGCTGGAGTCACCGTGTGACCCCGAGGAGACACTAGGTGGCAGCAGGAGAGCAGCCCACAGGGCTTCTCATCACAGTCTAACCTCTGATCTAACCTTCAGACACAGAGCCCAGGGCTGCCCGGTGACGATCAGGGTTATTAACCTTCCACCCAGCCCCAGGGTCATGGTTGGGAAAATGAAGAGGGAGTGGCCCGCACAGGTGTGTGGGGTCTTACCTGACATACTGGAAAGCGCGCGTCTGCGACCCGGATCCATACACCTGGGGGAGACGACAGTGAGGGCCTGAAACCCAGGGGCGCCCGACCTCAGCACCGGCATCCAGATGGGACGCTGTCGCACCTGCATTGTCACTGAGATGAGGGTGCAGCTTCCCCGGAAACCACTTCCAGGCCTGTCCCCATGCCTGCCCCGAGCTCTCTGTTGGAAGCTCAGGGAGCAGCTGGGATGCTCTCCTGGGAGGGGCTGCAGGGAGGTGCTGCCCTCAGCTCGGTCCTGGGGATCCACACCCCTCCCCGCCCCCCGCCACAGTGACAACCCATGGTAAGCCACAACTTCCACCTTTAATCAGAAATAAGAGACTGAAGCAGAGGCTCCTGGGGGGACCCTGGACCCCACAGTCACAGAACAGAGCCCCCGGTCACCTGCTCCCTGGCTGGGGAGGAAAGAGGGCAGCTGTGGTGAGGGGATAGGCATACTGCACCACCTTGTCTCCCCAAAAGGGGTGTCCAGACAAAGCCAAGAACAGGCTGGGCAGTGGGAGCCGGGGCTTCCCCAGGGCAAACCCACATGGCAGAGAGGGCTGCGTGACCACAGCAGGGCCATCGTGGCTGAGGCTCAGAGCTGGGCTGAGAGAGGGAGGAGGTGGTGGGGAACTCGGTATCCAAGGCCCAGAGCAGGCCTGGCTCACACCCCCCACCAAGCAGCGTAAACTCCCCCAAGAAGTGCACCTCGCCCTGGGGGGCGTGACAGGTGACGCTTTTTGTTCTCAATCAGCAGCGGTGCAGCCAACACACCCGAGACGCGAGCACACACAGGAGAGTGTGCAGAGCACAGACTCCAGGCACAAACACCGGCAGCCAGCATTCAGAAACTCATCTGCTCTCTGGGCCTCCACCCCACCATCTGGAAAATGAGGGCTGTCTTGTAACCTGCACCCCCAGACCCACTGCAGCTTCAACACAGAAGATGGTAAACTCTCCTGACACAGCAGAGAGGGCGCAAGGGACGCAAGGAAGGGCGTGGACAAGCAGCTGGTGGTTCCCCAGGATGTACTCACTGATGGGCAAACGCCCTACATGCCTGTCAGAGCAGGAAGCTCATCGCTCTGGAGACCCACCCAAGGCAAGCATCACAGGCCACAGGTGCAATGACAGGATGGGGGCAGGAGAGAGAGGAGGGAAGTGGAGCAGGAAGTGGGCGAGGAGAAGGGCGCAGAGGCTTCACCAAAACCAGCCAGCCAGCAGTCCCCATGAGAGCAGGCAGGAGGCCCCTGAGGAGCTGTGGGGGCAGCAGGGCCATGTGTGACCAGATATGAGGCCACCCAGCTGTGCTCACCTTCACCGCACACCCCAGCTGCTGCCCTGGACTCTGCTGGGTTCCAGAAACCCCCTGGGACAAAGGGGCCCAGCGGGGGGGGAGGGACCCAGAAATTGCCAGGACCTGAGCCAGATGCGCCCACCTGGGCAACCCCAGGGCCCAGGCAGCCCTCAGTGCTGGGGGCTCTGTGGGAGCAGGTGACTCAATCCATCCAAGGTTGAGGCTCCTGGGTGGTCCCTCCAGGTGCCCCCTGCCCCCCCCACCACAAACCCCTAGGCAGGTGTCCCTGAGCCTGCCGGCTGGCCACCTACCGTGAGCGGCTCTCCCTGCAGCGCCTGCAGGATGAAGTTGCTGACCACCCGGCCATCGTTCATGTGCATCCGAGGCCCGAAGGTGTTGAAGATCCTGGCCACACGCACCTCCACGCCCTCCTGCAACAGAGGAGAGGCTGAGGCGCGGCCCCGCCCACAGAAACCACAGCCCTTCAAGTGCACGCGTTCCTCTGCCCATGAGATGCTGTGTTCGCTGTAAGCAAACCTGAAGCCTGCAGCGTCAGAGGGGTCTGCGCCCCGGACCACATCCTAAGGCCCCCCCATGAACATTCTGCAGAAAACCCAAGAGACGATTAGGAAGCGCGAGGGGACAGTGTTTGGTATAAATTTTTCCCCAGTAAATAAATACTTTCTTATCTGGGACCAAGCTGTGCTTTGCTTCCATAAACACTTTCCTGTAATATTTTGTATAAATTTCTCACTCCATGTTTAAATGTCTGTGAATGTATAATAGCTGATTTGAAGGAAAACAAGAGAGCTCGCTGTCTCCAGAAGGTGGGGGCACAGGAGCTGCCTGGTCCTAAAGGGCTACGCTGTGCCCACATCCCCAATCCTTTCTGCTCAAAATCTCAAGGCAAGGTGCACCTGATAGAGGCCATCAGCTAAACGGCCTGGGAAGTTACAAATGAACATTCTTTACAAGATTGCAGACCTTCGCTTTCTTGCGAATGTACTTTTAATGTTTCCATTCTCATTAGAACAAACATCTATTACTTTCGTAATTGGGAGAACAGACTTCAAACATCTAATAGGAAAAGTATGTATTTTTTAACTCCAAAGCCTTCTGCAATCTTTCTTCATTATTAACTGAAGAGACTGCTTTCTCATGAACAAGTTAAATATCTGTATCACACACTCTACCTTAGTGGGCTTTCATAGCACTGCTTCTAATTTGTTTGATCCATCAGACAGCAGAAGGGCCTCCCCAGGAGTCCGAGGGCAAGTGGGATGGTGGGGGAGCCCTGGGTGCACCTGCCAGGCCACCCCGTGTGTCTCTCAGTCACAGGGAAATAAGAGGGGCTTCCTTCAGGGGGCTGATATACGAGTCCGCCCTGAGCACAGGCCTGGTGATGATGACTTAGTGGCTACTGGTATCTGACTGGTCCAAACATTCTTTTCAGAGTTTTCCGTTGTGGCCCAGTGGGTTAAGAATCCGAAAAAGTGTCTGTGAGGTGGCGGGTTCGATCCCTGGCCTTGCTCAGTGGTTAAGGATCTGGTGTTGCCACAAGCTGCAATGTAGTTGACAGCTACAGCTCAGATCCCGCATTGCTGTGGCTGTGGTGTAGGCTGGCAGCTGCAGCTCCGATTTGACCCCTAGAGCTTGGGAACTTCCATATGCTGTGGATGCAACAAAAGAAAAAAGAACCAGTTCTTTTCTGACTCTACACATCAGAGCTGGAACAGGCTGGGAATCGGATGGACCCGGAGCCCAAAACTTCTGAACAGTAAGTGTGGCACGTGAACGGCCAGGGGCTGGAACTGCTGGCCACCTTGCCCAGAGCAGCCTCATCCACATCCCCCGCACTGGACAAGCTACCCTGAGGTGGCTGGGAAGCCTGAACCCGTTGCACGGCCGGCTCCCAGAACCCAGAATGCTGTGCTGTTGCTAACTTGCCCCAGCCACACGCGGGCATGTGTTCACATGGGCTATGTGGATGAAGATATGAGCTAGAAGTTCAGGTCCATCCAGCAGTAAACCCACCCTTTCCTTCCAGAACCAGGGAGCACTTCAACAAAGGGGAGGAGCAGAGACGTTGATCTCAGTAGATAACCACCCAGATGTATCCACATGCATTGAACTACGAAGATGAGGAGAGGATCAGAAGGGAAGGACTGTGGCTTTATTCCAGGAAGAGAGGAAAACCTCAGGTGTGCTTTGATCCTCCTGGCCCTCCCTCTCCAGGGCCAGCCTCACCCAGTGCTAGGCTCTGAGACACTGACGGAAGCACTGAGGGGACTGCTTGTTGTAACTTTCCCACCTGAGCCAGTGACCTCAGGTGACGGGCATCTCCTCCAGATGGTGGAGCCGGGACAGCCACATGCTTTCCCAGGAAGCTGGGCCCTCAAGCCCATCCACACCATCATCAGCTCCGTCCCACACCCGACCTCTAACAGGATAAATCCACACCAAGGCACACTCAAGCCAGATCCCACCTTGGGCAGGGGAGTCTCCTGAGCACCTGGTGTCAGGACAGGAGCCACCCCGTGTGGCTCTGACACCTGTCCCACAGGCTGAGTGGGAGGCTGGATGTGTCTTCCGTGGCAGTGGCTGGGAGGGTACAATGGCCCCGTCTCAGGGCAGAGGAAGGGCCAGCATCCAACCCAAACTCCTCTCCAGGAAGAAGTCCCGGAAAAGCCTGCCAGCTCAGCAGGGTCCCTGCTCTGAGGGGCCAGGGAGCAAACGCACAGCCTCCTGCCCACACCCCATGCTGGACGCCGAGGGCCTCCGTGGGTGCCTGATGTGGGAAGGGAACCCCGGGCTCCAGTTTGTGCCTGTGGTTCTGCCCCGTGAGTCGCTCAGCTTCGTACCAAGGACCAGGGCAAACTCGGGCCAGTGTGGGTCATGCCAGCATCAAACTGGCAGAAATGTAAGAGGACAAGGCTCAGAGCCCCATGGGCCGGCGTGCTCAGCACCCACAGGGACACGGCCCGGCACCCGGGCTCTGAACCAGTGACCAGCGGCACTAACACTCCAGCTGGGCAGGGGCCGAAGGGCTGCAGGACAGGGCAGGCAGCCTGAACTGCTCCCCACGCAGTATAGGGACCCCTCCGTCCCCAAATAACGTCCCCAGAGGAGAAATGTTACCAGTTTTCCAGCACACACTGTCTTCAGGGAGCAGGACACAGAGGCAAGGGAGGAACCCAGGAGCCGAGGCCCCTGGGAGAAGCACAGGCACACCCCCAGAGCAAGAGGGTGACATACTCCAAAGGATGAACCCTGAAGGTCTCTTCTGGCCTCTCATGAAGCACCTCGGGTGGGGGAGAGGGGCTCTTGGTCTGCGGGGAGACTGAGGCCTTGATGGGGGGCAGAGCTCATGTCCTGAGCAAGATTCTTGGTGCAGAAAGCTCCCCATCGCCCTGGGTGGTAGCCAGAGGGAGGCCACACAGGGCTGGGGACAGAAGGATATGCCTGCCTGGCAATGGCCCTCAATGGCCCTGCCAGACCCTAGCAATCAGCCTGGAGTGCCCACGATCTAGGTCATACCCAACTCACTGCATGGCCAGGAGGGAGGGGGCACCTGTCCACCAGCAGGGAGGCGGGGCGAGCAGCACCAAGAACAGGTCTCGCCAGGTGGGTCCAGGCTACAGTCTCAGCCCCTCAGGTGAACCCTGCTCCCCGGACATTCGAGTCCTTTTAGCTGCCTGCTGAATACTTCTGCTGTTAAGATATGATACCCATACTGAGTTCCTGTCGTGGTGCAGCAGAATTGAATCCAACTAGGAACCATGAGGTTGCGGGTTCGATTCCTGGCCTTGCTCAGTGGGTCGAGGATCAGGCACTGCTGTTAGCTGTGGTGTAGGTTGCAGATGCGGCTCAGATCTGGCATTGCTGTGGCTCTGGTATAGGCCAGCAGCTACAGCTCTGATTGGACCCCTAGCCTGGGAACCTCGCAGGTGTGGCCCTAAAAAGACAAAAGTCAAAAAAAAAAAAAATTTTATAATGCCCATACCAAGGATTTAGTTTTAAGTATGCTGATGCCAAAAAATAAAGCAAAAGCATACTCTCAAGGCCACGGACTAGGGGATTTCTGAGATTCCTCTCTTTCAGCTCCGCAGTCTGTGGTTTTATGAACAGCAGCCCGTTTGCAGATCCAGCCCGTAGTTGGGCAGACCCGAGGGGTCAGATTCACAGGACCCTGAGCACCAGCATCAACACAAGCCTGCGTGTTGGCAACTCTACCCCATCTGAAGGCTCAAGCCCAATTTACTTCCTCTCAGACAAGCTCAAAATATTCCTGAAAAATGGGATGCCTTTTGATCCAGCTGAAATCCATCCCCCAGAAGAAAACTCACAGGAGCCTCTATGTAGGAAGCCTGCCCTGAAAGGGGCCTGAGAGACTCTGCTGGGAGATTCAATTCTATTTTGAGTACATTAGGATGCTTCATTCATTACAACAAACCCAGAAGAAAAACCTGTGTAGAAGGGAAAAATCTCTAAAATGATTATTCACCCCTAGACTTATGTTGTTTATATTGTCAACTTTTATATATTAGGTTTGTTCAGAGTAAGGGACATCCACATACTATACGCAGTCTTTTCAATATAATGAGGATCTATACTTAAGAGGGGGTGTATCTTTATGTACAAAAAAGGGCATACTATTCCACCTGGACCATCGTTTTTTCTGGCCATTATTTTTTCATTTGTTTCCAGATAGTGTAAACTGTAACCTCCAAAGTTTTGATGCAGAAGAGCTGGAGTACCAAAAATTAGTCACTTTGCTGTCTGAACTCCAAAGACCCAGAGGGGCCCATCCTGACCCCAGACCAGGCCAAGGTTAGAGGGGCCCACCCTGACCCCTGGCCAAGGCCACAGGGGCCCACCCTGATCCCAGACCAGGCCAAGGTCAGAGAGGCATAACCATATTTGCATGGGGGGCCCTGATTTCACCCTTGGAAGCAGCTAATATAAAATCTTAAGTAAAAAAAATTATTTTCACCTACACTTATCTCTGGATGAAATGGGAACAATTTCTTCCCTCCTGGAGGTCATAGTCTTGGACCCACTGCTCTCCCCAGGAGGGGGCACAGTGCTCAGGGAGGGAGGCTCAGTACCTGGAGCTCTCCCGGGGGGGGGGGGGGCACAGCACCAGGAGCATTCAGTGCTGGGCACCCAAGCAGGGCCGCCCTCCCGCAAAGCCCCTGCCAGCTAAGCAACAAGCTCACCACCATCAGGGACCCTCAGCCTGAGAAGGCTGCTCCTGGGACAGATACCTGCTTGTCTGAGTCCGAGAGCACGGCCACCAGGCCAGTCACAAGCAGTCTGTCTTGGCTCCGCTCCTGCCACAGTTACTCACCCACACGTCCCTCTAAGACAGGGCATGTTCAGGAGGGCCCCAGAGCTGGTTTAGCACAGGGACGTCACTGAGCAAGGGTCAGATCCTCTGGACATCTCAGCAAGTCCGCACAGGCTTAGGCGGGCAGGGCAGGGCCCTGTGACCCACAGGTCACATCTTCAGGAGAAATGGGGGGCGGGGGGGGGGGGGGGTGGCGGGTGGGAACCAGACCCGCAGCTGTGGGGTCTTCCCGCTGCAGCCTGGGGTGAGCAAATCCGTAACACAGAAAGGAGGCCCAGCAGAGCAAGGATCAAAGAAGCAGGAAATCAGAGCAAGAAAATACAAGTAATGATCCCCAAAGAGGCCTGTATTAAAGCCAGAGTGAATTCATTCTTAAACTCATTAGATAACAGAAAATTAAAAAAAAAAAAGGAGAGACAGAGAAAATTTGGAGACTTTGATAAAACAAAGGCACTTATTAATGCATGGTGGGCCACCAGGCCTAAAGGTGAGGGTCCCGGCGAGGGTGTCCCCAACCTAAGGGTTATCACCCAAGAAGCCTTTTCTAAAAAGGGAGACACACGGGAAAAGCTGCTGACATCACCGTTATTTCATGAAAGCGGGAAACAGGGCAACACCCCCCACAAGAGCAGAGTCAGTCTGGGCGTTTCATTCTGGTACACATCTACACATCTGGTACACAGTGTCTGGTACACACCACAGGCT
Source organism: Phacochoerus africanus (assembly GCF_016906955.1). Taxonomy (NCBI): domain Eukaryota; kingdom Metazoa; phylum Chordata; class Mammalia; order Artiodactyla; family Suidae; genus Phacochoerus; species Phacochoerus africanus. The sequence goes on along the minus strand of NC_062548.1, from coordinate 52,956,171 downwards.
GCAGAGCCAGGTCCATACCTGCTTCATGTAGGCATAACACATGGTCTCAGCGACGCGTTTGCCCTCATCGTAGCAGGCTCGGGGTCCTACAGGATTCACATGGCCCCAGTAGTCCTCTGTCTGTGGGTGGACCTCAGGGTCTGTGAGCAGGAATAGGGAGACCAGGTTTTCAGAATTTCTTTGATTCAAGTTCAAATGCCTCATCAACAGTGGATATTTACAATGCAGATGGGAGCCTGGGAAAACCCACGGTAAACACCTGAACCTGGAGACACCCATCAAAGGGGACCTTCAATGTCCCCAGCCCGTCGGGACAGGGTGTTCTCACCTCCCGTGTTAAGTGATGACAATATTTCACAGGAAAAAAAGAAGTATTAAAAAAAAGCAAAGTCTCTCAATTTTAAGCCTCCCCCCTCCTGTAAATTGTTCTTAACTTTTAGACAGTTGTAGAAGCTAAACATCTATGCAAAGAGACAATGGTCCGATTTCCTTTTTATGGAATATAGGATTGTAGTCAAGTGTGTGCTTATTGGAAACACCTTCAGTGTCTGGAACACGATGGCTTTCACCTATGCCATCCCCAGCAGAGTGCGAGACTCAGTGACACAACCAGGAGGCCCGGGGGCTCCGAGGACAAGCGCCCAATGCCAGCAGCCCATCTCCCCGGCAGGTGTCCACAGTTCCCGACGCCTGCTTCTCCAGTGTGTACATCAATCACACTCAAAGAGGCACCGAGGAGCAGACTAAGGGAGCCTAGTAACAAATATATATATATTTTTTAAAAAAACACAAGTGCATTTTTGGAATCTGAATTAATAGCTGATTTAGCTAGCACAGCAAGAATCTTATGCAACTGTGCTATGAAATGTGTACATCTTTGCCAAGAGATCTGGAGAAACTCAGGAGCCACACGTTACAACTTATTTCTTGTGTATCTGGTAGCTGGAGCTCTGGGCACAAGGGGATGAGAGCAGGAACACGACGGACTCTGAGTGCCTGAGCTCTGCTGGGGGCACCCAGTCCTCCGTATCTGCCATCAGGGTCACAGTTCCTTAAGAAGAGGCACTTTTCCTTTCTTCTTTTTTTTTAAAGGGTCACACCCGCAGCATATAGAGGTTCCCAGGCTAGGGGTCAAATGGGAGCTGCAACCGCTGGCCTACACCACAGCTCACAGGAACACTGGATCCTTAACCCACTGAGCAAGGCCAGGGATCAAACCCGCGTCCTCATGGTTCCTATTTGGGCTCTCACTGCTGCTCCACAACGGGAACTCCCAGAAGGGGAACGTTTTACCACAGGACCAGAGGGAAGCGCTGAGGGAAACACTCCCGAGATGGGACTTGACAGATGTGCTGATGGCAGGAACTTTTTGGGGATTTCTGAGGAGGGCTGGGGAAGCTGGACACCAAAAAAGAGACATGAAGGCAGCTAAGGACCAGGAGGAGGGTAGGCCCGGCCCACTGACCTCCCGACCAGCACAGGCACAGCTTTGCCATGACAGAAGTAAACCTTGTCTGGAATCAGCATTGGGGAGGCCTGCAGGTGCCCGTCAGAGCAGAGCTGTGGGGGCCTCCAAGAGCCACTCTGACGCCAGCCCGCCACTCACGGGCCCCAAAGACCCAAGCTGCTGGCAGAGTTGGGATGAAGGGGGGGCGGCGTGAAGATGACGTTGGGGGCCTGGATGGGTGGTGCCAGTGCCTGGAGACGGTGACAAGGACACAGCCCAGAGAGTATCAGCACCACTACTTTTGGAACGCATGAGGCAAAGGGCCACTGGGGCCAGGGACAGACCTGCTGAGCCTTTGCAGGGTCTAGAAACGGGAAGCACAGGGCCCCACTGCCAGTCCAGGTTCGAGAGCTGTGGGGGAGGAGGGAACGCTCTGCCTTCCCAAGGTTTCCTGGCTCCACCTCCTTAAGAACCTTCCAGAAACTGTCCTCCAACAGGTGAGGCAATCGGCGAACATCTCCCTACGGAACAGGCTCTAAAGCCGACCCCTGAGCACATGGGGGCCAGCGCTCCTGCTAAGCAGGAAGAAGTTCCCATGGATCTAGCTTCCGGGGACCTCTGGGCCAAAGACACTTCTGTGGATTAAACACTAAGTGGCAGGTGCTGGTTAGCCAAGTGACCCAACTCATCCCCCACCCCCTGAGGGGGGAACCCGATGCTGGAGCATAAGTGCAGGCTCAGTGGTCCCTCCCTCCTCCACAGGAGACCACATGTGACCATTCGGGGGCGGGGGTGGAGGCGGAGCAATATGCCGACTCGGACTCACCTCCGTACACCTCCGAGGTGGAAGCCAGGAGCAGACGCGCCCCGACGCGCTTGGCCAGCCCTGCAGAGACACCAGACAGAGCACACAGTCAGCTTCAGAGAAGGAGGAAAACACACATGCTCATCTTGTAGCCACGTGAAGTGGTTTTCTAGTAACGGTGTCTGATCTCCACGGATCTTCAGTTATCACTCCAACCTGCATCTACTTCGGAACCAAAATTAAAACAAACAGTAAGAAACGCACAAATGACCCCAGGAAGCACAGTTTAGTGGGACACCTGTAACTGCAGCCTTGGCCAAAGGGAGCTCTGTGGGCTTCATTATAAGGTAGGATTTGAGGAGCTCAGAGATTCTTGCACCCACACCTACCACCCAGTAATTTCACCAGGTACCCTGGCTCCCGGGGCAGAGGCAAGGCCCCATTGTCCCCCAGGACAGTCAGCCTCCTGCCAGCTGACCCCGCGTCCCGGGCATCTCTGAACGTTCTGAGCCAGCTTCCTGTCTGGATACCTCCCCACACCCCCTTGAGGTCTGGCTTCCAGAGCGCCTTCTCCAGAGCAACCGGCCGCATCCCAGTCCCGCTCTGCAGCCTCCCTGCCCACTCCGTGCGGGATGGACCACAATGTCAATGCCTGTGGTGCTCAGGGAAGTATGGAAGGCTCCAGACGCTTGCAGGTACCCTGGCCAGGAGGAACTCACGGCCTTCACCCAACCCCCCTGCTCCCCTTGCCACACCCCCATGGCCCCATGCGCAGGTGCCTTCAGCGGCAGCGGGTGCTCTGGAAGAGGGGTTGCGTGTAGGAACATGGGGTCGGGGGTTGGGTGGGGTGGGGGTGGGGTACACGGCAGGAAGAGAACAGCACTGATAAAGGTGAGCGTTTGGAGGTGACCCCATGACGTGCTTGAAATGGCAGCAAGGATGCAGCCTGGCATGGAACTTAGGGCCACCAGCACCATGGGACTCTATCCCTCACGTCTGCCAGGCAGCTCCTGGCCAGACCCTATTACCCCACAGGGACAATGGCGGTGACAAGGGACCTAATTTTTTTTTTTTTTTTTGTCTTTGTGCCATTTCTTGGGCTGCTCCCACAGCATATGGAAGTTCCCAGGCTAGGGGTCTAATCGGAGCTGAAGCCGCTGGCCTACACCAGGGCCACAGCAACGCTGGATCCAAGCCGCGTCTGCAACCTATACCACAGCTCACGGCAATGCGTAATCGTTAACCCATGGAGCAAGGGGCAGGGACCAAACCCGCAACCTCATGGTTCCTAGTCGGATTCGTTAACCACTGCATCACGACGGGAACTCCTTTTTTTTTTTTTTCTTCCCCCTGAATTTTTTTAAATTAAACTTTCAATGTGAGCTAAGTGTGGGCCCAAATGCAGGTATGAGAAATAATCTAGAGACCCTGGGGCCTTCCACCCACTCTGCCCCAGTGGCAGCAATGGGCAGAGTCACAGCACAACCTGACAGCAACAGTCACAGGACAACTGTCACCACGATGCCACCTGGAGCAAGGGCGGGGGCTCCCCTGCGCTGCCATGCCGGGGGTCTTCCTGGGGCTGCACACGTGTCACCAGGAAGCAGCCACGCTCAGAATATGGGGCAGGGGGGACATGCCGGTGAAACTCCACCTTGTGCTCAGGCCACACCGACCCCTTACTCCCGGATCAGAGCCGCCAGACCCTTCCCAGTCCCAAGGCACACATGGCCTGGGTCAGGGGGACAGGTGTCACTTGGAGGCCAGGTGGCCACTCCCGGGGTGTCACTGAGGCAGTGCAGGCCACTTCCTACAGTGACTGTACCCCCATGACAAGTTCTGATGGCAAATTAAATGACACTGAGCCCAGCAGTGGGGACGAGGGAGGGCCTGAGGACCACACTCAAACTGGATGCCTGGACTAGGACCCCTGCGCACAGCTGCGAAGCTGGGGCGACTCACCCAGCATGTTCAGCGTCCCGATGGTGTTGGTTTTGAGCGTCTTGATGGGGTTGTACATGTAGTTGGGCGGCGAGGCTGGGGAGGCCAGGTGGTAGATCTGATCCACTGCGGGCAGAGCCAAGCTGTTACTTCCAAGGAAAACACTGGCAACCAAACTCCAAAGTTGGACCGAGTAACAAAGGTGCTCGCGTCCCTCTCACTGAAATTCTAGTTCTTACCCTTCCTTCTTCTTAGAAATCATTTACATTTGCACTGGAAGCACTTAAGACAAAAACAGAATGCCTGATTATAACAAAGATGCGCTGGGCCGCTTGGGCGGCCGGCTCTCCGCTGATGAGACTCAGTCCGAATACCAAGCTGGTTGTTTTCTGAGATCTGCCCCCGATAAAGCATTCCAATCAGGGGGCAGACAGATTTTTCAAAGAGAGTTAAGCATGAATATTAAAGTAAACATTTTAAATTTACCAAACAAATCTGGCACAAAAGAGCCTCTTGCTTTGTTTTTATTTATCTTGAATACAAAAACCAGACTCGGAGGTGACAGTCGGAGGGTGCTTTTAAAGCCTCGACTCACTGGCGCAGAGGCTGCTGCGTGGATGTCACCTCCCATGACCCTCACTCCCTGGGGCCCCCTCCCTCAGAGGGTGGGATAGTGGTGACCAGGGCACTAATGGGGAGCCAGGCCTGCAGACATGCTGTCTGTGATGTCCCCTACCACTCAAGGGTCAAGGAAAACCACCACCATCACAGGCCGGCGGGAAAGGGGTCCGAGCACACACTGGTGCCTGCAGGGACCTCTGCTTCTGCCCCACCCTCTTGCCAATCAAGACCTCGGCTCTCCTTTCAGGTAAGGGCACTTCAGTGGCTATGTTTCAGAGACAACAGGCAACGCAGGCACACCTAAAAAAAGTCCCCACAATGCATTCTCCAAAATGACTTTCTCAGAAAACAGCCCCCACCAAAAAAAATGCCCCAACCTCCCCACCCACAGAACATGACACCTGCCCCCTGAAAGTCCTCTGTCACCTCCGGGATGACCTCTCAGGACCCGGGGCAGCTTCCTGACACAGCCCCGGTTCCCCGCAGGTGAGAGGCGAGGGCCAGGGTGAGGCCAGGCGGTGGGCTTGGTCTCCACACCCCTCCGTAGTGATCACGGTCTTTCAAACGTGAGGGAAGGGAGCCAGATGGCTCTGTGGAGACAGCATCTTTGGGAAGGGGTCTGAGGCTGCACACCTGTCACCAGGAAGCAGCTGCGCTCAGGGACCAGGAGGGGGTGATGGAGCCCAGGAATAGCCTGGGAACACAGTTTTTCCTCCACCAGGATTGCACGCCAAGTGTATGAGCTGGTGCAGGCACCAGCTTCTGAGTGTTTATTTACATGGCTCCTGGTTTTGCTAAGACTATTCTAATACCCAATATTTTGCAACAGCCTATAAGGGGAAAGAATCTGAAAAGGAATATATATATATGTGTGTGTATATATACTGAATCACTGCACCATACACCTGAAACCAATACGACACTGTAAATCAACTATACCTCAATAATAAGAAGGCTATTCCAGCAAACTCCTAATGTCATTTATTTTCTATAGTTGATTTACAATATTGTACCAATTTCTGTTGTACAGCAAAGTGACCCTGTCACATATATATGACATACATACACACACACACACACACACCATTCTTTTTCTCAGATTAACTTCCATCACAGTTCTATCCCGAGACTGGACGTAATTCCCTGTGCTGTACAGTGGGACCTCACTGCTTATCCATTCTAAATGTCATACTTTGCAATCACTAACCCCAAATGTGATTTTTTTAAAAAAGTCTTATTTTAAAAACAGTACTTCTGTAGCTCCATCTCTATCGAAATCTCAAAGGCATCTTTTTCTCATCCTAAAATTCATACAAGAATCTCAAGGGAGTTTGAATAGCCAAAACAATTTTGAAAAACAATAGAGCTGGAGAATTCAGTTGCCGATTTCAAAACACAGTACAAAGCTACAGTAACAAAACAGTGTGTTACTGGCATAAAGACCAATAGAACAGAAATGAGAGCCCAGGAATAACCCCTCCTGCCTATAATCTCATGATCCTCGACAAGGGTGCAAACCACTCAATGGAGAAGGACAGTGTTGGGAAAACTGAATACTCACGTGCAAAAGAATGAGACTGGACTCTTCTCTTACACCCTGCACCAAAATTAATTCGAAATGGACTAAGAACCTACAAGTAAGACCTAAGGTGATGAAACCCCTAGAAGAAAACATATGGGAAAAGCTGCATGACCTTGATTTCGGCAGAGATGTCTTGGATCTGACACCAAAAGCCAAAGCAGACAAATGGGATTACATCAAACTAAACGTTTTGGCCAATATTAAAGGACATAAGCCACAAGGTAAAAAGCAACCTATGGAGTGGAAAAAATGCTTGCAAATCATACATATAATAAGCTAATATCCAGAATATATAAAGAAATCATACAAATGAACGAAAAACAAATCAAAGAAGGCAATTTTAAAAAATGGCAAAGTATCTGAATATAATGACATCCAACCAGCCAGAAGTGTACGAAAAAATGTTCAAGATCCCTCAGAGAAACTGAAATCAACACCACAACGAGGTATCGCCTCACACCCATCACAATCGCTACTACAAAAAAAAAAAAAAAAAAAAAAAAACCCACAACAAAATGAGACAAAAATTGAAAACAGCAAATGCTGTGGAGAAACTGGGAGCTTGGTGCACTGATGGGGATGTCGGCTGCCACACCCACTATGAAAGCACTGTGACAGCTCCTCAAAACATTAAAAACAGAATTAACATGTGATAAGGAATTCCACTTCTTAGTGTAGAACCAGAGGAATTAAAAGCAGAGACTCAAAGGGGTTTGCACACCCATGTTCACAGCAGCACTATTCACAACAGCCAAGAGGCGAAAGCAACCCAAGTGTCCATGATGAACCAATAAGGAGAACCTGGAAAATCCGAAAGTAGATATTACTCAGCCTTCCATTCTTTCACAATGGAAGAAATTTTTATTAGAATGAAATAGGGGTTGAAGTTCACTTTGTTCTTCATAGATATTTCCAATTGTTTAAGTACCATTTGTTAAAACAAGTCTCCTTTTATAACTGAAGGAACTTTATACCTTAGCAGAATTCCATTTATCAATTATGTGCGTAGATTTTACATGTATTTTCTGGACTCTCTATTAAGCTAATCCTTAGTCTTTATCATTTTACACTGTCATCATCAATGCAGCTCTATAATATGTTTTGATATCAAAAGCTGTAAATCTGGAGTTCCTGTCATGGTGCAGCGGAAACAAATCCGGCTAGGAACTGTGAGGTTGAGAGTTCGATCCCTCGCCTTGCTCAGTGGATTAACGATCCGGCATTGCCGTGAGCTGTGGTGTGGGTTGCAGACGTGGCTCAGATCTGGCGTTGCTGTGGCTCTGGCGTAGGCCAGTAGCAACAGTTCTGATTAGACCCCTAGCCTGGGAACCTCCATATGCCTCGAATGCGGCCCTAAAAAGGACCCCCCCAAAAAAAAGATCTGTAAATCTTCCAAAATTTTAATTCTTTATATGATCATTTGGTTTGCTGATGAAGTTTAGAGTTTGCCTGTCAATTTATACAAAAATTCCTGCTGGAATTTTGATTGGGATTGAATATGTAGTTCACCTGGTAGATAATTGTTTTCTTAACAATATGGTCTTTAATTCTTGAAAATATCTCTTCATTAAAAAAAAAAAAAAAAAGAGGAAGAAAATTCTGACACCTCCTACAACTGATGAAGCTTAGGGACGTTCCTCCAAGTGAAATGAGTGAATAATGCCAGGTGACTCTATGCACAGGAGGTCCCAGAGCAGTCAGATCTCACAGGCAGAAGGCAGCATGGGGGTGGCCGGGGCTGGGGGAGGGGAGTTACTGTTTAAAGGGCACAGAGTTTCAGTTCTGCTAGATGAACAAGTCCTGGAGATCTGTTACCTAGCAATACAGCTAACACTACTGTTATGTACAAGGTTAAGACCGTAAAACAACAACAAAAAAGATACTTGTGAGCAGGGAAAGAAAATGAAAAAAAGAGGATCAGTGCAAAGGGGCAAAGCCTTTAGCAAAGCTGAGGTGGAAATGTGGGGAGGTTTCAGTTTCTGTGTTTGTCCCCCTCGCTTCATCACCCCTCCAGAGCCTGCAGAGCCCCCCGGGGAAGCTTCTGCATGAGAGGTGCCCAGACCCCTGGCATCCTGCCGCAGACACCCCCGTGGGGGAGAGATGCTGGACCTTTATTACACGTGGATATTTATGTATTTTCTCAAGCCACCTTGGAAAACTACTAGGTTAGTTTAAAAATGGACCCATTCCAGCAGTACTGGGGGTGTTAAGGTGTCATAAGGGCCCGGGTGGGGCTGCGCCAGCCAGGCTGTGATCCTGCAGCACAAACTATTCAGCACTGTTCCCAGTCTTGAGGCGACAATGTACACAGTGAGAGGAAGGAAACTGCATCAAAGAGAACCATGACAAAGGGCACCTTCAGAGCGTGTAGTTCAAACACAAAGGCCCGGGCACCCTCTCCTGGGACCACACACCATCCTGCTGGGGGCCTGACCGCTGGTCCCCAGCCCTTCCTCCACGTTGAGCTCCCGGGCACAAGAAGCAGTCCCCACCCCACCTTACGCTCCAGCTCCTCAGCCCCACTCTTGGGACAGCAGCCCCCGTGATCTAGAGCTCAGGCAAATGCAGATTCCCAGGCAGAGCAGGAAATCTGCAACTGGAAAGAAGCCTGCTGCAGTGTGGGCCAGGGTAGGCGCTGCGCTGGGGGTGAGGCAGGGGGGTGGTGGGGGGTGGCGGGCAGACAGCTGAGGGAAGTGGGGACCACGCACCGGGCCTCATCACCCAAAGGCTGTTCCACCTGGTTTGTCATGTTTCGGGCCAGGTGACAGCTTAGGCCCAGGGCTCCCCCATCCAGCCCATGGGGAAGGGTTAGGCGCCCTTAAAGCCATGTATGCAGATTTAAATGGCTCAGTCCTGCCTTCCAAGGAGGACGCGTCCTGCCTCTGATAGTAAGGAGGAGCTGCTCCAATTGCTGTCCCAGAAAGGACACAGCACCCACCGCTGACTGAGCCTTCTGGAAGGAATGGCGGGGAGGGTGCAGGGGAAATTTCAGAACAAGCTTAAGGAGTCAGCCAGGAGAGGGGCTAAGAAAATACCACAAAACATTAACAACAGAGCAGCAAAGCGAACCCTCCCAGCCCAGGAAAAAACACCCTCAAAGCCGCCAAGGGTGGCTTCACCAAAAATGAGCATGACATTCAAAAATCCAAGCCAAGGGAGAATGGCAGCATGCCCGCACGCGGGCTGCCAGCCGCCAAGTGACCTCTGGTGACCCTGTCACATCCGCAGAGCCACGAGCCGGAATGGCAGCTGGAAAAACAGGAGCCTGAGAAATGAGCCCGAATAAGCTCAAGCTGATGATGGAGGGGAGATAAAACAGCAGAGCAGAGGCGTGTTTTCTCTTCCCCGAATTTCCTTCGAGAGGTTCAGAGCAGCATTGCCAGCTGGGAGGAGGGTGGGCCTCCCGTGGGTTCTGAAAACACCATCCGCTCAATCCCAAATGGCCTCCCTATAGGTGTTTTATGGTGAATACACGATACATAAATACAGAAGGAAAACCAAAGGAAACTGAACAGCTCTTGAGATAACCAAAAATCACTGCTCAGAATCCATCAAGAAAAAACAAACAAACAAACCAGACCAAAAAAATCAAGCAGTGTCTCCTACCAAAGGGGAAATCCACATAAACACAAGTGGAAGACTCACATCAACTTGTGGGTTTTTTTTTTTTTTTTTTTATGGAGTTCCCAGCGTAGCCCCTGTCAAACAGGACCACTCAGGGCAACACGGGACACAAGGCCTGGCCACATCCCCAAGCACCGGCATTTATGATGGAAAACAGGGTTTAAGAAGATACAGAACGTGTCAAAGTGTAAGGACCAAATTGCTCTTGGCACAAAACACTAAAAGATGTTGCCTTGACTTTGAATCAGTTAACACTGACTTAATGCAAAGAGAAGAGGAGGCTGCACACCGAGGTCCAGCTGGGACCCTGGAGGAATTTCCGCTTAAACACAGGGTCTCAGAAACCTGCAGCCTCCACATTGCTTACATTTTCTTTTTTTTAACTCAATGAATTACATTTATAGTTTGTACAAAACGATCATCACAACCCAATTTTATAATATTTCCATCCCAAACCCCCAGCGCACCCCCTCACCACCAACCTGTCTCCTTTGGAAACTGTAAGTTTGTCAATGTCTGTGAGTCAGTATCTGTTCTGCAAAGAAGTTCATTATGTCCTTTTTTTAAGATTCCACATGTCAGTGATAGCATTTGATGCTGGTGTCTGAATTCAATTAGCATGATAATTTCTAGGTCCATCCATGTTGCTAAAAATGCCATCATTTCATTCCTTTTAATGGCTGAGTAATATTCCATTGCGTATATGTAGCATGTCTTCCTTATCTACTCCTCTGTCCATGGACATTTAGGTTGTTTCCATGTCTTGGCTATTGTATAGAGTGCTGCAATGAACATCAGGGAACATATATCTTTCCCAGTCCTGGTTTTCTCAGATAAATGCCCAGAAGTGGGATTGCTGGATCACATGGTAATTCTATTTTTGGTTTTCTGAGGGATCTCCACACTGTTTTGCACAGTGGTGCATTGTTTATCTTTGCAGCTTTGTAAATGGAGAGTGAGAAAGCCCCCCAATGCTATCTCTACAGAAGTATTCCCATCTGAGTGGCACTCCTCAAATGCCTACGTGACCAGGGACCCAGTACCCTTCCAAACACTGCTGCAGTCACACCTGCTACAATCCCCGGTGCTGGCAGCCCAGCTTTGTTGACCCCGGCACGTGCTGTCTGCCCACCCCTGGCTCCCAGACCCCCGTGCCTGGCAGAGGTGGTGACACTGGTGTCCTCACCAAAAAGTGGTGCTGACATTCCTACCTGACACAAGTGTTTCAAGAACCAAACGTGGTCATCACAGCCATGGGAACAGTGCCTGGGACACAGTGCCTACCACATGTGACCCCTGTCGCCCAATGCCCTTGGCTTCCTGGACATCCCAAGCACCATGAGGCCGGGGACCCGACTCTGGACCCAGCGGGTGTTCCTGCCTGTGTCCCTCTCCGGAGGCATGCTGCCTGTGCAGCACACCTGCGGTTTTTCACTGAAAGGCAGCCGTGCTGCACCAGGTATGAAGATCGAGACAAAGGGACCTGCGGAGTGAGGGCCAGCGGACCTGACAGGACACAGGATACACATGCCATCCACAGCCCTCGGGGTCAGAGGCCGGATGCCCACTGCCCCTGCCTGGTCTCCCTGGTTGTCCTTGGGGTTCCCTGGAGACTCCTCCTTAGTTGGGTCGTCCCCAAGGTTCTTCCTCTGCACCTGTCCTCCTGGGAGGCCTCCAATGGGGATGGGGCAGTGAGGTGGGGGAGGGAAGCCTTCCCCTCCGGTCCCTAGACTAGATCCCCTTCCTCTCCAGGAGCCTGGGCTGGGGGCAGCCCTCTGCATTGGCTCTGAGCAGATTTCAGAGGTTCCGTGTCCCTCCTGCAGCTGAAAAGTTCACCTTCACTGAGAACCTTATGGGGCTCCTGGAGGTGAGACTCACTAAGTGGACCGCAATCCCAAACAGTGGGGCCTGGACTCAAAGCTTGTCTACACTGTCCCAGCCTGGTCAGCTCCAGGCACCTCCCACTGGGGCCGTAGCTGCTTCGACCCAGCCCGGATCCCATGTCCACTGCGCTTGCCAGTTTCCAGGTCGCGGTTTGCCCTGTGACCTCCGACTTCTGCTGGTGCAGAGAAGGGAAGCCGGTTGTCAGTCTGCTCAGTTCCCTCCTGCTTGTGGGGACGGGTGAGATGATTCCAGGTTCCTGAAGTTCAAGCTCCCTTCTCCTGACACCTTACCAACTGTGGGGATTTCTCCCCTGGACAGCGTGGGATGAGTCAGAAAGCCCGGGGCCTGCTCAGCATCCTGTGACAGACACCCGCCCTCATCCACAGAGCCATCCTGGGCTGGAGCCCGGCGTTCCCCATCCCGACAGCCTGGCATCTGCCTCCCAAACCAGACACGCCTTCCACCCCAACCCTGGCTTCAGAGAAACCTCCCCATGTCCTGAACAGGTGGCTGGAAGAATAATAAACTTTACTCCGTCCAGAGCCAGACAGTCTGCAGGGTAGATGCAACACCGCCTGAAACTGAGATGCTGTGGCTGGTAAAACCCAGAGTTCTTGTAAAGCAAAACAAAGCGGGATTAAGTCATTTCAATGATTACTGATGGTTTCTTCCACAGCAGTAGTCTTCTCTCCCTACCATCTCATCCAGACAACCCAGAGGCCTCCGTTGTAACCTCTGGGACAACAATGCTTCCTGTTTGACCATTTCGTAATTTTTCCAGTTGCACCTGAGGCAGATGGAAGTTCTGAGGCCAGGGATCGAATCAGAGCTTCACCTGTGACCTACACCATAGCTGCGGCCACGCTGGATCCTTGACCCACTGCGCTGGGCCAGGGATCAAGCCCTGTGGGCCACAGCAGGAACTCCCTGACCATTTGGTAATTCTTCACCACATGGGGTGCCTGGGCTCATGGTGCCCATCTCGGCCCCAGTCTCCGTTCCCAGAACATCTCCTCTTCCAAATCGACCATCACATACTGAGTCCAGACAACAGGGAATTTCCCATCAGAAACACAAAACTGGAATCAAGCATAAGGGTGACACTCTGATAACAAGAGGAAGTGTGTGCTAGGGAGACGTAGTGACGCTCTGCTGGACTGAGTGATACCAGTGCCCCCTGGTCACCATCTGCCCAATGCAGGAAATGGACAGACCACAACTCCACAAAATTCCGAGCAGAACATTCCTGCTACATGTAAGTATCAGAACAGCTAAAGCTCCTGGTAGATAAAAGGCACCCACAGACAGTTGTGCGTTAAACATGGGGTGCTCGTACTTGCTACACACCCTCACCCCCCCAAGAGGGAAGCAGTTTATCCCTCAGGCTGAGCTCGGCTGGTCAAATTCTGCTGGGGCTAACTTGGACAGGAGTGAGGAAGCCACCTCTGCAAAGCATGACTGCATCCCTTCACGTGAAGCGCTCAGAGTCACGCGGGCATTGTAGGGCGGGGGATGGGGGCACTTAGGCAAGAGAAGAAGCCCCTGTACTAGCGGGGGCTGGAGAGCCAAGAGCAGTGTGATTTTATCCAGAGAGCGTGTGTGTGTGGCTGTGTGTACATCTCCCTGCACGCAGACTGTATGTGCTTGCATGTGTGTGGCTGTGCATGCACCCGTCCTGCACATCAGAAGCACTAGAAATGGCCTAGGTCAGCTTTGGTGTTGGAGCTCATAGTCCAGGCAGAATATTTAGTTGCCAACACACCATCTTTACTCCGTCTGGCTGGCTCAGGAGCACTGATATCATATCACCAAGAGTATCTTTGACAACTGTTTCCTGCCACATGCATGCAGGAGCATCACCTCTGGCCCTACTGGCTGCTCAGCCTGTGGTTTTCTGCTGCTATCCCTGCAAATTCAGAGGCTTAAAAATCAGCCCCTTGTAACTCCCAGGTCTGAGGGCAGAGGTGGGGGCGTGATGCAGCCTGACACCCCCCAGGCTGTGCTGCTGTCACCAGGTGGCTGCAAAGCTCGGCCGAGTAGTGCAACTGCCTGTGTCTTTGAGGACCTGGGCGGGGCTGCCCTGTCAGAGCTGCTGTGGTGGGCGCGTCCTCCCTGCCCCCAGCTCCTCTCCCCACCTCACCCCTGCACCATCTCTTCCAGCCCCTCTCCCACCAAACCTCTCAGCAGGGCTTGTCACCTTCCTTCTGCTTCTCGGGGCTCCTGAGATCGCGTAGGGCCCCAGACCATCCTCCCATCGTAAAGCCAGCTGATTCACACCCTTAACTCCAGCCAAGAAGCCCTTTCACAGCAGTGCCCACATTTACATACCTTTCCAGCTCTGCCTGGCATGGGCAACACCCCAAGGTCCCTCATAGCCCACGCCGAGGTCCACGTAGAAAGTGAGTGGTCTGCTTGCTAGATCCTGTGTTCCATTCCCTAGAAACTATAGGCTCATCCCCAAATCAGGTCCGCACAGAATGCAAATGGGGGGCCTCCCTGCTCCTCCTCTAGAGGCTCCAGCTCCAGGGCCGCTAACTCCCACCTCTTCCCTATGCATGTCTCCTATGCCCCGTCTCCTACCAGGAGGACACAGGGCACTGGAATCCCGGCCCAACCGCTTTGAGATCCTGAGCTGTGCTGCAGCCGCAGAGACCCTGTCCACAGTGGTCACACCCGCAGGTTCCACGGCCTAAGATGCAGACACAGCTCTCTGGGGACCACCAGCCAACCCAGACCTAATTCTTTTCACATGACAGAGTGGCCAGAGGCTGTGACCTCTTATGCGTGGATGTCAGTAATGCAGCAGCCTCCATTAGCTGACCTCCCGGAGGCTAGAAGTAACCCCACATGGTGGCCAGGCACCAGACCTGTGGGCCACAGGGAGGGGGTGTACTGCCCAAGCCCCCATTCCATAGGCCACAAGGCTCGAATCAGGGCTCCCCCATGCCAGTGCGCCCAGACTCTCACGGTCCTGGACCTTCTCTATCGCAGGGGCCAGGGAGGTGCCTGGGCCGCGGCAAGATCACTTCCAAAAACAAGACACATGGTCGAGTCAGATGGTGACCCTGGGGCCCCATCGAGCCCGCCCGCCTGTGTGACCAGTGTGGGGGCAGCCCGAGGGCGGCTCACCTTCGATGTAGAGGGGCTCCACCACGTCATGGTTGATAAGCTCGAAGTTCTCGTGGCCGATCCAGTGCTCCACGTTCCTCTTTCTGCCCGTGAAGAAGTTGTCCACCACGGTCACCTCATGGCCGTCCATCATGAGCTTGTCCGTGAGGTGGGAGCCCACGAACCCTGCACCTCCAGTTATCTGCGTGAGGACAGCTTGTGAGACGCCCCCATGGTACAGGAGGGCAGCCGCGCCCACTGAGCACGGGATGGGCAGGATGGGGACCACAGGTCCAAAAGCCATCTTTTCTGAGCCCAGAGCAGGAAGTTGTATCTTCATAAATGTCGAAGCTGCCTAAAAAATCTGAATCTACCGCCCAGCATAAGCACTGAAAAACAGCAGTTACCAGTTTCAAAACATGCTCTTTGGTAGAGATGTGTTCTTAGTGATTAAAGCTCCCTGTTTTATGGAGGATGGGACATGGAGTGTCACTATGGGTTCTAACAGAACTCCTGCAAAGCTTTAGAACCACTTGGCAAAAAAGACGGGCAACGGGTGTCGATTTGGGGAACTGGCGAAAACAGTGCTTTTGAAATTGGACTCAAAAACTGTGTGTGTGTGGGGGGGGAACCTGCATGAAAACCTAGTATCTGTTTCAAACTGTTTATAAGAACAAATGAATAAGCAGTAGACACCACAGGCCAAGGCCATAAACGATCCAGTTCCACTGTAGGGTTAAGAGAGTCAGCGGCCCTGCCAAATAGAAGTGAAGCAGCCACGTGGGGTGAGGGAAGGCAGGAGATCACCAACCACGTGCTGCTGAAAGGAAATTGGACAAGGTGAAAAGGCAATTGTGAAGCAAAAAAAAATTTTTTTAACTCATAAAAAGGCTATTCAAATTAAGTAGTGGAAGCGGAGGGTTTAGGTAAAGCATATTTCTTTTGGGAGGGTAGAAACCAAAAAAGAATAAACCCAGAAAAGAGGCACTTGATGGCACTAGCTCTGTCCTCCTCCATCAAATTCTGCATTCACGCCACCCTCTCGACTCAAGCGGAACGAATTAATAGTAGGAAGAAACACCCATTTTTTTTTACTTAAATAAAAAGTATATTAAGCTCTAGGTCTATGGCTTTAAAACTCTGAATCTGCCATGAAGTCCTCTGTTCACATAATCTGCTGTGGAACTGCCACATTTATCACAGGTGGGAGCCAAGGTGCCCGGGGTGGGAGGTGGGGTGCCCAGCCCAAGAAGAACCATCTGTCCGCCTCCACAAATGCAGAGGTGAGAACTGCACAGCTGAAAAGCCCTGATCCTGAGCAACCAGCTCTCCACCAGCCGCAGACATTCTCCATCATGGGTGGGCCCCGTGTTCTAAACCTCTTTGCTTTCAGGACGAGAACCGACACCCCAGGCAGAGTTTGGGTCAAGACCACCAGATCACCAGGAACGATGCCACTGGCCCAGCCCTCCTAAGTTTTTTTGGGGGGCCTTTTTTTAGGGCCAAACCACAGCATATGGATGCTCCCAGGCTAGGGGTTGAATCGGAGCTACAGCCGCCCGCCTACACCACAGCCACAACAACGCAGGATTTTTTTGTAGTTTTCAGATTATGTTTTGCACTTATTTTACTAGTTATTCTAAAAGTGTTTTGTCCTTTTTAAGGCTAGCATAAATAGCTCTGTTTTCATTTTCATAGTGTGTATTCTCTTGGTAGGTAGAAACACACTCGCTTTTTTGGGGGGTCTTTTTAGGGCCACACTCTTGGCATATGGAGGTTCCCAGGCTAGGGGTCGAATTGGAACTGTAACTGCTGGGCTACACCACAGTCACAGCAATGGCAGATCCGAGCTGTGTCTGTGACCTACACCACCGGATCCTTAACCCACCAAGCGAGGCCAGGGACTGAACGTGCGTCCTTATGGATACTAGTCGGATTCGTTTCCACTGTGCCACGACGGGAGCTCCCCAACCCTCCCAATTCCATACTCTCTCCAGAACCTGTCAGCTTGTCCACTGTATGTTTTACCTTTAGACTGCATTTTATCTCTACACCTGAATAATGACTTGAAAAAATAATTCTCTGGAAACATAACTGGACTTCTAATCTGGCTCTTCTAATCTGGCTCAGTCTTTAGCACTTAATTCATGGGGTGAGGCTGCTTTTTCTCTTACTTTTGCTTTATTGCATTTTCCTCCAGTTTTTAAATCAGAAAAAAATTACATCTTTTTTAAAAGAAATTTAACCCCGGGTACTGTAACTCTATAGCTATATGCGAATGTTTCCTAAAATAAGATGCTGCATGACACGCTGACTTTATCTCTGCACCTAAAATAACTGAGTGAGGCCTGGGGGCCAACAGAAGCACACGCTATTAAATTACACACAACAGCCACCAACTTGTCACTAGTCTTAGCGACATAAAACTGCTAGAAGCACATTAGCCTTGTTTAAAAGAGATTAAATTTTTTTCTTGAATAATTCCTTTCTGTGGAACATACTTAAGATTTACGTAACGTAGTTGGATGGTTATAAAATGTTTCTTCTAATGAATTTCATCCCTTCCGGCAAATATTTCAAAGAGAAACAAAATGGGCAGAAGCTCAGCACTTAGGGAGCTTCCTCGGGGAAAAAATTGCCAACCCCAGCGAACTTTCTGGGTAACAGGGAGTCAACACCCAAAGGCAGGCAGGGACAACCTCACCCTGAACACTGGACTTGCCATGCTCTGCTTGGCCCATGGTCCATGAGCTGCTTGCTCTGGTGGAAGCCAAGAGGCAGCCGCCCGGTCCAGTTCAGCGCAGCACCAAGCTGCCCGGTCAACCAGCAAAAACACAAGGCGGTGTCTTTTGGAACAAACCTCTTCTTTGTGCTAAGGCTTCAACAATTACTGAACAGAATTTACATTTCAGCAACAATATGCCAGCCTTGGGCACTAAGTGCCACTGAAATGTGGCTTAACCTATGAGATGGCGGATGAGTGAAAGACACAAAGCCTTTTGTCCTGATGACTCGTAAAGGGAAATGAATTCAATAGCCCTTGGCACCAACAGGAAAATCATCCCACAAGGAAACAACAAGAACCCTCGCTGGAGTTCCCATTGTGGCTCAGAGGGTTACAAACCCAACTAGTATCCATGAGGACTCGAGTTAGATCCCCGGCCTTGCTCAGTGGGTTAAGCATCTGGAGTTGCCATGAGCTGTGGTGTGGATTGAAGACACAGCTCAGATCTGGTGTTGCTGTGGCTATGCTGTAGGCCGGCGGCTAAAGCTCCAATTCAACCCCTAGATTGGGAGCCTCCATATGCCACAGGTGCAGGAAAGGAAGGCAAGACCCCTCACTAACGTGCAGGGTTCAGAGGTTCACAGAGCATCACTTTCTGACCACTCTGACGAGCAGCCACAGAAAGATGAGGAAAATCAGCTTTCCTCTTCGCTGGTATACTTCTCAACTCTCACCTAAATGCTTTCACAGTCTGATGTGACAGAAATAACCCAAGAGAGGGGCATACATCAGATTTTAGAGTCTACGCAGGGCAAGGTCTATGTAACCACCCACAAAGGTAAGAGAGCTTTCTGTAACTTCTAGAAGAAAAGGGAGGTTTTGGAGGGGAATGGCTGAACACTGACTCACAAGTACCACGCTGGTGTTTGGGACACAGGGTCCTATGAGGGAGATGACGGCTAGGAACAGACACCCTCGTGTCCTGACCACTGACACACCAAGGTCACAGAAGAACAGGTGCTCCGCGGACCTGCCCTCAGCAAGACAACACAGCTGGTGAAAATGAACACAAAAAGCCAATGTTTAAGCCTCTGGAATTTGTCCTAGGGCACACGGAAGATGCAGAAGCGCTGATCCAGGACAATCTACTAAAACTCAGTCAGAACAGGGAGCAGCTGCACACCTGGGCCCCAGCCCCCTCCCAGATGCTCAGCCTCACCCTCCCAGTTCAGAGCAGGTGAGGGCTGGGTGTGGCCAGAAACAGGGGCTCCCAATGAAGAGATGCATCTCGCCAGGAAGGGCAGCCCCCCCCACCCCCCACCCCAGAGACTGGACTCCCAGCCTGGACTCCCAACTCCAGAGCCTGGTGGCTGAGGGCTCCCCTCCCCCAGCTCCTCCCCAGCCCCCAGAGCAGAAGCCCTACCCCAGGTATGGTGGGCAGTGACCTCAGGGGCTCTGGTCTCCCGTGTCCACCCCCTCGTGGCCAAGAGGAGAGACAAGCAGACAAGGGATCCCTGCTCCCGCCCAGCTCGCCGCCTGCAAGAATCGCTCTCTTCTCCAGCTCCTGAGAGTCCCCTCCAGGGGCTCAGAGACTCTTCTGCGGGGACAGGCAGTCAGTGAACACAGAGGCCTCCAAGCTCTCCCCAAAGAACCGACCTTGCTTGGAGAGAGAGCAGGGAAGTTGGAGCACAAGGGGCTCTCACACGCAATGGAGACAGGCCACTGGCCACCAGGGGGCCTGTGACACAGCTGGTTTAGTAAATGGACCCGAGGGGGACCCAGGGCCAATCTCCGAGACTGGGCTCACATCTCCCTCTGCAAAGGTGCCAGAACATAGCTGGGTCGGACTGAGGAGTGATTACAACACCAGGCACTGGTGAAGGGCAGATCCACTGGCTGAGGACAGGGGCCTGACGGCTGCTGAGCCCACAAGGCAGACAGCTCAGCAGAGCAACTGGGGGAAGAGACAGTAAAAAGGGCCCTGCTGGAACCTACCGCCCTCAGGGCAACTGAGGCTGAAGCCTCTGAGGGGTGGCCACAGAGACAGACATCCCCAAAGTACAACAGCCAGACCACCAAACAAATCCGCAAACCAAAATGAAAAAGGCCTTGGGGGTGGGGGTGGGGCACAGGATCCAGAGCCGCTAACCACTGCCCAAAATGTCCGGTTTCCGACCCAAAATTTTGAGATGTACAAAGAAAAGTTGAGTGTGACCCGCGTCCAGGAAAGCAAGCAGGTGACAAACTGCCTAGGGGACCAGGTGTCAGAGCCAAGAGTCTCCAGAGCAGCCACGGCAAGTACATTCGCAGAACTAGAGAAAACCAGCTTAAGGAAGGAAGGAGACTGAAAAGAGAAGAAGTGTAAGATAGAAACAGATGGAAATTCTGTGTTGACGAACACGGCAACCAGAAAGAAAAATGCACTCAACGATGGCCTGGGCCTGGCGGAAGCGCCAATCGGCAAACCTGAAGCTAGACTGCGGGAGCTTATGCAATATGAAGAACAGAGGGAAAAAGAAAGTGAACACAGCCTCAAACGTGAGGCACCAATGAGCACCCGAGGTGATGTAACGGGGAAAAGGCAGAAGGAAGAACAGAGAAAAACACAAGGAAATACTGGCTGAAACACCCCAAACTGACGCAGCACAGTTATCTACGCATTCAAGAAGTTCAACTGAGTCCGCATAGGAAAATGCAAACTCGGGTACGCGCATGCAGACACAGCATACTAAAAATGCTAAAAATAAGAGACAAAGAAGAAGACAGGCTGAAAACTGTTCCGACACTAAAACTGCTGAAAATAAGAGACAAAGATGAAGGCGGGTTGAAAACCATCCTGCAGAAGTATGTCCTGGGAACCTCAGCGTGATCTTACTTGGAGGCTGGGCCCGCGGCAGGTTTAACTAGTCACGGTGAGATCCTACTGGAGCAGGCTGGACTGCGAGTCCAGTGTGAGACATGGGGAAAGCATGGCATGAAGATGGAGGCCCAGGCTGGCGACCCGGGGACACAGCCACACCAGAGCCAAAAGCCTGGGCCGGATCTTCCCCCAGAGCTTCAGAGAGCACAGCCCCACAAACACCACTTGTTTTGACTCCCAGCCTCCAGGACTGGGAGCTACTGCTGCTCTGAGCTACTGGGTTGGTGCAATTGTTACAGCAGAGACTGAACAGGAGAAAAAGCAAATGACCCCTCAAACCCCAATGTGACTCAAGACTGACGTCTCATAACAAATGACAGAGAAAACAGTAGAAAGAAACCACAGCCAAGAATCTTGCCTACAACTAAAGATGACTTCTAGAGATTAAAAAACAAAAGCAGATAGAAGACGAGAAAATTCATTGCCAGCAGACCTGCCATAGGAGAAATAGTAAATTCTTGCAGGGGTAGGGGGCACGGGGGATGAAGTAATTGGGGAATTATAAAATACAATCAAGCTGCATTTTCTCCTTCTCCTAAGTGCTTTCGATTTAAAGACCAAACTATAAAGCACAACATGAACACACTTAAAGCCAAAGAACTAGACACTTAACACAATGGTCAAAATAAGGAATTTTCTGTTACGCGTATTTTACCACTACCATAAAAACAAAAAAACCAACTGAACAAAGTAATATGTATATAATTGTACTATTTCTTCTTATGAAATACAGAGATACATTTGACCACAGCAGTTCAGAGAACACAGGTGAGAGCAGCAGGGAAATGACACCTGAATTAACTCAAACCCACGGGAGCAAATGAAAAAAAGTAGACTTGGTGACAAAAAGGTTAACGTAACAAATTCTGGAGTTCCTGTCATAGCTCAGTGGTTAATGAACACCTAGGATCCATGAGGATGCAGGTTCGATCCCTGGCCTCACTCAGTGGGTTAAGAATCTGGCATTGCCGTGAGCTGTGCTGTAGGTCGCAGACGTGGCTCAGATCCCACGTTGCCATGGCTGTGGTGTAGGCCGGTGTCTACAGCCCCGATTCGACCCCTAGCCTGGGAACCTCCATACACTGCAGGAGCGGCCCTAAAATGGAAAAGAAAAAAAAAAACAACACGAAACTATCAATAAATACACCCTGGCTCTGCTGTATTTACTCACCTTATTTAAAAGGGATAAGCTTGTGTCAAGTAACAATCATAACATGTTGTTGGGTTTGTAACATGGTCAGAAATAATGCACAGAGCTAAATGGGGTGAGACTTCAATGCCTACTGGACTGCAGCAGGAACCTGAAGCAGCGCCGTACATTAGGATGCATGTGGTAATAAGCACCAGAGCAACCAGGAACAATATAAATTTTTGAAATGTGGTTAAAAAAAAAATATATATATATATATAAAAGACACTGAATGTTACACACGAGAAGATTCACTTCATGCAAAAGAAAAGAGTCATGGAGAACAAGGGCACAAAGATGTGAGGGAAGTAGAAAACGAAATGAAATGGCAGAAATAAAGCTATGTTGATAATAATATTACACGTGAATGGATTAAGCAATCACCCAGAAGGCAGAGGTTGTCACACTGAAGAAAACAAGATCCGACCGTCTGCTGTCTGAAGGGACACACTGTGAACTCAAAGATACAATGCACCGAACATAAAAATATATAGTACAGAAACAGTAAGAAAGATGGAGTGGCTTAATGATACCAGACAAAATAAACCTTAACACAAAAAATGTTAACAGATGACAAGAGATCATTTTCCAAGGATAAAATGGTCAGTTTTTCACGTGGATATAACACAAACATCTCTGCATCTAACCACAGGACCCAAAATATCACTTACATGTGGAATCTAAAACACGGCACAGATGAACCAATCTACAGAACTGACACAGGCTCACAGACACGGAGAGCAGACTTGCGGCTGCTGAGGGGGGAGGGGGAGGGATGGGAATTTGGGGTTGATAGATATAAACGATAACATTTAGAACGGATAAGCAATGAGGTCCTGCTGTACAGCACAGGGAACTCTATCCGGTCTCTTGGGATAGACCATGATGGAAGATAACATAAGAAAGAGAATGTATATGTATGTATGACTGGGTCACTTCGCTGTACAGCAGAAACTGGCACAGCATTGTATATCAACTGTATTTTAATTAAAAAAGGAAAAAGAAAAGAAAAGGCAGAAGCTATATTGTAGGTGACATGATCCCACATGCTGAAAAACCATTGAAAACTATTAGGACTCACCAATTAGTTCAGCAAGGTTGCGGGACATAAGAAAATACAAAAATCAAGTTTGTTTTGGAGTTCCAGTGGTGGTTCAGTGGAAGTGAATCTGACTAGGATCCATGAGGATGCGGACTGGATCCCTGGCCTTGCTCAGTGGGTTAAGGATCCATCGTTGCCATGAGTGGTGGTGTAGGTCACAGATGCGGCTCAGATCTGCCATTGCTGTGGCTGTGTGTAGCCCAGCAGCTGCAGCTCCAATTCGACCCCTAGCCTGGGAACCTCCATATGCCAAGAGTGTAGCCCTAAAAAGACCCCCCCCCAAAAAAAAGCGAGTGTGTTT
The DNA here is from genome assembly GCF_016906955.1 of Phacochoerus africanus. Lineage (NCBI taxonomy): Eukaryota > Metazoa > Chordata > Mammalia > Artiodactyla > Suidae > Phacochoerus > Phacochoerus africanus. The sequence continues at coordinate 52,932,922 of NC_062548.1, read as the reverse complement.
CTACCTACCAAGAGAATACACACTATGAAAATGAAACAGAACTATTTATGCTAGCCTTAAAAAGGACAAAACACTTTGGAATAACTAGTAAAATAACTGCAAAATATACTCTGAAAACTACAAAAAAAAAATCAAAAGAAACTAAGGAAGACCTAAATAAATGTAAAGACACCCCCTATTCAAGGACTGGAGACAATCTGCTGAGATGACAATACTCCCCCAACTGACCTACTGATGCTGCATCGCTCTCAGAATCTCAGGTGGCTTCTGTGGAGAAACTGACAGGCGGATCTTAAAATGCATAAGGAACCGTAAGGGGTCCTAGACAGTCAAAACTACCTTGAGTTCCCCCTGTGGTGCGACAGGATGGGTGGCGTCTCTGGAGCGCCACGGCACAGGCTCAACCCCTGGCCCGGCAGGGGGTTAAGGAGCCAGTGTTGCCACAGCTATGGCGTAGGTTGCAAGTGTGGCTCAGATCCGATCTCTGACCTGGAGAACTCCATTTGCTGCAGGGCGGCCAAAAAACAAAAGCTGAAAACGAAGAACAAAGTTAGAGGCCCCGAAAGTCCCAACTTCAGAACTTACTGCAAAGCTGCAGTAGCCAAGACAGTGTGGTTCTGGCACCAAGACAGATGTATATAGATCAATGGGTAGACTTGAGAGTCCAGAAATAAATATTCAAATTTACAGTCAGTTCCTTTTTTGACAAGGGCAGCATGACAATTCAATAGCCACGATTGGTCTGGCCAGCCACTGGTGCTGGACCTTGGGCAGCCACACACAGAAGGGAAACCCTTAGCTAAATCCACATGCAAAATTAACTCAAAATGGATCAGAGAACTACACGTAAGAACTAAAGCTATGAAACTCTTGGGAAAAACATGGTGAATTTTTGTGACCTCAAATTAGGCAATGTGACACCAAAGCACAAACAAGGAATAAAAGAAAAAAGAAAACTTCATCCACTAAAAGCACATTAAAGCTTCTGTGCTTTAAGAATACCATCAAGAGGAGCTCTCATCATGGCATAGTAGAAACAAATCCAACTAGTAACCATGAGGTTGCGGGTTCAATCCCTGGCCTCATTCAGTGGGTTAAGGATCTGGCATTGCAGTGAGCTGTGGTGTAGGTCACAGATGCGGCTCAGATCTGGCATTGCTGTGGCTGTGGCTCTGAATCGATCCCTAGCCTGGGAACCTCCAGATGCTGTGAATGTGGCCCTAAAAAGCAAAAGACTACCGATTAAGAAAGTGAAGACAACTCTCAGAATGGAAAAAAAAATTGGCAAATCATGTACTGATGAGAAACGGCTTGGATCCCAAGTTGCTGTGGCTGTGGTATAGGCTGGCAGCTGTAGCTCTGATTTGACCCCTAGCTTGGGAACCTCCATATGCCACAGGTGCAGCCCTGAAAGACAAAAAAAAAAAAAGAAAGAAAAAAGAAAAACACCACACACTGTATCATTTGAAATGCCCCAAACAGGCAGTGCCACTGAGACAGAAAGTCATTTTCATGGCTGCCAGGAGCTGGGGGATGGGACTGGACTGGTAACATGCACAGGGTTTCCTTCGGGTGATGAAGCATCCTGGAATGAGGATGTGGGGCTGGTGCACCACGCTGTGAACAAGCTGGAAACCACTCAACTATATTCGATGCAACAGTGACCTTCAGGAGCTGTGAATCACACTTAAAAGCAAATTTCTTGACATTACAAAAATGAATCAGATGTGCAAACTTACCAAAATTCTCTTACGGTCCTTCTCTGATAAAAATTTTACTGGCGGGTATTTCTGGGTGAAGCTGTATAATGAAGAAATTATTAAAAAAAACAGTCAAACATCTCACGTGAGCATTTTCTCTACCTGCCACCAAAACAAATGCCAGACTTGAGAACTCTCCCCGTCCACTCCCCTCCCTGCTCCAAATGCGTGCTGTTGGAATCAAGCCATCACTGGCTTAAGTTCAAGATTAACCTGCTCCTGGGTGGGCATCAAACTAAGGGAGCGACCTGAGAGCCTATCCTTGAGCAGGGAAAAGCTAAGGATGCACAGGCAGCCAAAGCTAAACACAAAACACAGAGGTGCTGGCTTCCCCAGGTGCTGCAGCAGGGCTTGGAGGAGGAAATCAGCTGTGTGGAGTCACGGCCAACCGAGCCCTTTGAGAGTGAAAGATGCTGAGACTGTTTCCCTGTTCAGCAGTTTCACAACCCCAGTGTCTCCTGCCCCGCTGGGGCCTGGACCTCAACCTGCCCTCCCTGCCTCCTTGGGCCACCTGAACCCACCCTGCGTCTCGACTCATCTGTCACCACCCTCATCAAGGTGCTGTCGGGCTCCAACCCACACCCACGTTTCAGGACTGGAGCCACATAAATGGCCCATCGAGCGTCCGATGAGAGTTGATAAATGCAGATTCTGAAGTGCCCACTCTTTTTTTTCTTAATTTGTCTTTTCGTCTTTTTTCAGGGCCACAACCACGGCATATGGAGGTTCCCAGGCTAGGGGTCGAATCGGAGCTGTAGCCACTGGCCTACGCCACAACCACAGTAACACGGGATCCAAGCCATGTCTGTGACCTACACCACAGCTCACGGCAATGCCAGATTCTTAACCCACTGAGCAAGGCCAGGGATCGAACCCACAACCTCACGGTTCCTAGTCAGATTCGTTAACCACTGAGCTGCGACGGGAACTCCCCGAAGTACCCACTCTTAAAGCGATTCAGTTAGACACAAAAGTGCTTTAAAACATTGGGAGGAACCAGCTTTTGAGTTATTTGGCGAGGTGCTAGGCAGGGCGTCGTCTCCACCCCCTGCATGTCCCAACATGGTGGCTGAACTGAACGGGCAGCGTGGGTCTCCTGCAAAAGCACAGCTTGCTTACATAGAAGCCAAGGACAGGGCTGTCACAATGCATGGGACTCCCAATAAGAGCACAGAGACTCTCTGAAGGTCAAGTGTGCTGGCAGGTGGGGCTGTCAGGGAATGGGTGAGAAACCTAGCCTTCCCTTAGTGAGTTCTGTGACACCCTGCCCCCGCCTCAGCCCCCACCCTAGAGCAAGACACTCCCCCCCAGCACTCCAGGGACCTCGGGGCTTCTGCTTCGTCAAGCAGAGGGCTGCCCCAGGCTGTCCTGGGCCCCTAAGTGCTTGAAGAAGGGGAGCCGGGAGCCCTGCCTGCCATTCCCGCTCTTGCTTCTTCATGCAGGGGGACATCATAGCAAACCCCGGCGCTGGCCGGCACACCCCTCACACCTGCCAGCCTCCCGGCTCAGGCCCTCCTCCCCAGGGCTGCCCACCAGCCCCTTCTCCAGGCTGCAGGGGTTCAGAGAAAGGTTCATAGGGACTACGTGGATGTGCACAGCCAAGAGGGGGTGACCAACGGGGCCCCTGAAACCGACTGGCATCCAATGATGAGCCTAGAATAGCTCTGAACAGTTTTTAGGCCCTCAGGAAAGCTTAAAAATGAACTCAAATGTGCCATGAACACCAGGCACCCACAGGAGATGGTCTTCTTAGAAACACAAATAAAACAGAAGCAAACAGCCCACGGTCTCCAGTCCACGGTGTGCAAGACGACCAAGAAAACTGCTTCAAACAGTGTGTGCTAAGCCTTTGATCGGAGAAACAGCACTGGCTGGTTTCTGCCTTTTCTTCCACAGGCAGTAACCAAATTTCAGATTCCACCTGTTACTAAACTTTTTCATCAAAATATAGTTGATTTACGAAATTGTTAGTTTCGGTGTACAGCACAGAGATTCAGTTATATACACATATAGATATTCTTTTTCAGATTCTTTTCCTTTATAGGTTGATACAAAATTCTGGGTATGGGTCCCTGTGCGCTACAGTAGGTGCTCGCTGGTATTTATTTTATGTGGGGTAGTGTGGAAAACCACCTCACTCATTTCCTGCTTTGAGGGGTCAGGGGCACAAAGCTCGGGGTGTGGGGGAGCCTGGGCTCCAGGCCCTCCGGGTCCTCCTGAGTCTGTGCTTCCCACTGTTTGTCCCCAAGGCCAGGGTGACAGAGCCCAGTGACCAATGTGTCTGGGCCCCAAGTCCCTCAGCAATCCTACCCAGGTGTTGACTCACCCACATCTTCGGTGTTCGGGCACTTTCCTTCAGCCCCGCTCCAGGCCACCCCATGGGAAAGGCCCGGGAGCCGCCCATGGGAAGCCCGTATTTCCAAGTGAGGAAGGCAGAATGTACTAGGAACCCAGTAACAGACCTTCCTTAACCTCCCCCAGAACTGATCCTGCTCTAATTACTTATCCTGGTCCAGTCTCCAACCGTCTTTTTATTAGGACAATGTTAAGTGACGTCATTTATAAGGTTAATTAGCATTACTACTTGCTGGCCATTCAAAGAGTATTTAAAGATGTGTATTTAAAGATGTGCAGATGAAACTAAACAAACAACACAGAATCAAAGTGCTAAGAGCTGGGGTCAAAGTAAACTGAACAGGACAGACCACAGGCTCCAGGCCTGGAACCTCTCACAGTTCCTACGTGTACGTGTGGTCCTGGACCCCTCACGGGATGGTCAACACATGCTGGAAGCCACCTGAGCACCTCGCAGAGCCAAGAGGAGGCAGGCTTGGCCTTAACTTGTGTGCCAGGACTTTGCAGGTGCTGAGAGCCACAGGGCTTGGGAAGGCGGCTTCCATGCTGCCAGGCCATCCCTCCTCCCAGGGCTCAGGTTACCTGTGGATTTGACTCAAGGGCAGGAACAAATACCCATGTGGACAATGGTTTGAATTGTCACTTTGTGGAAATCAAATTGACAGAGCATGACAGAGGAAGGACTTTAATAAACAGGACCTTGGGTCAGGCTTCAGGGAGACTCCTGAAAAAATAAACTTTTTTTTTTTTTCTAAAGAGAACCCACAGCTTTCATCAGAAACATTTTCCTTCAGTGACCAAAGGAAAAATGTTTAAAAACACTGCATCCAAATTTGAGAGTAAAAACTGGCCTTCCCATGGAAAAGTCTCTGTCTTGTATCTTTGAAATTATAGATTTCTCAGTTGAGATGAACTTAGATATTGACCTTCTAAGGTAAAATAAGACATAAGTATCTTCAGACACAAAAAGTATACATACTCCCCCCCCCCCTTTTTTATAACCTTCTAAGGTAAAATAAGACATAAGTATTTTCTTAGACACCAAACAAAAAGTATACATACCTTTTTTCCAAATCTCTGATTTTCTCTCTCAGTGGTTCAACAATCTAAAACAAAAATAACCAAAATCAGCTCTGAGGCAGAAACACGGTCCTCGGCCACTTCCCCAACCCTGAAGTTCCAGACGGCACAGTGAGAAACAGACTTTACTTCCTGCTATGATTCACCTCTAGCTGGAAATCAAGCCAGACCCTGTGGATCACGATTCCAGAAGCGAGATGATGCTGGAATCTCCCACTCTAGAGGTGCCCAAGGCTCTGGGGAAATTCATCTTTTTCCTCTCCAGGTTTCAGGGAACAAGAAAGGTGGGTCAGGCTCAGAAAAACAGGCGGGGCACCACCCCTGCCTCTTTTCAGGTCAAAGAGAGAGGTCCCAGGAGCTACCCCCAGACAAGCATCTCTCTGCATGTGTCACCCGCTGTCACCTCCAGGACACGCATCCCAGGCTGTATGGCTACCACCCCTCATATCAGCGCCAGGGTTGGACAAAAGAACATGGGTGGCTGGTGGGCTCCCCAGGACCAGCATGTGGCTTCAAATCAGAGTGCCTTCCTACCCCCTCCCACAGCCCCTGTTAGAACAGGCTACACTACACATTGTATCCTGTGTTGTTATCCATGTTAATACACTGTAACAATAACATAGGCTATACCCTGGACTAAAACACAAGCAACTGTTTTCAAACAGGAGGTGTGGAATTGACCAGAGCCGCAGGAGCTCCTGGAACCCTGCATCTTCATGTTTCCTGGGTCCCAGCACCTGAGTGGGACCATGCTTCCTTCTGTACCTGCCCAGTTGAATGGAGCCTCTGCCTCCAGCTCTGGGGAAGGTACCCACTTCCCTCTTATGAAATCCTGGAAAGGCCCCTTTGAAAAGTCACAGAAAACTCTAAGTCCCTTTTGCCTTCAAGGCAGAGTCTGTTTTAATACATCGCACCCTTACGGGAGTTCCTGCTGTAACACAGCGGGTTAAGGGTCCGGCACTGTCTCTGTGGCAGCGAGGGTCCGATCCCCAGTTCAGCACAGTGAGTAAAAATCCAGCTTTGCCACAGCTGTGGCTCAGAGTCAATTCCTGGCTGGGAAACTTCCATTTGCTGCGAGTGCAGCCCAAAAAAAAGGGAAAAAAAAAATTCGCACCTTTATAAATGGACAAATGCTGACAGAAGCGTGTCCACAGGCCTAACAAACAAAGGCTCTTCTGAAATAAGGGAGTGATTTATTGAGACGGTTTCAAAATCACAAGTCCACATCGAGCTGCCACAATAAAGATCCCGGCACAAGCCAAAGGACCCGATGTGGACAAACACTGGAAAAGCAGAAGTGCACTGTGGAGGAGACACTGACCTCTTCAATTTTGCTTTCGATCCTGAGGTCGCCATTCTCCTGGATGGACCTGTTGAGCAGAAAGCTACAAACTGAGATCAAGGCAAAGGCTGGGCGGCCTCAAGGTTTATTTTTGAACCAATTACACCAGGCACCCAAAGCTCTCCCCCCTCCAGAGGGAAGACTAGTGGACCAGACCCGCCTCCCACTTTCAGGGTGTCTCTAGGCAGCAAAGACAACCTCCCTCTCACATCACAGTCAACAAGGGAATTTAAACTAGAGGCAGGCAGCCTGTCTCTGAGGAGCAGACGTTTCTCTGCTGGGCTTTCCTGGGATTTAATGCAAAGTGGAGCTTTTCCAAGTGAAAGCACAGAGTGCCTTTAACAGGACCCAAGCAGCCCTGCAGCCACACACAGCGGCCTCTGTCAGAGAGGGCGGGGTCCATCCTCGGGCCCCAGCTGCCCTCTCGGGCCTCCCGGACGCGCTGGCCACCACGCCCGCCATCACCACCACGCGGCTACTGCCCTGGTATTTTCACTACCAAGAAATACGGAAGGGAGGGAATTTTTCTTTGAATGTGAAACTGCACTAACAGCATCAGATCTGTTTTTGCAGATTACTGAAGGCTTATTACTCTTTGCCAGTGCTCTTTAAGGAATATTAATACAAGGATTTGACTTTTACAAGTAAAAGTTATTTTCAATACGGATGCTCACAAATCCTGCTCGACTCGGGCTGGAAGGTCCTCGGGCCTCCCCTTCTCAGGGATGGACAGGTGCCCTCAGCACACACCAGTCTGCTCCAGGGGGTGGTGGTGGTGGTCATGGGTTCCCTAAGCCTCACCCTCCTCGAAAGGGTCTGGAAAAGGGCCTGAGTGCTTGCTCAGGCCCCCCAGAAATGCCATTTACGTTTCAAAAGCCTGAATGCCAGCGCCCACCCTCTTCTGTCCACAAGGCCAGGAAGGCCTAGGTGGGCACCAGAGAGGAGCTGCCACTGAAGGAGGCGATTAATCCTCACGTCTGGGCTTGACTTGGGTCGTCAGCGGTAAGCCCAGCAGCACTGCTCCAGAACACCCACCAGAGAGAAGCCTCGATGTGGGAACAGCAAGAACTTGGTCCCACATGTACACACACCTCGATCACCTGGGACATCAGTGGTCTGTGTACGTTAGCAACTGAAACGTGCCATTTCCACCCCGTAACATCACCATTAATAGCCAAGTGATTAAAAACAATTACCTCATGTTAACCAAGTTGCCCCAAACAGCTGTAAAAGAAAGAAAAAGGAAAAGTTAATATTTACATTCACAACATTCAAGGACTCTACTGCAATTACGAATGTTTTTTTTCTTTTTTTTAAGGGCCACACCGGCAGCACATGGAGGTTCCCAGGCTAGGGGTGTCCAATCGGGGCTGTAGCCGCCAGCCTACACCACAGGCACAGCAACCCAGGATCCGAGCTGCATCTGTGACCTACACCACAGCTCATGGCAACGCCGGATCTTTAACCAATTGAGTGAGGCCAGGGTTCAAACTCGCATCCTCGTGGATCCTGGTCGGGTTCGTTAACCACTGAGCCATGAAGGGAACTCCAAGTACAAATTTTTAAGTGACATTTTAAAGTTCACTAAGCAAACTATAACTCAGGAAGGCAATGAAATGGTCCCTTTTATTATAATAAGTCCCACTAATAGGAATTGGGAGATGATCCTATACACCCCTCATTTTGGAATAAGCTGCTGCGGTCTGGAGTGCACTGTGCATGTGCTGGGATGAGCAGTATGTCCCCAACCTCTGAGGACAAAAAGACCCCAGGGCCCAGCCCAACCTCTTCCTTTAAATGTTGGTGAAACCAAAACCCAGAGGAGGCAGAGGACAGCCCGACCTCTCGGCCATTCTCTCAGCCTCCCCGTCCCCCTTCCATCACCGTCTCATCCACCGGGCCAACTGCTTGACGACACACACCTGCATAAAGGTGTTCACAGCAGCCCGGCCGCAGCAGTGACTTTTTCAGAGACAGAGTTACAAACACACTAGAGCAGGACACCCACTCTTAAGTTCTTTCCAAAGAAACCTCTAAGAGAACGGTGTTCCTAATTTTCCCAGGTGGCCCCAGTGTGCCCATACGCCCCGCCCCAGTGCCAGTGCCAAGCACCTCCTGAGGCCGGTGCTGGGGGGCAGGGACTATATTACACTAGAGGCTGGACTGGCGGTTCTGGGAACCCTGAGGTTAAAAACGACCCTAGGTATCTTCTCACCGCAACCCCTGGTACCAGCAGGGGTTAACACATGCTTACTGAGCAGGACTCAGTGCCCAAGGTCACACTCCCCACTGGAAAGGCCCATTGTCAGCAAGAGACATGCTGGCTCTAAGAGCACACCCCTCCTCAAAGAGGAAACTCTGATAGAAAAGACAGTTACAGAACCAGAAAGGGGCAAGTCAGAAGAAATGGGAGAAATGAAAGTTGGACTATCTTCATCATTCATTAAAAAATAAAGAATGTTTATATCTTGGACCATGAGATCTTACTTCCGAGAATTATCCTCAGGAAATATGTATATGCACAAAAACGCTGTCCTCAGAAATCACGGTTTTTTGGTTTTTTTTTTCTTCCAGAAATGGGTTTTTTGTGTGTGTTTTTAGGGCCGTACCTGTGGCATACGGAGATTCCCAGGCTAGGGGTCCAATCGGAGCTGTAGCTGCCTGCCGGCCTGCACCACAGCCACAGCAACACGGGATCTGAGCCATATCTGCAACCTATGCCACAGCTCACAGCCAATGCCAGATCCTTAACCACTGAGTGAGGCCAGGGATCGAACCTGCATCCTCATGGATACGAGGCAGATTCATTTCTGCTGAACCATGATGTGAACTAGCACAGCCTTATTTATAATTTATAAAAGGGAATAGGAGTTCCTGCTGTGGCTCAGCACGTTAAGAACACGAGGATGTTCTTAACCTATCTCCCTGAGGATGTGGGTTCAATCTCTGGCCTCACTCAGTGGCTTAAGGATCGGGTGGGTGTGGCTGTGGCTTCAGGTGCAGCTCCAGTTTGACCTGGCCCAGGACCTTCCATATGCCACAGGTGGGGCTGTGAAAAGAAAAAAAAAAAAGGGAATAAAGCAAAATATCTTACACTTGGGGAACTATTATATCATTATGATACAGCATTGATGAAATCATAAAGTAATTAAATATGAGTATATAACTATCATCAAAAAGATAAGAGCTAACAAGTGCTGACAAGAATGTCGAGAAAAGAGAACCCCAGCTCACTCTCTCCTGGCGGGAACTGCAAACTGGTATAGCCACCATGGAAAACAGTATGAAGGTTCCTCAGAAAATTAAATAGAATTCCCATATGATCCAGCAATTCCACTTCTAGGTATTTACCCAAATACAATGAAAACACTAATTTCAAAAAATACACATGCACCTCTGTGTTCACTGTGGCACTATTTACAACAGCCAAGACACAGAAGCAACCTAACTGTTCACTGACGGACAGATAAAGATGATGTGGCGTATATTCACAATGGAATATTATTTAGCCATAAAAAGGGGGAACCTCCACTTGCAGTAACATGGGCGGACCCCAGGGGCACTGTGCTGAGTGAAGACTGTCAGAGAGAAAGACAAATTGTACGATCTCCCTTACATGCCAAATCGGAAAACAAACAACAACAAAAACCCAAGCGCACAGATGTGAGAACAGATCAGTGGTTGCCAGAGATGGGACCACTCTGGTGACACAGGTGAACAGGGATGTCAGGTACAGCATGTGACTAGTTAGCAACACCATCTGTATTTCTGAAGAAAGCTGCTGAGAGTAGATCCGAAAAGTCCCATCACACACAAACACACACAAATGTGTAACCGTGTGGTGATGACATTAAAAGTATGATGATCATTTCACAACAGACACACATATCACATCATTACCTGCACACATGAAACTAGTAAGATGTTACACATCAATTAAATCCCAATACAAACACGGCTGCGAAACCACACCATAACCTGGTGACGCAGGTTACAGCTCCAGAGGAGAAAAGGTCCCTGCTACTAAAAATACACAGAAAAGGAGACCATCTGAAGATGCCAAAATACTGAATGCAAATGCTGATGAGATTATTTTTCTTTGTATGTTATGTATTTACCTTGTTTTTTAAAAGGAAGGAAAAGCTGGACTTCCCGTGTGGCTTACAACATAAAAGGCAGGAAAAGCTGTTTAAACCCCACTCACTGAGCTGTGCCGGGTCGGGGGTGGGGGTGGGGGGCGGCGCGGGTCTCTTCCCAGATCCTGGGACCATCCATCTGGGTCAGTCCTCACCTCGGACACAAGGCGCCCATGAACCTACAGGTGCCGAACCCCAGGGATGCGTTTCTTCACTGGGTCCCTCAAGTGGGTACCTTGTCTCATTTCAGCGCTAGGACTGGGTCCTTGTCACACAGCCTGGGAACCAACCATGCGAGAGAATTACCTGTCACTAAGGTGCCTTCTGAGCTGTGAGAGGGTAGGGCCTTTAGACCATCTTCTCAAATCATCGCATGGTCATTAGTTTACCCCGTTTCTTCCTTTTTAACCTTTTTGGAATCAGTTTAAAATGTCTGTTTCAGGGAGTTCTTATCGTGGCTCAGTGATAACAAACCTGACTAGTATCCATGAAGGTGCAGGTTCAATCCCTGGCCCTCTCAGTGGGTTAAGGATCCAGCATTGCCAATAGCTGTGGTGTAGGTGGCAGACGCAGCTCAGATCCCGCATTGCTGTGGCTGAGTTGTAGGCCAGCAGCTGGTCCGATTTGACCCCTCACCTGGGAACCTCCACAGGCTCCGAGTGCAGCCCTAAAAAGCAAAAAAAATAAAAGTCTGTTTTGAAGGCATTTCTCAGTCCTATGGCCACAGGCCACCTGAGAGTGGGGAGGCTGCCATCCCTCCCCAGGAGTAAGACACTACATCTCTCCAGTCCTCACCCAGGGGTCCTGCTTCAGCATTGTTCCCAGGGAAGGTGGGAGGCCCTGGCATCTGGGGAAATGATCCTATACCAGTGCTTCATTGGCACAAACGGATCACAACAGTTGTGTGCAGTAACACCCAGATCTGTCCATGGCTCAGACCCCTCCATGGGCGCCTGTCCCCCACATCTGGACACACACCCCTCAGCTACTCGTCCATTCACCCCAGAGCTTCAGGAACCCTCCCCCCTCCTCACCATCAGTCCCTCTGGCAGCCCACCCCCAGGACTCGGCACTTCTCTAACCACTCTAGCTCTGTCTACAGGGGTCTCCCAGCTCCTCATCTGGCACTCCATTCCTGGGGGTACCCCCCCCACCTCCCTCCCTGCACACCGGGAGGAGCTGGCCCCTTGGGTTGCCATGGCAACCACCACACACCTCTTGGGAATGGGCAGCTTAGAGGTGGGTGTCCCTTCCAGAGCAAGAGTTTCCTTGTCACACCTGCAGCACTGAGCAAGGCTGGCCCAGCGCCCAGGCCAGCTGAATGGAGGTCCAAGAAGGTCGTCCCTTAGGATTCTCCCCTGCTTAGTACTTTTTATCTTCAGAAGCCTTACTGCAATTACACTTTAAAACGTTTTAATGTTGAGCAGCCTGGCTTCCTTTTAGAGTCTCAAAAGTTCCACTGTCTCTGCTTTGGTGTGAAAAAGACCCAGCACCCAACATGGACCAGACACTCAAGGCCCAGCCTGAAGCAGCCCCAAGTTACTGCAGACTCATCCTGAGGGGGAGAAACGTGATTTCCAGCAAACTCGGAGCCATGCCGTTCTGAGTGTCCTGTGCAGGGAGCCGGGATGCTGCAGGGCGTGGAGTTTGAAAATTAAACACTCATTAAAATTAATGCTGCTTTTAGAATTCTGAACCTGTTCAAGTTAATCTGACCCACCTTAACAGTGTCTCAAAGGGCTAGCTAGGAGTTACTTACCAGTGGTCATCTAGAAGGTAAATTAAACTAAACTGAACTAAAACTAAACTGAACTAAATTTAATCTATTATGTGTAATACAAGGTCCAGTATTAAGAAAAGTCAATATAAAAGAGAAAAGATTATTAAAGATTATTGATAAAGGGCTTAAAACCAAATTCCTTTACAAAAGGGATATACATACAATTTTAAATTTTGGGCTGCCCCTGCAGCACATGGAGTTCCCAGACCAGGGTTCAGATCCAAGCCACAGTTCTGACCTACATTGCAGCTGCAGCAATGCAGGATGCTTAATCCACTGTGCCAGGGATCAAACCCGTGTCCCAGGGCTCCACAGACGCCACCAATACCACTGTGCCACAGCGGGAACCCCAAAAGGGATATTTTAATTTATTCTAATTTTTAATGTAAATTTTAAAAACACTGGCTGCAAACTGAAGCACACTGGTTTTACAATTACTTCTCATTACGTCAGTATCTAGACTTCATACGTGAAGGGAAACCCAATTCAAGAAAATCACAGAATTTTTCATTTGGAGCAAAAATCTGAATTATTTTTAAAGGATATGATTACAAATGCATGTCCTTTTCCAACAAAGAAAGTATCAAAATGCTAACTCATCAGTTTCTTAGTCTCTGCTAGTCTAACCTGGTTTCTTAAATATTAATCAGCCATCACTTGAGATAAATCCTTTGGGGACAATTCTCAATCAGAAGGGTGAGGTGGGGGGCCTCCAGGGCCTCAGGAATGAGGTTCAGGATGTGTGGGGAGAGAAGACGGGGACTCCTGGAAGGTCCAGCCAAAACCACGTATCCAGAGCTTTCAGAAATCCTAAGATGCCAGGACCCCACATGAAGAACCACCGATACGAAATTCATAAAGGCTCAGAATTTTAAGAAGAGCGTTTGTTTGGGAAGGTCCTAGGATGGGGGCGGAGCCTGTGAGCGCCGGCCACGTGCAAAGTGCTGACTCTTCCCCAGAATCCCAGCTTCCTACCGTGTATGGCTGTGAAACTGGATCAGACAAAAGCGCCCTTTCCGTTTCACGCCTCACACTTTAAAGGGCTGCAGTGTTCTTTAGCGTGTTTTATGGGCAGTCTGATGACCACTGTCACCTGAAAAACACGTGTATTTCATCCTAAGTCTCAGGGAGAAGCGTGAATCGGGGAGACACCCCTCCCCTTGCCCTGCACATGGCACACACCTGTGAACGAGGTGCTGCAGGTGGCCCGCAGAGGTGAGGATGACCGAACACCAGCTGAGTGATATCAGACTACTCCTCATCCCCCAAGCACCAGTCCGCAAAGCAGATCCTGCAGATGCTGGGAGGGGCGAGACCTGCAGGTGGGACAGACAGGGAGGTCCCGGGAAGGGGGCCAGGGGATGTCCCAGCTGACAGGCTGCAGATGGGGACCACCTGGGACCACAGGAGGGAAAGGCCACCCACGAGACTTTGTAGAGGATCAGATCCTTGGGACCTACCCACAGCGCCTTCGCCCAAATGGACCCAGGTCTGCTTTAAAATGTGAACATCTGTGCCCAGAATGGCCATCATCAAAAAGTCTACAAACAATAAGTGCTGGAGAGGGTGTGGAGAAAAGGGAACACTGTTGGTGGGAATGTAAATTGGTGCAACCACTGTGAAAAACAGTATGGAGATTCCTCAGAAAACTAAAAATAGAATTACCATTAGATCCAGCAATCCCACTCCTGGACATCTATCCAGAGAAAACCAGGACTTGAAAAGACACATGTACTCCAATGTTCATTGCAGCACTCTATACTGTAGCCAAGACATGTTAACAACCTAAATGTCTATCGACAGAGGGGTGGGTCAAGAAGATATGGTACTTATACACAATGGAATATTACTCAGCCATTAAAAGGAACAAAATACCGGCCTTTGTAGCAACACGGATGGACCTAGAAACTATCATGCTAAGTGAAGCCAGTCAGAAAATGAGACATCAACATCAAATGCCATCACTGACATGTGGAATCTATTGATTATAAGAGAAATGCAAATCAAAACTACCATGAGATACCACCTCATACCAGTCAGAATGGCCATCATTAATAAATCCACAAATAACAAGTGCTGGAGGGGCTGTGGAGAAAAGGGAACCCTCCTGCACTGTTGGTGGGAATATCAACTGGTACAGCCACTATGGAGAACAGTTTGGAGATACCTTAGAAATCTATACATAGAACTTTCATATGACCCCGCAATCCCACTCTTGGGCATCTATCCGGACAAAACTCTACTTAAAAGAGACACATGCACCCGCATGTTCATTGCAGCACTCTTCACAATAGCCAGGACATGGAAACAACCCAAATGTCCATCAACAGATGATTGGATTTGGAAGAGGTGGTATATATACACAATGGAATACTACTCAGCCATAAAAAAGAATGACATAATGCCATTTGCAGCAACATGGATGGAACTAGAGAATCTCATACTGAGTGAAATGAGTCAGAAAGACAAATACCATATGATAATCACTTATAACTGGAATCTAATATCCAGCACAAATGAACATCTCCTCAGAAAAGAAAATCATGGACTTGGAGAAGAGACTTGTGGCTGCCTGACGGGAGGGGGAGGGAGTGGGAGGGATGGGGAGCTTGGGGTTATCAGACACAATTTAGAATAGATTTAGAAGGAGATCCTGCTGAGTAGCATTGAGAACTTTGTCTAGATACTCATGTTGCAACAGAACAAAGGGTGGGGGAAAAAAATGTAATTGTAATGTATACATGTAAGGATAACTTGATCCCCTTGCTGTACAGTGGGAAAATAAAATAAAATAAATAAAATAAAAAATTAAAAAAGGACATAATGAACAACTTTGCAGAACAGATACTGACTCACAGACTTTGACAAACTTATGGCCTCCAAAGGAGACAGGTTGAGTGGTGGGGGGATGCGCTGGGGGTTTGGGATGGAAATGCTGTAAAATTTGGTTGTGATGATCGCTGTACAACTGTAAAGATAATAAAATTCATTGAGTAAGGAAAAAAAACCTGGGGGGGGGGGCAGCGGGGAGACTCAAACATCTATTCCCAGAGCCTCTGCTGGGAGCCTTGCAGCAGAGCCGCTAAAGCACCGCGCTTTGCGTTGAAAAGGCTCTCCGGGACCAGGAGCTGAGGGGGGCAGGAGTGGGGGGCTGCCCCCTCCATTCTCAAAGGAAAACCCAGGCTTCCCAGAGCCTGAGAGGCCCTCCAGGGTCTGCGCCTCATTCCTGAGTCAGGATCCCTGCGGAGGGACTAGGCAGCAGGTGCCCCGGAGACCTTGACTCCTGGGGAGGGTGGAAACTGCCACCTGCCACAGCCACACTTTGCCTGCCGCCCACGGCCCTGTCCCAGGCTCCAAGCACGCTGTGCCCATGTGACTTCTCCCATTTGCCAAGCCTGCTCCTGCCTCAAGGCCTTTGCATTTCTCCCAAATGCTGCTTTATCGGCCGCCCAGTTCGTCCAAGTCTCGGCTCAGAAGTTCCCTTGTCAAACTGACCAAGGCACCTGCGGTGGCTTCCCCCACCCCCCCCCCCAGCTATGACATCCGCACATCAATTTAGCTAGGAATCTCTGCTCCCTGTTTGTTCCCCCAGGAAAATGGACACTCCAAGGTGGCAAAGCCATTGCCCCAGCAGAGAGCTGCCTGCATGCAGTAAATGCTCACTGATCACCTGCTGAAGGATGAACGAAAGGCTCTCCCAGTGGCGGGCGTGGCTCTCGGCCCAGGCAGAGGCAGCAAACGTTTTCTGTGAAGGCACAGCTGGCGAAAGCATTTGCAGCCACACACTTTCTGAAGCAATTACATTACACACTCTGCCACAGGGCAGCGGCCAGATAGAAGCAGGGCTATGCTCCCACACAACTTTATTCAGACACAAATTCTACTACTGCCTTTTTTTTTTTTAACTTTTTTTGAGCCAATTAAAAATTGTTAAACGTTCTTAGCTCAAGGGTAGGCTGGGTTTGGCCCGTGGCCGTTTGTCAATCTCTGCTCTAAGGGACACCAGCATGAGGACGAGGTATAGTCCCTGTTTCCAGGGCCCTGTCGAGAGGAAAGGCCAGAACCACCTGCGTGCATGCACGCACCCACACACACACACTCACATGCACATGCGCTCACATACACATATATCAGAGAAGCAAAGGCTGAAGTCAACCAGGCCCAGAGGCTGTGAGGCTGGGCAGGGCCATGCTCTGGCTCAGCGGAGCTGGATGCCCAGGAAGGACACGGGTAGCACAGGCCCCCGGGGAGGGAAGACGAGGCTGCAGTCAGGGGGGGCCTCCTCCTGGGCTGGGCCATTGCTCAGAGTGCAGGGGAGGCAGCAGAGTCTCGGCACCAGAGGAAGCAGGGGTGCAAGGGGCCAGGGAGAGGGGGCTGAGGAAAGAATGCAGGGCCAGAGAGGATGGCCAAGCATCAGGGACACAGGCCTGGAGCAGGAGGCCAGGGCCCAGCAACAGGGCCGAGCAGCTGCCTGAGCTGACATGTCAGACCCTCGACACAGGGCAGCAGAGACACGGCACTGGCCCAGCGGCAGCCGCAGCCCAGGGTCTGGGAACAAAGCCCAGGCACCTGGCCAGCTGTGGCCCCCACCACCACCCTGCCGTCACAGCCACACCCATGAAACAGGGCCACTCGGGGTCCCCACTCCCATGCCTGGGTAGACTGTCCAGGGTTCTGACCCCTCCCCATCTCCATGGAAAAGGCACCTGTTTTCCCTGAACTGTCTGCTAAGCTACACCCCCACCCCCCAATTCAACAGATGCTCAAACCCAAACTGAGCATCACCAACCTCAGGAAATCCTCGGGGGCCACACAGCCCACCAACCACCAAAGATGGAGGGAAGGGAGACCACAGCCACCACCTGCTCAGGTAAAACACTTTTTTCCAAGGATCCAAAATGGAAACCCACGCCAGCCCCAGCTCCTGGGCTCATCTGAACCACACACTGTCTGCAGAGAAAGTTCCAGAGTGCCTTCTGCGAGGCCTGCCCCCACCCCACTCCCCTCAGGGTCCCAAGCACTGGGCTCCCCTGCGGCCCAGCCTGTCTGCCACGCTCACAAGGTCACCCTGCTGCTCACAGAGGGAGACCCTTCTAAAACCTGCCCCAAGGTCAGTGATGCCCCATTAGGTGGGGCCTGAGCCTCCCCTAGTGGGGACAGCAGCTGAGACCTGCAAGCACTCGAGTGCTGAAACACTGGATCCCGCAGCCCAGGCCACCTGGCAGGAGTGCGGCCACATGGGCAGACAGGTCATCTGAAAGTGCCCAGGAGCCAACCCAGCTGAGCCGACCTCAGGGGCAGACGTGCCAGTGGAGCCTCTGGAAGTGGACCCTCCAGCTGCTGCCTGAGCCCCAGCTGAGGTCCCAGAGGCCAGTACAGAGGACAGACGCACATTTCTGGTTCCCGACACACAGATCCGTGAGCATGTGACACGGCTGCTGTTCTACGTGCCCAGGTTCTCCAGGGGCCGGTGACACAACCAAACAGCCAGAGTCAGAGCACAGAGGGGTGCCCCCAGCACTAAATCCACTGACACCCTCCCATCAACCCAGGATCCGGGCAAACTCCTCCAGCCCAGGTACAAAGCCTGGCTGGAAACTGAGGTCCTGGGGAAGCAGGGAGGACCCATAAGCAGTGTCCTCTGCCTGGGCCTGTCAGGTACGCCAGCCACCAGCCTGCTGGGGACAGACCATGCAGGCCGCCTGCCTCTGTCTGATTGAAGCCTTAAACACACCCAAGAAAGAGGCAGCCAGCTCACTTCCACAAACCCCGATAATTCTGGCCCTGGAGGAGCAAACACCTGACCAGCCATGGCCACAATCAAAGAGTCTTCAAGGCAGAGGGGGAGGATATGCGTGACTCTTGAAATGAGAAAGGCACTGGAAGAGGTGTCTCAACAGGTCAGAAGGTTCACGTCAGAGGATTTTATTCTGTTTAAAACTCTAAGAGGGGGCTGTCAGAAGGAGGGGGCCTCCCTGCTTCCAGTATCAGGTGCTGAGGGTTAGGCGGTGTCTCACAGCAAGGGGGTTCTTCCTGCTCCTCCACCTGAGGAAAGCTGGCCCCAAACCCCAAACCTTGCCCTGCTGGCCCGGCCTGGGTTCAAGAACAGGGTGAAAGCTGTCCCCAGCAGGCTGGCGGCTGGCGTACCTGATAGGCTCAGGCAGAGGACACTGCTTATGGGTCCTCCCTGCTTCCCCTTGAGAGGCCCTGCCAAGGCCGGCCTTGGGTTTGAGCCCCAGAGCAGGCCCTCCTGCCCCCATAGGCCCAGTGGGCAGGTCCCCCCAAACGCTGGCTATAAAACACCTACATGACACAGACCATCCCAGAGACTTTCCTGGGAAAATCACACCAATGCTCCCATGGGAAAAATTTTTTCGCCCCGGGAGGTTCCTTCTTCTCACAAAGTGGTTAAAAAGGCAAGAAACTGTGGGGTTTGTAGATGACCTCTGCTCCTCTGAAAAGGCTTTACACGTAAAAAAAGTCCCTCATTCAGTGAGATGGGATGCCCAGAAGGGACACTGAGTAGAACCCACTTTTTGGCTTTTTCACACTATGCACACATTTAAAACTAGACGCAGGCATATTAACAAGTCTGCCAGCTGGTTCCCCGCATGCCCAGGGCCCACCTTTAGTCCCTGCCCTGCTCACGGCCTCCTGAGGCTGCATGTTTAAAGATAACAACAGCTGCGTGTGTCAGATGAGCCCTCCAGGGCGGGCACAGCCCTGGAGGCCCTCCCCACTCACCTCCCCCACCACCACCCCCCAACCCCAAGCAGCCGGCAGACCCTCCTGGTTCCTCCCCCAGCTGGTCCTCCTCCATCCTGGGCCAGCTCATCAGGCTCCGGCGCCCACATGACCTGTGTCCCCTGGTCTCTCCCCCTTGTGACTTGTCCTCGTCCTGTTCCAGCTCTGAATTCAAACTTCTCCAAACCACTGCAATTGTCCACTCCAGTTATCAAAAAATCGGGGAGCATGCACCCCACATGAATATCATATGTACCGTATCATAGCCATTACAACACGGACACAGGCAGATAATGGAGGAGGAGGAAGTAGAGAAATTCCAACAGGTGGGCCCCACGAGCGCACCCCCAATGCCAGCCCCACCGGACGCTCCCGCCACCTTTGCCCTGCCACCCGCTCCCACAGCTCAGCTCCCAGCTCCCCTCCCCTCCCAACTGGGGCTAAAACCCACCAGCATGTCCCCAGCAGGAGTCCAGGGAGGCACTCAGCCAGGGCACGCTCTGCCAGATAGGTCCTGGGGCAACGCAGGTGCAGTGTGGCCCTGAGGTCTGAACACCGGGGGCAGGTTCGTCATGTGTCGATGGTGGCTCATGTCGCAAATTCAGATGGGATCAAACTCAGTTCTGCCCTCCGGACCCGCACCTGCCACCCCCACACCTGTGCACAGGTGGCATCTCTGCCCTCAGTGCCAGGGTCCAGCCCCCCACCCTGAACACCTTCTTAGAGAAGAGGAAACTTGTCCTGAGATCTGTTTCTGCCCCTGTGGGGTTTTCCTGCTCTCCTCCTCCCTGGACTTAAGACCTGGCCTGAGTGCAGACCCCACGGGTGGGGGCCCAAATCCACAGGACACCCCACTTCAGACATCCATCCCCAGGTCCAGGGCCACCTGTGCTTCTGACTGACCCATACCGCCATAAGGCAGGGCTCCCACACCCCCCACTGGTTTGATAATATGCTAGGAAGGCTCACAGAAGGCAGAGTCTGTTCCCTCACCTCACGATAGCTGGTTTATCACAAAGGATGCAGCTCAGAACAGACAGAGGGAAAGCCTGGGGAACTGGAGCTTCCAGGGCCCCACCAAGCACCACCCTCTCAGCTCCTCAACTACTGGATGCTATCAGACCTCACTGCTCAGGACTTTACGGGGGGGCTCTGTCTCCAGGCCCAACCCCCTTCCTGGAGGCTGGTGGGGGAGGCTGAAAGAGGCTGCCCTGTCCCAGGCTAACCTCGGCCACCCTAAGTCACCCCCTGGGCAAAAACTCAGGTGACCCAAAGGGCTTCTGGTGACTAAGAGAAATCCCAGGGGTTTAGGGCGCTTGGAGCCAGGACCAGGGACTGAGACCCCATACACTTTCCTCAGCACCACACCAAGTGGGAGCAATCGCTGCAATTCACCTTGGAGGGGCACTCAACATCCCCAACGTGCGAAGCACCCTTAAAAATACAGGGAGCGCTGAGCAAATATTCAATAGAAAAGTGGGCAAAAGACCAACAGTTCTCAGAAACAGACACATTTAGTTGGGGGGGGGGTGTTTGTTTTGGGTTTTTTTTTTAGGGCCTCACCGGCAGCATATGGAAGTTCCCAGGCTAAGGGTTGAATCGGAGCTGTTTTTATTGATTTCTCCATTATTTTTTTGGTTTCAATCTCATGGGTTTCTACTCCGATTTTTTTTTTGTCTTTTTTTTTTTAGGGTTATACCTGCGGCATGTGGAGGTTGCCAGGCTAGAGGTCAAATAGGAGCTGTAGCCACTGGCTTACACCACAGCCACAGCAACAAGGGATCCGAGCTGCATCTGTGACCTATACCACAGCCCAGGGCAATACCGGATCCTTAATCCACGGAGCGGAGCGGGGACAGGGATGGAACCTGTATCCTCAGAGACAATGCTGGGTCCTTAATCTGCTGAGGCACAATGGGAACTCCCAAAAACAGATACTTTAATAGTCCTTTAACACATGAAAAGACACTTAATGTCCCTCCTCTAGAGCAGTCTCTCCATGGCAATGACCAGTGCCCCCATGAGTTGTCCCCACCATCTGCTGGAGGAGGACACAGCTGCTCTGGGGGAACTGCATTCACAAGCTCTCTCACTGCAGCAGTGTTTCCAAGAGCAAAGTACCTGAAATAACAAAATGGCCTGGCACGGGAGCCTGGTCACATCAAGGGTAGGGCACACACACAGCGGTGACGCAGAGCAAAAGTGACTCCACGCACAGACATGAGAGCGTTCCAGGAAAGGCAAGGAGTGCAGAACGGTCCATGTGGTAGGCGGCCTCCTGGGTAATGAGAGCAGCAGGTGCATGAACACACACAGGCTGATGTCCACACTTGCCAAAAGCAACCTAAGATGGATAAAACGGACCCACAACAAGGGGGAGAGGGTGAACAGGCTGAATGCTGCGGCCGGACACGTCTGCACAACCTTTTATTCAGTTTGATTTCTGAACCATGTAAACAGCTTACGCACTTTAACACCAGGAAAGAGAAAGCAAATCCTAAAATGGAACACAAACCAAAAAAGAAAAAAAAAATGAACCTGGCTTGTATCAGGCATAGAAAGAAATGTTTCGAGGAGCTTTGAACACAGTAACTGGATACCCTTCGCACCACTATTTAAAGGACAAAAAGGACCAGAAGGAAATTCTGTATTTTCTCAAGTTTGCCATTGTTAAGTGGCAGTGATGTGGTAATTCTGAAACTCTTCTGTCTGGTGGTACAGAGCAAATAGCTTGTACTGATGTCAGGAGCAGGATTTCCATTGTGGGAAGAAGGAAGCAGCTATAGAGAAAGGGGGCAGGTGAGAAAGAGCCTTGTTATGACTTAAATGGGAAGCAGTAGCACACACCCCCGACTGGAAACAACTGGTCCCTGTCCCCGCTCTGTCCTCTTGTCCCCTGCAGGAGCCAGAGGCAACACATCTCAGCCCATCCAGACCCTAGTTCTAAATCCACACTGTCCAATGAAAGGAAGCGGGGCTCCT
Organism: Phacochoerus africanus; assembly: GCF_016906955.1. NCBI lineage: Eukaryota > Metazoa > Chordata > Mammalia > Artiodactyla > Suidae > Phacochoerus > Phacochoerus africanus. The sequence continues at coordinate 52,910,743 of NC_062548.1, read as the reverse complement.
TGGACAAACGGCTGAGTCCAGGTTTGGGGCAGAGGAAAAACCAGATGAGCCAGGAGCACCTGGAGATCAAGGAAGGACTCCAAGACGGAAGGAACCCAAGTCACGTGATTTGGGGGAGAGGCTAAATTGATGGTGGCCCTCAAAACATGTCCACAAGCTAATTCTTGGAAACTGGGAATATGATCAGACTTGGAAAAGGGATCTTAGCAGGTGTGATTAATGACCAAAGGGTCATCCTAGATTTTTTTTTTTTTTGCTATTTTAGGGCCGCACCCTCAGTATATGGAGGTTCCCAGGAGAGGGGTTGAATCAGAGATATAGCTGCAGCCTCCGCCACAGCCACACCAGATCTGAGCCACATCTGCAACCTACACCACAGCTCACGGCAACACCGGATCCTTAACCCATTGAGCAAGGCCAGGGAACGAACCCACATCTTCATGGATCCTACTGGGGTTCGTTAACTGCTGAGCCACAATGGGAACTCCAGGCCATCCTAGATTTTCAGTTGGGCCCTCACCCCACTGGACCAGTGTCCTTTTAAGGGACGGGGGATATCTGAGAGGCAGAAGGAGGGGCCCCACAACCACCCTGGGGAAAGGAAGAGTCCACCACCAAATGCAGAACCTGAAGCTGCCTTGATGGAGCAGCCCTGCCAAGACCTCAACTTCTGACTCTGGCCTCCAGGATCCTGAGAGAGTAAGCTGCCCATTTTGAAGCCACCTGGTTTGTGCAGTTTGTCACAGCAGCCACAGGAGCTAAAATAGCGAGCAAAGACAGGGGGATGGCACGGTCTCTCCATTTAGAAGAAGGCAGGGGGAATCACAGAATTCAGGGGTCACCGTTTTCTGATCCCTGATGTAAGAATCCATCCAGGCAAAAACTCAATGGACGCTTTGAGTGCACTGGCTGAAAACAGGACACTGGTAAGTCTCTTGACCACCCCCAGCTGTGTCCTGGGAAAACGGACCCTGAAAATTAGGTGAGGGGCAGCCAGCCCTTCTCAGCATCAAACTCAGCGCCAACAGTGGACAAAGCTGATGCTGTACTAACCAAGCAGCATCATCACAAAAATGTTTAGCTGAATTTAATCCTAAGCAAATGATCAGGTAAATCCAGGTGGGACGTTTTAAAGGACAACCAGACTTTCCTCTTAAAAGATAAATGTCATTAGAAAACAGAAAGAGAGATGGAACAGCGATGTGTAAATCTTGATGGGATCCTGGATCTAAAAAACAACACTCAGAAGAGGCTATAGAAGTACCCCTCATGGCTCAGCAGAAAAGAATCTGACTAGTATCCATGAGGACGCAGGTTCAATCCCTGGCCTCGCTCAGTGGGTTAAGGATCTGGCATTGCCATGAGCTGTGGTGTAGGTCGCAGATGCAGCTCGGATCTGGCATTGCTGTGGCTGTGGTGTAGGCTGGCACTGTAGCTCCAATTCAGCTCCTAGCCTGGGAACCTCCATATGCCACGAGTGCAGCCCTAAAGACAAAAAAAAAAAAAAAGAAGAAGAAGAAGAAAGAAAAAGCTATAAAGACATTTATGGTACAACTGGAGGAAAATTAAAATATGGACTGCAAGTCAGATGATATTATTTACGTTAATTTTTAGAATATGATAGTGATGAGATGACACAGAAAATGCAGATCTTAGGAGATACACAGTAACGTTTTTAAACATGAAGTTATTGCTATGTCTGCTGCTTTCAAATATTTCAACAAATAAGTATGTATAAAAACAAAAAGAATGAGCAAATGTGGGAAGAAAAGAACTATTAGCACATGCAGGCTGAGAGTTATTTGGGTCTTTGCTGAATTATTCCTTCAATACAATGGAAATCACGTGTGGAAATCCTCAAACTAGATGACGAGGGTCAAAATAATTTCCAGGTTGCCCTTTCCAGCCTCCAAGGAGGGAGGGGGAGATTTTGAGCTCCTATTCATGGTGGAGTTGGGGGAAATGACCCGGGAAACTGAGGTAATAAGCCAGTGACTGCTGGGCTCTGGCAAACCTGGAAGCACCACTTAGTGTGCTTGTCTCCCCTCTTTTCTCCCAGGAGGCCCCTGACATCAGGACCCTGCTGTCGTGCCATCTGCCCATGCAGGCCAGCATCCATCTGTCTGCTGAGCGACTTTTTTTTTTTTTTTTAAGGGCCTCACCTGCACCATATGCAAGTTCCCAGGCTAGGGGTCAAATGGGAGCTGTAGCTGCCAGCCTATACCACAGCCACAGTAACGCCAGATCCAAGCCACATCTTCAACCTACACCACAACTCACAGCAACATCAGATCCTTAACCCACTAAACAAGGCCAGAGATTGAACCTGAATCCTCATGGATGCTAGTCGGATTGGTTTCTGCTGAGCCACAACGGGAACTCCTGCTGAGTGACTTTGTCATTGCAAATCATGGAGACAGATTAGACCAGGTGCAAAACTCTCATGAAAAGTCCCAACTCAGAGAAGCTGAACGTCTGATATCACCAGTGCAGAGCTAACACATAAAACATCCTTTTATGTGGTTTCCGGGGTTGAGTCAGTGTCTTTTCTTTTCAGTGGATTAACAGGGACAGGACAGGAAGGTACCACAAATGCATGTCACTACAACAAAGCCCAGGACATGGCCAAACCTAAATGAGCACCGATATTATCACACCTCAGGTTTTCAAGAGCTTAAGGAGCACCACTGAAATGTCAGAAAACAGCCTCCGTCTTTATTCTGCTGTTTCAGGTACAAACTGAGGTGCACAGGGGAGAGGGAGCCAGTGCTTCTGGAAGGTGGAGAGAAGGAAGAAGGCAGAGGAATTAAGAGAACAGGAGCCTGAGACGGGTGGCAGGGGGAGGCTGGGCACCAGGATGTGGGGTTGTCCTTCGAGGGCAGGGCAGGGGCAGGGGAGACCTTGTCAGCAGGGCCCAGGGCTCCCAGGGGCGGGGAGTGGGCAACTCAGGAGGATGCTGAGTGTCCTCAACATAGCTACTTGTGTGGAGCGGCCCCGCTCAAATGGAACCGATGACCCAGGGTTCCCAGAAAGCCTCCAAGGAAAAAGGAAGTCACCAGGGGGAGGGACTCTGCAGGGGCGGGGACAAAGGAACTACGAGAGGAGGAGACTGGGAAACAAAGAGCAAGGTTTTTGGAGAAAAAAAGAAGTCTCATGAACAAAAAGTGACAGCAAAAAGAAAGGGGTTTTTTGGTTATTTTTTGTTTTGCTTTTTAGGGCCACATCGTGGCATATGGAAGTTCCCAGGCTAGGAGTTGAACTGGAGCTGCAGCTGCCAGCCTACACCACAGCAACGCAGGATCCGAGTCATGTCTGCGACCTACACCACAGCTCACGGCAATGCCGGATCCTTAACCCCGCTTGAGCGAGGCCAAGGATCGAATCCGTGTCCTCAAAGATACGGATTCATCTCCATTAAGCCACGATGGGAACTCCAAAAAGCCAGGTTTTAAATCACAGGAAGAGTCAGATGACAAAGATAATGAAGTTTCCAAAAAGCAGAGCAAAGCTCTAAATTGACAGAAGACAGGAAACGAAAAGGATGACACCAGGAGATCCCAAGGCCCCGCAGGCTGACATTCCAGGAGGGGAAGGAGGGACCAAGGGAGAGCTCAGGGCTGCACATCCTGGGCAAGCCCGGCGGGTGCTGAGCTGGGGCCACGCACCCCCTCTGCCCTCCCCCACCCCACCCGGCACAGCAGTCAGGGCAGCCTCACTCTGGGGAGCAGGCGTGCCGTAGTCTTGAAAGAGACCAGTTATCCATCACAGGGGAAGAAATACAACCACAAGGAAGCGCTCAGGGCCCAGGGGCCACGCTAGAGCCGAGCCAGGGTGTGGGGTGGCCACCAGCACCAGGGCAGAAGGGCCTGGGCTCCTGGGGGAGAAACCAAGTTGGGGCGGGGAGGCAGCTGGAGCCGCAGCACCAGCACCCAGAAGGGGTGAAGCCCGATGGTTCTGCACCATCCACCTGTCAATTAAACACGAAGACAGAGAGACCTCTGAGGCCGAGGTCTCCCAAGGCCTCAGGGTGAAATAACTAAGATGCAGCGAGGGGACAGGAGAGCTCTGCTGACGGCCTGGGGGGCTGGGGCCAGAGGCATCATGAGACTGGAGAGGCTTGGGGCCGGGGGGGGGGGGGGGGGGGGGGGGGGCTCAGGGAGGTCACGGTGCTGCTGAGCACCTTGGGGGAGGTGCAGGCTGGCCACAAAGCCTTGGGATCTAATGGGGAACAGAGCACGGAAGGCGGCATAATTAACTGCGAGAAAAACAAAAGGTAACATAAGTACAACACAGATCACCATGAATAACATCTAGTTACACACTCGAGCTAATGCTGATCTCCTCAAGATGACATCACGCCTGCGGTAGGGTGAGCACAGGTGGGTGGAAAGGAAGGAGGGGAAACATTCATCTTTTAAGGAAGAAGGTCCCCAGGTGGCACCTACAGATGAAAAGCTCAGGCTTGCAGCACAAAGACAAACCAAACTCATCAGCTCAAAGCTGAGAAGCGCTTGCCTTGGGGCAGGGGAAAGGAACTCCCCCCGCCTTGCCTGGATGGAAGAGTCAGGTGTCAGCAAGGAGGCTGGGTGCCCTTGGACAAAGAAACCGAGGAAGATGCAGGAAGGAGCTTCGTGTCCTTGGGGAGCAAGGGCAGTTTTCTCAAACAAGGAGGCAAGATCATTAACAAGTGGCATGGAGACCAGGGGACACTTCCACCCGTCGGGGACACTCAAGAGCTACTGTGTGGCCTTTACTGCTAAGCGTCTCACCCACCAGCCCTGTGCATTCCTAACACTGCCTCCCCTCTGGTCTTAAACCCTCAGGCGAATGAATTCACCCCCGTAGGACACCGCCTCTCCAGGCCCTGTCTGCAGAGGCAGCCTCAGCACAACTCCATTCATACTCCAGCCGCCGCCCCCTTCTCAGCCTCCAGAGAACAGCTGCCAGCTCCTGGTGCCACAGGACCTCTGCACGAGCCACTTCTTCTGAGCACATTTCCTCCTCTGCCCCCATTAACTCCTACGCGGGCTGCACTTCTCAGCTCCAGCCTCACTTCCTCCGGGAAACAAATGCCTGGCTTGGCCCTGCCACAAGCCCTCAGACACGCCTTAACTTCCTGCCCTCCCCTTTTGAAATATGACGCTCATTTGCATGATTATCTCATTCAGTGGGGTCTCCAGACACCCCCCCACCACCATGGCATCTCAGGTGAAGCCAGTAAAAATGCAAATGGCCTGGCCACACCCAGACCTGGTGCATCAGACACTCAAGGTGGGAGGCACCAACCTGGGTTTCAAGAACCCTCCAGGTGAGTATGATGCAAATGGCTGGAGAACCACTGCCCAGATGTCCTGCACTCCTCGTGACCGCCCCCCCCCCAGGACTAAACACAGGAGGAGCAACAGTAAGGGCTTGATGGACACCAGTAAAAACTGGGCAGGAGTTCCTGGTCCACGGGATGTTAAAAAACTTTCCATGGCTCTCCAGAACCCTACCTTTAGAAGCCCCCAAATCAGCAGGGAGCCTGTCCATTGACAGATGAATGGATTAAGAAGATGTGGAATGTATATACACAATGGAATATTACTCAGCCATAAAAAAGGACAAAATAATGCCATTTGCAGCAACAAGATGGAACTAGAGACTCTCACACTAAATGAAGTCAGTCAGAAAGAAAAAGGCAAATACCATATGATATCACTTATATCTGGAATCTAATATATGGCACAAAGGAATCTTTCCACAGAAAAGAAAATCATGGACTGTTGGAGAACAGACTTGGAGTTGCCAAGGGGGAGGGGTGGGGACTGGTAATTTAGGGTTAATAGATGCAAACTGTTTATTGCCTTTGGAATGGATAAGCAATGAGATCCTGCTGTATAGCAAGGAACTCTATCTAGCCACTTGTGATGGACTATGATGGAGAATAATGTGAGAAAAAGAATGTATATATGTACATGTGGCTGGGTCACCTTGCTATACAGTAGAAAATGGACAGAACACTGTAAACCAGCTATAATGGAAAAAATAAAAACCATTTAAAAAAAAAACCCACTGAGCCTGCCACACACCTGGGGGGCGAGTCCCAGCTCCCTGGCCTTCCTAGACTCACATCTTGTTCTCTATAGTTTATTATCTGAGTGATCATCCATAAATTCACCTGACTTCTCTCGGCCTTAATTTACTCACCTCTCAAATGGGCATAATCACAGTACCTATTTCCTAAGATTGTTAAAATAATGAGACAATGAAACACTCACGCACACATGGAGAAGCCGGCATCACACAGGTACCGTTATGATGGCCCTAAGGATAGTTATCAACTTGATGTGATCTTTCCCCTGGAGGCTCCGCTCTGACTCAAGCCCTTCACACACTTCACACTAGCCCTTTGGACCTCGCAACTATTTTCACCTAATAGCTCGCAGCTGGGCTGCCCCCACAGCCTAGGTCTTAATTGCACACATTTTCCTCAACAGAAGGCACTTTCTCGAGGCCCCCTCACCTCGGGAATCAGATCTTGATAATCCAACTGGTGAGCAGGTGTTTCGTTTCAGCGTGTATCAGTCTCGTGGCTAAGATTCAAACGAAGCTCACACTTGGTCCAATTTTGGTACTCGTTGAAGTATTAATAGCAGCAGTGAAAATACATTCCCATCGAATAGTTTTGTTTTTTTTTTTAAAGAGATAGCTTTTGCCTCTAAGAAGAGGGTCTACCACCCGCCTGAAAAGTGCCCCTCCTGCCCCTAATCCCGAAGCCGCCAGGAGCGATGGCACAGAACCGCACACACCAGAGCGGCGCCAGGATTCCCCCCCTCCACCCGCGCGCCGGGCCGACCTGCGCCCCGGGATTCTGGGCGTGGGGACTCCCCGCCCCGGGGCATCCCTAGCCCTAGGTAACAAGATCCCGGGTGAAGACACCTGGGCGTGGGGACTCCCGGGCGTCCGGACACCTGGGCGCCAAGACCCCAGAGCGCGAACATCCATGAGTGTTCGGCCCCTGGGCACGGGGACCCCGAGCGTCCGGCTCTTGGGCTCCGGGACTCCCAGGCGTCCAGACACCTGGACTCGGCGGCCTCCGGAGGTCCGGATACCTGGACTCGCAGAACCCCGGGCGCGGACACCCCCGGGGTCCTGGACCCCTGGGCGCGGCCGGGGGCCGGCGGGGTCCCGCGACACTTGAGTTCCCCAGCAGTTAAACGCTGAGTAATTTTCCTGGGAGCAGGCAGCCCAGGCGGGGGCTCCGCCAGGCGAGAGCATTCGTACCCCTGGACCCGCCCGGCGGCGCGGCACTCTCAGGAACCGTGGACCGCAGCCCGCGTGTGGCTCGGACCGCCGGGCCGAGGGCCGAGGGTCCGCGCCCGCTGTCCGACCGGCGGCCGCGCGCGCGCGGAGCGGGAAGGAGGGAGCAGGCCGCCGGCGGGAATGAATGGCCCCGCGCGAACTCACAGGCCACGTAGGCGAGCAGCGCGATGCCCAGCAGCAGCTTCATCCTCCTGCGGCTGACGGCGGACGCGAGGCGCAGTAGCGCCTGGCTCAGCATCCCGGGCCGCGCGCTGCGGCCGCTGGGCTCCGTGCGCGGCGGCGGCGGGGGCGGCCCGGAGGCCCCGCCCCACGCCCGCTTCCTGCCGGTCGGGCCCGTGCGCATGCGCTACGCCCGCCCCGCCCGCGCCCGCAGGCGCAGTGCGGTGGCCAGGGACAGGCTGCAGGCGGGCAACGTGTGCGCGTGCGCAGGCCGGAGCGCCGAGGCCGCGGGCCGCGGTGGGCACTGCGGAGTACAGCTCCGGGAGAGCTTGTGCTCGGCTTTCCCAGGTCTTTGGCGCTCTTTACCGCATCCTTCTGAAAGTTGTTCTCCCTGCTTCTTTAGTTAAAGTAGCGGTAGCGACAAAAATTAGTGCCCCAAACACCGCTCAAGTCCAGACCCCGTGCATTTTTCCTGTCCGGTGATCGGCCGGAGCGTCTTTCTACGAAGTGTGGAGTCTATTATTATATTAAAAAGCAACGCTAGTGTAGAATGAGGACAAACCAGGAAGAAAAGGGTGGATCGCGTTGTCTCCGCCTGGAGACGAGCCCGTGCCTCGTTCCAGCTTCCTTCCCAACGTGTGCTTTTGGCCACACTTATGCGCTGAGGGTGCACTGATGGCACCTGCGTCCCCTGGGTTGTTTATTCCATAAGCATGTGCTCCCAGCGAGGAGCTGTGTCAACGTACCCATGCAGAAGTCACCTTGGGATTGTGGGAAGCTGGCCCCCCGGGGAGAAGCGGTTGCACGTGGGTCTGCGTGGTGCCAGTCCCGGGGTGGGGGTGGGGGTATCCAGAGGGAAAACCCCGAGGGTGGGGCTGCAGGCCGAACTGCAGGCTTCAGCTACTCCCTGCCGCTCCTCTGACCGCTGGGAAAGTTAGGCTTCTTTGCTAAATTTCACAATCGAATACCTTTCTTTAGCTTTGTTATAAACCTCCAAGCTAGCAATAAGTCAAAGCAGTAATAGGTTACATCTTTCAAACTACACAGCACACAAGTCTTGATTCTGTGATTCTAATACAACTTTCCCGTCCGGTCTCCCCACTAACCGCTGAGAGTCATCCAATGGGAAGAAGCTTGTTGAGCCCCGTCCCTGAGGGAAGGGCTGCTCTGGCCGGTGCTGCCCACCCCTGGGCTGGCCTCCTTTCAGGACGCCCAGCCCCCCATCCCCACCCTGCAGCATCCAAAGGGGCTGCCAGGGGACATTTGGAGGCAGAGAGACTCCTGGTCCATCTTCCAGAGCATGCCACCTGGGACGCGTCGCTTTTGGTCTTGCAGTTTTTGTTTCTCCATTGTTAACATTTTGAGTTTGGGTTAAATCTGTAATTTTTGCAAAGAACTGTCTGGAGCAGGCAGGGCCCGAGCTTCTCCTTCTATGATGCCATGATTTTTAGATAAAAGTTGAGGAGCAGAGATGTGAGAAAAGATTGTGTTGACACTTGCCCTAAGGCAAAATCAGATGGAAGCTGCAGTGGGATTTCAAGCATGTGGGGTTGTAGGTGAGATTTAGCTGATAGGTGTTTATCAGTTCAAGCAGGCCAGGGATTGTGAAATACACACTACATCTGTACAAAACTCCCTGAACCCAGCAGTCCTACCTGACCATTTTTTCTGCCAGCATGCACCGTTGCCACCTTCTGCCCCTCCGGGATTAACTATGTGGAAACACTGTCAGCTGCTGCAGTAGGAGTAGCTGGTGCTGTTTTTATCACCACCGAGGAGGCTGTCGGTTGTCTTAACCAAAGCCAGAATTGGGGAGTAAAAGCAATAGTTAGGTGTGCCCAGGAGAGAAGGCCAAGGGGAGGGAGGTGCCCTGGAGACAAACCCAGCCCCAGCCCTACCCCCACCCCAGGCACATCAGGGAAACCTTGGGCTCAAGCAAATCTCATCCCTGTGCTCCTCCTCTTCCCTCTTCAGCTGCCCACACCCTCTGCCCCAGCAGGTTCCGGGCTCCCATCCCCACCTCCAGCCTTGCCATCAGCTTCTCCATTGTTTCAGTGTCTCTGTTAGTAAGTATGTTTTCAACCACGGCTAGTTACACTGCAGCATTCTTGACACTTGGGGTGATTGAAAAGGGAACCATGATGTGGCTCCTCTCCTAGAGTGTTAAGAGCCTAAGAAGGGTAGAAAACTACAGTCTATGGAACTTCCACCAAAATCCAGGGACTGTTGTGCGTGACACTGTCACGTGTTAATCTCACCAAATTCTCTGACAGCCCGGAGACAGCTTGCTCATGCTGCGTCTTTAATAGACAGGAATCCGAAGCTCTGAATGTTGTCAGTGTCATACAGCTGAGCATGTGGGGCTGAGGCACCCACCTGTTCCTTCCCCTGGATGCTGTCCTGGAGGAGAGTGAAGGTGTGCAGAGAGGACCATCCTTGGCAATAGAAAGTGATGAGGGCTGGGGGCTGGCTCAGATGCTCAGAAGCCTAAGGAATTTCAGAGGAGAAATGCATCGGCTCCAGGCAATGTTGTGCCCACTTCTCGGTCAGTCAGGACAGTCTACAGGCACAAAGCTTCCTGTGGGAGTATTTATCCCATGGGGATGCACAATGAAGCTACAGATCAGGGCTTTTGTCTTTTCTTTTCTTTTGTCTTTTCTTTTCTTTTTAGGGCTGCACCCGCAGCATGTGGAAGTTCCCAAGCTAGGGGTCGAAGCAGAGCATTGTGGGATCCAAACCATGTCTGTGACCTACACCACAGCTCACAGCAATGCCGGATTCTTAACCCACTGAGCAAAGCCAGGAATCGAACCCAAATCCTCATGGATACCAGTCAGCCATGGCTGAGCCATGATGGGAACACCCAGGTCAGGGCTTTTTTTTGTTTTGTTTTGTTTTTTTTAAACAGCACAGCTCGGAGTTCCCATCGTGGCTCAGTGGTTGATGAATCCGACTAGGAACCATGAGGTTGCGGGTTCAATCCCTGGCCTTGCTCAGTGGGTTAAGGATCCAGTGTTGCCATGAGCTGTGGTGTAGGTCGCAGACGCGGCTCAGATCTGGTGTTGCTGTGACTCTGGCTGGCTGGGCCAGCAGCAACAGCTCCAATTCGATCCCTAGCCTGGGAACCTCCATATGCCGCAGGTGGGGCCCTAGAAAGAAAGAAAGAAAGACTCAGAGAAGTTTTCCTGACTAGAACTGGGCAGACACCTCTTCCTCTGATAATTCTGAGAAGGAAGAGCTGGGCTCCTGAGCTGCCCCTCCCAGCCGTGCAGGCACCCCTGTGAGTCACTGCTGTGTTCCTGCTGGTTGCAGGCTAGAATGTCTGCTCCTGGAGTCCCTTTCTAGAGGGTGTGACTTCCATGGGTCTTGGGGGGAGGAGGGAGGGTGCTTGTGTTTCCTGGGCCTCCACACCTGCTCCAGGATCATCGAGTGTACCAGGCCTTATCTGCACCTTAGGGTGCAGGTGTGTTCAACATCCCAGCAATGAAAATAACTTGAAATTGCATCTCTAGGAGTTCCCCTCATGGCACAGTGGAAACAAGTCCAACTAGGAACCATGAGGTTGCAGGTTCGATCCCTGGCCTCACTCAGTGGATTAAGGATCCGGTGTTGCTGTGAGCTGTGGTGTAGGTCACAGATGCAGCTCAGATCCTGCATTGCTGTGGCTGCGGTGTAGGCCAGCAGCTGTAGCTCCGATTAGACCCCTAGCCTGGGAACCTCCATATGCCACAGGTATGGCCCCAAAAAGCAGAAAAAAAAAAAAAGAAAAGAAAGAAATTTCATCTCTACATTCCCATCCCTGAGTCTTTTTTGAAAAAAAAGAAAAAGTATATTTTTTAGAACAAGAGGATGGTACAAAGTTCCTACAGAGCCCAATTAATTTCCCTTATTATGAGCATCCTGCATTCCTGTAGGATTTATGCCACTTTGTATCAAGGCTTATGTCAACATGACCTGTGACTCTTGCTATTTTTTGTTTTGTTTTGTTTTGTTTTGTTTTGTTTTTAGGGCTGCATGTGCAGCATGTGGAAGTTCCCAGGCTAGAGGTTGAATTGGAGCTGTAGCCTCTGGCCTATACCACAGCCACAACAACGCAGGATCCAAGCCACATCTTCAGCCTACACCACAGCTCATGGCAACGCCAGATCCTTAACCCACTGAGGGAGGCCCTCCGTCCTCAGGGATACTAGTCGGGTTCGTTAACCACTGGGCCACGATGGGAACACCGACTCATGCTGTTGACCTTCATCCCCTGGCAGAGGTCGTGTCTACCACGTGTTCTCCTTTTCCACTTTCCGTTCTGTCCCCTTTGGAAGGAAGTCACAGGGCCCACGCTGTGTAAGAAGCATGGAGTTACACTCCACATCCCTGAGGGGTAGTGTCCATGTAAGTCACTTATAATGTTTCCTGGAGGCAGATTTATCCCTTTTCCCTGTTTATTTCAGTGTTTTGTCCTTTGTTGCTATTGGTATGGCCCCACTCTGAGTTATAATGCAATACCTCTTTGTTAATTGTCTTGCTCGAGTGATGCCAGCTTGAGTCACTGGGAGTCCCGTGCCCCCGTGCTGTGTACTGCATCAGGGTAGTCATGGGGTTCGAGCATTTCCTTACTTCCTGGTGCTCCCCTCTGGTACCTCCTGCTGCAGTCCTCGAATGCCTGCTTCTCCAAGAAGCCCTGGTTCCTTCTGCTGGGAGCAGTATAGAAATCAAATCTGAGTGCCGTATGCTTATGGGACTGGGTGTTGCTGTGCCTGGGCCCTTAGAGCCCACAGGGTAGAGATGTGTGTGTGTGTGTGTCTCCGCGTGCATGCCCACGAGCCCTACCCTGTGCATGTACACACATCTATACAGGTTTCTGCGGGTAATGATCTTTGTGTAAACACGAGTCTACCCTGATGTCTCCAGCTCTGCTCAGTGCCACATGGGTCATTCTGGCCTCCTCTCTTGCTGAGCTGTGACCTCCCACTCCAACAGTCAGAAATTGGCCCCACCATCCACAACAGTCAGACACCGGCCCCACCATCCCCATCTGTCCAGTCCCAGTACATGGCACACACGTAGTTCTGTGACCTCCTCATCCCTGCGGATAGCCGTTCATGCAGCTATCCCATGCACACACACACACACACACACACACACACACACACACACACACACACACACACACCCCTCTCCTCTCCTTGCTCCTCTGCTCTCCCACCTCCCAGCCCCCTGGTCCACCCCAACCCTGGAATTTCTTTTTATTTCTCTGCAACACAGTGTATTTCCCCTCTTCATAGTCCACAGCCTAGTGGCCTCATCATTCTCACCTAAACCTGCTAATAAAAGCATGTATCTGGGAGTTCCCGTTTTGGCTCAGAGGGTTAAGAACCTGACAGTGTCTCTCTGAGGATGCAGGTTTTATCCCTGGCCTCACCCAGTAGGTTAAGGATCCGGCGTTGCTGCAAATTTCAGCGCAGGTTGCAGATGTGGCTCGGATCTGGTGTTGCTGTGGCTGTGGCATAGGCTGGCAGCGCTGCAGCTCCAATTTGACCCCTAGCCTGGGAACTTCCTTATGCCATGGGTGTAGCCCTAAAAAAGAAAAAAAAAAGTATCTTCCTGCACAAACATTGTTTCCTCCCTAAGAAATATTCGGGGGTCATCCTTAGAATAGATTCCTAAACCTGATCACAATAAGAGTCGGGACTCCTGGACAGTGGGCTGACTGTCCATTCCTAGGCCACAGCCCCCCCCCCCCCCCGGTCCAGGCAGGCTTCCTGGTGATGTCTGAGCATAGGAACGGCCATAGGAGAGGCACCTGGCATAGAGGGCAGGTGCTGCAGTCCAAGTGGGCAGGAACAGGTAATGGCCAGTGTTCGTGGTGGGAAAGCTGTGCAAATACACTTGAGAGTTATTTCAGAAACCCAACAACTGAAGTTCTAGTTGACTGTGAAGAGCAAAGGGGAGGAGATAAATGAGCAGGGCTTGCCAGTCATCCTCCAGGTGATGGGTTCTCTTCAGATGTTGCTGGAGGTATTTTTCCTCTCAGCTCTTTGTGTTTCTGTGAGGATCCTGGATGGGAATTCAAAGCTGGCACAGAGGTTTCCAGTGCAGGCCAGCTCAGGTAGGAACGTGGGGTTGCCTGGAGCTCTGAGTTCTGAAAGCTCTGGCAGCAAAAGGCCGAGATGCTGGGAATGCCTGTGTGCGTGGTTGGGGCCAGCAGGGACGGGTCTGGGACACCTGTCACTCCCAGTTGTCATGGTTATTTCTGCAAGTTCTTCCCAATTCAGGCATTTTCTGCTGACTTTTTGTTTTTGTTTTTTGCTTTTCAGGGCCACACCCTTGGCATATGGAGGTTCCCAGGCTAGGGGTCGACTGGGAGCTGCAGCTGCCAGTCTACACCACAGCCACAGCAACATCAGTTCCAAGCCTCGTCTGTGACCTACACCACAGCTCACGGCCACACCAGGTCCTTAACCCCCTGGGCGAGGCCAGGGATCGATCCTGCGGCCTCATGGATACTCATCGGTTTCGTTTCCCTTATGCCACAACAGAAACTCCTCTGCTGACTTTTAAGTGCTAAACCTTGCAGTTGGAAGAAATGGTCCTGAGCAAAGGCCTCCCTGTCACAGCCTGTGGGCAGCTTGCTCCTCATTTGGTCTCAGGCCATCCTGTGACCCAGGCCCAAAATGCCAGGGGCCGGAGGGGACTTGGTAACAAGGAGGCCTGCTAACAGTGCGAAGAGCAACAGTGAGGCAATCGGTTCACGGTGGGTGAGGCATCCACCACCACTGAGTCATGCATTTCAGACCTTTTGATACTTTAACAGAGAAAAGCTTAACAATGACATTTTTTAGGGACGAAGAGCAGTCAGAAGAGAACAGGGGTGTGTGTTTTTGTGGGCACATTCATGGGGGCTTCAGAAGCAGAGCTAGCCCACATGGCATTTTGATAAGAAGCAGAAAAGGCTCCCCTTCCTCAATATCCCTGACTTCTCTAGCAGGACTTTTTATCTTAGTAAATAAAACTACCTTCTCTATGATGTTGTCCCTTTAATCACTGCACAGACTGCCCAACCGTACATGGCATATGGGGCTAGGAGTCAGGTGTTGGATGTAGTGATGCAGTGAGAAGGTAGGAGGGAAAAGGAGGCAGCAAGAAAACATCTTCTGCCTCTGTATGCGTATGACGCTACGGAGTTAAAACAACTGGACTTGTCCTGGTGCATAGACAATGACAAAGGCACTGCGAGCAGGCAAGCAGCTGATGCATGAACAAACTTACATAAAATTTGGGACATCCCCATGTCTTCCACTTCTATTTCCTGTTGGGACAGTGGCAGGGAAGTTGGGATGTGACTGAAGTGAGCTGAACAGTGGTGGAGGCCGTGGCCGTGAAAGCAGACTGTGACTGCAGAGGGAAGATGCAGGTTAGCGGATGTGCAGAGAAGTCCACGGATGTTGTGAAGAGCTGATAATTTTGAAGGATAACATGCATTTAGGGAAAAAAAATCAGTTACTTTCCTGTCCTCTTCAGATACTTTCTTATGATCACTTTAAAATGGACAATATGGGAGTTCCTGTCGTGGCACAGTGGTTAACAAACCCGACTAGTGTCCATGAGGATGTGGGTTTGATCCCTGGCCTTGCTCAGTGGGTGGAGGATCCAACGTTTCTGTGGCTGTGGCATAGGCCAGCAGCTGAAGCTCCAATTCACTCCCTAGCCTGAGAACTTCCACATGCCACAGGTGTGGCCCTAAAAAGACAATAGACAAAAATAAATAAACAAATAAAACGACCAACATGAGGGAACACGGGAATCATGGAATGGAAGCCAATCTCCATCACGAGGTAATATAGCAGGACTCAAGGATGGTGGAATTTTCAAATGGTAATGGAACAACACTCAAGCGTTTTAGCTGAAGTACCAACGAAGGGGAGAGGGAGACCTGCAGAAGATTCAGAGCAAGCAGACATCAGTTTACTTGTTTTAAAGATCGTGAGCCTGGTGTAACACACAGATTCAAGGTGAAGGAGCTCGGGAAAGCCAATGCCTTTCTCCCTCCACATATTGGAAGTGGCTGTTCCCACACTCTGGGTTGACCTAAGGGAGATCTTTGCTGGACCAAAGGGGGCTTTCCAAAGAGATATCCTTGGGTAAATTCCTTTTTTTTTTTTTCTTTTGTCTATTTCCAGGGCCGCACCCGCAGCATATGGAGGTACACAGGCTGGGGGTCTAATTGGAGCTGCAGCCGCCGGCCTAAACCACAGCCCCAGCAATGCCAGATCTGAGCCTCGTCTGTGACCTACACCACAGTTCATGGCAACGCCAAATCCTTAACCCACTGAGGAAGGCCAAGAATTGAACCTGCAACCTCATAGTTCCTAGTCAGATTTATTAACCACTGAGCCACAAAAGGAACTCCATCTTTTTTTTTTTTTTTTTATGGCCACACCCGCAGCATATGGAAGGTCCCAGGCTAGGGGCTAAATTGGAGCTGCAGCTGCCGGCCTACACCACAGCCACAGCAATGCCAGATCCTCAACCCACTGAGCAAGGCCAGGGATTGAACCCGAATCCTCATGGATACAAGGCGGGTTTGTTTCTGCTGGGCCACGACAGGAATGCCTAAGGGAATTTTTAACTCTGGGGATGACTGGGGTGGTGAAGCACCCCAGAGATGAGTAAGGACAAAAAAATCACTGCCCACCCTGACCGCCATGGCCTGAATACTTGTGTCCCCCTAATGTCCATGTGCTGAATCCTAAGTCCCTAGTGTGCTGGGTTAGGAGGTGGGGCCTGGTAAGTAGTTAAGTCATGAGGGTGGAGCCCTCATGAATGGGATGTGTGCCCTTATAAGAGGCTGAAGCAACCTGAGTTCTGTCTCTCCGCCTTGTGTGGATGCAGCAGGAAGATGCAGCCTGAAGCTGGGAGGCGGTCCTCAGCAGAACCCAACTGTGTTGGCACCCCGATCTCAGACTCCCACCTGGAAGATCCGGGGGGAAGAAATGACATTGTTGGAATAGTACTCAGCCATAAAAAAGAACCAAATAATGCCATTTGCAGCAACATGGATAGAACTAGAGATTCTGACTTAAGTGAAGTAAGTCAGAAGGAGAAAGACAAATACCATATGATATCACTTATATCTGGAATCTAATATATGGCGCAAATGAACCTTTCCACAGAAAAGAAACTCACAGACTTGGAAAACAGACTTGTTGCTGCCAAGGGAGAGGGGAAGGAAGTGGGATTGGCTGGGAGTTTTGGGCTAGTAGATGAAAACTATTGCCTTTGGAATAGATAAGCAATGAGATCCTGCTGTATACCACTGAGAACTATACCTAGTCACTTATGATGGAACATGATGGAGGATAATGTGAGATAAAGAATGCATGTATGTGTGTGTGACTAGGTCACCTTGCTATATAGTAGAAAATTGAAAGAACATTGTAAACCAACTATAAAGAAAAAAAAAGAAACGTCCACTGTTGATAAGCACCCAGTCTGTGGCCCTTTGTGATAGGGGCCCCTGCTGACTAAGACACCCTCCTTGTCTGGAGGACAATGACTGGCACCCCTGTCAGCAGAGCCCAGAATCCAGGGTCTCTTGCGGAGGCCGAGAGCATCACACGCTGCCTGTGGAGGAAATAGCTGTTTCTGGAGTTGTCACCATTGCAAAGATAGCCACAAACACATGGGCTTCTCATCCTGCTGCCTCCATCAGGGGCCAGGGCCTCTGGGCAAACCCAGCCGGAGGCCAGTTCAGGAGCTGGGAAATGCAGACTATGGGTAGAGTTCTCTGGACAGTGCTGCATGGGGCAGAGGGGTGGCCAGAAATGGATCCAACAGCAAAGAGGCCAGGCCTCCACCCATTGCACTGTTTTCTGCATTTCCCCCTTCTGCTTCTCATTGACCCCATGCCAATCAAAGGGAACTGCTGTTCTCGGGGCCTCTCAGAGCTGACTCACACGCTGCTCTGAGTTAATTCTCTCCTCTTTCCTTTGCCCTTTGAATTCCCTCGTTATCCACAATGTCCAGCTCAAAGGCCACTACTTCTTGGAGAGTTTTCTTGATTCCTCTGGTTAGAAATCATCCCTTTCAGCTTTGACTTTTCTTAGCATCTTATGTCTACCTCTCTTATGGTGTGTACATATGGAAAATTAATTAGAATTGTTATATTCACACATTTTCTCTACGAATAGACTGAGATTCTTGCGGATGGGGAGACTTCTTATTTGTTTGTCTATTTCTTGTGGTGTCTTCCTTGGTCACTGAAGGCACTCAGTGAGTTTGTTGGGTGGTAGAATTAAACACAGGTAAGAAGCATAGGGAGTTTCTGTTGTGACGCAGCAGGAACAAATCTGACTGGTATCCATAAGGAGTCAGGTTTGATCCCTGGCTTCACTCAGTGGCTTAAGGATCCAGTGTTGCTGTGAGCTGTAGTGTGGGTCACAGACATGGCTCGGATCTGGCATTGCTGTGGCTGTGGCGTAGGTTGGCAGCTGCAGCTCCAATTTGACCCCTAGCCTGGGAACCTTCATATGCCATGGGTGTGGCCCTAAAAAGCAAAAAATAAAATAAAATAAAAAATAAAGAAGCACAGTCATTTGTTTGGGCTAAAATGACCCCCACAATTCAAAAGTAAAGTGCACCCAGACACCTATGGTCAGTTAATCTTTGACAAAGGAGGTAAGAACATAAAATGGAAAAAGGACAGTCTTTTCAGAAAGAATTGCTGGGAAACCTGGGCAGCTACATGCAAATCAAAGAAACTAGAACACATCCTCACACCATGCACAAAAATAAACTCAAAATGGCTGGAAGACTTAAATATAAGACAAGACACCATCAAACTCTTGGAAGAGAATATAGGCAAAACATTCACTGACATCAACCTTATAAATGTTTGCTCAGGTCAGTCTCCCAAAGCAACAGAAATAAAGGCAAAAATAAACCAATGGGATCTAATCAAACTGAAAAGCTTTTGCACAGCAAAGGAAACCAAAAGAAAAACAAAAAGACAATTTACAGAATGGGAGAAAATAGTTTCAAATGATGCAACCGAGAAGGGCTTAATCTCTGGAATACACAAGCAACTTATACAACTCAACAGCAAAAAAGCCAGCAACACGATGGAAAAATGGGCAAAAGACCTGACCAGACAAGGAAGATATACAGATGGCCAACAAGCACATGAAAAAATGCTCAACATCCCTGATTATTAGAGAAATGCAAATCAAAACTACCACAAGATACCACCTCACACCAGTCAGAATGGCCATCATTAATAAGTCCACAAATAAATGCTAGAGGGGGTGTGGAGAAAAGGGAACCCTTCTGCAGTGTTGGTGGGAATGTAAGCTAGTACAGCCACTATGGAGATCAGTATGGAGGTACCTTAGAAAACTATACGTAGAACTTCCATATGACTCGGCAATCCCACTCCTGGGCATATATCTGGACAAAACTTTCCTTAAAAAAGACACATGCAACCACATGTTCATTGCAGCACTATTCACAATAGCCAAGACGTGGAAACAACCCAAATGTCCATCGACAGACAATTGGATTAGGAAGATGTGGTATATATACACAGCCATAAAAAAAGAACAAAATAATGTCATTTTCAGCAACATGGTTGGAACTAGAGACGCTCATACTGAGTGAAGTAATTCAGAAAGAGAAAAAAAGTGCTATATGATATCACTGATATCTGGAATCTAATATACAGCACAAATGAACCTTTCCACAGAAAAGAAAATCATGGATTTGGAGAATAGACTTGTGGTGGCCCGGGGGGAAGGGGAGAGAGTGGGATGGATTGGGAGCTTGGGATTAATGGATGCAAACTATTGCTTTTGGAATGGATTAACAATAAGATCCTGCTGTTAAGCACTGAGAACCATGTCTAGTCACTTATGACCGAGCATGATAGTGGGAGAAAAAAGAATGTATACATGTATGTGTAACTGTGTCACTATGCTGTACAGTAGGAAAAGAATTGTATTGGGGAAATAACAATAAAAAAATAAAATTTAAATTTAAAAAAAAGTAAAATGCCAGTGCGTGTTCTAAGGAGGAGGGGACTTAAACCCATCAGGAACATGCAGGGGCACCCATGAGGCTGAGACACAAAAGTGCTCGTGTGGAAGGTCTAGGTGGGTTCCAGGGGCCCCATGGCACAGGCTTTCCCATGGAGCCAGTGATTGGAGCTGTTCTTTTCTGCCCAACCTGACGATGCCTTGCTTTTCTTTGTTCCAGAATGTCTAGAGTGTTTTGTTCCATCTCCCTCTCCTGGACTCAGGTTGTAACCACAGTCACACAATTCCCTAGCTCGCTCATCTACTCCTCTTCCGGCCACATTGAGGATCCCCCTGGTATCATAAACATTCATAAATAATCCAAATAGTCTGTGGAGAAGCCTGCAAAAGGAAAACTGTATTCATAGCAAAGATTTGCCTTCCCGTAGTCGGCAGGATTCGAACCTGCGCGGGGAGACCCCAATGGATTTCTAGTCCATCGCCTTAACCACTCGGCCACGACTACTGCTGGGTGCTTACTTCAGCAGTGATCTATGTAGGATCTACACACAAGTGTCTACTGTGGTATCAGGCGATGCAATTAAGATGGTGGAGGAGAAGGACTGGAGCTCATCTTCTCTCATAAAAACAACAAAATTACAGCTAACCGCCAAACAACCTTCAAACAAATTAATTGCAAAGTGTGAAAAAAGATATCCTACTCCAGAAGACAAAGAGGAGGCCACATCAAGAGGTCGGAGGGGCGATTACGTGGTATAAGCAACTCCATACCCATTGGGTGGGCTGCCCACAGACTGGAAAGTAACCATATCACAGAGACTCACCTACTGGAGTAAGAGTTCTGAGCCCCACATCAAGTCCCCATGCCTGGGGATCTGGCACTGGGAGAAAGAGCCCCCAGAGCATCTGGCATTGAAGGCCAGTGGGGCTTGTGTGCAGGAGCTCCACAGGACTGGGGGAAATGGAGACCCCATTCTTGAAAGGCACACACAGGCTTTCATGTGTACTGGGTCCCAGGGCAAAGCAGAGGCTTTGTAGGAATCTGGGTTGGACCCAACTGCAATTCTTGAAGGATCTCCTGGGAAAACAGGGGGTGACTGTGGCTCGTTGTGGGGGAAGGACATTGGAGGCTAAAATTCTCTGAAATAATCATCGTTGTGTGTTCTTTTAGAGGTGGCCATTTGGGGAAAATCTGGTCCCACCCATCAGCGCTGAGGAACCCCAAGCCAAGTAATAATCCAGGTTTATTATTGGATCACAGCCCCACCCATCAGTAAACAGGCTGCCTAAAGACCCCCAGGTACACAAGCACCTCTAAACTCACCCAGAGACAAAGCCCCACTCACCAGAGGGATAAGAATCAGCTCCACCTACCAGTGAACAGACACCAGACCCTCCAATCAGGAAGCCTACAACAAGCCCCCGTACCAACTTCAGCCACAAGGGGGGCAGACATCAGAACAAGAGAAGCTACAACTCTATGGTCCATACCAAAAATCTATACAAAATAAAAAGTCAGAGAACTATAACTCAGATAAGGGAGAAAGAAAAAACAAAAAACAAAAAAAAGAAAAACAGGTAAGTGATCTGGAGATTCTCAGCCTCCAGGAAAAAGACTTTAGACTGATGATAGTGAAGAAGATTCAAGACATTGGAAATAAAGTGGAGGCAAAGACTGATAAATTACAGGAAACACTGAGCAAAGAAATACAAGATTTAAAACTTAAGTAAGGAGAGATGCAAAATACAGTCATGGAAATAAAAAATTCATTAGAAGCAACCAACAGCAGAATACAGGAGGCAGAAGAACGAATAAGCGAGGTAGAGGACACACTAGTGGAAATCACTGATGTGGAACAGAAAAGAGAAAAAAGATTGAAAAGAAATGAAGGCAGTCTAGGAGAACTCTGGGACAATGTTAAATGCACCAATATCCATATTGTAGGGGTGCCAGGAAAAGAGAGAGAGAAAAGGCCCTAAAAATATTTGTGAAGAGATAATAGACAAAAACTTTCTTAACATGGGAAATGAACCACTCACTCAAATCCAGGAAGCACAATGAGTATCATATAAAATAAACCCAAGGTGGAAAACCCCAAGACACATATTAATCAAACTGACCAAAATTAAAGACAAAGAAAATCTTGAAAGCAGCCAGGGAAAAGAAACAGATAACATACAAAGGAACCCCAATAAAGTTATCGGCAGATTTTTCAGCAGAAACTCTGCAGGCCAGAAGGGAGTGG
The DNA here is from genome assembly GCF_016906955.1 of Phacochoerus africanus. Classification (NCBI taxonomy): domain Eukaryota; kingdom Metazoa; phylum Chordata; class Mammalia; order Artiodactyla; family Suidae; genus Phacochoerus; species Phacochoerus africanus. The sequence continues at coordinate 52,889,010 of NC_062548.1, read as the reverse complement.
CATGATGTACTTTACGTGATGAAAGGAAAAAACCTCCAACCAAGATTACTTTACTGAGCAAGGCTCTCATTCAGATTTGAAGGAGAAATCAAAACCTTCACAGATAAGCAAAAGCTAAGAGAATCCAGCACCACTAAACCAGCTTTACAACAAATACTCAAGGAACTTCTTGAGTAGGCAGAAAAGAAAAGACAGCAACAGGAAACAAAAATGCCGCAAATGACAAGGCTCATCAGTAAAGGCATATATACAGTAAACTTAGGAAATCATCCACGCACAATTGTGCCACCAAAATCAGAAAGCATGAGAAGAGGAGGGTACAAATGCAGAACCCTGAAGATGCACCTGCAATTAAGAGACCAACAACTTCAAACAATCTCGTGTATATATATCAAAATTTCAGGGTAACTGCAAACCAAAAATCTGCCATAGATACACATGCAAATAACAAAAATCGACTCAAATACAACACTAAAGACAGTCATCAAACCACAAAAGGAGAGAACAACAGAAGAAGGGAAGGAAAAAAGAATAAAAACAAATCTAAAACAGTGAATGAAATGGCAATAAGAACATACATATCAATAATTACCTTAAATGTAAATGGACTAAATGCCCCACCCGAAAGAAACATGCAGACACTCTGATGACATAAAGGCAGAGGAGAGGCTGGACCATTTCTTCCTAAAGACAAAGTTTCCAGCCTCACGTGATTGCCTCCTGGTGTCTCTGTTTTCTTTAGACGCTTCCCCAGTGCTTGGGCTGTCCTTTGCTACTTCAATTGAAAGAGAAACTGATGACTGCATGGGGGTGGTGATAATTAGAGTTTTGAGAACCCTTGATGCAGGTTTTCAACTTGATGTCACATCTCCTGGGACATTAAAAACATACCCCCACCCTGAGATTTAAGTTGATTTGGTCTGGGGTTGGACCCAGGCATCATTTGGCGGTTCTAATATATAATCAACCACTAGGATTCCAGGTCTTTTTAGAAGGAACAAAATGTGCATTCTCACACAGTCATCTGGCCTTCTACAAGTAAGAGGCAGGAAGCAGGCGACCCTCGGGTTCAGATCAATGTCTCAGGACCAATTACCTAGTAATTGGTAACTTTAAATGGGATCAGTCTGGAGTTGCCACTGTGGCTCAGTGGGTTAAGAACACAATACAGTGTCTGTGAGGATGCAGGTTCAATCCTCTGCCTTGCTCAGTGGGTTAAGAATCCAGCGTATCTATGGCTGTGGTGCCACTTGACCCCTAACTTGGGAGTTTCTTCTCCTTTTTTTTCCTTCTGTCTTTTGTCTTTTTAGGGCCACACCCGTAGCATATGGAGCTTTCCAGGCTGGGGTCAAATGTGAGCTGTAGCTGCCGGCCTGTAGCTGCCGGCCTATGCCACAGCTACAGCAACACTGGATCTGAGCTGCATCTTCGACCTACAACACAGTTCATGGCAACGCTGTATCCTTAACCCACTGAGCAAGGTCAGGCATCCAACCTGTATCCTCATGGATACTAGTAGGGTTTGTTAACCACTGAGCCACGATGGGAATCCCCCCCTATCCTGGGGTCTTCTATATGCCACAGATGTGGCCCTAAAAAGAAAAAGAGAAAAAAAAAAGGGATGGATCATAGCACATGTCACATGGAGCTGTTTTATGGATTAAACGCATGAATACACATAAGACACTTAGAAAAATCCCTGGAGTCTTAAAATGCGCAATTATGTAAGATGTTATCCCAAGTCTTTATTCTTTAAGATAGCATTGAACCCCTGGCTGTGAGGAGGGTTCTCTCTTCTGTTACAAAATTATTGCTAATTTCTGTAACCTGGCATTGTGTCCTTGTGATTCCTAAAGAAGAAACATGTATCGTGTGTTTCCTAACAAAAGGCACAAGTCTTTATTTCCCTCCCCAAGTCCACTCCTCAGGAAAGAGTTGCCCTATGGGTATATCGTTATAGGGATGCAATCTCAATTACTCTATTTTGGACAACATTTAAGCTTGAAAGGGCCTGAAAGAATGCTAATTTGGGATGCTGTAGAGGCCACCTGAGCAATGATTCATTGAAAGATAAGAAAGACCCCTGGCCGACTGATATTAGTGTGAAAGCAAGATCTGCCCTTAGGGGTCTGGGACTGGCATATGCACACTGATGTACGTGGCATGATTGGCCAATGGGGACCTGCTGGGCAGCATAGGAAACTCTGTACCCAATATTCTGTGATCATCTATGTGGGGCAAGAATTGGAAAGAGAAAGGGTCTGTGTACACGCATGACTGAATCTCTTTGTTGTGTAGCAGAAATTAGCACAGCCTTGTCCATCAACCATACGTCAATAAAACTTTTTAAAAAATGAAAAAAATATGCACTTGCAACTCCTAAACATCACTGCACATAGGCTTTTTAAAGACGAGTGAAGAAAGAAATAATAATTCAAATTACAGAGAACACGTGCAGGATGAATGAAAAGAATGCACTGTTTTAGTTAATGATGAGGACGGACATTTGTGAATTGGGTTGAAGTTGCCATTGACAGCATATATACTGTTCCAAAACTTCCAGATCTCGGTTTAGTCGAGATCTGAAAGTTCTGTGCTCTATAAAACTGCTTTAGAGGCTCAGAACTGGCTGTGAGAGTGACAAAGTTACATCAAACACCAGGAAGCGTTTGGGTAGCACGGAAGAAACGAAAGACTGAAAAAACTGATATTTCTAAATTTATGTGTTATTGAATATGTTTTATAACATGTATTATAGCTAAATTAGTAAGTTCATTCTTGGAGTTCCCTGGTGTCCTAGTGGGTTAAGGTGTCCTAGTGGATCTGGCTTTGGCACTGTGGTGCCGGTTCCATCCCTGGCCTGGGAACTTCCATATGCCAAGGGTGCAGCCAAAAAAATGGAGATAAGTTAACTATTACAAGGAGACATTTGATCAAATCTACATTTGCATCCCTAAAGATTTCCATACTCAAGTTATCTACAGAACAGAACAAAAGATATTGGGCAAATATAAAAGCATTGAGCATAGGGCCTGGCTCTTAGCAGGTGGCAATAAATGTTTCCTTTGTTTTGAATAGAAATCCTGCTTCTCAGGTTCACATACCCCTGGCCTTTGGAAAAGAGAGGAATAGACACTGATCCTGCCCAGGTCGGCGTGGCAGGGGCTGCCCTCAGAGCTGTGGTCTTTGCTCTTGTGAGCCGGTGCTCAGTTCCTGTTGGCGCTCAGTTACTGTTGGCGGAACTGGTGGGAGGAGCTCAGGTCTGTAAAATCAGCGGAAGCCAGGTGCCTGTGAGATGCACCTCCCCCAAACTCTGCAGGAAGAACCAGAGGAAAAGACACAAACACACAGCCCAGAGGAAGTTTTTGCCTCTTGATTTCTGCCTCCTCTTTCACAGGGCCCCTTTCCTGAAGGACCTTCCCTCCCAGCTCCTCCTCCCTGTCCACCCATGGTCCAGACTGGTGTTCATGGACTTCCTCTAGCATCTTACCGTGGGCTTCACTGGCATGCGAGGGGGTGGAAATCACTGTCTTACCTTTGGAATTTGTTGAGGAGGTGATGATGTTGAGAGCATACTCAGGGGTGCAACCCCCCCATGCCTACAAGTCCATTACTGATGGGACACAGGGTGGCTGTGACTGGGCTGTGAAGCAGCCTTTTTCACTCAAGACAAAGGGAAGCACCAAGATCCTGGGGGACCGGTCGTGACTGAAGCCCCAGGCAGAGCTGGGACTACCCCATCCTCCTGAGCCAGACAAGAATCCAGGGGATGGTTCCATCCCTGGGGGGTGAGTGGGGAAGCGGGTGACATAGCCCTGGAGGGCCAGAGCGGGAAGCCTGTGAGTGTGTCAGGGCTGCAGGGGCCACATCTGGGGCCCTTGCCTCTCTCCCTGTTGGTGTTTGAGATCAGCTTTCATGGGCAAATGGGGTCCCTGGAGAGGGTGGGCAGAGGGAAGAGACCAAGGGGCCAAGGACCTTGAAGGCTGTAGCTGATCTCATGCAACCGCTTTTCTGGCCTGTCCCTTCCCGGTCCGCCTGGCTGACATGGCCTGGAGCCTCTGAACATAGGATTTCACCCTCAGTCGACCAAGACCAGTTTGGGAGGTAGTCGCTCTGCTGGGACTGGCCATTTGTGACGTGCTCAACTCCAAGCCGCTGTAGATCTTGAAGAAGCTATAAGGAGATGCCCACAAGTGCACCTGTTATGGTGCGGAGGCGTGGGGGAGAGACAAGGTTGACTTCTGGGACTCCTTTGGGCTGCATCCTTCTGCTCCACAGAAGCAGAGGCTGTGATTTGTGTATCTGACTTCAACACTGGCTCTCCGCTAAGGCCCGGTTTCTGATGAGCAGGTAGTAAATTCTGGCTGAAAATGTGCCTGCCAGTGGCAGTATAAACGCCCAGAGAATTCTTATCCACCAGCCAAATCTGGGGAAGTGTGTGAGACAGGCAAATTTCATTTTCAGTGTATTATTTGGTGAAGTTTGCATTTGCCATTAAGGAGGAAACAGCTGTCAGGTGTACAAACCCAGGGTGCACAAAGTCTGCTTTCAAAAATAGTTATTATCATCCATTTGAGAGGCAGACACCTTGCCATTTATTTATGTATTTATTGTCATTTTAGGGCCTCACCCACGGAACATGGAAATTCCCAGGCTAGGGGTCGAACCAGAGCTGCAGCTGCCACCCTACACCACAGCTAATGTGGATCTGAGACACATCTGTGACCTACACCACAGCTGATGGCAACACTGGACCCTTAACCCACTGAGCGAGGCCAGGGATCAAACCTGAATCCTCATGAATAGTAGTTGGGTTTGTTACTGCTGAGCCACAATGGGAACTCTGACACCTTGCCTTTTAAATAGTCACCTTCCTCTCCTACACATCTGTTCGTTATTAGAAGTCCAGTTAATTTTTTTTTCTTTTTTAGCCACACGCACATTATGTGGAAGTTTCCAGGCCAGGGATTGAATGAATCTGAGCTGCAGCTGTGGGTCATAGCTGCAGCAACGCCAGATCCTTAACCCACTGCACCACAGCATGAACTCTGGAAATCCAATGAATTTTTAAGTACTCTAACTACACGGTTACATAGTGACACCAGATGATTTTGAGAGTGAAAACTCAAAAGCATGGCAAAAAAAAAAATTGTTAATATCCCATCTTGGGTTCTTTCTTTCCCAGGAGGAGAAGGAGAAACCTGTTTGCAATGAAGAGGAGGTCTCCAGAGCTGTTTAGAAAAGATGGTCCATTACCTGTCTGCTTAATTAGCATTTAAATTGCCAATCAGGGCTATATATCACCCTTTCTGGGGGAGGACAGCCTGGTAAAATGTACTTGGACAAGTGGGTTTTTGTTACACACGCCCCTCTTCTTCCTTGAGCCAAATCCAATTATGTAGGAGGGGGCTGCCGAACACATGCTTCAGGAGTGGCTCTGGCTCACGTAGACACAATTTTGCTTTTAATTAAAAACAATTGAAAGAAAAGAAAAACTATCGGGAAATTTACCGCACGTACTGAAATCCTCCGAACACTTTCCCCAGGCTTAGGTACAAAGAACACTGCAGTTTTCTTTAATGATCGTTTTAAAGCAATAGACAGCCTTTGAAAAGCTATCAGAAATCATGCATCTGTTGGCGGACTGTTTCAGCGCAGCAAACGAATTGTCCCCACTCGCCCACGATTGTGCAGGAGGTGGCATCAGAATTGCCCTCCTCTAGGGTTCTACCATCTGTGCTTGTCACATGGGATGCTGTTGCCAAAACAGTTTCCTTTCCAGGGCAGCCTCAGCTTATGGGGCAGGATCTCTGGAAAAAGCTAAAACCTGGGAGTTACCTTCATGCCTCAGCATGGTCAATGAACCCGACTAGGGTCCATGAGGATGCAGGTTTGATCCATGGCCTCATTCAGTGGGTTGGGGATCTGACACTGCCGTGAGCTATGAGGTAGGCCACAGATGCAGCTCAGATCCCACATTGCTATGGCTGTGATGTAGGTTGCAGCTGCAGCTCTGAGAACTTCCATACTTCCATATGCCTTGGGTGTGGGGTTAAAAAGCAAAAAAAGAAAGAAAAAAAGGAAAAAAAAAAGCTCAAAACCTCCGTAAGGAGAAGTTAATTTCCTGGAAACGAGCATTTGAGAACTGGAGGGGGGCATCCTGAAGCATCCTGGAGAAGTGATCATTCTGGAAGGACCAACTGGGATTTTGAGTTGGAATTAAAAAAGATGATGGGACATAATATGACTGCAAGAATAAGGGGAAGAATAAGGGGGTTTGAACTTGTCGGGGAAGAGACAGATCCTGTGGTTTAGTCATGGTTGTTGAAAGCATATCTGCTAGAGCCAGACTCCCAGGTGCCTGCCCAGCAGCTACAAGCTGTGTGAACATAAGCAAGTTACTTAATCACTCTGGGCCTGCTGCCTCACATGGACAGTGAATTATAACAGTACCTACCTCCCAAGGTGAGACGAATAGATACAAAGTGCACAGAACTGTGCCTGCCAGGTAGTCAGAGGATTGGTGAAAATGAACCTCTCTGGGGACAAGCAGATGCCTAGGGGAAATAATGAGATAGGCTGGGACCTGGGACCCTTGAGGGCAGTGCTTGCCCCTGAGCAAAACTATCTCCTCCAGCAACAGACTAGGAAGAAACTGGAAGGGATTAAAAACAACTGCATGCCTGTGCAGTCAGGGCAAATTATAAACAAGAAGATACAAAATGGCCACAAACTAACTGCCATTCCTGAGATGCTGAGAGCAAAGCTCTGAGGTCCCTGCACACAGCCCCACCAAACTACGCCTACAGCCCAACCCACAGACCCACTCCCACCCTCACCCCACTAAAGAACCAGCTCATCCCACCCCAGGAAATGAGCTAGGGAAACTGTTATTTGTTTTCTCTCCCTTCTGCTGCAGCCCAGTCCCAGTAAAGCCTGGCCTGAATTCCCTCTGCCCTCTTATCAATTTCTATTGATTCAAGAGTCCAAGGACCTGGGAGTGCAGTGACACTTGCTTTGTAATAAGTTATGAACTCATGAAGTGTACGTGCTCCTATTTTGTTCTTCTTTCAAAAGATTGGTTTGGCGATTCTTTTATTCTTTGTTTTGTTTTGTTTTTTTGTCTTTTTAGGGCCATGCCTGCAGCAGGCATATGGAGGTTCCCAGCATAGAGGGCAAATTGGACCTGCAGCTGCCAGCCTATACCACAGCCACAGCAAGGTAGGATCCGAGCCATGCCTGCAACCTACACCACAGCTCATGGCAACTCTGGATCTCCAGAGGGGATCTTAACACAGGATCAACACAGGATCTTAACCCATGAGCGAGGCCAGGGATCGAACCCCAGTCCTCATGGATACTGGTTGGTTCGTTTATCACTGAGCAGCGACAGGAATTCCTGTTTGACTATTCTCGATCCACTGTCATTTCATAGGAATTTTAGAATCAGCTTATCAATTTCTACAAAGGAGTAGGCTGAGACTCTGACAGGAATTGCATTTACTGTAAATCAGTTTGGGGAATATTGCTGTCTTAACAAAATAGGTCTTCGAATCCATGAGCATGATATCTTTTCCCCAGTTATTTAGGTAAGATTATTTAATTTGTTTTATACTTTTTAGAATATAAGTTTTCCCTTCTTTTAAAACTTTTATTCCCAAGTAGTCTTTCTGTTATTATTTTTGATGCTATTATAAAGAAAAGTGTTCTCTTAATTTCACTTTCAGATTGTCCGGAAAGCTTTTCAAAAATGCTTTCTGTTATTGAAGATTTCAAATCTATGCAAAAGTTCATCCTGAACTTCAGCAATTATCAACTTATGGCCGCTCTGTTTTCATTTTGTGTGTGTGTGTGTGTGTGTGTGTGTGTGTTTAGGGCTGAACCTTCGGCATATGGAAGTTCCCAGGCTAGGGCTTGAATTGGAGCTTCAGCTGCCAGCCTACGCCGGAGCCACAGCAATGCGGGATCTGAGCCACGTCTGCAACCTACACCATAGCTCATGGCAACGCCGGAAACTGAACCCACAACCTCATGGTTCCTAGTCAGATTCATTTCTGCTGCACCACGATGGGAACTCCCTCTGTTTTCATTTTTATCCCATTCCTTCTTTCCACCCTGACTTTTAGAGCAAATTTCAGACACGGTGTCGCTTCATTTATAAATATTTCAGAATGTGTCTTTAAAAGATACAGATCTTTAAAGTCACGACAGTATTAATATTACACTTAAAATATTACCATTAATCCCTTTGTATATCATCATCCATCTAAGAAGTCAGTTTTCTCCCTGAGTGCCTTCATCCTTGTATATGTATTTTTTTGTTGTTGTTTCTATCTCACCTACCAAATTAACTGAAAACTGCTCAAGGAAAAGTATCCTGTAATTGTCTATTGAAAAAATGCTTTGCAGAGTTTTCATTCACTTTCGACTTGCCTAGAATTAACCAACCAACCAATCAACCAACCAAATCTATTATGACTAAAAAGAGTGAAAGAAAACAGGATTTCCTGTTGTGGCTTAGAGGCTTAAGAATCCAACTAGTATCCATGAGGATGTGGGTTCAATCCCTGGCCTCATTCAGTGGGCTAAAGATCTGGTGTTGCCATGGGCTGTGGTGTAGGTCACAGATGCAGCTGGGATCCTGCGTTGCTGTGGCTGTGGTGTAGGCTGGCAGTTACAGCTCCAGTTGGACCCCTAGCCTGGGAATGTCCATATGCCGCAGGTGTGGCCCTAAAAAGAAAAAAAAAAAGACTAAAAAGAGTGAAAGAAAACAATGGCATAAGGCAACATCTATTTCAACTTGACATATTCTGTATTAGGAAATCTACCAGATCAACTGCCCAAAATATATAGGAAAACCATCGGTCCGTTTATGGAGGGGAGTTGACTTATGTGATTTTGAATTAAAGAAATACTTTTCCCCCTAAGTTGTCTTTTAAGATAAAATAGCCCTGGAGAAAATACAGCCACATCTCGGTACAATTTCTGTAGATTTGGGTCAGATTTATTATTACTATAGCCTTCCGATGTCGAGGACTTTCATTAGTGACTTGTTTTTTGTTTTGACAGTGAGTTGGAATCAGGTATTACAAGCTTATTTGTAAGTTTCCACTTCCTCTGCTTTGGGCCTGGTTCCTGCATCAGACAGAATCAATGTCTAGACAGAATATTAGCATCTCTTTTGGCTTTGTTTCATCCTAGGATCACTTCTCGTCCAAGCATTTTTTTCCTTGCTTTTTAAGGCCTCATCCATGGTATATGGAGGTTCCCAGGCTAGGGGTCAAGTCGGAGCTGTAGCTGCTGGCCTACACCACAGCTACAGCAACATAGAATCCCAGCTGTGTCAGCGACCTACACCACAGCTCAGGGCAACGGTGGATCTTTAACCCACTGAGTGAGGCCAGGGATCAAACCTGTGTCCTCATGGATGCTAGTCAGATTCGTTAACTGCTGAGCCTCGATGGGAACTCCTTCCAAGCATTTTTTTTAACGGCTGCACTGACATCATGTGGAGGTTCTTGGGCGAGGGATCCAATCCGAGTCGTATCTGCATACAATGCTGGATCTTTAACCAGTGGGAACTCCCCTTACAGCATTTTCATGGGCGCATCGACACTGTAGCAGTACTTTGCTGCCGGTCTCCAGGGTCCAGCTAGAGACACCACTGCTAAGATGTTAACAAATCTTCCTGCAAACCTCCAATTTTACTAATGTGCAAAAATTTCTTGGATACCAAGTATACAGCATCTTTGAAGTATGAGAAAATGATTGATTCCAGTTTCTACTGGAAGTTGAAATGTGTGGTGTTCTTTCTCTTGTAAAGAACACTCAAAGACAGGCTTCAGGAGTTCCCATTGCGGCACAGCGGAAATGAACCTGACTAGTATCTATGAGGTTGCGGGTTTTATCCCTGGCCTCAATCAGTGGGTTAAGGGTCCAGCATTGCGGTGAGCTGTGGTGTAGGTCGCAGATGTGGCTCAGATATGGCATTGCTATGGCTGTGGCCTAGACCAGTAGTTGCAGCTCTGATTTGACCCCTAGCCTGGGAACCTCCATATGCTGCAGGTGTGGCCCTAAAAAAAAAAAAAGACAAAAAAAAAATAGATTTAAGATCTGGAAGCTTCAAGATTATCTAGATGAAGAGGCAACGGAGGCTGAGGCAGGATGGAAGCTCAAAGAGAGAGTACAGTTCTGAGGTTCAAAGTGCTCTGGGTCTCAGCTCAGAGACAATGGGTGGTGGGAAAATAAAGGTAGGGCTGGCAGTGGCCAGGGCAGACACCGTGACAGCCCTGAGAAGTGACAGCTGGACAGCAGGGGGTGGGACAGCCAAGCTGACTACCAGACACAGGGTTAGCCTGCCTCACAGCAGAGACAGACAAACCCCCAGTCCCTGTAACTCTTAGGACATTCCTGTACCCGCAGCTCAGTTAAATATCCCACGTTCGTGAGGTCCTTTGCCATCCTAGGTTTCATTATCCTCCCTTAACTCCGATTCCTAAAGCAGGGACTCACACAACACAGTCGATGAACAGCAATAACTGACCTGTATTGAGAGCCGTGTGCCAGGGTCTGCAGGTGGATTAAACACATCCATGCTTAAGGAAAGCATCCCGCACTGTGTTCCGAGGACTTACTCAGTCAGCCTAGTCTTGTCTTTTTCCAAACCAAACTCTCACCTATTTATTATGGAAGCAGCCTATTAATGCATAAAAGCGAGAAAAAAACCAACACTATCAATATAAACTAATAAAATATGTCCAACTCTTAGAAGACAAGCAGCTTTCCCAGCTTGCTGTGGGAAGATCCCATGAGCAGGCAGCAACAATGTTCGAAGCCTCACTCAGGCAGATCCCTAGGGACACAACGTGGTGGATTTTGTCACCAGTGTTTATTCAACACGGAGGATGGATTTAACTTATCAACTTGTCCTGACATGGCAGGATGGAAACATCTGTTAGCACTAGTATCTAACAGAGGAACAAAGCTTGTGCCAAGGCCATGCATCTAGGTTTTAACGTGACCTAATGCTCCTATCATTAAACTTCATGACAAAGGAGCTCCAGGGACACAAGAAAGCCATCCTAGTAAGAGCAGGTTTTATCAGGTAAGCTGTTCGAGGATGCAAATAATCCAGGTCCCTTGGGGAGTTCCCGTTGTGGCTCGGCAGTTAACGAATCTGACTAGCATCCACCAGGATGCAGATTCGATCTCTGGCCTCGCTCAGTGGGTTAAGGATCCCACCTTGCCATGAGCTGTGGTGTAGGTCACAGACACAGCTCAGATCCCGTGTTGCTGTGAGCTGTGGTGTAGGCCAGCAGCTACAGCTTCAATTCAACCCCTAGCCTGGGAACCTCCATATGCCACAGGTGAGACCCTAAAAACAAACAAACAAACAAAAAACACAGGTCCCTTGGCTGAGAGCACAGGCACTGCCACCATCCCCACAAATCCAGAGAAAGGACAAGAGAGAGACTCCGCCCTATCATCATGTGCCAGGTGTCTTCTCCTCTCTGGTGTGTGACCCTAAGCCTGGCCATTGTCCCTAGACTGCTTCCCATGCTGCTGACCTGACAGCACATCCAGACAGACAGGATCTGCCCCCTGGGCCCTTATAATGACCAAGGGACCCCTCCTCCCCATAGTGACCAAGGGACAACCCCCCCACCCTATAGCAACCAAGGGACCCACCCTGCCCCGCCCACCCCAGGAAGCACCCAGCCACCTTCCTCAGTTTCCTCAAGGCTGGGCCGCCTACACCGATTTGGAGGGGGGGCGGGGAGGGCCCGCAACGCGCACGTCTGCCTTGGATCCATCAAGTTTACCGGAGTCTCCGAGCAAAGTTGGGCTCTGCCGACCTGGGAGGCGGAAGTGGCCTGAAAAGCAGTAAGTCTCTCTGCCTCCAAGTCATGGAGGTTAGGCTGACAGAAAGGAGCAAAAAGACAAGACAGTTGCCGGCCCTGAGGGTTAGCCCTGTGCAGCTTACTTGGAAAGGAAAACTCAAGAGAGATGATTAAATCATCTCCAAGCAGTTGACAGTGGGCCCTCAGTGACTCCTCTGAATAGATGCCCATCGACTTGCTGGCAACTATTTCTGCTCAAATGAAAATAAAGAGGTGTTAATTAACAGGAACTGTGGTCACATTTTCAGTAACCGTGTTAAAAGCCGTTTCTCCTAAGTGGATTCTGACTGTCTGCATAGCGGGTGTTCATTTGGCGCCATCACCCCCTCCCATCTGAGGCTGGGGACCTCCCCCTGCCTGTGTGGCTCTGGGTTAGAGTTAGCCCAGGAGAACACACATGGGGTTTGGCCCCCAGGCTGGGGGGCTGTGGTTGGATGGGGTGGGTTTGCGGATTTTCCCACAGGCCCCTGCGTGGTGGGCACAGCAGCCCTGCAGCCCTGCGGGAACGCCCACAGGCGGACGTGCTGGAACCGACCCTTGCTGGCCTTTGCTGGTCAGCGCTCCGAACATGCCTCCTCCTGCTCGTCCCATGACCCTAAAGCCCCAGTGCTGGCGGAAATGCCTTGAACCCAGAATGCAGTGTGGCCACTGTCTGCTCAGCAAACCCAGGCAGGTCAGATCCTATGGCATTTCTCTTCCCAAATCCACCCTCAGTGCTCCCGTGCGTGCGCACGCACACGTTTTGGGAGCTCTGTGCCAGGGTCTGTAGGTTGATTAAGCACATCCATAAGCAAAGCGTCCTGTGCTGTGTTCTGAGGACAAAGAGGAACTGCCCGATAAGTGTCACCTTAGTGAACTGGCCTAGTCTTGTCTTTTGTCAAATGAAACTCTCACCTATTCATTATGGAAGCACAGAAGCAAAGAAAAGAATCACTAACATCGGAGTTCCCATCGTGGCATAGTGGAAACGAATCTGACAAAGAACCATGAGGTTGCGGGTTCAATCTCTGGCCTCAATCAGTTGGTTAAGGATCCGGAGCTGCCGTGAGCTGTGGTGTGGATTGAAGAAGCATCTCAGATCTGGCATTGCTGTGCCTGTGGTGTAGACCGGCAGCTGCAGCTCCGATTCGACCCCTAGCCTCCATATGCCACGGGTGCAGCCCTAAAAATAAATAAATAAATCAATAAATCACCAACTGGCCCCTCTTCCCCCTTTTCAGGCCCAGGAAAGGCGGTGGCTTCTTACTGTCTCCTCTGCTGCTCACCTCCCTTTTTAAAATGTTTGAAAATTATTTTTATTAAAGTGTAGTTGTAGTTTATTTAATTAAATTCTATTTAATAAAGTGTAGTTTATTTTTATTAAAGTATAGTTGATTTACAATGTTGTGCCCAATTCTGCTGTACAGCAAACTGACCTGGTCATACACATATGTACATACATTCCTTTTCTTATGTTTTTATTGTCTTCTATCACCTTCTATCCCAAGAGACTGGATAGAGTTCCCTGTGCTGTGCAAAAGGACCTCACGACTTATCCATTCTAAATGTCATAGTTTGCACCTACTAACCTCAAACTCCCTGTCCATCCCACTCCCTCCCACCTCTTTTTTTTTTTTTTTTTTTTTGGCCATACACATGGGCATAAGCTCCCACCTGGCAAATTGCCTCCGGAGTAAATGAACCTGCTCCCTGCTGGGCCTGAGCCAGTGATGTTGTTCAAGGGGTTGAATAGAAACAAGGTTGCAGGGGTGCCGAGTTGCCTTCTCATCTGTTTACAGAATCACATCCCACGGTCTTGAGGTGTCTCCAGGTAATTCATGAAAAGTTAAAGCTCTGACAGAGTCCTGCTCTGAGCCCCAGAGCTAAAGGCACCTACAAACCACCGCACTGGGAGTTCCCGCTTGGTGCAATGTGTTAAGGACTTGGTGTTGTCTTTGTAGCAGCTCAGGTCACTGTGGAGCTGCAGCTCAATCCCAGGCCCAGGGTATGGTGGTGTGGCACAGCTGAAGCTTATGTCACAGCTGCTGCGTGAGTTCAGTCCCTGGCCTGGGAATTTCCACACGCCATGGCTGTGGACAAAAAAGTGTTTGGGGCTAGTAGATGCAAACTATTGCATTTGGTGTCGATAAGAATTGAGATCCTGCTGTATAGCACAGGAAACCATATCTAGTCACTTATGATGGAACGTGATGGAGGATAATGTGAGAAAAAGAACGTATATATATGTATGACTGGGTCACTGTGTTATACAGCAGAAATTGTCAGAACATTTGTGAATCAACTGTAAGAAAAAAATAAGGAAAAAAACCCCCAAACCTCAGTGTTCATTCTAAATCCAGTGCTGTCTTCATCACATCTGCCACTCTAGGTAGTTTAAACTTAGAATAACACCTTTATCAAAAAATCTATGAATAGAAAGGATTTAGTTCCTGATTTTTCCCTGGTGACAGCGTATAACTGGTACTTCGCTTACTGCAGGATTCCTTTTAAGCCTCTTGGTTTCATCTCCTGATCTTCTGTGGCTTTTTTTTTTTTTTTTAATCCTATTTTAAAAAACGTTTCCTGCGGCTATGTTTGATCTGCAGTGCATGGTTGTATAGTCTTACTAATGCAGCATCAAAATGTTTGTACCAGCAGGGTCCTGCCCAGCGGCCTCCCTCAGCAAACACTGCCTTTGTTGTTTTGCCATAAAGCACAGATTTGTCTTCAGCTACTGGACTCAGTTCATTGGGGCTGCACTTTGTCCAAGCTGAACATTTCAAAGAAAAGGAGACAGTAAATAAACAAATTAATTCCTACTTGTGCCTGTCGAATTAATGATAATGGCACTGCTTTTAAACCAATAAATCACATCACTTTCAAAAAAGGTCTTGATGATTGATGTCTTGGGTTTTTAAAAACCTCCAACCGTCGAGACATTAAAATGCCAAGAATTTGTTTACGCTTTAAATGGAGCTCTGTAATTTAGTCATCCACAGGCAGTTATTAAGAGTGGTGGCATGATTCTAATGTGTGTCGATTCACTTGGTTAATCACTAAACCCTTCTCTAATCCTAATATATTTTTAAGGGCAAAGCAATTCATCTTAAAGTTGATTGCAAAGGGTAAACTTTCAGTGAATTCTTAGTAACACCTGTAAAGGGGATCAGACTCTGCCCCCTCAAAATATGCCATTTTGACATATTATTTTGAATTAGAGTCACTGAAGATACACCTGGTATAAGAAGGACACTCTGATCCCCTGTGTCCCCTCCCAAGCACAGGTGCCCTCCCTTATGGGGAGATGGAAAGACTCCGTTCTCATCAGGGACCTGGCAGGTAAGGCTGAGGTTGTACCAACAAACCTTGTTACTTCCTCATGGACTCACCTCCCTAGCCTCCACTCCCTTTTATCAATTCTCAGATCTATCCTTTCTTTGTCTGAATGGTTGAAGAGCTGTCTGCTTTGCTCACTTCTTTGAATCTCGTATTTTTATGGGCCCCTCTATGTGCAAATGTCCATACATTCTTCTCTTGTTCATCTGTCTTATGCCAATTTCATTATTAGACCTGCCCAGAATGGAAGAGGTGATGTTTTGCTTCCTTACAGCTGTAATTACGGGATATGGTCTTTATCTTTCAAGTCTTTGGTAGTGAAGCAAGCGTTTTGGTTTGAAAGGCCTTCCGTTTTCCCTGGAAATCATGTGCTGTGCTGCAGGGTGGGAGAAGGGCATCTTGGGGACCTGGTGTCATCTTGAGTTTCTCCTGATGTTCTGTTGGACCCATGTGGAGCCACACTGTTCTGGACAACAGCCAGCTCTGGGAAGGTTTGGTTTTTGACCCTTCAGAGCACTTGAAAAAGGACAGTGGTTCTCCACCAGGGGACATCCGGCAACATTTGGGGACACTTTTGATCGGCAGACTCAGGAGGGGTCTGCAGGCCTCTGGGATATAACATAGACATAGACATGGCTAAATATTCCACAGAGCCTAGGACCTTCCCCCCAACACATACCAAAGAAACTTCTGGTCCTGCTACTGGGAGCTGAGGGTGACGGAGGGCTCCTGGCTTCCCTGAAGGCTGCACAGGCCTCTGGGATGAACACTGCCAGCCCCCACAGGACGTGGCAGAAGCCGGGTTAGGACAGCGACATGTGCAAACTCACTTCCTCCTGTCTCTCTGCTCGGCACCTGCCCACTGACCTTGTTCCAGTCTCAGGAAAACCCCATGGTTTACCAAGTCAGGAAGTGCAATGCGGTAGGCTTTTTTCTTTTAACTTGTTCTGAGAGGTAAACACATAGATATTTTAAAACTGATTAAAGTCAAGGAAGTATTTCCTTTGGGATTTTTTTTAAAAACAAATTCCATGTCCTCTTTTTCTTGTTTTATTTATTTATTTATTTATTTATTTATTGTCTATTGAGGGCCACACCTGTGGCATATAGAGGTTCCCAGGCTAGGAGTCTAATCAGAGCTATAGCTGCTGGTCTACACCACAGCCACAGCCACAACCATGTGGGATCTGAGCTGCATTTGCGACCTACACTACAGCTCATGGCAATGCCGGATCCTTAACCCACTGAGCGAGGCCAGGGATTGAACCTGTGTCCTCATGGATGCTAGTCAGATTCGTCTTCAGTGCACCGCGACAGGGAACTCCACTTCTTGTTCTTTTTAAAAACAATTTCTCCTGGACTTGACTGTCAGCTGCGAATGAGCCAATTCTACTGTGTTGCAGAGAAAAGAAAGCAGGCTGTGTGGTGGTAAGGAAATGCCCCGTGCACTGAGTTTGAGCTCTTTGTGTGCGAAGCCTCTTCTTGCTCAGAAGAAGACAGGCAGGACTGGGCTGGGGAGGACCCCATGGTGGGGGCTGTGGGGCCTGGGGGTAGGGTGGCTCATTGACTCTGAGTGGCCTTGGCAGCAATCCCTGTCCCCCTGCCACCTGCAAAGCCCGTCTCAGAGACATGAAAATCGATAAGAAGGCATTTGCAGAGCACTTTGGGCTCCATGGAGGAAGCCTCGGAGGCAGAAGCAGCACCATAACCCACATTAGGGGCGGCACAACCAGAAACCAGACAGAGATGCACTAGCCCAGAGCCCTGTATGAATGACCTCATCTGGCTACGGGCCACTCAGGGGCTAACCTGGGTCCATAGGGAGAGCTTGTCACTTGTCACGTGGCTCATGTTACCAGCCTAAGGATTTGTCTGGCTCCCTCATTTTGCAGCTCTAACAGAAAAGACAGACAAATGCATTTTAAAAAGGCCTAGCATGAGCCTTCAGGAAACAGGAAACCCATGTTCTGTTTCATAAATTTCGCTCAATGTTAGACTTTGTTTCATTGGGAATATCTTAGCATAGATGACACTTTGTGTAAAAATTTGAGAGTACAAAGGTAGATATAAATCTGAAATACCTGGAGTTCCCACTGTGGCACAGAGGGTTAAGGATCTTGTGTCATCTCTGCAGTGGCATGGGTTTGATCCCTAGCCTGGTGCAGTCGATTAAGGATCTGGCATTGCTGCAGTAGGTCAAATCTGCAGCCGGGATTTGATCCCCAGCCTGGGAACTTGCATGTGCCGCAAGTGCAGCCAAAATAAAAAAATCTGAAATAGTGCAATTTGCTTCAGAAATATTTTAACATCGCACCTCATTTGGCCCTTGAGATATTAGTTATTCATTAAACACTTTCTTTTATATAGAAGTGATTGAAACAGACTATAAGATTCAAAACATACACGAGACTGCAAAAAGACCAGAAAAATACACATAGATGGGAACGGAGAGAGGAGAAAATAGACAAGTGCTGATTCCGCGGAGGAAATTAGAGCAGCAGGTGCATTTGTTTGGAATCCAGTGACTGTTGGGGGCCGGGGTTCTCCTTGGACAGAAGCGATTTCATGGGGAAAGAAAAGATACCATGCAGGTGTCTGCAAAGGACACGGGGGCCTCGGGCGAGACCAGCAGCAGCAAAGTCACGGCTAACAAGCAGCGGGTGGGTCACTGTCCCGGAGCCTGGCTGGGGTTGGGGAGGGCAGTTGATGGTCTAGCTGGCTCATGCGGGGCCAAGGGTCCCAGAGCTGCCCCTTGCAGGGCTTTGCGAAGCTGCAGGAGCCAGAAAGTCAGGGGAAATCACCATCTGCTTCAATCAGCTGTGGGTATTTATCACACGGTCAAGAAAGGGGCCTGGCCAGTTATCAATCCATTGACAGAGACCGCTGGGGTCCCGAATGGAGTCCGGGTGACATGGCCTCCAAGACTGGACATTACATACTTACAGAAGTCTTATCACCTTTCGACATAGTCTCCTGTTTCTTTTTTCTTTTTTTTTCTATCAAGGAATCTATTGTATGTCACTTCCCTGAATTAAGCATTTCTTACTTTTCAAGACAAAGTGACTTGAAAGTTACCATTAAGTCGAACTCGGTGTCACCTGGCTGTGAGCTCTTTCTCCAGGGCAGGAAGGCTGGTGCGTGAGTTCTGAGCGTGCCATATAAACTTGACAGCTTGGTCAGGAGTAGAATGATTAGTTTACATGTATAAGACAATCAGGAAGGACAGCAGGAATTCATGTTTTGCTATCTATCAAAAAAAATACAATAGGAATTCCCGTCGTGGCTCAGAGGAAATGAATCTGACTAGCACCCATGAAGATGAAGGTTCACCTCGCTCAGTGGGTGAAGGATCCGGCATTGCCATGAGCTGTGGTGTAGGTCGCAAACACAGCTCAGACCCCGCATGGTTGTGGCTGTGGCTGTGGTGTAGACCAGCAGCTACAGCTCTGATTAGACTCTTAGCCTGGGAACCTCCATATGCAGCACTAAAAAGACCACACACACACACACACACACACACACACAAGAGTTCCATCAAGTTCTAGCAGCCCTTATAAGTCAAAGGGTATATAATCTCAGTTCTTCATATGGAAACAAGGATGGGCAGTCTCTATGATGAAATGAATGGTTGAATTAGACATTTTTTTATATCTTTTCCATAGCAATCATTTTTTTGTTGATATATAAATTAACCAAGGGAATTATTACTATAAGGAGAGAATTGAAAAACTATGCTATTATTTGACACAGAAATTACAATCCTTCTTTTGTACCCTGGAGAAATGTTCACACATATGCTAATAGAGCTATTTTGGGGAATGTTTATTTCAATAATGTTTATAAGAATTTAAAACCTGGAAATAACAGGAGTTCTTGTCATGGCTGAGTGGTTTTTGAACCTGACTCGTATCCATGAGGATATGGGTTCAATCCCTGGCCTTGCTCAGTAGGTTAAGGACCCAGTGTTGCTGTGGCTGTGATGTAAGTCACAGATGCAGCTTAGATCCCAAGTAGTTGTGGCTGTGGTGTTGGCCAGCAGCTGCAGCTCTGATTCGACCCCTAGGCTGGGAACTTCCACATGCTGCAGGTGTGGCCCTAAAAAGGCAAAAAACAAAAAACAAACAAAAAAATCTGGAAACAACCAAAGTGGCCATCAGCCAGAGAATGACTAAATAACTGTGGTTTGTTCATATCATGTAATGCTACACATCCGTGAAAATAATGAGCCATCCCCATACGGAATGCAAATAAACCTCAGTTACATGTTGACTTAAGAAGAGGAAGTTGCAGAAGAAGGCATGAAGTATAGCATTCATGTCAGAGCTTGAAAACACGTAGAAAACTGCCCTCCATTGTGATGGACACGTAGAAAAGGACTGAAGCCCTGAGGACATGCAGTTATAAATACCAAACTCCAGCAGGCGTCAAGTGGGCGCTCGGAGGGCTGGGGAGGGAGATGCAGTGGGTACGGGTGGGCCCAGTGGCCACAGTGTTTGTGCTGCTTTGTGTAGAAACTCAGGATGGATGCCTCTTCTATCCGTTCTTAATGTTTATACATCTCGTAGGATTGAAATATTTAGTATTAACTAAAGAAAGCTACGTTGTTGTGTAAAATCGGACTTCTGATGATTAAAGTTGATGTCAGTGTTTTTACTAAATCACACAGGTCACAACATTTCACAGAACCTGCTTCACACTCGGCCGTTTCCCCACCTCATCCCGTGCTTCTCCAGTTCCTTCCACTCCACACCTGCCTTTTTGCTCATCAGCCTTAGTGATGGGAAGGTTTGCATGTGTATCCTGTCCTGGCTGCCTGTCTATTGGTTATCTGTCTGTCTGTCTGTCTATCTGTCTATCTATCTATCTATCTATCTATCTATCTATCTATCTATCTATCATCTGTCTATCTTCTATTATCTATCTGTCTAATCTAATCTATCATCTATTATCTATGTATGTATCTATCTATCATCTATTATCTATCACCTATTTATCTGTATTTCTATCACCTTTCTATTATCTATCATTTGTCTATCAATCTATCATCTATTATCTATCCATCCATCTATTATCTATCAAATCCATCTATCTACCCATCCATCCATCCATCAACTGCCTATATTGAGTGTTACAAAACAACGTTCATCAAGTACCTGTTAAAGATCTTACTGACTTCATCCAGCAGATTCGTGAGTTGAGCAGCAGCAGCCTGTCAGCAGACAGAGAGGAGCTCGGAGGAGCCGGACAGAATGAATGACTTTTACGGCAGGAGGGAGCAGGAATAAGGAAGTTACACTGGATGAAGTGGGGTGGTGATTACAGGGTCACTTTCCTGTAGGAGATGGGGCAGCAGGGGCCAACCAGGCAGGGGGCCTTGCTAACTGCTGGTCAGGCAATTCCTGATGCACTGTGTTGAGATTCCATTTCTGGAGGAGTGAAACCGTAACGAAGTTTCAGTTTGGTGATGTGGGGCTTAGTGTGAGCGACTCCATTTATGAGAAGTGTTGATGAGCTTTATTGAGTTCAGGTTTGCTTTAAATCCCTCTAGTTGTTGGAACGTGTTCTCAAATGCTGTGCACGTTGAACTTGGGAAAAGCACCCGCCCCTCACTCTGGGGCGGTAAGGGGGCAGCAGGAATCCAGGAAATCCCCCACTGAGCTGCCCTTTCTTTCTGAGCAGGAGAAGCTGCCAGACGCCCCTGTGATCATCCCCGGTTATGGAGCAAGTCGCCGACTATTATCTTTTATGCTGATTTTCTTGAAAGCACTCAACACCGTGCCCCCTCCAGCCAACCTTACCCCCACCCCACAACTGCGGGGAAACTATTCATCCACCTGACATAGCTCAGCTCAACTAGCTCAGCTCAGCTTGGGCTCTGAGTGAGACAGACCTCACATCTGGGGAAAATTGGGAGGAAAGGACATCCTGCATGTTGCATATTCTGTTTTCAGAGTGGCCCAGAGTGTAGCAGCTAAATGCTTAATCTTGCCATCTCGTGAAAACTCATGCCTTATGCAAAGACATCTCTGTTAAATGAATTGTGGTTTAAACCTCATCAGTGAAAGTGGAGTGGGGGTTCTGCGGGGTGGGTGGGTGGGGTCATCATCTGCAACCCCTGCCCCCACTTGCAGACCCAGAAAGAGGAGGGAAGTCTGTCTCTTCCCCCGGCAACACCCTGGCCAATGAGAAGCCACCACGATTCCCAGCTCATTTTTCTTCTCTTCCAGAATTTTCTTGACAATTCCATACATTTGTCTTTCAGATGAAAGTGTTAATAAACTTTCACCTCAAATAGTCTTGTTCTGCAATCTGGCGGGCAGTGGTTTAGGGACAGTAGTTAGGGACAGCTGACATCTGTTTTTGTTTTGTTTTTAGGGCTGCACCTGCAGCATATGGAAGTTCCCAGGCCAGGGGAACAGGAGCTGCAGCTGCCAGCCTACACCACAGCCCCAGCAACTCAGGATCTGAGCCACATCTTCGACCTACACTGCAGCTCACAGCAACACTGGATCCTTAAGCCACTGAGCGAGGCCAGGGATGAAACCCGTATCCCCATGGATACTAGGGTTCATCACCACTCAGCCGCAACAGGAACTCCTTTTTTTTTTTTTTTTTTTGATGACCGACATTTTTACACTATTAATTATTTCCACCAAAGAGCCAGGATGTAAGGATGTAGTTCCATTTTTTTTTTCCCCAAGCTCTCAGGGCCCTTCTACAGAGTTTTACCACATTCTGCACAAATCCTGTGAGTTTCCTGATGGGCAGACACTGGAGCAGCCTCTTCCACACTCACTCACTCCCTGGTAGTACCCTTCCTGGAAAGAGCGGAAGACTGAAAACCCCATGGTCACACTTGGGGACCCAGGGTTCTACATGTGGCTTGGGTCTAAACTGCAGAAGCAGCCACACCTGGGGAAGGGTTACAGCCCTCAGATCTCAATGCGGTACCCAGGGCAGCTTTCACACCAACCCCAGCAGAAAATCGAAATCTACGCTGAGTCCCTAAAGGTAAATCTTGCTGTGGGATTTGTGTGTTTTGTTTCATTTAGGGGCTGGGGAGGGAAAGGTTTGTGATGTGTTTTCAGGGCCACAATTACCCTCGTGATTGTGGACACACACTAAGATCTCTGCCCCCGTCCCCCAGAATCAGACAGGACCTCTGTGTCCTTCTCTGATGAAAGGGAGAGCATTTTATCCTTAACCTCCTCATGAATCCCGTCCCATCTACACACTGTGGCAGTGAGGTGAAACTGCATCACCCCAATAGGTAGAAAATGTGGCTTCACTTGAAATACTGAGCTTGGGACCTCAGTGGTTAACGAAACCGACTAGGAACCATGAGGTTGTGGGTTCTATTCCTGGCCTCCCTCAGTGGGTTAAGGATATGGTGTTGGTGTGAGCTGTGATGTAGGTCGCAGACTCAGCTTGGATCTGGCGCTGCTGTGGCTGTGGCATAGGCTGGCAGCTGTAGCTCTGATTTGACCCCTAGCCTGGGAACCTCCATATGCTGTGAGTGCGGCCCTAGAAAAGACAAATAAATAAATAAATAAATACAAATAAAAAAATTAAATACGGAGCTTGATGGTGTTCCAATGTGGCACAGCATAAACGAATCTGATTAGGAACCATGAGGTTTCGAGTTCAATCCCTGGCCTTGCTGAGTGGGTTAAGGATCCAGGGTTGCCATCAGCTGTGGTGTGGGTCGCAGACATGGCTTGGATCTGGCATTGTTGTGGCTGTCGTGTAGGCCAGTGGCTACTGCTCTGACTGGACCCCTAGCCTGGGAACCTCCATATGCCATGGGAGCAGCCCCCCAAAAAACAAAAGACTAAATAAAATACAGAGTTTGGGAGTTACTGCTGTGGTACAGTGGGTTAAGGATCCGGTGCTCTCTCTTCAGTGACTCGGGTTGCTGCTGAGGCATGGGTTCAATCCCCACCCTGGTACAGTGGGTTAAGGATCTGGCATAGGTCGCAGCTTTGTTTTGTATTTGATTCCTGGCCCAGGAATTTCCATAAGCCTTGACTATGGCCTAAAAAGAAAAGATAAAATACTGAGCTCATTTTATCCTGGGGTCTCTATTTCTATTCAGTAACAAAATGAAAAGCTAAATGAAAGGATAGCAAATTAAAAAAAAAAAAAAAAAAAACTTCCAAAGCAAAACAGTCCAACCCTGTTTTCCCCAAAGAACTTTAAATATGTCCATTCTGGATGCCTTAGTCTAATCCAATTTAAAAGAGTCTTTGTGGGGTTAGGTTGTTGACTCAGCAAATAAAATACAAGACATGATTATTTGAATGGGACATTCCCACAGTAAAATCAGAAATCACCCTTTACCTTAAATTTAAATTTAACCCAACTTCCTGTGTTTTGTCAGGCAACCCTGCTTTGGGGTAATGAAAGACCATGTTTAATTGGTCAGGACCCCTCTCCTCTTGTCTTTGGGGGGTCCACGCATTGGGAGAGGCCTAAATTACATCAAGGATCCATAGGACTGTTGCTGAGCAAATTGTAATTTTAAGAACATTGGAGATAGGAGATGGGATTAAGATGGTGGAATAGAAGGCCTGGAGCTCAACTTCTCGCCTGAAAACAACACAATTCACAACTAAAGGCTGAGCAATCTTCAACCAAATGGGTCGGAAACCTTAAAAAAGATACCTACTCCAGAAGAAAAAGAGGAGGCCACATCAAGAGGTAGGAGGGGTGATTTCATGATATAAACAACCCCATACCTCCCAGATGGGAAGCTCCACAGACTGGAAACTAACTGGTTCACAGAGACTCACCTATAGGAGTGAGAGTTCTGAGCCCCACATGAGACTTTCACGTGTAGGGATCTGGCACTGGGAGAAAGAGCCCCTGGAGCATCTGGCATTGAAGGCCAGTGGGGCTTGTGTGCAGGAGCTCCACAGGACTGGGGGAAATGGAAACCCCATTCTTAAAAGGTTCACACAGACTTTCACACGCACTGTGTCCCAGGACAAAGCAAAGTCTCCATAGGAATCTGGGTCAAACCTGACTGCAGTTCTTGGAGGACATCCTGGGAAAACAGGGGTGAATGTGGCTTGATGTGAGGGAAGGACATTGAAAGTAAACTCTCAGGAATATTCAGCAGAGTGCCTTTCTCTGGAGGTGGCCATTTTGGGAAAATCTGGCCCCACCCATCAGGCAGCTGCTGAGAAGCCCCAGGGCAAACAGCAATACAGGTGGGATCACATCCCCACCCCTCATAAACAGGCTACCTAAAAACCCCTCAGGCACACAACTGCCTCTAATCCCATCCAGAGACTAAGCCCCACCCACCAGAGGGATTAGAATCAGCTCTACCTACCAGTGGGCAGGCATCAGCCCCTCCCATCAGGAAGCTTACAGCAAGTCCCCATACCAACTTCAGCCACAAGGGGGGCAGACATCAGAAGCAAAAGGCTACAGCTCTATTATCTGTAAAAAGGTCACCACACCAAAAACCTATAAAGATGAAAAGACAGAGAACTATAACTCAGATGAGGGAGAAAGGAAAAACCCCAGAAAATCAGCTAAGCGATGAGATTCTCAGCCTCCAGAAAAAAGATTTTAGACTGTTGATGCTGAAGATGATGCAAGACATTGGAAATAAACTGGAGGCAAAGATGGATAACTTACAGGAAACACTGACCAAAGAGATACAAGATATAAAACTTAAACAAGAAGAGATGCAACTGAAATAAAAAATTCACTAAAAGCAGCTAACAGCAGAATGCAGGAGGCAGAAGAAGGAGGAATAAGTGAGGGGGAGGACAGATTAGTGGAAATTACAGATGCAGAAAAGAGAAAAAAGACTGAAAACAAGTGAAGAGAGTCTCAGAGAACACTGGGACAATGTTAAATGCACCAATATCCATATTATAGGTGTGCCAGAAGGAGAAGAGAGAGAGAGAAGGGGACAGAAAAAATATTCCAAGAGATAATAGCTGAAAACTTCCCTAACATAGGAAAGGAACCACTCACTCAAATCCAGGAAGCTCAACGAGTACCACATAAAATAAACCCAAGGAGGAATACACCCAGACCCATATTAATTAAACTGGCCAAAATTAAAGACAAAGAGAAAATCTTGAAAATCTTGAAAGCGGCTAGGGAGAAGAAGCAAACAACATACAAGGGAACCCCAATAAGGTTATCGGCAGATTTTTCAGCAGAAACTCTGCAGGCCAGAAGGGAGTGGCATGATATACTTCACTTGATGAAAGGAAAAAACCTCCAACCAAGATTTCTCTACCCAGAAAGGCTGTCATTCATATTTGAAGGAGAAATCAAAAGCTTTACAGATAAGCAAAACCTGAGAGAATTCAGCAACACTAAACCAGCTTTACAACAAATACTAAAGGAACTTCTCTAGGCAGAAAAGAAAAGACAACAACAGGAAACAAAAATGACAAGGCTCACCAGTAAAGGTATATATACAGCAAAGATATGAAATCATCCATGCACAATTATATTACCAAAATCAGAAATCATGAGAAGAGATGGGTACAAATGCAGGACACTGGCGATGCACTTGCAATTAAGACAACAACTTAAAACAATCTCATATAGATTCTTATATCAAAACTTCAGAATAACTGCAAACCAAAAATCTACAATTGATACACAAAGAAAAATAAACTCAAATACAACACAAAAAATAGTCATCAAACCAGGAGAGAACAAGAGAAGAAGGAAAGAAAAAAGAGCAACAAAGACAAATCCAAAGCAATTAATAAAATGTCTGTAAGAACATACATATCAATAATTACCTTAAATGTTAATGGCCTAAACACCCCAACCAAAAGACATACACTGGCTGAGCAGATACAAAAATAAGACCCATATATATGCTGTTTGCAAGAGACTCACTTCACTTCTAGGGACACATACAAATTGAAAGTGAGAGGATGGAAGAAAATATTTCATGCAAATGGGGATCAAAAGAAAGCTGGAGTAGCAATACTCATATCAGACAAGATAGATTTTAAAATGAAGACTATTTTAAGGGACAAAGAAGGTCATTACATAATGATCAAAGGATCAATCCAAAAGAAGATATAACAATTTTAAATATCTATGCACCCAACATAGGTTCACCACAATACATAAGGCAACTGCTAACGACCTTAAAAGGACAAATCAACAATAACACAATAATAGTGGGGGACTTTAACACCCCACTTACAGCAATGGACAGATCAACCAGACAGAAAATCAATAAGGAAACACAGGCCCTGAAGGATGCATTAAACCAGATGGGCTTAATAGATACTTATAGGACATTCCATCCAAAAGCAAGAGAACACACATTCTTCTCAAGAGCACATGGAACATTCTCTAAGATGGATCATATCCTGGGCTACAAATCCAACCTCGGTAACTTTAAGAAAATTGAAATCATATCAAGCATCTTTTCCAACCACAATGCTATACGAGTGGAAATCAACAACAAGAAAAAATCTCCAAAAAACACAAACACGTGGAGACTAAACAACATGCTACTAAACAACCAATGGATCACTGAAGAAATCAAAGAGGAAATTAAAAAATACCTAGATGCAAATGACAATGAAGATATGACACCAAAACCTATGGGATGCAGCAAAAGCCAGTCTAAGAGGAAAGATTATAGCAATATAAGCCCATCTCAGGAAACAAGAAAAAGCTCAAATAAACAACCTAACTTTACATCTAAAGCAGCTCGAGAGAGAACAGGCGAGACCTTAACTTAGTAGAAGGAAAGAAATCATAAAGATCAGAGCAGAAATCAATGAAATAGAAACAAAGAAAACCACAGAAAAGATCAATGAAAAGAAAAGCTGGTTCTTTGAAAGGATCATCAAAATTGATAAACCCTTAGCCAAACTTATCAAGAAAAAAAGAGAGAGGACTTAAATCAATAACATTAGAAATGAAAACGGAGAAGTAACAATGGACATCACAGAAATACAAAGGATGATAAGAGACTACTATATGCAACTATATGCCATTAAAATGGAAAACCCAGAAGAAATGGATAAATTCTTAAAAAAGTACACTCTTCCTAGACTAAACCAAGATGAAATAGAAAAGACGAATGGCCCAATCACAAGTACTGAAATTGAAACTGTGATTTAAAAACTTCCAACAAACAGAAGTCCAGGACCAGATGGCTTCACAGGCGAATTCTATCAAACATTTAGAGAAGAGCTAACACCTATCCTTCTGAAACTATTTCAAAAACTTGCAGAGGAAGGGATACCTCCAAACTCATTCTATGAGGCCACCATCACCCTGATACCAAAACCAGACGAAGATACCACCAAAAAAGAAAATTATAGGCCAAGTTCACTGATGAATATAGATGCAAAAATCCTCAACAAAATACTAGCAAACTGCACCCAACAATACATGAAAAGGATTGTACATCATGATCAAGTGGGATTTATCCCAGGGATGCAAGGATTCTTCAATATCTGCAAATCAGTCAGTGTGACACACCACATTAACAAACTGAAGAATAAAAACCATATGATCCTCTCAATAGACACAGAAAAAACCTTTGACAAAATCCAACACCCATTTCTGGTAAAAACCCTTTAGAAAGTGGGCATAGAGGCAACCTACCTCAACATAATAAAGGCCACATACGACAAACCTACAGTGAACATCATTCTCAATGGTGAAAAGCTGAAAGAATTCCCTCTGAGATCAGGAACAAGACAAGGATGTCCACTCTCACCACTACGATTCAACATAGTTTTGGAAGTCCTAGCCACAGCAATCAGAGAAGTAAAAGAAATAAAAGGAATCCAAATTGGAAAGGAAGAAGTAAAGCTATCCCTATTTGCAGATGACATGATACTATACCTAGAGAATCCTAAAGACTCTACAAGAACATTGGAGATAAATTTGGCTTCTTAAGCAGAAGTGGTTTTTTGTTTTTTGTTTTTTTGTTTGTTTGTTTGTTTTTGTATCAGGAAGAAAAGAATATTTTCTTAACAAATTTAGTATAATTCATCCTGAATGGAGAAGTCATTCTGAGAGTGACAAAGCAGGAAAGCTTATCTTTATTTTCTAGGTTTTGCAGGATCAACAGAACAGATTTTGGCTTCTGGTTCCTATGCTCTCCAGGGACAGCTGGAGCCTGTGAGTGTCACTTCAGCTCTAAATTCTGTGAGTTTCTGACCATTTGCTGTGAAACGAATATCATAAATTTTTAAGGCTCAGGCTTGTAAAAATTATAACAGCACGCTTTTAGTTTTTAAACAGGATTTCTTTTTTCTTTAAACTTTATTGGAATATAGTCGACTTAGAAAGTCATGTTGGCTTTAAGTGTACAGCAAAGCTAACTAAACATTTTCACAGTTAAAGATAAATGTGCTTAAATACCTTTCATCTGTTCGAGAAAAAACTGCAGAATACCAAACTTTTTATTTTCAATATAGCAAGGCTATTTTCTCGTCATTGCTGTTTTGGCCAATTGGCGCAAAACAAACCACCTCAATGCTGAATGGCCTCAAACAGCACCGTGTATTTTGCTCATGAATCTGTAGTTTGAGAAGGGATATAGGGTTGGGGGGGGGGTTGTTTTGGTACTTTTGCACTTACAGACAGGCAGCATGAGGGCTGTGGGCTGAGGCCCCAGTGGAGCTCCTCAAAGCGCCTGGTGTCTTGTATTTTATCTGGAAGTTGACCTTGCTATCTTTGCTTGTATCTTACAAACGTGCGCTCAGCTTCCGCCCTTATCCATGTCCCTATTCTGGGCTCCATCACATGGGTCCTCTCCACTACGGTCCCTCCCAATCTTCCCGCGGGCTACATACCTTGACTCCCAGCCTTCCACACACCGTCTGTGTGACGAGGTGAGTCTTCCTGGCCCCGGGCCTGGCTGGGAGCACCCTCAGTTCAGGAGCTGTTCTCATTTACGCCCTGGGAGCCTGAACTGTCCAGATGAAGTGTGGCATCGTCTGTGTGACCTCAGGAGGAAGAGCTCAGCTGGGGCATCTTCACTTTTCCTCCTCAAGGGTTAAACATTCCCAAGCTTGCTATGGGCAGAGAGGCTGCCCGCTGTGTGGAGCAATGCTGGAGCCACTTAGCTGGGAAGAGACCTTTGCAAGGAACAAATGAAAAAGTGGAAATATGTCCAATTGAATGTAATGAATCCAGTCTGACACAGATGGATACCGGGGAGGCCGGGGACCATCCAGGCTGCTCAATGCATAGATCATCTGAGATGGTGCCCTCTGGCCGGCCCGTGAGAAAAGGGGGAACAAACCCAAGTCCCTTCTTGCCAGGTCAAAGACTAAATTAGCCTTATCTTTCTATGTATGGCCAACTCAAAGGGTTGCAAGGCTCCCGGGTTTGAAACTCACTCTTCCTAAACACAGATCAGTGTGTTTCTAAGATGAGGAGGTGCCACTGAATTGCCATTCAAAAGCATTCTGGAAACACAGCGGAGGCACCCAGGCCTGAGCCCCCACCCTCAGATCCCAGGATGTCCTTCAGGTCACATCTGGACGAGAGCTCTGAAGAGGCACGTTCTGGGCCGGACTCTAACTTTTACTGGAAAAGTGATCTTGAGCAAGGTGTCATTTTCTTCTCGAGTGTCATTGGGATCTGGGGAAATCTGGTTCTCAACCAGTGATAGGGGGTGGGGGGTTGGGGGCTGCCTCCCAGGAGCCACCTGGCAACGTCTGAGGACGTTTGGGGTTGTCACCACTCTATGGGGAGTGGGTGCTATTGGCATCTGATGGGCAGGCCCAGGACAGCCTCTTACATCAGAGAACGATCCAGGCCCCGTGGCTAATTGCACTCAGGATTCCAGCCACGAAAGTCAGTGATATGAAGACAATGAAGCCAGAGGGAAGGGGGAACGGCTGTTACGCAGCTGACCCTGTGCCAGGTGCTCCGATCCTGCCTGGTTTCCTTTCACAAAGCTCCACACGTGTACATACCGGCACTCTCACCGCACACAGCCTGCACCACGGCCTATTGTGAGAACCTGTTACAGACTCCCAGCTCTTTTACTCATTTGAGGGAAAAAGATTCTGAAGCAACATGTATTTAGGGGTTTTGCAGAACCACAGGCTTCTGGAGGGGGTACCTCAAAGTGCTTGGTCAGACATGCTCACTTCCCAGACCAAGAACCTGAGGTCAGAGTTTGAACCTGCCCCCTGGCAAGAGGCAGAGGCCGGCCTGGAGTGGACACACTAGTGGCATATGGAAGTTCCCAGGCAAGGGGTCCAATGGGAGCCAGCTGCCGGCCTATGCCACAGCCACAGCAGTACCAGATCCTTAGCCTGCTGAGTGAGGCCAGGGATCAAACCTGCGTCCTCATGGATGCTAGTCTGGGTTCTTAACCCACTGAGCCACGACGGGAACTGCCAGATTCCCATTTTTCATTGTTCCCGTGGAGATGATCAAGTCCACAGCACATCTTTGGGAAGACTGAATGAGACCACGTATGAGCAACACTGAGCATCGGGTCTTCCTCTGGGAGCAGAACCGCCTACCCCAGGACATCGAATTGACCCTGTCCATCACGTCACATCACTCTCTTCCCCAAACCCTTTAGTGACTCTCCTGCCTCTTCCCCACGAATCTGGGTGGGATAACACGTGGGTGCCCCTCCCCAGCAGAGCCAAAAGGGTGGAGCTACTCCCCCCCAATTTTCCCAGTACCTGGGCAGTTGTGGGTGGCCTTTGTCCCCTTGGGGACAGGGAGGGCTTGGACCCACCTCTCCCCTCTTCTCCTTGAGGCCATTGAGGATGGGGGGTGAGGGTGGGGGTGTATGTAAGGAGAGAGAAGTTGGAAAATGGGGTGGGGGTAGGGGGGCACTGCTTGAAATCAAGTCGAGTGATGCAGGGACTCAGTTCTGAGCAGGACAAGGTCCAATGTGACTGGCTTGATCCTGGTGGGATCTCGGAGGAAGGCGAGTGGCTGAACAGCCAGGGTGTTGAAAGTCTCTGACACTGACACTGAACCATTAAGAGTTCAGCAGAAGTGGGCTGACCCTGAGCCAGGGTCTGGAATATTCAAGAAATGGGCCGGGCAACCTCACGGGCACCTCTAACCTCTTACAGCATGAGCTGCAAAGCTTCTTTTTGGGGTGGGTGTGTGACAGGCAGGAAGGGGGTACAGAGATGTGAAAGGGACAGGGAGGGGCAGGTAGGACTGCTGCCTCCTGCAGCCCAGACGAAGGAGGGTGTAAGGGAAAAAGCAGCCCCCCCCCCCCCCCCCGCCGTGGACAGGTCACTGCAGGGAGACGGGCAGGTGGGTGGGGCTGGGCAGGGCGCTGATTCAGTTCCCGCGAAGATGACATTGGCATCTTAACCACAGATATTTACGATCTTCACAAAATGATAAACACACAGTTTATGAGCATATTCAATTGTTCTCGGCTGACATACTAAATAAATGTGACTCATTTCTTGCTTACCTTATATTTTATACTATACTTTACACTCCATTGAAATGTTTTTTAATCATTTTGGTGCTAAGACATTTAAACTCTGGGAGCGTTGCTGTCGGGCAAATTGCAGTCTGTGTGGCTGTCTCGTGGGCAGCCCATTGGGTTTTGCTCAAGTAGCAAAGCCAGAAGCAGATAGCAACGCATCTGTAGTTTCTAACTTGTTGGAGCAGAGGCAAGGCAGGTCTCACTGCTGTCTCCTGCTGCTGACCTGGAAAACTGCACGCGCGTTTGGGCAGAAAATATTTTCTTTCTTTCTTTCTTTCTTTTTTTTTTTTTTTTTTTTTTTTGTCTTTTGTCCTTTTAGGGCTGCACCCATGGCACATGGAAGTTCCCAGACTAGAGGTCTAATTGGAGCTCCAGCTGCTGGCCTACACCACAGCCCCAGCAACGCAGGATCCAAGCTGCGTCTGCGACCTACACCACAGCTCACGGTGATGCTGGATCCTTAATCCACTGAGCAAGGCCAGGGATTGAACCTGCAACCTCATGGATACTAGATAGTTTGTATCTGCTAATCCCAAACTCAGTTCATTAAGCACTGAGCCATGACGGGAATTCTGGGAAATGCTTCTGAGCACCTCCTCTGGGCTGTCCAGCCCCCCGTTAGTCCAGCTGGCTATGAGTCAGTGAAATGACCATGAAGACTAGTAAGCATACTGTGTTTCTGTGCCTGGGAAAAGCAGATGATTACTTATTAATTGACAATTCTAAGTAAATGGATATTTTCCCTCCAAAACCCATTGCCCCAACACGCAACTATAGGTGTGGACAGAAAGGTATACATGCCAATATTCCCAACATCAGTGGTGTTTGAAATTGTTGATTAGTGTGTCTATTAAAGAAGTTTCCATTTTCAGGACTTAAAGTGAGTGTGCAACTAACCCTTTCATATCATCAACAAACACATTACCTGCTGTACAGCAGGGAACTATATCCAATCACCTGTGATAGAACATTATGGAAGATAGATAATATGAGAAAAAGAATATATACATATGTATGGCTGGGTCACTATGCAGTACAGCAGAAATTGACAGAAATTTATAAATCAACTATACTCCAATGAAAAATTAAAAAAAAAATAAAACCCCAAACACATTACATCAGCAGTTCTCAAAGTGGGTCCCTCACCAACAGCATCAGTATCACCCGGGAGCTGGTTACAAATGTAGTCTCACCACCTGAGGGCCCATTGACGGGTGATGGATAAAGAGGATGGGACGTATTGACACAATGGGGTATTACTCAGCCAGAAAAAAGAATGAAGGCATGCCATTGGCAGAAATATCGGTGGACCTAGAAATTATCTTACTAAGTGAAGTAAGACATCATATGATATCACTTATCTGTGGAATCCAATAAAAATGATACAAATTAACTTATTTATGAAACAGAAACAGGGACTTTGAAAAAAAAAAAAAAACTTATGGTTACCAAAGGGGAAAGGGAGGAGGGAGATAAAGTAGGAGTTTGGGATTAGCAGATACAAACTATTATACATAAAATAGATAAACAACAGCGTCCTACTGTATAGCACAGGGAACTATATTCCACACCCTGTGGTAAACCATAATGGAAAAGAATATGAGGAAGAATATGTATATGTATAACTGAATTACTTTTCTGTACAGCAGAAATTGGCACAACATTGTAAATCAACTACACTTCAATTTTAAAAACTTGGATTTTCAAGGGCAACCTCTGACCCACTGGATCAGATGGGGGTGGGGTGAAGGGCTTTAAACTAACTGTCCAGGTGATGCTGGTGAGTCATTTTTCTACCCTCTGGGTAGCACTTCCGACTCTCCAAGTTGGTCCCCAGGATGGGCATCACCTGGGCACCTGTGAGAGCAGCCGGACTCTGGAGACTGTCCTCAGATCTCCTGAATCAGACTCTGCATTTCTTCTTTTTTTTTGGCCTTTTCTAGGGCCGCTCCCGAGGCATATGGAGATTCCTAGGCTAGGGGTCTAATCCGAGCTGCAGCCACCGGCCTACACCAAAGCCATAGTAACACCAGATCCGAGCCGCATCTGTGACCTACACCACAGCTCACGGCAATGATGGATCATTAACCCACTGAACAAGGCCAGGGATCAAACCCGCAACTCATGGTCCCTAGTCGGATTTGTTAACCACTGTGCCACGATGGGAACTCCAAGACTCTGAATTTTAACAGGATCCCTTGTTCTTTCAAGTTTGAGCCCCCCCCCCCCCCTTTATTAATGGCTGTACTGCGGCATAGGGAAGTTCCCAGGCCAGAGGTTAAATCCGAGCAGTAGCTGCAACCTATACTGTGAGCTATGGCAATGCTGCATCCTTAACCCACTGCGCTGGGTCAGGGATTGAATCTGTACCTCCCCCAGAAACCCCAGCTGCTGCAGTCAGATTCTTTTTTTTTTTCCTTTTTTTTAGGGCCACATATGGAGGTTCCTAGGCTGGGGGTCCAATCCGAGCTGCAGCTGCTGGCCTATGCCATAGCCACAGCAACACTGGATCCTTAACCCAATGAGCAAGGCCAGGGATCAAACCTGTGTCCTTATGGATGCTAATCAGATTAGTTTCTGCTGAGCTGCAATGGGAACTCCCTGCATTTGGATTCTTTTTTTTTTTTTTGATTTATATCACAAAATAATTTTAGCGATCGGATTCTTAACCCACAGCGGCTCCTCACCTTTATTTTTAATAAACTGAAATATGGTGAAATACGTCTTCAAGTTTTGAGCATAATGCACCTGCTAGCTTTCAGTACAATTTATCTTATATTTTTAAAATTTTGTTTATTGAATGGTGATACTTGACAAAGCAATAAGGCAGTAAACTGTAGTGAAAATCTAAGAAGAAAAATGTCATGTGAAAATAATTGTAGTTTTGTGATTTTAAATAAGGCACTGAGGGAGTTCCTGTTATGGCTCAGCAGGTTAAGAACCCGACTAGTATCTATGAGGATGCAGGTATGAACCCTGGCTTTTCTCAGTGGTTTAAGGATCCAGCATTGCTATGACCTGTGGTGTAGGTCACAGACGTGGCTCAGATCTGGTGTTGCTGTTGCTGTAATGTAGGCTGGCAGCTGCAGCTCTGATTTGACCCCTAGCCTGGGAACTTCCATATGCCACAGGTTTGGCCCTAAAAAGACCCCAAAAAAAGAAGAAGAAAAAGAAAAAAAAATCACTGTGGTATATGGGACCTGCTATATAGCACAGAGAACTCTACCCAATATTCTGTGATGATCTATATGGGAAAAGAATCTGAAAAAGAATGATTGCTCACAAGTATAACTGAATCACTTTGTTGTATAGCAGAAATTATCACAACATTGTAAATCAAATATACTTCAATAAAACTTAACTGCAAAAAAAAGAAAAGAAAACAAAACAAAAAAAACAATGACAAAAAAGGAGTTCCCATTGTGGCTCAGTGGAAACGAATCCGACTAGGAACTATGAGATTGTGCGTTCCATCCATGGCCTTGCTCAATGGGTTAAGGTTCTGGTGTTGCTGTGAGCTGTGGTGTTAGTTGCAGATGCAGCTAGGATCCTGTGTTGCCATGGCTGTGGTGTAGGCCGGCAGCTGTAGCTCCGATTGGACCCCTAGCCTAGGACCCTCCATATGCTGCAAGTGTGGCACTAAAAAGAAAAGCAAAAAAAACCCCCAAAACAAAACAAAATAAAACAAACAAACAAACAAATAAAAAAACAAACAAAAAAGCAAACTTAGAAGAATTTAAGAAAAGTCAAAAAAAGAAAGACGTGATCCAGCCCTGCAGTGTTGCAGGATGCCACCTTCCCCCCAATCCCCCCGGTACCTGGAGTGGCTGCAGTAGGAGGCAGTTGTGCCATGTGAACAAGGGGTTTTTTGGGGGGTGGGGTGGGTGGCTATACCCACAGCGTATGGAAGTTCCCAGGCTAGGGGTCTGAGTTCCCATGAGGGATCTGAGCTGAGTCTGTGACCTGCACCACAGCTCATGGCAATGCTGGGTCCTCAACCCCCTGAGTGAGGCCAGGGATCAAACTCTTGTCCTCGTCGTTACTAGTCGGATTTGTTTCCACTGGGCCACAATGAGAACTCCCTGAACAAAGTTTTAGAGGCAGTCTGCTGCCCCTGGGAGGTGGAGATTGAATCCAGGCTTGGCCTCTCAGGAGCTATTTATCTCTTGGGGCTAACGTAGCTTGGATCACCTGCCCACCTACTTGCACAGATGCTGTGGGCACCACGTAAAAGGATTTAGCACAGCAAGTTTGGGGACCACTGCTATGGTCTGAGTGGGTGCAGCTTCCCCCCGCCCCCAGTTCTCACGTTGAAATCCCCAAGGCCATGGTGTTGGGAGGTGGGAGCTTTGGGGAGGCACTCAGGTCATGAGGGTGGAGCCTGCATCGATGGGATAAGTGCCCTCATAAAAGACACCTCAGAGGGCTCCCAGCCCCTTCTGCTCCATAAGGACACAGGGAGAAGACGGTGACCCGGAAGAGGCCCTCATGGACCAGCTGGCACCCGGATCTGGATGTTTAGGCTCCAGAACAGTGAGAGATACCCTGCTGTTGTTTATCTTCACCAGTCTGAGGGATTCTGTTCTAGCAGCCTTCATGGGGTCTAAGACACCTGCAAAGCAGCAATTAAAATGAATTACAGGAGTTCCCACTCTGGTTCAGTGGGTTAAGAACATGAGCATATGAGTTCCATCCCTGGCTTCACTCAGTGGGTTAAGGATCCAGAGTTGCTGTGGCTGTGGCTGTGGCTGTGGCTGGCAGCTGCAGCTCCGATTAAACCCCTAGTCTGGGAACTTCCATATACTGCAGGTGCAGTCACAGCCTCAAAAAAAAAAAAAAAAAAAAAAGGAAAAATGAATTATAATAACTGCTACCATTTTTACAATGACATTTTATAAATGCATATTTGAAAATTTTATACCAGTTAACTTTCTAAAATAGGGAGCAGTGGTCAATGAAGTTTATGCACTAGGGTCTCAAATTTTAATTTTTTGACTTCAGTCTCCTGGGCTTATTTATTCTCTTACTGTCCTTTCAGGAGAAGAAGAAAATGTATTGGAGTCTTCAAATATGTATATAGATCCATGCATCTTTTACTTACTAGTGGCTGTCTAGCTCTGGTAGGGGAAAAGAAATTGATAGAATCACTGTTTCCAGCAAGAAATACTACTTTAATTCAAGGCAGCCAGGAATGATGGAGTCATTCCTCCAGGATGGGTACCATTGAAGGCCTGGGATGGGTAAAACATGCTAACCTCCCTCAGAAAGCCCACAGGCAGATTGGGGGGGGGGGTGTCAAAGACATTTAACGACAATGATATCTTCGCATCGAAAAGGAGCCTTTTTCAGAGCTGGTCTCAGCCGATTCTCTCGGCACTTCTCACTGTGGTCTCCTAGCTCCTAGCTCCTAGCTTCTGCAGACTGTTTTAGAGAGAACTTTGGGGGAAGGCAGCCTGGATCCCGGGACAGCACAGGAAAGATGTGTAGGCAGCATCTCCAGGGGAACAAGGTGCTGAGGAATTCCCCCCCCCAACCCCCACCACCCCAGCCTCCATCCCCTACCCATACCTGTACCTGGGACCAGGAGCATTGGTCCCCCTTAGGGAAGCACAGGGAAAGCAGCTGTGCTGCTGTGAAGACCAGGTCCCAAGAGCAGACCCATCCCCTGGTGGGTGTGAGATGACCGGGTGGGTGTGAAGGTGCTCAGAAGTCGGGGACAGGGTCAGAGTCAGAGTCAAGGACGCTCCCAACTAGCAAAGGAACCTCCCACCCAAGCAGAGATCTTCAGGGGGGAGAACTGCCAGTAGGATCCAGTTGGGGAAGACCGGCCCTGGTAACACAGGAGAGGAAGGAAGGTCCAGCAACAGGGTCTAGAGAAGGGGGGTGGGGGACAGGGGGGACAAGGGACGCAGAGGTGAGCTGGGAAAGCACAGGCCACTCCTGTCCCCAAGATCACCAGATTCTGGGAAGGCTGGCTCCCTGCTGTTGCCAAAAGGTGCAGGAGACTCAGTTTAGTAAGGTAACAATAACGACAACAACAATAATAAGTAGCCAAAAGGAATTACGGTCAAACCCCACCAAAGTTGTAAGACATTGAAAATTGGGTGGGGGTAAGACCATCATTTCAGAGCCCACAAACATCCTCCTTGGAAGCTGCACCAGGAGACATTTAGGAACGAAGAGCTACGATGTCTGGATTTGCGTCCAAGGAACCCTGGAGAGAAAGCGGCCTGAGCTGTGATACGTGGATTGGTCCATTCAGGGCGACTGGTGAGGCTGCGCGGGCCCCTCCCGGGCAGCCCCGCCACCCCCCCAAACCCGGGGAATGATGGGCTCTGTCCTCAGCCTCCCTCCCCCTCATGTGATAGAATTCGGTGTTTATCCTCCACTTTTAAGACTTCAAGACCTGTGCACAAACTCATGACCCTGTTATCGTCGTTTGCGCCCAGAGGTTCCTCCAGATCTCTGCCTATTTGCTTTCCAGCCCCTCAGGCCTCCGAAGTTCGGGGTGTCAGGGACCAGACACGCGTCTTTTCCTCACACCTGATCCCCGTTTCCATGACCATCTCAACCTTCCCCTGTTGCCCAGGCCGGGAACTGGGCTGCCTGGGCGGTTCTCTCTAACCCCTCAACCTGATGTGTGTCCTTCCGCCTGCCACCCCTCCCCCATCCCTCCAGCTCGCCCGTGGACATGGACTCTGCAGTGACTTCTGCCTCCAGAATCTGACTCTAGAGGATCCCCGGGAACCTCTGCCCAGGTCTCGGAGGACAGACAGGAGCTGGTCCCGAGCAGACGGGCTGGCCTTCCCTCCCCGCCCCCCTCCCCCTAAACTCCTCTTCCTTGCTCTTGTTCCTGTATCGCTCATATCCCCCACCCCCAGCCCCCTTCCAGAACACCTCCCCTCTTAGATGGTAAAAGCCATGAATTTTCATCTTCGTTTCCTCAACCCAGTGTGTGTGATGCTTACTCAATATTTCTAAACATTTTTGAAAAAAATCAATAGACTTGTGTCCATATTCATAAAATACCACTTTGATTTTGATGGAGGGCTCTGTGGTCCTGTCTCACCAGCCAGCAACTACTTTAAAAGTAAGATTCTTAGACTTCAGACCCCAAGCAGTCTCCCCCCTGCCCCCTCAGCAAGCCCTGCTGCTTTCCTTGGGGCCGCTGTCATTTGGAAATGAGGACAAGGCAGACATTGTGTATCAGACACATTGTTGGCAGCTCTCTGATTTTCTCATTAAAAGGATCCATCAGTTGAGAAGTTGAAGGAGTGGAGTGTTCTTTGATGGGCAGTGTCTGAGAGATTGGTGTAACAGCTCCCGATTTATCGCCATGTTATAAGTGATACAGCAATAAGCACAGCACAAAGGGTGGTTTTTTTTGAAGCAACTATTGTGAAACAAACAAAAAAACGAGATGGATTTTTGTTTTGTTTTGTTTTTTGTTCTTTAGGGCCACACTTGCGGCACATGGATGTTCCCCCGCTAGCGGTTGAATCGGGGCTGCAGCTGCCAGCCTACACCACAGCCACAGCAACGCCAGATCCGAACAGTGTCTGCGACCTATACCACAGCTCACGGCAATGCTGAATGCTTAACCCACTGAGTGAGGCCAAGGATCAAACCTGAAACCTCAGGGTTACTAGTTGGATTTGTCTCCATTGCACCACAATAGGAACTCTGAAATGGATATTTTTCATCACAAGCTGGTAATGTTGTAAATTCCATTTAGAAATGATCTGTTATCATAAGGCAGATGATCAGAGACATGTGTCTTATCCTCTCAAAGGTGATTCAGGGACTGACTCAGATTGGACCAATGACAAAAATTCACCTGGTTACATGCACTGTTTGCCAATTTAGATGTTTAAATATTGTTAGCTATGGAGTTCCCATCATGGCTCAGTGGAAAAGAATCTGACTAGCATCCATGAGGATGCAGGTTCGATCCCTGGCCTCCATCAGCGGGTTAAGGATCCAGCGTTGCAGTGAGCTGTGGTGTAGGTCGAAGACTTGGCTTGGATCCCGAGTTGCTTTGGCTGTGGTGTAGGCCAGCAGCTAGAGCTCCGATTGCACCCCTAGCCTGGGAACCTCCATATGCTGCGGATGCGGCCCTAGAAAGACAAAAAATATATATATTATTAGCTTGACAAGGACACCAATGTAGGGGCTGATCTGAATTCAGAGTAAATCAGGAAAGTGAAACTGTGTGTATGCACTGCAAAGTTATCAATAGCTTTTTCTTTCATTCAGCACGTAAGGCACAGAGTTTTCAGCCCACTGGGATGTGCGAAAATTCCCAGGGAGGCTGTGAAATAAAGAAGGAAAGCACAGCCATCACGCTGCCCCTGTTGGCTTGTCCTACTGATCACCTCCCACCATTATCCAGGGGTCAAAGCCCTCGCCCAGGAAGGACTGGCCAGCCTGGCTGCTGGAAAGCACTTTCCCACGCTTTACCTCGAAGCCTGGTGAACTTGGTGACTCAGGGTCAAAATTGTTGCTGGAATTATCTGCTGACAAGGAGCAGAGCAGGAACTCTGTAATGAATCCGACCAGCTGTTCCTGAGACAGCAAAGCTCTGCTCTGCTGGGTAAGCAGAGGCCAGGCTGTGGTCTGCATCTCTGCAGGCCTGGGGCCGGCTCTGGGTGAAGCCAAAGCAAAGGATTCACCCCTGGATCGGGTGCCAGCTCTATACTCATGAGTTTGAAACCTGTGGGATCTCGGGATATGGTCTGAGTCCCACCTGGGTACCCAGCCAGCTGATGCTGAGCGAGCTGGTGGCTCCTCATGTGTGGTCCTTCCCTGGTTTCCTGGAGGTTTCGCATCACACGCGCCTGGGGTCCAACACAGAGAGGTTTCTCTGTCAGGCCCTGCTGGCTCAGAACGTGTCAGTGTGCAGAGGGGTCGACACCAGTGGGAGCAGCCAGCAGCCAGCAGCTGACAAGAACCTAGAAGGAAGTACCAGTTCCTCAGCCCTGGGGAGGGACAGGCCTGAGCCTACTCTGTGCCATCCCTTAGGGCCGGCAGAAAGGACCACACGTCTTCCCAGAGGCACCCACTCACCAGCACACGTTCTGTATTCTATTGGCTCCCTTCAAACAGGCCTCACTTTCAGACCTGCTTAAAAATTTTCATGCATAAATTCACAAGTCAGAAACAATTCTTTGACCATATACTCATTGTTTTTCTTAAACATATGGCATCTGCAACATTAAATTTAATTACTCCTATGAAAGATATAATGAAAGGAACTTGTAGAGTTCCCTGGTGGCTCATTGGGTTAAGGATCTTGCATTGTCACTGCTGTTGCTTGGGTCACTGTTGTGGTGCGGGTTCCATCCCTGGCCTGGGAATTTCTGTATGCTGCAGGCATAGCCACGTGGCTCAGTGGTAATGAACCTGACTAATATTCATGAGGACTCACGTTCAATCCCTGGCCTCGCTCAGTGGGTTAAGGATCCAATGTTGCTGTGAGTTGTGGTCTAGATCACAGGTGTGGCTCAGATCCCACATTGCTGCGCCTGTGGCTGTGATGAGATTTGACCCCTAGCATGGGAACCTCCATATGTCTCAGGTGCAGCTCTAAAAAGACACAAAGAAAAAAAAAAAGTAAATACTCATAATCTTAGTACTTGATTTCCCCAAGTAACTGCAGCTGTTCCAGGCACCTTCAGCTCAATTCTGGGGGGTGCAGGTTCCTTTCAGCTGCTCCATAACCTCCAGGACCTCCCGGCCCCTCCCCTGCTGATGACGTTTGTGGCTCCTGACACCCGCTGAGTGATGTCACTTAGACCCAAGGAGAAGGCCGGCTGACAGTTCCTGTCCTACTTCGCTGATGAGACAGGAGGGCGGGGAAGAACAGAATGCAGTGCCCACCCGCCCCTCCGAGATGGCTGCTGAACTTGTGTTTTCCTGATGCTGTCAGAACTTTCTCCAGGGAGGAAAGTCTTTGGATGTTCATTTAATTTCCATGGAGAGCAACCTAGAAGTTGCCCTTCAGATCCTGCAAGTGAGATACATAGACAGAGCTGCTGGGTAACTTCTGTTTTGCATCTGGATTGCAGCTTAAACCCAGATCTGGACCCTGGGGAACAAGTGCTCTCCTTTGCAGATGCTTCACATCTTCCAGCAGGGGATGCTCCCTTGCACCCAGGCCTACTGTCCTGTCTCTGAGGTGCAGGTTCTGGATTCCTCAGCGTCTCTTCAATCCTCTCTGCACCCCAGGCCGGCCTCCATGGGCCACAGCCAGCATGGAAGCGGGACCTTCTGTTCCTCTGATTCCCTAACGAGATGGGAAACTCAAGGGGCATATTTGCTGGCAAGAAGAGATGGCAGGATTTCTTTTTCAGCTGTTCCTGTCTGTCAATCTGCTCCCTCTCATCTCGCATGTGTGCAGTAATTTTATTCAGTTCTCCTCCCTCATATCTTACTTGGAGTGTGCATGAGAGACAGGGATGGAGAGATGGAGAGACAGAGAGACGGAGGGACAGGAAGTGAGCTTTCCTCATCATTTCATTTCAATGCTGTAGGTTTCGTGCTTCAAACTGAGCCTAAGTGGCTTGCTTACCTTTGTATTTCCACCACCTGACTCCTGGTCCGAGGAGCCTGGCTCTCAGCATCATTGCTCTCTTTCCCTGTTTGCCTCTAAGCGTGTTTTTCAGGCTCTCCATCTGGGTGGACAGAAGGAGCAAAGGGGCCAGCACTGCGAGCGCAGGAAGGATGGTTTCTGGTCCCTGGCTCTTTTGGCACAGAGCAGGTGGCAGGAAACACCAGCCTTTGCTTGGAGAGTCCCAAGGGGACAGTGGACACCACCCAATCTGTGTGGTTGTGAGGCTCTGCTGGGCCACGAAGCACCCACTTGTGGTACAGCTGCCATAGCTAGCTTGCCTTTGGCCTGGTGGGTGGGTGTGAACCCTGGAATCAAACAGACCACAGCTTCCTCCCTGGACTTGAAAGTACCTTGTTACCTGGGATTCTATGAGTTGAACAAATGGGCCAGTGTGGGCATTTTTTCTAGGAGAGCACCTGGTCACCCCTGGAAAGGCTACACCCAGCCTGCACCAGCAGCAGAACAGGCTGGATTTCACCCTGATCAATTTCACCCTGATCAAGTCAATGCTGGGGCTTCAGGGGCTCTCTTCTTGACAGAGAAAGAGGATGGAGATGCTGCCACCTGGAGTCCACAGAAGGTTAGGCAACAGACCAACAACTTAAGATTTGAGTTTTTGTTTCCCCTTCATTTTGAGAGAGGCTGCCTCCTCACTCTCACCTTGGGATCCTGCCAACCGAGGGCAGTAACCAGAGGAAGGAGTTAAAGGAGCCCAGAGGAGGCCTCTGTCCTCAGCCTCCGATTGTCTGCCATGTATTCACGCTTCTGCCCCTTGGGTGACCTTCCCTGCCCAGAAATCCTCACAGAGAGGACATTTTTTTCCCCCCACCCACTGTGCAGCATGGGGATCAAGTTACTCTTACATGTATACATTTTTCCCCCCACCCTTTGTTCTGTTGCAACATGAGTATCTAGACATAGTTCTCAATGCTACTCAGCAGGATCTCCTTGTAAATCTATTCTAAATTGTATCTGATAACCCCAAGCTCCCCATCCCTCCCACTCCCTCCCCCTCCCATCAGGCAGCCACAAGTCTCTTCTCCAAGTCCAAGATTTTCTTTTCTGAGGAGATGTTCATTTGTGCTGGATATTAGATTCCAGTTATGAGTGATATCATATGGTATTTGTCTTTGTCTTTCTGACTCATTTCACTCAGTATGAGATTCTCTAGTTCCATCCATGTTGCTGCAAATGGCATTATGTCATTCTTTTTTATGACTGAGTAGTATTCCATTGTGTATATATACCACATCTTCCGAATCCAATCCTCTGTCGATGGACATTTGGGTTGTTTCCATGTCCTGGCTATTGTGAAGAGTGCTGCAATGAACATGCGGGTGCATGTGTCTCTTTTAAGTAGAGTTTTGTCCGGATAGATGCCCAAGAGTGGGATTGCGGGGTCATGTGGAAGTTCTATGTATAGATTTCTAAGGTATCTCCAAACTGTTGAGAGAACATTCTTAAGTCAAATACACTGTGACCCACAGAGACCTGCCAGATTAATTTCCAAAAAGGGATGAATTTCTCAGTGAAATACATTTTAAGAAGTAGAATTGCTAGGTCATTGGTTATGTGCTTGAGTATTTTGACCAACTGAATTCCCAAACTAGAAGAGGCTTGGTCCCCACCCACAGGAGGAGTGTCGTGGGAAGACCTGGGGGGCCAGCCTCTCCAGGCCCCCCTTCCCTGCAGCAGCCCAGCAAGCCCTGTCCTCCACCTCTGGCTTTAGCTCAGCCTTGTCCCAAGACAGGGGTCACCTCCGATCATGGCGCCTTTTTTTTTTTTTTTTTGTCTTTTTA
The DNA here is from genome assembly GCF_016906955.1 of Phacochoerus africanus. NCBI lineage: Eukaryota > Metazoa > Chordata > Mammalia > Artiodactyla > Suidae > Phacochoerus > Phacochoerus africanus. The sequence continues at coordinate 52,844,934 of NC_062548.1, read as the reverse complement.
GGGCCACACCCGTGGCATGTGGAGGTTCCCAGGCTAAGCGTCGAATCAGAGCCATAGCCGTCCGGCCTACACCAGAGCCACAGCAATGCCAGATCCGAGCTGCGTCTGTGACCCACACCACAGCTCACGGCAACGCCAGATCCCCAATGCACTGAGCGAGGCCAGGGATCAAACCCGCAACCTCGTGGTTCCTAGTCAGATTCATTTCCACTTCGCCACGAAGGGGAACTCCCGATTATGGCATTTTTAAAAGGTGGGCCTGAAACTGACTTCGCCTGGTATCATACTCATCGTGCTCCAGCCAAACACTGGCCAGCAGAGACCTTGCTCCGCTGAGGCTTGGTGAGCCTCAGCCCTTCAAAGCACTGGTACCTGAAATCTGTTACAGGGTGGGTCTGAGACCAGTCACCTTGTGCGAAGAACCAAAGAAATTGGTGGGTAGCAAAAGACCGCACGGACAAACATGATGGGTCTGAAGAGACTAGGGGCTTGGCAGGGCCCCGAGGGAGGGGCCTTGAGGACACACCTGCTCCTGGCCCTTCCTACAGGGTTCAGCCAACTCTTCCTGCTGTTACAGTAAAAGGACCGTCGGTCTCTGAAATCCTTGTGAAAAAAAGACTCATGAAAAGCACTTGGAAATGTGAGAAAAGTGAGAAAAGTTCAGAAAAATGGCTCTATACAGAACAGATACAGATATAAAGATCGAGCGTGTTTCTGCACAACGAAATAATGATTTTGAAGATGTATTGGGAACATTTCATTGACAATAACCACAAATACAAACACACACACACGTAAACCAACAGAAGTCTTGAAGATACTGCCTGGATGAAAGAACTGGAATTTAACCAAAAATCTTAAAAGAAGATTTGACTACATGGAGAGACCTCCAGTCTTTCTGTGTGGAAAAGCTGAGTATTAGAACTATTTTCATTCTTTCCACAATGGCTTTATATTTCTATTGCTTGGGGTGGGGGCAGGGGGTGTGGAGGGGGAGGCAGGGGGCAGGGAGGCCCTGAGGGGTGTGGGCGGGGACTAGCTGATGAGTGCTTTGCACTGGTGGTGGCGGGGGAGGGGAGCGAGTGAGGGGGCCCTGGGGGAGGTACTGAGTGGTGTAGCTTAGGGTTACGATCTGAAAAATATTCTGCTTTGTTGGAAAACGTGTTGTAGTAGAATTCTATTTTGTCTTGCTTCGATTTAGCAGTGTGTGTTTACTATTATTCCAGATGACTTTCTATAGCTTCGTTTAAAATCTGTTGCATTTTTCTCACACCCGCACTAATCTAACCAGAGCAGCTCACTGGCTTCAAGGAGGCTGCGTGGCCGGCGGCGGTCACGTAGGGCGCTGAGCTCCCACCGCCCAGCTGCTCCGTCAAGTGCGCAGCAGCGCGGGGGGCGGGTGCCTCCTGCAGCCCCCCAACCCTTTCCTTTGGGGGGTCTTGCTTCCTGTTGTTGGACGTGGGCTATGTTTCCTTTGCTGCTGGTCATTTCAGGAGAGTAGATGTAGAGAACTCACTGTATTTCACCTTCAGTTGAAGGCAAGCCAGCGTTTTCATTCCCAGCAGGGATTCTTATCTTGGAGCAAGTGGACCTTAGAGGGTATGTGGATGGGCCTCAGAGAGTCAGCCATACCCATGACACTTGGCACCGTTTATACATGCACACACACACAAATGCACACACATACACATTATATATGGGTATGCAATATATTCAGTGTATGTGCACAGACACAACCAGTGGTATATATGGGTATATCATATGTACAGTGTGTGTGTGTGTGTGTGTGTGTGTGTGTATGCAGTTTTCTAGGGAGAGTACTTAGGACTTTCCACAGATCCTGCAAAGGGATCATGTTCCCCAAAGTGGACTATATATCACCCAGAACCGTGATCTCTAATCTTTTTAGACTGTACACCCCATAATATATGTTGATTTATTTACCTATAAATTACATACATGTACTAAAGGATGAAATGAAGATGAGATAGGAGTTTTGAATAACTTTTTTTTTGTCTTTTGTGTTTTTAGGGCCACGCCTGTGGCATATGGAAGTTCCCAGGCTAGGGGTCGAATTGGAGCTACAGCTGCTGGCCTACACCACAGCCACAACCACAGCCACAGGAAGGCCAGATCCAAGCCATGTCTGCAACCTACACCAGTTCACGGCAACACCGGATCCTTAACCCACTGAGTGAGGCCTGGGATTGAACCCAAATCCTCATGGATAATAGTTGGTTTCGTTAACCACTGATGGATGACAGGAACTCCTTGAATGTCTTTCTAGTGACAATGGGGTCAGAAGAGCATTAGTTCATAGCCTGTATCAGGCAGTGGTTTGCCACCAACAGGGGGTGTAATCCTGCTCCTTCTGAGGGTTTGTGCCCCTCCTTTTTTGCTCTAATATTGTCACTGCACTGTGGCCGATGACTAGCATGAAGATAAGAGTGTTCATTTTGCCTTTTTGAGATTTGCTTGGACTCATGTTATTGGAACCATGTTCAATCTATGGTGAATATGCAGGAATCTTTTAAGCCACTTTTCCATCTTGAGAAATTATTATTAATATTATTATTTTGCTTTTTAGGGCTGCACCCGAGGCATATGGAAGTTCCTAGGCTAGGGGTCGAATCAGAGCTGCAGCTGCCGGCTTACGCCACAGCCACAGCAATGCAGGATCTGAGCCATGTCTGTGACCCACACCACAGCTTATGGCGATGCCAGATCCTTTAACTCACTGAACTGGGCGAGGGATCGAACCTGTGTCCTCATGGATACTAGTTGCGTTTGCTGCTGCTGAGCCACAAAGAAAACTCCTTGTGAAATTACTTTAATTAAACTAATTAGCACAATTGGTGATCCAATTAACGCATTGGTTCTGGTATGAGCCCTTTTCTGCTGTGGCTGGATATTATTTTTGAAATATTATTTGAAGATCTGATTTCTCTTGCTAACCTCTGTTAGCCTTGAACAGTCCTACCACTTACAAAGCAGTGAAGTTGACCTAGGGCTCCTTGCCTCAGGGAAGGAATGATTTTATTGTATAAACATCTGTGTACAAAGAGCCTATGAGGATTAACTTCGTGCCCTTAAGACTAGTAATAGATTTTATTAATCTGGTCAGATACTGAATACATCTCTGCACATGCAATGTTATCTTTCTTCTAAATCAGCAAAAACTAGCTAGAAAATCAAATTCATTCAAGCATTTATTGACCATGGATTTTTCCCAGGCTCCCTCGCAGGCCCTCAGGACTGTGGCTCTGAATGAAGCAGGTGGAAGTGCCTGCCTTCAATGGCACTTATGTTCTGGGGGAGACAGATACTTAGCAAAACAAATGCGTAAGATGAACTAAATGCAAGGTGGTGGGAGGGGTTCTGGGAGATGCTGAAATGGAAGAGAGGAAGTTGTGTGTGTTGGGACTGCAAATTTAAATAAGGGGCCAGGGAGGCCCTCAAGGAGATATCACTTGGATAAAGACATGGAGGAAGTGAAGGAGTGAGTCATACAGTTTTCTGTAAGGAGAGCAGGCCAGGCTGAAGGAGAAGAGCCAGGATCCTGAGGTGGATGCTTTCCTGTGAGTCTGCCTGGGGAGGAAACAAGGTCAGCGACCATGCTGGGAGGTGGGCTATAGGCCTTGGAGACCACTGAAGGGATTGGTACTGTTTCTCTCTCCTTGTGGAAATATGTATGGGTGCATATATATTTACAATTCTTATATCTTCTTGTTGGATTGATCTCTTTATCATTATGTAATACCTCCTTTGTCTCCTGTTACAGTCTTTGTTTTATAGTCTATTTTGTCTGATAGAAGTATTGCTACCCTGGGAGTTCCCCTTGCGGCTCAGCAGAAATGAATCTGACTAGTATCCATGAGGGTGTGGGTTTGATTTCTGGCCTCTCTTAGTGGATTAAGGATCCATCATTGCCGTGAGCTGTGGTGAAGTTCACAGATGCAGCTTGGATGTCAAGTTGCTGTGGCTGTGACATTGGCTGGCAGCTGTAGCTCTAATTTGACCCCTAGCCTGGGAACTTCCATATGCTGTGGATGTGGCCCTAAAAAGCAAAAGAAGAAGAGGAGGAGGAGGAGAAGGAGAAGAAGAGGAGGAGGAAGAAAGTGTTGCTACCCTAGCTTTCTTTTGGTTTCCATTTGCAAGGAATACCATTTTCCATTCTCTCACTTTCAGGCAGTGTGTGTCTAGATCTGAAGTGAGTCTCTGGCAGGGAGGCTATTGCTAGAATTTCTTTTTATATCTGGGGGGGCATATCACAGAAGGGCAGGCGTGATCATTATACTGAAGCAAAGGCTACTCTAGTTGCCAAAAACTGCACGTGAGTGGGAGGATGGTTGTTTGTTCACCCTGTGGTTTCTTGTCCCCTGGAGTGTTTTTGGAACATCTGGTGTTTAGAACTTTCTGCAACTTAAAAATTAGTTTCTGTAAAACAGAGCAGGCTTTGGTTTAACTCCCTCCCTTCCCTATTGCTGCCTAGCTCACAGGAATTTATACCAAGATATGTTTCCCATTTACAATACTTCTCTCCCTCACAGACCAGTTGGGCTCAACTCTGCATATTATTACCCACGCTCTGGTCAGAGAAGCAGCTCCTGGAACACTGGCCCTAGAACATTGCTAGACATGAGCAGGGAGGAAAGAGAAGACTGGCCCTTACTTCCTTCTGGAAGTAACAGGTGTTGGTCCTGCTCACATTTTGACCAAAATAAGTGAGGTGACCATGCATTCAATGGGGCTGGAGGTACAGAGTTACTTTATGTCCAAAAAGAATGAAGTATTTGTGAACATCCTAATGATTTCTGCAGTGAACATCCTTATGATATTCTGCAGTGAACATCATAACAAAACATGTACTGAATGTTTCACTGGGACAAGGCACCATACCAGCTAGGCTGGAAAGCCATAGAATTGACTTTGAAAAGTAAGGACTGTTTTTTTTTTTTTTTTAATGATTTTAATTTTTCCCATTATAGTTGGTTTACAGTGTTCTGCCAATTTTCTACTGTACAGCAAAGTGCCCCAGTCACACATACATATATACATTCTTTTCCTCACATTATCCTCCACCATGCTTCATCGTAAGTGACTAGATATAGTTCCCAGTGCTATATGGCAGGATCTTGTTGCTTATCCATTCCAAAGGCAATAGTTTGCATCTGTTAACCCCAGACTCCCAGCCAATCCCACTCCTTTCCCCTTCCCATTGGCAACCACAAGTTTGTTCTCCAAGTTCATGACTTTCATGACTTTGTTTCTTTTCTGAAGACAGGTTCATTTGTGCCATATATTAGATTCCAGATATAAGTGATATCATATGGTATTTGTCTTTCTCTTTCTGACTGACTTCACTTAGTACGAGAGTCTCTAGTTGCATCCATGTTGCTGCAAATGACATTATTTTGTCCTTTTTTATGGCTAAGTAGTATTCCATTATGTGTATATACCACACCTTCTTAATCCATTTATCTGTCAATGGACATTGAGGTTGTTTCCATGTCTTGGCTATGGTGAACAGTGCTGCAATGAACATACCGGTGCGCATATATTTTTCAAGGAAAGTTTTGTTCTGATATATGCCCAAGAGTGGGATTGCTGGGTCATGTGGTAGTTCTATATTTAGTTTTCTGAGGGACCTCCATAATGTTTTCCATAGTGGTTGCACCAATTTACATTCCCACCAACAGTATAGGAGGGTACCCTTGAAAAGTAAGGACTCTTAATTGTAGAAATTTCATCTCTGCTCAAGGCTAAAATTACTCTTAGCCGTTTGTGACAAGTACTATTACTGACCTGAGTCCTTGGACTCTTTATATAAATATATATATATATTTGCTTTTTAGGGCCGCACCAAAGGCATATGGAGGTCCCCAGGCTAGGGGTTGAATCGGAGCTGCAGCTGCCGGCCTACACCACAGCCACAGCAAAGCCGGATCCTTAACTCACTGAGTGAGAGAGGCCAGGGATCCAACCTGCAACTTCATGGTTACCAGTATGATTCATTTCTGCCCCACCACGACGGGATCTCCTTGGATTCTTTATTCAGTAGCAATTGACAAGAGGCCAGAGGGAATTCAGGCTTTATAGGGTCTTGTGCTGCCGAAGTACAAAATGAGAACAAGTAGCAGGTGCCATTGTTCCCTTCCTGAGGCGGGCCAGGCTGGTCCCTTAAGTGGGGTGAAGGTGGGGGTGGGCCCAGTGGGCAGGCAGGAGGGGTGCCTTAGGTGGTCTGTCTGCCCCCTGGGGTGCTGTATGAGGGGTATCAGGTGTAGGACCTTGCTTTTGCTCTCAAGTGGCAGTCGAATTTTTGGTCTTTCTGGATCTTATTGTTCATACTTCGCCTTCATAGTTTCTTTGTCTTCTGTTGCTCCAGGAGGTGTTTGTCCAGGCACAAGCACTGCAGCAAAGGGTCCTAGGTCCCAGGTCCCAGCCTGTCTCGGTATAAATTTCTGGCTCTTAAAAGAGTGGTGTGGGTGTTCCCGTCGTGGCGCAGTGGTTAATGAATCCGACTAGGAACAATGAGGTTTTGGGTTTGGTCCCTGCCCTTGCTCAGTGGGTTAAGGATCCAGCGTTGCTGTGAGCTATGGTGTAGGTCGCAGACACGGCTCGGATCTGGCATTGCTGTGGCTGTTGCATAGGCTGGTGGCTACAGCTCTGATTGGACCCCTAGCCTGGGAACCTCCACATGCCGCTGGAGTGGCCCAAGAAATAGCAAAAAAAAAAAAAAAAAGAGTGTTGTGATTGTGAAGTTGGCCAAAGTATCACTCCAGTCCAGCAACACACCTAGACAAGGTCTGGGAAGTCAGTGACCTATGGAAATATTTGCGATTGCATTTGTTCACACCTTGAAATAAAGATGATCTTATGCAATCACAGAGCCCGACCTAAGGTGTGACCACAAACCAGTCTTTCCAAAAACCATGCTCCTGATGGTAAATAATGAGATGCCTATGTAGTAATTGCCATTAACATACTTATTCCAAAATTTCCTACCTGCCGCCCCCAACTCTTGCTAAAAGCAAAGCCATTACTATCTCCGTAGAAGAATGATGTATCTTTCTGTGAAGTGGGCTTTTCACATCTGTCACTTTTCTGCTGTGTTGTCTCAAGCTGAGCTTTGGGCTGAGGGAAGAGAACTTGGTGCTTTGGGTTAAGTGCTTCTATTTTACAATTGAATTTTCATTTCAAAGGTATTTCCTAGAAACATTATATGCGTGCTTTGAAGCCTCAGGTAGCTCTGAAGTTTCTGCTTTTCTATAACTAGAGGTTTTTTAAGTCTAGTAAATTAAACTTCAAGACATAACATGAGAGCTAAGTTAATAAGCTGGCAGTTTGTCCACAGAAGTGGCTGGAGGCTTTTTAGGTTCCAGCGTACTTCATTTCCTTCCTTGTTTTGCAATTTGGCCAGGCGTGAGAGCAGATAGGGCTTGAATTGAGAGTGAAAAAAGGAAGGACATGATGTCTAACATCAAACGAGAGGATTTACTTGTCATTTCACCACTACATATTTATTGCTTTGGATTTTCACTTACCTTTTAGTCCTTGAGCTAAAATTAAATACTCTAGAGAGTGGCTTTTTTTTTTTTTTTTTTTAGCTTTTTAGGACCGTACCCATGGCATGTGGAAGTTCCCAGACTAGGGGTCGAATGGGAGCTGTAGCCACTGGCCTACACCACAGCCACAGCAACGCGGGATCTGAGTGGCATCTGTGACTTACACCACAGCTCAGGGCAGTGCCAGATCCTTTACCCACTGAGTGAGGCCAGGGATCGAACCTTCGTCCTCTCGTATCCTAGTTGGGTTCGTTAACTGCTGAGCCAACAAGGGGACTCCAAGAATGACATTTAACATAGCAGAGGAGCCACTGCCTTTAAGGGAGTTAATGGTAGCCCAAGAGAGGGGGCGCTGTGGAGTGGGACAAAGTATAGGCTTCTGGATGTGTGCACGTGTGCATGCATGTAAGTGTGCAATGTGCACACAAACATGTGTGCATGTATGTGCACATGCATAGAATGGAAATGTGTGTGCTTATATGTTATATAGTACATATACATGTAAGGTAAGTGTACTGCGTGCATGCATGCAACGTAAATGTGCATGCTTGTGGCATGTGTATAAGTGTGTGCATGTATGAACATGTGCACATGTGCTGTGTTCACATGCATGTACTAAAAGTATGTGCATGTACTGTAAGTGTTACAGGTATGCACACATGCATGTAAGGTGTGCATATGAGCATGCGGGTGTGCAGTGTGTGTACAGATGCATGCCTGTGCAAAAGGATGGGTATTGTCAGATCCTATTGGAGCTTTGCTTCTGCAGATTGTGATATATTTGTTCCTCAACATCGGACATCTTACATTTATTTTTCTTTTTCAACCTTGCATTGGACGATTTAACTCCTTTGTATTTCCACAAAAGCTTTTATAAGCAATTTATCAATTTCTACATACTAGCTTGTTGGAATTATGTTAAAGTTAATAGATCAATCTGGGGAAAACTGACATCCTGACAATTTTGAGCCTCCTAGACCATGAATGTGGCATCTCTCTCCATTGATCTAAGGCTTCCCTAATTTCTTTCCATCAATGTTTTGTGTTTTTCAGTGCAAATGCCTCATGTACACATATTTTGTTAGACTTATTCCTATTTCATATTTTTATGTTATTGTATATTTTATGGTCTTTTAAGGTTTGATTTCCAACTGTTTATTGCTAGTATATAGAAAATAATTGGTTTTTGTATATTGAGCCTGTATTCTGTGATCTTCTTAAACTTACTTATCCAATCTGGTAAGCTTTTTGGCAGATTCTTTGGACTGTTTTACAAAAAAAATTATGCCATAGCTGCGAATAAAGGTTTTATTTTTTCCTTTTCAATCTGTCTCTTTTTTTCTTCCTTCCTTCCTTCTCTCTGTCCTATCACATGAGTTACAATTTTTTTTTTGTCTTTTTGCCATTTCTTGGGCTACTCCCGCGGCATATGGGAGGTTCCCAGGCTAGGGGTCTAATCGGAGCTGTAGTTGCCAGCCTACGCCAGGGCCACAGCAATGTGGGATCCGAACTGCATCTGCGACCTACACCACAGCTCACGGCAACGCCGGATCGTTAACCCATTGAGCAAGGGCAGGGATCGAACCCACAACCTCATGGTTCCTAGTCGGATTCATTAATCACTGTGCCACGACAGGAACTCCCGAGTTACAATTTCTAATACAATCATTAATAAAAGGGCAAAGGAACCCTTACATTGCTCCCAATCTTAGAGGAAAGCATTATCTCATGAATAATAACTTTGATGTTAGTTGTAGGCTTTTTGAAGTTACTTTTTACCAGATCGAAGCAGTTCCCTTCTATTGGTAGTTTTCTAAGACTTTTTATCACAAAGGTATGTTGCATTTTGTCAATGCTTTCTCTGCATCCATGAGCTTACCGTGTAATTTTCCTTATTTTTTTTAAGTTGGTTAATGTGGTTGATTGATTTTTTGACCGTTAAACCAAACTTACATTCCATAAAAGAAACCACTTGGTGATAAAGTATTATAGTTTATCTATTGCTAGCTTTGATTTGCTAGGGTTTTTGCTTAGGGTGTTTGTGTTTTTGTTCATGAGGAATATTGGTCTTTTTTTTTCTAGTGTTGTTTTTGAACAGTTTTGGTATCAGAATAATCCTGGTTTTATGAAATGTGTATAGAACTAGCATCTTCCAATATTTTCTAGAAAGTTTATGTAAAGTGATATTATTTCTTCTTTAAGAATCTGGTAGTTTGCTATGGTACAGTGGCTTAAGGATCTAGTGTTGCCGTGGCTGTGGCAGAGGTTGCAACTGCAGCTCTGATTCAATCCCTGGCCAGGGGAACTTACATAGGTTTCGGGAGCATCCAAAAAAAAAATTTTTTTGGGGGGGGGGCTAAGTCAGAAATGAAGAATCTGGACCAAGAGTTTTCTTTGCGGGAAGATTTTTGACTATAAATTCAGTTTCTTTAAAAGATACAGGGTTAGGAGTTCCTGTCGTGTCTCAGCAGAAACCAATTTGACTAGCACCCATGAGGACTCGGGTTTGATCCCTGGGCTCGCTCAGTGGATTAAGGATCCGGCACTGCCGTGAGCTCTGGTGTAGGTCGCAGGTGCGGCTCTGATCTGGTATTGCTGTGGCTGTGGCGTAGGCTGGTGGCTACAGCTCCAATTCTACCCCTAGCCTGGGAACCTCCATATGCCGTGGGTGTGGCACTAAAAAAAAAAAGGGTAATACTTTTTTAGCGAGCTTTGGTAGTTTTTGTCTTTCACGAATTTGTCAAATTTATTAACATAAAGTTTTCATAAGAGTCTCTTATTCTTTGTTAACAGCTTAATGAGATAGCATGTGCATCCCATACAATTCACCCATTTAAAGGATACAATTCAGTTGTTTTTAATATATTCCCAGATATATGCAACCATCATCTCAATTTGATTCGATTTGATTGGTTAATTTTTTGGCCATACTCATGGCATGTGGAAGTTCCTGGGCCAGGGATCAAACCTGCACCACAACAGCAACTGGAGCTGCTGCACTGACAATGCTGGATCCTTAACCCACTGAGCCACAAGGGAACTTCTCAATTTGCTTTAGAAATGTATCCATTTATTCACTAGAGATATAGTTCAAGTTCACTTATTTTATAACTATGCCCTAATTTAGCAGCTTCCATGGATGGACATTTATACTCTTTCCAAGGTTCTGTTATTGCAGAGTTGCACTGAACTTGCCAGGGTACGCCCCCTTATACAGGTACTTGTACACGTACCATTAGGAGTAGGACAGTGGGATGCAAAGTCACGTGCCTGGAGCTGTCCCAGATAGCGTCTGGGGCTCTGCAGAGTGTTTCCAACAGAGCACAGATTGCTGTTTTGTTCATACCCTCATTATCCCCTTGGTACTGCCAGACTTTCTAAATTTGCCTTGCAGATGGGTGTGAAATAATATGAAATGATTATGGTTTTAATTTATTCTCTACATTTACTCATGAGGTTGGATCTCTTCGTATCATTTATTGGCGTTTGGCTTCCTCTCTGTGTCATTTCATTTTTCAGCCCATCATTCTCTGGAGATTTCTATTGTTTTCCTCATCAACTTGTAGGAAGGAATTCCTTACGTATTCTGGACCGTAATCTTTTGTCAAGAATGTCCATTACAAATATATTTTTTTCCAATCTGTGCCTTATCCTTCAGTTTGTTTCAGCATCTTTCTTTGAACAGATGTTTTTAATTTCAATGTACTCAGACTTATAAAGGGTTTCCTTTATGGTTTATTCTTTTTGCTTTTGCTGTTTGAGACAAGCTATCTCACCTTGGTTTTCTCTTTTTTATATTTCATCCTTCACTGCTGGTAGCAGAAGGAGTGGACCAAAACATAAATTTATTTGTCCATCTGGATCCCTATATAACTTTTTTTTTTTTCATCTTTTAGGGCCACACAGCAGCGTATGGAGGTTCCTAGGCCAGGGGTCGACTCAGACCTGCAGCTGCCAGCCTAGACCACAGCCACAGGAACTCGGGATCCAACCCACATCTGTGACCTACACCACAGCTCATGGCAATGCCGGATCCTTAACCCACTGAGCCAGGCCAAGGATCGAACCCGTGTCCTCATGGGTACTAGTCGGGTTCATTTCCACTGCACCACAACGGGAACTCCTAGAACCCCTAGATAACTCTAAAAGGCATTTAATGAAAGGCCAAAGGGACACAGGAGAGCGATGATGGTAAAAGTCACCACAGGGTGCCTAATAAATAAGAAGCAGAAACTTACTCAAAAACAATGGGAAGGATCTTATGGAAGCAAGAGGTGGTTAATTTAAAGCTAGTTCGATGCATCTGATTAAGACAGAGCGTGAGTACTCAGTAGAGAGACTGTTATTAAGTATAATCACACAGAATTTTTCCATAGAGGACAAGGGTCCTGGGAAATGGCTGATGGCCAGAATGGCCTGGGAGGTGGGGGGGAGTCTCTGGTTGCAGGTGGAAGGCAGTGCAGCACCCTAAGAGCCATCGCAGGGCACGAAGCCGGTGTGGGTGAGATGCAGTGGGGCTCCTTGGCTGGGGTGGCATTAGGAAAGGAGGCTGTCCTGCCTGGCTTTTGTTTCCTGTGTGGAAAGAAAGGGTTCACTGTTGAGAGAGGAAGGACGGAAGGAGATGAGTCACATGGGGCAGCACGTGACCGTGTGAAGGGCGGGTAGTGAGCTGTAGAGGAAGCTGGGAAGGTTTCCCGGCAGCCCCTGGGGCCCTCCGAAGCGCTCCCCTGAGATCACACACCTGCGGGGCTGTCCGCCCACCAGGCTTGGCCTTGGGTGCCACCCCCGTCCCTCTCTAGAAGGAACCAGAATCTGAAACTCCACGAGCTGCTGGGGCTTCTGGTGAGTGCATGAGGCTGGGAGATGCCTGAGGGCGCCTGGGATGGAGGTTTGGGCTGTCACCTGGGAGTGGAGGCCACTGGGCTGTAGCTACCTGGGGACTGTGTGGATGAGACCTGCCCCGCTCCCCGCCTTGGGCCTCCCTGGATGGAAGAAATAAAGAGCTCTTCCAAGCCCTCAGATACCTTGGCCACCTTGTCGGTTTTAAAAGAAGTAATAGACTTTTTTTTTTTTTTTGTCTTTTTTGCTATTTCTTAGGCCGCTCCCGCAGCATATGGAGATTCCTAGGCTAGGGGTCGAATCAGAGCTGTAGCCTCCGGCCTGCGCCAGAGCCACAGCAACGCGGGATCCAAGCCGCGTCTGCAGCCTACACCACAGCTCACAGCAACGCAGGATCCTTAACCCACTGAGCAAGGGCAGGGACCGAACCCGCAACCTCATGGTTCCTAGTCGGATTCGTTAACCACTGCGCCACGACAGGGACTCCGACTTTTTTTTTTTTTTTACAGCAGGTTTAGGTATATAGAAAATCGGGCAGAGGAATTCCTATTGTGGCCCAGTGGTTAACGAATCTGACTAGTATCCACTAGGATACAGGTTCGATTCCTGGCCTTGCTCAGTGGGTTGGGGCTCCCACCTTGTCAGAGCTGTGGTGTAGGTTGCAGACGTAGATGGGATCCTGTATTGCTGTGGCTGTGGTGTAGGCTGGTCACTACAGCTCCAATTTGACCCCTAACTTGGGAACCTCCGTGCTGAGAGTGCAGCCCTAAACGCAAAATAAATAAATAAATAAATAAATAAATAAATAAATAAATAAATAAAATAAAATAAAAAGAGAGAGAGAGAGAGAAAAGAAAGAAAATCAGGCAGAAAATGCAGCTGTTTTCTGACTGGCTCCCCACCCCCTATTCTTAACACCTTGCATTGCTGTGGTGCCCTGGTTAAAGTGGCACAGTATTGACACATTATTATTAACCAGAGCCCACTGCTAGCATGAGGGTTCACTCTTTGTGTTGCAGATTCTATAGGTTTTGACAAGCGTATAGAGTCCTCTATTCACCATGACAGTATCATATAAAATCGTTTTCCCCCCCAGTGGAGTGATTTTTAAATTTTATTTATTTTTATTATTTTATTTTATTTCTTAAATTGAAGTATAGTTGACATATAACATCATATGCGTTTCAGGGGTACAATAGAGTGGTTCACAGTTTTTAAAGGTTATGATCCATTTAAAGTTATAAAACATTGGCTCTATTCCCCTGTTCCCTGTGTTAGTATATCCTGGTAGCCTCTTTTCTACAAAATGGTTTCATTTGTTTTATCATTTCTCCCTTAAATATTTGGAAGAATTCACCAGTGAACCCATCTGGACCTGGTGCTTTCTATTTTGAAATTGTGTTAAACATTGATTCAGTCATCTTAATAGAAATAGGCTGGTCCAAATTATTGCTTTATCCTGTGTGAGTTTGGTAGGTTGTGTTTTTAAGGAGTTAGTGTCCTTCATTTCAGTTACCAAATTTGGGGTATAGAGTTATTTATAATGTCATTATCATTTGTAAGGTCCATGAAATCAGTAGTGATGATGTCTCTCTTTTTTTTTTTTTTGTCTTTTTGCCATTTCTTGGACCACTCCCACGGCATATGGAGGTTCCCAGGCTAGGGGTCTAATCGGAGCTGTAGCTGCTAGCCTACGCCAGAGCCACAGCAACGCGGGATCTGAGCAGCGTCTGCAACCTACACTACAGCTCACGGCAATGCCGGATCATTAACCCACTGAGCAAGGGCAGGGATCGAACCCACAACCTCATGGTTCCTAGTCGGATTCGTTAACCACTGTGCCACGACGGGAACTCCCCTCTTTTTTTTTTTTTTTTGATACTAGAAATCTATGTATTTTTTTTTTTCTTGGTTAGCTTGGCTAAAAGTCTGTTAATATTGTTGATCTTTTCAAAGAACCAGCTTCTGTTTTTATTGATTTCTCCATTTCCATTGTTTTCTTGGTTTCCATCTCATGGATTTCTGCTTCAATTTTTTATTTTTGGTGTCTTTTTTTTTTTTTTTTTAGGGCTGCACCCTCAGCATATGTAAGTTCCCAGGCTAGGCATCGAATCTCAGCTGTAGCTGCTGGCCTACACCACAGCCACAGCAACGCGGGATCTGAGCCGTGTCTGTGACCTACACCACAGCTCATGGCAATGCTGGATCCTTAACCCACTGAGCGAGGCCAGGGATCAAACCTTCAATCTCATGGCTACTAGTCGGATTTGCTTCTGCTGAGCCGCAATGGGATCTACTTCTGCTCCCATTTTAAAAATTTCTTTTCTTGCATTTACTTTGGATTTAATTTGCTCTTACTTTTATGGTTTCTTAAGGTGAAAGCTTATTGTGCTTAGAGATTCTTTTTTCTAATGCATGTATTTGATATTATAAATTTTCTTCCAAGCACTTTTTTCATTACATCCCACAAATTTTAATAGGCTGTATTTTGACACTCACTTAGTTCAAAATGTATTTAAACTTCTCTTGAGATTTCTGTTATTTTGACATGTGTTGTTTAATTTCCAAATATTCTGAGTTTTTCTAGTTGTCAATCTGTGATTGACTTTTATTTTAATTCCTTTGTGATCTGAAAGCAGCTCTTGTGTGATGTATGTTCTTTTAAATTTATTAAGGTTTTTCATTTTTTTTTCTTTTTTTGTCTTTGTAGGATCACACCTGAGGCATATGGAGGTTCCCAGGCTAGGTATCAAATTGGAGTTGTAGCTGCCGTCCTACACCACAGCCATAGCACCAAGGGATCCTAGTCTACGACTTACACTGCAGCTCATGGCAACTGCTGGACCCCAAACCCACTGAGTGAGGCCAGGCATTGAACCCACATCCTCATGGATACTAGTTGGGTTCATTTCTGCTGAGCCACAATGGGAATTCCTGAACATAATTTTAATGGATGCATAGTATTCCATTGAGGTGTCAATATTTCCTCACCAATTTCCCTATAATTTCACAGTCTTTTCTTATTCCTCCAGATTTATTGAGATGAAACTGACATATAACCTTGTGTAGGTTTAAGATCTACGGTGTAATAATTGGTTACATGCGGGTACTGAAAATGATTAATAACTGCAGCGAGGTTAGTTAACACAGTGTTTTGTGTGTGTGTCATGGGAAGGTTTAAGAGTTACTTTTTTAACAGCTTTCAGTATATAATATTGTTAACTAGTCATCGTGATGCACGTTAGATCACAGAACAAATTCACCTTATAACTGGAAGTTTTTACCCATTGACCAGCATCTCCCCATTTTCCCTACCCCCAGCCCTCGGCTATCGTCAGTCTACTCTCTTTTCCTCTTGAGTTTGGCTTTATTTTAAATTCCACATATACATGAGGTCATATAGTAGTTGTCTTTCTCTGTCTGATTTATTTCCCTTGGCATAATACTCTCAAGGTCTGCCTATCTTTTTGTGAATGGCAAGATTTTCCTTCTTTATGGCTGAGTAATATTCCAGTGTGTGTGTGTGTGTGTGTGTGTGTGTGTGTGTGTGTGTGTGTGTGTGTGTGTTCTTTGTCCATTCATGGACACTTAGATTGTTTCCCTGACTTGGCCATTGTGAATAGTGCTGCAGTGATCATGGAGATCTTCAAGATATAGTGATTTTAGGGAGTTTCCATTGTGGCTCACTGGAGACGACTCTGACCAGTATCCATGAGGATGCAGGTTTGATCCCTGACCTCGCTCAGTGGGTTAAGGATCTGGCATTACCATGAGCTGTGGTGTAGGTCACAGATGCAGCTTGGATCCCACAATGCTGTGGCTGTGGTTATAGGCCAGTGGCTACAGCTCTGATTCAACCCCTAGCCTAGGAACCTCAATATGCCATGGGTGCAGCCCTAAAAAAAAAAAAAAGTTATAGTGATTTTATTTGCTACTCGTATATAGATATCCAGGAAGTAGAATTTCTAGATTTTATGGTAGTTCTATTTTTAATTTTTTGAGGAAACTCCATACTGTTTCCCAGAGTGGCCGCACCAATTTATATCCCCACCAAGAGTGCACAAGAATTCTCTTTTCTACTTTTTTTTTTTTTGCCAACACTTGTTATCTCTTACCTTTTTGATGAAATCTATTTTAACAAGTGTGAGACATACCCTACAATTATTGTATTATTGTCTATTACTATTTTCAGATCTGTCAGCATTTGTTTAATATATTTAGGTGCTCCAATGTTGCGTGCATCTATTGTGACAACTGTTAGAACCTCTTGATGGACTGACCACTTTCTCATTATATTATGTCCTTCTTTGTCACTTGTTATAGTTTTTGACCTAAAGTCTATCTTTTTTTGTATATGTATAGCTACCCTTGTTCTTTTATTTCCATTTGTATGAAACATCTTTCCATCCTTTTACTTCAAAGCTCTGTGTGTCCTTTAAGCTAAAGTAAGTCTCTTATTGTTGACATATAGCTGTGTCTTTTTTTTTTTTTAAATCCATTCAGCCAATCTGTGCCTTTTGATTGGAGGATTTAATGTATTTAAATAACTAATGTTATAGTATTAATTGTTTCCCGGCTGTTTGTAGTTCCTTTGCTCCTTTATATCGCTTTTTGCTGTTTTTCTCTGTGGCCTTATGATTTTCGGTAGTGGTCCTCTTTGATTCCCTTCTCTTTATCTTTTATGTATCTACTGTGGATTTTTGCTTTTGGTTACTGTGAGATGTACACAAAACATCTTATAGGTAGAATAATGGTCTCTTTTAAGATCACAGTAATTTAACCTTAATCATGTACAAAAGCTATGCACTTTTATTCCCCCTCATTTTTTTTGAAGTCACAATTTACTCCTTTTTATATTGTGTATGCATTAACAAAGTTTCATAATTATAGTCATTTTTTTTCTTTAACCTTTATACTGAAGTTAAGTGATCAATACAGCACACCATAGTATCGCAGTATTGGACTATTCTGAATTTAGCAGTATTCTTACCTTCACCAGTGTGTTTTATATTTTCATTTGTTTTCTTGTTACTAATTAGCCTCCTTTCATTTCAGCTTAAAGAACTTTCAACATTACTTGTAAAGCAGGACTAGTGGTAATAAACTCCCCCAGCTTGTGTTGGTCTGGGAAAGTCTTTCCCTCTCCTTTATTTCTGAAGTACAAATTTGCTGGGTAAAGTATTCTTGGCTGGATCTTTTTCCCTTTCAGCAGTTTTTTCTTCTCTCTCCTGATTTGGAAAGCTTCTGCCGGGAAATCTGCTTGTAACTTTATGAAGGTTCCCTTGTATTGAGGAATTTGTTTTTTCCTTTTGCTGCTTTTAAAATTCTTTGGCTTCGGTTTTTTTATTTTGTCTTTTAAGGCCACACCCATGGCATATGGAGGTTCCCAGGGTAGGGGCTGAATCAGAGCTATAGCTGCCAGCCTACGCCACAGCCATAGCAACACCAAATCAGAGCCGTGCCTGTGACCTATACCACCGCTCATGGCAATGCCAAATCCTTAACCCACTGAGTGAGGCCAGGGATTGAACCTGAATCCTCATGGATACTAGTCAGATTCGTCTCTGCTGAGCCATGATGGGAACTCCCAATTTTTATTATGTATCTTGGAATAAGTGTTTTGGGGTTGAAGCTTTTTGGGAAACCATGAATTTCATGAACTTGGATGTCCACATCTCTCCTCAGATTTGGGAAGTTCCCAGGAATTATTACTTTATGTTGTGAGTCACATGGGAAGTCCAGGAATTATTGCTTTAAATGGAAGTTCTGTCTCTTTATCCCTCACTTAGCTTTCTAGGACTTCAATACTGTGTAGATTTTTCTCTTGTCTTCCATGGTTCATGTGCACTTTCTTCCTCCTTGTTCATTGTTTTACTTTTCCTCATTTTCTTCTGACTGGATAATTTCAGGCCTGTCTAACCTCTTAAATTCTTTCTTCTGCTTGATCAAGTCTGCTATTGCTCTGTATTGAATGTATCTCTTTTTTTGTTTGTTTTTTTAGGGTTGGACCTACAGCATATGGAGGTTCCCAGGCTAGGAGTCAAATTGCAGCTGCAGCTGCCAGCCTAAGCTACAGCCACAGTAACACTGGATCCTTAACCCTCTGAGCAAGGCCAGGATTGCACCTGCATCCTCATGGATACAAGCCGGGTTCTTAACCCACTGAGCCACAATGGGAACTCTGGGTTTGTCATTTTATCCACTGTATTTTCCAGCTCCAGAATTTCTGTTTATTTCTTTTCTTAATGACTTCTATATTTCTGTTAAATTTCTCATTTTTTGTGCACTGTTTATTTTATTAAACTGTCTTTTTGTATTTTCTTGTAGCTCACTGAGCAACTATTTTATTTATTTATTTATCTTTATTTATCTTTTTTTTGTCTTTTGTCTTTTTAGGGCCGCACCCAAGGCATATGGAGGTTTCCAGGCTAGGGGTCGAATCGGAGCTGTAGCTGGCAGCCTACGCCACAGCCACAGCAATGTGGGATCTGAGCTGTCTGCAACCTACACCACAACTCACAGCAGTGTTGGATCCTTAAGCCACTGAGTGAGGCCAGGGATCGAACCCACATCCTCATGGATACTAGTCAGGTTCATTAACCACTGAGCTATGACGGGACCTCCCAAAGCAGCTATTTTAAATTGTTTATACGGGAAATCACATAGCTCCATTTCTTTAAGCTTGGTTGCTGGAAAACTATTGTGTTTCCTTGTTGGGGTCATGTTTCTATGTTTTTTCACGTCCCTTGAAGTCTTGCATTGCTGTCTTTGCATTTGAAGAAGGAATCACCACCTCCAGTCTTACTGGCTGGGTTTGGAAGAGCAATATCTTCTGTGAGTTCTGCTAGGAATGCTGAGGCTTTCTAAAGCCTCGTGTATGCATATATCTGCTTCACTCTTCTTGTTCTGCTTGGAGGGCATTCTGGTGACTGTGTTCTTGTGATTTAGATCTTGTGAAACTGAGCTGGGTGCTTTCCCTGCTGTGGTGCCCAGTGTTCAAGTCTGTGTGTTTTCTCCCAGCCCTGTAGAGTCAGCTGGCTTTCTTCCGTGCTCACTAGCCCTCTGCAAAGGCTCATGCATGCTGCCCTGGGGGCACACAGGGAGCCAGCCATGGAGTGTGGCATGTGTGGGCGAGGCCAGTGCTTGTGGGCCAGCTGAGGGGACCTGCAGGCAAGGGATCCCGGTTCATGGGGAGGCTTCCTGCTGGAGTCTGCCAGGCACATAGTAGGTCCGCCTCCCTCTGATGGTCTCTGAGAGCCCTGGCTGCTCTTCTCCCAGCCTCTCCTCATCCCCCACCATGCAGTGCACTTCCTTATACAAGGGGTCAGGGACGAAATGGGTATCTTTGGCAGTGCTGTGCACAGGTGTGGAAGCTGGGTACTCACTCATGTGCTCTCACTTTTCCCTTGGGAGAGGTTATGGGTTATGGATTGAGGTCCTCTTGACGCTAAGCTGTGCCACCTTAGGGAAGGGGTGACATGCTGGAGTGAAACTGTCCCCTCCTACCCAGTGTACCCAGTGCACCAGTTTTTCCTCCAGTGATGTAATGGAACTTCTCTGCTGGACACCTGGACTTGCACAAAGGCCCTCTCGTCACTGGATAATTGTTAAAATTGTTGTTCTTTAGGGAGAAGATGTTAGAAATGTCTGTTCTGCCATTTCGATGATGTCAGTCTCCCATATCTGCTTAGTCATTTCTTTACTTTTCTTTTTTCTTTTTCTTTGTTTTCTTTTTAGGGCCGCACTGGCAGCACATGGAAATTCCCGGGCTAGGGGTCAAATTGGAGCTGCAGCTGCCGGCCTACACCACAGCCACAGCAACGCTGGACCAAGCCGTGTCTGCAACCTACCCCACAGCTCATGGCAACGCCGGATCCTTAACCCACTGAGCGAGGCCAGGGATGGAACCTGCGACCTCATGGATTCTAGTCGGGTTTGTTAATCGCTGAGCCATGAAGGGAACTCTGCTTAGTCATTTCTAATATTTATTTATCTATATGATATTTATCTAATATGATAAATAATGCTGTGATGAGCTCCATTGTGTATAAAGCCGTTGCATATATTTAGGATAATTTCTCTAGGATATTTCCTAAAATAGAGCTGATGAGCTGCAGAGTAAGAGCAGTTATGAGGATACTAAGATAATTGCCAAACTGCCCTCCTGAAAGGTTGTGCCAATTTTTGTTTCTGGACTTAGAGGTAAGCCTGCTTCTTTCATCTTTCTCCTTTTCATTGAGCATTACTTAGAAAGAGTTGCTAT
This sequence comes from Phacochoerus africanus, assembly GCF_016906955.1. Classification (NCBI taxonomy): domain Eukaryota; kingdom Metazoa; phylum Chordata; class Mammalia; order Artiodactyla; family Suidae; genus Phacochoerus; species Phacochoerus africanus. The sequence goes on along the minus strand of NC_062548.1, from coordinate 52,824,267 downwards.
ATATTATGGACAGTTTCCTATATTTTCTGATTTCAAGGTTGATTTTCCATAGAGTCCTGTTTGTCCCCAAATAGGTGAGCTTGCCTCTCAAGGAGAAAGAATACTTCTATAAAAGAATACTTCTATGTTATAAAATAAAAAAATAAATACACTTGTGTTCCTTTCCCTGTGATGCATAAAATTATCTGTATACATGTTTTCAAATCAAAATCATTAGCTGATTATCTAGAAAATAAACAGACATTCTATCAGCTGTCATTACTATTCCCACTGAAACAACCAGCATCTCAGGGAGAACCGTCAAGATGTCCAGCCTGGGAGTTCCCATCGTGGCTCAGCAGTAATGAACCTGACTAGCATCCATGAGGTCTCGAGTTCCATTTTGGCCTTACTCAGTGGATTAAGGATCTGGTGCTGCCATGAGCTGTGGTGTAGGTCGCAGATGCAGCTCTGATTGGACTCCTAGCCTGGGAACTTCCATGTGCCCCAGGTATGGCCCTAAAGACACACACACACACACACACACACTCCGGCCTGTAGGGAAGAAGGAAACAGATAAGACACACACACACACACACACACACACCGGCCTGTAGGGAAGAAGGAAACAGATGATTACTAGAGAAATTAAGAGCATGGCACTTTTAAGTTCTCATAAAAGTTCTGCTTCCTGCACACCTGTTTCCACTTGTGCTTTCAAACTGAAAGTAGTTTACTGTCATCCCAGAAGCAGCCTGTGCCGTATGTGTAAGATAGTTGTTGCCTTAGCCTCTGGCTCGCCCATCAGAGCTGCAGTGGAGAAATGCCATAATGAGGGCAGCTTTCCTTTTTGTGTGTCTCCGAGTTTGCCCCTTCACCTGCGCCTTGGCAGTGGTGTCTGCACAAACGCATACCAATACTTAATTTGGGGAAACAGGCTCTAGTGGGAAGAATACTCATGTGCTCATGGTTTCAGCCCAAACCGTGTTTTTTGTTTGTTTTCTGTTTTTGTAAATTGTCTCCTGTAAGCCCGGGTGCAACTCCCTGGCAAGGAGGGAGCCTTGGAGGGGAGAGTTGAGCCCAGGGCAGCCCCCTGGCTTGTGGCTCTAGTTAAGCTCTTTAAATCCAGGGCTCATGCTCTTCTGACCCCAGGACGTATGTCCCTCATTTCAAATAAGATCTGCAACAACACCTTTCTTCTGCTGCTCTTTCCCTGGACTCTAGGCTGGGGCTGTGACTTTAGTGGGTCTCATTAAATGCCACAGATTTGTTCCTCCATCCAAAGGATGCGTTTTTGCCCACCTGGAGGCAAAATCCAAGGGTGGGGTTGATGCAGATGTGGGGTTTTTCACTTGAAAGTGTACATATGACTGATAAAAATGATGCGGTTTGGCAATTCATCTTTGTAGGTGAAAGCCACCCTAGACAATATCAATCAGGAAGCCAGTTGGCATCTCCTTCGTCAGGATTCAGCTCTGCTTTCAATTTACTCTGCTCCCAGCTGTGTAGCATCTCTGAGCTCAAGGTCAGCCATTGACCTTGGCCATAGGGGACAGAGCCACTGTGCCTGCAGGGAGGTGGCTTCTGCAGGGAAATGAGGTGGCATCTTGGGTATCCAGATCTTATGAGGGGGCAGCTGGGGATGGCTTCTTTAAGAAAGAGCACAGCAGGAGTTAGCGCTGGGAAAAATCAAGACTTTGTATCAAAGCAGATGTTGGTCCTGGCTCCGTGTTAATTCGCTTTTTGTTCTGAGCAAGGCTCCCTCTTCTACACTCCCTAGGTTTTCTCAAGGTCTGCCTTCTTATCTGAAGAACAGGGATAGGAAGTTTTACACGTTGCAAAGTTTTTCTGTATCAAATGATGCCATAAGTAGGACATACTTTATAATTAGGTCTGTGTGCAAAGCTGGTCATGTAACTACGCCTCCTTAAATTTTACAGCCTCTTCCCTCTGCCCCGGAACTCTCCCCTCTTCCCCTAAGTGTCATGGAATCCCTTCTGAAATGTTAGGCAAAGGTGATTTCCCTCTTTACTTAAAGATCTAATAAGCCGCTTATAGCCCAGATCTTAAACACACTATTTCCAATGTTTTAATAAATTTCCTTTCAGACTCACTCTAAAACTGCTTTGGCAGTAATGTCATTTGAAAACCGTGATCTGGGGAGTTCCCATCGTGGCGCAGTGGTTAACAAATCCGACTAGGAACCATGAGGTTGCTGGTTCGATCCCTGCCCTTGCTCAGTGGGTTAACGATCCGGCGTTGCTGTGAGCTGTGGTGTAGGTCGCAGATGCGGCTCGGATCCTGCGTTGCTGTGGCTCTGGCATAGGCTGGCAGCTACAGCTCTGATTAGACCCCTAGCCTGGGAACTTCCATATTCTGCAGAAGCGGCCCAAGAAATGGCAAAAAGACAAAAAAAAAAAACAAAACAAAAAAACAAAAACAAAAACTGTGATCTGGAGTTCCTGTCACGGCTCAGTGGTTAAGGAACCTGACTAGTATCCACGAGGATGTGGATTTGATCCCAGGCCTCGCTCAGTGAGTTGAGAATCCAGTGTTGCTGTGAGCTGTGGTGTAGTTTGATGACACAACTCGGATCGTGAGTTGCTGTGGCTGTGGTATAGGCCGGCAGCTACAGCTCTGATTTGACCCCTGGCCTGGGAACCTTCATATGCCTCTGGTGCAGCCCTAAAAAATGACAAAAGACAAAAAAAAAAAAAGGAAAAAGAAAACTATGATCTGTTCAAAAACAAATCCCTCATATATATGTTTTAAAATATTTTTTTATGAATAATAAGGCAGAATCAAAAACTTGATGGTGGTTTGATAATCTAGGAATCATTTTTTGGGGAAAGAGATTTTGTTAAGACTATGGTCCTATAAGTGACCATAGAAATTTATTCTACTAGATTTTCAACCTCTGGAGAGGCCCTAGGAGTCATGGCCCTGAGGTCAGCTCTGCAGGTGTGGCGTGTTCTTCATCCTGCAGAAGTAGTGTCTAAATCAAGGAAACTCACACCACTGAACCCGCCTCCCTCTTGTTGGAGCAAAGAATTACCTTCACACTGGTCCCAGCTTATGGAGAGGAAATTGCTGTTTTGTGGTTGTTTGGAATTAGGCTAGGCAGACCGTAAAACAGGGTCTAGCCCCTTAGCCTATTGTCAAATTAGGAGACCAAACAGAGAGCTGGGCACCCAGTTCATAGAAAGGAAGGCATGTGGTAATGGGGTCAGTGGCGGGCGACTGTGGTGTGAGAATGGAAATTGCAAGAGTGGCTCCTGATTCAGGACCCTGGCTGTGCCCTGGAAGCTTGTTTTCTTTAGGAGACATGGTTCAATGACATATTTTCAAGCGGGGTTTTAAAATGAACAAGGCAAGGTTGACCCTGGAATGGACGCAGGGTAATTCACTCCAGCTGTCTGCTCAACAGAGCTTGGACTTACTTTCAAAGATTTTTTTTTTTTTTATTTTAGGGAGTTCCTCAGTGGCTCAGCAGATTAAGGATCTGGTGTGGTCACTGCTGCAAGGTAGGTTCGATTCCTGGCCCCAGAACTTCTGCATGCTGAAGGTGTGGCAAAAATAAAGCAAAACAAAAAGCAAACACACAAAAAACAACTTTAAATTCTGGACTAATTTTAAATTTGCAAAAAGGTCTAAATGATACAGAGGTTTCTCTCTACCCCTCGCTCAGCTTCCCCTAGGGTTAACATCTTACATACCTGTGAACTGTTACAAAAACCAGGACATGAATATTAGCAGAATGCAGTTCACAAAATGCTTTATTTGCATTTCACCCATTTTGACTTGGTGATGGACATTGGCAAAAACGTACGTAGAGGGCACTTGAAAGCCAAGTGAAGGGACACTCTATTTGTGACGGGGTCAGTGGCCCAGTCCTGCCGTCCCTGGAGGTGTGGGTTTGGCTCATTGTCATCTTTCTGAAGCTGAGTGTCCTCCATAAAAGGATGGATGGATGAGCTGTTGTTCTCCAAGGATTCTCCTAACTCCCCAATATTACTATTTCATATTCTACCCTGTGGACACAGGCAACGTGGACTAATTTTGGAGGGAGTGTGGGCAGGAATTCTATTTGTGAGGCGTTAGGTACTTTTTGAAATTTGTAAACCTACCTGCAAAAATGCCATTCGTGGTTTGGAAAGACTTACTGGTTTATTCAACCCTACCCACCCACAACTTTATGCTATAAGGGGTGATGCCGTGTTGCAAATTTCCTCCTAGTCATTTTTGTATACATGTATTTATTAGACTCTGCCAGGTGAAGAAAGGGCTTAAGGTGGAATTTCTTCCACTCGCCTCTTCCTAATCTTTTTGTAATTTAGATCCAGGGCGCTAGGTGGCGATGTTGTGTTTTTAAAACCAGTTTTCTTTTTAGATGTGCTCAATGATGGGTCAGATGCTACTTAAAAATAATAATTACATTTTCAATTTTAGCTCATTTTGGAGTTGTATTTCCTCATGGCTTAAAATACAGCAAGAACCCTGAATTATTAAGCTCAGAGACATTGGGTTTTTTGTTGTTCCTTGAGGTAATGATCTCAATATCTAAGTAAACTAAAAAAACACAGTTAAAATCTATCCCAAGGTAAAAAAGGAATTTGAATTTTCCCCTAAAAATGGAATTTAGTATTTTATGCTGAAAATATTTAGAGAATTGACAGAGAAAAATCTCATGCTCGTGGACAAGTGTACCAAACCCAGTATTAGCCGTGTTGGGCTATATCTGTTTTCAGAGAGAAAAATAAAGGCTATTCTAAAAAAGCAAAGATTAATGTAAGGTCACTATAATCCTATGATTTTTGAAGAAGGGAGACAATCTATCTGAGAGAGAACTCTTGGCAAATAAGGGAAATTCCCCGGGGGCATTGTTTTCTAGAATGAGAGGGTGAATGCCAGCAACAAAAAGAATTACCTTAGACCAAGAATTTTCTCCTGAAGAGTGTAGACCCAGCTCCTCCACAGATACCCGCTCTAGAAACTACTAATTTAGGGAAAAAGTTGCTTGCATGTCAATGACATGAGAGTGGTTTCCTACCAGTTCTATGATGGTGACATTGTGGAGGCAACAGGGAAGATGGTAGGATGGTCATTCATTTTATTTGCTCTGTCGCTTATGTCACAAAGTACACACCAGCCAGAGTTGCAGAGTGCCCTGGGGGCAGTTTATCCTGGGCCAGACTGGCTTCAGGCCAAGGGTACCAGCCTTTCAGAGTTTGGATTTCCTCATCTGTTAAATGGGGGCTCCCCTCTCTTAGCGTTGTGGTGAGTATTCAATAAGGGGAAGGACGGAAAAGAATGAAGTACAGTTTTTGGAACACAGCATCTACTCTCATGGACTGCCTTTTTTTTATTTTTAGCTTTTTTTAAATTAAATTTTAATTTTTTTGCTTTTTGGGACCACACCCACAGCATTTGGAAGTTCCCAGGCTCTGCCTTTTCTCTAAAGGGTGACCCAAAATGACCCTAAATTCACCCAACCTGATTACTGAACAAGGTAAGTAAAGTTTAGATGTCAAAGCCAACTCAGACCTTAAAAATGGTCATCCCTGTATTTTCATTTAATGAATGTATATATATTTTCCCCTATTTGTTGTCATTTTTAGAGCAAATTCAAAAGTTTGTTTTACCTTCAAAATAAGTCTCTGTCCTTTTAAAAAAACCAAATGAATTGCTCCAGCACAAATAAAAAGCAAAAAACGAACAAACAAAAGCCCTCAATATGCAAAGCAAGAGACTCCACAAGTGACTTGATCCTGTAATAAATGTTTTTATTTTTTTATTTTTACTTTTTTGGCTTTTTAGGGCTGCACCCGTGGAAGTTCCCAGGCTAGGGGTTGAATCGGAGCTGTAGTCACTGGCCTACGCCACAGCCACAGCAATGTAGGATCCAAGCTGCGTCTGCAACCTACACCACAGCTCATGGCAATGCCAGATCCTTAACCCGCTGAGCAAGGCCAGGGATTGGACCTGCGTCCTCATGGGTGCTAGTCAGATTCGTTTCTGCTGAGCCGTGACAGGAACTCTCTGTAATAAAAGTTTTTAAGACTGTTCTAGCTTAGATGTTCAGAAATTTTCAAGCGATAAGAATATGAACATAAATATGGAAATTTGGTTTTGATTTGGTTTCCCAGACATTTAATTTTTAGATGTAAAGACTAGGTAAGCATAAATCACACCCCTTTACTTTATCTAATTAAACGAATAAAGATGAAAGGGGTGCTAGAATCTGTGGTACAACACACTATTCAAAATGAAATATAAAACTTCGTTTCATTATATACATGAACTTAAATTTTTATTAGATCTGTTAGGTTTTGTTTAGACTATTATTTCATGTGTGTGTGTTTGGATTACTAAATCAATAGTTCCTAGAACTAGTACCTGTGGGAGGTGAGTCGTCTCACTGTCACACGGAATAAAACATACTCTCTAAATCCTTGGTGTCATTAATTCTTTTACCTTCACTCTGGAAAGCAATGGCCTGGATGATTTCCCCTGTTTTCAAAATATCATCTCACAGATAGATTGATGTCTTTCTCCCACTCCCTACCCCCCACCAGAGTATTTGAAATGAAATAGTGGCACCTTGAGTTCAGACGGTGCTTTCTTGTAAGTGTGCCAGAAATGCCGGGAAGCAAGTCACCTGAAACAGCTGGATGAGAAGACGGGATTCTTTGTTATGGAAGGGGCTGGAATGGTGTCACTAAGGTGCAGAGAAGTCATGATGGTGATGGGGGTGATGAGGGTGGTGGTGATGAGGGTGTTGATAGTGGTGGTGGTGATGAGGGTGGTAGCGGTGATGGTGATGATGAAAATGATGGTGGTGGTGTTGGTGGTGGTGGTGTTGATAGTGGTGGTGATGATGATGGTGTTGGTGTTGGTGGTGGTGATGAGGGTGATGGTGGTGATGAGGGTGAAGGTGATGACGGTGGTGGTGGTGGTGATGGTGGTGATGGTGGTGGTGTTGATGGTGGTGGTGTTGGTGGTGGTGTTGATAGTGGTGGTGATGATGATGGTGTTGGTGGTGGTGGTGGTGGTGTTGATGGTGGTGGTGTTGGTGGTGGTGTTGATAGTGGTGGTGATGATGATGGTGTTGGTGGTGGTGGTGGTGATGAGGGTGATGGTGGTGATGAGGGTGAAGGTGATGACGGTGGTGGTGATGGTGGTGGTGGTGATGGTGTTGGTGGTGGTGGTGATGGTGGTGATGGTGGTGGTGGTGATGGTGTTGATGGTGGTGGTGGTGATGGTGTTGGTGGTGGTGGTGGTGATGAGGGTGATGATAAAGATGATGATGGTGGTGATGATGGTAGTGATGGATGCTAGATGCTCTCCTTGGGACTCTTCCTGAGCCCCTAGCCTGTGCCTGCATCAGGTCTGCATCGGTGTTCCTGGGTCAGTGTAGTGGTTCTCAATGGGACAGTCCACACCTTCCCCCCATGTGACATGTGACTGTGTCTAGAAACATTTTTGTTTGTTTCTGGGGTAGAGGTACCACTAACATCTAGTGGATAGCGGTCGAGGATGGTGCTAAACACCCCATAACACATGGGCATAGGGTAGCCCCATAAGAAAGAACTTTCCAGCATAGATTTCCTTCTGCAGTCAGGGAACCCCAGCCCTAGTGTGGGGCACTGACCTCCATTATGTGGGTTAAGATTAGGAGGTGGATAAATGGACTTTTTAGATGCCCTGTAATGAAAAAATATAGTTTGTTTGTTTGTTTGTTTTTACTCTGCTCTTTTTATCATTGTATCCACAAGATATGAACACTCATAGCTTTTTAAGGACAATTTTAGAAGGCTTCAATGATCTTTTAAAAATTACAAAAATGAAAACAGTTTATACTACTAATGTTATATGATTACTCTAGTGTAAGATGAGCTGTCATTCTAAATGAGCCTGTTAGAAACAATTAGTGTTTTACTGCCTATAAAACAAGAGAGAAGGGTTTTTGTTTTTGTTTTTGTTTTTGTTTTTTTTTACAGCTGATGTTCAGTTGAGGACATGCTGGTGAATGAAAAGATGCACTTGCCCACTTCATGGAATCAATAGTTTCAGGGCAGGAGTTCCCATTGTGGTACAGTGGTTAACAAACCTGGCTAGGATCCATGAGGACGTGAGTTCGATCCCTGGCCTCACTCAGTGGGTTAAGGATCCGTAATTGCCATGACTTGTGGTGTAGGTCACAGACGGGGCTCAGATCCTGTATTGCTGTAGCTGTGGTGTAGGCTGGCAGCTGTAGTTCTGATTCAGCCCCTAGCCTGGGAACCTCCATATGCTGCAGGTGCAGCCAAAAAAAAAGTTTTCAAGGCAAAACATCCATGAGTCAAATAATAACGTCCATCAGTGTAAAGCATAGCGAGCTAGGTGCTGTGACAGACAGGAGCCTGGTCTCCAGGGACAGAAAAGAGAGAGAGGATGGGTTGGGTGGAGATGGGTGAAGGCGCCGGTCAGGAAGGGCCAGTGTGGCTGGTGGGAGGCAATGGGGAGTTGCTGGAAGCTAGAGGTGGGGAGTGGGACAGGCAAGCTGGGTTAGGGTTGGAGAGCTTTATCACAAAGTAGTAAGAAGCATTACTTTAACTGGAAGCGTGACATAATCAGTTTTTCCTTAAAAAAAAAATCTTTCTGATGGCAGAATGGGGAATGGATTGGGGAGAATCATTTTATTGTTCTTATTCTCCTTAGATAAGCAAAATCAGGTGTCTCTCCCCGAATAGGCTTTGGTGGATGAAGGGGAGACCTTACCTGTAATACCCTGGCTGTGGGTGGGCTTTTTTTCTTTTTCTTTTTCCTTCCTTCTTCCTCCCTCCCTCCCTCCCTCCTTTCTTTTTGTGGTTGCACCCACAGCATATGGAAGTTCCCAGGGCAGGGGTCAAACCCACACCTCCGAAGTGACCTGAGCCACTGCAGTTGGATTCTTAACCCACCGAGCCACAGCAGGAACCCTGAGGTGGGCTCCTTAACCCACTGATGTTTGGAACCAGCATGGAAATTCCAAAAGTCGTGTCCTGAAGGACTCCTTTTTGTTGGAGGAAGCCGAGGGCCACTGGTTTTTGGCCAGATGAGGGGATTAGATGATCGCTCACAGACACACACCCCTTGGAGCTTGCTCAGAGCCCTCCCCCTCCCCACTCAGGTTACCCCTCTCAGTGTCGTGAGGCAAAGGGTGTTTCTACACGTCATCATTATAATGAGTGATTCAGCAACCTGGCTACCCTGTGAATCCACCCTGACCTTGGCTAGGAAATGCAAGGTGCTTCCTGACCTCTTTGTCCCTGTCACTGCTTCTCACAAAGGTAGAAACTTGTTCTTTTCTCCTCTCTGGAGACACAGACTCATGGCTTTTCTTTCTGCTGAGCCCTTAGCCCTTCCCCTCCCCAGCCCTTCTTTCCCCCACCCCCATACTCTGTCTCCAGCCAGGGAGTGAGCTTGGCTGCTCCTACCTGTAATCAAAGGGGTATCTGCTGAAATCACATTCCAATCCTTAAATGAAATGTCATCTCTTTGGGGACACTTGGGCAGCTGAATGGAAAATTTGTCTCTCTTTCCGATTGGCAAGTTTCCACTGTCAGAAATTTCCCTAGTGTGATCCTTGACCCAGGGGAGTGATGTGATCTCTGGCTTTAATGTTATGGAATCTTAACCCCAAAGGGCAAAAACCAGATATTCCTGGCTGTGCATTCTTAATAATACACTAAATGAGTTGTGGCTATGACTATCAATAAAACAAGAGTTAATGGAAATACATTATGCTTTTACGAGAGTTTAATGGAAACTTGTTAAGATTTTATTTAAAGCACTGTATGAAAATTGAAGTTACAGTGCAACTGTGCAGAAGGTGGAGTTGCCAAATGACCAAGGAGTAGAGGAACCAGCAATGGGCTCTTGGTGGTGGCAACATCTCCAGCTGTCACTCTGTCCCCATGTGTGTGTCCCACGGAGACAGTAAGTCATGACCACAGCCCAGACTGGGTCTCACTGAGTCCAACACTGCACCAGGAGGGGCTGAGAGATCTAGAAATGCACATCCTGTCCAGTTTCGGGGACTGTCCTCAGGGACACTGAGCTTGCGGCAGGGGCAGGGGTGGGGTGGTGATGGAGGTAGTGAAAGCTGCCCAGCTCCAGTCATGCGCTGAGGGTGGAACAGGCCCCAGCATGGCTTCTGCTACAGGAATGGTGTCTAAAACATTCTCACCAGGATTCAGAGTTCTCCAGGGGCCTGTCATGTAGACTAATGCTTCCCAAGCATTGGTGTCACCACTTTCAGGAAAGTGCAGCAGAAGAAAATCTTTTCTTGCTTAAAAAGGAGGCTTCAGGAGTTCCCACTGCGGTGCAGTGGGTTAAGGATTTGGTGTTGTCTCTGAGGCAGCGTGGGTTTGGCCCCATGCCTGGAGCAGAGGGTTAAGGATCCACTGTTGCTGCAGCTGTGGTGTTGGTCACAGCTGTGGCTCGGATTTAATCCCTGGCCTGGGAACTTCCATAAGCCATAGGTGTGGCCAAAAAAAAAAAAAAAAAAGAGTCTTCAGCTACTGGAATATTTCCATAATCATACACCTTCACTCCCTAAATATTGGCCTACTATGTATGTTCATGGGTGTGAATGGCCTGGCCTTATTTTAGCAATTGAAATGTGGGTTAAATCTCAGCTGACAGAACTTGGTTTTCTTGCAGTGTGGGTGCTTGGGACATTTAAATGAATCTAACCAATGCTCACACTCTGTTAAAGGGACAGATGCGTTTCCGGTGGGAGAAGGAAGACTCCTGGGTGTCTTGGGCACTGGGAATTGCCTGTTAGAGGGAATAAACTCTGTGTTGGGAGCACAGATCTGTGTTCTCACTCTCTCCCGGCATGTAGATATCTATCTGTAGACGTCTCGGCAGGTCCTTTAAACTCTGGAATTTTGTACGTCAGCATGTCGTCAGTGGTAAAAGGGCTGGATCGAGCAGCGGACTTGGACCCTTCCATGTCAGAAATTTTTGTTCTCTCCGCAGAGATTCAGTACCAGGCCCCACAAGAGGGTTGAGGCAAAAGCCATCAATAAACTATTGCCTAGAAAAGTATCCAAGACCCAGAGAAAGAACACTCACGGAGAAACTGTGAGGTGCATGGGGTCATGCAGAAGGGTGACGGTATCTGATAGAGTCAGTTCCATCCAAATTAGTCCACAGGCCCCACCTACGGGCTTCAGATTGGTAACCGTACGTCCAAGGAAGAGCAACAGAAGAAGAATGTCGGTGCCACTTAAAGAGCTTTTAAAACCCAAAGAGATAGAAAATTGTAAGCATGATGAGAGAAAAAAAGATTCTGAAATTGAACAACCAGAGATGAAAAATAACCTAACATATAGTAATTTCAAAAAATCAGATGGGTTGGTAGGAATGGAAACTGGAGCAGTCACTATGGAAAACAGCATGGAAGCTCCTTAAAAAAGAATTATCATATGATCCAGCCATCCTACGACTGGGTGTATATCTTGAAAAGATGAAAACTCTAGTTCAGAAAGATACAGGTTCCCCAATGTTAACTGCAGCACTATTCACAATAGCCAAGACATGGAAACAACATAAATGTCCATCGATGGAAGAATGGATAAAGAAGATGTCATACAATAGAATATTACTCAACCATAAAAAAGAATGAAACAATGCCATTTGCAGCAACATGGATCTAGAGATTAACATATTGAGTGAAGGAAGTCAGAAATACAAATATTCTAGGATATTTTTGTGGAGTATAAATATACACATTATATGTGGAATTAAATGAAATGATATAAGTGAATTTATTGACAAAACAGAAATATACTCACAGACATAGAAAACAAACTTGTGACTACCAAAAGAAAGGATAGGGCGGGATAAATTAGGAGTCTGGGATTAATAGGTACACACTACTCTGTAAAATAGATAAACAATAAAGACCTACTGTATAGCCACAGGGAACTCTACTCAATATCTTGTAATATCCTATAATGGAAAACAATCTGAAAAATTATATATATATATGTATATATACACACATATATATACAACTTAATCATTTTTCTGTACACCTGAAACATTGTCAGTCAACTATATTTCAATAATTTCAAATTTTAAAAAATCGGGTTAAATGTTACATTAGACAAAGTCATGGGAAGAATCAGTGAAATGAAACATAGGTTAAGTCTTTCAGAAATCAGCACAGAGACATAATGAGATAAAAGATGGGAAAGGTAAGAGATAAGGAAGAAGAAATGAGAAGGTTCAATACAGCTCTAACTGGAATTCTAGGAGGTTGTGAAGAGAATGGTAGAGGCAGTTTTCAAACAGCTGAGATTTCTCCAGAAGTGAAGAAACCGTCAGACTGAAAATTTATAATAGAGTAAGTACATTTCACGCACACACAAAGAACTATTGTGTGATGAAATTGCAAAACATCGTGAGAAAATTCTACCCCTCATCCCAAGGAATCAGAGTACTGATCAAGGAACAGGGGTATAAATACTGTAGCCTTTCATCAGGAATAAAAAAGACAGAGGACAATGGGGCAACATCTGTAAAGTCTGGAGGAAAAAGATTGTGGATTTAGAACTCTTGCCTAGATAAATGAATATTTAAGGATGAAGGAGAATAAAAGACATTTTCAGTATACAAAGACCGTAAATGTTAGTAAAGATTCTTCCAGCAAGATATAGAAATGGACAAATAATGACACAGGCGAGGATAAGGAATGCATATGGAAGGAGTGGGATTCAAGAAGCAAGGGTGAGCAAGGAGAAGTGTTGGACATGCTGGTGTGTTTAGACACATGTTCACCGCAAAGTAAAATAACAGTGATCACAACACTATTGCATGTGTCAAAAAGCTTGAATGTGTGTGAGTTCACAAGCCATGTAAAAATAAGTAATGGAATATGAATCACCTAAGCTGGGGATCAGGAGTGTGGGATGTTTGGAGGGAAACTATTACTAAAATGTTTGTCCTATTTGGGAAGACATAGAGGTATTTATTATTATTTATTTCCTCTCTGATCTTTATTTTTTTTGTCTTTTTAAAATTTATTTATTTTAGGGCTCACCGGCAGCATATGGAGGTTCCCAGGCTAGGGGTCCATCAGAGCTGGGGCTACCGGCCTACACCACAGCCACAGCAATGCCAGATCCAAGCCACATCTGCAACCTACACCATAGCTTGTGGCCACGCCGGATCCTTTAACCCACTGACCGAGGCCAGAGATCCAACCGCAACCTCATGGATACTAACTCAAAGGTAGGAATGAAGTTGTTACGTTTTGAGGTGGAGACGAAAGACTCATTAAACCAGACTAGAATAGACTATAGAATTGAAAGTATTAACAAACTGAATTACCATTCATAACAGTGTTTTAAATTCCTGCAGTTACTAGAAATTTATTTCTGCTAACATATCTTCCTTCTTTTTTGGTTCCTGATGAAACTCAGAGGAGGTCCTTGGGGGCAGATTTTCTGGCTTTGAAAGGAATTACTAGCACTTTCTCCATGTGGGGCAGGGCTGGAACTCTGGCCACTGGGCTAAGAAAGAAATACATTTCATGGCTCATGTGATCATTTCTCATTATGGGTATGACTAGGTGGAATAAAGCTGTTCTGAAAATCATGAAATAAAAACACTGAAAGAATTGAAAAGCAGCAAAGTAGCTTAAAATATGAAGTATGAAGAAGAAAAGATAGTGACTTTGGGATGCAACTATTCATTTCCTTAGGACGTAGTGGAAATTGCCAGTAAAAAAGCTTCAGTCACACAGAATAATAAGGTGTTCGGTCCTAGAGTTTCCTAGTCCATTCAGTCACCATTTCTCTTTTAGAATGCATGACTTGTAGAGTCATTAAATCTTATTAAATCAGTCTAAGACTATCGGGAGTTGTAATTGTCAGTTTTAATGCACTGTGCAAAGTCGTATCCAACCATAGGCTTCTATAATTGTATTTGAGATGCTTCCTTCCAGAGCACACAAATAATTAGCAAAACCAAGGTGCTCGGAGACATCATTTCTTTCATGTTGGGTCTTATAGGACCAAACACACGGTTGATTTGACCTTCCAGCAAAGTAATGAAGTGAATTAATTTCTGGACGATTAGCAACTTTTTATGGTGGCTCTATTGGCTTAATAATGAAGAGAAGCCATATGTGCATGAGCGTCTGCATGGATCTAGATTAAGAAAATGGGCAAAAGCAAATGTTCTGTCAGGAGACAAGAATGTGGAATTTATATTAACGTCATTCTACTCCAGGCAAGAGACTGGGTTTTGAATAACTCAGCTAATCAGCTTAGGTAAGAAGTCTTGTGGGTACTTATCTTACATCTCATTCCTCCAAAACAGAAGCAAAGAGCAATGTTGCACAGTTTTGTAATTATCCACAAGAGCCCAAGAATCTGATAAAAATGAAAATAAATGGCTGAATCACATAACATCATTTTCTATTTTTAGCTTACAGTTGGGGAAGGCTATGAGGACAGTTTTCTCTTAACTTTCTAGAATTGTACAAATTTTATTTATTTATTTACTTATTAACTTATTTATTTACTGTTTTTTAGGGTCCTACCCATGGCCTATGGAAGTTCCCAGGCTAGGGGTCAAATGGGAGCTGCTGCTGCCGGCCTACATCACAGCCACAGCAAAGTGGGATCCGAGCTGCATCTGTGACCTACACCACAGCTCACGGCAATGCTGGATCCTTGACCCACTGAGCAAGGCCAGGGATAGAACCCAGGTCCTCATGGATACTAGTTGGATTCATTACCGTTGAGCCACAGTGTGAACTCCCTGTAAAAATTTTATTGAGGCTTGACAAATCCTGTTGTTACACACCTTCCATCCTCTGGATATGTTGACTATTTAATTAATTTATCACCACCATTTGTTGTGGGTATGTTTTTTCCTTTCTAATCTCATGGGTGGATGGGAGTTGGTTAAAATTTAATAATCTCTAAGATCTTAAAACCAAATGGGGTCTCTGGTGTCATATCTTTCCCTTCCTTCCTTCCTTCCTTCCATCTTTCCTTTTTTTTTTTTTTCCCCTGAGTCTTAGGGCTGTACCTACGACATATGGAAGTTCCCAGGCTAGGGGTCGAATCAGAGCTACAGTAGCCTACCTACACCACAGCCACATCAACTCCAGATCCAAGTGGCATCTTCAACTTCACTGCAGCTCATGGCAATGCTGGATCCTTTAACCCACTGAGCAAGGGCAGGGATTGAGCCCACATCCTCGTAGATACTGGTCGGACTCGTTACCGCTGAGCCACAAAGGGAACACCCTATCTTTTTCTTTTTTTAAATTGAGTTGTATTGACATACAACATTTTGTGGGTTTAAGGCATACAGTGCATTGATGGCAAGTATGTGTTTCCATCTTCATGAGAGCTGACACCTCTGTGGGGTCTCCTTCTTTTTGTGGTGAGAACAGTTAATATCTAGTCTCTTAGCTACTTTAAATCTCTAATACACTATTTTCGCTTGTAACCACCATACTGTGCCTTGGCTCTTCAGGACTTGTTTACAACAATCTTGCAACTAGAAGATAAATGAGTGCCGTTGATTTATCAAATACAACTTCTAGTTTATTTTTACATTCTTTTCCCTAAACATTCAGATTTCAATGTTTGATTTGTGAGATAGACACTTTAAAACAATAATTCAGGTGAATCTAAATTCAGACTCTGCCTCTGTTAACCTGAAATTTTCTTCATTTCTTTTGTATCTGAATTCCTTTCTTGTTTAATAGGGCTCTAACTGTGAGAAAGCTTTAGTGGAATAATACTTTTCTGGTACAAGATGAATGAAAGGATGTTTGCATTAGGGCTGTGGCTCTGGCTGTGGCCGTGGAACCACACGTGTCCCATTATACCAGTGGTGAAATGTTTGTTTTTTATCTGTTAAACTGCCACATTTCTTTGCAGCATAGCAAATGTTTAATACCTATTTTTAGTTAAAACTTAAATCGTAGCCTGAGTTAGAAGTCAGGAGGATTTCATACACATTTTTTTTGGCGGGGCAGGGGGAGTGCATACATTCAGATCATGAAATAGAAGAATCTCCCCCGGGAATCTACCCACCTTCTGCCATGTGCTTTTGACCTGTCAGCTCACCCACCTACCCTTCCAGAGGTAACTGCTCTCCTGAATTTCATGGCAATTTTTTCTTCTTTTTACTTTTAACTGGACAATGTATGTGTAAATCTCAAACATAATAGTTTATTTTCGACTGTTTTGAAATTTTATATACCATGACTCATGCTGGGTATATCTTTTGCATCTTGCTCTTTTAAAAAAAGTTTTTTTTTTTTTAAATTTTAGGGCCGCACCCACCTCATATGAAAGTTCCCAGGCTAGGGGTTGTATTGGAGCTGGCAGCTATAGCCACAGCGATGTAGGGTCTGAGCTGCATCTGTGACCTACACCATGACTCATGGCAAAGCCAGATCCTTAACCCACTGACAAGGCCAGGGATTGAACCCCTGTCCTCAAGGATGCTAATCAGGTTCATTAGCACTGAGCCACTATAGGAATTCCCACATCTTGCTCCTTCTAATCAGTTTTATTTACAAGTTGCCTCCATGTGTGGCAGACAGCTATGGGTCCTTACATTGTATCACCAGATAGTGTTCCATTGTGTGCCTTTGCTGCAAATTGGTGGTGCTTTTGTGGCCTGACTTCCAGCTTTTGGCCACTGTGAACCCTCCAAGCTGTGAGCATTCCTGCTCCTGTCTCCAGGTGACATTGCAAAAATCCCTTCAGGGCATGTACCTAGGAGTGAAATTCATGGATCATAAGACATTTGTATCTGCAGCCAGCATTTGGGGAAAGGAATCAAGTAAATAAATGTCCCCTCAACTTTTCTAGAAGTAGACACTTTATTGATCTTGCCTGGGCATGTTCATGTGTCAGCAGGTTTTCCAAAGACTGTGCCTCAGGTGGGCTTGGCCACGATGATGTCATTGGACATGCCCCACACATGTGACTTTTCCTTCTCTTGCCCCAATGGGGTGGCCAGGGTGTGTCCTACTCCTGGCCAAGGGCAAGAGGGAATAGAAAATGCTTTTAAAACCCTCTGCTTGCACCATGTGTGGTGACATCTCATTGGCTGAAGGAAACTTATGCCCACACCCAGAATCAAGGGCCGTGGAAATACTCTTTGATGGGAGAAACTCCCAAGTCACATGACAGAAGCATGAACACAGGGTGGGGTAGAAATTTGGAGCCATTCAATCCATTCACCACGAAGGATTTTCATGATGATTAGACAAGTGTGGCTCAGGTGGCTAAGAACCTGACATAGGGGAGTTCCTATTGTGGCTCAGCCATAACGAACTGGACTAGAATCCATGAGGAATGTGGGTTCAATCCCTGGCCTCGATCAGTGGGTTAGGATCCCGTGTTGCCGTGGCAGTGGCGGAGACCAGTAGCTGCAGCTCCGATTTGACCCCTCGCCTGGGAATTTCCATGTGCCGTACATGTGGCCCTAAAATGCAAATGCAAAAACAAAAACAAAAACAAAAAAAAAGAAAAAAACAAAAAAAGAAAAAGAATAAGAAAAGAAACAAGACAAAACAAAAGTGGACAAACGTAGGGACTTAACTGAGTTTCTGTCCATGGTTAAAACTTGATAAATGTGTTGTTGCTGTTGTTGTTATTGCAATATAGTTACCATGTGTGTAACGGAACAATTACAATTCACTGTTTCCTATTGGCTCAGTTAGGACTAAGGTCACAGAACTGAGATTAAAGGGTGTTAATGGCCTACACATTCTATAAGAGGTGCCAGGTCATATGTATTTGTGGACGTAGAGCTGTTGCTAAGTAATCTCCTCCAACCTCTGACAGTTCCTCCCCTCAGGGGAGGTAAGGAAACTCATATATGTTGATCACAGAGTGAAAGAGTTGTCAGGCTGCCCTGAGCTGCTTACCTCACCCCTTAAACCAGCCGAAGCTCCTTTAAAAACCATTAAGAGGGCTCCACGATGTCCTTGGGATGTCCTTGGGAATTTGGGGGATGCTATGACTCATTCCTGGCTCACATCCTCAAAACGGAAAAATGAAATTAGAAACCCGCTAAAGGTAGAAACTACTCAGAGCTGCTGCTCTGACAGGAAATGGGCCACGTCGAAGGAAGACTCCTGTCCACAAGGGCAGGGCCAAGGGCACATTTCCGTGTGCAAGGCAGGTGCCAGAGAAGGATGCCAGGCTTGGATGCTCTACGTGCTACACAGTCCAAGACGGGTGTGGATAGCTGAGCCAACAGATGAGGATGAGGAGGGACCAGAGAGGTACAGCCCCCAATGAGGATGACTCAAGAGAGATTCCCGAGACGAAGCCAGGAAGTGGGAGGGGGGGCACCGAGAAACCCACCTATGTACCCCATGGAGAAATAGCATCTGTGTTTGGGTGTCTGCCACACCCAGACAGCACTGATGCCATGGTACCACTATCCCAGTCCACTGGGGCCCTTTCTCTGCTTCCCCAACCCCCAATTCCTCAACCTCAGAGGAGCAAGGACTGCACTGGGAGGAAGGCTGGATGAGGATGAGTGAGAACAATGACGAAGTTCCATACCTGAACCAGGGATGGACAGGGACACGGGTGTGTTTCAGGTTGGATGACAGATACCATTTTAACATGGAAAGAGTCTGGATGTTTTAGTACCTGTAAAATCAGACTAGTTGTAATAATAGGAAATGTCCAGAAAAGCTATAGGATCTGCCCAGGATAAGGTCAGGGCTAGGGATGGCAGGTGTGACCTAGGACCCCTGGGCCAGTCACAAAATAAACTTGCTCTCCAGCTGCCCCTGGCTACATCCAATTCATTCACTAAATCAGCTGCAGAAACACCAGAAAAATGTTCGTAAATGGTATCTGGGTAAGCAGATTTCCTTGCTCAGGCAAGACAAGTAATGTTGTCTGTGTATTTAATACCAATTGCTTTCACTTGTGTAAGCTTTGCTTCTGGAGTTTCCACCCAGTAAAGCTCAGCATTTCCTGTCTGTTTTCCATCAATGGACATTGCTTTTTGAAACTGTTTTCATGACCTCAATGTTACACCCAAACCCACAGGACCTGTGCACGGGGGAATGTGATTCATCCCAAAACTGAGACAGGTAAGAATGCGCCACTAAACCATCATTTACGTAGAAAATTCAGGGAGATCTCTGATGGCCTAGCGGGTTAAGACTCTCACATTGTCACTGCTGTGACTCTGGTTGCTGCTGTGGTGCAGGTTTGATCCCTGGCTCGGGAAGTTCCACATGCTCTGTGTGTGGCACAAAAGAAAAAATAGAGAACCTGAAATAAAATGTTGTGATTGTCATTTAAAAAAAAAAAAGAGAAAATTCAATGACTCTCAGCATGTGGAGTTAGAGAGTGTCTGGCCCAAGTTCGATAGGGCTTCTGGTGTGTAGCATCTATCCATGGGGGCTCCCACGGCTCAGACCAGCCCTTAGCGATGCTTACATCACACAGCATCTGGTTTGCCTACACAGATGAGGGCACGTGACTTGGTGGTCAGGATGCTGTTCTCACCACTCCAACCTCTTTTTAACCTCTTAAAAGTCTGGAAGTCTTGGAATTTCTGTCATGGCTCATCGGAAACAAATCTAACTAGTATCTCTTGAGGATATAGGTTTGATCCCTGGCCTCGCTCAGTGGCTTAAGAATTCAGCATTGCCATGAGCTGTGGTGTAGGTTGCAGACATAGTTCAGATCTCTTGTTTCTGTGGCTGTGGTGTAGGCCAGTGGCTACATCTCCGATTCGACCCCTAGCCTGGGAACCTCCATATGCCGCAGGTGTGGCCCTAAAAAGACAAAAAAAAAAAAAGAAAAAAAATCTGAAAGTCTTTTAATTTTTTGGCCTTTTAATATTTGTTTGAATATCTATATGTCCTATATATAAAGTGTAAAAACTGAAAACAGACACATGTATGCTCTCTTACAACCCAGAGTAAGGAGTAGAATATTGTGCTTCTAAAGCCCTGGGCGCCTGTCCTATCACAGCCCCTCTCCTCACTAGGGGCAACCACTATGTATCTGTATATCTGTATACCTATATCTACACACACACACACACACACACACACACACACACACACACATCTTATTTTGGCTACGCTCACCACATATGGAAGTTCCCAGGCCAGGGATCGAATCCGAGCCACAGCTGAGACCTATGCCACAGCTGTGGCAATGCCAGCTTCTTAACCCACTGCACCACAGCGGGAACTCTGGCAACCACTATTTGGAATGTTGTATTTGTCATAGCTTTGATTTTCCATAGAGTCTGTCCCCCCATGTATGCATCTCTCAACAATACCTCATTACATTTCGAATGTCTTTCAATTCCATGTCAATAACATGATGCTGTGTGTTTGCCTTTGCTTTTTTTTTGTGTGTGTGTGTCTTTCTCTCAACTGTTTGTTTTGAGATTCCCTGAAATCTGCATGGCTGTAGTTGATTTCTTTTCCATGAAATAATTTCTGTACAGATTCTATTTTATAGCTACACCACGATTTTATTCCCCTACTCAGGGACATTTGGATTCTTTGCAGTTTGTTGCCATCACAAATAATTTTGCTAGGAACATCCCTATAGAGGAAAACTTTGGCACCAGTGCCAGGGTCCCTCAGGATGTAACTAAGAGAAAAATGGCTTTTCAATGTAAGGCTCAGCCTTTTGGCATCAGTACAGTATGATTCTAGTTGCTCAGTATCCTTGCTAATCCAGGTAGGAATAAAGTTGTATTTCATTTGGTTTCAGTTTCTGTTTTCCTGGTTATTCATAGTTGAGCATCTTTTCATGTGCCTTTCTCCACTGATGGATCCTGAAGTACCTGTTGATGTATTTTGTTCATTTTTTTTTCTATTGGACTTCTTTTCTTTTCTTTACTGATATTTAGAAGTTCTTTATCAAGGCTGTTACTAATCCTTCCATAGGTATGTGTCAGGAAAAGCCTAACTTTTTGCAATGTCCTTTCTTTCTTTCTTTTTTTTTTTTTTAGTGGTTTTTATTTTTTTCCATTATAGTTGGTTTACAGTGTTCCATCAATTTTCTACTGTACAGCAAAGTGCCTCAGTCATATATACACATATACATTCTTTTTCTCACATTATCCTCCATCATGTTCCATCGCAAGTGACTAGATAGAGTTCCCTGTGCTATGCAGCAGGATCTCATTGCTTACCCACTCCAAAGGCAATAGTTTGCATCTATTAACCCCAGATTCCCAGTCCATCCCACTCCCTCCCCCTCAGCAACTACAAGTCTGTTCTCCAAGTCCATGTGTTTCTTTTCTGTGGAAAGGTTCATTTGTGCCATATATTAGATTCCAGATATAAGTGGTATCATACGGTATTTGTCTTTCTCTTTCTGACTGACTGAACTTATTATGAGAGCCTCTAGTTCCGTCCATGTTGCTGCAAATGGCATTATTTTGTTATTTTTGATGGCTGAGTAGTATTCCATTGTGTATATATACTACATATTCTTAATCCATTCATCTGGCAATGTCCTTTCAGTAAAAGAAGTTTTTAATTTTTGGATGGTCAAATTTTCAACTTTGGAGGGGTTGTTTAAACAATTCTTACATTATTATAAGAATATGATACTTTATCCTCTTCTAAAAGTCTAGCACTACTGCCTTATTCCTTGAATCCATGTTTGCTCTGAGATTTGGATCTGATTTTATTTTTCTCCCCATCTTACAACTGCAGCAGCTCTCCTGATTGGTACTTTCTCCAGTGAAAATATTTGAACATGAGTGGGCCTGTGTATACCTTCTGTATGGACTTGTGGAAGGGAAGCATTCCGAAATTCATGGGTGAGAATTCCAAATATATTTGATGATATTGAGCTGCACTGTCCAGTGTGGTAGCCACAGCCACATGTAACTTTTGAAAATTAAATGCAGATTAATTAAAATTAAATAAAATTTGAAATCCAGCATCTTAATCATTAGCAGTCACATTGCAAGGATCATAGGCACATGTAGCTACTGTACTGGACACCATGGATGGAAATGATTTCCCTCATCACAGGAACCTCTGTTAAAGAGCACTGATTTAGAGCCTATGTAAAAAAGCTTTCTGAGTGCACATGCAGACAGAGCCTCTGAAAGTCATCAACAAATATTTACTAAGTCGAAAAAAATTAGAAAAATCACGTACAATAGATCTAATACCTCTAGGACCACGGATTTTGCTCTACTTGGTTATGGGAACTTCATTCTAATAAGTTCCCTTTAGTAAGTAATAATCATAAAATCAATCACATGTCGTGTTATTTCTGTGTTTTTCTACTTTGTTCTTTGATAAACAGCAGTTTTTAGTCATGCTCTTGAAAGACTAAAGTGCAAAATTAAATTGTCAGATGTAGTGGTGACTTGCATGGCAAGCAGAATTACTGTATATATATATATTTATATATATACACGACAGTTAGTTACTCAGAACACTTGATGGATTCCGTTAATGTGAGCAAATTCAACCCATTAATTATTTTGCCAGCAATTATCCATATTAATGTTTAAGTATGAAATGAGAGGAAGTAAAACTCAATTAGTGTGTAACAATAAACTCCACAGTTCCATGCAAGCTCTTGGGACTGCAGCAAAGTTGACATACATTCAATATAGTTCACTGAAAGCACCCTGCACCCCTAATACAAGGGTGTGTATTGGGCACACTTTGGGTTCTCACTACTTGTTTGGACTGATTTACTTTTTAAAAACTTTAGTTTTGGATCATTATAGGGCCACAGGAAGTTTCAAAGGCAGTACCGAGATGTTCTCCACATCCCTCACCCCGCTGCCCCCCATAGTTCCATCTCATACAAGAGTATTGAATACTGGCATGATGCTTCCATCTCATACAAGAGTATCGAATACTGGTGTGATGCTTCCATCTCATACAAGAGTATCGAATACTGGCGTGATACTTCCATTTCATATAGCAGTATCAATTACTGGTGTGATGCTTCCCTCTCATACAAGAGTATCAAATACTGGTGTGATGCTTCCATCTCATACAACAGTATCAAATACTGGTATGATACTTCCATCTCATACAACAATATGGAATACTGGTGTGATAGTTCAGCATGAGAAAAAAAAGTTGACATTGCTACCAAGTGTCATGTCATTGCATGTCTAGTTTCATGTAATTGCTATAATCAGACACAGAACTATTTCATCACCATAAGACTTAATTGTGTTGTGGGTGGATGTCTCCCCCCCACATCCTTCCTAATCCTGACAACCACTGATCTGTTCTCCATCTCTATGACTTTGATCTTGAGAATGTTACAGAAATGGAGTCAGAAGGTGTAACTTTCGCTATTGGCTTTTCACTCAGCATATTATTTTGAACTTCTTCTTTCAAGTTGCTGCCTGTACAGAAGTTTCTTTTTGTTGCTGAGGGGTATGTATGTATGCATGTCCTTCAGTGTGGCTAACCTTTCACGTATTGTAGGATATTTTAGTTGTTTCCAGCTTCGGCTATTACAAATTAAGCTGCAATGAACATTCTGGTAAGAATTTGGCAGTGGGGGTGAGTGTGCTGAGTTTTTAATTCTCTGGGATGAACATCAAAGAGTGTGATTGCTGTGTTGTATGCTGAGTCTGTGTCTATTTAAGAAGCTGCCAAAGTGTTTTCCAGTGTTGCTGTGCCATTTTACTTTCTCATCAGCAAGGTGTGAGAGACCCAGTTTTTCCACATCATTGCCAGCATTCAGTGTTTCCACTGTTTTTAATTTTAGCTACATAACAGTATGTGGGATAGCTCTTGGCCTCCATTTCATTCTGCTAATGGCCAGATGTTAAACATCTTTTCACACACGCATTTACTGTCTGCACATACTCTTGTTGAAATGTATTTTTATGTCTTCTGCATGTTTTCTGATATGTTCATATGTTTGTCTTTTACTACTGAATTTCTAGATTTCTTTTTATATTCTAGTATTTTGTCAGATATGTGGATTGCAAAATGTTTCTTTCACAGAGTCTTTATACAGCAAATGATTTTAATTTTGATGAAGATCAATTCAGAAGTTTTAAATGGAGCATTCTTTCGTATCATATCTGAGAACTCTTCACTAAGCGCTTGGTCTCAAGGATCTTCTCCTGTGTTTATGGACATTTTATAGTTTATTTATAGTTTTATAGTTTGATGTTTCATATTATCATCTATGACTTTTTTTTTCTGCTTTTTAGGGCCACACCCCTGGCATATGGAGGTTCCCAGGCTAGGGGTCCAATCGGAGATGTAGCCACTGGCCTACACCACAGCCACAGCAAATTGAGAGCCGTGCCACATCTGTGACCTACTCCACAGCTCATGGCAACACTGGGTCCTTAACCCATTGAGCAAGGTCAGGGATCAAACCTCATGGATGCTGGTGAGATTCGTTAACCACTGAGCCATAATGGGAGTTCCTGTGACCCATTTTGAGTTAATTTTATATAAAGACATTTTAATAGCTTTTTTCCCCTCTATATAAGTCTGAGGTCATCTCTCCCACTATTTTCTTTGTCTTTAGTTTTCAGAAGTCTGACGATGATGTATCTTATGTGGATTTCTCTAAATTTATCCTGTTTGGAATTTGCTAGGCTTCTTAAATCTATAGGATTTTGGCTTTTACTAAATTTGAAAAAATTTCAGCAGTTATTTCTTTGAATGCTTTTTTTGGTCACCGCTCTGTTTCTCTTCTTCTTCTGGGACACTGCTAACATGAATATGAGACTTTTTGTTATTGCTCTGTAGGTCTCTGAGGCTGTTGTCATTTTTTTTCCAGTCTATTTCCTCTGTGTTATTTGGACTAGGTAATTTCTATTATTCTCTGTCCAAGTTCACTGTTTCTGCTCTCTGAACTCTGCTTTTGGGTCCATTCATTGAGTTTCTAATTTCGATTATTGGATTTTGAAATTCCAAAACTTCCAAAAAGTTCTTCTTTGTATCTTCTGTGCTTTTTCTCATTTCATGTTTCTTTATAATTGCTTGTTGAAGCATTTTTATGATGCTGCTTTAAAACCCTTGTCATGCAATTCTAACCTCTGTGTCATCTCTGTGTCAGTATCCGTTAGTTGTCTGTTCTCATTCAGGTTGAAATATTCCTGGTTCTTGATATGACAAGTGATTTTTCAACTGACTCCTGGGCATGTTGAGTTTGGGATGTTATGTTATGAGACTCTGGATCTTATTTAAGTCTCCTCTTTTGTCAGCTTTCCTCTGCCACTCCACTGGCGGGAGAAAGGGGGTACCACCTCATTCTGGCCAGATGGAGGTTGAAGTCTGGGTTCCCTACTTGGCCTTCAGACACCCTGGGTGAGGAAGAGGGGGGCTTCAGGATGCCCACCCTGCCCTTGCTGACACCCCTAGGCTGGGGGTGTGGAGGGACACCTCACTGCAACCAGGTGCAGGAAGTCCACACCCCACTCTCGCTTTGCTACAGGTTTTTGGGGTTGGGACAGCAGGTTTTTTCCCATGGTATTTGGCTTGAGTAGTATAGTCTAAACATTTTCTATCTTTCTAGGCTTCCCTTTTCCTGATCCTTTGGCTAGAGAGCAATCTCTTTTTTTTTTTTCTTTTTTGGCTTTTTGGGGCTGCGCCTGCAGCATATGAAGGTTTCCAGACTAGGTGTCAAATCAGAGCTGCAGCTGCTGGCCTATGCCACAGTCACAGCAACACCAGATCTGAGCCATGTCTGAGACCTACACCACAGCTCATGGCAACGCCAGATCCTTAACCCACTGATTGAGGCCAGGGATCGAACCCGCATCCTCTTGAATACTAGTCAGATTTGTTTCCACTGAGCCACGATGGGAACTCCTGAGAGCAATCTTTTTAAAAAAGCTTTTTTTGGGTCAAATACCCACTGGATCTTCTGGGTTGCTGGCTTCTTTAGCATCTAGTTGAGAATATATGCCGTCCTAAGATTACCCAGGGATCCAAGTGCTATGCTGTTTCCTGGGTTCATGGCCCTGAGCTGGTCTGCCTTCTGCTGTCCTGTGTTCAGGGTACTTTCATTTCTGTTGTGTATGTCATGCCTAGGATTTTCAGGTATCCTTACAGGAAGAATAAGGTGGTGAGAGCACTCTTTTTCTGGAAGCAGAGCCTCATCATACTCCTTCTCCTTTAATGCTTTACCCACACTACCCACTTGGCCTAGAATTTCCTTCTACCCTGTGTTCTGGGGTGACAGCTTCTGCAGAAATCAAACTCTCAGGGTGCAGAGACTTAACATCACAGAAGCCCATTACTTCTGCATGTTACTGTTTAACGTGCCAATGCTCCTGGTTGGCAGGTGCTTCCTACACCCGATGATTCAGGAGTCCTGGATTTTCCACCCCATCTCTCCCTTGTCTCCTAGGATCTTGCAGTTCTTGGCTCCAGATGGCAGATGGGGACGAGTGAACAGAGAAGACAGCTGTCTTTAAAAATCCTATCCAGGAGGTCCCATTGTGGCTTAGTGGGTTAAGAACCCAACTAGTGGAGTTCCTGTTGTGGTGCAGCGAAATGAATCTGACTAGGAACTGTGAGGTTGCATGTTCCATCCCTGGCCTCACTCAGTGGGTTAAGGATCCGGCATTGCTGTGAGCTGTGGTATAGGTCGCAGACATGGCTCTGATCTGGCATTGCTGTGGCTGTGGCGTAGGCCAGCAGCTACAGCTCCGATTGGACCCCTAGCCTGGGAACCTCCATATGCCATGGGTCCCGGTGCAGCCCTATAAAGACAAAAGACAAAAAAAAAAAAAAAAAAAAAAAAAAAGCCAAAACCCAACTAGTAGCCATGAGGATGCGGGTTTGATCCCTGGCCTTGCTCAGTTGATTAAGGATCCAGCATTGCCTCAAGCTGCAGTATAGGTTGCAGGTACGGTTCATATCCGGTGTTGCTGTGGTTGTGGATTAGGCCATCAACTGCAGCTCCAATTCGACCCCTAGCCTGGGAATTTCCATATGCTGCATGTGTGGGCCTAAAAAAAACCCCAAGAAAACAAACAAACAAAAAAGCAAAACAACCACAACAACAACAACAACAAAAAACAAACAGGAGTTCTCATCGTGGCTCAGTGGTAATGAACCCAACTAGTATCCATAAGGATTTGGGTTCGATCCCTGGCTTTGCTCAGTGGGTTACTTCCTGTTATCAAGATGAGGCAATGATTTCCTTGAAGGCTATGGCCATGTTTTCCATCCCTGTGGCACTCATTTCTAGCTGTAGTTGCAACACAGTTGGTGTTAACTTAGCTTTGCTGACTTAATCTGACATGCTGATGAGGGCAGTCATTGTGGATGAGAGTTCTAGTCGGAACATGAGCTGCTGAAACGGAAGGGTACTGCCTTTCCATCTCTTTTAAGATTTCACCCTCATCATTCATTGTTTTGTCTGTTGCTTCTGAATTCGGAGGAGGGAAAAGGAGTGTGTGTGTGGACATTCTTTCAACAAATAAGTGGGGAGTTCCCATTGTGGATAACGAACCTGACTAGTATCCATGAGGATGTGGATTCGATCCCTGGCCTCGATCAGTGGGTCAAGGACCCAGTGTGGCTGTGGCGGTGGCGTAGGCTGGCAGCTGCAGCTCCAATTCAACCCCTAGCCTGGGAACTTCCATATGCCATGCGTGTGGCCCTAAAAAGCAAGCAAGCAGGAGTTCCCATCATGGCGCAGTGGTTAACGAATCCGACTAGGAACCATGAGGTTGTGGGTCCGATCCCTGGCCTTGCTCAGTGGGTTAACGATCTGGCGCGTTGCCGTGAGTTGTGGTGTAGGTTGCAGACGCGGCTTGGATCCTGCGTTGCTGTGGCTCTGGCTTAGGCTGGTGGCTACAGCTCCGATTAGACCCCTAGCCTGGGAACCTCCATATGCCGTGGAAGCGGCCCAAGAAATAGCAAATAGACAAAAAAAAAAGTGGATGCAAGAGTTGAATGAGGGCAGGTGATGTGTAGACCTTCCCAATAGACATGAACTGCTTTGCTGAGCTGAACTTCTTTCAGATATGCTGCTTGCATGGTCCCCCTCCTGTCACAGGTGCTATCCTGGCTGGAACAGCTGCTGGGGGGCTAGTCAGGATGGGTTCAGATGCCCTCCCTGCCCTGAATGTAATAGGAAAGAACTTCCATTGTCCCTATTGCAAGTTAATCATGAAAGGGAAGCTGCCTATAAGCTTAAATTGTACATAATAGTCCATCTCTGGGCACCCACCTTCTGGGTGATGAGCATGAAGCTAAAATACCCTGTTTAGGTCCCAGGAACCCCCTGACCAGGCTCACCTGGGAATGGCTACAGGAGGAAGCTATGAACACATCCCTCCAGAGGCTGATGGGGACCAGGAAACACTTGGCTTTACTCCCACCCCTCTGAGCAGAAAAGGAGCCTGAATCCTAACTTGGGGAAGGGGATTCTTTGGGACATGAGTCCACTGTCTTCTCGGTCTGCTGGCTTTCTGGATAAAGCTGCTAGTCCTTGTTCCAACAACTTGTTTTTGGATTTATTGGACTGTCATGAAGTGAGTGGTATGACCTTGGACTTGGTTACACAAGGTCTGAGAAGAGCCTCTCATAGCAAGGGTGAGAGCTGAGCTCAAGTGGGGCTGTACAGAGGAAGCACAAGGTACAGCCCCCAGTGCAGTTCCTACAGCCGTCCAGCGGGCAGGTGCTGGCTTCAGAGGGAAGGCAGAAAGGAGCACCCCAGGGAGCTGCCAGGGGTGGGGGTGGGGGTGGGGGCTGGGTGGGGGTGGAGGGCTATAGTGACAGGGGGTTTCCTCTCACAAGTTTCCATGCATTCAAAGGGGGTTGGAAGGATGTTCCAAGGGTCAAAGCTGTTCCAAGTTCCCACCCGTCACATAAAGGGAGACGCCTCAAGAGTAGAGCAGAGACACTCAGCCTAGGCTGCCAGAGAGGACCAGCCCAGCCTGGGGTCCCTCCACTCAGGTTCTGTACATGGAACCAGTAAATGGCAGGTGTGGGCTCCGATCCCCACCTCTAGGTCTGGCATCGTAAAGACCTCCTGAGACATCAGCAGGCACTGATTCCTCTTCCGCTCTGGTGCCGACTTCTTTTATTACTATGTGGTCCAGGTTCTTTCCTCCATCCCAGGATGATTAATATTGGGATGGTGCTCTCATTGAAGCAGTCACTGCGGTCATGCCTGACCAAAATTGTATATCTATATGGATCTACTATCTGTCTGTCTGTCTATCTATATGTATATGTGTGTATTTGAAATTCACGTGCTTGGATTATTTTCAAGGGAACTAGGGAAAGGTTTTGATTTTTCTTTTTTTTTTTGTCTTTTTGTCTTTGCCATTTTTTGGGCCACTCTCGCAGCATATGGAAGTTCGCAGGCTAGGGGTCTAATCAGAGCTGTAGCCGCTGGCCTACGCCACAGCCACAGCAATGCTGGATCCGAGCCACATCTGTGACCTACACCACAACTCACAGCAACGCCAGATCCTTAACCCACCGAGCAAGGCCAGGGATCGGACCCACAACCTCATGGTTCCTAGTCGGATTCGTTAACCACTGCGCCACGATGGGAACTCCAAGTTTCGATTTTTTATCAATAGCACTCTGCAACATTTTCTAGTACTAGCCCTGCCATTTCATAAACTAAACTAAAGTAACTATATTTCTCATCCTCTTTCCTCATTTGTGAGACAATTATAACAGGACCGAATGTAACTTTCCTCAAAGGATAGAAGTGTTGGGAGGATTAGATGAGCTAAAAGATGTAAAGCCCTTAGCACTATGTTTGGAAGATAATACTTCCAATTCCCATTATTAGTACTGTCACCAATGCTGTCATCACTAATAATAATGATTATTACATCATCAAAGTTCTAGTGAAAAGATACTACAGTTACTCCACTTTTACAAATTTTATGATAATTTTAAGAATGAACTAAGAAAATCTAGCCATGTGGCATAGATCACACAGTTATTTCTAATTTTTTCCTGCCAAATTAAGCAATTTCCTGTAGACTTTGAAACTGTGAACCAACGATTTAAAATATTTCATAATCAGAAAGGGAACATTGTCAATACCAATGACACCAGGGAAAACCCTGCTCAAGTTAAAGCCGTGTGTCAGTTTTGGGGGTTGGTGTTCCCAGCGTGACCTCTGGGTCAAAGTCACTGAGGGGACCCGAGGGCTTCACGTGGGACCAGCTTAGTTCTTAGGCTGTCAGATTTCCGTTCAATGGATGTTATGAAAATATCTCTTAGAACGAAAGATTGCATTGATTTTTTTTCCCACATACCCAAAGGCACTTGTGGTCAATTCAGGTTAACTAGAAAAGCTGAGAAAAACATGAAAAATTCCCGGCCACTTCATTCTGTCCGACACCTCAATTCACAGTTCCTCAGCGAAGTGGCCTGGCTGGCCTGATGGCCAAGATCAAAGGACCCGAATGGAAGATGAACCCTTACATTCATTCCAACTTTCATTCCCAGCTATCGAAGCAAATTAGGGACACTTAAGGAACAATTTCATGGCAATGGAGACTGAATGTGATGGGTTTTGACTACTGAAGAACATCCAGAAACCAGCTGGATATTCTTTTTTTTTTTATGTCTAGGTTTGCAAATGCAGGGCAATGTTTGTTCAAAGTCACTCAGGTCTATTTGTGCCTTAATTCATGGTGTTTCAGCCTGAGCTTCACCAATTACTATTTGTGTGACCACAGGCAAGAACATTTGCAGCAACGGTGAGGAATTTTGAAACTTTGGTTTTGGACTTTTCAACTACATAAAAAAGGACCCCAGCTTCCTAACCATAAGACTGTTCTCTCACTAAAGACTGGCAGTAATTCTTTTTTGTTGTTGGTGTTGGTGGTGGTGGTGGACAAGTCCAATGAGTATTCTTCTGTTTTATTTTTATTTTATTTTATTTTTTGTCTTTTTAGGGCCACACTCACGGCATATGGAGGTTCCCAGACTAGGGGTTGAATCAGAGCTGTAGTTGCTGGTCTACACCACAGTCGCAGCAACACCAGATCTGAGCCGCTTCTGTGACCTACACCACAGCTCGCCACAACGCTGTATCCTTAACCTACTGAGCGAGGCCAGGGATGGAACCTGCATTCTCATGGATGCTAGTTGGGTTCGTTAACCACTGAGCCACTACGGGAACTCCACAAAAGACTGGCAGTAATTCTTTAAGATCATCATGTAGTCCATCTGTTTTCACATTTCCCTAATTGGATGTTTTAATTTTGTTTAAGTTGGGATCCAAAGAAGGTCCACATTCCAATTGCTTGAGTCTCTTTTATTGCCCCCATATTGATTTTTCTATTGAAACCGAGTAGTTTATAAGGTTTGCCACCATCTGGATTTAGTTTATTTCAGCCTTGTAGAACTTTTAATGACATTCCTCTGTTCCCTATAGCTCCTGTAAATTGGTAGAGCTAGATGTTTGATCAAAGTCAGCCTTGATTTTGTTTTCTTCCTGTTTTTTAATTTTAATGTATTTATTTTGACTAGACTGCTTCTTTTTTTTTTTTCTTTTTCTTTTTTGGCGCCCTGCTGCATATGGAGTTCCTGGGCCAGGGATCAGATCCGAGCTGCAGGCGGGACCCAAGCCACAGCTGCGGCAACACTGGATCTTTTAACCCACTGTGCCAGGCTGGGGATTGAACCTGTGCCCTGGTGCTGCAGAGACATGGCCAATCCCATTGACCACAGAGGGAACTCCTGACAGACTACTGCTTAGTGGTGTTTCTCCATCAGGAAGTGCCTGCTGTCTGCTTGTCTCTTTTTCGGGTGATGTTTACCTACCACTGATAATCTATGCTTAGATGTATTCATTCATTAGTACTGTAAAAATGATATTCTATCATACTTCATTCATTTAAAGCTGGGGTAATTCAGGAAAGAAATTCTCCCTTGTCAACTTATTTGATTATCCTGATGTAGGAATTTCATAGGAAAGGCCTGATCATTGTTTGACTCCCTCTCCTCCCTTTTAAAAAATAAGTTTTAAAATAATGAGTTGGCCAAAAGAGTAAAGTAAGGAGCTGGCTTCCTAACATTCATCCCAGGTTGCTTAATGAGTTGAGCTGCTTTCCTCTTTTAAGTCTTGCAAACCTTAAGGTTTCCAGTCATTGCAACTGATAGCTTTGTTGTGTTCAAATTGTTCTATTTTTGGCCAGTAGGAGCCTATGCAGGCTGGTCCTTTTGACAAGACCCTACTGGGCTTGACAGCTTCCTTGCTTTCTGGTGGGACAGGATGTTCCAGGCTTATCTTGTAATTGGAATCAGCCATTTCTCAGAGAGCCTGCTTTCCTTGGCAAGAAACACTGTTAGAAGGCTGCAATGTCTTACTGTGGGGTTGGTCTTTATTTCTGTGCCTTTGCAGTGCATAGAAGTAGGAAATATGATTTTTTTTTTTAAGTCATGAGTTGATGCTGCTCTTTCCAATTCCACTTCAAACCGTGCACCCCAGGGCTTTTTCCCACCCTCATCAGTCTTTGTCTCTCTTCAACACGCTGAAAAATCTCAGCTCACAATGCCAACAGAAAGACTTAGATTCGTCTTAAAAAACTCATCATAACAGCAGCACTGGTGGTAGTGACCACCATCATGAGAATGGTTCTAGAATTTCTTAGGCTAGAGTTCCCATCATGGCTCAGTGGTTAACGAATCAGACTAGTATCCATGAGGACATGGGTTCGATCCCTGTCCCCG
The DNA here is from genome assembly GCF_016906955.1 of Phacochoerus africanus. Classification (NCBI taxonomy): domain Eukaryota; kingdom Metazoa; phylum Chordata; class Mammalia; order Artiodactyla; family Suidae; genus Phacochoerus; species Phacochoerus africanus. Next base: position 52,791,587 of record NC_062548.1, on the reverse strand, counting down.
CTCAGTAGGTTAAGGACCCAGTGTTGCTGTGAGCTGTGGTGTAGGTGGCAGACACGGCTCAGATCTGGCATTGCTATGGCTGTGCTGTAGGCTAGAGGCTATAGCTGCAATTCGACTCCTAACCTGGGAACTTCCATATGCTAAAGATGTGAACCTAAAAAAAAAAAAGGACATTTTGCCATTGTGGGATTTCTCCCTGAAACCCATCACTTGAGGCTAATCCCCCATAAATCAGACAAATCCCAGTCTCAGAACACCTGACCAGTACTTCTCAAGGCTGTTATTTGTCAACACAAGAAAATTCTGAGAAACCGTCACAGTCTGGAGGAGGTTATGGAGACAGGATGACTAATAGCGTGTGTCTCCTGGACAGGGTCCTGGATCAGAGAAAGGCTATTAGATGCCATGCGGGAAATTTGAAGCCATTCTGACTTCAGTTAATAATGCGTCGTTAGTTGTTACAAATGCAGCGCGTGAAGTAAGGTGTTAATAAGAGGAAACCTCGTGCAGGGTGTTGGGAATCTCTGTGATGTGTTCACCGTTTTCCTCTAAATCCACAACTATTCCTAAAACTAAACTTCATTTTGGAACATCCAGCTCCCCCTTTGAGCCTGAGGAGACGTTGGCTCCGTAGTTTGGACGTCTCTGCTGGCTTTGGGTCATGGATCAGGTTGACCCCTTGAAGGGCAGAACAGGAACTGAAAGGAGACCCCCTTAGGTTTAATTGTCCATCATAAAACCCTTTTATTACCCATAATAAACCCACAGAGAACTCCTTTCAGGATGCACAGAAAACCCTGGTGTCCTGCCAGCCTTGAGAAGCTGCCTTGCTTGGTGCTGATATGGTTTGTGAAGCATCTATCTGCCTGGTTTGTTCCCTGGGTATATTTGCAGGGCCGACTTCAAGGCAGCGTTTCTTCTCAGAAACCATATGCATCTCCTCGGAACAAAGAAGGAAAACGTGCTGTTTGACAATGAGGAGTAAATTTAGCAGTTGATGAAAACATCTCTTGCAGGAAAATCATGGTGTGTGAGAACGGATCGTGTTAAGTTGGAGTCTTTACTCCCCATCGCAATGGGAAAATGAAAACCCACTTGAAAGAAGAGAGGAGGTGAGCAGGGACAAGGGGCTCCACAAAGTCTGGGGAGGGATTCAGAGTGGGTAGGTACCAGCCCAGGGCCTGAGAGCATCCAAAGGCACAGCCCCTGATGGGACTGGGCATTGGAGCAGAGGGGGGAGAGGGGGAGACTCCCTGGCCCCTTCTGCTGGTCCCTGGCACTCAGCCTCCTGGGCACTGGGCAGCGAGGAGCAGGCTGAGGAGGGTTGCCTGGAGGTGGAAGATAGTGGACTGTTGGAGACAGGAGTGCACACGTGGGAGTTCAAGGATGCCCTTGGAGCGCCGGGCACACTTCCCCACCACCCACTCTGCATCCTCATGCCTTCATCTGTTATCTACCAAGGAGCCAGGAAGCCTCGGAAGGCAGTTTATTCCATGTCCACAGGGAAAAACCAGGGTAAGTCTGAAAAACCTCAAGGGCCTGATGGTGAGGGGCTGCCCTGAAAGCACAAAGGAAAGAGCTAAAGGGCCGTTCAGGCCAAGTGTGGCCATTTGGGGCCTGAGCACAATGATGACTGCAGGGAGCGTGGACAAGCTTTGTCCCCAGACAACAGATTCATAACCACACTCAGAAGAGAACACAGACAGGCAGTTGTGACACAAAAGGATGAATTGGATGGAATTTAATTATTTTAATTAAATAAAATAATTGTTTAAATGTCCATCAACAGATGAATGGATTAAGATGTGGTACACACACACACACACACACACAGAATGGAATACTACTCAGCCATAAAAAAGAATGAAATAATGCCATTTGCAGGAACATGGATGGAACTAGAGACTCTCATACTAAGTGAAGTCAGAAAGAGAAAAACAAATACATATGATATCATGTATGTCTAGAATCTAATATATGGTACAAATGAAACTTTCTATGGAAAAGAAACAAACTCATGGACATGGAGAACAGCCTTATGGTTGCCCAGGGAGGGAGTGGGATGGACTGAAAGTTTGGGGTTAATGGATGCAAACTATTGCCTTTGGAGTGGATAAACAATGAGATCCTGCTGTATAGCACAGGAAACTACATCTAGTTACTTGTGATGGAACATGATGGAGGATAATGTGAGAAAAAGAATGTATATGTATATGTGTGACTGGGCCCCTTTGCTGTACAACAGAAATTGACAGAACATTGTAAATCAACTATAATAGAAAAAATAAAAATCTTTTACAAATATTTAATTTAATCTAATCATTTTTAATTATTTGGTGGATTTAAAAACAGATGATGTTAAAAGGTATGGGTGGTTGGTCTCTTGTATCCATTCTGCTTACAAAGTGGGAGAACCTGCATCATTTTTTCCCTTCTCCCCGTGTAGACCCCTCTTTGAGTCGATGGGGGAGAGGCAGTGTCCCAGCCTCCCTCCTTAACCCCTCTCTGAAAGGATCTGGGACCTTTAGTCCTTGGCACTGGAGGTCAGTGGGATCCTTCTTTTCTGACGTGAGGTCTCCCCACATCGAATTATTTATGTTGCTTTATTATTAAATCAGATGTGCAGTCATATATAAGGGACACTATTACTGTTTTAATGAGGAGTGATTTTTATGGACTGTGTATTTCACTGCAATACCTCATTCCCAATTCCTGTTTCTTTCACAAAATTCTATTTTCATGCAGAATAGAAATAAACACCTCTTCCCAGGAATATGATTTTTGCTTTTGAGTAATAAATTTGTTCTTTTTTTCCTCTGAGAACTTTTCTAGGCTCTCTATCCACCTACATTTCTTAAATCAATGAATTTTATTATATTTATAGTTGTACGACCATCATCACAACCTAACTTTTGAAGATTTCCATATTCTGGTTTCTCTTCAAATCATATAAATCTTTTGCCTTTTACCCAGCCACATTTGATGTCATGATTACATCCATATTTTCCCTTTCCTTTCTGATATTCTCAACAACAGTTCTGAAATATACCTGCCTTCGGTTGTTGAATAGACACAAATTGATGCTCCCTCTGGAAACAGGTACCCATAAAATGGCAGACTGTGCAACGGGTAGAAATATTTGTTTTCTCCTCCTAACTCAGCAGGTTGATTCAGAATCCACTGAGAACAAGTTTAAAGAGAAGTTGGGCTCACTTTTTCATTTGTAGGTTTTTATCGCTGGGAGAAGGATAAGAAAAGATTCCATAGGGTGTTTGCAACAAAGGAATATTCAGCCCAGAAATGCTCAGCTCTTTTCCAGACTGGGCAGTAATTGGGTCGTGCTCATCAGGGGAGCATGAAAGGTTACTTAGAGGTCACTGGGGGAAACAGATGCAGGTCTGAAGTCCAAATGTGCTCTGTCATTGCATCTCATTGTCTTTTTAGATGGTCTAGAAACATCATGAACATTTTCTTTGCCTATGGAAATTTCTGGGTACTCTCCTCTCATTTCATACATAGAAAAGGTGATGCATCAAGAGATAAGATGAAATAAGCCCTTGGAAAGGGAACTGACTCTGTCCTTCCTTTGTTCTGTATTTTTCCAGCATCTTTCATGACCAGAAAGGGGGCTGGACTCTGGGGTCACAGAGATGGACAAGGTAGGAAGCCGGCAGTGTCACCGTGCCCTGGGGCAGCATGTTTGGCCTCCGAACCACTCTGCCTACAAGCAGCCCTTTCATGCTGCTTCCTCTGCTGTGATGATCCGCACACCTGACCATTTCAGGCTCAACCCAGTGGATGGGGGCAAGACTTTGGCTTTCCAGGGATGGAGGAGGCCACCAGACCTGAAGAGGCAGATGGTCCAGGAAAGTGAGTGGGAGCAAGGAGGGGGGCCTCCATGGAGGGCTGAAAGGTGTACTGGACAGTCAGCTGGGCTCAGGGGGCAGGAAAGTCCATGCCCACATCCCTGAGGAGGTCAACATGTGCTTTCCTTGGTGACCTACAGCCCAACCATCGTCCCCCTTACTTGCCCACGTGAACCTGGCCCGTATGAAGCCGGATGACACTGGAGCGACCCTTGCCCAGTGCAAACGGACCCAGGTGCCTCAGGTAGAAAGGCTGGGTCCAGGACCTGGTGGGTGACAGCTGCCTGTCCTCCGCCTGGTGTTCACTGGCCTCTCCTGCACGCCACTCACTCTGGGCAACTCCTGCGTTCACGCCCTGCTTGTCAGTGCCGTAGCGCCCACGTAGGAAGTGAAGAGCCCCCCCTCCCCAGGATCCAATGTTTTGGAGTCAATAGACATGTTTTCTGAGAAGGTCAAGGAGGGACATTGGCAGAGGGTGGCTGGTGTCAGACACAGAGCCTACAGCCCCGCGTGCCGCTCGGCCACACCGATCTACAGCCATTGGAACCTTTTAGGAGGGCGGCTTGTGGCCCAGAGCCCCACTTCTAAAGATGGCAAACCGTCCCCTGGGAAGCTCCAGGCAGCTGCCCAACAGTGACATTCCCCAGCAGGCATCATGTAGGAAGGACGTCAGCACCGTCCGCCTCCCCCTCCATTCCCGCCTCCCCCTCCATCCCCCCCTTCTTCTCTCCGCCCCACCCCCCCCACAGGTCCGTCCAGTTCTTATCCCTCCGCTTTCCTGCTGGGCATCTCCTCCCTTTCAGACTCTCCTATTTGCAGCATGGGGAACCGAGCACCTCTCAGCTGTGCTCTTCCGTCTCAGTACCTGTCTCACTGTCTCCAGCCTTCTAGGACAACATCTCTCCTTCTCACCTGGGGCCTGAGCTCTCCCACACCTGTGCCCACTCCCCTAGATGGGGGTGGCTCCTGACCACACCCACCACAGGGGCAGGGGCAGATGCCACCTTTCTGTAAGTGTCAAGAACATTGTGATATGGGAAAAGTAGTTCAGCACTTAGAAAATGAATGTGGCTGAGGACTGTGAGCTTCTGACAGCAAGAAAAGAAGCGTCTTCTGGGAAATTCCTTCTGCCTTAAAAGCATTTATGGAAAACTGCAGTGGTGGGAGCGACAGAAACTGCACATCACAGATCAAGGCAAGAGACAAATTGCCTCACATGCCTGTTTTTTAGGACTTTTCACTCGATGAAGACTGCCTTTGTCTCGAAAACTTTTAACCCTGAGCTTGGACGTCTAATGGGGCAAACAGTTCTCAGAGCTTTTGGAAAGACTGTTTCCTGGGTTATAATCCTCCGGTTGGCTTGATGAGAATTTTCCCTTTCTTTCTTAGATCAATTATTGGTTACTTTTTTTGTTGACACTGGACGTGGCTGTTCAATATACCTGAAGATGGGGATTTGGAACCAAAAAGAAGGTGGGGAGTTTGTACTGTGGCTCAGCAGGTTAAGAACCCGACATAGCATCAGTGAGGACGTGGGTTTGATCCCTGGCCTCACTCGGTGGGTTAAGGATCCTGCGTTGCTGTGGTTGTGAGTAGGCTGGTAGCTATAGCTCCGATTTGACCCCTAGCCTGGGAACTTCCATATACTGCAGGTGCAGCCCTAAAAAAATAAATTTAAATAAATAAATAAATAGAAGGTAGAATTCCCTCCTAAAATATAAAATATATATATATATATATTTATGAACTATAAGGTATATATAATATAAATACAGAAATAAAATATAAATATAAAATATAAGATATATATATTAGAATTCCATCCTAAAATATATGTGTATGAAACCAAATCAAATAATCCTATTGGATGGGGCCACCTTTAAATTAATCTCTACAACATCTCCTAAGAACCTGGGGTTCCGTTTAGAAACCATTTAATTGCAAAGAAAATTTTCTTAAGATTGCTTCATTTTGGAGGAAAACACTAGAAGTGTTTTCTGAACATCTGTGATCTGGAATTGATAACCCTTGTAGTTCGACTCCAGAGAAAGGATATAACGTAGCTAGGTTATTCTCTTGAATGACTAGGAGAGATGCTGGTTGTATTGCTCTTTGAAAACACGAAATATGATGGAAATGCCATAGAAGCAAGTACATGAGGCTGCTGATACTGACTGGAGCTTGGATTATTATCAAAACTTGACTGACCAGTGATGAAATTTGGTGAGTGGTAAGCATGGAATCAGAATTTTCTGATGGTGAGTTTCCATTTTGACAAGGGAGTGTACTCGGTATATGTATTTATAGGGCTAATTCTGTGTTTGACAAACTTAACTCGGATGAATTTATAGAAGAATGAGGATTGAATACATGCCCTCAAAAATATGCCATTTTAAAAATCCATGAATTCAGGAGTTCCCCAGTGGCCTAGTGGCTAAGAATCTGGTGTTGTCACTGCTGTGGCACAGGTTGGATCCTTGGCCTGGGAACTTCTGTATGCTATAGGTGCTGCCAAAAAAAAAAAAAAAAAAAAAAAAAGGTGGATTGAGTTTTGTAAGTACAATTATGTCAACATATCATTTGAGTAGAATTTCCAGGTCAAAAGGAATTGTCATTCTCTCCTTCCTTAAAGAAACATTCGCTACCACGTCATTTAAAAGCCCACTGACATTTCACTTTTGCAACAGTAAAAAGTGAAAAATGTAAGAAATTCTTCCTTAAAAATAGCTGAATGGTTGAATCAAGGCAGTAGGTATGTACGTGCTCTATAAAATTCTTCCAACTTTGCTGTAGGTTTAAAATATTTATAATAAGATACTGGAAAAAATCTACCTACTCTTTCTTTTTTTGTCTGTTTTTTTGTTTGTTTGTTTGTTTGTTTTGGTCTTTCTTTTACAGCTGCACCCATGGCATATGGAGGTTCCCAGGTTGGGGGTCCAATTGGAGTTGTAGCCTCCTGCCTACAGCACAACCACAGCAATGCCAGATCAGAGCCGAATCTTTGACTTAACACCACAGCTCATGGCAATGCTGGATCCTTAACTGACTGAGCGAGGCCAGGGATTGAACCTGCATCCTCATGGATATTAGTTGGGTTCTTTAGCACTGAGCCATAATGGGAACTCCTACCTGCTCCCTCTTTTTTTTTTTTTTTTTGTCTTTTGCCTTTTTAGGGCCACACCCAAGGCATATGGAGGTTCCTAGGCTAGGGGTCAAATCAGAGCCACAGCAACACCAGATCCGAGCCTCATGTGCGACTTACACCACAGCTCATGGCAACACTGGATCCTTAACCCACTGAGCGAGGGCAGGGATCAAATCCGAAATGTCAGTGTTCCTAGTTGGATTCATCTCTGCTGCACCACAACAGGAATTTCCATCTCTCTCTTTTTTTTTAAATGCTGAAACTGTAGCATATGGAAGTACCCAGACCAGGAATTGAATCCAAGCCTCAGCTGCAGCAACCCCCAGATCCTTTAACCCACTGCACCTGGCTGGGGATAGAACCTGTGCCTCCACCTCTACTGACCCACTGCCATCAGATTCTTAACCCACTGCACCACAGCAGGAACTCCAAATCTGCCTCTTCTTAAAGCTTTGCAAGCCACTACTGATCTTGGACACAGGGGGACTTCATGGCAGCTGGCCAGTCTCTGAGTGGCAGGGTACCCAGAGGGGAAGAGGTCTAACAGCTGCCTCTGACCTTGTCCCCGCCCAGCTCCTCCCCCTCACACCCCTGACTGCAGGCCTGGCTTTGTCTGCACTGTTCCCAAGCATGGCTTTAAGACGGAGCCTGGGGAATTCCTGTTGTGGCTCAGCGGAAATGAATCCAACTAGTATCCATGAGGGTGTGGGTCTGATCCCTGGCCTTGCTCAGTGGGTTAAGGATTTGGCATTGCCGTGAGCTATGGTGTAGGTCGCCGACGCAGCTCAGATCCTGCATTGCTGATCCTAAAAAGAAAATGAATAAATAATAAGATGGAGCCTGCCCCCTCACTGGGCATCTAGAAAAGTAGAAAGATGGTTCCCACCATCAAGTTGAAAACCATCTTCTTTCCTAGTTCTGAATTTATTCCATACTTGAGGACAGGCTTCTCCACCTTGGCACCACAGACTTTGTCGAGGGCCTTGTTGGGTGTTTAGCAGTGTCCTCCGTCTCTACCTGCTGGATGTCAGTGGCACCTCTCCCTGTGGCATCCAAAATGGGTCCAGACTTTGCCAAGTATCCCCCTGGGAGGCAGAAACACTCCAACCGAGACCCGTTGCTCGGGGGCAGTTCCAAGAATTTTGTTTTCAAGTGAAATACTGTTAGGTAGTTGGTGTGTGGTTAATTATTTAGTGTAAAGCAAGAGCTTTACCTTTTTAAAAAAATTTTTTTTTGCTTTTTAGGGCTGCCCCCCAGCATATGGAGGTTCCAGGCTAGGGGTCCAATCGGAGCTACAGCTGCTGGCCTACACCATAGCCACAGCAATGCAGGATCTGAGCTGCGTCTGCGACCTACACCACAGCTCATGGCAATGCCGAATCCTTAACCCACTGAGCGAGGCCAGGGATTGAATCGGCATCCTCATGGATGCTAGTTGGGAGCATTAACCACTGAGCCATGATGGGAACTCCCAGAGCTTTACCTTTTTTTGTATTAAATTGCATCTGGCTGATTTCGATGCTCCATTCAGTCCGTTGGTGCCCCTCTGAATTGCGCTTTCCTGGGGTAATATAAGCTCTCTCTTCCTCAGCAGGACCATCAGCCTTGACTTAGCTCCCGTGGCTTCTGTGTCAGCCAGGGTCCCTGCAGAAAAGAAACAGCCTCAGTGGGTTAACGATCCGGCATTGCCATGAGCTGTGGTGTAGGTTGCAGACGCGGCTCGGATCCCGCGTTGCTGTGGCTCTGGCGTGGGCCGGCGGCTACAGCTCTGATGAGACCCCTAGCCTGGGAACCTCCATATGCGGCAGGAGCGGCCCAAGAAATGGCAAAAAGACAAAAAAATAAATAAAAATAAATTGACAAAAAAAGAAAAGAGACAGCTTGCTCACTGGTAACCAAAGGAAGTTTCACACAGGAATTGCTCTCAAAGACAGAGGCAGGATTTCAGAAATTGATGGGGTATTTTTTACAGGAGCCAAAAAGTGGAAGCAATCCAGGTGTCCCCTCCCTGATGGATGGACTCATCGTTGACATGCGGTCTGCACATTCACTGGAACACTATTCGACTTAGAAAGGAAGGAAAGTCTGACCCCTGCTGCAACGTGGATAAATCTAGAGAACATTATACTAAGTGGAATAAGCCAGACATAAAAAGACAAGTACTGTGTGCTTCCACTTATATGAGGGTCCCTAGAGCAGCCAGATTCATAGAGACAGACAGTGGAAGCGTGGATGCCCATAGCTGGGGGAGGGAACGTGGAGTTGTGTGTAATGGGTACAGAGTTTCAGTTTTGTGAGATGAAAAGAATTCTGGAGATGGATGGAGCCGTGGCCACACAGAGATGTGACTGCTTCATGCCAAGGACCTGTGCAATTACAAAGGGTTAAGATGGTAAACTTCATGTTACGTGTATCTTGCCACAATTAAAAATCAAGAAAAAGAAACCAATGAGAGAGTTCCCCTTGTGGCTCAGCAGGTGAAGAACCATACAGTGTCTGAGCATGTGGGTTCGACCCCTGGCCTTGCCCATTGGGTTAAGGATCTGGTGTTGCCATGAGCTGCGGTGCAGGTCGCGGATGTGGGCTCGGATCTGGTGTCGCTGTGGCTGTGGTGTAGGCTGGCAGCTACAGCTCCGATTCGACCCCCAGCCTGGGAACCTCCACATGCTTCAGGTGCGGCCCTAAAAAAAAAAAAAAAAAAGTGAGGACGTGTGTAACAGCTTCTGAGCTAACTATTGCCACTCTTGCAGAATACACACACCATACTTGCTCGTCTTTGTTCTGACCTCTGCCAGCACCTGCCCATCGCAGCCAGCTGAGCTGGAAGGCCAGGACGCCCCTGGTTTGCCCACTCAGGCCAGCAGGTTCATGGGGAGGGCATTCCCCTTCAGCTCTGACCTCAAAGAGACACAGGACAGATCTGAGCCTTTGCGAAGAGAACCAAAGTTGGGAAAAAAATGAGGAAAGAGCCTCTCTAGGTGGGGAGGTCCTGAGCTGACTATGGGCCCTGAGAACTTGCCCTCAGAGCCAAGCCTCAAGGTCCACAAATTTCTGCAGATGAGCTATGATATGTACTATTTCCTCTTTGATAGCTGCTGTGTTTCATAATATATAATGCCATTATTATCTAAATGACATCATGCATGTTCATAAAATACTATTACCTAATGTTAATATAGACAAAAATCAATGGTGCATTGCCATTTTAAAGGGATGGGATGTGAATATAATTGCTGGGGCAGTGACAAAATGGGATCAATAAAAAGTTCCAAAGATGGCATCACGTAATTGATATCTTCCATATTACAGCCAGTAAGCACCACTGTTTTTGAGACACAGATGCAGATGTTAGAAAAGCCTGCTGAGATTTGCATTTTAATATTTCCTGAAGACCCAGATATTCCAACTAGAGGTAGCAGGAAGAGACTTCCATTTGAGTGCTGATTTATCCAATGATCTCTAGCCTCCACTGTTAATAATTGTTCTGAATACCGCTGTTCTCTGAAGCTGCCTTTTTACCCAGCATTTGTACAGCGGCATCTTCATAGCTATTTGTCCATCACTCTTTCAAGTCGGAATATTTCAGGCCCTCTCTCTTCTTGTTTTTCAGAATTAGCTTCGTGTTTGCAGTGTCAAGATTTACATTTATTTATTTTTTATTAAAGTACAGTTGATTTACACTGTTGTGCCAATTTCTGCTGTACAGCAAAGTGACCCAGTCATACATACATATACATTCTCTTTCTTATATTATGTTCCATCATGGTCTATCCCAGAAGACTGGGTAGAGTTCCCTGTGCTGTACAGTAGGATCTCATTGCTCACCCATTCTAAATGGCATCATTTGCACCTGTTAACCCCAAATGCTCTGTCCATCCTATAGCTGTAGCAATGCTGAATCATTAACCCACTGCCAGGCTGAACTTTTGCCTCTGCAGCAACACAAGCCACTGCAATCAGATCCTTTAACCCACTGTGCCACAGTGGGAACTCACAAAGGATTCCTATTTTTCTTTTATTTTTAAAATTTTTTTTTTTTGCTTTTTAGGGCCGCACCCATGGCATATGAAGGTTCCCAGGCTAGGGGTCGAATTGGAGCTACAGCTGCTGGCCTACAGCACAGCCACAGCACCATCAGTTCCAAGACGTGATTTTTATTTTTTCCCTTATAGCTGGTTCACAGTGTCTGTCCATTTTCTACTGCACAGCAAGGTGGCCCAGTCACACATACATATATACGTTCTTTTCCTCACATTATCCTCTGCTGTGCTCCATCACAAGTGACTAGATAGAGTTCCCTGTGCTATACAGCAGGAGCTCATTGCTTATCCATTCCAAAGGCAATAGTTTGCATCTATTAACCCCAGATTCCCAGTCCCCCCAGGTCTCTCCCCCTCCCTCTTGGCAACCCCAAGTCTGTTCTCCAAGTCCGTGTGTTTCTTTTCTGTGGAAAGGTTTATTTGTGCCATATAGAAAATATGGAACGCTTCATGAATTTGCAAGTCATCTTTGCAAAGGGGCCATGCTAATCTTCTCTGTATCGTTTCAATTTTAGTCTATGTGTTGCTGAAGCAAGCCTGCACACTTGGCTTTTAAATGAACTTCTCACTGAGTGGAAAATGAACAGGATGAAACACAAAGCCAGTCCAAGTGACCAATGACGTTTCCTTCTGTTACCTCTCTAGGAATGTGAGTGTCTTTATGTATCATTTTTTCCCTTATAAACTCCCAAGTCTCCCTAGAAGAGAAAATAGGCAGTAAGCCCCTTGACATCAGACTTGGTGGTTATTTTTTGGATTTGACACCAAAGGCGAAGACAACAAAAGCGAAAATAAGCAAGTGGAACTACACCAAACTAAAAGGTTTTTGCAGAGCAAAGAAAACCATCAACAAAATGAAAAGGCAACCTACCAAATGGGAGAAAACTTTTGCAAATCCGGAGTTCCCATCGTGGCCCAGTGGTTAACGAATCCGACTAGGAACCATGAGGTTGCGGGTTTGATCCCTAGCATTGCTCAGTGGTTTAAGGATCCGGCACTGCTGTGAGCTATGGTGTAGGTTGCAGACATGGCTTAGATCTGGCATTGCTGTGGCTGTGGCATAGGCCGGCAGCTGTAGCTCCAATTCAACCCCTAGCCTGGGAACTTCCATATGACATGAGTGGCCCTAAATAGACAAAAGGACAAAAAAAAATGCAAATCTTATCTCTGATAAGGAGTTAATACCTAAAATATATAAAGAACTCATACAACTCAACAGAAAAAAACCCAATAAAAAACCCCAATAAAAAACCCCAATATGATTAAAAAGTGGGCAAAGGATCTGAATAGAGAGTTTTCCAAAGAAGACATTCAGATGGCCAACATACACATGAGGAGATGGTCAATGTCACTAGTCATCAGGAGAAGAAAAACCCAGAGCACAGTGAGACGCCACCTCACACCTGTTAGAGTGGCTGCCATCAAAATGACAAGAAGTAGGAGTTCCCATTGTGGCTCAGAAGAAACGAATCTGACTTGTATCCATGAGGATGCCAGTTCGATCCCTGGCCTTGCTCAATGGGTTAAGGATCCGGTGTTGCTGTGAGCTGTGGTGTAGCCCGGCAGATGCAGCTCCAATTTGACCCCTAGCCTGGGAACGTTCATATGGCACAGGTGTGGCCCTAAAAAGAGAAGGAAAAAAAAAAAAAGAAAACCAAAAAACAGAGAGACAAGAAATAATAAGGATTGCAAAGATGTTGAAAAAAAAGAACCCTTGTGCCCTATTGGTAGAGGTGCAAACTGGGGGAGACACTGGAAAACACCATGGAGTTTCCCAAAAAAGTTAAAAATAGGATTGCCACCTGATCTAGTAATTCCAATTCTGGGTATGCATTCAAAAAGAACAAAAACACCAACTCAAAAAGATGTATGCACCCCATGTTCATTGCAGCACAATTCAGAGGAGCCAAGATATGGAAACAACCTAAGTATCTATCAATGGCTGAAAACACGTGTGTGTGGATCTATATATATCAACTTAAAAATATGCACAACTTGGAGTTCCCGTTGTGGCTCAGTGGTAAGGACCCTGACTAGTATTCATGAGGACGCATGTTTGATCCCTGGCCGCCTTGCTCAGTGGATTAAAGATCTGGCATTGCTTCGAGCTGCAGTTGCTATGGCTGTGGTATAGACCAGCAGCCACAGCTCTGATTCGACCACTAGCCTGGGAACGTTTTTATGGTGTGGACACAGCCCTAAAAAGACCAAAAACAAAAACAAAATGCACAACTTAAAAGCTGAAAGTGAAGTTTTATTTGGCGCAAAATGAGGACTCTAGCTTGGGAGGCAGCATTTCACGTAGCTCTGCGAAACCTCTCCACAGAGGCAGGGGAAGGGCCGCATGTATGTGATTCTGGTGAAAGCAGAGGCACGTGCAACCAGGCACTCGTTTTACAGGTTGTGGCTGGTCGTGACAAGGTCACTACTAGGATTTTATTACTTTTCTCAATATGAGGAGATGAAATAATTGGGCTCATAAAATCTCCTGAAGGAGTTCCCGTTGTGGAGCAGTGGAAATGAATCCAACTAGGAACCATGAGGTTGTGGGTTTGATCCCTTCCCTTGTTCAGTGGATTAAGGATCCGGCATTGCCATGAGCTGTGGTGTAGGTCGCAGACATGGCTCAGATCCCGTGTTGCTGTGGCTGTGGTGTCGGCCAGCAGCTGTAGCTCTGATTCGACCCTTAGCCTGGGAACTTCCATATGCTATGGGTGCCGTCCTAAAATGCAAAACAAAGCAAAACAAAACAAAACCCTCCTGAAATCAGCTGGCTATTTGAAGACCAGTTCTGCCGGTTTTCCTACAGCACAGAGCGCCTCACACCTGATCTGTGCCCTGAGCTCTTTCAGGGGGTGTTGAGGGTTGGCAGGTACAGTGGTTCATGACCAGGACGACCTGTGAGGAGGCTGATGGCCTCTGCCAGTCTCCAGTTCATAGGTAGCATTTTCATACATATGTGAATATTATTCAACTAAAGAAAAAAAAATCTTGCCATTTGTAACAACATGGATGGAATTTGAGGACTTTCTATGGTCTCACTTATATGTAGAATTAAAAAAAAAGGGCTCATGGTACAGAGATTGGTAGTTGTCAGAGGCAGGGGCTGGGGAAAGTTATAAAGTTAAAAAATCATAAGTTGATTTCACTTACCTGTGAAAAGTGTATTTGGTCACTTGGTCGTACTGATTTCTGCTCAAGGACCTTCTCATAGAAATGGAGAGAAAGACAAACTCACAAAGAGGCGAGACAAACTTCCCTGACCGCCAGACCGGCTGGTATCAAGAGAGCTTGGAGGGAAAGGAATCAACACAGGGTAGTCCTGGAGGGCTTCAGGGAGGAAGTGGGGGTTGAGCTTGTTCTTAGTGGATGGGAGTATTTGAACAGCTGGAGGGGAGAATGGAGGGAAGGCGTGGTAGGCATGGAACCAGATGAATAAAGTGTGGAGACCAGCCGAGGGCTGCACACTTGTTTCAGCCACTCACTAACTAAGATGATCAATTTGCATCCGACCCGTTGCCGGTCTTCCCACGCTCATGGAGCACAGGAGCGGAGGCAGGGGACAGATGGCAGAGGAATGGGCCAAGAAAACCATGGGAAAGATTTATTTGCTCTGCACCCAGGGGGCCGAGGAGGGGGCTCTGTGGGAGCGGAGTGTCAGGCTGAGACAGTGCTGTGTAGACACAGGGATGGGCTGTCAGGCTGGGACAGTGCTGTGCAGATTCAGGGACAGGGGTGGGGGGGCAGGCATTGGAGCAGAGGGAGCAGGGGAGTGAAAGTCGTAAGAACTCAGGCCCCGTTGTACCTACTGTGACAGAGCTGCAGCCCCCACCTGAGTCCCTTCCTGGAAGGACAGGCAGGTGGGGCTGGGGGCAGCCTGACACCTGCTCAGTTTTAGGACTTGCCACTAGATTTCATTAATCCTTTATTCGTCTCTTAAGTAGGTCAAATCACTCTCACACCATCCATGGGGTTTATTGATTTTTGTGCTATAGAGCTTTGCTGCATTGCTAAAAATCCATTACCAATTTATAAGAGCGAGAGATGAAACAGCTGTTAGCCTTTCCTGATTGAACGGGGAAGCAGAAAAAAAAAAGTCTTCGGAAAACAGAGGAGGGGCGAGGAAATTGCATGAATTTTTCAAGCTGGGGCCCCTACAGACAAGTCCCTTTTCTCTCATTTTCCAAGTGTTTGGTAGATGGTTTGTGGGAGATGAGGTTTTGTCCGCTTCTATTTCATCTTCCCTGAGTATGTTTGACTGGAATGTTGGGGGCGGGCTGAGCGGGTAATTTATGCTCAGAGAACATCAAACAGACCGCAAATCGCTTGTTCCATTTCATCTCTGAAAGGACCAGGCGGTTAATTAGGATGGGCCTGCGACTTTGACTTGAGGCAGGAAATCTTAAGGAGGTCAGGCCTTCTCCTGGCAGAGAATCTTTCGAAGGAGCTCTAGGTCACAGTTGTGCTGTGAGTCTAAACAGCAGACCTAGCTAAGCCGTGGGGGCCCCTGCTGTAGCCATGGGTGACGGCCTCAGGGCTCCTCCCTTATGCAACCCTCCCCCCCATCATCTCCAAACCCTCTCTTGTGCCCTTAAGAGCCAGACTGGGGCAGGG
Source organism: Phacochoerus africanus (assembly GCF_016906955.1). Classification (NCBI taxonomy): domain Eukaryota; kingdom Metazoa; phylum Chordata; class Mammalia; order Artiodactyla; family Suidae; genus Phacochoerus; species Phacochoerus africanus. Next base: position 52,775,922 of record NC_062548.1, on the reverse strand, counting down.
CTGTTGGCAGAGGGAGTGGCATGAGCCCTGGGGGCTGGGCCTCTGCTAGGGAACCAGGATAGGAGCACCAGGTGGGATCTGTCCCCTCTGCTGCACTCGCAGTGGCAGCTGGATCCTGGAGAGCGCTTCTCACAAGGAGCTTGGAATAAGAAAAAGATCTTAAAGAAAGATTTGGGGCTGCCAGTGGAAAGGGCTAATTAAGTCTGGGTAGGAGGAATTCCTCTGGGACCTCCCGAATTGCCAAGAAAATCTGACAAAAGCAAGACCTGGGTGAAAGAAGTGACTTACTTAAAGGAGGGAAATCCAAAAGCCAAAAGCAGTGGGTTCACAGCTGCAAACTTGGCTCCCTTTCCTGGCGGAAGCAGGTGTTAAGAAACTCCGGGAGGTGGAGTTCCTGTCATGGTGCAGTGGTTAACAAATCTGACTAAGAACCATGAGGTTGCGGGTTCGATCTCTGGCCTTGCTCAGTGGATTAACGATCTGGCGTTGCCGTGAGCTATGGTGTAGGTTGTAGACACGGCTCGGATCCTGCGTCGCTGTGGCTCTGGTGTAGGCCGGTGGCTACAGCTCTGATTCGACCCCTAGCCTGGGAACCTCCATATGCCGTGGGAGCGGCCCAAGAAATGGCAAAAAAAGACAAAAAAAAAAAAGAAAGAAACTCTGGGAGGGATGGTGTATTAGTTATCGCAGGACATCTTTAGGAAGGGACACAAACCAGGTCAACTCACTGGTTCCTAATCAGGAGAAACTAGAAATTACTAAGGCTGTGAGTTTAAATTAGCAGTTAGGAGTTCCCTGGTGGCAGAGTGGGTTAAGGACCTAGCGTTGTCACTGCTGTGGCTTCGGTTCCATTCTGGCCCAGGAGCTTCTGCATGCTGTGGGGGAAAAAGAAAAGAACAACTAGGAGTTAAAGGTATATCACTGAAAAACCTTTAGAAACATTTGTCTAGCCTTTCGAAGGAAATAAGGTGAAAAATTCAGTACTGCTCTGAGCTGTTTTTCACAGCCAGTTCAGTCGAGGCTTCCCACCTGCATCAGTGGGACTGTTTCTTCTCGTGCTCAGCTAAGAGTGCTGAGGATTCTCTGTGACAGAGCACAAGACCTCACGGTCAGTGTGGATTAAGAGCCCTAGAGTCATGGGAGAAAATGCAAAGGTGGAATTTAAAGTAGGTAAAAGGGGAGTTCCCGCTGGGGCCCAGCAAAATGAATCTGACTGGACGTGAGTTCAGTCCCTGGCCTTGCTCAGTGGGTTAAGGATCCAGCGTTGCTGTGAGCTGTGCTGTAGGTTGCAGATGCGGCTTGGATCCCATGTTGCCGTGGCTGTGGTGTAAGCGGGCAGCTGCAGCTCCCATTCGACCCCTAGACTGGGAACCTCCATATGCCACAGGTGCAGCCCTAAAAAGCAAAAATAAATAACTAAAGGAGGTAAAAGATGGAGCAAAGCCCAGATGTGCCTCTGCTGGTGCTCCCCAGGGACCTGGTCTGTGTGCTATGGGGAGTGTGGGCAGGGAGGGAGAGGGCAGGGGGGGAAATGCAGGGACCTGTTGTTCTGTGTCCCCAGTGTCCCCCAGTGGAGGTGTCCTTCTGAAGACAGAATGCTGTCACCTTCCCGCCACTGGTCCAGGCCATCTGGAATCCTAAGGAATGCTCTAAATTAACAGCGAGAGCTGGTGAAAATCTAAAATGTGAAAGGACATAGCACTCCTTGGAGAAGGGACAGAGCCCCAGGGACCAGGGCGCCAACTCAACACTGAGAGCTGTCTTACCTGCCTCCTCCCTCCACCTCCACTCGCTTATCCATCAGAGCTAGGAAGGGTCCGAGAAACAGGTGACAGAGACCATGGCCTAGACTTTGCCCAAGTCCACCTGGGCATTCTCCTTCTGCGCCCACTGAAGAGATAATGACCTTTTTCTGTCCATGTGTGGCCTTCTGGTCTCTACAGGGCTCCACTTGTGCGAAGATAATTTTTTAATGGCCTTTTTTATTTTATTTATTTTTTTTGCTTTTTAGGGCCACACTCGTGGCATAGGGGTCGAATCGCAGCTACAGCTGCCGGCATACAGTACAGCCACAGCAACGCAGAATCCGAGCCGCATCTGCAACCTACACCACAGCTCACGGCAACACCAGATCCTTAACCCACTGAGTGAGGCCAGGGATTGAACCCAAAATCTCATGGTTCCTAGTTGGATTTGTTTCCCCTGAGCCACGACGGGAACTCCTTTACTGGCTTTTCAGGCACCTCAAGTTCTATTCGGTAATACATAGCAATCGGGTTTCTAAAAATTCTCTCGCGATCTCTAAGGGATGATATTGATGAGGCTTGCTGACTTAGATTTCAGGAAACAGTGAGCCATTCTGTTTCCTCAGATTAAGAGAACGACCTCTCATCCCTGCAAATTCTCTTGTCAAGTGATCCTTCCCCACAAAGAATACATTTTTGGCTTTTCCTTTTAGGAAGGTTATTTCTCACTCAGTCTCTTCCTTTTCACACGCATTGTGTTCAACTCCACTGGGATTGAGAACCAGTTGTCTGTGGGAATTTGAATTCAGAAGGAGCAGCTTGCAGGACCCTTTGTAACTTTGCTAGTAAAGATCTTTCTCTCTTTTGTCTTTTTTCCCACTGACGGGACATTAAAGCCTTGGTATCAACTGCTTTGAAATGGAACCTAAAAGAAAAGAAAAGAAGAAGAAGGGCGTTCCTGTCGTGGCTCAGTAGTTAACAAACCTGACTAGTACCCATGAGGACGCAGGTTCGATCCTTGGCCTTGCTCAGTGGGTTAAGGACCGGACATTGCCGTGAGCTGAGGTGTAGCTCGCAGACATGGCTTGGATCCTGTGTTGCTGTGGCTGTGGTGTAGGCTGGTAGCTGTAGCTCCGATTCGACCCCTAGCCTAGGAACTTGCATATGCTGCAGGTGCGGCCCTAAAGACAAAAAAAAAAAAAAAAAAAAAGAAAAGAAAAGAAAAAGAAACTGAACCTAAGTGTGGAACACCTAAACTTGGAGGAAAAAGGAAGGAAAAACAAAGAATATGTAATTTCCTGTGGTCTGTAGATAAACAAACCTGTATCAAGTGAATACTTTTCATTTCTTTCTTGACCAAGGAACCCAACTGATTCTCTGCGTCATTAGGGACTTAACTGTCTTTCAGACCCAGGGATTTTGTTTATTTCTATGATCTGTTAACTCATGGGATCTCTGTTTCTTTCTTTAAATTTTTATTTTCTTAAAGTATTGTTGATTTACAGTGGTTCTTCAAGTTTTGCTGTACAGCAAAGCGACCCAATTACACACAGTTCCCTGTGCTGTATGGTAGGGCCCCATTGCCCATCCACTTCAAATGTGATAGTTTACATCCAAAAAACCCCCCAAATGCCTGTCCATCCTACTTCCCCCCGTGTCCCCCAAGGGACCCCAAGTCTGCTCTCCTTGGCCATGATCGGTTTCTGTTTTTTTAGATCGGATCATCTGCTCCATGTTTTAGATTCCACAAATAAGTCTTTTTGACTTACTTCACACTGTATGAGAGTCTCTGGTTTCATCCATATTGCTGTAAATGGCATTCATTTATCTCTTTTATGGCTGAGTAGTATTCCATTGTGTATATGTACCACAACTTCTCAATCCATTCATCTGCGGATGGACATTTAGGTTGTTTCATGTCTTGGCTATTGTCAATAGTGCTGCAATGAACATAGGAGGGCATGTATCTTTTTCAAGGAAAGTTTTGTCTGGTTATAAGCCCAACAGTGGGATTGCTGGATCATATGGTAGTTCTATATTTGATCTATGTTTCTTGCTGTATTTTTCTTAGAAAAAAAATAGCTGTCTTTTAAAAAATTTTTTTGGAGGAGGGTTGATTTACAATGTTGGGTTAGTAAAGAGACTCAGTGATGCAAATACATAGATCCATTCTTTTTCATTCTATGGTCCCCCCTCACCCGGGGCAACAGCTCACGGAGAAAAGTCAAGAGCCTCCAGCACTGAACAAATGGGTGCATGTGTCTTTTTCAATGAAAGTTTTGTCATCCCCGCCTGTTGTGCACTCAGCTGGGGGTTTAAAGTGTCCCTAAACAGTGAGGGACTGTCTCTATTCGTCCACGTGCTGGCTCCTCCCTGTCTATGAGCCTCGTTCATACTGGAATTAATCTATGGTGACAGGGGCCTTCCCAAAAGTGTTCCCCTGTATACCTTTCTCCTGGCAGTTATGGGGAAGGTCAAAGTTTCTTCTTGAGTTTTGTGGGCTTGATTGTTTTCAGGTCCACACAATCCCCATGACAAACATATTTTGGAATGGCAGATTTTGCTGCCTCGTAGGAATGACTTATGCATGTGTTGGAAATATGCTTTGGGAGTTCCTGTTGTAGCGCAGTGGAAACAAATCCGACTAGGATCCATAAGGATGTGGGTTCAATCTCTGGCCTCACTTGGTGGGTCAGGGATCTGGCATTGCTGTGAGCTGTGGTGTAGGTGGCAGACTCGGCTTGGATCTCGGGTTGCTGTGGCTGTGCAGCAGCTGCTGTGTCTGTGGAGCAGCTGCAGCTCCGATTCCACCCCTAGCCTGGGAACTTCCATATGCAGCAGGTGTGGCCCTAAAAAGCAAAAAGAAAGAAAGGAAGGAAGAAAGAAAGGGAAAATATGCTTTGTTAGAAATCCATTACTTTTTTCACTCTAAACATTTCATCCAAAACAATGGAATGCAGTAGATTTTAAGACGCATTTTACAAAAGTATCAAAGTCTTTATGAAATTTCAACCTTTTGTTTGAAGAAATAGGCATTGTCAAAATAATCTCATGACTTTTTCCTGCAATGTTTGTAAATAACTTCTTTCTTTTTCTTTGGTGTCCTGATACAAGGTAGCCTAGCTTTATTCCTATAAGCTGTAAATTTGTCCAGAAAGCATATCACATATATTGATTAAGTCTCCTGAATTCTCAGCATCCTTTGTTGTTCCTTAAAAACAGTCCCTTCTTGATGTGAAGCTTATGGCAGCAATGCAAATACACATTGTAGCTTCCTTAGGAACGTGCACGCTTTGTCTCAAGCCTCTGCTGAAATTCCTGCAGTGGACTCGACAGTAATGACAACACTGGAAAGCATGGCACACAGCACGGAGGCAGGGACGGAAGAATCCCCAGCAAGGCATCAGATCAGATATTCAGTTGCGATTCAAAACAAAAGGGGAGAATCAATAAGCCTTAAAAGAGACAAGGAGGCTGTGGTCAGCCTGCAGTTGGCAGCAATGGCAGGAGGGAGGGTTCAGAGAGAAGGGGTCTATGCCTGGTGGGCTGGGCCAGAGTGATGAGTGACAGGCGGGGACAGGCTGTGAAGTGGGGTTGGCCAAGACATGGCACCTCCTTCCATCAGGAGTTGAGGAAGGACTGCAGGAGGAAGTGAGCTGAGGGGCCAGGATCTGCAGAACTTAAGCACAGAGCTTGGCATGATTTTCCTTGTTGAACTAGTGTATCTTGAAGCTCAGGAAAGAACCCAACCAGCTGGTGTGGCACTAGTGCTCCAGAGCCACCTGGCGGCGTGTTGGCTGCCAGATCACGAGAGTGCCTGCCTTCTTTATTCAATCAACAAACACTGATAGAAGGCTTTTTCTGGACCAGGCTTAGGTTTTATTTTTATTTTTTGTCATTTTGCCTTTTCTAGGGCCACTCTCTCGGCATATGGAGGTTCCCAGGCTAGGGGTCTAATCAGAGCTGTAGCTGCCGGCCTACACCACAGCCACAGCAATGTGGGATCCGAGCCGAGTCTGCAACCCACACCACAGCTCATTGTACCTGCATTGTACCTGATGGCCATTCACTGTCAGAGGAGTGAAAGAGTGAGTGAGTGAATGAATGGAAGCCTTCGGGAAGCCAGTCAGGCTTCCGGAGACTGGGCTGGGCTGCCTGGGGGTCCAAGATGGCAGCTCCTGGATGTCCCGGGGTCCCCCTCGCCGTCCTCACGAGATGTTTTCTTGGCTGTTTGGGAGCTTTCTTAGCAGGCTGACCCCTCGCTTTTCTTACTCCTGGAAAGGAAATGAATCCTCCTGTCTGGCTCCCTTTTTCTCTGATAATAGGACCCACAGTGGGTCCTCTGGCACCACCAGGCTGAGAGAGAGATGGGTGGGAAAGGCAGATCGCCCCCAGGAAAGCTCAGGGTCTGCCCCCTTCTGTTCTGCAGAAGCTCTCACTGGGGGAACTGAATGCACCACGGCCACAGCTAATCTGCCAGATCAACTTCACATTCAAGGAGAAAGGCGGAGAAGCAGATTCCCATTAACTCCAGCACAGGGATAATTTGCATGTCTCTGCTAAACATCTTGTCTGTTTTTTGCTTCATTACCAGGGCAAACTTTATGCTCTCTTTCGGTGAAGCCCTGAGATGCCTTTAATTCAACTGGGCTGTTGCTGCAGAGCCGTTTTCAGGGGAAGGAATCTTGTAGGTGAGGAAAAGCAAACTGTCCCAGGTGTAGCTTTGTCATTTATCTCAGCAGATGGCCAAAGGGGCAGCTGCACCCATGGGGATGCTGCCCCTCCCCCAACCCTGCTGGGAGGAGGGAGAGGCGGGACATCCAGCAGCTGCCTCTCCAGGGCAGGTACAGGCCCAGCCTGGGCTCCTGAAATGTAGCACCTTCCCTCTGCATCTGCAGCTGCATCTAAGGGAGGGCCGCCTGGGGACTAGTTGTCTGGGGTGCTGGCAGCCAGCAGGGGAGGCAGGTCAGCGGGGAGACCACAGATGGGCTCCGCTTGGTGCACGCACCAGGCTGGACACCTTCTGGACACTTTCTGGGCACCGCCCCACAGGGCAGTGCTGTTTGTGTATCCTGACTGTACAGAGAAGGGGCCCGGGAGGCTTCCATGGTTGACCTGCTGGTGTCCGAGCGGTTGTGGACGAGAGTGTAGGGTCCTGACTGCAGAGCCTGAGTCTGCGGTTTGGACGCAGAATCACTCACGTGCTCTCTGACTGAACATGTTGCTGTTCCATTATTCCCCTGGACCACAAGCTTCTGGGAGTCAGGGACCCTGGCAGGACACTCCTAGTGAGACCAGAAAGATGATACTGGAATCCGGGTTCTTGTTCACGGCAGTCGAAGAATGAACTCCATGAACACACAGGCAGCAAGAAAACAAGCAAAGTCTTTATTAAAGAAAAGCAAATAGATCCCAGGACAGGCCGGGAGAGGGGAGAAGAGCCCCTCTTCTCTATTGTCCTTTAGGGGTTTTTATTCCTTAAAGACGAGATGGGTACCAACGTGGGGCCCAGAAAGATGTGGTTTTCTTCCATTGGCCTTGCTCAATTACCTCTATCAGTCCTTCTGCAATAGGGTTTTAGGGGTGGAAATGTCCCGTAAGTTTTATGGTTTCTTTGTCCTTTTCTTTACTTAGCCTAAGTCATCATTCCTCTCATTTCTTTTTTACCAGTTGAGGAGTGGGCTAGAGACTCGAATTTCCTATAGTAAACAGTCTGTGGGGAATGCGCATTTCCTACAATAAAACAAGGCCTGTGAAAGTGTTACTCTCTGGAGCCCTTAAGCCACAAAGGCTAATCAATATCCATATCAAAAGGATGTATCAGAGCCCTTGTTCCTACACTAACTACCTGAATTAATATTCTGCCTCACTAGGGCTGTGGGAGCCACCAGGGGTCAGCTGGGCACCTGGCCAGGCACTCTGCCTATGCCAGAGTCACAGCAACGCGGGATCCAAGCTGCATCTTCGACCTACACCACAGCTCACGGCAACGCAGGATCCTTAACCCACTGAGCAAGGCCAGGGATGGAACCTGCAACCTCATGGTTCCTAGTCGGATTCGTTAACCACTGCGCCACGACGGGAACTCCCTAGTTGGATTCATTAACCTCTGAGCCATGAAGGTAACTCTGAAAGCTGGTGTTTTATTCAAGAATTTTTAAAAGAATATAGTTAAAAGTAAAACAATTGAAAATGAATTCAAGACTAATGGTCCTAATTGGGATACATTTCATAAACAGCAGTAAATCACGTCTCTCAGCAAACTGAATAGTCTCTCACCTACTGTTATAAACTGTGGCCTTTTTTTGTAGACACCCATATAGGCAGTTAGCGCTCTTAGGAAGGCACGACTTGGCCTTGGGATTTTATATTGCTGAGTCACGGTGGAAAACACACCAAGGACCAAAGCTATTTCATAATAGAGAACCAAGCCATTGAACTTTTCCTCTCGAATGTCTCATGACTGATGTGAATAGGATTTTATCAATAACCTAAGCTGAGATCCTAGTTTGTCTTACTGGAAAACAATACACGGCAATAAGCACTCCTGGTGGACCTTCGTCAGAACCAGCACTGGAATACAGTCAATAAACACACACATACAGGCATGAGATCTCAGGAAACTCAGACCCTGGACCTTCCAAGACAATCTACAGATGGGATTCTGCAAAAGGAGAGAGGTAACTCTTTAAACACAGCTCTTTTGGAAAAGCCACCAGGGTGGAAGTATTTATATGCAAATGAAGGACTCAATGTTAATTTCTTTCTCTTGCAGCTTGGTGGGAGGTGGGAAACAATTCTGCAGCTACAGGGATCTTTACAAGCTTCTGGACATGGTTGCTTATGGAGCTGCACCATTGGACAGACCAGGGGCTCACGGGTGTGGGGATGAAGGACCACAGGGGACCTCAGGGATGCAGATTCCAGGGCTCCTCTCAGGGGCTGTGGTTCCAGAGGTCTAGGTGGGTGGCCCAGACACCTGAACATGAACGGCTGAGACCCACATTGTGAAAACCACTTTGTCCCCCATCTCCCATCTACTGACCTTGTCCTGGGGAAACTCCTGACTTTCCAGGTTCTCTCAGCTTAGTGTTTCCTTTTCAAATTGGCTTTCCCTCCCCTGCTCCTTTGAGACATCTTTTATTTCAGTGTTTAGATTCCCCACATGGGCTGCCAGGTTTGCTTTGTGATAAGATGAGCTGTCGGCAGTGACGGCGCCCCCAGCTTGCAGCCTGGGGCCCCTCAGGCTACTGACTACACGCCCTCGCTTTGCGGCTTCCTCCTGTTACATGAGTGTTGGTGCAGCGTCTGACAAGATCACTTAGAGATGATTAACCCCTTCCTTGGGGCGATAACTTGCGTTCCTTCTGACAGTAGGTGCTGGTCCTCTGTATTGGCAAAAAAAAAAGGGCAGAAACGAGAAGAAAAGTTCCGAAACCTATTGACCTGTGGTTTCTTTTTTTTTTTTTTAAATTTTTTTATTTTCCCACTGTACAGCAAGGGGGTCAGGTTATCCTTACATGTATACATTACAATTACATTTTTTCCCCCCACCCTTTGTTCTGTTGCAACATGAGTATCTAGACAAAGTTCTCAATGCTACTCAGCAGGATCTCCTTGTAAATCTATTCTAAATTGTATCTGATAACCCCAAGCTCCCCATCCCTCCCACTCCCTCCCCCTCCCATCAGGCAGCCACAAGTCTTTTCTCCAAGTCCATGATTTTCTTTTCTGAGGAGATGTTCATTTGTGCTGGATATTAGATTCCAGTTATGAGTGATATCACATGGTATTTGTCTTTGTCTTTCTGGCTCATTTCACTCAGTATGAGATTCTCTAGTTCCATCCATGTTGCTGCAAATGGCATTATGTCATTCTTTTTTATGGCTGAGTAGTATTCCATTGTGTATATATACCACCTCTTCCGAATCCAATCATCTGTTGATGGACATTTGGGTTGTTTCCATGTCCTGGCTATTGTGAATAGTGCTGCAATGAGCATGCGGGTGCATGTGTCTCTTTTAAGTAGAGTTTTGTCCGGATAGATGCCCAAGAGTGGGATTGTGGGGTCATATGGAAGTTCTATGTATAGATTTCCAAGGTATCTCCAAACCGTTCTCCATAGTGGCTGTACCAGTTGACATTCCCACCAACAGTGCAGGAGGGTTCCCTTTTCTCCACAGCCCCTCCAGCACTTGTTATTTGTGGATTTATTAATGATGGCCATTCTGACTGGTGTGAGGTGGTATCTCATGGTAGTTTTGATTTGCATTTCTCTTATAAGCAGCGATGTTGAGCATTTTTTCATGTGTTTGCTGGCCATCTGTATATCTTCCTTGGAGAAATGTCTATTCAGGTCTTTTGCCCATTTTTCCATTGATTGATTGGCTTTTTTGCTGTTGGGTTGTATAAGTTGTTTATATATTCTAGAGATTAAGCCCTTGTCGGTTGCATCATTTGAAACTATTTTCTCCCATTCTGTAAGTTGTCTTTTTGTTTTCTTTTGGGTTTCCTTTGCTGTGCAAAAGCTTTTCAGTTTGATGAGGTCCCATGGGTTTATTTTTGCTCTGATTTCGATTGTTTTGGGGGACTGACCTGAGAAAATATTCATGATGTTGATGTCAGAGAGTGTTTTGCCTATGTTTTCTTCTAGGAGTTTGATGGTGTCCTGTCGTATATTTAAGTCTTTCAGCCATTTGGAGTTTATTTTTGTGCATGGTGTGAGGGTGTGTTCTAGTTTCATTGCTTTGCATGCATGCAGCTGTCCAGGTTTCCCAGCAATGCTTGCTGAAGAGACTTTCTTTTTCCCATTTGATGTTCTTGCCTCCCTTGTCAAAGATTAATTGACCATAGGTGTCCGGGTTTATTTCCGGGTTCTCTATTCTGTTCCATTGGTCTGTCTGTCTGTTTTGATCCCAGTAGCACACTGTTTTGATGACTGTGGCTTTGTAGTATTTCTTGAAGTCTGGGAGAGTTATGCCTCCTGCTTGGTTTTTGTTTCTCAGGATTGCTTTGGCGGTTCTGGGTCTTTTGTGGTTCCATGTAAATGTTTGGATTGTTTGTTCTAGTTCTGTGAAAAATGTCCTGGGTCATTTGATAGGGATTGCACTGAATCTGTAGATTGCTTTGGGTAGTATGGCCATTTTTACAATATTGATTTTCCCAATCCAGGAACATGGAATATCTTTCCATTTCTTTACATCTTCTTTGATTTCTTTGATGAAAGTTTTATAGTTCTCGGCATATAGGTCCTTTACCTCCTTGGTCAGGTCTATTCCGAGGTATTTGATTTTGTGAGGTGCCATTTTAAAAGGTATTGTATTTTTGTATTCCTTTTCTAATATTTCATTGCTGGTATACAGAAATGCAACTGACTTCTGAATGTTAATCTTCTATCCTGCTACTTTGCTGAATGTATTAATCAGTTCAAGTAGTTTTGGGGTTGAGTCCTTAGGGTTTTCTATGTAGAGTATCATGTCATGTGCATACAGTGACAGTTTGATCTCTTCTCTTCCTATATGGATGCCTTTTATTTCTTTTGTTTGTCTAATTGCTGTGGCTAGGACTTCCAAAACTATGTTGAAGAGCAGTGGTGAGAGTGGGCATCCCTGTCTTGTTCCAGATTTGAGGGAGAAGGCTTTCAGTTTTTCCCCATTGAGTATTATATTTGCTGTGGGTTTATCATAAATGGCTTTGATTATATTCAGGGATGTTCCCTCTATACCCACTTTGGTGAGGGTCTTGATCATCAATGGATGTTGGACTTTGTCAAATGCTTTTTCTGCGTCTATTGAGATGATCATATGATTTTTGACTTTTTTTTGTTAATGTGGTGTATGATGCTGACTGATTTGCGTATGTTGAACCATCCTTGTGAACCTGGGATGAACCCAACCTGGTCATTGTGTATAATTTTTTTGATATGTTGTTGGATTCGGTTGGCTAAGATTTTGTTGAGAATTTTTGCATCTATATTCATCAATGATATTGGCCGATAGTTTTCTTTTGTGGTGGTATCTCTGTCTGGTTTTGGAATGGGGTGATGGTGGCATCATAGAATGTCTTTGGGAGTATTCCTTCTTCTTCAACCCTTTGAAAGAGTTTAAGGAGGATGGGCACCAATTCCTCTTTATATGTTTGATAGACTTCACCTGTGAAGCCATCTGGTCCTGGACTTTTATTTGTAGGAGTGATTTTATGACCTCTTCAATTTCATTTCTAGTGATTGGTCTGTTCAGTTGGTCTGTTTCTTTTTGATTCAGTTTTGGCAGGCTGTAAGATTCTAGAAAATTGTCCATTTCTTCCAGATTGTCAAACCTGTTGCCGTATAGGTTCATAGTATTCTCTTATGGTTTTTTGTATTTCTGCTGTATCCATTGTGATTTCTCCTTTTTCATTTATAATTTTGGTTATTTGGGTTCTTCCTCTCCTCTTTTTAGTGAGTCTGGCCAGGGGTTTGTCAATTTTGTTTACCTTTTCAAAGAACCAGCTCTTGGTTTTATTAATTTTCTCTATTGTTTTTTGCTTATTTCATGAAAGAGGATTCCTGCCAGTGTCTTGTTAGTGAGCCTTGGAAACAAATCACCATAACAAAGACTCAGTTTTATTTTACTCTAAAAAGGTAAACAGACAGCAACCCTCTGCAAATTTTAGCATCCATCACTGCTTTCTTCTATCAATTATTTAGATGTATTAGACCGAAAAGATCAGAATATTATATATATATATATATATATATATATATATATATATATATAATTTATTTATTTATTATTTTAGGCCAAACCTGTAGCATATGGAAGTTCCCAGGCTAGGGGTCAAATTGCAGCTGCAGCTGCTGGCCTACACCACAGCCACAGCAATGCCAGATCCAAGCCACATCTGTGATCTACACCACAGCTTACGGCAATGCTGAATCCTTAACCCACTGAGTGAGGCCAGGGATCGTACCCACATCCTCATGGACACCATATTGTATTCTTAACCCGCTGAGTCACAATGAGAACTCCAATATTCTAATCATGATAACACCAATGTCAGATCATTTCATTAGGTGTCAGGCTCTGGGCTAAACCCACACACTCAGTTAATTGTAATAATTCAATGAGCAGGTGCTATTATTACCTCTATTTTGCACATGAGGAAATGGAACTTCAGGGAGAGTCACATAGCAGGCACTGACCATGCCTTTCTAATCAATAATGGGATCCCATATGCCTGCCACAGAGTTTGGTGGCCGTTGGTGGTGACGTTGCTAGAGGGCCAGGATGCTGAGCTAGCCTGTATTGCTAGGAAGTTTGGGGGTCCCTCATCACACCTGTTTTTTCATCAAGTAAATGAATAAATGCAAAGCTGGAGGTGAATTTTCTTCTCTCATCAGCCACACTGTCAAAGCCCATCTCTTCCCATGAGACCCTAACACCTGCTGAATATTTTTAAAAATTTGATTTTTTGTAATTATGTTTACATATCTTTTGAAATGTGTAAAATAAAGTATTAGGATAAGATATAAACCACCCTTTCCCCACCATGCAGAGAGAATTTCTGGTTCTCATTATTTTGACTTTTTACAATATTTTTAAGTCATGGAGTTCCCGCTGTGGCACAGCAGAAATGAACCCTACTAGGATCCTTGAGGATTTGGGTTCGATCCCTGGCCTCACTCAGTGGGTTAAGAATCCAGCGTTGCCGTGAGCTGTGGTGTAGGTCACAGACGAGGCTCACGTCCTGCATCGCTGTGGCTGTGGTGTAGGCTAGCAACTACAGCTCCGATTGGACCCCTAGCCTGGGAACTTCCATATGCCACGGGTGCAGCCCTAAAACAGCAAAAAAGAAAAAAAATTTTAAGTCATGCTTGTATTGACGTGTGACTCACATGTGTGTAGGTATATAAAGGTATTAGTACTATGTGCATACGTGTGTGTGCATACCTGAGAAAAGATGGTAATTTAGATACAATGTTCTATTCTAATTTAGATACAACTTTCTACTCTAATGTGGATACAACGTTCCATTCTGGTTTTTTTTTTTTTTCCCTTGACATTCTGCCTTGAACTTTCCCCATCTCATTACTTTTTAGCCATGGTTTTCACCGCTGTGTGGAATTCCTGGCTGGCTTTGTACTCGCTGACATTTCAGCAAAGTTAGGTTGAGGAAGTGCCTAGGACATTTCCTTGGAAATATGTTAATTCACGAAGGATGTCCCCAGGTTTTTGATGCAGGATAAGCCCTAGGGTTTATTCTTGGAATTTGTTGTTTCTTAGACAGAAAGTTCGGGCGAAAAAATTAGACTTTGGGTTGAGAAGACCTGAACTCAAACCTGCTCCATTGTGAGGACCCGCATCAAGTAAGAGCCACCTGCCGCCTCGGTTTCCCTGTGTGTCACGTGGAGGTGATGATCCCTCCTAAGGACGCTGGATGGATTAAGAGGATGAAGTTGGGCAGCATCTGTCCATACTGGGTGTTTAGTGCTGGCTCCAGTTATGTTCAGTCATGGAGAAAACAAAGTTACATCTTTTTAAAAAACCATTTTAAAAAATGGAACTATAGTTGATTGGCAACGTTATGCTAGTTTCAGGAATGCAGCAAAGTGATTCTGCTATCTCAATATAGCTACAGTCTCCAAGTTCTTTTCCATTCGACATCATTATAAGATATGGAGTCTGGAGTCTGGTCCTACAGTAGGTCCTTGTCATTTATCTACTTTATATATAGCAGGTACATGGGCTAATCCCAAACTCCTAACTTACCCTCCCCTTAAATTTCTTTATTTCAATTTTTTAATTAGCGCCAGCTCCAGGGTTAATTCCTTTCTCAGATTTCCTTTCTTTGGGGAAGGCTAGTTTTCAGATTCTGATTATCTGTCTAATAACGACCATTGGATACAGCGGTCTAGCGAGCCTGGCAGCCTCGCAGTGTCACCATGCTCTCCTTCAAACAGCTGACAACAGAAGCAGCACAGCAGATGAGTAAAGGCGATGGAACCCACCTCTTGGATCAGACCTTGCTCCTGCCATGTACCACCTTTCCAATTTTTATTAAGTTATTTTGCCTTCCAGCCTAGGAAACATGCATACCCCTTATAGCTAAAATATCATTTCGGTGTGCCCTCCACAAAACAAAATCATTGAGATATTTTATGCTCATCTTTTCACTCCAGGTCTTAGAATACCAGGGTGTATTTTACACTCCACGTCTCGGTTCTGACAAGGCACATCCCAGCTCAAGTGTCCTCCTGTAGCTTGAGGCTACTGTGCTCACTGCATGCACTTAAGGTCCCACTGGTCCAATTACAGCATTTTTCTTTAGAGTGGCACATAAGGGACAGGTGCATCTCATGCTTAATGCTGTCTTAGGTGAAGTAAAGTCATCTTCACCTTGCGTCGGGAAGGGAATTCAAGGTAGAAGTTACGTTCGGTCATGGAGAAAGTTGCATTTCTTTTTTAAAAACCATTAAAAAAATGGAACTATAGTTAATTGGCAATGTTGTGTTAGTTTCAGGAGTACAGCAAAGTGATTCTGCTATCTCGATATAGCTACAGACTCCAAGTTCTTTTCCATTCGACATCATTATAAGATATGGAGTCTGGAGTCTGGTCCTACAGTAGGTCCTTGTTGTTTATCTGCTTTATATATAGTAGTGTGCCTGGGCTGCTCCCAAACTCCTAACTTACCTCTCCCCCACCAGTAACATTTCTTTTTTTCAATTTTTCAATTTTTTAAAGTTTTATTGAAGTATAGTTAATTTACAAGGTTGTAATAATTTCTGTTGTACAACAAAGTGACTCAGTTATACATATAACATATCCATTCTCTTTCAGATTCTTTTCCCACATAGATGATCACAGAAGGTTGGGTAGATGTCTCTGTGCTGCATTGCAGGTCCCCGTAGGCCAGTCATTCAATAGACCTCAGTGGGCACTTGCCAGTCCCAACCCCCCAGCCCCTCCTTCCCCATCCCCCACCTGTCCCCTTTGGTAACCATAAGTTTTTCAAAGTTTGTGGGTCTGTTCTGCAAAGATTTCTTCTCCTTCTTCTTCTTTTCTTCTTCTTCCCCTTCCTCTTCTTTTTGGTCTTTTGTCTTTTCAAGGCCTCACCCAAGGCATATGGAGGTTCCCAGACTAGGGGTCGAATTGGAGCTGTGCCTGCCAGCCTATGCCACAAACACAGCCACAGCCATGTGGCATCTGAGCCGCATCTGCAACCTACACCACAGCTCACGGCAACACCAGATCCTTAACCCACTGAGTGAGGCCAGGGATCAAACCTCCGTCTTCATGGATGCTAGTCAGATTCGTTTCTGCTGAGTCACGAAGGGAACTTCTATTCTGCAAACATTTTTTATTCCTACCTGTGACCTAGGTGGATGAGAGCCTCTCAGAACACCCTGCTTGCTCATATTCCGGGTGAGTCATCCTCTCTGGTCCCTATAAGGAGGCAGCTGCTGAACGATCTCTGCCAGCAAAAATTTTTGGGCCCCACATGGCCACCAAGGCTTCTGGTCATCTTGTCCAGGTTTGTCCGAGTCCTGGGCTCCTTCAAACAGGTGTCATGGGGAGTTCTCACCGTGGCTCAGCAGTAAAGAACCTGATAGGATCCATGAAGACATGGGTTCAATCCCTGGCCTTGCTCAGCAGGTTAAAGATGTAGTGTGGCCGTGCACTAGGTCGCAGACGAGGCTCAAGCCTGGTGTTACTGTGAGCTGTGGTACAGGTCTCAGACGCAGCTCTGGTCCCACATTGCTGTGGCTGTGGTATGGGCCAGCAGCTGCAGCTCCCATTAGACCCCTAGCCTGGGAACTTCCATGTGCTGCGGGTGCAGCCCTAAAAAGACAAAAACATAAAAACAAAGCAAAAAAAACAGGTGTCATGGATGAGAAGAGTCCCCAGTCCCTTGGTGCCAGCATCGTGTTAAAGCAGCTAAGCAGCTGAGGGTCATGCTGCTGTTCCAATCCTCTTTCTCCGCCACCCTCGTGAGAGGGTCAAGGAGTCAGAATGACAGGAGAGAAGCATTTTCGAAGTCATTGATTTTCCTTTTCCTTTGACCGCTGTGATCATTTCACACCTCATGTCTCATTTTTCAAGCTGGCTTCTCTGGCATGCGCCCCCACTTAGTCAGGACAGAGCTGGGTATAGAGTTTACAGGGTGCCAGTGTTCCCTGTTGGCTTTCTTGACGCCAGAGCCACTCTCTCCACTGGGTTGTGACAAACACAGAGACTGGCTTGTCATAACAGCATAGAAATGGTACTTGATGGACATGTACCATTCAGATGCCTGTTAGTGTTCCGGGATGTAGAAAACATGAGTCCTTTGTCACGTCCCCAAAATTTCAAAGCACAGTTTCTCAAAATACTCAAAGTCTAATTATCCTCCAGAGCTGAGCCCTTGCACTATGGGGTACGGGGGTGTTTGAGCACCAGAGCAGTGTCCCAGGGACAGGCTGCTTTAAAAAGCCTGACCTGGAGTTCTCGCTGTGGTGCAATGGCAGGATAAACAGCATCTCTGCAGCGCTGGGACGAAGGTTTAATCGCTTGCCCGGCCTTAAGATCTGGCATTGCTGCAGCTGCAAAGTAGGTTGAAACCACAGCTGGGATGTGATCCCTGGCCCAGGAACTCCCAATGCCCAGGGGAGGCCAAAAAGGGGAAAAAAACCTGACCTAAGGCTTCCAAGCAGGGGCTTTGAATGAGATGAGGACTGCAAGCGAGGCTCTGTTCCCTGGCTGTGGCACTGCGGGCTGACCCCACTTGGCTGCAGCTGCTATTATACCGACCTTACAGGTGTGTGAGGCCCATATGCCCACCATCCTCCACAAGGCTGGCCTACCTAGTTCGGGGTGTTTTGCATTCCAATTGGGGCTCTGCAGATGATAAACGCTGTAAATGGCCAGATGATAAATGCTTCAGGCTCAGGGGCTATAAGGTCTCTGTTGCAACTACTTGATTCTTGGTATGAAGCAGCCCTGGATAAGATGTTAGCACATGAACATGGCTGTGGCCCAATAAAACTTTATTGACAAAAGTAAGCCGTGGGCCACCGTTTGCTGCTCCTGCTGGGATGAGTGGTCAGCAGAGTTTTGGTTCCAGAGGGCCTTGATCCTGGCAGATTCAGCGCCCCCGGGTTTCCTGAGCACAGCACTGGGTGCCCCCACTCCCCACCAGGCACCTGCAGCCTGAGACACTTGTAATGGGTGCCATGGTCCTCTCTTCGCTGCCACATCTGTGTTTTCACTTTGGTCCCAGGCTGCCTCATCCCCTCATCCTTCCAGGGCCCCACCTCCAGTCCTTCCCAATTGGGCTACATTTAAAAAAAAAACTTTACTGCAGTAGAGTTGATTATAGTGTTGTGTTAATTTCTGCTGTACAGCACAGTGATTCAGCCATGTACACGCACATATCCGTTTCCATATAGATGATCACAAAACACTGGGTACAGTTCTGTGTGCCATATAGCAGGTCCCTGCTGACCATCCATTCCATATACCTCAGTGGACATATGCCCATCGCAAACCCCCAGTCCATCCCTCCCCTACACCTGTTCCTTTTGGTCACCATAAGTCTGTTTTCAACTGTGAGACTGTATCTGTTTTCTAAGTAAGTTTATTCATGTCATTTTTTTAGATTCCACATATAGTGCTAACATATGGTATTTGTCCTTCTCTGACTTACTTCACTTAATATCATACGTCTAGGTCCATCCATGTTGCTGTGAATGGCATTATTTTGTTCTTTTTAATGGCTGAGTAGTATTCCATTGTGTATATGTACCCCATCTTCTTAATTGGTTCCCCTGTTGATGGACACTTAGTTGCTTCCGTGTCTTAGCTATTGTGAATAGTGCTGCAACGAACAGCGGAGTGCATGTATGTGTTCAAATTATGGTTTTGTCTAGATTTTACATTATTTTATGCTTTTTAGGGCTGCACTTGAGGCATATGGAGGTTCCCAGGTTATGGGTTGAATCGGAGCTGCAGCTGCTGGCCTATGCCACAGCCACAGCAACGCAGGATCTGAACTGCGTCTGCGACCTATACCACAGCTCACAGCAATGCTGGATCCTTAACCCACTGAGCGAGGCCAGGGATCGAACCTGCAGCCTTCTGTTTCCTGGTTGGATTCGTTTCTGCTACACCACAACAGGAACTCCCCCTTATTTTTTTTTTTTTTTGTCCAGATTTGAATGAGCTGGAAGCAGGCTGCCATCCTGCAGGGGGTAAAGCCTGAGGACAAGCCGGGGTGCGGGAGCATAACCATAAGAGGGGCTTTGTTCCCTGGCTCCCCAGCTGCTCAGGTCAAACCCTTGGCCCTGTCTTCAAGGGTTTCCTCACATTCGTACCAGAAAGAGCAATTTCTCGGAGCCTAATTAACTGATGCCCTTCAGGTGGCAAGTAGGGAGACAGCAAGGGGCAGGTGACATGTGATGGGTCAGGTGCCTTCCATGTCTCCAGGTTCTCCTCAAATCACTTGTTTGAATTGTCTGAGACTAAAAGCCCTGTCACCTGTGAGGCAATCAATCAATCAAAATGCTTGGATAACCAAGTCCACATCAGGAGCTGTCAGCCTAGTGACGCCTTTTCTGATGGCTTTCGCTGGGGCCGTTATGGTCTGGCAGTGAACTCCTGGGAGAGTGATGGACCCCACCTCTGTCTCAGGCCCGGCTGTGTCCACACTCAGCGCCTGAAGTCCTGCTGGTGTGACTCTTTTGACAATCTTCCAATCAGATCTCGGCTTTGTGCCTCCCCCCCCCCCCCCCGCCGCGGGACAGCCCGCCGGTATTGCAGCTTCTCCAAATGAAAACAGAAACTTCTAGACAAATCGTGAACATGTTTTATTTACAAGAGAAAAGTCTGTACACTGTGTACACATAAAAATATACAAAACCAAAATAGAAAATAGCAAAGTGTTAAACCGTGTACAAACACTTTTAAAATGGGACTCCTGGAAAACCTCAAGCCTTAAGTAGTCTGCAGAGGACACATTTCCGGTAAAAAAATTATTATACCAAAAAACTCCCAAAGCTGTTAAAAAAGTTCACTGGTTTCCACTGGAAAGAATTCATACGTATTTTATCTCAAGGACAAGAGAATGTGTGGGATCATGAATGTTAGGTTTTAACAGTTCCCATGCGGTTAATTTGTGTGAAACCTTCCTAGTAAGATGACTTTTTTCCATAGAACCAAGTAAGTGTTTCTTCCCCAATCTTGCAAAAGCCAGGAGCTCTCCATCAATTTCCCATCAAAGTTCACAGTCAAGTTAGGCTTCAGATGAGGATGCAACCTTCAGGCAGTAGTTCAACCCTTCGAATCCCTTTTCAATATTTCTGCTACACTTTTTCATGTGGCCTGAACCGTGCAAAATGAATGTAGGGGAAGCCTTCTTTTTTGTGGTTGTTTAAACAGAAGGACCTAACATTTACTTACTTCTCTTAAAAAGCTGCTGTTTGCATAATTAAAACCAAATTTACTGTAAACTTTTCAGAAAGAAAGTGGGATGACAAAAGACAATAGAAAAGCAACCATGTGTGTAGATAAGTATATATACAATTACATAACTATATCTACATACACACTGTTTGTAACAAGAATAAGAACTGTATCGGTATCTTTAATTCTTTAAATTCCATTAGCCCAAGCTGGTCGTGAAGGTTGCTGGATCATTTCTTCTTACTAAAAGGCTTCATCCACTTAATAAAACAAGAGTTCAGAACTCACAACTTATTTCCTTGAAAGAGAAATACCTTTCATTTACCAAATTGTGGAAATAATACCCGAGAGACAGAAACATGCAAAATAATTTCATGATGGAAATATCCAAGGTATAAAAAGCAACGTTGAACTCAGGAACACTTTACCTAAGCGCTTGATTTCTATAGGCAGCTGCCTTCATCAGCTGTGGAACCACTAGGAGTCCTAAGTTATGAGCAAGTGAGAGAAAACATCATCCATATGATGAAAATATTCAGATACTATCTGGCCTATGCATTCAGTCATGTGTTTCTGGACGAATTTCCCAACTGCTGGCTCCATCTCTCTCCACAGCTAAGCTGCAACGGTTCCAGGTCACCCTGGCCACCAGCCCCAACCGTGCACTGTGCGTTGATCTCTAAGAATAAGGCTGGAGAGGGAGTTCCCATCGTGGCTCAGCAGTAATGAACCCGACTAGTATCCACGAGGACGTGGGTTCGATCCCTGGCCTGCCTCAGTGGGTTAAGGATCCAGCATTGCCGTGATCTGTAGTGTAGGTCACAGACACGGCTTAAATCTGGTGTTGCTGTGGCTATGGTGTTCGCTGGCAGCTGTAGTTCCAATTTGACCCCGAGCCTGGGAACTTCCATATGCCGCACCCATGGCTCTAAAAAGCAGAAAAAAAAAAAAAAAAGGGCAGGAGAGAGCTTTAATTGGGTCTTATATGCACATGAAATTCCTCCACCACCTGCCATGACTCACGTGAGCCAGATTCCACCTGACACAGCCAAAGAGGACCTAATTAATTCAGTGGCTGTGAGTGTCTCTGCTTGGGTCAGCCCACAGCATCAGGTTATTAATCTGTTCCACCCAGATGAACAGGCTTATGAACATGTAACCGGGTGAGCTGGGGCAGCTTCCAACAGTTACTTTCATTCCCAATTTTGAAAATGCTAATGATGATTTCAGCATGGCTTTGTCCAGATGCTAGGCTACCGTGACAATGACCACTGGAAAGTGTGGGACAGAGGAAACTCCTACTGACGGGCTGAGGTGCAGGACGCATGGCCAGAGCTGTGGACTCAGGGTCCTTGAGCTCTGTGTCCAGCGGACGAGGACAGACCTCGTGACCAAAAGGTGAGCAAAAGCCCTCTCAGCACTCACCCTGAGGCTGTGCTTTGTACCTGCAGCTCCTCGCTGTCCATCTCCTTCCCTGCACCTGAGGGGAAGGTGACATGCAGGGCTGTGCTGGCATTCCCCGGGGACTGTCCCTCCTATCTGGGAAGGGGCCGGGGAACCGTGCTGGGGAGAAACTGGAGACAAGTTGTCACTCAGGTCAGTGTCTGTTTCACTGTGGTAACAACAGCAACAAAAAAGTAAGTGAAATTCTGGAAATGTAAAGCCACCTGACCTCAGCAGTCTTAAAAGGTGATAAAAGGGCCACCACTTAATGGCTTCTGATTATCGGCGTCCCTTCACAGAAAGGTGGGTGGTTGGAAGGGGCGAAGCCTGGAAGAAAAGAGCAGGGCACCATTTCCCATAACTCTTGCGTGGAAGGACCCTGTGTTTATTGCAGGTCAGTAGACGGGGCACTTGTGGACTTAAGGTCTGGCCACATACTGCCACTTAGAACCAATCTGGTTAACACGAGAAACAGTCATCCCATCAGCTCTAACTGCCTAGTACTTTTGAGCAACTACGCAATTTAAACTTTTACAAAGAAGAAAGTCCAGCCCATGTTATAGTCATACGTGCACCCCATTTTCTCAGTGTCTACCAGAGCCCAGACCCCATAATGGTTTTTAAGGCCATAATAAATCCAAAACTTTGCATTAAATTTTCTTATGTTCTCCGGTCTTCCTTATGACCTCTGTGAGACTGAAAGTTTGTTTTAAAGTACATGTGTTACAACAAAATATATTTAAAGATCTCTGAAGTGTTCTTTGGGGCTTTTGAACTTGACTGTTTACATGGACCCCTGGTACCTTTTCCCGGCCCATGATCTCATGCCACCTAAGGGGCAGCCCTGGACAGAGAGAGCCCTGGAAATCAGGTAGGAAGACTGTTAAAGGAATGTCATAAGCATCTGAGGGGCAGATCTTGGAGGGTCCAGGGAGGGACAAAGTGGCTGGACTGCTCATCCCCAGTCAGAGCCACCTCCCAGCGCCCAGAGTCACTGAATGCATCACTTGCTAAATAGCGGACAAGACAAGACAAGATCTCGCTCTTTCGGGAATCCAGGGAGAAAAGTGGTCTGGCCACGTCTGCTCAGACAGAAACCAACGTTCTGGACAGAATTAGCCATCTCTTCTCACAGGCCTGGAAGCAAAGCTCTCCAGGTGGGCTTTTAGAGGATACTGTCACCACTGAGGCTTTTCAATGACCCCTGAATTCGCTCTGACAGTAAGCCGCAAGACAGGGCTGGGACCAGACCCGATTTCTGTGGTGTAGACCAACCGGACAGAGCAACCAGCTTCTGTCAACCACTTTTGCTCAGGAAAATAACTCATTTTGGAACAAAAACCTTTTTGCACTAAACTCTCCTGAAATCCACAGACTTGCAAAGGAGCACATACTGAATTAAGCTGCTCCCGTCATTGACCAGAACCCCTCACTGCACCACTGAGATATATTTTGGTTATAGATTGAAATCACATGTTTAACTAAGTCTTCCAAAATGTCTCGGTTTCATTAGAATCACAGTAAAAACACTCCCCGTCCCCCACTGTATCCGTGATGAAAGTTGAGATTACGACAAAACAAACTGGTTCAGTGAACACACTGGGTGACAAGCTTCCCTCTCCTGCCTGTCCCTTGGAGGTATATACTATTTTCCAGGCTGGGAAAGTGCGAAGCGTTCGCGCAACTCTATGAAGTATATGGCTTTGTTATGTTGCCAATGTAAAACATAGCTGTGAAAACAAGGGTGAGATTGGAGTTCCCTTCATGGCTCAGTGGTTAATGAGCCCAACTAGGAACCATGAGGATGTGGGTTCAGTCCCTGGCCTTGCTCAGTGGGTTAAAGATCTGGCATTGCTGTGAGCTGTAGTCACAGACAAGGCTGGGATCCCGTGTGGCTGTGGTTGTGGCTGTGGCTGTGGTGTAGGCTGGCAGTGTAGCTCCGATTTGACCCCTAGCCTAGGAACCTCCATATACCGTGGATGCAGCCCTAAAAAGCGAAAAAAGCCCAAAAACAAAAAACCAAGGGTGGGATTCTTAAACATCTGTCTGCAGGAAGATTCATGAAAAGCAGCACATCACTGTCAGGATGCCAACAGCTGATAGGAACCTGCAAAAAAAATGCATGAGACAGACATCTGTGCAGCCCTGGACACAAAGGGACGGCTCCGGGCTGGAAGGAATCCCCTCTACGGGGTCAGGAGAGCACCTGTAGCTAGAAGACTTCAGGGAGAGCTGGCGGGTAAGGCCAGAAAAGCTGGGGTCCAGGATGGCCCTGCTGCCCCCAAATCTGTATTTACCTGCCGCTGTGTTCCGGCGCCTGGGGGCCTCCCAGTCAACTAAGGAAATAGTGCAAGAAAACAAGGTGCCTCCTGGGGCTGCTCCTCGGGTCAGCTTTTCTTGGACTGCTCGCTCAGGAAAGGTGCTCCACGGCTTTAGAAAAGTGTGAATTTTAGAAATACACAGAGCAAGGCCCTCGCTGGGCAGCGGGGAGCAGAGATGGAGAGGCCAGGGGCTGGAGAGCCCTCATGGGATGTGCTGTGTGTGTGTGTGGGGGGGGTCTGTGTGACCACAGACACAGCTGGGTGACAGTCCAGAGTACGTCCTCTCCCCTAGGGACTTTCACAAGAAATGCATGTGCCTGTGACACAGCAGCTGTGACAGGGACTGACCTTCCAGGGACAAACCATGTGTCAGGCGTGTCACTGAGCCCTGCAGCTGAAACCAGCCCTGACTACTGAGGTGCCCACGGTAAAGACAAGAGTGACATTCAGGAGCTATGCACCTGTTTGTAATAATTTGCTTTTTTCTCCCAGCTCTCCTTTAAAAAAAATTTTTTTTTACATCTTTCTTGAGTTTATTCCTTTGAATTCCATTTCTATATTCAAAGCAGTTGTCAGAACTCGATGGCTTAAAAAGGGACGGACACCACGGCCAGCACTACCTTACAGCTGCAGGCGGAAGGCCGCTGCCTCCAGGGCACCTTCCAGCATCTCCGGATGCAGAGCCGGCTGGACAGGCGGGCCTCAGGCACCCGGCGGGCAGCGCACAGCCCGCAGCCCAGGCAGCACCACCTTGCCCTTGCGGTGCAGGTCGCCCTGCGCTCCCGTGTTGAGCCGCTGCACCAGCAGCTTCTCGTAGAGCAGCGGGTGGTAGGCGCCCAGCGTGCAGGCGGCGTCGTAGTACAGCTCATGGTAGTGGCACAGCTCGGTCTGCCGCTCCGACGGGACGTACTCGTAGACGTGCACCTCGCTGCACAGGCTCATCATGAGCAGGACGCCTGTGGGGGAGGGGAGACGGCCGTGAGCGACTGGGGAGGGGCCCCCGCTGTGGGGGCAGCACCAGGGTCCTGGCCTCCTTGTGAGTCTATGCTCTGTCTTCTTCACTGCCATCTGAGACCTGCCCTTCCCACTAGATGCGGAGGATTTGAGGTCAGCTCTGCACCCTATTCATCTTTTGTTAGGAGTGGGGAGCAGGGTGTCCAGTGGAGACTTAAGGATCCATGCTTGTTGAATGATTATACCATCTGCTTTCCTGCTTTTGAAAGTGGGTGGGTGGGGGTGTTTCTGAAGTGATGAAAGGGCAGGGGGTGGCCCAAGATGCCTGTTCTGCCTTCCCTCCCTTGTCATCCTCACTTTGCGGCTCTAAGGTTCTAACTTCCAGTGAGGGGCATGTGTGCAGCTGGTTTAGGGACCTGTTAAGACTTGAGACTGTTATACAGTCTTTTGTCCTTGTTGACCACTGGGAGTCCAGGACCAAGAAAAGAAAAGATAAAGTGGTTGAACATCAGGACAGGACAGACAGACAGACCTGCATCCCCAAGGGAGAACATCACTGTCACACTGTCACCTTCCACCTGCAGGCCCACCTGATCTGTAAGGGGAGGACTGTGACCCAAAAAAGGAATGTGTTATAAAAAGCTGACTATCAATCAAACAGGTGCTGGACAGGGAACAGGTGGAGACACAGAGTTTGAATCTAATTAAAATTATTTGCTCACTGGAACTATCAATATTAAAGTTGCTTTCATTTCTTCCCCCCTCCCCAAAGTTTCAAATAACTATAAAACTGCATCATCACTGAGCAAATCTCATTCTGGATCTAAGCTAAAGAGCTTTTCTTTCTTTCTTTCTCTCTTTCTTTTTCTCCCTTCCTTTCTTTCTAGAGCTTTTCTTCCTTCCTTCCTTTTTTCTTTTCCTTCCATCCTTCCTCCCCCCCCACCTCCTTCCTTCTTCCCTTCCTCTTTTTTTTTGGGGGGGGGGGAGGTCACACATGCGGCATATGGACATTCTGGGCTAGGGGTTGAATCGGAGTTGCAGCGACCACACCAGAATTCACAGCAATGCCAGGGATCGAACCTGCATCCTTAGGGATACTAGTTGGGTTCGTTACCACTGAGCCACAACAGGAACGCCCTAAGAGCTTTCTTTTCCTACTTCCACCATCACCTTTGTTAACAGCCTTCAAATGTAAAGAGATACATGCTTAGCCTTTTATGGAAGTATAGCCCTTGTTACGAAAACATAGTCACACAGTGAGTTCTGTTACAGACAAGGTTTGCCTCCAGAGGGCAATCGTATTTCTAATTAATCAATCCTGTTTGCACCATGAAAATTCCCACCACTGGAGCATGCAGAGGGAGGGGAGTGACCCCTGCCACCTGGGGATCCAGGAACTTTCGGGGGCACTGAGGTCTGAACCTGCAGGCTCCGCCAGGTGGGTGAGGGGTGGAGTGGATGCTGCGGGCGGGGTGGGGAGTGGCAGAGAGGACAGTGATGTCCCATTTAGAAGATGTTAGCACGTGCCTGACTTGACGGCCACAAGGCTGTGGCTGAGAGTAAACCATGGTCCTAAGGCGAGGAAAGAGAGTCTTCAGGTCAAGCTCCAGGAAGTAGAGCTGTTCCAAGGGCAGCGTCCAACCTTCAGGTCATGGTCAGCCCCTCCTTCCCGCCTGGTCCTACTGGCTCCCTCCTGCCCTCCCCCTTCTGTGGGCCAGTCCAATGTGACCGTGGTTCACAGACCGTGGGACCCAGAGTGAACCAGGGACCTTCCTCCCAAAGTCACCAAGGGGTGGGCACCAGCCTGGAGCAAGGCACAGATGACAGGACCTCTGCTTCCTGCTCAGCGTGGCTGCTCCACGAACACTTCTCTCTTGCCCACGAGACCATCCATAAGGAACTGACACAGTGGATGAGAAAGCCACATGCCTGGAGAATTACATCCTTCCATTCCCGTTACCCACCTTTGATGAGCGAGGATGCCTCTGCTGTGTGTGTCTCTGGGCGTCTGAGGAGCCAAGGATGGCTCAGCATTTGCCCATCAGGTTCGCGCTGGCCCAGCCCGGCTGCCCTCCATCCCTGAGGTGCGGTGTGGGGCCACATCAAAGCATCACAGCCGCCTGTCCTGCACGCTCTGTATGTCCTCTATCTGCACACTTATTACAACAGTTTAGCTGCAGCCCCATGAAGAGGCTTCCAGGCTGTGTCTTGCACAAAGGCATCTGATACGAGCCTGGAACTGAGTCTAGAAACCACATCCCTGTTACTGTCAGCCCATAACACAGCCTCATCCAGGGGGACTGTGGCTGGTGCGTGCCAGGTGTCGCCTCTGCAACTCTGGTCTCCAGCGGCGCCAACATTATACTTAAGGGATGTCCTTATACCTGAGGGATGTCGCTGTCCCTCCTCAAAAGCAGCTCTCAGCCTTCAGTGTGAAAGGGCAGCTTGCTTTTCATTTTCTTTTTTCTTTTTAAGGCCGCTCCCACAGCATATGGAAGTTCCCAGGCTAGGGGTCGAATCAGAGCTGCAGCTGCTGACTTAGGCCACAGCCACAGTGACACCGCATCCGAGCTGCATCTGCAACCTATGGTTGTGGCAGTGCCAGATCCTTAACCCACTGAGTGAGACCAGGGATCAAAGCTGCATCCTCATGGACACTGTGCCACAATGGCAACTCCAGCAGCTTGCTAAAATGCAGATTCCTAGACTTGTCCCTGTCCCCAGAGACCTGGGTTCCACTGATAAAGGTTGGGGTCCAAGAAACAGGATTTTTTTTTTTTTTTTTTTTTGCTTTCTAGGGCTAGGGGTTGAATGGGAGCTATAGCTGCCAGCCTACACCACAGTCACAGCAACACGGGATCCCAGCTGCGTCTGCTCTACACCATAGCTCACGGTAACACTGGATCCTTAACCCACTGAGCAGGGCCAAGGATAGAACCTGCATTCTCATGGATCCTAGTCGGGTTTGTTAACCACTGAGCCACAAAGGGAACTCCAGGAAACAGGACTTTTAACAAGCGTTCCTAAACTGTCAGTGAGGAGGGGCCATTCAGAAAGTTCCTATTCGTCACAGGCCAGCACTTCTTTCAAATACAAGAACAAGGACCTACGAGAAGAATGATCATTCTTCATCATGCTAGGATACCATGCTATGTCAAATTGCCATCAAACCTTCCAAATACTGTCAGTTTCTACAATGGCATAGTTGTAGACCAATTACAAATGTTTCTGGACCAATGTTGGTTCACTGAGCATGTGTGGGGGACCAGGCTGGGCTCACATGTGTGTTCTTTGAAAACCTCTGCTATAAGGGATCCCCACACTGTCTCCTAAGTGACTGGACCTCTGTAGCTTGGACATTAATCTCGGTGAAACTGCTACCCACACCACCTATGAAGGACCTTGGGGTACTTCCCGCCTGTGTTAGTCCTGCCTACTATCGTGGCCTTGAAGAGCTGCTAGATGCTGGAATTCATGACTGTTTCCTAGAAAGGCTTCCAGAGAGTGTGTTCTTGCTGCTAGTGAATGACTGCATTAGAAATCACGTATTTATTAGACAATATAGATTTTTGTCATAAGATTGGGCCGAAAGTTATGATTTCACTGTAAGTAGGTACACTTTAGCATTTTCACATATGAGTACTTCATATTTTAATTTACTATTATTTTTTGGCCATGCCCATGGCATGTGGAAGTTCCCAGGCCAGGGATCAAGCCCACGCCACATCAGTGACAGGATTGGATCCTTATCCCACTGCTCCACAAGAGACCTCTTAAATACTTAATATTTTACTTATTATTATTTAAAACATTTATTATAGTTGATTTACAATGTTCTGACCATTTCTGCTGTACGTAAAAGTGACCCAGTCATACATATGTATACATACTATATATATACATTCTTATTCTCACCTAAATATTTAATACTTTAAAATGACCTCTAGAGCTTCAGAAATACAGAACCTTGCCAGGTAGTTCATGGCAGTCCAAACTGAAGGCCAACAGAGGTTCAGGAAGTGGGTACTTATCTTGAGGGGTCTGCCTACTTCTTCCTGTTTTTTGCTTATCTGATAAAGATATGGTAGCAATGGTTTTCCACCTCATTCTGTGTTCCCCTAGGAACGTATGGGTTCCTGTGACCATCCTACTCTTCTTTCTCCATCTTTTTTTTTTAAATGGCTGTACCCCTGGTATTTGGAAGGCCCGGACAGGAACTGAATCTGAGCCGAAGCTGAAACTTATGCTGTAGCTGCAGCAATGCCGGATCCTTAAGCCACTGAGCCGGGCCAGGGATCGAACTTGCACCTCCTCAGTGACCCGAGCCACTGCAGTTAGAGTCTTAATCTACTGCCCCACAGTGGGAACTCTCACATTCTCATTTATTAAGGCCGATATTACATAGAAATTTGAGTTTAGATTCAGATTCTGTCACGTAATAAATAGGCCACTAGTATTACATGGGGTTGAATCTTCACATTGCTTTTCCTGTGAGTTAACAGCACTTAGCTGAACACAAAACCCTGAAGGGAAACCTCTTCCTGCGTTAAAAAGAGGGACTAGGTGGGTGGCACTGTCTGGAGGTGCCTAACAGGTGTGGCACAGTGCGGAGAGTGTGGTAGAGAAAGGGGGTGTGGGCAGTACTGACTGGGGAAGGGAGGGGGACAGGACTGGGAGAGACCAGGGCCTTCAAGTACTGTCAAGGCTCTTCACCTAAACTCAGCACGTATCAAGAACTGGGGATTTAGAGAAAGTTTCTTTGAGGAAAATAAAAGGTAAACTGAAGACCTGACCTTTAAATTTAAAAAAGGTGGCAAGCCCACAACCTCCAGTTCCTAGGATGACTTGAAGAAAGCATCTCGGGAGTTCCCTGGAGGCTCAGGAGTAGGGATCTGGCATTGTCACTGCTGTGACTGGGATCGATGCTGTGGCAAGGGTTTGATCCCTGCACGGGGAACTGACATGCTGCAGGAGTGGCCAAAAAAAAAAAAACAAAAAAACAAAAACCCAAAAAATAACCCCCCCCCCAAAGCCAAGAACTAGTAGAAAGCATCTTAACTATTGTACTGAGAAAAACATCTAAGCATGGCCGCCAGCCTGTTTTCCGAGGGGCTGTGATGCCTTGATGCTGGGCCCTGTCATCCATAAATGATGTAACCACCACCAACATGTTTCTCAGATGATCCCTGAATGACACTGATCCGGGGCCCTGTCCGCCACCTCCCACCCACCTACCTCCCCAGTCCGCCTCTGGGTTTGATGATTTGCTACGAGGACCCACAGGGCCCAGCTCATGGTCAGTGGTTTATTACCATAGAAGGTCACAAGGGAAAACCAGCAAAAGGAAAGGCACACCGGCGAGGTCCAGGGGACACTGGGCGCGAGGTTCCGGAGCCCCCTCCTCCCCCCGTGGATTCGCGCAGGCGCACTCGTGGAATGCCTCCCTCCAGGGGACACTGGGCACAAGGTCCCGAAGACCCCGCGCAGTGGACTCGCGCAGGCGCACTCGTGGAACGCCGCCGTCCAGGGAGCTGTGCAGCGACTCGGAGCTTCAGGTTTGGAGGCGGAGCTGGTCACACAGGCACACACCAGCAACCTGGCCTCCAGAGGAAGCAGGTGCTGGGCACAGACCCCACTGCTGCAGAGACGGTGTGGGCACAGAGACCCAAACCTCTCAGGTACGGGGGCCAAGGGTCATCTTGCCAGCAGGGCTCCTTGATGATCAGCAGTCAGGCCTGCACGCTGAACCCTTTCTGCAAAGATCCCACCATGTGTAAACTCAACAATCACCTTCTTTCCTACTCATTTACCCGAGCCAGCCCCACAGGGGAACTCACATCTGGCTATGCTAAAACTGGTATTTTTATTTTTATTTTTGCTATTTTAGGGCCACACCCGCTGCATATGGAGGTTCCCAGGCTAGGGGTGGAATCAGAGTTGTAGCTGCTGGCCTATATACCACAGCCACAGCAACGTGGGGATATCAGCCACATCTGTGACCTACACTGCAGCTCACAGCAACACTAGATCCTTAACCCACTGAGCGAGATTGGGAATCGAACCTTCGTCCTCATGGATACTAGTTGGGTTCCTTAACCACTGAGCCATGACAGGAACTCCATATGTATGTATATATATATATTTAAAAAAATTAATTAATTTCCTTTCTTAAGGCTGCTCAGGATTACCTAAAAAGCAAAATGAATATAAGTCTTCTAATGCTGTGTGGTTCTGTAAAGATTTTTTTTTTTGTCTTTTTAGCTACTTCCTGGGCCGCTCCGCAGCATATGGAGGTTCCCAGGCTAGGGGTCGAATTGGAGCTGTAGCCACCGGCCTACGCCAGAGCCACAGCAATGCGGGATCCGAGCTGTGTCTGCAACCTACACCACAGCTCACGGCAACGCCGGATCGTCAATCCACTGAGCAAGGGCAGCGACCGAACCCGCAACCTCATGGTTCCTAGTCAGATTCGTTAACCACTGCACCACGACGGGAACTCCTGTAAAGAATTTTTCAAAACATCACTTAGGGAACCTTTATGTTACATCATTTTGTTTATGGACTATCACAAAGTAACTGCTTTCCTCGCTCATCAAATTTTACTGCTTTCTATGTGGAGCCAGACTTTTTGAGAGGCAGATCAATATTTAGACACCTTTTAATGTATTTTTCCAAGCCAGTAAATGGGCATGAGGCCAGCTCTTAAAAATCTTTTGAACATCATTCAATTCATGTTGTTTCTTGGGCTAGTTTTTCACAAATGAGTCCTCATGTACAAATGAGGGATTCATTTGAAGGAAAAAAAGTGCACATTTTTCCTGGGCAATGATGACTCAAGCGGCATTCACTTGCCAAGTTACATGTTTTAAAATGTTGTATAATTCAATATAGTTATTAAACCAATTAAAAAGCATTTCTGCTGGTCTTCATGGAATGTCACATTATAGGATTCAGCATAACAAGCAGTATGTACACTTATTTACATGTCCAATACCTAGGTGACAAGCAAACTTCAACCCATGTTCAGATTATCAGGAATTCTGCAAGAAGGAGGTTTCTCCTCTAAAATTCTGCTTTATGTATATAGAAGCGTTTTGTGTGCTAGAGTTTAGCAGAGTTCACCTTTGTGATCACACTAAAACTGTCTTCCTTTTCACTGGTAAGGTACTGAAAGCAACATCCAAAATCATTAACGATAATAGAATTTTCTCCTCAATACGCGTATTTATTTATGTATTTATTTTTGGCTTTTCAGGGTTGCACCTGAAGCACATGGAAGTTCCCAGGCTAGGGGGCAAATCAGAGCTGAGGCTGCCGGCCTACACCACAGCCATGGCAATGCGGGACCTGAGCTGCATCTGTGACCTACACCACAGCTCACGGCAACACAGGATCCTTAATCCACTGAGTGAGGCCAGGGATCAAACCCTCATTCTCATGCATCCTAGTCGGGTTCTTAATCCGCTGAGCCACAAACACAACTCCAACATACTCTTTTAATGAGTCACAAAATAACCCAAGGACATAACTAAAACATAACGCAAGTGGCAGGAAAGATACTGACTTTCAACAATTCCAGCTAACACTGGAACATAATGTATAGGTAAGGTAAATTCAAAATTTCTGAGACTAACCAATAAAACACTACAAAACCTGTTTCTGAATGAGGGCTGAAGACGAAGGGTGTGTGTACTGAATATGCTGGTTTGGCGGAAATCTAGAGCCGTTTTGTGGTTTCCCCACCATAAGATAGAAAATAACGAGAAGTATAATAAAGATTATTTAAGGAGCAAAGGTGATATTTTAAGTGATATTTCCCGAAAACATCTGTCATGAGAAAGTGGTTTGGAGGGAGTTCCCACTGTGGTGCAGTGGGTTAAGAATCCGGCTGTAGTGGCTGGGGTCGCTATGGAGGTGCAGGTTCAACCCCTGGCTGGGCAAGGTGGGTTAAAGGATCTGGCGTTGCTGCAGCTGTAGCTTAGATTCAGTTCTAGGCCTGGGAACTTACATATGCTGTAGGTGTGGCCATAATAAAAAAGGTAGTCTGGAAATTTGTATTTTAGGTAATAAAATAATAATTTAAGAAGCATCTACTGTATTAAGTAAAATCATACCATGCAGGATTAATACCTGAAGGCCAATTTTCAGCTCATTATATTGTATTATTGGATGGTTACATACATTCAGGATTCATTATTTACAGGAAAATGTAAAAAGTTGTTCCTAATCAACATAACAGAATTGAGTTTACATGCTCATAAATACAGATGTTAAGTGGCTTATTATTTTGTGTTAACGTTTTATTATTTTGTGTTAACGTTTTATTATTTTGTGTTAGCATCTGAGTTTGGACGATATATTGGCAAATTAGAGCCACACATGCGAAATAAAATGGGAAAGAAAGGAAGTTATGACCTGTTTTTAAGCTGATTATTCTTGCGTATATACTAGAGAGCCTGAAATTGCAGTGTTTGCATCTATGAAACCTAGAAATACGACGTCCAATATAACCAATAGAGGCTGCCTTTTAAAAAGGTGAGAGGAGGTGTTGGTAGCTCCTACAAGAAAGTACGGCCGACTCGAGGCTAATGCCAGTGCCATCTCTAAGCTGCTGGTTGGGTCTGTGCCCCCGGCCTATCCACAGAGGCTCTCTGCCCCCAGCCAGAAGTTTAGACTGGGGCCTTCTGCATGGCTGGGTGCCTCACTGCAGGCAGGTGGCAGAACAATTCAGCCACCTTCAGAGCCCCAGGTGAGCTCACGGACCTTCTACAGAAATAGCAGTCTCTATGAGGGCTATGTCAAAACCAAGGGACTCCTTATCCTGTCGGCCACGGTGCAGTCAAAACAACCTCCTAGGACCAAACCGCAGGAGGAAATCTCTGTATCCAACCAGGGCTGAGAGAGGAAGGCTCCTCCTATGAGAACAAGCAGTGTCCCAGCTGAGGCTTCACAGAAGGGCTGTTCCCAAGAAACAGGTCCCACGGATGACCTTGAACCAAGTTCCTTCCTTCTAGTTTAAAAAAAACCTGTGCAGTGCAAGACGGGTAAAGATCCCTGCACTGCTCTTCTGGAGGCGGGGAGGGGACACACAATACATCTCCAGGCCCTTACTAGTGAGCCTCTGTCTGTGGAAGGACAGATATGGCCTCTGGTCAGAGGTAAAAGAAAAAGCCATAAGTCAATGCTTACCAACAACTATCATCATGTCGTACCCTTTGCTCCTGGGAATTTGTCTCAAGGAAAGAGTTTAAAGGAAAGAAAAGTCTATACATTCACATACAGGATAAATGATAGTGTGTATTAGTCCACGGATATAGTAATGACTCATCAATATGACTGTTTCATCATATCAAATGATTAGAAACAATCTAAATACTTGACAGTGAAAGAAAGGCATACATTATGATGTACTTATTTGATGTAATGACGTGGTCTCTGTAATAGCAGAGAAAACAAAGATTTCTTATCACCCTGATCATACATCTTACTGAAAAAATGGCCTTTTTATATTTGGGACAGCAGTCTTGTTTGACTGAGCACAGAGTTTTAGGTGGGGTACCACCCAATAAGAGTAGACAGCAAATATTGGCTATCACACTGGGCACATGATAATTCAAAGTAAAGATACTATTATTTTCTAGTTGGAAGAATTGAGGTTTGGGGACATTGAGTGACTTGCTGAAGGTCAAGGTCATTGGCGGGTGGCGCCGAGATTGGATTCTGGTCTCTGCAGAGCCCAAGCATACATATAAACCACATATTAACCACAGCATACATATAAAGTGATGTGGGAGAGATAAGCATCTTTCTACCTGTGAGACAAACTATACCTAAGGTAGCATCTTTAAG
The DNA here is from genome assembly GCF_016906955.1 of Phacochoerus africanus. Classification (NCBI taxonomy): domain Eukaryota; kingdom Metazoa; phylum Chordata; class Mammalia; order Artiodactyla; family Suidae; genus Phacochoerus; species Phacochoerus africanus. Next base: position 52,741,191 of record NC_062548.1, on the reverse strand, counting down.
ATGACACAAAGCACAACCTCCCACTAGTTGTACCTTCACTTACTCACCTGCTGTGCAGCGCATACTCAGAGCGGGACTTATTCATTACACAACATAATGAGTAAGTCAGTCTAGATGTGGTCAAGATTTGGAAAAGGGCAGCCTAAAATAAAATTAGGATGGCTGTAGTGCAGTCAAAGGGATTATTTGGTGATTAAGAAACTGTTAAAATATTTAGTTACATTATTTCCCCCTTTTGATAAGGCCTGCAAAGGAGAGTCTTCAAAAAAGTTGCAAAGAAAAATCTTATAAAGCAAGACAGAGTCACTCTGTACCCTAAGGTTTGGTGGAAGCTTCGGACCTTTATTGATGTCAGGGTAAAATACTGTCTCTAAATCCCCATAGACTTACATATATTCATGAAATGAGATTTCTTAAAGAGTGAAGTTTCCACTGATTTCATATGATGACTTTTTTTTTTAACCAAAAGTCAAAATATAGTTGCGTAGTTACCTTAGAATGTTTTGAAAACCAATTATCAGTAAACAATGTTCAACTTTAAGTGAGGTTTCATGTTTAACTTCAGGAAATATCCTGTTTAATAAAGATTCTTCAAAATATTTTGTTTGGTAGAACTGTTTGGTAATAATATGGGTTTAACATTTTAAAAAAGGAAAAAAAAACACAGTTTAAAAATATTCATTTAGAAATCTGAGAGGACCAACTTCAGTATATACAATAGACATTAAAATTTTAATAACTATCTTATTAATACCAAAGTAAGTTTGTAATGAAAGGATAGTTTAATTCATTTAATACTAAAATATATTTATATTGTGTCAATGTTATATTTGTTCACATGCATTCTCTAACTCAGTTATGTGATAAAGAAAGCATAACAAATTGCTAGGTATGATAAGTTCTCTTTGTAAATGGATTGCAACCTACTGAAACAAGTTTTGCAAAAACAAAAGTTTTAGTGAAGAGGTCCTTAGAACTAGTTTTGTTCTTTTTTCTTTTTATCCCAGATAAATCTGTTTTTCCAAACCTACAGCTTACTCCCCTTCCTCTATAAGTAGAAAAAGTCCCCCTATTTGCAGATAAAACAATGATTTGTTTAGTTGCAAACTAAGAATCTGTGCCCAAATCTGATTTCCTGAGGACATCTTGCCCCAAAGGAAACTTCTCCACAGGAACTGATACAATACATGGATCCTACGGAACCCAGGAAAAAACAAGCCCTGCCCTTGAGGTCACTGTGCTCAAGGACAAACTGATGGAGAAACATCTCCAGGCCCACATGGCCTAAGGGACACTTGGAAGGGGCCCTGAACGGAAATCGCTCCCAAACTCCTCTTCCCTTCAGTGCTTATTGCTTTCCCAGAACACACACACACACACACACACACACACACACACACACACACACACACACTCACACAACACACCCCTCACAACAGGGCCAGCCCACATGCTTTGTGTGTCATCAAGGAGACTGCTGGTGCTGGTGAGGGGTTACTGGTCAACGATGATAAAAGATGTTACGCTTCTTGAATAAAACATGTTGACCCAATCAATTATTACCGAGAGCTTGGTTTCCTGAAATCAAGGAGAGGTGGGACCTTCCTTGTTGCTTCTCAAACTTTAATGCCACCCATCAGGCTATCCAAGAACCCAGGCCCCAAGATGGTAGAACCAACCAACCAACCACATACACAAACAAAAATCCTCTTTCACACTTAGCTCTTACGTGTGTCATTTTACAGTGAGTTTTTAGGACAGGAAATGGGTCCCCTTGTAATGAACAGAGTAAATTTTAGAGCTACATCTTCAAAGAAACAAAAAAAGAATGTTTGTTGTTAAAGGGCTACTAATGCTGGAATATAGGATTTAATGCTGCAAAATTTCAAAAGGCAAAGCTAGAAATAAACAGTATTTTTAGTAATATGTTGTATCATTTTAACTAAGCACAACTAAAAAGGATTATTCCACATGTGTTTAAACACTGTATGAAGTCAGGGACTGAGCGGAAGTGGAGTCTTAGTGGTTATGAAAGAATTCTGTGTTTCTCCTCTTGAGCCAAATGCAAGTCACCTTGATGGCACAGGTATCAATCCATCTGTGGACTAGATTTTGGAAGTTCTCTCCAAGTTTAAGATTCTAAAAAGCCAGAAGACTGTTCTTAAAGTGTGGACCCTGGACGAACAGTGTCAGCATCACTTAAGGACCTGTTAGCAACGCAAACTCTTGCCTCTGCACCTACCCAGGAACCCTAGGGCTGGGTCCAGTCACCTGCTGTCAGGAAGCTGCCGTGGCCAGCCCCCACCGAGGCCACCAATGGTCCCCAACTGGTATTCATGTCTGTGTAGCTCTACCCTTACAATGGGGCTGACTTATGTCACAGGCAGAGTGTAGCCAACGTGATTGTCTAGGACCTCGAAGGAATGGTGGCCTCCTCCTTGCTCCCAAAGCTGGGAAAGCCTTGTTCTGAGGAAGCCTATGGCCAAGTTGGGAGGTCACTGAAGCATCCCCCACAGAGGGCCATGTGGTGGGGCCCAAGGCCCCAGGGAGCCATCCTGGAGGGACACTGGCCAACCCCGCCAGACACTCGCTTGCAACCTCATGAGAGACACAGGGCCAGAGTCATCAGGCTCATTGGCTCCCAGGTTCCCGACCTGTGGAAACTCAGATGATAAACCCCTTGTTCTTTTCAGGATGGAAGCTTTGGGGCAACTTGCTTCACAGCATTAGATAATTAGTACACAAGCCGTCGGGGTGACCCTGATGTGTGCTAGAACGTTCATTCATTCACAGGGTAACGGATTTGGGGACCTACTATGTGCCAGGCTAAGAGGAGGATCACAGCGTGGGCAAAACAGACACCTCTCAGCCCCTGATCAAAATCTGTAATTACACTTGACCCATGTGCGTACACCTGTGTCACACCTGTCACTCCTGCACTGTCAACTCCAGGGAGGCATCCCCTGCCTGGTTTCCTCACCACCACCCCTCAGGTCCACCCTGTCCCTGGCACCCAGGAGGGGCTCCGTCTATACCCGCCTGGGCCACTTTTCTCCTTGTCCTCACTGCCTTCCTCCTCATGATGAGGCCAGACCTCCGAAGCAGCCTCTGAATAACACTAACAACATGACACTGCAGGGGATCAGTGTCACAGGGAACTGAACTGCCATCGACAACAATTCCATAAAAAGACATGTCTCTTATGGTCAACTTAGTCAACTGTCAGAGTCCCTCTATCTCACACCTGCACATTCATAAACACACATAAGGAAAACATATGCAGTGGGGGTAGATACATAAGGAAGTAAATGTGAATCTATTTTTCCCATAGGCAGATGCACATCAGGGAAGGAAAGGGATCTGCCGGCTTCCGCTTCAGGGGGACAGGACAGGGGACGTGGGGGAAAGGCTGGGCTCTGCCACCACCAGCCTGCTGCCCCATGGCCCTGACATCAGAGGTTAGGGCTTTGGCAAAGGGCACGGTAGTGAGACGGTGAGGCAATGGCTTCTCAACGTGACCTTGGGGACGAAGAGAAGAGGCACTTGGAGGCACCTTTGATAACAGAGAACAGCAGCTCACTGGTTTTCAAACCTTCTCCTGAGATGTGGTGACGTCATTTTATTGATGGCTTTCAGGGCGCTTCTGCGCAGGTGCGGACATCGCCAACATCTGCGGGGTGCTTGTTGGCAACCTGTGCGCGGGGAGGGGGCACGACTTGCCCAGGCTCTGCCTCCTGACCCCCTCCCCACCCCTGGACGGTCTCTCACAGAGATATGGCGGGGGCAAGAGCTCCAAGCCAGTGTCACGTCTTCTACGAGATGTGTCCACCCTCAGGGCACAGCCGCCCAGCGGGGACCTAAGGACTTTCTCCACGTGCTTTTCACGCTTTTGTGATCAGCAGAATGTAGCACTGCTGCACGTCACAGCCTTCCTTGGTCTACACTGCCCAACACGCTGCCCAAGCCATAGCCACCAGGAGCACATGGCTATCAGAGCATGACATGGTGCTAGCGCACTGAGGAAGGGGCATTTTTTCCTCTTCCTGCATCCTAATCACCTTAAACGTAAAGAGCCACATGTGGCTAATAGCTGCCAGACTGGACTGGACCATGTTGGAAAATAAGGAACAGTCGCAAACTACAGGATAAAAAGGTGGTGCTATGACTCCTACTTCTCAGGGGAGCAGGAGGAAGCTCAGAGGAGCAAATAACTCCCCAAGGTGGAAAACTAGTGAAGGCAGAGCAGCAATCTCGCTCACCCAGCCCCCACCCCCGCAGTGACATCCAGCTGCCCACTTGCTTGGTCCTGGAAAGGAAGCCAGAGGTGAGCAGTGGCCCCCAGAAACTCCGAAGGCTCAGCGAGTAGCTGGGAAAGGAAGCTGGCCGCCTGGGGCGTGACTTCTTCCCACAAAACACACGGGGATGCTGTTCTCCCGCAAGGACTACATCAGTGGAAGCGTTCCAACTGCACGGTGGATAGGAAGGATTTCCGAACTCTCGCTCTAATCACATATCAGCTACAGGAATTCCTGGGAAGGCACTGATATGATGCAGCACCCCTATGTCCTCCCTTTTTTTTTTTTTTTTTGTCTTTTTAGGGCTGCACCCACAGCATATGGAAGTTCCCAGGCTAGAGGTTAAATTGGAGCTGTGGCTGCTGGCCTACACCACAGCCACAGCAACGCAGGATCCGAGCCGAGTCTGTGACCTATACTACAGCTCACAGCAATGCCGGATCCTTAACTCAGTGAGTGAGGCCAGGGATCGAATCTGTGTCCTCACAGATGCTAGTAGGATTCATTACTGCTGAGCCATGACGGGAACTCCGGTACCCACGTCCTTTTGTTCTGTCTCGGCATCATTCCAGCCGGTTGATCCTTGGCTGACCAACTAGATTACACTTTCTTCCTACACTGACAGGACTCTGTGAAGCTGCATGAAAGACAAGAACTTAGGATTTCACAAAGGGACCTGGAAACAAAGCATGTCAAAGGTGGGACTTTAAAATGGGTGGGGGAGCGCCGCCCATGGAGGAGAATGGACGGACTGGTAAGTTTGATCTGGAATTCTTCATAAAATATTTCACATTATTATATTCCCCAAACCCACTCCAAACCCCGAAAGCCTCAGTTCCGATGCCCCTGCGCCAGCCTCTGTCACCAAACTGTGTCACCTCCCTATATACCCCGTTAATCACAGGCACCTACTCTGGAGCCCAGGTTAGGCTGCAGGTTGGTGAGTTCACTGGAATTAGGGTGGAGAGGATCTAACTTTATGGACTAAATTACTGCCCTTTGGTCTGACTGCAGTTTTCATGTTGACAAGGGGATCTAATTGCTTCCTTCATGTTACCTACCCTGGAAATAATAGGGCAAGAGGCTGAAACGGGAAAAGAAATGGGGTAGGACCAAAAACTTGGAGGCTCAAAGCCTGGCTGCAAAACGTTAATGCACTAAGCCGAGTGTGTTGTCCTGTCACGTCAAGTCCAGACTCAGAGTTGCAGACTGGAGCTGGCTGACTGGTGGAGGAAGCTGAACACCGCGCAGCCCAGACCCACCAGAAACCTTGCAACTCTGGTGTGGCCAGTGGCTGCAGATCCCCTCCCAGACCTGTCCCCACATCAGCAGTGGGGCACGCCAGAGAGTTCCCAGGCCTCCACCCCGAGGAACCGCAGTTCTGTTTCCCGTGTATGGCATGCCTGCCAGGAGCCCTGAGCTTCCATTAAGGGTCCAGTTACCCCGAGGCCACCACCTGCAGCACAAGGTCAGCATCCAGCTAAGCTGGCCTCCCCGCCATCCCTGCCAAGGGGCCAGAGAGGGGAGGGAGGTCACCCCGTGACACTGCTAAATACCAGCAAGTGACCCTCCCCCCCAGTGCCTGGGGAGCAAAAGGGTCACCAGTGGAGCCTGTCCCGTGCCCCCACCATCAAGAGAAAAAACAAAGCAGTTCTTGTTGTGCACCTTGAAACGTGGAGCTGGTTTGTGAAGCCCCCGTGACTGGAGCTGGGTCTTTGTCCTCTTTCCAGTTAATCGATTTCCCCTCTCAAGACGCCTTCTGACCCCTCTTATGACACAGCATGAATGTACCTTTATCAAACCTGACGCCTCACCCCGGCCCGCCTGGCTGCTCCCGTGTCTAACAGCCACTTACCGATGAAGCCAGAGGATGGCGGGTTGGGCTGAATCTTCTCCCGCGTGTTCTCCTGGATAATGTCCCAGAGCTGCCATATAAATTTGGGATGCAGAATGTAGAATGGCTGGTTTGGGTTTCGCTGACGATGCTGAACATATGGAGTGAACAGGTTGTAATCCGGCTTCTTGTACCACTGAGAGAGAACAGAAGATGAACACAGTCCAAGATAGAGGAAACAGGCCAGTGCTCAGGTTGCGGGCATGTAGAGGCTGAATGGCCAGGCTGGGAGGGAGGGGCTGAGGACACCCCTTCCACACCCGATGGGGGAGTGAGTGCAGAGGCCGGGGTCTGGCTTGAGAGCCCGCCTTCTTCTTCTTCAATAAACTCAGGCAGAGGTGCTGAGACGGCCTCAGCAGACTTCTCTGTAAAGCGCCAGATAACAAACACACAGGCTTCTGGGGCCAGGTGGTTTCTGCTGTAGCTACTAGGCTCCGCCCTGTACTTGGGAAGCAGCCACAGAGGGTCCAGGAGGAATGGACGTGGCTGTGTTCCAATAAAACTTTATTTACAAAAACGGGGCCAGACTTGGCCCACGGCTGCAGTTTCAATCACTGTATTTCAGAAATGTTTTTCAGGTCTAATGTATTATGTGGAAAGGTATCAGTGTGTAGGTTGGGGCTGCGGTTGGGGGATGTGAGGGGCACATGGGAGCTCCTGCAGTGATGGAGGGACTCAATTTCTTTCTTTCGTTCTTCTTCTTCTTTTTTTTTTTCTTTTTTTTAGGGCCACACCCAAGGCTTATGGAAGTTCCCCGGCTAGGGGTCGAATCAGAGCTACAGCTGCCGGCCTACACCACAGCCCCAGCAACGAGGGATCTGAGCCAAGTCTGTGATCTACACCACAGCACATGGCAACTCCAGATCCTTAACCCACTGAGCAAGGCCAGGGATCGAACCGACAACCTCATGGTCCCTAGTTGGATTTGTTTCCTCTGAGCCATGACGGGAACTCTGGAGATTTGATTTCTTAATTATGGTGGTGGGTACAGGGCCGTGCAAATCGACTAATACCCATCAGAATGTATGCTTACACTGATTCTACAAAAATTACTGCATGAAAGAATTAAAGGGGTTCCTGCTGTGGCACAATGGGATTGGTGACATCTCTGGAATGCTGGGACAGAGATTCGATCCTGGGCAAAGGCTGCACCTGTGGCTCAGATCTGACCCCTGGCCTGGGAACTCCATATGCCATGGGGTGGCCAAAAAAAGAAAAGAATTAACAGTAAGGTTGATGTAAAAAACAGTCTTCAGAAGTGTCTCAGATGCCACCAAGAAATGGGATGTGAAGTCGGTGGGTGGGGAGGGGCTTACCTCATAGGGCCTGATGGTCCTTCAGACAGACTCCTCCGCAAAGCTGGGCTTGGATTAAGATCCTAAGGCACAGCCCCTGGTTGCATGGGGTCTGTGGCTATAAAACTTTTGAAAGCACAGGCTAGTTCATCTTTAGTGAAGTGGGCACCCAAACCCCAGCAGCGAGAGGGAAGCAAAAGGAAGTTGGGGCTCGATGCCCCCCCCTCTTGCCTCCTCCAGATCCAGACACAGCAGAAGAGGAGTCACCAGAGAACAGCCACCTCTGTCGGCTGGACAGCTCTGTGCCCTGGGCTGGGATGCTTCTATCCCTGGAGGAGAAAAAGTCCAACATCCAGAGGCTCTCACTGGTCTGCAGACAGCAGAGGGCTGTCCGCACTTAAAGTCACAGGACCTGGGGCTGGAAGGAAGCTGCCAAGTTCAAACACCATTTTGATGCTGGTTCTCAGAAGATGGTTTGCACGAGAATCAACCAGGCTCTATGTGCCAGGAATCCTGGGAACGGATGCCTGATAAACATATCTGAACAACAATCCCAATGCACACCTGGCTGAGAACCAGTCACAATGGGGCCAGGTGCAGCTCAATCTAGGATGCACAGTGTCAAGTGCTCCTGCCAGAGGGACCACTGCCCTAGGGCCAGCTGCCCTGCAAAGTTACTCCTTGGAGGGGCCGAGAGCTGTTCCCACATCCCTCCTAGGAAGCCAGCACCCTCTCTAGTCACAGCAGGACAAGTCCAGAGACAATGACACAGATGACAGCATTGCTCTGGAGGCCAAGTTATAACCTTCCCACCTTGTTCTTTAAGAACAAGAAGGCTGGCTTCTTCATGCCGGTTTTCCCCAAAAGTAGACGGGCCATGACTGTAACTTGCTTACATTTTGATGGTTAGCAATAGTCTTGTTTATACTGTATCGTATGAGATTAAAAGGGTTTGGAGGCAGAAGCCAGAGAGTCCAACCCTCAGAAAAAGCTCGTGATGCATCCCATTTCAATAATAACGAGCTGTTGATTCCCACAGGTTAGTCTTATCTTGCTGAGAACCTCCAATTTATTTCAAAAGGTCCTGGAGTATTTGGAAACAGACCGAACCATCTCACAATGGAAAAAATTTGAGTTTAATCAGCCCAACCTCTGGTGTAACTGGGAATTTCTGAGCATGTAGATGTTGTACATTTGCTTTTGTGTTTTAAATCCTCTAGAACAGAAAGTTCTCATTGTAGTGCAGTGGAAACGAATCTGACTAGGATCCATGAGGATGCAGGTTTGATCCCTGCCCTCCATCAGCGCTGTTGTGAGCTGTGGTGTAGGTTGCAGACGTGGCTCGGATCCTGCATTGCTGTGGCTGTGGTGTAGGCGGGCAGCTGTAGCTTCAATTCGATCTCTAGCCTGGGAACTTCCATATGCTGTGGGTGTGGCCCTAAAAAAAAAAAAAACAAACAAAAATTTCTGCAGAACAAAAACACTTTAGTATCAGATGGGTAATGCTCACCATGGATGCTACTGGAACTGGGCATCACCACACTTGAATTTAACCAGCACCCACAATTGGTTGCATTCTGTGTCAAAGTTTAACCCCTGACTTGCTCCTGATATTTATTGGTCAAAGGCACTGCCTGACCCTTAAGGGTCGGGGCACCTGCGGAAATACTCACCAGGTTAAGGTTTGCAGAATAAGGAGCTGGATCCCACGCCACTAGGATGACATCTTTATACAACGAACTGTCAATGAAGTGATGGTTGGGGTTGGTCAGAATCTGCAAATACATAGAAAAATCATGTCACAGCCTGTGTCCTGATTCTTCAAAACTACATTTTAAAAAGAGGTGATATTTATTTATTTATTTAAATTTTATTTACTTTTTTTTTTTTAGGTGACAATTTTAGAAAGGGGTTGGTGTAAGAAAAGAAAAATGTTTCAGAGATTTTCTAGGGGAGGGGAAGGGACTGGCATTCCACAGCAAAGCACTTCAGAAACATTTGGAGAAAGGAAGGTTTCTTTTATAGAAACCTGCCTAGGGAGTTCACATCGTGGCTCAGCCATAACAAACCCGACTAGGATCCATGAGGACCCAGGTTTGATCCCTGGCCTGGCTCAATAGGTTAAAGATCTGGTGTGGCCGTGAGCTGTGGTGTCTGTCGAAGACGAGGCTCAGATCCTGCATTGCTGTGGCTGTGGTGTAGGCTCGTAGCTATAGCTCCAATTCAACCCCTAGCCTGGGAACTTTCATATGCCGCAGGTGTGGCCCTAAAAAGCAAAAAAAAAAAAAAAAAAAAAAATCCACCTGTTCTTCCACTTCTACCAGGACTGGACTCATGTCTGGAGGCATCTGCTCCTAGAAGATGTAACCCCTGGCTGACTTGGGAGGCCCCCAAAGCCTCTTCCATAATTGCCCTCACAGGTCATGGGAGAGAAAGCTGCAGGCCTGGAAAAGCTGGGTTTTTCAGGTGCCTCCCCAGTGCCAGCCTCAGGACAAATGGGGCCCAGAGACCAGGAGCCGAGAGTCCACCCAGTGTAACTGTCCCCTTTTGGGGCCCTTTCCGGTTCTGGGTCAGTCCTTCAAGGTCACCTGCCAATCACTTTCTGTAAACTAGAGTCTTGGGGAAAACGATGCATTGATTGGCCTCAGTTTTAAGGTGCAATTTCCCCACCCTTAGAAAGCTGCCCCCCCTTTTCCTTCGCATTTTAATAGTTCTGAAGTTAGGATGTATCTTACAAGTGACATGTATTTTAATTTGGTGGGCTCATCTCCTCTCTGAAGAACTGTCATCAGACAGTTGAGGAATTTTCAATCAGTGGTGTCTCTGCATTCAGGAAACGAGCCTTTTGTGCTATAAGAAACTCACCATAAATTGCTTTTCACCCCCAGTTCTCTATATAGTTTGAAACTCTGGAACCTGTTGTGGTTTGTGCTGAGAATAATTTTGCTATGGATTTTGGAAAATATTCTTATTCACAACACACAGAGAGGAGTTCCCGCTGTGGCTCAGCAGAAATGAATGGGACAGTGTCCATGAGGATGTGGGTTTCATCCCTGGCCTTGTTCGGTGAGTTAAGGATCCGGCATTGCCGTGAGCTGTGGTGTAGGTTGCAGATGAGGCTCAGATCTCAGGATGCTGTGGCTGTGATGTAGGCCGGCAAGTGTAGCTCTGATTCCACCCCTAGTCTGGGAACATTCATGTACCGCACCTTTGGCCCTAAAAAGCAAACAAACAAACAAACAAACAAACAAAAAAAAAACACGCAGAGATATTTTCATTTAAAAAATTTTCCAATAACAAACTCAAGTTGCTGAGCTGCTCTGCCGAGCCCTGAATTTTGTTCCTCTGCTTTTCTCCCTTTATCCTGATGACTTCTTTGATTTAACTTTCCTTTTCTCCTTTCACAAAATGCAATAGGCTAAAGGTATTTCTACCTTTACTCTGATTTTTCCTTCTGATTTTATTTACTCATTTTTTCCCTCCTCACATCACACATGAATTCCCATTTCTCTGCATTTTTCCTAATACTCTTTTTTAAAATTAATTAATTAATTAATTTATTGTCTTTTTGCAATTTCTTGGGCTGCTCCCACAGCATATGGAGGTTCCCAGGCTAGGGGTTGAACCGGAGCTGTAGCCACCGGCCTACGCCAGAGCCACAGCAACGCGGGACCCGAGCCGCGTCTGCAACCCACACCACAGCTCATGGCAACGCTGGATCCTTAACCCACTGAGAAAGGCCAGGGACTGAACCCACAACCTCATGGTTCCCAGTCGGATTCCTTAACCACTGAGTCATGATGGGAACTCCATCACTAATACTCTTAATTAAAAGACCCACAGAACCAAGCCAGGTCACAGTCATGGATAGCAGCGTGATTTCTTTTCACTCACCCATGTAAACTATTTGCTTATAAAATGTCTAGCCACGAAAGCACTCCATCCTCTTACCTGGGAATTAATGATGCGGATGGTGGTTTTATTTCCCACATCCTTCTCGTAGCCGTGTGTAGGAGCAGAGTTAAATCTCAAAACTGCATCATGCGAATCTAAGGGCACAGAAGTGACAGACTCACTTTTTTTTTTTCCTCTGCAGAATCAGCATAATCAAGGAAAATAGATTAAAGCAAATCTTTCAATACTTGAAGCCACTGAGACCCCTTTTAATAAGGTTCAGAGATCCAAACACATTTTTCGGTATACTGTCTATCTGTCTGTCTATCTATCTATTTTGGGCTGCCCCCCTGGCATGCAGAAGTTCCTGGGCCAGGGATGGAAACTGCGACACAGCAGGGACCCGAGCTGCTGCAGTGACAGTGCCTGATCCTTAACTCTTTGAGTCACCAGGGAGCTCCTATACTGTAGAGTGACAGCCTGGCCAGGGGGCAAAGAAACATGAAAAACATATAAATCCATTACACCTGTTCCTCCATCATCTAAGTTATTCTTAGATACTTGGTCTGTGTCAGTCTTTAAAGACATGTTCTGTGTGGGACATTCCAAGACACGCATGTATTTCTAGACTGCTTTGTGGAGTCTAATGTGTTTCTCAGACTCAGGCTGAAACCAGAGTTAATCAGCAATAGGGAGTGTCTGTGGGCTTCCTTCAGCTTCAAAGATCCCAAGCATGGGGCTCTGGTTTAACCTGGAGCAAGGACAATGCCTGCTTGTGAGAGAGCCAGGGCTGAGGTTGCAAATGTCTGATTTGCCCAAGACCCCTGTAGGTGACCCTGTGGCCAGACCCCACCCACACAAGCCCCTAAAGTGGTGGCCTCGTCATGGAGCCTGCTGCCCCCTCTGACGGGTCTTCTTGGAGGGGGCTTCCACCCCCCTAAGCGCAGACACTCAATGTGCATTAACGCCAAGTTCCAAAACGGCGAGTCTTTCTCTACAAGCCCTGAACACGGAAGAATCTGGATTCCTTTTGAGCACCGAAATGACTCCACTTTTGGAACACAAAGAGGGCATACAGGATGCCTACAGCATTCTTTTAGGGGACTTTCTGCAGGAGTCGGCAAGCTCTGGTGTGTTTTAGTAAATAAATTGTACTACGGCACAGGCTCACGCGTGTGTTTATCTACCATCTGTGTTAACGGCAGAGCTGAGACAGAAGCCCAGTGGCTCAAGGCCTAAAACAGTCACTGCCTGGCTCTTAGAAAGAGTCAGCACATCTCCAGATTTCAGGTGATCTTGGCTTTTCACAAATGGTGCCAAAACCCCAGGCACTTCCAATTTTCTTTCTTCACAACTTAAGCACTGGTTTGCAGTTTGGGGAGGGGGTAATGATTTGCCTTATTATTATTATTATTTTTGAATAGAGTTTAATCTTCGAAATTCAGATGATGCTTGAGCTAAAAAAACCTGGATCACCCAAAGCAGTGGTTCTCACTTTTTAGTCTCAGGATCTTGAGAATTATTGACAACTCAGAGAACTTGTGTTTGCTTGGATTATATCTGTCAAAACATATCACATTAGTAAGCAAAAAAAAAAAGAAAAAATTATTTGTTATCTTTGCAAACACACTTTTTTTTTTTTTTTTTTGGTCTTTTTAGGGCCGTACCTGTGGCATATGGAGGTTCTCAGGCTAGGGGTTGAATGGGAGCTGTAGCCACCGGCCTACACCACAGCCACAGCAATGTGGGATCCAAGTCACGTCTCCGACCCACATCACAGCTCATGGCAACACGGGATCCTTAACCCACTGAGTGAAGCCAGGGATCAAACCTGCATCCTCATGGATGCTAGTCAGGTTCGTTAACCACTGAGCCATGACAGGAACTCCCCAAAAACACATTTTAATGAAAAATAATGTTGGAAAAAATAATGAGAAGATGGGCAGTTTTAAGCATGTGCCAACCTCACTGACATCTGGTCTTTTAGGAGATGACAGGTTTCCCATATCTGCTTCTATAGTCAATCTGTTGCAATATATGGCTTTCATTGAAGTTTATGAAGACTCAGATGCATCGTTGAGAATGAAGTATTTTAAGAGTCTTTCCATTTACTGGCAATATTCTCCTCTGATACTTGAGCAAAGTGGACAAGAGCTAGTTTCTGAAAGGTCCCTGGCAAAGTGGAATGAAAAACAGTATCAATGAACTTCTCATGCTGTTACACTAAAATCTGTGAGTTAATGTTGCTCTTAAAATAAAGGATTCATCTGTTTCGCAGTTAGCTACAAACTCTCAGCTCGGTAGGTTATGCACATCTTCCAAATACTGGTGCATTTCCTTATAAAGTATCAAATATCATTCATATTCCCACCCATGTCATGATTTTTTAAGTTTGGGAGGCTTCCAGGCTCATGGTTGAAAAGCTTTAATTTTATCATTGGCAACCAACAGTGTCAGTTAATTTTCCTAAAAGTGACAGGCTTGCTTACTTCCTCTTTGAGAAAATAACTGCCAAGGATCCAAGTCTAAATAGTGTCTGTTTATCGGTCATCTGTTTCAAGTATAATTGTGTTGCCTGACAAAAGTGGCCGCTTCCACTCACGACTCAGTCCCACAAGTGCTTTTCCATTGTGGGTTGGTTTGTGGAAAGGCTTTCCTCTTATTTCCCACTTTGACTTAAAACACCTGTACTTCAAAGACGGACATCTAATAAGACGAACCATTTTTACTGCTTTATCAGACATTGGTCCATGGAGCTGGCACACTTTTCTTTTACTGCTGGGCTTGGCAGCAAAATATTCCCTAAGTTCTAGTTGGATACCACTGCCTTAATGTGTGCTAAGAAGCTGTTCATTCGCCATTGCTCCCACATCATCCGTTCAGACGTCAGCAGTTAAAAAGACCACTGATGGGGATGTGCTTGGGCTGTGGGATGGAAATCCTGTGAAATCAGATTGTTATGATCACTATACAACTACAGATGTGATAAATTCATTTGAGTAATAAAAAAAAGACCACTGAAACTGGTATAAATATAGTTCTCACCTTGTGACACCCCGAAAGGGTCTTGGAGACTCCAAGTACCAGGCTAGCACATTCTGTGACCTGGGGCCACCCCCCAAAGGCAGAGTAGTGGAATAGCCTACTACAGGCACCAGGGCAAGAAGTGCGATGCTGGAGCTCCTGGACCAGTGCTGCCACCAAATTCTGCTGCCCTTAGACACAGCCCCTGTCAAGAGGTAAGGTGGACAAAACTTGGATGCCAGGCAGTGGCCATATTTCTAACCATGTAGAAGTTCCAAATTAATCCCATTGCCCCAGAAAATGTGCCAGCTTTCCGATGCCAGTGTGTGTGGGGGTGGGTTTGAAGCCTTAGAACAACCCGCCAAGGCACAGAGTGAAGAAACGTCACCTAGCTTCCACTCCTTTGGAAGTGGTGGGACTCGGAAGGGTTAAAAGGCCAACTTTGTGGAGGAGGCAGAGACAGAGACGGTGGAGAGGTAGGGATGGGGCTGCTGTTTGAAGACTAACCCCTCCCACGCCCCCTGCAGCAGCATCAGTGAGCAGATGGACTAGGATGGACCGGGAGCAGGTCAGGGGACGAGCTGAGTTGGTCCATCAGGTGAGGGTTATTTGTAAATGTGCATCTGGCGGTGCCTCTCCCAGATAAGGCGACTGAAAAACTAGCTGTCCGTTCATATTTACAGAAGAAGGAACAGAGCAGACAGCCAGCGCCAGAGAACAAAGTGTCGTTTCTCGAGACGGCATTTCCAGGCTACAGCCATTTCACGGTGACCTTGAGAACAGAGCTAGCCTAGGAGCATCCGCGTGGGAAGATGAAAACCCTGCAAGGAGCAACCAGCTAGGAGGTGCATCAGCATGAAATCCATGTCTAGCCACAGGCACTGCACCCAGCGTCCCTCCTCCTTTCCTGAGCTCAGCTGGAAAACAGAATCTGCAAGAGCAAGAGAGCCAGTGCCTCCAGTCTTTGGGGAATGACCTGCCAAAAAGATGGGTCTTCTCTCCTGCCAACCCACCGTCCCGCTCTGTCCTGCCGCATTGGGACTCCTGCCATCTCTTTCCTTCTCTGGTGTGCTGAATCTGGGCTCCAGAGCAAGCTTTCCAACATGAAAAGCCGACCCATCACTCCCCCACTTCCAAGATTTCAACACCACGAGGCTCAGGGGCCAGAGCTGGAGTTTCTGAGACCCAGACTGGGGTTCACATCCAGTTCTGCCCTCTGTGCCTCGGTTTCCTCATCCATAAAATGGGAATGATCGCATCTACTACTGAGCATTGCAAGGTTTGTGCCAGTGAGCGTGCACAAACATTTAGGGCAGGGTCGTCTCTGCAGGAATCACCAATAAGCAGTGTCTGTTGTCATCACCTTTACGTAAAGTGTGGGGAATGACATCCTGGAGCATGCGGCGACTGACCAGCCTCCCAGGCTGCTCTCCATCCCCAGTTCCCCAGCCTTCATCACCCACACATGGTGCTGTTTCTCATCCACCTGTTCTGCTGGCTTTTGGCCTGGAGTCCCCTCTTGAGACACCAGCCCTTGTGGTGGGGTGGGATTCCGTTCTCATTTTTTCCTTGTCAGTCTAAGCAGCTCTCTTGTCTTTCTCATCATGATATGAGAACTGTGTTTATAGTCTTGTCTTTCCCACTAGACAGCAGAGGATTTGCGGGTCAGGTCTATGCCTTATCCATCTTTCTGTCACTAGTAGCGAGCACAGTATCTGGTGGAGAGTTGGGGGATCCATGCTTGTTGAATGACTATATGATCTGCCTTCCTGATTTTTTTAAGGTGAGGTAACAAGGACATGCAAAACCTCAAGCTCTCCCAGGAAGATGCTCGACTCCCTCACAGTCTCCGCCCACCCTCCCGTTTCCCACACCCGTCCCCGAATCTGTTTCAAGGAACAAATCCTGGCCTACATTCAAGACCAAGACTGTCAGTTAGTTCCGAGTAGATTTGTTGTGTCTGGAGCGTCTTTCTCCGAGATTGCTGGGAGAGATCTCACTATCAGATGATTATCGTTTCTAGGAATGGGTGAAAAAAGATCATCTCACAACTCTAAAGAAGAATGTTCTATGTTTCCAAAACAGTTCAGCTTGCTTTCTGATAACACATTCAAAGTGGAGGTGTTTAGAACTGTTATGCTGTTCTTCTCAAAAACAATGACGAGGTATGACTCCATCTAAAAGAACTGGGGAAATGGGAATGGAGTGGCCAGTGGGAAGAGGGCAGCCACGTGCAGCCCTGGGACCGCCTGGTCCCCCAGGGGGAGGGGCTGGGCCCCACGGAGGGGTGGCAGACTGACCTGGGCAGCAGCAGGTACTTCTCCTGGCTCTGCCCTCAGTTTTCCATCAGACCATGACCTTGGGCAAGTTTTTGGCTCTTCATCTAGTACATGCTCAGGGGTCAGGATGACTTTTGCTCAATAGTACAGCATGCCCGGAGTTCCCACCATGGCGCAGCGGTAATGAGCCCGACTAGTATCCACAAGGATGCAGGTTTGATCCATGGCCTCACTTAGTGGCTTAAGGATCCATCATTGCCATGAGCTTCCGTGTAGGTCAAAGATGAGGCTCAGATCCCATGTTGCTGTGGCCATGGCATAGCATGGCAGCATGGCAGCTGCATGGCAGCTGCAGCAGCATGGCAGCTGCAGCTCTGATTCAACCCCTTGCCTGGGAACTTCCACATGCCACAGGTGCAGCCTTAAAAAGCCAAAAAAAAAAAAAAGAAAGAAAGAAAGAAAGAAAGAGTACAGCAAGCCCAATTCCAGATTTCCTGAAGGAATCCGCCCTGTGAATTGGTTTTCATTAAGAGAGCTGTCAGCAACTGTGTGCTGTTAGGTGTGTGCACACATTCAGGTGAGTTGGAAGGAACCAAGTCAGCCCCTGGCAGGCACCAGAGCGGAGGCTGAGAGGTACAGCTTATAGAAACAAGGCTTTTTGTCTATACAGACAGCATTACGCTATTGTGACCAGATTCTTAAAAAGGTAGCTACAAAATTGTTTATAGAGAATTTTAAAAAACTTCTGGGTATGTTTGTTCCTCGGTTTCCTGTCTATGCTTCTAAACATAAAGCTTCATACAAGTGCAAATTCTAATCAATTAAACTGGATATGAGAGACTAACAAAGACATAACTGACATGTCACACTTCCTAGAAATATGCAATTCCCAATGTCTTTCACAATCTCTTTCAAATTCTGAAGAGAGGAGGGTTTCCAGGGCTCTGGTCAGGGATATTCATGCAGGAATAAAGAGCGAGGAATTCTCCCCAATAGGCAAGAACTATCCAAATGCACAGCTACAGATGCGGTGGGGCTTAAAACAAAGCAAAACCAAACCAGGAACCAGTCACTGCCTGCCTGAAAGCATGCTGCTTAAATTCCTTCTTACGTGCTTAATCACGGTCCTTGGAAACAGAGTGGACGTGTGGCTTTACTTCACCCGGGGGCCTCAGAACCACCGCTTCTCACTAATTGGTTGCAGTTGCTCCACTCCGGCTTTGGCTGCAAGCGGATGTGACACACGCACTAGTGTGATTGTGAGGCTGCTTACTGCCAGCGTGGGGACACCGGGACCCCAGGCCCCAAGCCCAGCTCAGGCCTTACCTTTTTTCAACTTCTTAAAAATATCACATTCGGCCTTGTTCCCAGGAGTCTATGCAAGGAAAGCAGGGTTGTGCAGCCTGATGGTAAGGGCATTGCTCTATTTCAAGAGGGCCCTGGAACATCAGCCACTCCTCAAGTATGTGGAACCCTGAATGGGTCCCAGAACCAACAGTGGTGACTCCTCTTTAACCAGTGGGCAGTGCCTCCTGAAGGTGACTGCGAGCTCAGCTCTGAGCTAATGCCCCGTGCAGTGGGAATATGAAAGCCTTGTTTTACATCTAGCCTTGAGGCTGAGGCTGAGGCTGATCCATACCTGTTTTCCTGGCACCCAGTACAGAAGCTAGCACAGAGCAGGGGCTACGCCTGTGTTTGCTAAGTGAGTGGAAGAGCCCCGAGGGTCCTGGGGCAGCAGCAGGCTGGCCGAGGCACTGAGGGGAGTTAGAGCCTTGGACTACACTGTGGTTTCTCGAGCAAGAAGGAAGTCTTTACCCAGATGCAGGAACCCTCCTGAGCGGCCCACCTGCCACCCGCCCTGTGGATTTGGGGCTCCAGGTTGCAACACCAGCTCCCACCTGCATTTCCAGCCACCCTACCTGCCTGCCCTGCAGACTTTGGACTCGCCATCCCCACACTGCAGGGGCAAAGGCCTTAAAATAAATCTTTCTCTTTACATGCATATCTCACTGGTATTTCTCTAGAGAGGCCAGACTAACAGGAACCACTGCAGGAATGCGCTCCAGGGCTCAGCCGTGGACCTGAGGACAGTTCAGAAGGGAAGGTCCCTTATCTGCCATCCTGGAGAAGGTCCCTGGGAGGCACCCTGGCCAGGACCCAGAGGCTGAGCCTGAGCCGACCTTGTGAGGTCAGAGCTCATGGCTCCCTAGGAATGATGCTCTCAACCAGCAGAGCCTGGGGACAGGGTGTTAGTCCCTGAAGGAGTTAAATTTATCATGTTGCAAACTCCTCTTTGGAGCTGACTCTTAATGGGCGTTGTCCTGTGGGGGTTCCCCTGCTGTCTTTCCTGTTCCTCCTGCTCCCCCATAATCCTGCCACATTATGCGTTCAGCAGCCAGCGGGCTGGATTCTCCCGCAAGTGAATTCTTAGACAGGGCAGCCAGATTGGCCGCTGGCCTCCCACTCCCCTAGCCCCCAGTTTCGGAGTCACCTCTGCTCTAAATCGCCCCAAAGGAGACCTCTGCTGGGATCCCAACCAGGCTCATTCTGTCCCAGAGAAGGAAAGTGACCTCAAATTCTCTAGAAACATCAGGCCCTCCTGGCAGGGGTGGGACGGTGGAAGGATGCTCAGAGCACTGGGCAGGGCTGGCGCTCAGGACCAGGTGGTGGCCGCGGGACCCACCTATCTCCTCGCCTAGGGATGAGTTGAGGATGGCACCGGCTGACGTGACCACGGCGCAGCTCCGGAGCCCGCGCGGTAGCAGCTGGCCGAGTGGCACGGCGGGGACCAGCGTGCGCCAGCCGAGCGCCGAGAAGGGCGGCTCGGTGCCATCCAGGGTGCGCACCCGCACGCGGCCCCGCAGCGCGCACAGCAGCTCCGCCCGGCTGCGCCCGGCCGCCCGGCGCCCCCGGAAGCGCACGCCATGCTTGTTGGCGCGCAGGTAGGCGCCCATGGCCTTCTGCAGGCGCGGGTGCAGCATCCTCGAGGACGCGTCTCCCTTCCAGAGCCGGCGCAGCAGAGCCCGGGACAGGGGCGAGTACAGCCGGTCCCCGTCCTCCTCAGGCACCACGCTCCTCCCCTGCCTCCGTGGCCGGCGCTTCGCCCGCCGCCCGCGGGCCTGATGCTCCAGCCGAATCCTCTCAGGCCAGCCCAGCTTTCCGGGGGAGAGGGGCCCCAACGTGTCCGAAGCGGCATCCTCCGCGGGGAAAGCGCTTTGAGATTTTCTCCCTTTCTGGGGCGAAAAGAACCCTTCATCTTCCAACCCGTCCTGGGCCCATGTCTGAGGGTCAGCCGGCCCCGAGTGCAGGGGGCCGGGCGGGTGTCCATGGAGCAGCCCCGTGCGTGCATCCGCACTCTCAGGTAGGCCCTCCGATGCACCCATGATGGCCCTCTGCCTCCCCTGCACGGGCAGGAGTCGCCTGGTCTCCAGGAAGGAGAAGGAGCTGGGCGCGGGCTCGGCAGGGTTGCTGTCGGTGAAGTAGATGAAAATCACCACGAAGAAGAGCCCCCAGGCAAATATCCCGCACAGCACCCCTTGTCTCCATTGCTTCAAGTGTGGTTTCATGGCAGGTCGGCGGGGTCAGCACCTAGTGTCCCAAGGCGGCGGGAGGCGGGATGGACCTGGAAAACAGCCAGGAGTTCGAGTTAGCCACGGGGAACAATGCTGGGGACCTTCTACCTCAGAGGGTCTTTGCGGAGGGTTAGGAAGGGGCGCAGTCATCTGGGGTTTCGGCTAAATTCAGGGGCCATGTCTCTCCGCCCTCCACTTCTGTAAGACACGGGGACCCACGGCCTTGGCTGAGGGTCTTGGGAGAGGGAGATGCCGTGGGTGTACCCCAGAAAACCTCTGGAGGTGCCTCAGTGATGTATCTGCTTTTCCACCCCAGGGCTGCTTGATCCCGGCCCATCCTGGGCACCCCTCCCTGCAGCTGGGTGAGTGAGGTGCAGAGCCCCGCCGGGGTGAAGCAAGGAGGAAGGACCCCTCCGATCACCAAAGGCTCAAAGCTCAGCTTCTGTCCGCCAGTCCTGCCAGCGTTTCTAAGGGAAACTTCCAGAAGGGCACCAATGGTCCTCAGTAAGTGACTGAGGCTCCGGGGGAGGCTGTGCTGGGCTGTGGACTTCAAAACAGCCCCTGGATAATCACCCTCCCCAGGAGCCTCTGATGGAATAAGGGGCGGATGGCAAACTCTGAAACGAGGCAGATTAGGGAAGAGCCTGATTCTAGGTGAGCTTCCAATGGGGTGAGGGGGAGGGAGGAGGCAGAGGTGTTCCAGGTAAGGAGAGAAGGACCCGCCTCTACTCAGTGTCCCCCTCTTCATTCATCCTATGGTGTTAGCTGGAGTAGCAGGTGCCCTGCTCAGGACCAAGGAAAACAATAATGTATCAATAAGAAGTGCGCCTAAGCTTCAGGAATGTCAGCAAAGCCCCCAAAAGGGGAAAATAGAAGGAATAATGTGTGAGCTATAGGAGCATTAGGCTGACTCTGAATAAGCACTGGCTGAGAGAATGATGTGAGTCCCTGTGTGTGTGTGTGTGTGTGGGGACGTGTGTGCTGAGGGTGGGAGCTGTGCATCTGCAGGTGGCACATCTGTGGGTTCATTGACAGGGTTGGAAGCAGTAGGAAAGACATTTGGAGGAAGCTTAACTGGGAAGCTGCCCCTTCTAGCCCTGGGGAGTCTTCGGGGCATAATGGGAAGTCTGGGCCACGGACTGTGTGAGAAGCAGGGAGGAGGGAAAGTCTCTGGGCCAGGGAGGAAAGTGGTTGCAGAAGCTTTCGGGGAAGGGGTGAGGAGGGGCAGGTGGGGCGCTGGGGAAGGAGGCAGCCAGGGAAGGGAGAACCTTAGAAAGCAGAGACTCGGGAAGGGAAGCCAGTTTGGCTGGGAGGCACTCACAGGGGGACCTCCTCCCCGGCGCGGGCTGACTGCCTCCAGGAAAACATGAGGGCATGTGACAGGCTGTAATACGGGGGCGGGGTTTTACTCAGATAAGAAATCAATCAGAGTGGGTGATACCCAGGTCCCTGAAGTCACCTGGGGAAGCTAGACACAGGTGGAAAAAAGATATGCCAAAGAGAAACCCACATGCTCTGTGGCCCTACAGGGGTTACAGGGATCAAGGGTCCTCTGGCCCTCATCCTATGGACAGGTGGCCTCTGACCAGCTACCAGGCCCAGATCCAGCAGCTTCCATATCCTGCCCTTAAAACGCTGAGGCTGGGGGAACTGGCCACCAGCAAAGTTGCCTCTCTAACCCGAGTCCCCCACACAGTGAGAAAGCCCAAGCTCGCCACGTGGGAAGGCTACGTGGACTGAGCTGTACAGTGGCCCCAGCCCTCCCCACCTTGGCCTTCAGTCCAGTGTAGCACTCAGATAATTCCAGCTCTGGCCAGCCTCTGGCTGCGGCCTCATGTGTGACCCCAAAGGAGAACCCAGCTAAGCACAGTCAACCCACAGAACCAGGAGTGGTAATGACGGATTACTGTTCTGAGTCACCAAGTTTCAAGGTGACATCTCACATCAGAAACGATCACTGGGAAGTTCCCGTTGTGGCACAGTGGAAACAAACCCAACTAGTATCCATGAGGATACAGGTTCAATCCCTGGCCTCGCTCAGTGGGTTAAGGATCCGGCACTACTGTGAGCTGTGGTGTAGGTTACAGACGAGGTTTGGATCCCGAGTTGCTGTGGCTGTGGTGTAGGCCAGCAGCTGTAGCTCCAACTCGATCCCTAGCCTGGGAACTTCCATACCAAATGTGGTGGGTTCAGCACTAAAAAGCAAAAAACAAAACAAAACAAAACAAAACAAAAAAACAAAAAAAAGAAAGAAAAGAAAAGAGGAATCAAGATGGCGGAGTAAGACATCATATTCACCCTTTTCCACAAACATGAAAAAACACATCTACATGTAAAACGATTTGCACAGAACATTTCCTGAACTCTGGCAGAAGAACTTAAACCTACAAAAAGGGCAAGAGACTCCTGACATAACTGGGTAAAACAAAAGAAAGAGAGAGAGGAAGAGAGAAGGAATCAGGACAGGACTAACATTCCTGAGAGGGAGCTGTGAAGGAGAAAAGGAACCCACACTCTGGGAAGCCACCTAACCCACTAGGAGATCAGCTGAGATGGAGGGACCTCAAAGTCGCCGAGAAAAGCACAGCAGCTGGACTGAAGAGGGCAAAGCAGAGTGAGAGCCGCACAGATTGTCTGCACCACTGACCTGGATGCCACCGCCTGAGACGCTCGGCTGGAGGCTGGGCTCTGAGACTCAGGCTCTGGAGGTCAGTTCCAGGGAGAGGACTAGGGTTGGCTGTGTGGGGACAGCCTGAGGGCTAAGGAGCAGTGTGCTACAGGCTGGAGAGTGGAATGCCATGGCAGAGGGAACCTGGGAGAAGGTCTGGGCCCGCAGGAGAAGCAAGGCGCCATTGTTGGGGAGGGCGAGAGGAGGAGGGGGGACCACCACAGGAATCTCTTTGCACACACGTGGGCTCTCAGAGGGTGGGGTGCCTCCAGCACAGGCTACGGGTGTTGAGAAGCCACTTGCTCATGCTACAGGAGACCGGGTACTTCTTGTGTGGGCTATGGGTATCTGGGCACCTCTTGTGTGGGCTATGGGTATCTGGGCACCTCTTGTGTGGGCTAAGGGCAGCAGGGGGCTGAGTGCACATGGTGCCACTTGTGTGATCTACAGGTGTTCAGGGACAGACCAAAGCAGTCATCTCAGAAACCAGAGGGAGGCGTGGCCTGCTACCACTAGGGCTCTGTGAACAGGCTCCACCTGTGACCCCAGGCACCTCAGAGGTTGGCAAAAAAGAGGGCCCTGCAACTGAGCACCACCCGTTGTTGCTCTCACTCCCCTGGGAACACACCCACCCTGCTGCTACCACTAGCAAGTGCTCCAGGCAGTGCCCAGACGCTTGATCACTGTCCCTTCCCAAGACCCTGCAACTAGGAGCAACTGGTGTAGCACCTCCTGTGTGGGATAAAGTGGGTGAAACAGGTGCTTCTTGCATGGTCTACAGGTGGCAGGGGCAAACCACGCAGTTATTGCTGACTCCAGAGGTGGGGGTGGCCTGCCACCACTAGGGGTCTGTGACCAGGCACCACTTGCGGCCCCAGTCACCTCAGAGGGCACCACAGAGGAGGGTACTGTGACTGAACACCACCTGTTGTTGCTCTCACTCTTCTGGGAACACACCCTCCCAACTGCTGATGTTACCAAACGCTCCAGGCAGCATCCACACAGGCTTGATCACTGTCACTTCCCAGGACCCTGCAACTAGGAGCAGCAGGGCAGCACCTCCTTTGTGGGCTAAGCAAGAAAGGAGGCTTCTTGCATGGTCTGCAGGTGATGGGGACAAACCACTGCAGTTATCTCTGACTCCAGAAGTGTGTGGCCTGCTACCAACAGGGGTCCTTGAACAGGCACCACCTGTGGCCCCAATCACCTCAGAGGGCACCACAGAGAAGAGCATTGTGGTCAAACACCACCTGTTGTTGTTCTCACTCCCCTGGGAGCTCACACACCCTGGTGCTGCCACTGCCAAATGCCCTGGGCACCTCATAAATCTGCCTAAGGCTCATTACCACTTCCCAGGGCCCTGAAACTAGGAGTAGCCTGCTCCACCTTCCTGAGGTCCTTGATGCTGTTAAGAGCCCAACAACCAGGCACTGACTACTAGCCCCACATTCAGCATCCCGAGGATAACAGCCTGCTCACACTGAAGAAAGAGAAAGCAAATAGCCAAACTCCTGTGCCAAAAATAAATAGTACCCCCCACAAAATACAAACACACAGAAAAAGAAAAACATAAGCAAGATGAAGAAGCTCAGGCACCATTCCCAGTTAAAAGAACAGGAGAATTCATCTGAAGCAGCAAGCAATGAAACAGTCCTCTGCAGTCTGATGGACACTGAGCTCAAAAGGGAGGTGGTGAAAATATTGAAGGAATCAAGGCTGGATATCAAGGAATTAAGAGAAGATATAAGCAGTAATGCAGATTACTTTAGAAAGGAACTAGAAAAATTAGAAAATTCATTTGCAGAGATGCAAACTGAACTAAAGGCATTAAAGAGCAGAATGAATAATGCAGAGGAATGAATTAGTGACTTGGAAGATAGAATAAGGGAAATCACCCAATTAGGACAGGAGACAGAAAACCAAATGAAAAAACACGAAAGTGATATAAGAGATCTGTGGGATACTATAAAGCAGGCCAATCTATGCATAATAGGCATTCCAGAAGGAGAAGAAGAAGAAAAGGGAGTTGAAAAGATATTTACAGAAATTATGCCTGAAAACTTTCCAAATCTAGAGGAAACAGATATCAAGATACAGGAAGCAGAGGGCCCCAAACAAGTTGAACCCAAACAGACCCATGCCAAGACATAGTATAATAAAGATGGCAAAAGTTAAAGATAAAGAGAGGATTCTAAAGGCAGCAAGAGAAAAACAAAGTATTAATTATAAGGGAACCCCCATAAGGCTATCATCTGATTTCTCTACAGAATCATTTCAGGCCAGAAGAGAGTGGCAAGATGTATTCAAAGTTCTAAAAGGAAAAAATTTGCCTAGAATACTCTACCCAGCAATAATATCATTTAAAACAAAAGGGGAAATAAAGAATTTCTCCAACAAACAAAAGCTAAAAGAGTACAGTAATACTAAACCCATTCTAAAAGAAATACTGAAAGCGCTTCTCTAAATAAAAAAAGAAGAAGAAATAGGATGGAGGAAATCACAATTGAAAGCAATCACTTCAACAGCCAGCATACAGATCTAAAAAGGGGGGGAAAAGACTATAAAAGTGACAATAAACACAAGGAACAGTAAAAGGACAAACACGAAGATGTTAAAAATGGACTTCAAATCATAAAATGTGGGGAAGGAAAGTGAGAAAATCTAGACTCTTTTTTTTAATTTTAATAATGTATTTGAGCCTACATGACTATCAGGCTAAAGCAGGCAGATATAGGAAGGGGTTAACATACTTAAAAAACTGGGTAACCACAAATCAAAACCAAACATTACATTCACAAAAACCGAAAAGAAAAGTACTCAAGCATAAAACAAGTGGAAATCATCCAACCAAAAAAAAAAAAAGAAAGGAACAAAGGAGAAACATAGGATCAACCGAAAAACAAGGTTTAAAATGGCAATAAATACATATTTATCAATAATTACCTTAAATGTCAATGGACTGAATACTCCAATCAAAAGACACAGAGTGGCAGCTTGGATAAAAAGGCAAAAACCTACCATCTGCTGTCTACAAGAGACTCACCTTAGGGCAAAGGACACACATAGATTGAACGTGAGGGGATGGGAAAGATATTTCATCCCTGTGGCCAAGACAGGAAAGCAGGAGTTGCAATACTCCTATCAGAAAGAATAGACTTTAAAATGAAGGCCACAAAGAAAGACACAGAAGGACACTATTTAACGGTAAAAGGATCAATTCAAAGAAAGGATATTATAATTGTCAATATATATGCCCCTAATATAGGAGCACCCAGATGCCTCCAACAAATACTAACAGACATAAAAGGAGAAATGGATGGGAATACAATCATAGTAGGAGACTTTAACACCCCACTCACATCAATGGACAGATTCTCTAAACAGAAAATCATTAAGGCAACAGAGATCCTAAATGCCACAATAGACTTAAAGACTTAAAGCCTTAGTTGACATTTTCAGGACATTACATCCAAAAAAAAAAAAATCAGAATATACATTCTTCTCAATGCACATGGAACATTCTCAAGGATTGATCAGATACTGGGGCACAAAACTAACCTCAACAAATTGAAGAGTATAGAAATTATTTCAAGTAACTTCTCTGACCACAGTGGCATGAAAGGAGAAATCAACCACAGGAAAAGAAATGAGAAAAAACTAACTACATGGAGACTGAACAACATGCTACTAAAAAACCAATGGGTCAACATGGAAATTAAGAAGGAACTTAAAAAATACCTTGAGACAAATAATAATGAAGACACAATCATCCAAAATCTAAGGGATGCTGCAAAAGCAGTGCTTAGGGGGATATAGGCCTTCCTCAAAAAAAGAGAAAAATCTCAAGCTGACAACTTAACCCACCACCTAAATGAATTAGAAAAAAAGCAAACAAAACCTAAAGTCAGCAGAAGGAGGGAAATCATGAAGATCAGAGAGGAAATCAATAAAATAGAGATTCAAAAAACAAAAGAAAAAAAATCCATAAAACCAAGAGCTGGTTCTTTGAAAAGGTAAACAAAATTGACAAACTTCTGTCCAGACTCACCAAGAAAAGGAGAGAAAAAAACCCAAATAAACAAAATAAGAAATGAAAAAGGAGAAATCACAATGGATACTGCAGAAATACAAAAAAAAAAAAAAAACCCCACAAAAAATCCAAAAACATAAGAGATAACTATGAACAATTTTATGCCATCAAATTTGACAATGCAGAAGAAATGGACAACTTTCGAGAGACTTACAGCCTGCCAAAACTGAACCAAGAAGAAACAGATTAACTACAATGAGACACCAACATCAAATGCTTTCACTGACATGTGGAATCTGAAAAAAGGACAGACTGAACTTCTTTGCAGAACAGATGCTGACTCACAGACATTGAAAAACTTATGGTCTCCGGAGGAGACAGTTTGGGGGGTGGGGAGATGTGCCTGGGCTGTGGGATGGAAATCCTGTGAAATCAAATTGTTATGATCATTATACAACTACAGATGTGATAAATTCATTTGAGGAATAAAAAAAGTGGAAAAAAATAAAAATTCAAATATTGTAAAAAAAAATAAACAGACCAATCACTAGAAATGAAATTGAATATGTAATAAAACCACTCCCTAAAAGTAAAAGTCCGGGACCAGATGGCTTCACAGGCAAATTCTACTAAACACACAAAGAGGAACTTATACCCATTCTCCTTAAACTTTTACAAAAGGTTGAAGAAGAAGGAACACTCCCAAAGACATTCTATGATGCCACCATCACCCTAATACCAAAACCAGAAAAAGATACTACCAAAAAAGAAAATTATAGGCCAGTATCTTTGATGAATAGAGACGTGAAAATTCTCAGCAAAATTTTAGCCAACCCAATCCAACAACATATAAAAAAAAATTGATACACCATGACCAAGTGGGATTTATCCCAGGTGTCAAGGGTGATTCAACATATGCAAATCAATCAACGTCATACACATTAACAAAAAAAAAGTAAAAAACCACATAATCATTTGACAAAGCATTTGACAAAGTCTAACATCCATTCATGATAAAAACTCTTACCAAAGTGGGTAAGAGGGAACATACCTTAACATAATAAAAGCCATTTATGACAAACCCACAGCAAATATAATAGTCAATGGAGAAAAGCTGAAAGCCTTCCCACTAAAATCTGGAGCAAGACAAGGATGTCCACTCTCACCACTTTTATTCAACATAATATTACAAGTCCTAGCCACAGCAATCAGACAAACAAAAGAAATAAAAGGCATCCAAGTTGGAAGTGAAGAGGTAAAACTGTCACTGTATGCAGATGACATGATACTATATATAGAACACCCTAAGGACTCAACCCCAAAACTCCTTGAACTAATCAATGAATTCAGCAAAGTAGCAGGATACAAGACTAACATGCAGAAATTGGTCGCATTTCTGTATACTAACAATGAAATATTAGAAAAGGAATAAAATATACAATATCTTTTAATATTGCCCCCCCCAAAATTAAATACCTTGGAATAAATCTGACCAAGGAGGTGAAAGACTTATATGCTGAGAACTCTCAAACATTAATCAATGAAATTAAAGAGGATTCAAAGAAATGGAAAGCTATCCCATGCTCCCGGGTTGGAAAAATTAACATTGCACAAATGGCCATACTACCCAAAGCAATCTACAAATTCAATGCAACAGCAACATGAATGGAACTAGAGACTGATACTAAGTGAAGTCAGTCAGAAGGAGAAAGACAAATATCATATGATATCACCTATATCTGGAATCTAAAATATGGCACAAATAAACCTTTCCACAGAAAAAAAACTCATGGACTTGGAGAACAGACTTGGGGTTGCCAAGGGGGGTGGGGGTGGGATGGACTGTGAATCTGGGGTTAATAGATGCAAACTATTGCCTTTGGAATGGATAAGCAATGAGATCCTGTTGTCTAGCACTGGAAATGCTATCTATTCACTTATGATGAAGCATGATAGAGGATAATGTGAGAAAAAGAATGTATATATGTATGTGCGACTGGGTCACCTTGCTGTATAGGAGAAAACTGACAGAACACTGTAAACCAGCTATGATGGTAAAAGTAAAAAAGTCACTTAAAGAAAAGAAAAGAAGCGATCATTGGAGCAAGCTCTGATAAAAATGCCAAGCGACAAGTGCCCAGAATGCTTCTGAAAGTCCTGTATCCTTGAGACAGGAGCCTGGCCTCTCAGAGGGATGACGTGTGTAAATTGTGGCTTCTTAAAAAGCATTTGCTTGGCCTTGTATTCACATGCAAATGAAGCTCTGGGTTTCTTTTACAGTCGTCTGTCAAACACATATACAGAACACGCTCTCCCCAAGCCAGAAACACTGATGCCAAGAAAGGAACATACAGGAAATAATGCTGCATCAATTCGTCTTCTGCCAGACCGTGTGCTCACTTCCCACATTTCCTGGATCATCTCACTTGGTCTTCCCATGGAAATACGGCTCTACCCATTTTCTAGGTGCAGCGGCTGAAGCCCAGAGAGGTTAAGTAACTTTCTCAAAGCCACAAAGAAAGCAAGCAGCAGATAACACAGAAAAGCCCATTTGCTCACACTTTTAGCACTAAGTTCTGATTCCATCTGATGGGATCGAATGAGGCTCTCGACTCTAAATATCCTTTCTTACACAGTCTGTGGCAAAGGATCATTTCCCCTAAATTGTCACAATCTCAGTACTTTCCTATTTCCATTCCTGAATGTCTCATCCATGTCCCCGTGCTCACCACCAAGTTCTGTCCCCATCTTATCAGGGACACCCAAAGAGCTGTGTGTGGACGTGTACTGCCCAGGGACCACGCTTTGGGCAGGTGCTGCTAAATGATTTTTTTAAACCTATCCGCTCAGGAGACAGTGCTTCAAACTGTGAAGCCCAGCCTAAAGATCTAAAAGTGTTTCCAGGATTTCCACTTTCCTATTGGAAATCACAGAATTACCCCTAACAACAGTTATTCTGCTTCCCTCCAGCTGAGAGCAGGACCATAGGGTTCTGACACCAGCCACCGCGGTTAGCACGGCAACCCCCCCAAGGGGACTCGGTCTGGAGAGGCTGCCCCCACTTCAGACCCCAGCCTGAATGAAGCAGGACTCCCAGGCCACCCACCCCTCTGATGGTCCGGCTACAACCTGGGGGTTCCCACGCCGCCACTCAGGTTTGATAATTTGCTAAAATGACTTGCAGGACACAGGAAAGCCCTGAACTAGAGGTCACAGGTTTTCTGGAAGGGATACAGAGTTGGAGGTGGCCGGAGGGTCCCAAATGCAGAGAGTCCATGTCACCATCCTCCTGGGGTTGGGGGAACGTCACTCTCTCAGGGCATGGAGGCCTTTACCAACCACGAAGCTCCACTGAGCCATGGTCTCCAGTTTTGGTGGGTCTCATTAGATGACATCACTGATGGACTCTTGGGCTTGGGACCAAACTCAATATTCCATCTCCCCTGCCACACCCTCCCGGCCTCCAGGTCAGGCTGGCCCAAAGCACCCCCCACCCCAATCACAGCTCCTCCTGGAGACTGGATCCCATTCTGGGAGGCCACCCAGAGTCAACTCATTAGCATAACAAAGACACTCTGAGAACTCAGGAAATTCCACAGGTTTTAGAAGCTCCAGGGCCAGAAGGAGGACAAAGACCAAATTATGGTACCGAAGGAAGGCTGCAGTGGCTGATTTAAAAGGCAGCCTGTCTGCTTCTGGCTGGAAATGTTCCTTTCCTTGTTGTTGGCACTGAGAACAGTCTGAGGGCTACTGAAGGACGCGGAACAGAGGTCTCCTACTTTAGCATTTGCTTGAGAGACTGTTTTTATTTTTTATTTTTCTGCTTTTTAGGGCCACACCGCAGCATACGGAGGTGCCCAGGCTAGAGGTCAAATCAGAGCTACAGCTGTCGGCCTACACCACAGCCACAGCAATGCCAGATTTGAGGCGAGTCTGTAACCTTTCACCACAGCTCATGGCAATGCTGGATCCCTAACCCACTGAGAAAGGCCAGGGATTGAGCTCTCGTCCTCATGGATACTTGCTGGGCTCATTACCGCTGACCCACAGCGGGAACTTGGAGAGACTGTTTTTAATGCCCCAAATCAAAGGGCTGGGGTGGGTGAATCCTTGATCTGGGGAGGGGCCTGCAGCTTGGAGCTGAGGGTCAGGGTCCCCCCACGCCAGGTGCTGTCCCCCCCCCCCCCCAACTGCCTCCACTTAGCAGTCTAGAGGCTGCAGGAAATGAACCTGGAGAGGAACCTCCCACACTGCAGGGCAGAACTCAGAGCATCAGACACACAGTCTCCCTCCCAGGGGCGCCCAGCTCCCACCTAGCCAAGGAGTCTCGAAGCCCTTTCCTTCATGAGGAGATGAGAAATGTGAGGAAGATAATTAGGGAGGTCCAGGGACTCAAAGAGAGAAAGAGAGTGTTCCCGTTGTGGCTCAGCGGTGCCAAACTCGACCAGTATCCATGAAGACACAGGTTCGATCCCTGGCCTCGCTCAGTGGGTTAAGTATCTGGCATTGCTGTGGCTGTGGTGTAGGTTGGCAGCTGCAGCTGCAGCTTCGATTCAACCCCTAGCCTGGGAACTTCCATATGTTGCAGGTGTGGCCCTGAAGATAAAAGAAGAAAAGAAAAACGAGAGGAAGGGAAAGCCCAGAGAATGGACGGGGCTGCGAGGGGCCAGGACCCTGGAGGAAACGGTACCCTCCTGCCCCCCCGCCCCAAGTGCTGGGAGGTGTTCAGGGTGGGGTTTGTGAGGCCTCTGCTGAGCCAGGACCAGCATCACTCCTCGCAGGACCACTTCTCGTCAGGTGAGACTTTGTGCCCTGATGCTCAGTAATAGTAGAAAGGCGTGGGCTGGCTGCCTCTGTTCTTGGTGAGCCTTCAGCCGTTAATAACCCAAAGCCCTCCTTGCATCCTCTGATACGGCAAACCCCTGTTCCCCATTAAGGGAACATTCTCCAAAATGATGAACTCTCAAGGCTGCACACATCCTCTGCTGGCAAAATGCTACAGAAGTCATTACATGGATTGTGGCCCCTGTCATCGGCAGAGCTGCAAAAATCCAGGACACAGAGAGGTGGAGGATGGGCTCAAAGTCATAGCTGTGGACCAGCCTCTGCCTTCCTATATGGCCTAATAGGAAGAAATGTTGGATAAGTACATTTTTTCCCCCTAGTATAGCACATCTGAAATACCACAAGCCGACACTCCCCACTCCATCTCATCATCAGCGTGATCCACATCAGGCAGCTATAAATAGAGGCCATCAGGCAAATCACTGGTCCCCAGGCGAGGTGAAAAGGGGCTTCCCAACCACAGGTTCACGCCAGCCTCACCGGGATGGTTTCAGTAACAGAGGCTGTGGAGGTCCTGCCCCGTCCCTGGGAGGAGGTCTGGCATAAGCGCTGGCTGGGCATGTGGCTTTCTCTTCTCTCCCACAGC
Organism: Phacochoerus africanus; assembly: GCF_016906955.1. Classification (NCBI taxonomy): domain Eukaryota; kingdom Metazoa; phylum Chordata; class Mammalia; order Artiodactyla; family Suidae; genus Phacochoerus; species Phacochoerus africanus. The sequence continues at coordinate 52,708,809 of NC_062548.1, read as the reverse complement.
AATGATCCCAACATCGCTGCCTGGCAGTGCTAGGGCGTCAACTCCAAGGGCATGTTCTCTGCCTGTTTCCACTCATTCCACCCCCCGCCCCCCACCCCATTTCCTACCTTTCCCTCACTCTCTGACTCCTTTCTAGCCAAGCCTCCAGGAAACATGAAGGCAATGGTACAGACAAAACAATGATTCCACTGCTAGAAATACTTTTCTTTTTTTCTTTTTAGGTCCGCACCCGCAGCATATGGAAGTTGCCAGGCTAGGGATCCAATCAGAGCCACAGCTGCCAGCCTACACCACAGCCACAGTGCAGGATCCGAGCCCCATCTGCAACCTACACCACAGCTCACGGCAACACTGGATCCTTAACCCCCTGAGTGAGGCCAGGGATAGAACCTGCATCTTCATGGATGCTAGTCAGGTTTGTTACCACTGAGCCATGAAGTGAACTCCTAGAAATGCTTGGAAACTCTGGTGCTCACGCCCTCGATACTAATTCTCAAAGAAATGATAATTAGTGGGGGGTTTTTTTGCTTCTTTTTTTTTTTTGCTTTTTAGGGTCACACATGTGGCATATGGAAGTTCCTAGGCTAGGGGTTGAAACAGAGCTGCAACTGCAGGCGTACACCACAGCCACAGCCATGCGGGATCTGAGCCACGTCTTCGACCTACACCAGAGCTCATGGCAATACTGGATCCTTAACCCACTAAGCGAGACCAGGGATTGAACCCGTGTCCTTATGGGTACTAGTTTGGGTTCATTTCCACTGAGACACAACAGGAACTCCCACAAAAGCCTTCAAGTCATTCAAAAAGAAATCACATTTTCCCAAAAGGCACAGTTTGTTTTTTTATTTTTATTTTTTAAAATGATTTTTATTTTTCCATTATAGTTGGTTTACAGTGTTCTGTCAATTTTCTACTGTACAGCAAAGTGCCCCAGTCCCACATACATATATACATTCTTTTTCTCACATTATCCTCCATCCTGCTCCATCATAAGTGACTAGATAGAGTTCCCAGTGCTAGACAGCAGGAGCCCATTGCTTATCCATTCCAAAGGCAATAGTTTGCATCTATTAACCCCAGATTCATAGTCCATCCCACTCCCTCCCCCTCCCCCTTGGCAACCCCAAGTCTGTTCTCCAAGTCATGAGTTTCTTTTCTGTGGAAAGGTTCACTTGTGCCGTATTTTAGATTCCAGATATAAGTGATATTATATGGTATTTGTCTTTCTCTTTCTGACTGACTTCACTTAGTATGAGAGTCTCTAGTTCCATCCATGTTGCCCAAAAGGCACAATTTATGAAGCTGGCCAGTAAAATTATGAAATGTAAGCACCACCGCAGATAAACATTACGATGCAGCTGAGGGGTAATACCTTCTTATTTTGTGCAGGGGTAAAGAGAGGTTAACCCTGGGCTTTTGCTGCTGCAATGATGTCCTTCCCACACTGTGAGGTGGACAAGCTTGAGCACTAGCTTCCTTGAATACAGAGTGTGTTTTGAACACACGTGAATGGATGTGTCTGCTACAAGTGCCCCTGGGCCATGCTTTTTCTTGGTCTGAGAAACACTGGTGCCCGTTTTCGTGTGTAGACGTTGTCTAAATGATCTTAATTCTAAGTATTTGTCTTAATGCTGAAATAATAATGAAGAAGCTTTAGTTTATCTTAGTAGCCTTGGGGGTCATTTTCTTTTAAGAATCATCTTTCTAAAATTAGGTCTGTCACACATCCAGGAAAACGCTGTCTGCAGAGCACAGGAGATGCCACCCCAGCTGGAATTCTGCTGCCTCTTCACCACCTCAGGGGTCCTTTCACAAAAGACTCAGTTTCTTTTCTTTTTTTCATCTTTTTTATAAATGTAAGGCATCCTCAAGGCCACTAAGGGCCCACTCCCTAATTCACTCCATCTCTATCCCAGCTCGTTCTCAAGCTAAGGTCCAGAAGGACAGAAAGAACAAGTATAGCAACCGGGGTTGAGCAGGGTGCGGGGGTGGGAGGGCAGCCCCTGCTGGCAGCTTCTGGCCAGTCACCTGTGACCCCAGGCCCCAGGAACGAGGGAGCAGAACTGTGTGTGGGGGGGGAGGATGCTGGGGCTGGACCACTCCAGGGAGCTCGCTTGGCAAACGCCTAAGTGACAGAAATGAGGGCAGGCTTCCTCCCGGTTCAAAATTTGGATGCTGGCGTCAATGTGGAAGAGCGTGAGCTCCTTGAAGTCCGGTGGGCGGCTCCTAGCAGAGGTGCCAGGGTGGGTGACTTTGGGCAGGTCAGGTTGGGTCGGGTCGGGTCAGCATTTGAGCAGCAGTTGTCAGGGCAACGGAGCAGACCAGCATCAGACACCCCTCCCGAGGGGCTCTCATGCAGCAGGCACTGTGCCCAGCGCCTCACCTAGACCGTCTCACTTGAACCCTTCCGTCTCAGTTTAATCTTTATAACAACTCCTGACAAATGGATTATTCTCTCGGTATTGAGTGGTTCCCTGCCTGCCTCTGGTCCAGAAGCTCTTTTTGGCTCTGTATCTCGAAGTCACAGGGAGGTGGCGCCACATTTAACATTTTAATGAGATTTTTTTTTTTTGTCTCTGCCTCGAAGTACCACGCGGTACTTCAGCCCAGCTCCCTACCCTGGCGGGACCACGTGGTCCCCTAACATCCTATGTTCTGCAACATCCCTGTTTGCGTTCGCTGGAGACACGGACTTTCCCAGGAGAGCCTCAGCACCCACACTGCCTTGAGCTGGTTGTCACCAGAGAGCACCAACCAAGACGATTTTGCAGGTCAGAATACGGGAGGTCAGCCCCCAACAGCCGTGGAGAGGCTGCGGGGTGAAGGCACGTGATCTCGGGGGCTTGTTATCCGGGCAAAAGACAAAACGATTCGACTGCTCTCTCGCTCCCAGGATGGGTAAATAGTCAGAGGCGTGACAAAGGCTGAGGTCACCCCGGGCTACTTCAGAGAGGAGGGGCCCGAGTGGACATGGGGGACACAGTGGTATTGAGGGGCCAGTTGCCTCCGGCTGGAGTGTAGGGCTGGGGGACAGGTGTGAGATGGGCGGCCAGGAGCGAGGGGCCTTCTGTTGAGGCCCCGATGGGCTCAGCACTACAGGCTCTGTCCTGGGGCGGCGGGGCAGGTAGGAAGCTGTTGAAAAGGCAAAGACCCAGGCAGGCCAGCAGCTCTAGGCAGCTTTTAGCTTCTGGATCTTTCTGCAGTGAGTGGCAGGTGCCCAGCAGTGGGGAGGGGCTCCAGATGCCCATGACTGGCTGGGCAGAGATGGCACAGGCTGCTGGCCAGCTGGGGTCTCGGGCTGCCTGCAACAGCCCGTCTGCTCCGGACGCAGGGCTCTGTTTTACAACAATTCACATTCAAATATTTACACTTTATACCATAACATGCCAAGGCTCATGGCAGACATTGTAAATTAGCTTCACGCTTATGTTTAATAGGCAAGATGCAAGGGTGCATACCTGCCACTGAGATTTGAAAGTTTTTCTCTGATTCCTCAAATGTAAGTGGGATTTGTGGTGAACATGTAGGTGGCCAGCAGGTGATTCTTTTATTTTTATATTAAAATACAAAAATAGCTGATTTACAACATTGTACCAATTTCTGCTGTTCCACAAGTGACCCAGTCATACACATATATACAATCCTTTTTTAATATTATCTTCCTTCATGGTCTATCCCAAGAGACTGGATAGAGTTCCCCATGCTGCACAGCAGGACCTCATTGTTCATTCATTCTAAATGGCATCGTTTGCACCTACTAACCCCAAATGCCCCCTCTATCCTTCTTCCTCCCCCATCCCCTTGGCAACCACAAATCTGTTCTTCGTGTCTGTGAGTCTTTTCTGTTTTGTATATAGGTTCACTTGTGCCATATTTTATTTAGATTCCACATAGAAGGGATATCATATGGTATTTGTATTTCTCTATCTGACTTATTTCACTTGTATGAGAATCTCTTAGTTGCATCCATGTTGCTGCAAAAGGCATTATTTCATTCTTTTTATGGCTGAGTAGTATTCCATTGTGTATATGTACCACATCTTCTTAATCTGCTCAGTTATTGATGGACATATAGGTTGTTCCCATGTCTTGGCTATTTTGAATGGTGTTCCTGTGAACATAGGGGTGCATGTATGTTTTTGAATTGTAGTTTTATCTAAGGATAGATGCTCAGGAGCGGGATTTCCGGTTCATATTGTAACTCTGCATTCAGTTTTCTGAGGAACCTCCATACTGCTTTCTCAGCCAGGTGGTTCTTAACAGGATCGCCCCTGTTTAGGAAAAGAGGCCTTCCATCCTCATCCAAGCAGGCGTCCAGAATATCACCTTAGGTCCACAGGGGACAAGATGCGGTGGTGAGGGGTCCTGGCACCACTCAGGAGGCATCTCAAGGACACTGTCCCTGGTCTGCACACTGGGATGGCTCTGCCGAGTGGAGTTGACCAGAACGCCCTGGTCGGGACAGCCCTGCTAACATCCTGGTCACACTGCCACTTTGGATGAATCATTTACTTATTTAAATTTTTAAATTAAAAAAGTATTTTATTTTACTTTTTAAAAATTAAAGTATAGGTGATTTACAGTGTTGGGCCAATTTCTGCTGTACAGCAAAGGAACCCAGTGATACATTCTTTTTCTCAGACTATCTTCCATCATCTATTCCAAGAGACTGGGTCTAGTTCTCTGTGCTGTACAGGTGGACCTCATTGCTCTTCCATTCTACACATCATAGTTTGCATCTACTAACCCCAAACTCCCCTCCATCCCACTCCCTCCCTGGAGGACTCCTTTAAGCCTCAGTTTCTTCACACAAAGCCTGATCCAGCCTGATTCTCGTTGCCCTAGGAGATGTATTAGCACAGTGCCTGGCCCACAGGGAGGGCTCAAGAAATAGTATTTTTCAATCCAGCTTTTGGAATTCTATAACACTAAAAAAGTCACCCCATGCTGGATTTTACTGTGTTGAGTATTGGTTCCAAGGATACTGGACCTTCAGGGTTTACCGGTGGCCATCCTTCTGTTTAAATGACTCCAAATGGGGTGTGCCCTGGTCTAGCTAGATAAACACCTGCCCCTGATCAAGTTGACAAGCACTAAGCGACCCCCAATAAAGCCCTCTGCCTGGCGTTTCTGGTGTAAAAAGTAGACCCATCATGGCCTGATGAGCATCCTTCAGTGGCTTCATCCTGCTCAGAGGTTTCTAATGGATGCAGCTATAATTCAATGAACCTTTATTCAGCCTACTATGAGGCTGACTCTATATCCCCTGTTGCTTTGCCCTTGGAGACCAGAATCATGTTCTTGAGAAAGTTAAGATTTAACCTCTTGAGCAGCAGAACAGCAAACCAAAAGTACACTGAAGATTCAGAATCTGACATCTCTCTTCCATCTGGGCAACGGGGGCACCTCACAAGGCAAGGGAGCTTCGCAGAACTGCCTCCGGGAGGCTTTTGGATCCTGACAGAAAGAAAGTGTTTTCTGTGGCAAGAGCCCCATCTTAAAACAAAAACAAAAACAAACAGGGTCTCTGCTTTAGTTCCATCTCCCCAGATCAGTGAGGGCAAATCTCAGTGGAACAGCGAGGCAAAAACAGAACCTGCAAAAACAAACACAGAGCATGGTGCCATCTGTGTAAAAGTTGACAACGTAGATACCAACTTTAGCCAATAATCTCCCCTGAGGAGGAAAGAGACCTGAGGGAGGGGAGGCAGGATGCCACGTTCAGGCTTCAATATGTCCTTCCTCACAAAGAGAGGATCTGGTGTCACATGGCCAAATGCTAACAAGTACTCAATCTGGGGACGGAAACTCACTTATTATTTTCTCTGTTTTAAGCAGATTTAAAGTCTTGACTTCCCACATAACTTGTAAACATCAAACTTGTCGTGAAAGTTGCAAAAACAAGGAGAATTCATGAATTGTGTTTATATCTCTCTAGGTAAGAATTCCAGTTAATACATGAGCACAAACTGCAAATCGAAAAGCACTGAGCTCCTGCTGTATAGCACAGGGAACTCTATCTAGTCACTTGTGATGGAACATGATGGAGGATAACGTGAGAAAAAGAATGTGTGTGCATGTGTATATATATGTGTGACGAGTCACTTGCTGCTTTGCTGAACAGCAGAAATTGAGAGAACATTGTAAATCAACTCTAATAAAAAAATAAAAATCTTAAAAAAAACCCAAAAAACAAACCAAAAAAAAAAAATACAAATCTAACCTTTTACCCTGGATTCCAACTTTTTGGTTGAAACTGTCATGCGGCAGCATGAGTTCTCAGTGTGGAAGAGAAAAACTTAAAGCCAAAATGATTTCTGAAGGCATAAAAGAGCTCTGAGCCCACAGTGGGCTGGGAGAAACACATCCATTTTTTATTTAAAACACATATACACACTTACCATGGAGCCAAGTATAAATCACCTCGAAGATTTAGTACAAACCGTGAGACTTCAAAGACCGTTCTCCGTGTGGCGCTTTCAGCTCTGCCCTGTGAGCTTCAAAGCCAAGTTCTCCCCTGCAGGGCTCCCCTCTTGTAAAGGTGAGGGGCTGGGGCGGGACCCAGTGGACGTCAGGGTAACCGGTCACGGTTGGAATGCTTCTCCAGTTTTCATTTTCCAAACCAGGAAAACATTTCCAGCTTACGAAATCATTTCTGAAGTTTCTGAGACTCGGTCACCTGTTACAACATCCTGTAATTCCCAACCACCCCGGGTCATGGCCAGTGGTGTCTGGGTCATGGTCCCTGTGTGGACAGGAGTCCAATACTTTTTTTATCTGGTCCTCGTGTGCATGCTAGCACAGCACTCATCTTCCATTAGTTCATTCATTCATAAATTCCGCAGTATCTGGATACACCTGCTACAACCTGATTCAAGGCATAATATCCTGAGCCAAAAAAACACGGAACCCAAAGTGACTTGGGAAAGACAGCCACCAAAGACCCAAGGCTTGCAGGACACCATGCGTTCTGATTTTTGCCCACTTTCCCTTTGGCTTCTGACTCTCCTTCTCTCATGGGGACAAAGAGAAGACTGCCCGCTCCACGGATAACTATCACAGGGAATCAGGACCCCATTCTTTGCTTTTAATTTCAGAAACTGTACCTCAGGGGCAGGTGGGTGGAGACAAGAATACTTGCTGCACGGGGTGGGGGGGGGCGAGAGATAAACGACCCCCTCTCCCAGCCCCAGGGCTGATGGAAAAGGAGAACGGGAAATGGAACAGAAGAGGGAGAAACTCAAAATACACCCTCCCTGGAGCTCAGAGCTGCACTCCCTGATCACTGAGGAGGTGGCCTGAGGACGACAGGAGGTGGCGTGAGGATGACACACATCAGTGTAGGGCTGTGACAGTGCTGCTCCTGTGTCTACGATGCCTCCACTCTCAACCCCACAGTCCAGCTTCTCCCAACTGCAGATGCATAGAACCCCCTGATGTGGGACGGCTCCAGGGACCTAAACTCCCCAGATCCGCACAAGACGTCATTACTCATTCTCCTTTCCTCTGCAAGGTGTCCCCATCCAGGAACAGCACTCACCCAGCCGCTCAGGCCACAGAGTGGTGTCATTCTTGATTCTTCTCTGCACTTAAAAGCTCACGTCCAGTCCCAACCCTAAAATACACCCAGACCTGAAGGACTGACTGTCTTCTTCATGTCCACGGCCATGGTGGCCTCCTCTCCCCTGCGCTGCTGGAATAAGCTCCCTGCCTCCTGCACCTGCTCCTGCAGATGATCCAGAGAGCAGGGTGGAATTTTTTTTTTTTTTTTTGGCGGTGCCCGAGGCTTGTGGAAGTTCCCAGGCCAGGGACTGAACCCAAGCCACAGCAGTGGCAATGATGGATCCTTAACCCATTGAGCCACCAGGGAACTCCAGGGATGAACTTTTTAGGTGGTAATGTAACGTAGCAATTGGTTGCTCTCAACCCTTTATTCTTCCTGCTGTTAGACACCTGCCAGCTGGGCCTCGGAGAAGTGGGTGGCGTGTCCTGCTTGTCTCTCTGACGTCACATCCCACCTGCCCACCTGGCCCTGCTCTTGCTGTGTCCCCGTGGCTCTGAGCATACTCAGCCCCAAGTTCCCACGAGCCCTTCCTCTGCCTGGGGCAGCCTCCTCTCAAACATCCAAGGAGGTCAGGGAGGCTGTCTGAACATCGTGTGTCTCTGAGGTGACCCTGTGCATCACAGAATTCTGGTTTGATATTCTTGCTAAACAAGTAATCTGGGTATCTCTCCATCCCAGCCCCTTCTCCAGCTGCTGTAATCGCTCTCTGGCCTCCAAAGACTTTCTCCCAATTTGCAAATACGTTGTGCACATAAATAAGCTGTTTACCCACCCCTGATGAGAATTCACAGACACACATACACACAAACACACACACACACACACACACACACACACAGTATGTCCAAGCATTTATTCAGGCGCTGGGATAGATGGTGGGAATCAAAAGGATAAAACAGAGTCTTATTTTTCATGATTCCACAATTTAGTGAAAATATTGCTAACATTGACTTGATGGAACCTATGTCATCCAAGGGCCAGCCTGCCTTTCTTTCTTTCTCTCTCTTCCATCCTTCCTTTCTTTCTTCTTTTTTGCTTTTTGGACTGCACTTGCAGGATATGGAAGTTCCCAGGCTAGGGGGTCAAATAGGAGCTGCAGCTGCCAGTCTACACCACAGCCACAGCACTGCTGGATCTGAGCCGAGCCTTCAACCTACACCACAGCTCAGAGCAACATTGGATCCTAACCCACTGAGTGAGGCCAGGGATTGAACCTGCATGCTCATGGGTAATAGTCGGATTCGTTTTCCACTACTAGTCAGATTTGTTTTCCGCTACCAGTCGGATTCTTTTTCTACTGGGCCACAAAGGGACTCCCAGGGATTTCATTATTAAATGGAACTGATGTTCATTTATTCTTCTTTCTTACTTTTATGTAAATATACAAATAGTATTACAATTAGGGTCTCTGTCTCGAATATCTACATTGAATAAATAAAAGTTCCGTAGCAGAAAAAAAAAATCACTGCTCCAACATTTATTCACTCATCAAACATCTCTTGTAAGACACCCTCTGACATGAGATTATTGGTCATAACTGTTTTAGTACATGAGGCTTAAACAGGAGGCCAGCACCACTGCCCCACAGTAATAAAACAGCTCCAATCATCCCACTGCATCTCCCTCCAGGATGCATTTGCTCATTTCATTTTCTGCTCTTGGCAAGATTTAAATAAAGGCATTTTTTTCTTTGCTCCACAAATGTTTGCAGCAGCTACGTTACACTGACTTAACACGGCATTAACTCCAGTACAAATATGCACTCCCAGATTGCTTTCTGAAAAAGGAACATGTTTATGATCTTTATCACAGAAACACTGAATTCATCGGTCTAAAATTTATTTAACATGTCGGAAAAGTTTGATAAAAAAAATCTACATCTGGAGTTCATTTCTTAACAATGTATAGTTATTACTTTGAATTCAAAGGAAATGAATACACTCTTGAATATGCTCTGGCTCTCAGAATAGAAGTTCAAGGGAAGCCGTGTACGGCTACTCTGAGTCTACTCTCCATTACAGGCTAAGAGAGCACTTCTCACTTGGTTGCCCTTCTCATTTTAGTCTAAATTTGTAATTATTTCTTATTTATTTATTTATGGCTGTGCCCGTGGCATTCAGAAGTTCCCCGGCCAGGGACCGAATCCACGCCACAGCAGCAACTGGAACCCCAGCAATGACAACGAGGGACCTTAACCCCCTGAGCCACCAGGTAATTCCAGTATAAATTTTCAGTCCCACTGCTACAATAAAATAAATATCAGTTCTAAGCGAAATGTGAGAACATGGGCCGAGATGAAGGTGGTTTTATCATCCTTTACATCCAGCACCTTTACCCAGGCATTAAACAGACATGGGTCAGAGAAGAACAAGTTTCCAGAGCGATGCAGGCAGGACAGATGACAAAAGTGACAACCTTAGAGAAGAAACAATGGATTTTTTTTTTTTCTTTTTAGAGCTACACCTGTGGCATATGGAAGTTCCCAGGCTAGGGGTCCAAGTGGAGCTGCAGCTTCCGGCCTACGCCAGAGCCACAGAAACACGGGATCCGAGCCGCGTCTGCAACCTATGCCACACACAGCTCATGGCAACACCAGATTCTCAACCCACTGAGCAAGGCCAGGGATCGAACCTGTGTCCTCATGGTTACTAGTTGGATTAATTTCCACTGCACCACAATGGGAACTCCACAATGGAACTAAACTAAACATCCTCAGTTTGATGGATAAAATACATTTCTATTCTATGCACGCCCCGGATCAATGAACACAATGACAGAGCAGTGAGTGCATGGTTCACAATGTAACTGTGGTGTTTGTCTTAGAAAAGCCAAAGCACCTGAAATCTGGGCCGATATTTTTTCCCTGCACTTGGGAGCCTTCACAGAAACTGGGGAAAACCTAACATAAGCTCCCACTTTCTGCCCCTGAGGAGCCCATGGTCTGGGGACACGCTTTGCTTACCTGTGGCTGCAAAGCTGGCTGGAGGTAGATAATAAGAATGCAGGCTCCTTGGCTCAAGCTCCGGCCCTCGTCCTGCCTTGTTCTCTGCCACTGAGTGATGGGGAGGGACGGAAATACCTAAGACCCGTAGGAGTCTATTCTGTGGGCAACATCTATTCATCTAATGATGCTAAATAAATCCACTCATGGATTTTACTTCCTCGATAGTACGGAGTCCTGCAGCTGAGCAGAATGCCGCGGGAAATGCATCTGAGGACTGGGAAGAACCAAAGAGCTACCTGTCGCATCTGTGGAATCACCCTGGGGGGGCTCCAGATATCCTGGGGCTGGGGGGGGGGGGTGTCCCCTTCCAGGCACAGTGTCTCCAAGGCTGGCCCGGAGCAGGTCACCACCAGGTGGCCTGGGACTCGTGGCCAGGGCTCCTGGGGGCAGGGGCAGCATCCCTGAGGGAACCACATGGTAAATGGAGAGAAGCGGGGGTCCTCAGTTAACCTCTGCCGCCCTGAGTTCTCACAACTGAAAAATAAGGAGAGACACGACCGTTCTGAACATTTCAAAGGGTGACCATGGGGACAGATGGACATGGGGTGTCAAGGGCTGAGAAGCTGGGATGAGCTTCATTTTAACTCCTGAGTCCTCGCTTCTCAGCGGTGAAGACACAGAAGCCACAGATAATATTTCTGGGTGTGGTGCTGCACGTGTGTTAAAAATTAAGCAATGAGGTCCTGTTGTACAGCACAGGAAACTATATCCAGTCTCCTGGGATAGACCATGATGGAAGATAATGAGTGGGTCACTTTGCCATACAGCAGACTTTGGCACAATGTTGCAAATTAACTATATTTTAATTAAAAAAAAAAAAGGAGTTCCTGTTGTGGCTCAGCAGGTTAAGAACCTGACTAGTAACCACGGGGATTTGGGTTCGACCCCTGACCTCGCTCAGTGGGTTAAGGATCCGGTGCTGCCATGAGCTGTGGCGTAGGTCACAGATGATGCTCGGATTCGGCTTGCTGTGGCTGTGGTGTAGGCCAGCAGCTACAGCTCTGACTCGACCCCTAGCCTGGGAACCTCCATATGCCATAGGTGTGGCCCTAAAATAAAACAAAAAAAGGACTCTGTCAGATATCATGAGGACTGGCGTCATGGGCATATGACTTGTACCCCAGATCGGGCGGAATGCTGCCCTGTCCTGAAGTTCTGAATAGCTGTGTCTTTGAGTCTAGGTTTTCTAAGCAAGTCCCATGAGGGAACAGGACTGGGAAGCGTGTGCTCCAGCAGAACAGACGCACAGAACACATGTGCACCACGTGTGCCCTCAGATCCTCATCACCCCATCCACCCACAGCAGCCATGATGTCCAGCGAGCACAGAAGCCAGCGAGCCCGCCATGCGCCGCAGTGCAGCAAGACTCCCAGAGAGGGCAGGGTGAGCCTGTCACCTGTATCTCAGTGGGGGAATCCTACAGCCCGCCAGGCCAAGCTTTCTGCTGGAACCAGAAGTTGTATCAAGAGCAGAAAGAGGCAGTGGTGTTCCAAGAAACACAATCGAGCCAGGACCCCTCTCGTGGGCTTTTCCCATTTCCCTTGGGGGTCCCCCACTGGCTTGGGGGGTCACCCGGCTTATGAGCGGCAGAGTCAGGATGTGAATCCAGGCTGACGCCACATGGCCTTTGTGTCGGCACCACCCTTTTGAGCCTTCCTTGAGGAGCTTCAGGAGAGCTTTGCCATTAGGCCACAATCTGCGCATTTGAAAGCGCTGTGCTCATTTCCTTTGACTCTTCCTTTTTTCCTACCTTCTCTGACTCATTTAAGCTGTATTTTCTCCATCCACTGAGCAAGCAGTCACTCCGACCCAGGGACACATAACTGCGTCATTCAAGGCAGAGTCAGCCAAGCTTCTGCTTCTGAGACAAGGATGCTAAGCCATTTCTAAGAATCTGACCGAAAACAACCCAATGATCACTTTCATGGAACTTCAAAGGCTTCCTTGCTTCTTTGCCGCCCACCCCCGACACTGAATCACCTCCTGACTTGAGGCAGGTGGAATCTTCTCGAGGTGGGGGGCTGGTCCAGAGGAGGAGGGGCCAACCACGCAGGCCAAGGGGACAGTCTTTCCGCCTCAGAGGGGGCTTGTTTGGGTGACATGAATGTGGACTCCCAGCAGCAGATGAGCTTTGTGCCTGAGCCCCACAGAGTCTCCAAGGCAGGGAACTAGCACCCCAAGACCTCTGTATCACTAAACCCCTGGTCTGTAAGTGATATCAGCTGTAAGTCATGTCCCAAGGTAAGGTGTAACATAGAAGGTAACACAACAGCCAAGACAACAAACCCAAACCTTTAGGAGGGCTACACAAGGAAGGGCCAAAAGCATTTCTGGACCCGCAGTCAAAGCCATTCCCTTGGACCACTGTATGGCTATCGTGTTCTGACAGTGACAGCTTCAGATGCCACCCCTGGGCAGATGTGCTGACTGACACGTGAAACCATGGCTTGTCAAAAAGACCCAGATCATTCACTCTCGTTTTTCAGAGAAGGAAACGGGGGCCCAGCATCTGGCCAGCTTTTTTCTGTTTTGTGATAACAAAAAGGAGAGGAAATCACAGACATAATGGGAAAACACAAAACTGTAAAATTCCCAGGAAATTACATAGGAAGACACCTAGATGACCTTGGACGTGACGATGACTTTTTAGACACAACACCAGAGGCACAGTCATGGAAAGAAGAATTGATAAGCTGGCCTTCCCTAACATTACAAAGTCCTGCTCTGGGAAAGGAAGGTTAAGAGAAGGAGAAGACAAGCCACAGACTGGGAGGAAATGTTTGCAGAAGACACACCGGATAAAGGACTGTGGTTGAAGTTACACCAAGAAGGCTTAAAGCGCCAACAACAAGAAAATAAGTAACCTGATTGAAAAATGGGCCAAAGCCCTAAATAGACACCTCACTGGAGAAGCCATACAGGCGGCACATAAGCACCAGAAGATGAGCCATATCATTGTCATCAGGGAGATGCAAATTAAAACCACCCTCAGCGACCACTGCACACCTGCTAGAAGGACACTGACCACCTCCAAGGCTGGAGAGAATGTGGGGCAACTGGAACTCTCCTTCTCTGCTGGGGGTGAATGCAAACTGCTACAGCAGCCTCTTTGGGAGGTAGTTTGGGGAGTTCTTTCAACATGGAACACACTTTATTTGAGTTTAGTTACAGAGGTATCTAACACACAGGAATTTTTGTCATTGCTTATCGTGTACATTTGAACCCACCATGGCAGACAATTTTATGAAACAGATCAGAGATAAAGAGCAAGTGAATAAAAACAAGGTCAGAAAATCCTCAACATGGACACTACCATTTCTCTCATCATCCAGGACATCTGGGACAGGAGACGCTGCCGCTGAGCTTTGTTGTAGTGCCCAACAGATAACCCCAACCAGCTAATAACCATCAGAGGTCAAAGTAAGATAAAATAGCCTTCATTGCAGAAAGTTATTCTCAAGGGATGAATGTTTGGAATCAGCCCACAAGATAGTGTATTCACTTTTAACTATTTGAATGTCATGCTTCTTCTGCCTTTTTTTTTTTTAGAAAAAAACAATTACTAATTTTTTTTTAAAAACAATTACTAATTTTTTTTAAAAAACAATTATCTCTAATAATTTTGTCATTCTGAGGAAGGAATGCTTTCAAAATCTTCCTCAGGTATTCATTACAGCTGCCTTGACCATCTGTTTAGACTGAATGGGCACAAGTAAATAAAAGCAAAGAATTGATTTCTTCTTTTCTTTGACTTTCTTTTTTCTTTTCTTTTCTTTTTTTTTTTGTCTTTTTAGAGCCGTACCTGTGGCATATGGAGGTTCCCAGGCTAGGGGTCCAATCGGAGCTACAGCTGCCGGCCTACACCACAGCTCACGGCAACGCCAGATCCTTAACCCACTCAGTGAGGCAGGGACTGAACCTGCAACCTCATGGTTCCTAGTCGGATTCGTTTCTGCTGCGCCATGATGGGAACTCCAAGAATTGATTTCCTAATTTAAAAAACTGTATACAGGTTTCAATTCAGTAAAGTAACTTAAAAGAAAAAGCAGTGTAATATATGAATGCATGAATCATAATGAATTTTAGGGTTTATTCCATCTGTTTTGACTGCATAGAAACCAAATCTTTCTTTTATTGCTTCCCCTTAAGGACTGATATTGTCAAAAACTGCTGTTATTAATGTTGATCTCAACTGTATATTAACCTCTTTTAGTTTGAGTGTGTAATTTAAAAATGACTATTTTGTTATATCAAGTAGTTAACGTTCATCTAATAAAAGCATACATGGAATAAGTCATATTTCAAAAAACACTGACTAAACATACTCCCACTAGACAATCTTGCAGTCACCTTCCCTGGTATTTACTCCAAGGAATAAATTTACTGTCCACACAAAAACCTGCACCCAGATATTTACAGCAGCTTTATTCACAACTGCCCAAACTTGGAAGCAACCAAGCTGTCCTTCAATAGGCGATGGATAAATTAATGGTGGTCCATACAGACAAGGGGATGTGATTTGACACTAAAGAAGAAATGAATTATCAAGTCATGAAAAGGCATGGGGGAACCTCGAATGCATATAACTACTTAGAAAGAAGCCAATCTGAAGAGATTAAATATTGTGCGATTCTAACGATGTGACATTCTGGAAAATGCAAAACTTGGGGTCCGTCAGAGATCAGTGGCTGCCAGGAAGGTGGGTGGGGGTGAGGGGGGCTGAATGGGTACAGTCCAGGGGACTTTTTAGGAGAAACTACCATGTGTGGTACTATTATGCTGGATATAAGCCACGATACATTTGTTCAAACCAGCAGAATGTACAGCCCAAAAGAAACCCAATGTGAACTCTTGGGCTTTGGGAGATTATGATGTATCAATCTTGTTCATCAGCTGCAACAAAGGTACCATTTGGGGGTTTGCTGATAATGGGGGAGACAATGCCTGTGTTAGAGCAGGGAGTACATGGAAAATTTCTGTAATGTTCTGCTCAATTGTACTGGGAACCTTAAGCTGCTCTAAAAGTCTTAATTAAAAAAAAAAAAGTAGAAAAGAAAAAAGAAATGAAAATATAACACCCACAAATACCCCCAAAGTGGAGGCCCTGGAATTTGAGACTCAGTCTGTGGGCTCCAGGGCCTGTGTCTCCTGCAGGCTGCCCCCTACAGTTTACAAAGACCTCCCCCATCCTGTGCCACTCGGTACCAGGCAGATTTCAGGTTAAACGTGCCATTCTGACCCCAGTTACACTGACAAGAAACTTTTCACAGGTCATAAATTTTTAGGACCCGCCATAATAAACTAAGTATTTGCGTACAAGTCCCAGAGCAGAGATCAGTGGCTGGAATCGGCCAGCAGCACTTCCACAGAGCGGGCTCTTAAGGTGGATGTGAGAATGCAATGACATGATGTGTCAGAGACAGAGGCTGAGGAAAGATGAGCACAGAGTCCAGAACGGAAACTCATCCACCCAGCCTGAGTGCAGAGTTTGGGGCTTTAGAGACAAGACCAAGGAGCCCACTTGTTTCTCTTCTTGAGAAGGAAGTGTCTCACCTGCCAGTCAACCCGTTCCCCCCATACATTCATTCTGGCCAAAGAGCGTGAATCAGGGGTGAGGGCGAATGTAAAACCCTGTTAGATGCATGACTCTGGAGGGAGCACCATGCCAGCCTGTGACACCAGAGCCGCAAGACAGAGTCCATGTGTGAGGCTCCAGTTCCTGACTGCAACAAAGGGGGGGTCTTCAATTCAACAAACATCTGGTCTGGGTCTGGGTCTGGGTCTGGGTCTGGATATGGGCCTCTTGCTGGATCTGAGTCTAGGTCTCTCTCTGGATCTGGATCTGGGTTTGGATCTAGGTCTGGATCAGGATCTGGGTCTAGATCTGGGTCTGGATCTGGATATGGGTCTCTTAATGGATCTGAGTCTGGGTCTCTCTCTGGACCTGGATCTGGGTCTGAGTCTCTCTTTGGATTAGGATCTGAGCCTGGATCTCAGTCTCTCTCTGGATCTGGATCTGGGCCTGGGTTTGGATCTAGGTCTGGGTCTGGATCAGGATCTGGTCTCTCTCTGGATCTGGATCTGGCCCTGGATCTAGGTCTGAGTCTGGATCTAGGTCTAGGTCTTGGTCTTGATTTGAGTCTGAGTGTTTCTCTGGATCAGCATCTGGATCTGAATCTGAGTCCAGATCTGGGTCTGGATCTGGATCAGGATCTGGGTCTGGATCAGGATCTAGAAGGGCAGCTTTCTGCAGGGGCAACCAGGGAGCTGGGAAGGCGGCTGCATCACAGGCAGCTCCCTGGACCCAGAGCTTCACCCTTCCACTCAGATACTTCAGGAAATGCCAAATCCAGGCTACTCTGTTCATTTCCTTCTGCAAACAGAAAACACATTTCATCTCTTCGTTTCATCTTTTCTTCCAGAAGCCTCCAAACAACAGCTGCCTCTGAAGGCAATAACTGTTCCTTTCCTAGGACGCCTGCAGAGACAGGGGCCAGAGGGATCCCCTCCTCCTGTTTTCTGGGTCAGGGAGGGAGAGGCTGGGTTAGCACAGGGCAGAGGCTCCTCCTGCTGTCTCCCCTCCCTGGGCGGAGTCTGGTTCAAAGCTGTCAGTCAGATCCCTCCAGAAGGGGAAGGACCTCGCGGAGGGAAGAAAGGATCCGCTTGCTTTTAAGTCCTTCTCATTAACTTGACAGATAGCTGAGGCCTTGCCATCAGCAGCTCAGGACTTTGAGGCCCAAGCTGAAGCACCCGGCAGCCCTCACCCCTTCCTGGCAGGGCTGAATAGAGGGCTCAGCCCAGGAGGCACCTGGCCTCTGCGCCTGGGAGACCCCCGACCTCTATCCACCTGTTGGTGAGGACTGCGGTCGGGCCACCTCTGTGCTGAGCCACGTTCCCCTTGGCCCAGGGTGGCCAACGGGGCTGGGGAGATGGCCAGGAAGCACATCTGCAAAATGGCCAGTGGGAGCGGGTGAGGAGAGGGCCACCCTTCTAGGCTGTCACTTAGGCCCAAGGAGTGTCCCTCAGCCAGGTGTGGACGAGGAACCCCGCAACCACCCAAGAGACAGACCATCTCCACCTCCACTTGGCAGAGAGCTGAGGGCTGTGTGCAGGCCACCCTGCAGGACGCCCCTGACCCTCAGGGCAAGGCCTTTCTTCCCCAAAAAGAAGACACAATTATTTTGGTGAGCACACAGAATACTTCACAGTAATTCCCTGAGAGGGGCTGAAATGTGGAGATTACCACTTACATCAGAGATTCATAGAGGGTAAGCAAGAAAAAGGCAGGACTCTCATTGGATTCAAATTACTCATTACTAGTTTCTAGAAGCCCACAAAATTCTGCTGATCTCGAGGCTCTGTGTCTGACAGAGAACCTCCTCCATGAGTTTAAAGCAGTTGGAAAAAAGAAAACCAAACAAATAAGCAAGCAAACACCAAGCCCATAACGAAGGCCCAGGCTGAGTTCATGGCCTCTCCCCAAAGCTTGTGACTCACTGGAAACCAGTTTCAACAGCTAACTCGAGCTGTGAGTCCCTAAGGAGCACAGCATAAGTTGGTGGGTTAGGTTTAATCAAAGGCTGAGGCCTTCCTGGTTGGCCCCAGAATTCCAGAACACAGTAACACAATTTTCTAATCATGCCCAGTTTTCAAAAACCTTGTCTAGGGGAGTTCCTGTTGTGGCTCGGTGGAAACGAATCTGACTAGTATCCATGAGGATGTGGGTTCAATCCCTGGCCTCGCTCAGTGGGTTAAGGATCCAGTGTTGCGTGAGCTGTGGTGTAGGTTGCAGATGGGGCTCAGTTCCCATGTTGCTGTGGCTGTGGCATAGGCTGGCAGCTCTAGCTCTGACTCAACCCCTAGCCTGGGAACCTCCATATGCCGTGAAGGTAGCCCTAAAAAAAGCACATGAAAAACAAAAAACCTTGTCTAGGACAAGATCATAACTAAAAAGTGCAAAAATTCCAACTGGTCAGAACCTTACTAGGCTGGTACAGTGAGACTCACCGGGAAAATTAAAAGGCCTTGCGGATGTGCAGAGAGCTAAGGTCCTTAAGAAAATTGTTATCATTTCCACAGATTTTCAAATGTTAATACGTTGCTTTATTTTTAAAATTTTTTTGTCTTTTTAGGGCTGTACCTGCGGCATATAGAGGTTCCCAGGCAGGAGGTCAAATCGGAGCTGTAGCCATTGTCCTACACCACAGCCACAGCAACACGGGATCTGGGCCATGACTGTAACCTACACCACAGCTCACGGCAATGCCAGATCTTTAACCCACTGAATGGGACCAGGGACTGAACCTGCAACCTCATGGATACTGGTCGGGTTTGTTAACCGCTGAGCCATAACAGGAACTCCAATAGATTACTTTAAATAACAGCAGCTTCAGGACCCAACTCAGATCTCTAAGGTAGAAGGAGTTTTCCTCCAAAGGGCTGAGTCTCTGCTGGGCATGTGACTCCAGGACAGAAACGAGCCTGTGCCGACTTTGTGGAGACCCCAGGCGGCGGGCAGCCAGCAGCGCCAAGGCTGATAGCCAACACATATGAAGTCATTAAAATCCACTTAACTAGGTTATGAAAGCGATTTGCAACTGTTTCCACGGGTGAGAGGCAAGTCACACTTAGCTTCCTCTCTCTGTATTTGCAAGCGAGCCCCTGTATCTTAAGTGTATGTAAATGGAGCAGGGAAATAGCATATTCAAATACCCCATGTATGTTTTTTTTTTGCTCCATGTGCTATCATTAAATTCCTGCCATGTTCTATTTACCACCGAGCATTGCTTGAAGTCCCTAATTTCGACCACTGGTTACATTTTTTTATTTTAATTCTAGGATGAGTTCAGAGTAAGGGAGAGTTTCTTTAATTAACCAACTCATCCAGCCATGCCCGGGGCTCCGATGCGACCTTTGGGGTGAGACATGCACAGACAGCACTTAGCACACAGAGGATGTGAGCCCAGGAAAATGCTCTGAAAATGCACGAAGCTCCACGTAACCTCTAACGACCCCAAATGCATGCTGACCCTCTGTCCCTGGCAGGTGCCCTCAGCCTGGGGGGGGTTGTCTCCTACAGGGAGCACTGGCAGAACAAGGTCACGGCCACATCTGACACAGGGGAGGGTGGGAGGCACTGCCCATGCCAACCCCAGGCTCCCACCAAAGGTGTTCACCTCCCTGAGCACCTGATTGTTCTGATCGCAGCATCAAGACACTGGATTTACACTTCTTTCTGGACAGTTGGTATCTGATGCTTTCTCTGGTCTAGATATCCATTCCAGATTTTACTGTCTATTCACAGATGACTTGTGGGCAGGCAGAAACAAACGCAGCCTAACCACAAACGCTGCTGAGCTCTGGCTGCACTGGGGCGCAGACTTTATTATCACACCAGGTAATAATAATGGACATTGTTAGAATTTGATGCATTTATGAATCCCAGGCGAAGTGCTTTTATAAACTCTCCCTGGGCAGATCCTACTCAATTTATTTACTAATTACTGACCAATTACACGTGTCCCTCACTTCTGAATGCTCTGTTAAAGAAAGGAACAGAGATGCCCAACCACACTGGTAATAATTATGAAAAGAAAGGCGGGTTTCAGGTTTGCTCTGTGAGATTCACAGAGGCATAAAAATGGTAAGGTTGAATGGTTTAACTTTGACCTCCTAACATAGCTGGTAAGTGTGTCTACCTCCAAAGTGATGTACGGCAAGTCGAAAGATAATGTGTGTACAGAATGGTCCTCCTGATTCATGGTCCCTTGTCCTTAGAACCGGGGGAGATCCATAGACAGGGGCTCCACTTGAAGAAAAGACAAAGACCTCACCATTTCCCCCTATTTTCAGAAACCATGTTTAGGGGGCGAATGGTAGTTCTTTTTGGTTTTTTCACCAAGCTGGTGGAATGTGGAAGTTCCCAGCCAGAGATCAAACCCGTGCCACAGCAGTGAAAACAAGGTCCTTAACCAGCTGAGCCACTGGGGAACTCTGTTTTTTTAAAGTCCTTTCAACCTAACAGAATGTTAGCTCCATTCAAGCGACACGATCAAGCATCTAAGCTTGGTCCCTGGAGGTGTGCTGAGAGGTCAGGGAACAGCTTGCAGGCCCACCTGCAAGAAGGATCTTTCAGTTAAGGGACGAGGCTGCAGCAGGGGGGACCACTCACCGTGTGTGTGTGTGTGTGTGTGTGTGTGCGCGCGCGCGTGCGCATGCAGGTGCGTAACAGAGCCTAGACGATGGAGGGAGAAGAACCAGAGTGAAGGAAGAAAGCTGTTTAATTCTCTGAATCCAGT
Source organism: Phacochoerus africanus (assembly GCF_016906955.1). Lineage (NCBI taxonomy): Eukaryota > Metazoa > Chordata > Mammalia > Artiodactyla > Suidae > Phacochoerus > Phacochoerus africanus. Next base: position 52,687,940 of record NC_062548.1, on the reverse strand, counting down.
CACTATAAATACCAAGTATTGAGACAGGCAAATGATTAGTCCAGTTCTCCCAGCTACTAATTTTGAAAACAGGGCAGAGGAATACAGTTCATAACTACACTGTGACTCAAAGGGGCAAACTTCCTTTTGAAAAGTAGAGACTATTAAAAAAAAGACAAAAAAGAAAAGTAGAGATTATGTAAATACATACACATTACATACTTGCATATACACATATATAGTATATGTGCACCTGTTAGCTTCCCATTAGTCATAAATGGCCCAAAAAGTACCTTGGGAAATAGAAGATATAATGTGTGTATGTATATATACACACACACATATAAATATATATTATATGTATAAATAGAATTATATATTATAATTACATATTATAATTAAATATATATTATATATAATTAAAGTATTATTGATTTACAATGTTGTATCAATTTCCGCTGTGCAGCAAAGGGACCCAGTCATATATATATATATACCTTTATACCTTCCAGAAGGGGAAGGACCTCGCGGAGGGAAGAAAGGATCCGTTTGCTTTTAAGTCCTTCTCATTAACTTGACAGATAGCTGAGGCCTTGCCATCAGCAGCTCAGGACTTTGAGGCCCAAGCTGAAGCACCCGGCAGCCCTCACCCCTTCCTGGCAGGGCTGAATATATACCTATATATATATATATATATACCTTTGAAGGTATAGTGTTTGATGAGATTACAGGCTTAATTCTTTTTCCTAAAGTCTGAAGTGATCAGAAGACTTTACGGTTCGGGGCGATTTGGAAGAATCACCTGTTCTCCAGAAGGAATGAGTCAGCACTACTATGTGGCCAACTCCAGTTGACCTGAAACACCTGGAATGGACCAGCCTCTGCCATGGCACCAGCAGCTAAGTGACTCCAGGGCTCCAGTCCCCAGGCAGCGCCAGCCCAGTGCTCTGGAGCCCCTGCTGGAGATGCCGCCCTTTAGATCAGTCCCAGTGATCGAACGCATCCTGCAGGCCACCCGGGGCCCCGAAGACGCCCAAGAAAGACCCTCACATACTCACACAGGTGTGTGTTCCCACACATACCCTATGTATAATTAATCAAGAATACAATTTAAATTCCAAACATTTTTGAGCTCTTCCTATTCCATTAATTACCTGGAATTCTCCAGAGATCAGTGATACAGCAAATGGAATGTTCTTTCAGCCAGAAGGTCAGGAATCTAGTCCCAATTTTGTTCCTCAATAGCCATGAATCCTAGCCATGAATATGCACGTATCCTAATTCAAGTTCCCTTCCTCATCACTGATATAAACACACATCAGCGCAGGGGTATATCACTCCCTTAGTTATGTGTGGGTGTGAGTGTGTGTGTTCTTTTAAAAGACAGTCTTTTATTTATTGATTTATTTTTTGGTATGGAACATCTCAGGGGATTATAGTTTTCCCAATTGTAAAATGTAATTTACATAGTAAGATCCCTCTTCTAATAGTAAAACCAAATTTACTCATTTAATCATGCACCTAGAGTTTCACACGGTCATTGGATTGAGCGTATCATTGAGAAAACAAGTCCTGTATTGGTTGTACTTTGTTGTATCCATGTGTGGCCAGAGGTACAAACGCAGGTTTTTAACACATAATAAATTTCGATTTCAGAAAAGTCATCACTCCACCTGTGAGGAAGCGACTTCTCACATTTCCTTCTGCCTGAGAGCTATCGGCATATCTGTGAGATTGACCCTTTCCCCCGCTGAATTTAAAGCTAAGTCGTTTTAGAAACCACGACACTTGCCAACATACAAGAATCGCTCCCTGAAAAATTTGTATCATTTGAACACAGAAAAGCAATTGTTCTAAATTTAATAAAAGCATTTTCCTCTCAAGCTCAAATCCTAGCAGCAGCCTAGAGGAGGATTTAATGTGTGAATTAGAAACTTCTGAAAACAGAGGCTTATGATGAAGACATTGCCGGATTTTTCTTTACAGCGTATTCGCTAATACTTTAGCCAATATATTTCTAAATGTCCCAAGAGACCACTTTCTAAGCCTCCTCTCTTCACCAACCCAATAACTCAAAGCACGGGCGTAATTTTCTTGAACCCTGGATTATATTCCCCCTTGGAAATGTCACCACTGTGACACCCTGTGAGCTTTTGCACTTCATCCTAATACTGGATACTGCCAATGGTAGGGCCCCCTTTAACCTGCAGCTCAAGCCCCCTTCTGCCTCCAGGTTCTGGAAGACATGGGCTCCCCGAATCTGACTGCATCCTGGACAACCTTCCTGGGCCAGCACAGGAGGAGAGGAATCACCTCACCCCCTTCCTCTGCAGGTTGTCACCTCGCAGCACAGCTTCTGGGGACACACAAACCCAGGTTCCAGTCCCAGCTCTGCCACATTCTCACTCCTGAGGCAGGTGCTCCGTCTTTCTGAGCTCGGCCTCCTCACCTGTAAAATGGGGGCAATAAGCGGCCCCAGGCTGTGGCCAAGGTGCCCCTTGATGCCCAGGGTGGCCAGGTGGGGTGGGTGGCACCTCCAAGCAGAGGCTGTTACTATTCTTTGAATCTCTGCTCCCCCCTGGGCTGCTTGGTGTCGGAAGGGGTGTCCAGCATGTTAAGTAAAGGTTCATTCTCTCAGAGGAGGGGGATCAGTTTTCCAGGATGCCAGAACACCCCGGCAGCAATCCCTGTACCTGGAGAGGCTTTAACCCGAGCCTTCATCTTACAGCCCTGGAAATTGCGCTGGTCACTCCAGGACTTGGGTCAGGAGTGCTTGCCAAGCTCTCTCCTTGCTGCCTCGCTGAGTAAGTCCAGTGCAAAACTGCAACCCCAACCCTCACACCCTGATCAGAAAGGACATCTGCCTTGAACTGGGAACGCTTTCCTAGAGAAGACCGCAGGGGGCAGCAGAGACTAGGAGGGCCCCAGATGGTTCGGCACAGACAGAAGCCCTGAGAGGGGGGTGACAGTGCTGTGATATTATCTCCATCCTCTAGCAGTTCCTCCCCAGAGCAGGAGGGACTCCACCCTGAGGGACAGAGTGGAACCTGCCTGTGGCAGAGCGAAGCCAGCAGCCAGGCGACTGTGGGATCCAGCTTTCGCCCAGCGGCAGGTGTAAGGTGGATGCGAGTGCTGAACCAAACCACCAGTTCAGGGCTGCTGGGGCCACGCCTTACGCCCTGTACCCCGCGGCCGCCACTTCAACCACAGGGCAGGTGGGCTCCAAGCCTTCGGACCTGCCATGATTCTCCATCACTTTTGGAGGGGGCGGGCTTGGAATTTCAGATCAGGTGGAATTTGGTAAGGGTCCTAAGAAATTCATGATTCTGCCTATGCCCTGTGTTTACAAACACATCTCTCAAAAGTAGGAAGGAGGGCTTTCAAAAACATGGCAGATGTATTCGATGGGAAGTCTGAGGTTTACCCACTAACAGTAGCTGGTTTTCTACAGCAGACTCAGGGTTGGTTCCTAACCAACCTGTTAAGAACTGCTGACTGTACAGCAGACATTCGCACCACGCTGTAAATCAACTATACGTTAATAAAAAAAAAAAAGTCCCCCAAGCGCTCTTACCATATGAAGAAATGTGCCTCCTCTTTAATAATCAAATAAACTCTATTTAAACCAAAAAAAAAAAAAAGGAACAGTGAAAACTGCTGTATAAATTACACTTGCACTGCCCTGATGCCAAAATTAGTATCTGATTCTACTAAATTATTTCTCTTACAGTCAGTTGCGAGTTTGATCCCATGGTTCTTATTTAAGAAGAGGCTTTCAATGCTTAAAATCTCAAAACTGGAGTTCCCATCGTGGCGCAGTGGTTAACGAATCCGACTAGGAACCATGAGGTTGCGGGTTCGGTCCCTGCCCTTGCTCAGTGGGTTAACGATCCGGCGCGTTGCCGTGAGCTGTGGTGTAGGTTGCAGACGTGGCTCGGATCCTGCGTTGCTGTGGCTCTGGCGTAGACCAGTGGCTACAGCTCCAATTCGACCCCTAGCCTGGGAACTTCCATATGCCGCAGGAGCAGCCCAAAGAAATAGCAAAAAAGACAAAAAAAAAATCTCAAAACTTAACATACACCTACCTTGAAGGCACCATCTGTTTTTGTTTTTTGGGTTTTTTTTTTTTTTTTTTGGTCTTTTTGTCTTTTTAGGGCCGCAGCCATGGCATGTGGAAGTTCCCAGGCTAGAGGGCCAATCCAAGCTATAGCTGCTGGCCTACACCACAGCCACAGCCACGCAGGATCCGAGCCGTTTCTTTGACCTACAGCACAGCTCACAGCAACGCCGGATCCTTAACCCACTGAGCAAGGCCAGGAATAGAACCCACGTCCTCATGAATACTAGTCGGGTTCGCTAACCACTCAGCCACAATGGGAACTCTGAAGGCACCATCTTTTGCTAAGTCATTGCGCAAGTCAAATAAGGTAGTTCACTTAATTTAAACAAAAAATTTAAGATCATCTAACACAAGATCCGGAAGGGGGAAAAAACTGTGTCCTTAAAGAGAGGTGAATGTTACAGACTCCCAATTATCAACATGTAAGATATTTTTATTCAAAAGTATCAAGCATAAGACACCCAGATCTGAAAGTTAATTAAAAGTTTCTCAAAGGGCAAATATCACCAAGTTTCTGGAAAGGACCTCATGGTCTGTTTACCTAAGGGGTAGGTGCAGAAGCCTAGGAAAGAGTGTGTCCTTGTGGGAAAACCTAAGCCCTTGAGAAACGTCTGGATAAACTGTAGCCTTGGAGCAGAAAATTTCAGTTAGCATAAGCAATCGATCAGAGAGACTCAGACACTTCAGTCAGAAGAGGTGAATCTCAGAAAAAGAGCCCAAGAGAGGAACATTTATAGGAATTTCTCAGCAACAACTTCACTATATAACCATTCCCGCTGGTTGCTCACAAAGCCTAAGATACAACTTCAGTCTACGCCCCAGGAGTAGACTCTTTCCCTCTTAATTATCCTCATCAGAGACTGAGCACAGTTGACTGCCCTTCTCTGCATAATAAATATTAAATGATCTCAGCCTCGAATCCTCCCGCCTAATGGTCCTCATTTCTTTATCTTTACTTCCCAGATCGCGTGCACCACATAATAAACTCACCAAATGCTAGTCTCCGCTCTGAACTCTCTCTCCGATGGCCTCCCCCCAACTAAATTGTGGGGCTCGGCACCCCATTTAGAGCTGAGGCTCGCACCACAATCTCTGCAGGGACTTAGCTCAAAGCCCTAGAACCTTCAACTGCCTCAAGCAAAAAGGTAAAATGCCACAGCTTATATGTTCGAGTGACTTTTTAAAACCTAGCTGTAAAATTCCAGGCGAGCCACCCAGTAATTTAGGCTCCACCTCATTTCAGTCATAATATCCATCCCTTGCTGTCAAAACAGTTTTCCTGATGCTCTAGTGGGAAATGCAAGCCTTCAAGTGTTGTCAAAATTCGGGTTGCCAAAATCATAGGGTAAAACCAAGTTCAAGGCCACACATCATTTTTTTTTTCTTTTAAAATAAGTGTTAATGCCAAGTTTGCAACATCTGGACCTATACCTCATTTCGATTTTTGAAATGCATCAGTCACAAATTTTATTTCAATATGGCAAAATATGTGGACCAAAATTTCAAAAAAAGGTAAACATTAAGTAACCCACACGAAGCTTTAAAAATGTGCAGAAAGTACTAAAAACGCCCTCCGAGTCCGCCACCAATGTCCTCACTAAGCAAACAGCCGGCCGCGCTGAGAATCAGCTGGCCCCTTCACCGCTAGAACGCCAACCGCACAGAAAGCAAAGATTTCGACCAAATATGGTTTGTCTCTCCTCAAATTCTCAGCATGACCACTAAAAATACGTTCACAAAAATCCAGCCGAGCATTGCTTTTCTCCCAAAGTGCTTCTCGGATTATAAAACAGCTTTGAAAGTTCGGCCTGACAAAGCAAATATGGTACTAGGAGGGAGACCTTGGAAGGCGACCACAGAAAGTCTCATTTAAATTCCTGGAAAGCACGGCTTCTCCCAATAGCGATTCCGATCGCCGATTCCAGCCAGGAGTTTAACTCCGTCCCCTCGCATCGCAAAATCCGGACAAGATGGATGTTACAATCCGCGCCCCCCAATGCATCAAATATCCTCTCGCTGGAAAGTAAAACAACTCAAAAGGAGGAGTTTTCCTCGCTAAAGTGCGCAAGAACGAACACCCGGGAAAGAAACCTTCTGCCCCAAAACGTTCCAGCTACGGAAAACTAGAAATCAATGGAACGCACTTGAAGCTCGAAGTGCAGTTTGGCCGAAGGGAGGGGGAGGGGAAAGTAGAGAAAAACAATTAAAAGATCTCGATTCCCTTCCAAAGCCTAAAGAAAAGACCGCGGTTACTGGGCCACTGGGGTACCCACACCGAGTCCGCCCGTCCCCAGCGCAAGCCTCTGGTGGGCTTACCTGAGAATGTCCCGCTTCTCCCCCCAAACCGCCCTCAATGTCCCCACACAGGGTGCTAACTCGGTGCTGAGCTGCGCCCTGGCTGCCGCGACCCCGCCTGGCACCGCCCGACCCCAAGCCCCGGATCGCCCACCTTCTCCGGACGCCGCGCCTCCCGGCGTCCGACCCCGCGGCGCTGGAGTCGGTGACGAGCGTGTCACATCTTCCTTCCCGGCAGCCGCCCGGGCGCGCGCCACGCGCTCCCACACTCGCCCCGACTGGAGCGGGGACCCGGGGCCCGGGCGCCCGACGCGCGCGCCGCTCAGCGGCTCCCGCCGGCCTCCGCCGAGCAGCCTTCCGGCGCCGCCTCGGAGCCCTGGCGACCCGCGCTCCCGTCCCGGGCGGCTGGCGGGGTCGCCTCTGGGCCAGAGCGCGCCGCGCCGGGGACTCGGCCTCTGGGGGAGCGGGGCGGGGCGGGGGGGCGACGCGGGGCTGCGCTCAGCCCGCGCCGCGCGCCTCATTGTTCCCGGCGGCTGCTCCTGGTCCCCGCGCCGAGCCTGCGCGCCCCGCCCCGCGTGCCCCTGCGGCCGCCCCGGGCCCCTCCGCCCGCGCGGCTGCCGCTGGCCTCCCCCTCCCCGCCCGGCTCACCTAGCCCGCGGCCCCGGGAAGTTCCCGGCTGCTCCCCGCGCCCCGGCTCCGCTGCCTGGCCGCGGCTGCGCAGGGGTGCCCGGCGGGGCGCTTCCCGGCTGCGCGCCGAGCCTGGCTCCCGGCAGAGAGTGGCCGCAGACTCGGGCGGAGCGGCGGCCTGAAAGGCAAGCCAGTCCCCGCCGCTGCCTCCAGCCAGCCTCGGTCCTCCGGGGGTCACCTGCACAGGCTCCGCCTGGCACGGCGAGTGGCACCCGCGGGCACTCGGGCCCCGCGGGCCGCAAGGATGCTGGAGAGAGGACGAGCCGTGAGTGGCGGGGAAGGGGTCCCGGAGCCTGGCCCCGCGGAAGTGAGTCTTTGTGCGCCCCGCTCTGACACACCCTCCCGCGGCGCTGAAGGCCGGGCTACCTGCGCGCCAGGCAGTGCCCGGGAGCCGGCCTGGTGGGGCGCCGGGGAGTGCAGCATCCTCTCGGGCCGCTCGCTCCCTTTGTTCCGCCCGCTCGGCCAGGCTCCGCGCCACCGCCCGGCCCTTGCTCCCGGGAGCCGGAGGTGGACTGGGAGCGAGCCACCTGCCACTGGGAATTCCGTCGGTCGGGTTCTCCCCACCGAACGCGACTGGCTCCCAGAGGACCAGCAAAGTTCACGGAACGGCGGCACCCGGACTGATGGCCTGGCGCGCGGAGAACCGGGCGCGGGAGCCGCGGGTGTGGCTGCGGATAGGGTGTCCGTCTGCTCGCGTGCGGAATGTCCATTTGTTGCCTCCAACCTCTGGTTCTTGAGAAGCGGCCGCAGCTGGTCCCGGGACCGAGACCGCGCCGCCCTTTGTTTGCTGGTAAACACCAGCCTTTGAACTTCAGCGCGCTCCTCTCATGTGCCTGGGAGGCGGTGGGCAGCTCCCCACCCCGTGGTCCTTAAGGCGGACCGAAAGAGCCCTTCGGGTGTGGGTGTGGGGCCCCCAGGTGGAGCAGGATTGAGTTGAAGATACTGCCAGGTAGTGGCCATCTCAGAGGGACCAGTTACACCTGCCCCCTACATCCCAGGCCCCCGCAGGGGGCTAACATTTTGGAGACGCAAATCCTTCACTAAATACACTATTTTAAAATTAGTGTGTACGTTCAGTGACCTAATTGTGGATTTTAGAAGAAAACCATGAACTGCATACCCAAGTCATGCAGTGTTTATTGAGTGCTTCCTAGGTGCTGGGGACACTGGGTTGGGCAGCAGAGGTGTAAAGTTTGGTTATCTCTCTTCTGCCCTCAAGAATCTTGCAGGAGAGTTCCCGAGGGGGGCTCAGTGGTTAACCAACCCGGCTAGTATCCATGAGGACGAGTGTTCGATCCCTGGCCTTGCTCAGTGGGTTAAGGATCCGGCATTGCTGTGAGTTGTGGTGTAAGTAGCAGGGCGACTGGGATCCCCTGTTGCTGTGGCTGTGGTGTAGGCCAGCAGCTACCGCTCCAATTTGAACCCTAGCCTGGGAATCTCCAGAAGTATGGAGTGCAGCCCTAAAAAGACCAAAAAAAAAAAAAAAAAAAGAAGAAGAAGAAGAAGCTTTCAGATATTAGCAGCATCACAGGGGTGCAACCCCATGGGCAGAATGCACCCCATACTCCATCAGAAGTGTGGACCTAGAGTGCTCCCTCAGTGTTGCCTGGTTTCTGACAGCTGGAATTTGGAGGAACTGCAAGAGGTCACAGGGATTGAAACAAGCATGTGTCCTAACTATGGACAATATGGCTACCAAAAAAGTGATGTGACAGAGTTCTGGGGCCATTGGGGTGGGAGTAATGTCCAAAAATCCACCCCTTATCTTCGAGGGGCCTGGCCAGGTTGAAAACTCTATGGGCCTTGGTTTTTCCTTCTGTGTAAGGCACCTAACAGTACCTGCCTTCAAAGTTTATCAGAAGAGGTAGCACTCAAGTGTTGTAATGTCTCCCTACTGCCTGGACTGTGATACTTAATAATTGAGGTAATGAATAAATAATGGTAGCTGTTATTAAAATACCTTAACCATGAAATAGAAAAATAATTTTCATGCCCTTCTTACAGCGTGTATGTATTTAAATGCTGCAGAAGTTGATGTCTTGATTACCTTAAGGAAATTTTCGTAAGACGTTTTAATGAGTGGCCAAATAACAATTAACTTTATGCTTGTAGAAAAATTACCACCTGAAGGCAATTATGCAAATCATTGTTGTAAAATTTTAAGTGGATTGAATCTCTTATTTACGGTTGGGGTAAATCAGTGAAGTGGGGCTAAATCGAGTTAATCTATTGCTTCCTAAAGAAATCAGAAAGCTAGTTGATATACATAAAGCTATCAACTCATGATTGTTTCTGTCAAAGTATATGGTAAATAAAATATTCTGACATCCTTTAATTGCTTAGAGGCACCCCAAGGAGGAGCAGATTATGTTTTTTGTTTTTTGTTTTTTTTTATTAGTCTACAGATTTTTGAGAAACTCCCAGGCTCTTCTGGCACTTTAATATTCCTGTCCTTAAGCAAAACCAAACCAAACCCAGAAGAAACTTATTCCTGAGGATCAGAATCTCGCTTGCAATTATCCATTTGCTCTTAACAAACTGAATTGCCTTTCATGATGTTAAACAGAGGGTCCACCACTGTGTTGCTTCTTATCCACTGTTGGTGGATGGATGATGGGCTGTGTTTCGTTGGGAACATTCTTTCCATTTTGAGGAGTTTGTCTTTGGTTAGCATCATTGGGAAGCTCCGTGAATCACCTAGCTGAGAAGTGTCTGGGTTTGGGCAGGAAATGAAGAGTGAATATTTTCTCACTGTAGCATTGCTGAATCTGGGGTCTTTGTTTCCACTTAACTGCTGTTCATAGAAAATCTTCCTCTCTTGTTATGCTGTTCACCTCTCACAATAAACCCACAGATTATTTTACAGATGGGGAAACTGAGGCTGGCACATATTTCTTTTTAGAACCATTTTCTTTAAGCATAAAGTCTGTAATGTCTTCAGGTTTTGATTTTCCTGAGACTGTCATTCTGTCCAGGAAACCAGTTCCTCAGCCAGGAAAATAACCTATAGACGTGTTCTTCATACCTAATCAGTGAAATAAATTTGTATGTGGTCCATGCAGAAATGAATTTTGGATAGTCACTTGTTTGGAGCCCATCAATCAATGTTAAAATCAGAAAAAAAATTTTTTTTTCCTAGCCATCCCATGTTTTTTTTTTCTTTTTAATTGTCATTTAGTCTTTATTTATTTTTTTATCTGATCACAAATAGTTTTTATTTTGTTAAGTAATCAAAGTCTTGATATTTATTACAGCAGTTAGATGCAAGTAATACATTTCTTTAGGAAAGGCTTGTTTTAGCCTACTTTTGTTTGTTTTTGGCCTCATGCGGCATGAGCAAGTTCTCAGGCTACCCAGGACATAGCAGTAACCAGAGCCACAGCTGGATCCTTAACCTACTGAGCCACAAGGGAACTCCAGGCTAGTATGTTTTGTTTAGGAGTCTCTTTTTTAAATTAATTATTTATGTATTTATTTTATTACTCAAATGAATTGATCACATCTGTAGTTGTATAATGATCATAACAATCCAATTTCACAGGATTTCCATCCCATAACCCAAGCTCATCCCCCCATCCCCCAAACTGTCTCCTCCGGAGACCATAAGTTTTTCAATGTCTGTGAGTCAGCATCTGTTCTGCAAAGAAGTTCAGTCTTTAGAAAGGTTAATAAGGAGACAACCACTAATAAGAACGAGCCTCAGGATTTTGGATGCTCTCGAGGCCAGAATCCTGGGCCTGCAGGAGCTAATACCAGCGTGCCTTTGATATTTTCAGATGGGGAGAAAAAGAGATCTTTTTTAGCATCAGATATAAGAAAGATGCCTTTTCAGCATCAGATGTAGAGAAGACACTGAGACGGGACTGGCTTCCCAAGGCTGCCCTTCCCACCCCCCTCCCCCCAGCTTGCACCCCCATCCCCCCCAGCCTGCTCCCTCCTCCCCGCCAGGCTGCCTCTCCATCCGCCCCCAGCCTGCACCTCCCCTCCCAGAGCTATTCTCCAGAAAGCAGAGCTGGCCTCAGGCAGGATCAGGGGTCACAGCCACACCTGCAGGACTGAGCTGGTGAAAACAAGTCAGGCTGTGAAAGAAATCCCCCTTTTCTAAACTTTGCCTTGGAGTCCACGACCTGATGGGACAGGACTCAAACCTGGGGCAGGGAGGTCTGGGTTTTCCTCCAACCCTGTCACCTTCGTGAAGCTGATTCTTTTCTGTGCCTCAGTGGCCTTGTCCGCAATGCAGACTAAACCCCCTTTCACAGTCATCTTCCAGAACCCGAGTACACATCACAAGCTCCCAGGCATCCACAGGGGCACTGCACTTCACAGTTTATGGAAATGCTTCTCCTCCCTCATCTCTGAGGAAATGAAGGTCTGATGGGATTGAAAGCCATCTACAGGTGGCCTTGCCACTTCTAAATGGTAAACAGTAATATTTAACACTGATGTTTTAAGGCTGCATTCTAAGCCCTTTATAATTATCAACTCATGGGTTTTTTAAAAATATTTTTTTAGTTTGTTTGTTTTTTGGCAGGGCCTGTGGTATGGGGAATTTCCTGGGCGAGGGATCGAACCCAAACCCCAGCAGAGACCTGAGCTGCTGCAGTGACCACACGGGATCCTTAACCCACTGTGCCACGGGGGAACTCCTGCCTTTTATTTTGAAATAATTAGAGAAAATTGGATAACCAATACCTACCCCCCACAACCAGATTCCCCAAACACTGACACTGGGCTGAGTTTGCTGTATCATCTTGTACTCCTGTTTATTTTGTCCTGAACTGCGGGAGGGCAAGTTGCTGTCGTCCTGCCCCTTTCCCCCTAAATACAGGCATCCTGCACTTTTTGTAAGTTTGCTTTTAGCCACTTTGCTTTTAGAAAAAACCTATATGAGTACCTGCTTTCGCTAACAGAGAGAAATCTTAGGATAATTTTTCACTTTTACAGAAAAAGGCGAAAAGTGGAAAGTTGTGTTCAGCATGTGTTTTGCACGAATGGTTGTAGCGGCAGCAAGATGGGCCTGGCCAACTTCCTTCCTGGAACCACTCAGCATCTCAGCATCTCCACATCTCAGCACCTCCGACTCTCAGCATCCAGCTTGAGCTGTGGTGCATCTGTGCTTTATCTGGTTTATTTCATGGACCTAAGGTACCTTTTTGCCTTTATGCTGTTGCAGTTTATGAACGCTTTCTTGGGACTGCGGTGCTTTCAGATAGCAGGGGAAACCCGTACTTTATTTTCCTCATTACAGGGACAGTCTCTTAAGCAACTAGGGAAATAATACTGTTACACTATTATCTAATCTCGGACCTTATTCAGATTTTACCAACTGTCCCGCTAATGTTCTATAGAGCAAATAATAATGGTAAACAATAAGGCCCAGGACCCAATTCAGAATCATCTGTTGTATTTAGTTGTTTCATCTCTTGGGTCTCTTTAATCTGGAACAGAGTTTCCTAAAGCTTAACGTTTTTGCAGAGTTCAGACCATTTATTTTTAAGTGCCCTCCATTTGGGCTTGTCTCTGGTGTCCTCACAGTCAAATTCAGATTAGCTTCCAGCTATGCTTTTTTTTTCCTTTTTTCTTTTTGGCCCCAAATACGGCAGTGCTATGTCCTTCTTAGAGTATCATTTCCAAACGACACACGATTCATTTGTTCCAATACTGACGAGCTTCACTTTTGTTACTGGGTTAAAGTGGCATCTGCCAGTTTTCTCTGCAGCAAAATTACTGTTCCTTTAGAACTAAAAGGAATTTGTGTGGAGACCATGTAGATACTCTGTTTCGCCTCAAACTTTCACTCACTGGTTTAAGCTTCGGATCAGGATACTCACCTGCATCTATGGCCATTTCCTAGTCCCATGTTGCCATAAGGAAGAGCTTTTTGTTCTTTCCCCTCATTTCTTGACTTCACAACACGCTTCTGATGCCAGGGTTTTTGTTTCCTTCTTTCTAAAGAGGAAACCGAAAGGTCACAGATGGAGGGAGCACACCGTCCCGGGTGACACAGACACATCCAGTGACCTGAAGTAACTTGGGCAACGCAGTAACTCAGAAGCCGTTTCCACACCTGGAGGGGAAATGAAAATAATCATCCGCAGAGCTGTTCAGTCTGATCACTGGTTCCATGAGACTTAGACTGGAAAAGTCAACTGACCACAAAAAGTCATTTGCACTGGGGGAAGGGACCCGTGCCTTTTGGATAGTCACTAGAAATCGCCTCAGTTGTATGTATATTATCATAGATCCTTTAGGACTAATGACCATATCGGGGCTAAGGCTTGCAGTTCGGAATTGGCAAATCCCTCAGTTAGGGTTTTGTGTCCACTATCAATAGAGAAACATTTTGTCAGAAGTGCCTACCCCAACTGTGCATCTAGTAATTGTTCAGTACTTTTATAATACTATAAATAATAACAATTATTACTCTTACTAGGCTGTGGTTAGGAGCTGGGAGTGTGCCCATTCTAGAGATAAGAAAATCCAGGTGTGGGGGGAGAGGATGGTGCAAGACTGCCTGTCACAAAGGAGCCTCCTGACCCCAAGCCCACGCCTTCAGCCCCTGTTTTCAGGCGCCAGCCGTCTGCCAGGGTCCGTTCCAGATCTGCAGATACAGACATCAGTGACAGAGCAGGTGTTTCTGTTTGGTTTGGTTTGGTCTCCTGTTTAAGACCAAATATCAGAACCTGTAACACCCAGACCATATCTGACAATAAAATTCTGCCCTATGATCTGCAGTAGCCAGACCAGAAAAGCCAAATCACAGCGTCTGTACAGTCAGACCCCAATAAGTGCCAGCTTCTCAAATCTTTGCCCCGTTTCCACCCTCACACCATTCCTGGAAAGCCACGTCTGCTCCCTACCCAGCCGCATAGGGTTCCCTGCTTCTAGTCAGCCTGAGGCTCTCCTCTAAAATTCATATGCTGAACCCTAACCCCTGATACCTGAGGATGTGCTGTATTTTGAGCTAGAGCCTTTCAAGAGATTATTAAGTTAAAATGAGGTCATTGGGGTGGGTATTAATGTAGTGTGACTGCTGTCCTTATACGAAGAGGAGCTCAGGACACAGAGAGACATCAGGGACCCTCTCACAGACAAGAGACCACGTGGGTCGGACAGGGCCAGAAGCTGGCCCTGTGCCAGACAAGGAGAGGTGCCTGGGAAGGAAGGGGCTGGGCCGACACCCTGATCTTGGACTTCTAGCGCCCAGAATGTGGGAAGTAACCACCCACCTTGAAGTCTTTCCTTATGGCAACCTATATAAGCTTCCCCGGGCCGCAGCCTCTAATCAAGGCATGCCCAGAAGCTTCCCTTCTTTTCTCCATCAACCTTTCCTACTCCTTTATCTGCCTCTGAGTCCCTGTCAAAATAAAGTGATGGTATCCAACTCCTCCACTCTTGCAGGCCCTGAATACCTAGCCTTTACTGCTTCTCATTTTTTTGTAAGGGGGGGGGGCATCTTCATTTGCACACAGGGAAATAGGGGACCCATCAGAAAGTTGCTAGAAGGGCACATAATTCCATCCTGAATCCTTAGGAGGATTTGGAGATGGACTGAAAATGAGTCAAGACATTTTCCTTTTAAAAATGGTCCCACGATGCAGTGGAAACAAATCTGACTGGTATCCATGAGGACGCAGGTTCGATTCCTGGCCTCTTCAGTGGGTTAAGAATCCAGCATTGCCATGAACTATGGGGCAGGTCGCAGATGTGGCTTGGATCCCGTGTGGCTGTGGTTGTGGCTGTGGCTGTGGCTGTGGTGTAGGCCAATGGCCATAACTTGAATTCGATCTCAGCCTGGGAACCTCCATATGCCACAGGTGCGGCCCTAAAAAGACAAAAAAATAAAAACAGTAATGAAATGAAATGGTCCCACGAGAACAAACAGCCCACATGTGATGTTTCTGTGATTACCTTTTCAAAGACCTCTCTCTAACAAGCGAGCAATATCATTAATTAAAACCTACCTCAACTGCTGGGTAATTTTCCCATTGATGAGCTCTGCCATTTGTTATCTCTCTTTCACAAAACACTAATCATTTTAGGATGAAGCAGTCTGTACTGCACACAATTACAACAGAGTGAAAAATAGCATTCCATTTCAGAAGTCTGAATCCAATGGCAGTTTAAAATTTTTTTCAGCCAATGATGGAAATGGTATGAGATGGCTTTAGTTATAGAAACTCATGGGTAATAATGGCACTTATCTAAGAGCCAGCAGGGGCATGAATGCAAATGGAAACTTTGGACCACTTTTTAAAACCCTGTTCATTTTTTTTTTTTTTAAAGAAGTACTAAGTTGCATGATGCGTCTCTTGTTCAACTCAAATTATTCTCCCCAACATATATCTAGGTCTCCTTTAACTAGAGCAGTTTAAAATCAATACTTGCTTCCCAAAAGAATTCTCACAGAGCTGAAACTGATGGTAAGTTCTGTGTTGAATCGCACAATTTAAATAGTCCTACATCTCTTAATTCAAATATCAACAAGAGTTAAGAAAAAGAGAATTTGCCAAGGTATGACATCCCACGCAAGAAAAAATTTTTAAATTTTTGAGGGCCTTGTCTTTGGCGGACCCATTATCCTGTGACATGAAAGCTTATGGGAAGGAATGGGATCGATGTCTTTCACCTTTTACTGTAGCAGAAGCTTAGGGTCACAATACCAACTGCTTGTTGTGAAAAGATTAGTGCTTTTAAAATTTACATTCTTGGAGGTCCCGTCGTGGTGCAGTGCAAATGAATCCGACTAGGATCCATGAGGATGCGGGTTCGATCCCTGGCCTCTGTCAGTGGGTTAAGGATCCGGCGTTGCCGCGAGCTGTGGTGTAGGTCGCAAATGTGGCTCAGATATGGCGTGGCTGTGGCTGTGGTGTAGGCCAGAGTCTGTAGCTCCAATTCGACTCCCAGCCTGGGAACCTCCATATGCCACGGTGCGGCCTTAAAAAGCAAAAATAAATAAATAAAAATAAGTAAAATTTACCTTCTTTTTTTTCTTTTTTAGGGCCGCATCTACAACAACACCGATCCTTTAACCCACTCTGTGGGGCTGGGGAACAACCTGTGTCCTGGTGCTGCTGAGACGCCACCAATCCCGTTGGGCTACAGCAGAACGCCTGGAGAGGATATTCTAATATATTGAATCATTGAGAAATGATAAAAGGAGAAGTCCATACACATTCATGATTTTCCTTTTTTTAAAAAATTTTTTGAGAATGATAACATCCCCTGAGGAGCCCTCTTGAAGGAAGAGAACAGAGACGTCAGCATCCTGGGTTGTTCTCATGCCCACAGACACTTTCCGTGGGGGAGCAGTGACCCCAAGCGTGGCCCGGGGTCCTCAAGACCCTCTCCAAAAGGGTTCCTAGGGTCAAAACTATTTTCATAATACCAGAGATTTGTTCCTTTTTCAGTCTCCTGCTCTCCTGATTGTACAGGGGAATTTTCTAGAAGCTGATAGTGCAGACTGATTGAGCAGACTGACTACAGACTGATGGTGCAGACTGACGGTGGAGACTAACTGCAGACTGAGTGCAGACTGATGGTGCAGACTGATTGCAGACTGATTGCAGAAGCAGCTATGAACATTCACCTGTATTGTTAGCCAGATATTACAGCAATTTGCAGAAATGGAAGCAATGTTACTCTCCTGCCTAGGTTTTTTGGTTTTGTTTTGGAAACCATAGTTATATTTTCACAAAAATGTGTGACTGGCATGACCAGGTAATAATAGCTTATTATAATTGTAATGTTTAAATGAACTACATGGTTTAAAAGTTCCTCAGTTTTAATTTGGGGAAATATGCAATCGCTCTAACCCAACAAATAATTACAGTTGATTTGCATAGACAAAACCACGTACCTAAAAGTTGGGATCCTCAATAGTTTTTAAGAACAGAAAGAAGTCCCCAGATAAAAAGGTTTGAGAACTCCTATACTGGAGCCCATTTGTCCTTGAGAATGTTCTAGAACATGGGGCCCCCTGGTTGGTGGGCAGTGGTCTGAGCTCCACTTGTCTTTCCTCTGCTCTGCCCACCTCAGTAAGTGCCATGGACCCTGTATCACCCTGCAGGCTGGTGTAGCCTGGCTGTCCTGCTCTGTCCCCTTCCTGACACACCTGCTCCCTGGACCCTCTGCCTGGTGTCTACCCTCCAGCAGCCCTTTTTCATCCTTCACATCTTAGCTTCGAGGAAACCTCCTGACACCCCAGACCCAGTTAGGTCCTTTAACAATATAACTTCGTGGCACAGAGTGTCTTTCTTTTGATACAGGTGACAAAACTAATTACACTCAACACATGTTCATTCCGGGACCTGCTCTAGGTGCTAGGAAACATCAGAGAGGACATCACACATACAGGTAAACACACTCATTGTATAACGTGCCCTCACCTTGTCACACAGAAACTATTGTACAGTCGGGTCTTCCTGCCTCTAATTTCTCCCCAGTTCAATCCATCCTTCATGGCCACCATGTTGTATTCCTAAAAAACATATAGAATTATGTATATATTTCTGTATATAATTACATATGCATTTATGTATATAATTAATTCATGCATTTATCTATTTATATTTATATTTGCATACTTTACATACATACTACTCACGTCTATCATGTTTTCTATTACATACACACACACACAGACACAGTTAAACTTATCTATCTCTAGGCACAGATATATCTGCCTATCATATCAACATATTTAGATGCAGATTTGCCAATCTGCCTTGCCCTCTTGGAGACCATCTTTGGTTCTCTAATGCCTTCAGAATAAAAGCTAAACACTTTTTTTTCGTCTTTTGTCTTTTGATGGCTGCACCCTTGGCATATGGAGATCTAGACCCCAGGCTAGGGGTCTAATGGGAGCTGTTGCTGCCAGCCTATGCCAGGGCCACAGCAACGCCAGATCGCCATGTCTGCGACATACACCACAGCTCCCGGCAACGCCAGATCACACTGAGCGAGGCCAGGGATCAAACCCGCAACCTCATGGTTCCAATTGCATTTGTTTCCCCTGAGCCATGATAGGAACTCCACTAAACACTTTTAAAGTCGCATTCAGTCTTCACCTGCTGGTTCAAACGTCATTTCCCAGACTATTTTCTGCCCCCCTCCCCAAATGTAATTTTTTTCCATATTGGAAAAATAACAAAATTGGTCCTTTATGAAACAAAATATTCCATTTCGCTGTGTCTTTATTCTTTCGCTAATTAGATCCATGGGGCTCAAACTGTGTGAGGTGACATGGACCCCACGGAAACTCACTGAGAGGCTGCAGGAAGGTTTAACTTTTCAAGGGAAGCACAGTGATGCTTGGCCCCTGTGGGATAACATGGTTTGACGGTCTCTCCATTAGACTGTGCAGCACTTACTGAAGATGTCATCTCTCTCTGAAATCACATTTCTGGAAGTTGTTGGGATTAAAAGTAAGTATTATGTGAAAACCCAAGTGGAATCAGATATAGAGGCTCCATCCGATCCCAAGCTTGCGAAGTCATACAGCGCCCAGCAGGCATACACATGAAGTCATTATTGATATTTAGGAATGAAGTAGAAGTATTTTCTCCTGACTACCACAGTTTCATGAGTTGATCAATTCATAACCTTTTACAATGTGTGTTTTGTTTAAAGACATCTTGTTTAATATACATGGTTGACTCATTAGCAATGAACCACAACTGAGCATCTCAGGATACAGACCTGAAGGAAGTGGTGTCTCACGCAGGTGTTTTCAGCTTTCAGAAGTTTGCCCATAATGTAGCTTAGCATGTGTTTCTTTGGTTTGCTTCTGTTTGGAGATTGTTCATTTCTTGATTTGTAGGGTTATACCTGTTGGCAAGTTTAGGAAGTGTTCAGTCCTGATTTCTTTTCTTTTCTTTTCTTTTTTTTTTTTTCCGCCTTTTCTTGGGCTGCTCCCGAGGCATATGGAGGTTCCCAGGCTAGGGGTCTAATCGGAGCTGTAGTCACCAGCCTATACTACAGCCACAGCAACGTGGGATCCAAGCTGCGTCTGTAACCTACACCACAGCTCACGGCAACGCTGGATCCTTAACCCACTGAGCAAGGCCAGGGATCAAACCTGCAACCTCATGGTTCTTAGTCCAATTCGTTAACCACTGAGCCACAACGGGAACTCCCTGATTTCCTTTATTTCCATCCCCCTTTTGATCTCCTGGGATTAGGATGACACAACTGTTAGAACTTTTGTTGCAATCCCACATGTCTCGGGGACCCTATTAAATTTTCTTCTGCTATTTTCTCTCTGTGTGGTTCATATTTGGTAATTTTTACTATTCTATCTTCAAGTTGACTGATTCTTCTTTCCTGTCCATTCTACGGTTGCTCCCATCACTGAGTTTTTTTATTTCTATCCCATCACTGGTTATTATACTTTTTAGTTCTAAACTTTTGTTTCTTCTTTATATCTTCTACATCTTTTCTGAGATTTCCTATTTTTTAAATTGGTGGCAGGCTTTTCATATTTGGTCAGCGAGGCATATTCATGATGGCTGCTTTAAATCCTTGTCAGATCATTTTAATGACTGTATCGTCTTGGTGTTGATGTTCACTGATTGTCTTTCCTCATCTGATATTTGTATGACAAGCGATTTTTAAAAAATTAAAACCTGGATATTTGGGGGTATTATACGATTCAGAATCTTATTTAAGTCCTGTGTTTTGGCAGAGCTTCTCTGGCTACTCCACTGGGAGGAAGAGGGTATTACCTTGTGAGATCCCAGTGGTGGTGCAAGTCTAGATTTTCTCTCTCTCTCTCTCTTTTTTCTTTTTTGTAATGATTTTTTTTCCATTGTAGCTGTTTTACAGTGTTCTGTCAATTTTCTACTGTACAGCAAGGTGACCCAGTCACACATACATCCTTTTTTCTCACATTATCCTCCATCATGCGCCATCATAAGTGACTAGATAGAGTTCCCAGTGCTAGACAGCAGAATTTCATTGCTTATCCATTCCAAGGCAATAGTCCGCATCTATTAACCCCAAATTCTCAATCCATCCCACTCCCACTCCCACCCCCTCCCCCTTGGCAACCCCAAGTCTATTCTCCATGTCCATGATTTTCTTTTCTGTGGAAAGGTTCATTTGTGCCATATATTAGATTCCACATATAAGTGATATCATATGGTATTTGTATTTCTCTTTCTGACTTACTTCACTCAGGATGAGAGTCTCTAGTTGCATCCATGTTGCTGCAAATGGCATTATTTTGTTCTTTTTGATGACTGAGTAGTATTCCATTGTGTATACATACGCATCCTCTTAATCCAATCATCTGTCGATGGACATTAAAGTTGTTTCCATGTCTTAACTATTGTGAATAGTGCTGCAGTGAACATACGGGTGCATGTGTCTTTTTCAAGGAAAATTTTGTCTGGATATATGCCCAAGAGCAAGTCTAGACTCTCCACTTGGCCTCCTTGGGGGCGGAGTGGGACACTTTGGATTTCTGGGTGGGGGTGGGATTTATGTAACCCCCCAGGAATCTGCTGACACTACCTTGGCAGCCTGGCATACTGTTCTTTCTTGATGTATTAAAAGTGATAGATCTAAAGGTATTTTTCTGTCAACAAGCAATTCATGAGCCAAGAGGAAAACTGTATTTAGGCCAGATGACCATTCTGGCTGATTCTCTCTTGAGACAATAAGATACTGTTATGAACAGGGAGCACCTTTGTGAATGCAGAGCCCACAGCCATTAGGCAGAGCGAAAGTTCTGCTTACAGAAAGCTTTGCCAATTGTTTGAATTTGGTTTCCCCAGAAGCAGGCCTTTAGACAAGTGCAAGTGTTTTTGGAGGCGATCCCGGGAAACATCGGTAGGAGGGGGATTGGAGAAGGAAGGCAGAGGCATAAAGAGGCCAATAAAGAGAGTATTGTGCAGCACATCACAGCATCACAACCCAGAGCTCAATTCTGCAGGAGCTCCATGGGCACTAGCATAGCACACTCAGCTCAGAACGTGATGGAGTAGGGGGTTCCCGCATTAGTTCCTGTTCAAGGTCTGGGGTTGCTTGAGGGGTAGGTGGGATGGAAGGGGGTGTTAATTCTTTGATGCTGGCTAAGAGGACCACAGCCGCCAGAGAAAGTCCCCAGGCACAGACGTGAAATGGTGGCAGCTGGAAGTCAGCCTGGCGCACTGCCATGGCCAGGCCTGGTGGACTCTGAGCACCTACAGCATCAGCACCCCCAGCCGAGCAGGCATCTAGACAGTACCCAAGTACCCTTGGCACACTGTGGCACAGTCTAAAATCCCCAGTGAAAGGGGAATGTCGCTTTTAGCTGGAGCCCTCCCTCCCTAACTTTTCCTTCTGCACTTGCTGTTCAGGATGGTGCTTCTCTGCGTCCTGTGTCAGCAACGTCATTGCCCTTTGTGAGACCTTCAAGAACAGGTCCCAGGGCTCTTGAGTGACCTCACATCTCATCACTCTCAGACAGCTTCAGACAAATCCACCACGAGATGTTATTACCACTGTAGGCTGTCACCTTCTAAGAGGGGAAGGAAGGACTGTCCAAAGGCATTCTTTCACTGGGGATTTTAGACTGTGCCACAGTGTGCCAAGGGAGCAGTTCAGTGCCCTCTAGATGCCTGCTTGGCTGGTGGTGCTGATACTGTAGGTGCTCAGAGTCCATCAGGCCTGGCCATGGCAATGCGCCAGGCTGACTTCCAGCTGCTACCATTTCGTCTCTGGGCCTGGGGACTTCCTCTGGCAGCTGTGGTCCTCTTAGCCAGCATCTCAGTGGCAGCTGAGCCCTTGAGAGTTGCTGCCCTCTGCAGGCTGGGAGGGGAACACCTGTAATTTCCAGGGGGTGGCCTCACACAGCCCTTCTAGAGCCAGTGTCGTTCTGGCTTCCGCTGAAGGGCCAGCAGCCTCCTGGGAAGGTTCCATTGGGCCAGGGAGCCATGTCGATGAGGAAATTAACACCAGGCCCTGGACTTTTAATGCAAATACCTGGAAGCCAGAGGTCCATCCTTTCCTGAGCCACTGGATGCTTTGGGAGGAAATAATTTAACACCGTGGTTCTTCATCTGCCAAGAAAGTGAAAATAATATTGAGCTCCCACACTGGGGCATTGTAAGAATCAATCAAAAAGATAATTGTTTAATTTTCCCTACAATCACATAGGATGCTTTCCTGGCTGGGAACCACATGACACTTTAAAAGAGGGAAGTGCCGTTTCTGCTCCTTGGGTACTGGAAGCCTTAGAAAAATGTAAGAAGATCCCAATTTAAATGTCTAGAGGAGATGGTGTCCGCTACTTCCTGAAACATAATAGCAATTTAACCCTTTTTCTGTGTTTTATCTTGGCCTGTAGTGTAAGACTACGGAACCAAACAATGAAAATACTTTTAAATGCCTTAAACACATCTGTCAAAATACTCACATGATTAGAAACCTCACGTAAGAAATCCGGGATTCATTTGAAGATAAAAATTCCCTTCCTCTGCCACTTCTAGTGGCAATCAAAAAGGGCACTGCTTTTGACTTAAGAAATAGGATTCGAAGCCAGTCTGTGAAACCAGGCCAAGACTTTTTCCAAATCTGGCTTAGCTTGAAAGAAAATATTTTTGGATAGGCACCAAGCATTTTGATATTCGTTTAATGTCAGACCAAAAGCATTAATACACCCAGAAGCTGGTTTTAGGTATATGTGCCCTATAGCCAATGTTTTGAATGATTCAGCAAACTGTGTTTTTGATTCAGCATTTATATTGGCTTCCTAAGGTTGCAGCCACAAATGCCCAAGAACGTGGTCACTTATGATAGAATTTGTTCTTCCTCAGTTTGGAGGCCAGAGGCTGAGGATCCAGGTTCTGGTCTGAAGGGTGTAGAGGAGAGCCCCTCCTGGCTCCCCTCAGCCTCTGCTGGCTCCGCGTGTTCCTTTTCCTGGCTGCATCACTTGTGTCTGTCTTCACATGGCTGACCCCTCTGTGTCCCTCCTCTGTGACATTGGTCATTGGATTTAAGGCTCACCCAGATAATCCAGGATGGCCTTGTCTCAAGCTCTTTAGCTTAATTACATCTTCAGAGACCCTTTTCCAAACAAGGTCATGTTCATAGTTTGCCAGGTTAGGACCTGACCTGTCTTTATGGACCCTCCTTCAATCCACTATAGCATTTCTCTTTCTCTGTTTTTAATTTAATTTAATTGTTATTTTATTTATTTATTTTTATGGCTGCACCTATAACACATGGAAGTTCCCAGGCCAGGGACTGAATCCAAACTGCTGCTGCAGCAACACCAGCTCTTTTAACCCACTAGATGAGCCAGGGATCAGACCTGTGCCTCTACAGCTGCTGTATCGGGGTTCTTAACCCTCTGTGCCACAGTGAGACCTCCTTTTTTTTTTTAATGTGTTTCCCTGGATTAAAATTATGGTAAAATTAAGGTTGTATCGGAAGAGCAGACACCTTTATATTTCCCCTTTCCAGCATTTCTGCTCTTTGAGAAGAGACGTTACTTACAGGCTTGCAAATCCTTCTGAAGGTTTGTTCTCTGCGAGTGGAAGCATCCTCCGCGAGGCCAGAAGCAGGGCTCCAAGCGCAAAGTCAGAACCCAGAAATGAGGCCTCGGTGGATTCCCCGCCCAGTCAGGGGGAAGGACTCTGAATAGCTGGTCCCGTGTCATGTGACCACCCGTGAGCCTCTGCCTGGTGTGTGGACAGAGCTGAGATGCCTAGCGAAGAGAAAATGGTTTCCCCAGGTTCTGGACTTGCTTCTCAGGTTGTCGGTCTGGGGGGAAAGGAGCGGGTCAGTTACCAGAGGAAGAACAGGGAGTAGAGAGGGATCCAAACCTAAATCCCAAAGTTGATCTGCTTTGTGTTGAGACCCTGTTTCCTTGGCATGTCTAAGCAGCCTGACGGTAGCTCCTTTCTGGATCTGTAGACACCCTGGGCCACCACTTCACTGCCAAACAGAGTAACTGATGCCACAGCACAAACAGTATTTTGAGGACTAGCCCCTCTTCCTTGCAGTTCACCTAGGGGTGGGGGGGTGGAGGGGTGGGGTTGGGGGTGAGAATTCCACTGTGGGGCTGACAGAAGTTTCTGTCCTGCTTGGCTGTAAATGTGAGAGTCCCCATTCTGGCATTTGCTCTGTCTTGTCAGCTTTCCAAGGGAGAAGCTGCATCACTACTTCTGGTCAAATTTCAGGATTCATGTTTCTCATTTCAGTTTATAACTCTTGAGGGTTAATTTAATTACGTCCTCCTGGTTCTGTCATACTTGACAGACAGGGCTCAATGCCGTGAACTTGGTGGGTCCACCCTGGGTCAAGGCCTGTCCCTAGTGCTGGTGATGGGGGGGGGTCCTTTTTATGGGGCAGGCAAATACCTTAAAAGGTGTATCCTTACCCCACTACCCCTGTTACCCATGCTTATAAACATTAAAAAAAAACTATATGAAAGTTTTTAAAATTATTTTAATACTAAGGGAAAAAGTGAGACTGAAATGTTTTAAAAGATGGATTGTTAAAAAGAAAAGTGGATCACAATCCCCTTTATCTCCAAAATATTTGTGCCATGAGTATGTTATGATTGCTAATATCATATGTTATTATAATGATGTATTCACATACTTTGTTTCTTCAGCTGCCTATTAAGGGTTGTGAAGGGAGGACTGTGTGTTCATAATGGTTTCTGGCACAGATCGAGTGGAGCTAAGTTTGTTGTTCTAGATCAGGGCTGCCCAACAGAACTTTCCCTGAAGTTGAAGTAGCTTGTATCTGTGTTGCCTGATGCCTGGATGCTAGCCAGCGGGTGGCCACTGAATCCTGAGAAAATCCCGTTGTGATTAAGAAACTGAATTTTGGGAGTTCCTCTCGTGGCTCTGTGGGAACGAATCCGACTAGTATCCACGAGGATGCAGATCCGATCCTTGGCCTCTCTCAGTGGGTTAAGGATCTGGTGTTGCTGCAGCTGTGGTGTAGGCTGGCAGCTGCAGCTGTGATTCGACCCTTAGCCGGAACTTCCATTTGCCGCAGGAGTGGCCTTAAAAAGCAAACAACAACAGCAGCAACAACCCTAAATTTTATTTATTTTTTAGTTTTTTTCTTTTCTTTCTTTTTTCTTTTTACAGTTGCATCTGCGATGCGGAGGTTCCCAGGCTAGGGGTTGAATTGGAGCTACACCACAGCCATAGCAACACCAGATCTGAGCTGTGTCTGTGACCTACACCATAGCTCGTGACAATGCCAGATCCTTAACCCACTGAGCGAGGCCAGGGATGGAACTTGCATCCTCATGGTTACTTGTCAGATTCTTTATCACTCAGCCATGAAAGGAGTCCCCAATTGTATTTATTTTTAATTACTATAAATATAAATTTAAATAGCCTTATGTAAGACAAGGAGGAATGAGGAGATTGATGAGTAATAGAAAGAATTAGGAAAAACAAAAACCGTTTTAGAACTTTGTTGCAGAAGCAGTAGGTTTCAAATCCACACTATCATTTTAGTACCCCATCTACTTTTTTCTCACCGACTCCAGTTTTGTTCAGGAAATCGAGATGTCTCATGCTTCCAGAGCTCTTCTCCAACCCCAAAGATTGGCCAATACAGAGGTTCTTAACTTGAGTGGCCCACTGCAGTGCCTCAGGGGACTTTTAAACATCGGGATGCGGAGAACATGTTGGACCAGGGAAATCAGTCACTGGGGATGAGACTCAGCCAGCATCAGTATTTTGTAAAGCTCCCCAGGTATGATGGTTGATTTTATTTTATTTTTTTAATTTTTATTTTACATTGGCATGTAGGGTTTGTTTTTTTCTTTTTCTTTTTTGGGCAGCTCCCGTGGCATATGGAAGTTCCCAGGCTAGGGGGTCAAATCAGAGCTACAGCTGCCAGCCTACACCACTCACAGCAATGCCAGATCCTTAACCCGCTGAGTGAGGCCAGGGATCGAACCTGCATCCTCGTGGATACTAGTCACATTTGTTTCCAAATAGCATGTAGTTGATTTACAGTGTTGTATTAACTTCAGCTGTACAGCAAAGTGATTCTGTTATACATATACATATATCCATTTTTTTATTTCCCATATAGGTTCTTACAGACTATTGGGTAGAGCTGCCTGTGCTACGCAAGAGGTCATTGTTGATGATCTAGTTTATATATCGTAGGTGTATATGTTAATCCCAAACCCCTCAGTTGCCCCTCCCCCTCCCCTTCGGTCACCATAAGTTTGTTTTCAAAGTCTGTGAGTCAGTTTCTGTTTTGTAAGTCAGTCCATTTGTGTCATTATTTTAGATTCCACCTATAACTGATATCATATGATGGTTGGCTTTCTCTGTCTGACTTTCTTCACTTGGTATGATCATCTCTAGGTCCATCCATATTGCTGCCAATGGCATTATTATGATGGTTCATTTTATGTGTCAACTTGGAGGGTATTTTTGGATGAGATGAACGTTTGAATGGGTGAACTTTGAATATGCAGATTGCCTCTGTAGTGTGGCTGGGCCTCATCCAGTTTACCGAAAAAGACCTGCTTCCCTGGGCAAGAGGGATTCCCTAAGACTGCCTCTGGGCTGGGACGATACCATCCCGGACCTCCAGCCTCCTGGCTCACACTGCAGATTTTGCACTCACCTGCCTCCATAAATTGTGAGCCAATTCCTTATTAAACACACACACACACACACACACACACACACACCCCTTATTGCCTTTGTTTCTCTGGATAGTCCCATCCTGACTAATCTGCCAGGTGCTTCCATTGTTGGAATAAGTTTGAAAATCAGTAGTCAAAGCCAGTTAAATTCCTTCTATTCCTCTGACCAAAGATTACTATAAGCAGGCAAGTGTGTTTCTGCTCATTTCCGCAGCAGTTACCAGTAAGAGGAATGGAGAGGAATAGAATAACCATAGTTGTAAAATGCAAAACTATACAGCATCTTCTTCTGGGGTGTAGGTGACACTGCAGAAATTCTAGATGGCCTTAGAATCTTAGTTTGCTGAGGACTTTTTATTTTATTTATTTATGTAGTTAGTTTTTTAGTTTTTTAGGGCCTCATCCGAGGCATACGGAAGTTCCCAGGCTGGGGGTCAAATCAAAGCTACAGCTGCCGGCCTACACCACAGCCACAGCAACTTGGGATCCAAGCCACAGTTCACAGCAATGCTGGATCCTTAAGCCACTGAGCAAGGCCAGGGATGGAACCCGCATCCTCATGGATACTAGTTGGGTTCATGACCATTAAGCCATGATGGGCACTCTGTGGAGATGACTTTTTTGGATGCAAACCTCAAAGCATAATCCATGAAAGAGAAAAACAAATCCTTACATTGGACTTCGTTCAATTGGAAAAGAATTTGCTTTGTGAAAAGTGCTGTAAAGAGAATGTAAAGACCGCCTGGGAGAACACCTCTGCAGAACATACACCTGGGAAAGAGCTGGTGTCCCAAACAGTCAACCAACTTTTACAATTGGACAACAAGAAAACCAAGACTCCAGTTAAAAACTGGCCAATGAACAGAATTCATCCTTGCTGGTGGCCCTGGTGGGTCTCTGAAAAGGTTTTCTTCTTTCTTAAAGAATGAGTTCTTAAAGGTTTTCTTCTTTCTTAAAGAATGACGCTGAGTTCCCGTGGTGGCTCAGTGGTTAACGAACCCAACTAGGAACCATGAGGTTGTGGGTTCAATTCCATGGGCCTTGCTCAGTGGGTTAAGGATCCGGCGTTGCTGTGAGCTGTGGTGTAGGTTGCAGACGTGACTCGGATCTGGCGTGGCTGTGGCTGTGGCATAGACCGGCGGCTACAGCTCCAATTCCACCCCCAGCCTGGGAACCTCAATATGTTGCAGGTGCAGCCCTAAAAAGACAAAAAGACAAAAAAAAATAATAAATAAAGATGGCTCGTGTTGCCTTGATTTTAACACTTAGGTTAGAGAAGCATCATAATCATTTGCTGGCAGGTTCAGAGCTGTTAAGTGTCAGGGGAGCTGCCGACCTAGGTTTTTTTTGTTTAGTTAATTTTATTTATTTATTTATTTTTGGCTTTTTAGGGCCGCACCCGTGGCATAGGGAGGTTCCCAAGCTAGGGGTCGAATCGGAGCTACAGCTGCCAGCCTACACCACAGCCACAACAACGCCAGATCTGAGCCGCGCCTGCAACCTATACCACAACACATGGCAACACTGGATCCTTAACCGCTTGAGGGATCGAACCTGCATCCTCATGGATGCAGTTTCCACTGCGCCACGACAGGAACTCCCGACCTCGGTTTTTGCTTCCAGTGCCTTCTCTCTTTTTTTTTTTTTAATTTTTTATTTTCCCACTGTACAGCAAGGGGGTCAGGTTATCCTTACATGTATACATTACAATTACATTTTTCCCCCAGCCTTTCTTCTGTTGCCAGTGCCTTCTCTTTTTGAAGGGGTGATTTTAGGGCTCACCTCCCTTGTTACCCGCCTACTTTGTTTCCAAACAGGGGAGGGTGGGTGATAGTCCTAAGCAACTTTCTTTACTCGTGTTGCTTTTGTTGTCTGCTTGATTGGAGGGAGCTGGAATTCTGCTTCTTCCAGGGCAATGAGTTCCTGTTTTCAAGCCTTCCATGAATTGAGAATATCTGAGGTGGGTATAAATACTTGAACGACATTTGCAGAAAAGATAGTTAAGGCATAACATATGATGGTTTTCTCTTAAAGGTCCAACCAGAGGTTCTCATTTTTAGAACGAAGAAATGTATATTTATGTATTCCGGGGTAAAAGTAGTAAATCCTAGAGCACTACATGCTAACATTTAAAACTGGTTGTTAGTGGCCAGGATCGTGGTGAATAAAGGAAGTACGAGACCCCCTCTCTTCCCTGCATTTTTCTGTGTCTTTCTTGATTATTCGCTATTGCTAATAACTGATAATAGCAGTGGGGCTGTGGCTTCTGAGAAGGATGAAGACACAGGAAGTGTGGAGCAGAGGTGAGGGATAGCTGAAAATATTCACAGTGTTCAGATGGTTTGCATATGCATTTATAAATAGGAACCATGAAAAACCCCAAGACCAGCAGGGCACAGGGCTCCACCTGGGAGCAGTGAGCATCCGTAAACAATACTTACTTATGGTGGTCACGTGTGCAGTGGATGGAAGGGGTCCCTGGTCAGAACACGTTAGACTGAGATACCCCCAATTTTCAGAAACATGGGGGATGGGTTCCCCATTGTTGTCCTCTGTAGGACCACCCCTGTCACACGAATTGTGGCTTCCCCAAGTGTGTCGCTTAGGTATGTGGACCTCTGGTGTCCCAATTCCCTCCCCTAGTAAATAGACTGATTTCATAGGTTGAAATGAGGACAAAATGCATAAACGTAAAACATGATGTGCTTAGAGCAGTTTTTGATGTACAACAGTCACTCAGTAAGTCAGAACTCCTATCGGGAGCCGCTGACTACAGTGTGACCTACCATAGGCTAGCAGTCCAGTGGAACAGTAGCAGTGTGAATTACACGCTGAGGGTGTTTGGAGGCTTAAATGAGATCATGTACAGGAATCACTCCTAAACCCCCCACCCCACCCCTCGGCCTGGCGGAGTGTATCTTTGAAGATTGCGGCTCTCTGTCCTTAGTGATGCCTCCGTTCTAGCTCACCTCCCATCTTCTTGCTGGGGAAACAAGCCAGCCGTCCCGCTCCCTCACACCCCCCCCCCCCACCCCCCCACCCCCCGCCAAGCTCCTGAGCCCTCCCCGCTGCTGTCCCATTTCTCTCTAGCTCTGCGCCATTCCATGACACGGGGCACTATGACTTCTATGTAAGCAGCACAAGGCAGTTGTCATAGAGTTTTAGCTGCGAAGAGGGACCCAGTCATCCAGAGCTTGTGTTTGATGTTTCCCAAGACCTAAGTGTCTCACTTCATGACGATTCAGTGATTCTTCATCTTTAGTTTCCAAACGGGTGTTTGGCCCGCTCCACAGGAAAAGCACCTGACCGTTGCTCCTTTGTGGCTATTGAAAAGCTGCTTTTGCAACCCACTTGAAATCAAGTAACAAGGATGTGTTCTCCTGTAGCTCTTGCTTTCACTACGCAATCATGTCAGGACTCTTGAATCACAAAACAAAGCGCAGCCGGCACCCAGATGGTAGCTTCCATCACATGAGTCATGGTCCTGGGCAAGTCTGATCCTTTGCATTCGAGTCTTGTCTCAGACATACCTGAAAGGGACTCTTTGTGGTATTGTTTCCCTCTCTGTACACTGGAGCCATGATATGAGGTTATGAAGAGATTTCATAAAGAGGTGAGAAAAAAACTAAATGGAAAAAAAAAAGGCTAGAAACAAGAAGGCAGAATGGGAACATAAAATACATGTCCCCCATATGGCAAAAAACCAAGTTGCCTGATCTTTCTTCCTCTCGTGCTCAAGGTTGTCTGTCTTCATTTGGAGCAGGGAGGCAAAGTCATGGTTAAATATAATAAATGCAAATATCACGCTTGCTGACGTCTTTCAGCCTCGCTGCATTTATTAAGGCTTATATTTAACATCCTGCCTATATCCAAAATATAACAGATGGACACGTGGGTGAAAGTGCTATAAGAGCCTTTACTTGTGCAGTCTCTGACTGCAAAGGCTTCAAAATAACCTAAATGTGACATTGCTATTTAAAAAAAAAATGACTTTTTAAAAGCTCTGTAAGAGCCGAGGAAAAATACCATAGCCAAGAATTTCTTAACGTCTCCAAGACAGGCTAACTGGGCTGGGAGACCTCTGGAGAATAAGGGTTGTGTGTGTGGGGGGGGAGTGGCGGGTGAGATTCTGAGGACTTTGAGATGCCCCAGCAGAGAGGGATCCTGGGGCGGGCCAAGTGTAGTCAGTGCAAAGACTTCCTAAGTGGGAGGGTGAGAGCTTGGTCGCCTTGCCTTTAAACTCTAACAAGGAAGTTGTTCAAGCCACTGGTGGGGTGTGTGGTGTGTGTGTGTGTGTGTGTGTGTGTGTGTGTTTGAAACTTGAAAAGCAAGCAAACAAAAAAACAACCACCTCCTTATTAGCATCTTAAAAGTTGGGAATCCAGCCATTGTTCTTGGCACAGTTGGGAATCCAGCCATTGTTCTTCCCTGCCCCTCTCAAGTTTGTATCTTTTGAAAGGAGACAGCTATTGAGTTTAGATCAAAATCCACTGGAGAACAAATTAACTTTTATCATCTTTTTAATGCTTGTTTTTGAGCCACATATATTACAGGCTTTTTGTGTGTGTGATTTTTGTTCCCGTAAATTCTCATGCTTCCCCACCCCTCCCCCCCTTCTTTTTAATGAAGGCTGTGTAAAGTAGACTGTGGCTAGGAAGTTGGCCAGAAATAGAAGACAGAGCAAGTCATATGAATGTTATAGATCAGCGTTTCATTTGGGGGTTGGTAGATGCAATCTACGACATTTAGAATGGATAAGCAATGAGGTCCTGCTGTACAGCACAGGGAACTATATCCAATCTCCTGTCATAGACCTTGATGGATGATAATATGAGAAAAAGAATGTGTATGTATGTATGACTGGGTCACTGTGCTGTACAGCAGAAGTTGACACAACCCTGTAAACTAACTATACTTTAATGAAAGAAATTTAAAAGTCTAAAAAGTATAATCTCAGTGAGAACTCGAACACTAGAACTTTTGTGCATCTTCAAAAATGTCTTTAAATAAAGTGTTGGAGTTGCCGTCGTGGCTCAGTGGTTAACGAATCCGACTAGGAACCATGAGGTTGCGGGTTCAGTCCCTGCCCTTGCTCAGTGGGTTAAGGATCCAGCGTTGCCGTGAGCTGTGGTGTAGGTTGCAGACGCAGCTCGGATCCCGTGTTGCTGAGGCTCTGGCGTAGGCTGGTGGCTACAGCTCCAATTAGACCCCTAGCCTGGGAACCTCCATGTGCCATGGGAAGTGGCCCTAGAAAAGGCAAAAAGACAAAAAAAAAAGACATAAATAAAGTGTCCATTTTAATTAAAGAAAAATGTGTCGTTTCCTTTTGAAAGAGAATTGTTTCAATAGGAAGACATTTCTTTACGAATGTGCAGCTGGTTGCATTTTGCTTAGATAATGAATATAATTTCAGGCTGTTGTTAATCTAAGCTGTTTGATTCCATTATATGTAAGGTTGCTTCTCAACCTCGAGTGACAGATTTACTTTGGCTCTGAGCAAAGATCTGTCAAGGGGGTGGGGTGGCTAGATGTGGGAGTCCCTGCTTATTCCCTCTTCCCTTTCTGACTCACCTCTTCTCTTTAGGATGAGAAGGTCCTGGGCAAATGCATTATTGGTTCAAAGGTTCTACTTACGCGCTTTGAGCATTTATTTATTTCATAGCTTCCTGAGAGTGAAGGGGCTTTGTCTTTGATTGAAAGAAACAGTATTAGAAGAAGGCAAGAAAAGATATTGAGAGTGACCAAAAAACAAAAGGGAAAACAGAAAAGACAGAATGGTTACCTTGACTTAACCTTATCAATAATTACTTTAAATGTAAATGATAAAAACACTCCCATAAAAAGGCTGAGATATTCAGGCTGGCTACAAAAGCAAAGCGGACTCTATGCTACTTATAAGATAAAGCAGATAGAGCAGAAATCAATTGAAAAAGGAAACAAGCAACTGATAAAGACAATTAAACTCAAATGTTGCTTCTTTGAAACCTGCATCGACTACTTGAAAACTACCTTGACTCCGTTTTTGTCTTTTAGGCTTATGACATGCCTGAAGCTTTACTAGCTTCTCTGCTTCCCAGCAGCTACCCACCGACCAGCTCCTCACACTCTTGCTATGAGCCATGAATCAAAACATATTTTGAGGAGAAAAGCAACCCAGAAAGGTAGGTACACCTCTAAAAACTTCCCTTTTGTCCAAAATCTGTCCATTCAACTCTTGTGTCGGCCACTCCCCAATTCCTGCACATGGATTTTTCAATATATTTTAACCTGGATCTTGTAGGTAGTAGGAGCATTGATCTGCTGCAAGCCACCCCATCACAGCCAGAAGTGGAAACTCTCTGTATAAATGATTATTGACTCGTGTTCGTTATTATCACTCATGGGTTTGCCCTAGAAAGTACTGTCCAGCCTCTCTATATACCCATTGAGTTATTTGCAATAGAAATAGTAGTAGAAGAAGCATTTGAAATTGAACTCAGTTTGGGATGGATCTGTACTTCACTGCTTAAGATATGTTAAATCCTAACTTTACAACTGCTGTTTTAAGAACAAGACCATTATTTCCTGTGCCAAAAAATGCCTGTCACGTGACAGGCAGTATCATCAGAGGCTGTAGGACTTGCCAGAAGTCTCAGAGTGGGAATTTGGAATGGTTGGTATAATTCATGTTTCTGTTACTCAGACAGTGAATATTTATCTGTCAAAATATCTGTCAAGAAGAACTGCTTAACTTTCAGCAGAATATGATTCAAGTCAGAGAAAAAATTAGGCTAGACGCTTAATCCTAGGAAATTCAGACAAAACCACAATATTACCGGATGCGTTTCACAATTGTGCTGTTGATTCTAAAGCTGTTAAATATGTGAAAAACACAAGCAAATATGGATTTTGAGAGACAATGTGCCACTATAATCTTATCTATGGCTAGTGATGGCCAAAAGTCTTCTAGAATAATCTTTAGTCTCTGAAAGCAGGAAACCTTTTGTCATAGTAGAAGGAACGAATAATGAATTAGTGTATGGTATGTATGTTATTTTTATTGAGTTAAAAATATAAACACAAAGCCCAAATATACACAGATTTTTTTTTTCCTCCAAAAGTCTGTTATTGGAGTTCCCATTGTGGTGCAGCAGAAATGAATCTGACTAGCAACTGTGAGGTTGCACGTTCCATCCCTGGCCTCTATCAGTGGGTAAAGGATCCAGTGTTGCCCTGAGCACCCTCCATATGCTACGGGTGCGACCCTAAAAAGCAAAAAAAAAAAAAAAAAAAGCAAAAAAAAGAAAAAGTCTGTTATTAAATTGGTGATGTAGCTTCTATTCATGGTATTATAGAATCAAGGAAATAGCATATGTGTATATTAGAGCAAAACAGCAGAGACTCTTGTCATAGTTTTTATTTTCCAGTATCTTATCTCTAATCATTTTCTTCTAAACCCAAACCCCAGTTTTCTGATCTGTTGACTCAAGGGACTCTCTGGCCTGTCTCTTCCTACTCTCTCCTTAGTGCCTTAGCAAAGAGTTTTTTGGCAGTAGCAGCTAATGTTTCTCTTGCTGGTGTTGTGACTTAATCTTTCAGAAATTTCTTTTTGTGCTTTTACATGGAAATTCAATTCTGTGGGAAAGAAAACATTTTGAAAAATCTTGCCCCTTGCTTTGTGATTTGCATATTGGAATGAGTCTTGTTCTGGATTTCAGATGCTGGCCAACCACAGCTCACAGGATGTGCTGGGCACATTTCATAATTAAAATGAATGACTTTTACCTCTGGGGTGTGATTGAGATTTTCAGTATATGCCATTAACTTTTACCTTTGAAGCCAAAATGACGAGAAGCAGAATGGTACCTTGAATGCGATGTCTGGGTTTGTTTGGAAATATTTAGAGATTATTTAGGAAGATAAATTTTGTTTGATAAGGCTCTGGATTTGCCTGAATTTCACACCCTGTAACAATTTCTAAATTGCATGTACGCTCTCGAAGTAGTTTTGAGCAGAGGGTTTTTTGCTTTTTTTTTGCATTTTTTAGGGCTGCACCCTCAGCACACGGAGGTTCCCAGGCTAGGGGTCAGATTGGAGCTGCAGCAGCTGCGGGCCTACACCACAGCCACAGCAACGCAGAATCTGAGCTGTGTCCGTGACCTATTCCACAGCTCACAGCAATGCCAGATCCTTAAATGAGCGAGGCCAGGGATCGAATCCACAACCTCATGGTTCCTAGTCGGATTCACTTCTGCTGCACCACGATAGGAACTCCAACAGAAACTTTTTAATAGTACCCAAGGGACTAGTTAATTAAACTCAATGCCTGTCGCCACTGAAATGATATCGATAGATGATGATTTTTAGGTCGAATATTATCTTCTGCATTATTTTCTCAGGCCCTGTTGGATACCCCACCTCCTCCTCTGGGAATATCAGGTGAACATTCTCTCATTCATTTTGCCACTTTGCTTATATCCAAATATCTGGATATTAGCGGACAAATGCAGGAGCCAGTTGGGTCCCCAGAACTTCGAAATTAACCTTTCTGAGCAAAGGAAAAAGCTCTTCCCGTCCTCTCAGGGTGAGTGACTGACTGATTGGGCAGCTTACTTCAACATTCGGACACACCCAGAAAATTGTTCCAGACTGTGGATCAGAGGCCTCGAAGTGTGTCAAACTCACTTGCCTCTAGGCAGCTGGGCTGCTGTTCCCAGTCCAGCTGTATAACCATATAATATGTTTCTCATCTCCAGACAGTTTTTTTAGTAAAAAGAGTTGTTTTTGATGAGCATGCTGAGACCAAAGACTCAACCTAGGACAACGCCTGGGGAACCAGGACCCACCGCCTAAGTCTGCCTGGGGGTAACTTCTGGGGCCGCCAATGGCTGGTGACTCCCCCCCTGCCCACCTGCAGCTGTCCTTAGGGCTGGCTTGTGGTAAAAATGACAGACGAAGATCTTAAGAAAGTACAATTTTTATGAGACCAACTGTTTTGTGAATGCTCTCAGCAACAGAGCCCCATGTCTGCAGATCTTCCAGAGGGCTAACAAAAACCAAGTTTGAGGAAGCGTGGCTCTCACTCTGAGGGAAAATGCGAAAAAAAGATTACAGAAATCAGGAGTTTCCACTGCGGCTCAGTGGTAATGAATCTGACTAGTACCCATGAAGATGCAGGTTCAATCCCTGGCCTTGCTCAGTGGGTTAAGGATCCGGCGTTGCCGTGAGCTGTGGTGTAGGTCACAGACGCGGCTTGGGTCCCACATGGCTGTGGCTGTGGTGTAGGCCGGCAGCTGCAGCTTTGATTCAAACCCTAACTTGGGAACCTCCATATGCCATGGGTGTGGCCCTAAAAAGAAAAGAAAAGATTACAAAAATCAGATGACACAATGAAAAGAAGCGGAGGAGGTGGACTGTGCGTGGACCTGCATAGAAATAGCAATTTTGCAGAAGCACCTCTGAGTGGAGTTCTAGGGACAGACCGCATAGGCTTTGTGGAGACACACCCTGTCACTCCTACGAAGTCCTGCAGGTAACTGGCTCCCATGACCAGCATGATGGGAAAAGAACAAGGGCCTTTCTATGCTACAGCCACACAAAGATGCTGCAAAAGAAGGGAAAGAAAAGGCAGCACAGATTACCAACAGAGGAAGGGAATTCTCCAGAAAAGCATTGCCTTGCGAGAGATGAAAAATTGTAGGAAGTGAAATCTTCATTCGTTTAAAATAAATGCTATTTTAAGAGGTGTACAATGAAGCCGAAAGGCAAGAACTCAGAATGTAGGAACGGAGGATGTTAATCACAGGTGGGCAGAGGGCAGGACAGAAAGATGAGGATGGCATTGGATAGAGTCCAAAGGCAAATGAACACTAACAAGAAAAATGAGCTGACCTGAAGAGTAGAAGCGAGAAAAGTCGAAAGAAAAGGGGAAAAAAGTGTTAAACTTATCACAGGACACAGGTGTGCAAGAAACTAGCCCAAATAATGTTGAGCATAGTATGTTGACTCTGTACCTCAGATTGAAGATAAAAATGCTGTACCCATGCTGAATTCTAACCAGGAGCTTTGTTGGTCCTGGTCATTTGGGCTACTCATTTGGCAACCACTTCTGAGTATTTTTGGATAGAGAAGTAACTGCCTTAAGAACAAGCGACTGTAGCTTTCTCCTCTTCTGATGGAGAGCTGAGTTACCAAGTATGGTGAGGGCAGAGATTAAGAACTTGTGTGCAGGGGAATTGGGACATCTGTGTAATGACTGCACGTGAGCGTGCATGCACACACACACACACAAACACACGCATGTGCACACGCACTCGTGACTCCAGCCACAGAGTCCTCGGGTCTCCTGGGTGAAGGGGCCCAGGAGCAGTCTGCCTCGGCACCTGTGACAACTCACATCTTGAGCTCTGCAAACCATTCTAATAAATTGGCTTGAAACAATGGTTTCCTTGGTGACACGGTTGCGTCCAGGGCTGTGTCAAGGGACGTATAAGGTGAGGGCTAGAATGGGATGGAAGAAAGTGACCAGAGAATGGAGCCCCGTGCTGACGAAGATGTAGCACGAGCCAACTGATGAAGACGTTCCACTGGTCATTTCGGGTACAATTTGAGCATCGAAATAAATAAGGATAGAAAGACGTAGTTATCTATTGAATGAACTGAGAATTGCTCATTCCCTGAGTGAACGGGAAGGAAACACTCCTCCTTGCTGAAGAAAACCAACAAAGAAACGTGGAAGGGAAGGCAAGGTTAGGAAGTCCTTGTCTGACAGCTGTTGACTGAGGCCAAAACCAGGGGTAGAAAGTTGGAGCCACGAAACATCGTTTCCAAGGGTCCAAGATACTTCTTAACAGAAAGGACCACAGAGGAGCTTTGCACCTGAGAAACCTTGTAGACGCCACATTCCCCAAAGGATGGAAGTTACCTTCACCCCCAAACGAGGTCAAGTCACTCTTGCTATGGTTCGTAAGACAATCACAGCGTCACTTCCGAGGGTCTTCTGCCCTAGACACGTGACCTGCAACGAATCACGACAAAATATCTAAGTACCCACACTGAGTGACATTCTCAAAACAATGGCTCCAAGTTTTTAAAGAAAGTGAAATGTAAAAACATGCTTCTGATTAAAGGAGACTCAAGTGATCATGATTAATATAATACGTGTCCCTTTGTGAAACCCTGGCCTGGGCTGGGCAGGGGTCCTTTATGATAGACATTATTGGGACAATTAATGACATTTTGAACAGAGACTGCGAATTCCATAACAGTATTGTATCATATTCACTTTCCTGGATTTGAACATTCTTCTGTCGTTTCATAAGAGTATCCTTGTTTTTCGGGAATATACTGATATATTTAGGGTAAAAGTGTGCTGCCTGGGAACCTCCATATGCCATAAGAGCGGCCCCAGAAAAGGCAAAAAGACAAATAAAATAAAATAAATAAATAAATGGGGGGAGTTCCTGTCATGGCTCAGCAGAAATGAATCTGACTGGTATCTACCAGGATGCGGGTTCAATCCCTGGCCTTGCCCAGTGGGTTAAGGATCCAGCGTTGTGGTGAGCTGTGGTGTATGTCGCAGATGGGGCTTGGATCCTGCATTGTGGTGGCTGTGGTGTAGGCTGGTGGCTGTAGCTCCAATTTGACCCCTAGCCTAGGAATCTCCATATGCCACAGGTACGGCCCTAAAAAAAAAAAAAGAACTTTTAATGCAGTGGGGCACACCAAGACCTAGGGAGAAATGTTGCTCTTTTCCACACAGCAACTTTTGCAAAGGGTAAAGACATCCAAAGTAATGAAGAGTGGGCTAAAGATTTTGTATTCATGGAAGCGTCCTTCAGGTATAAGGGCTGCAGGCAAATGGTTTTGAACTTGTGCAAACCCAGGGAAACATTGTGCCTGTGAGCTCATCCAAGGAGGTTATTGGAAGATGCTTGTTAGCTAATGACCAAGAGACGTTATAAGAACCCACACAGTGAAACATTTAAGGTGAGCATTGCACATGGAGGAGGAAAACCAAGACCCCCACAAATGTCAGTGCTAAAGAACCCAAGGATGTGTGTACGAGACAACTGATACAATGAAAAGAGAAAAAGGGAAAGAAATTGTAAAAATAACTGTCATATTTGTAATAACTGGATCAAAAGATCAATTTTAAAACTGACACATTTAATAGTAGGTGCACAGAGCTGAGAAAATAGGACATTGCCTGTGAAAAAAATGTTTAACAAGAATATGAAGAAAACTCTGAAATAGAAGGGCAATGGGCAAGAATTACACTTAGAAAACAAAAAACAGAGAGATTTGTAAATCAGATACATTAAAACAGCATGGTATTGCTGTATAATTAGAACAATGGAAAACAGAAAAGAAAAAAAGTTCAGAAATTGACTCTAATTCCAATTTTGTGCATGATAAGTGAAGAAGCACAAAATAGACAATTTGAGATGATACTATGGGGCAGGTTTCTGGGGGAAAAAAGGTAAATCCTACAACAGAAATAGAATTCAGGTTATGCAATAGGAGTTCCTCTTTGGCTCAGTGGGTTAAGGATCTGGCCTAGTCACTGCTGTGGCACGAGTTCGATCCCTGGCCCAGGAACTTCTGCATACTATGGGCACAACCAAACAACAACAACGACCACCAAACAAAAACAAAAGCCATGTTAGGTTATGCTACAGTAAAAGGGACCCTAAAATCACAGTTGCTTAATTGAATCTAATTTAATCCAACAAAGGTTGATTACTCATTCAGGTTATTGATCCATTGTTGAGCAGAGTGGTCAATGTGCTATCTTTATGCAATCTGAAACTATTCTAAAATTTTTAAAAAATTTATTTAAAAAAAATACAAATCTTATATTCTGCCCCATATAACTGCTTT
Organism: Phacochoerus africanus; assembly: GCF_016906955.1. Taxonomy (NCBI): domain Eukaryota; kingdom Metazoa; phylum Chordata; class Mammalia; order Artiodactyla; family Suidae; genus Phacochoerus; species Phacochoerus africanus. Next base: position 52,648,374 of record NC_062548.1, on the reverse strand, counting down.
CTCTGAAGTGGGTGAGGAGCCACAATCTGGGAATGTAGGTCCCCTGAACTCGCCCCCCTGCCTTGGACCAGACACTACCCCTTTTAGTTTCCCCCACACCCCTCATCAGCAGGCAGCATATGGGGAACTAAGATTTGGCCATTTCTGTGCCTTTATCGCTGCTCCAGACCCTGAAGCCTTTCATGAAATCCCCGGGGGCTCTCATCCTTTATTCCTAAATGGCTGCCAGGTTCCTAAGACCCTGACCTCGGTGCTCCTGGCCTCTGCTTTGACCTCCTTCCCGCCTCTCACCATTGGATTTATTCCTGAAGAAGGATCAAAGTCTGTTGGTTCTGGAAGGAAACACAGCCCATCTAGTCAAGTCTTTTTGAGTTATATCAAAAATGAAACAGATCCACAGATAGGGAGGATTCCCTGCTGTCCTGACCTCCTGGGGAGACTGATCCTCCAGCCTGCTCCCCCGCAGACCCCAATGTCAAGGCTGGTTCTGGCCCTTCTCCACCAGCCGGTCACTCCAGACAGTAGCTCTGTTTGAGATTTCATGATGTGTGTTGTGTGCACTCACAGAACCACAAGTGTGTCTGTGTGTTCATGCCACCTTCATGTCTGAAATCGGTCTAGAACTTGCTTTTCCATACACCCATCTTCTCTGCAAATATCAAAAGGGAGAACTTGACCAGGAATAGAGAAACACCTATTGACTAAAAAGACACACTTCTACTTTTTGAAGATTCTGTGTTTTCAGATTTTTTGGAGTGAATGTAAGTGAAATATTTACCTGGTTTCTCTCTCCTTGGTCGTGAGAGCTCCTAAAACTCCTTTTCAGAAGATAAGATCAGAGTTCCTGTTATGGCTCAGCTGGTTAAAACCCTGACATAGTGTCTGTGAGGATGCAGGTTTGATCCCTGGCCTCGCTCAGTGGGTTAAGGATCCGGCGTTGCCACAGGCTGCAGTGACATTCACAGATGTGGCTCAGATTCCATGTTGCTGTGGCTGTGGTGTGGGCTGGCAGCTGCAGCTGCAATTTGACCCCTAGCCTGGGAACTTCCATAGGCTGCAGATGCAGCCATTAAAAAAAAGCAAACGATCATCTACGTTTGATGCATTAATTAACGCAGCAGGATTTAAAGAATAGAATTATTTTGACTTTTAAGCCTTGGTCTATATCTGCCTTTAGCAAGAGAGGCTGCGTTTTTCTCCATGGAAATGAGCTTGAGAATATTGTGTGTTTGAATGAATCAGTGACCCTGTTAAGTTCTCCTCATCTGGATGATGTCATGAGATGTATGGAAGCACTTCCAGGAAGGCAGTCTGATGGCTTAGCTGTGTTAAGATGCTGCAGACTCTCCAAATCATGTATTTACATATGAGCTTCTGTAAATTGTCCCAGCGCAAGCCCAACAACAAAAATAAACATGAGGATGCGTCTGAAGATATGCTACTGCAGGCCTGGGTTTTTTGTTGTTTTCTTTTTCTTTTGCCTCCTCTGACCAGTCATGTATTTGAAAATAGGCATGCTGGCAATGTGTTCGTTTTTTTCCTTTCGAAAATCATTTTAGGTCTTTTAGGCCAAAAAAAAAAAAAAGAAGAAGGCGGCGAAATCCATTAGCACCTTCCTGAAACTGTTCCACCAAATCTCAGGATGGGTTTCAGAAGTGGGACTTGAACGTGTTGTACACAGACAGTCACGATGCCTTTGAACTATTTGAACTATTTCTCCATGCTTTTCAGTGCTCAGAGGCCATCATGTTTGATGTTCATTCTAATCCCATCAAAGCAACACGGCGAGAATATCATCACTCAGGTTTCAAGGAAAAACATACTTGTACCTCCCAGCTACTTATCCTTTTTGATTTTCAGCTTTGAGAAGAAGTTATTTTGAAAATTGTAAGCATTCCCTAGAACCAACCGTGTTAAAGTAGATCCAGATCATCTTTTTTTAATGAGAATGATAAAGCATGATACCGGGAAGAGAATGAACAAACTGTCCTTACCAAGGAGCTGGGTGACCCTCACAAAGGACAGTAGAGTTAAAGGAACCAGACACAGGGCACAGCTGGCATAAAGCTCAGCAGCAGGAGGATCTAATTTATGGGGTTAGGGTACCGTTGTCATCAGGCCGAGGGACAGGGAAGGGCACTAAGGTCCCTCTGGGTTCTTATTCCCTTATGTTCTGTTTCTTCATCTAGGGGCTGGTTGCACAGGTGCGTTATTTTGGCAAGAATTAATTGGGCTGATAACACTTAGGATCCAGGTACATCTGACTGAGTATAACATGCTTCAAGGAAAATGTTATGGAAGCCAATCAATCTGCTGGTCTTTGCCTCAAAATGGATGATGACTTTTAGCCTAAGGGTCTTAGGAAGGCCAACCCACATTTGATCAGAGAAACTTAGCTTAGAATTATAAACACACTGAAAGGTTTGTGTGGACGTTAAGATTGGCCCTTCGTTAGCTGTGGCACACCTGATCCCTAAGCTCTCTGCTAGGCAGTCATCTGAGGAAGCCACTTGCTCCAAATTCCAGGAAGTCGAAGCATCTCACCACATTTTTAAATGCTGGGTGTCAAAAGCACTTTAGATGTGTTGAAGTCAAGGATATTTTGCGTAAAACCGAGAGAACTGCATCTCGGTTGCCTGGAAATGCTCCTGTCATACAGGCTTGATTCCTTTTGATTTCAGCCGAAGTGAAATTGCTTTGCAGATACGGTATTCTCTTAGGGGAGTGAGTCAACTACCTACAGCAAGGGAAGGCCAAAAGCATCCTGCTATGTTTTCCGGAAAATGATTTCTAAAACCTGCCCAACTCCTGGCATTAAATTCACCTCCAAAAGAACTTGCGGGGATCTAGGGGACACTACTTTTTCATTAATTCTGCTCCACCTTCCTTGAAAGCAGGTTAAGCAGAGCTGCCCAAAGAATGGGAGTTTTGGAGTGCCTGTTGCGGTGCAGGGGAAATGAATCTGACTAGGAACCATTAGGTTGTGGGTTCAATCCTGGCCTCGATCAATGAGTTAAGGATCCGGCATTGCCCTGAGCTGTGGCATAGGTCACAGACAGGGCTTGGATCTGGTGTTGCTGTGACTGTGGTGTAGATGGGCAACTGTAGCTCCGATTCGACACCTAGCCTGGGAACTTCCACATGCCCCGGTTGTGGCCCTAAAAAGCAAAGCAAAAAGAAAAGAAAAAGAATGGGAGTTTTGACTTGGCAAGTGACTGAAAACTGGTATTAGCACAAATGGTTATTTAGAGCTAAAAATCATTCAGATTGTCTATCCTTTCAATTTTTAAAAGAATGGCATTTACGGTTGATCTTGAAATATAGCATTTAGAACCATTACACAGGGTGCACGTTTTAGAAGATTTGGAAGCACTTAGTGGAGAGCTGGAAGCCCTTATCACCATGGACCACTGCACATTCAGAAATCTGTCCGTCATCTGGTTGTTGCTATAGCAACAGCCTAGTTCCAGCTGGAGAGAATGGGTCCCTTGCGCTGGCTCACGTGCAACTCTGGGCTTGCTTCCCTCTCACTCTCCAGCTATAACCACTGTTTCTAGTGGAGGGCATAACGTAGCAGCGAGAAACGTGGTCCTGGTGGCTATGAATGGAGGGCACATCCTTTCGATGCCTCTCGTTTGTTTGCTTACAAGTTATCATGGTGCCTTACCAGGTCGATGCCTTGCAATGACCTCGGATGCTTTGGGTTTTGATCCAGGTTCTATATTAAGAAAAGAAGTGTCACCTAATTTAAACATAATTTTCGCCCTTTCTCTGCTGCTGGAAATCTTGTTTAGCATCTCCCGGTTGTTATCAGGCCCCTTCATGCTCGTGGGGGCTTTCGATGCTACCAGTGCAAATTCCTGCTAAGGTTCTCCAGATGGGTTGGCAGTGGTTTCCAGGCTGGAAGCTTGCTCTGAGCAGTTGGGAAAAGGCCGTCTTTGGCATGTCTGATGGTGGTCTGCTGTCCTGCCACGTTTCAACATGTGGATTTAATTGAGTCAGAACACTGCAAGTATGGCTATTGAGGGTCCTGTGTGAGAGCTCAGGGTCATACACTGGAATCAACCCTGCAGGCACTGCAAGTTTCTCTTTAGATCTACACGGCTTCTTGCCTTTAAATGTCTTCAGAGATATCCATTAAAGAGCAAAGACAATAGGAATGTATCTTCTTATGATGGATCAATGAGTCGTGATATTTTTATCTGCTGTTCAATTTTCTACAACCGTGGCATTGAAGAATATAAAATACAATACCTTGTTATTGAAATCATCCTAATTTTCAAACTCTTCATCTTGAAATAATTTTAAATTTACAAAAATGTTGCCAAACTAGAACAAATAGTTCTTTTTTTTTTTTTTTTTGCTATTTCTTGGGCCGCTCCATCGGCATATGGAGGTTCCCAGGCTAGGGGTCAAATCGGAGCTGTAGCCACCGGCCTACGCCAGAGCCACAGCAACGCGGGATCCAAGCCGCATCTGCAACCTACACTGCAGCTCATGGCAACACTGGATCGTTAACTCACTGAGCAAGGGCAGGGACTGAACCCGCAACCTCATGGTTCCTAGTCGGATTCGTTAACCACTGCGCCACGACGGGAACTCCACAGTTAATGCTTTTTAAATTTGTTTTTTTTCTTTGAAATCTTATACATTAAAATAAATAAGAAGCGGAGTTGCCCTTGTGGCACAGTGGTTAACGAATCCAACTAGTAACCATAGGGTTGCAGCTTCCATCCCTAGCCTCACTTAGTGGGTTAAGGATCCGGCATTGCCGTGAGCTGTGGTGTAGGTCGCAGATGTGGCTCAGATCCCTCGTTGCTGTGGCTGTGGTGTAGGCCGGTGGCTACAGCTCCGATTGGACCCCTAGCCTGGGAACCTCCATATGCTGTGGGTGCGGCCCTAAAAAGACAAAAAGACAAAAAAAAATAATAATAAAATAAATAAGAAGCCATACTGTACATAGTGCTCTAATCTACTTTTTAAAATTTAATGTAATTTTGAACATTTCACCGTGTCGTGAAAAATTCTGCTGAAACACCCTTTTAATGAGTGTATAATATTGCATTGTATTAACCCTGTTTCTTGAAACTTTATAATGTTTCCCGTTTTTTAATCTTATATATAATCTGACAACAAATACTCTTTTTTTTTTTTTTGTCTTTTGTCTTTTTAGGGCCGCACCCACGGCATATGGAGGTTCCCAGGCTAGGGGTCGAATCAGAGCTGCAGCTGCTGGCCTAACCACAGCCACAGCAATGCTGGATCCTTAACCCACTGAGCAAGGCCAGGGATGGAACTGACAACCTCATGGTTCCCAGTCGGGTTCCTTAACCACTGAGCCATGATGGGAACTCCTGAGAACAAATATTCTTCAACATACATTTTGAGCTCATCTATGTTTTCTGCAGATTGCATTTAAAAATGAAAATTATTTTCTTATTTTTCTGTAAACTGGTTTATAAGTAGCATGTTTTAATAACTTTTAAATTCAGGAAGGGAGGAGTTCCCTTTGTGGCTCAGCAGTTAGCAAACCCGACTAGAATCCATGAGGATGTAGGTTGGATCCCTGGCCTAGCTCAGTGGTTAAGGATTGGGCATTACTGTGAGCAATGGTGTAGATCGCAGATGCGGCTCGGATCCCTCATTGCTGTGGCTGTGGTGTAGGCTGGTGGCTGCAGCTCCGATTGGAACCCCTAGCCTGGGAACGTCCATATGCCGCAGGTGCAGCCCCCCAAAAAACAATAAATAAATAAATAAAATTAGGAAAGGGAGGTTTTTCAGAATGCTATATGATTGTTACCACTTCTCAGTAGGCTGTCAAACTCAGAAGCTAATTAGTTGTGTATCTCTAGCCTGTGCTTACCAAGATTCTACATATATTTATGAATCTACCATAGCTTAGTATATATATATATATATATATATATATATATATATATATAGTACCTCAACCATATTTTATGAAATCCTACTCAAGGGATGGTTTTAGATAAGATAGCAGTTCAACTTGGGTCAGCACTGAGAGAATTACGGTAGGAATTTCACAGTCACTGTTCATAAAATGAATTGGTACATTGTGGATGAACTCTGCCTTCTAAATCCATTTCTGAATGATCAGAAAACTGTGTTTAATCATTTGACTATCCCTGAAGTGGACATCCCATAGCTGGAGTTCTGTCTCCAGGAGATAGACAAATGGATTGGGCTGATAGCAGCTGTGCTGGAAACCAAGTTTTATACAGTCAGTTTTTAAAGGAGTGCTGTGGACTCTGGCTGCCATGCGGATTTTAGAGAAGGGGAGAGCGGTGGGCAGATTTGCATGTCCCTGGGAGGCTTCCTGGAGGCAGCTGGACGTATGCTGTTCCTGAAAGACACCTCACCTCTCCTCAGGCAGTACTGTCAGTACTTAAGGCAAGAATTAAATAGATGGAGGATAATGTGAGATAAAGAATGTGTATATATGTATGACTTGGTCGCTTTGCTGTACAGCAGAAATTGGCAGAATATTGTAAATCAACTATAATTAAAAAAAGAAAAAGAAACAAATCAAAGGAATCAGGGAGAAAATTTCATGAATGGGGACAAGCAGACGTTTCCTTATTTACAGGTTGTGAAAATCATCGTCTCTAAACAGGCTTACCTGGAGTTCCTGTTGTGGCTCTGGTTAACGAACCCGACTAGTGTCCATGAGGATGCAGGTTCAATCCCTGGTCTTGCTCAGTGGATTAAGGATCCAGTGTTGCCATGAGCTGTGGTGTAGGTCACAGATGAGGCTTGGAGCCCACGTTGCTGTGGCTGTGTGGCAGCTCCAATTCGATCCCAGGCCTGGTTACTTCCATATGCTTCAGGTGTGTCCTTAAAAAGACAAAAAAAAAAAAAAAAAAGAAAAGAAAAGAAGAAAAAAGTGTAAACAGTCTTACCTAGATCTGAAGAATTTTTTCCAGAGATGAATGAGTCAGAACCACTTGTCAGCTTCGGAGTCTATGTCAGAGTTTCCTCTCTGACAGTTTCCTTCTCTGACAAGGTGACATCAACTTGGATTATTGAGAGACTAGACATCACACTTCGTCCCGGGCTTTTGAAGGGTGATCATTAGGTAGACACTGTTGGTGGTGGAGCGTGTCAGTGGGTGTGGCAAGTTAAGCCACCTGGTCCCCTTTTATTTCTTAAACTATGTAGTCTTGGGAGGAAAACATCTCCAAAGGTCTTAGAATGACACAGTTGATGTTTTATGAGACTGGACACGTGAAATTGATAACGGCCTCTGAAGCTCAGTGGTCACACACCTACTTCTGGTAACAGGCCAATGTGCTTCCTCTTTTTTTTTTTTTATTTTTTTGTCTTTTTGCTATTTCTTTGGGCCGCTCCCACGGCATATGGAGGTTCCCAGGCTAGGGGTCGAATCGGAACTGTAGCCGCCAGCCTATGCCAGAGCCACAGCAACGCAGGATCCGAGCCGCGTCTGCAACCTACACCACAACTCACGGCAACGCCGGATCGTTAACCCACTGAGCAAGGGCAGGGACCGAACCCACAACCTCATGGTTCCTAGTCGGATTCGTTAACCACTGCGCCATGACAGGAACTCCTGTGCTTCCTCTTATCCCTGAGGCCACCGAATGATGGAAGCTGCAGCTCACACACATGCTCTGGTTCCTCCACCTGCACAGAATGCGTCTCAGGGTCGTGTTCCTGCAGCTCCAGGGCACAGTAGGTGCAGATGCTGCCTTTCTGCCCCATCAGAGAAAGCTGGGCGCTTACCTGGTAGGTAGGCGCTCTGGGAGTCTGGGATGCTTGTCTTGGGGTCAGGGCAGCACAGGGAACTTCTGAATACCATGAGGCCTCTTAAGGTGCCTGAAAATGTTGGAGGGTTCACTGTGCATGGCCATGAGGAGAGGGGCCGAGCACTGGTTGTGACTCCAAATAGGTGAAGAACCAGCTTCTATGAATGTGATCACAACTGGGAGATCTTAGGTTAAGAGTTCAAAGCGCAATTTTACCTTCGGTGAAAATATTTTCCTGGTCTCTGAACCATACACAGGAGCACTGGCAGGCATCTGATCTGACAAAGGTACCGAGTGTGTGCTTTATTTGTCGTAATTGAAGCTCTCTGGCAAGAACTTGGATGGAGGGTGGGGGAGAAGTTTCTACGCCCCCTTCTCATTTCCGGTTTCGGTGTGGGATCCCCCACCTCCACTGCCGCTGTCTTCTGAAGTTAGACCAACAGGCAAGAGCTGTGTGTGCTTCCTGGCACTTGAGGGTCCAGGCTAGAAACCGTCAGCCCCATATCAATAAAAAGTTGCTGGGGGGATTCTGAAAGGGAAAGCCCTGTCAAAAGGCGTTTCTTCCTTTACGTGTTATGTCAGCTTTGATTTATAAATATTTGATTGAGGTATAATTGATTTACAATATATTAGTTACAGGTATGTACAACCAAAATTTTTATAGACAGTATTCCACTTAAAGTTATGATAAAATATCAGCCAGAGTCCCCATTCCATACGATATATCCTTGTAGCTTATTTTATATATAGAAGTTTCTACCTCTTAATTTATAATTTATAATACAAATAATTAAAAAGTTATATTTTTTAGCTTACTGATGATTCATAACAGTCCAATTTCAATGTTGAAAATATATACAATATTCTTTCTAGTATTTCTGCTAATGGTCACCCAGTTTAGGAGTCTCAGTCTTGGAAATAAGTGGTTTTGAAGCATCTGAGTTTTGGAGTTTCCTTGTGCTACAGTGGGTTAAGGATCCAGAGTTATCAGTGCAGCCACTCGGGTTGCTGCTGTGGCGTGGGTTTGATTCCTGTTCCGGGAACTTCCACATGAGGCCAAAAATAAAAATAAAGATTCTGTATTTTACATGGGGACATTTGATGCACACCAGGCTTGTGAGTGGTGTAGACAGTCAGCCTGGTGGTGGCTGGACCCCTGTCACATGAGGGCACTTGGGAGTCAGGGGACAAGTGAACAGCCTTTCACGCGAGTCCTGATAGGAACTCAGTAAATGTCACTAAACAAAGGAAAGGTGACAGCAGAGATTTCAGAGATTTCTGCAGAAGAGCATCATGGAGGGGTCCCTTCCGATCGGCCCAGAGGCAGCAGTGCTGTTGCCAGTGGAAGGCCTCCCGCCCCTCAGCTGGGGAAACAGAGTCGGCAGGAGAGGCCGGGAGCTGAACCCTGCTCATCTGTCTGTCCTTCCGAACAGGCCCAGGAAGAGCGGACAGGCCACACCCTGAAAGCTGTCCTCAGCCACTCGCCAGGAGGGACCTCCTCAGAGCAGAAGGTCCCACCTGAGCCTGGTCCACGCTGGCTCCTCTGTGGAGATCCAGGGACTGTAGGTGGTGGGTTTATGAGGACAGAGTGCTGCGCAGCAGGATGCCCTGGCCAGGGCACAGGCCAGCCCACCCAGGAATGCTCCCTGGCCAGGTGTGGGGTCAGGCCTCTGTCACATCTACTGGGCTACTGGATTGCCCACTGGTGTGGTGGCCCCAGGCCTGCGAAGACAGGTGCTGGGGTGGATGCAGGGCTCATCCTTGGCCACTGTCTGCAGTGTTGGCTGCCCAGCCCCCATCTCAGCCCATCTGGGGGAAGCTGCCTCAAGGCCGGCTGCCTTGGCCTCAGCTGGACCAACCTTCAAGGCCATTTGGGTCCAGGCGTCCTGTGGGACCTGCTTTCTGACTGTATCCATGGTTCAAAGCCCTCCCTTTGCACATGGCTTCTTCACTGGGCCTCACGCGGCTGCCCCTGGGTGCCTCCCTATGGACCCTAGGGAGCCCAAGGGCCGACCAGCTGTCACTTGTGATGTGGGCAGCTCAGCTTTGCCACGACGTCAGGCTGTGCCTGTTTTCCACATCTGGTCTTCAGGAATGATTCCCAAAGATGCTGCTGAGACACCCCCTCCCCTGCAGAGGATACCTCTGGCTGGAAGCCTGGAGGGTGTGTGTGGGGTTCCTGGCGCGACTCCACTCAGACTTGACCAAGGGTACCCCGTCTTCAGATACCACTGACTCCCCTCCCTCGGTTGCAGTGGATCACTGTCATTGAGGACAGAGCTGGCCATGCAGAGTCCTGTGCACGGAAAGCTAAGGGCTGGGGGCTGGGCAGCGCCCCTCCCTCAGAGAGTTATAGGAATCCTGGATGAAACGCAGTGCTGTGACATCGAGCTCAGCCACTCGGCCAGTGAGTCCATCATTTGCGCCCGGTGAAGGCTCTGGGTCCGTGGCGTCCTGGTGACAAGCACAGTGACGTTCTGGGAGGGTGACAGATCCGGATCCTGAGAGGAGGGGGCTCGGGGATCTGCACACCCAGGGCTCCCCTGACGGAGCCCAGATGTCCTCTCACTGGGCTCATCCTGATCTCATGCTTTATGATACAACCTTCATGGTCAGTACAGTACTTTCAGTGAGGTCTGTGAATTTTTCTGGGGAATTATTGAAACTGCCTGGGTTGTGGGAACTCCTGGATTTGGTCAGAAGTGCCAGTGGTCCCCAAGACTTTGAAGTGAGGATGGCTTTTATCTTCACTGGCGGAAGATGCCATGCCTGGCTCAGACTGCAGCAACCAGAATTATTTCATGGCTGGCTTTGTCATCCTCTGCTGTCAGCCTCTACGGTCTGTCTGGATGTTTAGGGGCTAAGCTGGCCATCTGGTGGGCTTGCACTGAGGACCAGCATTGGTACATCTAGTATGGTTTTCAAGGTGGTTCCACCAGGGTGCAAAGCCATCTTTGGGGCTGCAGTGTTGGCAGCATGGGCGGGAGGCAGTGGTCAGAGTCATTCATGTGGCTCTCCCCACCTTGAGAGCCATCCCTTCATGTGCCCAGGAATCAGGGCATGGTTCCTGTCAGCTCTCTGTCAGTCCTTTATAGTTATCACTTGGGGGAGGAGAGGTGACCCCTGGGTAGGTCACAGACTCACTGTCAGCAGAGCTGAGTCAGGATCCATTTGTGACCAGGTTCCTCCTCCTCTAACCCTGGTGATGCTCAGAGTATCTTACCAGCTCTGCCACTGTATCACAGCCATTGACATACTTAGGTTTTTTCCTTTCGCCTTGGGTGACTGCTCAGATAAGGGCCATGCGTCCTTTTAGGAGAGGGCTGGAAGACCACCTGTGAATGCATTTGCCGCAGGGGACAGGGTTTTCTTCGTAGGAGCTGGCCTCTCCTGGAGTCTATGTGATCTGGGTCTGAGCACAGCCCTCTGTCTCTGTCTGACTTTGTCCTGTCAATGGAACATCACCTTTTTTGTCTTTTTTGTAATCATGATATGTTCTATTAACTCCACAGCTTTTTGCTGCTACTCTTGCCTTTCTTATGAAAATTGTCCCCTCTTGCCTCTGATGTTGAATTGCAGCCCCTGCAACCCCCAGCCTCTGTAATGCTGGGACCCTGTCGTCCTCGTTGCTCTCAGGGAGCCCAGGACTGTAACATCGCCGCCTACGCTCAGCCTTGGTCTGCCAATCACAGTCATCTCTGAAATTCTCAGAGATGCAGTCGCTCCTCTACCAGTGCATTTTTCATTGCTTTGCTAAATGGTACCTTCCAACAGAACCCAGTCTGCCAGCTGGTTTTCCGGCCTCGTGAGGTGTGTTCCCTCCAGGAACCTCTGATCCGAGCTTCTGATCCACTGTTCCATTGTCCCGGTCCTGTCATGGCAACCACGTGCACAGGGGCCATTGCTTTCCCCGGGGTTCTAAGAACCAGTCAAGTGTGGCATTAGCACTGTCTTCCGGGGTCTTTGCCAAGATCCCACATCCTGTGTCCTGGGAGAGTGTTTCCACCTGACTATGCTTTTATACAACTTTGCTGCCTCCCTTGATCCAGACCTTCAAAATACAGTCCTGTCTTTCCACTCCTGCTGGTTCATGTTGGCTGGTCTTGGGGCTTCTCTGGGGGCTAGCAGTTCCCTATCTGTGTAAGTCTAGCACCTTCCCGGCAAGTTTATGTCATGACTTCACCCGGGTTACTGGTTTGTGTCCAGGACAGCTGTAGAATAGGTATGAAAGGAGGTGTGTGCAATCCTGAATGCACAGATGTGCTTATCACCTTCGGCAAGAGAGAAAATCCTAGCTTTTAAAAAGAAAGACTAAGATAGGTGAATGGCCCGGAGATTTCAGAGGGAGTAGCATTCAAAACAGGTGCCCAAGCCCAGATATTCCCATCCTGTGTTCCAGGTCCCCCTTCTTTCCAAGGGCCCTGACCTTGGCATCCAAGACCTTCTGGGGCTGAGAATTCAGCCTCTTCTGAAGCTCTGCTCATCTGTCCTGGATTCGATCCCAAGCATCTTCCGTCCTTCAGCTGAAGAAAAGAGGTCACTCTGTCAGGACCAAGAGGCCCTCTGACCCTGAGACTTCCTGCATTCTTATGTCCTTCCTTTAATCCTTCATTCCTGTCTTTCTGAAATTTCTCAAGCACTGAGATATTTCCCACCCTAGTGTGTTTCCTTCCATCCCAGCCCAGTTCACTACTGGCGAGAGTTAATTGCACTGCTGCAGGATGCTTGGGGCTCTTCATGCTCCACCTACCACCATGGGTAGGATTTTCTTAGCTGGCTTACCTGGGACAACCTCCTTCCAAAACCTCATTTTAATTAATTAATTAATTATTTTTTTGCTTTTTTCTAGGGCCACACCCACCACATATGGAAGTTCCCAGGCTAGGAGATCGAATTGGAGCTGCAGCTGCAGGCCTACACCACAGCCACAGCAATGCAGGGTCTGAGCCGTGTCTGTAACATATATCACCGCTCATGGCAACGATGGACCCTTAACCCATTGAGCGAGGCCAGGCATTGACGCCACATCCTCACGGACACTAGTTGGGTTTGTTTCCACTGAGCCACAATGGGCGCTCCTGTTTCTATTTCTGTTTCTATTTCTATTGGAAGGACAGACTGTTTTTACCATCGAGGAACTCCAAGTTTGAAATGGCAAGATACATATAGAAAAAGATAGTCTGTAAGTTGCAGTAATCCACCTGGCTTATTTCTTTTTCTAGCCCTTATACATCTTAATGTGAATCCATTTTCCATTCTCTGAGAGCCCTTTCATCCCGGTGCCGTGTGCTGCTGAAGCAAAGAGGTGGTGCCTCCTTGCATAGTGACAGTAGGTTAAACACATCGAGATGCTCATGTAAGTTTCATGAGCGTCAGGATATGGATAAAGTTATAATGGATGCAGTAGTAATGAGAAAGACCCAAACTAATGAATAAAAGAGGGTAATGCATTCTGTGAGCACTTAGTCACTGTTCAATCTCCAGCCCTGAGGACAATGAAGAGGAGAGAAGTGAACAGAAAGGAAATACGAGGCTGAAATAATTCTGTCCTTTGTGCTTTATTGATTCAACCCATAAATATATTCCTTGTAAGAAGTTTAGGAAATACGGAAATTAAAAAAAAAAAAAGGAAATCTCTCATCACCAAGAGAGAGTAATTGCCAAGATTTCCATTATTTTTTGAGCATATTTTAAAACTATTTATATGTTGTATGTTCAAGGCTTATGTCACTTACGATCATGTCGTAAAATTGTTTTTCATCAAAACCAGTTATCTGAGAACTCTTCATTTGGTGTAGGGCCCTATCACATGAGTACGCTGTTATCCCCTTTTATTGGACGTGGAGACTGTTTCATAATTTTTTTTCATTATTAGTATCATCGCTGAGAAGAATATTGAAAATTTCAAAATAACCCCTCTTAGCTTCTGAAGAAAAGTTTCTAAAAGCAAGGATCCTAGGTCAAATTACATCACGTTTTTAAAAAAGGGCTTTGATTCACCACCAAAGTGTTTGCCAAATCCTGGTGTCATCTCGCTCTTCCCTCATCAATGCATGTGTGTTCATCTAACCATATTCTTTTTTTGTTTATTTGTTTGTTTTTTAGGGCCACACCTGCGGCATATGGAGGTTCCCAGGCTATGGATTGAATTGAAGCTACAGCTGCCAGCCTATACAACAGCCACAGCAACACGAGATCCGAGCCATATCTGCCACCTACACCACAGCTCATGGCAGTGCTGGACCCTTAACCCACTGAGTGAGGCCAGGGATCGAACCTGTGTCCTCATGGATACTAGTCGGGCTTGCTTCTGCTTGAGCCACAACAGGAACTCCCTCACCACACTCTTTTCACAACCGAGTGTCGTTCTCACTTTTGCATGATGGAAGTAAGTGTGACTTTGCTGTTGCTGTCTTGTTTTGTGTCCTTGTGGTCATTAACAGCTCATCAGTGGACTTCGCACAGCCACACCCGGACACTGGGTGCCTGTGTGCCCTCCCCCAGCCCTGTGTGTCTGATAAGCATTGAACAGCTCTGGCTGTGCCAGGAGAGTGAGCCCCCGGAAGTGAGAGGGCATCGGACACCCCGCTTCCGGGTGCCGAGTGTCTGCACTAAGAGCCACACCCTCATGGAGTGAACTGCATTCCCCCCACTGCCGCCCCCAGTTTCATGGGCTAAAGTCCTTACCTCCACCCTGTACATCACAATATGACCTATGTGGTGACAGGCTTCTTACTGAGGTACTTTGGTGTAAAATGAACCCATTAAACCATCAACAAGATGAAAAGGCAGCCTACCAAGTGGGAGAAAATGTTTGCAAATCAAATATCTAGTAGGGGGTTAATATCCAAAATATAGAAAGAACTCATATGGAGTTCCCGTCGTGGCTCAGTGGTTAACGAACCTGACGAGGATCCACGAGGACACGGGTTCGATCCCTGGCCTTGCTCAGTGGGTTAAGGATTTAAGGGTTAAGGCATTGCCCTGAGCTATGGTGTAGGTGGCAGATGTGGCTCAGATCCCGAGTTGTTGCGGTTGTGGTGTAGGCTGGCAGCTGCAGCTCTGATTCGACTCCTAGCCTGGGAACCTCCATATGCTGTGAATACGGCCCTAAAAAGCAAGAGAGAAAGAGAAAGAATGAAAAGAAGGAAGAAAAGGAAGAAAGGAAGGGAGGAAGGACGCATACAACTTGAGGCCGCCAGAACCATGAATCAATTATGTTGTGTTTCAGGTGTAAGGCAAAGTGATTCAGTTTTACATGCATAAATATCTGTTGTTCAGATTCCTTCCCATTATAGGTGGTTACAGAATATCCAGTCTAGTTCCCTGGGCTCTGCAGCAGGTCCTGGTTGTTAATCTGTATTACATAGGCCTGTGTGTATCTGTTCATCCCAAACTCCTTGTTTCTGGTCATGCGGCCCAGTCCGCCCCCTTTGTCACGTCTCCCCATCTGACTAATGCACATGCCTCTCAGAATCTGCCATGACCCACCCATCTTTCTGTCCTGCACAGTTGTCTTCTGGAAGGAAAGGGAGCCTGTCCATCCTTGTCCCTCCCAACCCCCCATCAGGAACGTCCTCTCTCCCCTCAAGTGTCTTGCATCCACTGGTGATGTGTGCTGGACCACCGAAGCCTGCCTCCTGGCCACCCTCTGCCAGGCTCCTGGACTGGAGGCTGTGGACCGAGGACCCTCAGGGGCCTCAGCCCTGAAGAAGGAGTCTGTTGGAAGAAAGAGGAAATGCAGAGAAGGCAGATCCTGGCCAGGGTGGCTTCTGAAATGGGGCAGAGAAGGTCTCAGGGTTTTCCCATCTGAGCAGCCGTCTTCCTTCCTGGGTTCTGTGGGCTGCATCTGTCACTTCTGTCCTTCGGATTCTCTATCAGCACCGCCAGCCCCAGGTCTTGGAGGGAAGTGCACATTTTCTGCCTTTTCAGTGTCCTCCAGCATTTCAGCAGGGAAAAGGGAGAGGCGACGTGAGGGTTACTTCTCAGAAGCCATTGCCAACGTGGTGCCACAGCTCAGCTTTGAAACAGAAAAGCCTTTCTGACCCGAACCACACTAGACCATTCCTCTTTTATCTTGCAGCGACTGGTGAGAATTTCTGCTCTCTAGGTCTCTATTGAAAGGGATGGTGGATGCGTACATTGTCATCCTGATCCGAGACTAGCCTCCTAACCATGTGAGAGCACCAAGCGTCAGCACACAGAATCTGTTTCAGGGGGTCTGGAGACAGAGATAACCACACGTGTCTGCTCTGATTTCCTTCCAACAGATTCCTCCCTAGGCCTTAACCCCATAATCGGTCTGCCTCCAAACCTGCTAAAGGTGATGGCCTTGTCCTCAAAGGAGTCGTACTTTTGTTGGGATGTTGCGGGGGGAGGAGGGGAGGAGAGAGACAGACATTGGACCGTGAGGCAGTGGTTAACCTGCCGTAATAAAAGCATGAACAAAGTCACGTGGAGCGTAGAAGTGATTCCTCTCCGCCTCGGGTTGCTCAGAAGGATTCCTAGGAAGGAGCCTCGGCCGCACCTGCTGGGATGAGGAGGTTTCAAACGAGGAGCCTGATGGCAAAGTCCCCGAGCCTGACCAGGGCGCGAAGAGGGGCTGGAGTCCTCGGGTGACACATGCCTGGAGGAACAGCTCCAAATCCTAGGGCATCACACTCCCACATGTGCTCTGTGGATCTGCAGGGGCTTGGCTGCCACTGAGCTTTAAATAATGGTGCTACCCCTCTGGTTATGGGGAAGCAGTCCCTTGCTTTCGGAAAAGGAAGGAGAAGAAGAGCAGAAGCGCTTCTTTATCGAGTCCTCTGCTGGGGAAGATGGACATACCTGCGTGGGCAGGTGGAACACTGGGTTTGTCTGCAAGACTCCCCCCACCCCACCAGCAGCTGTGGCACAGAAAGATGGCTTGAGGACCTGTGTCTTCCCCGAGTGTCCTGATCACATCCGCTGTGGGTTCAGTGCAGGTGGCCCTGCAGACACCACATGGCCCAGATGTCTCCTTGCT
Organism: Phacochoerus africanus; assembly: GCF_016906955.1. Taxonomy (NCBI): domain Eukaryota; kingdom Metazoa; phylum Chordata; class Mammalia; order Artiodactyla; family Suidae; genus Phacochoerus; species Phacochoerus africanus. The sequence continues at coordinate 52,631,583 of NC_062548.1, read as the reverse complement.
GCACTGACTCCCCCCCCCACCCTGCCCCCCCAAACTGCTCCTGAGGTTGCCTACCTGCCCCCACCCCCAACCCACCCTGGGTTGCAAACAGCCCCTGCCTGACCTCCTGGTTCAGCCAACGGTTTCCCTTTCCGAGAACATCTCTTTATCACTCAGCTGGCCCTCCGACAATGGGAGGGCACTGCTGGTGACAGATCCCAGCTCAGACGTCCTGAGGCTTCAGAGAGCTGCACTCATTTCCTGAGGGCTGCCTGGGACAGGGCCTGGGCTCCCAGCCGCACACACAAGCCATGTGCAAGTGGCACATGAGCTCCCCTGCTATTTCCCTTTTGAGATGTTACCATTTCAGTGAGGATGTGCCAGGCGTGGAGGTGGTGCAGGGTGAGGAGGTTCACCCTAGAGCGAAAGAGCCAGGGAGGTCAGAGGGGGAGGAACAGCTCACTGCAGACCTTCCCCAGTTTCTCTTTTCTGGAGTAAAAAACGCTTAAGAGACCAGAAGTGCTGGACTGAGACACATGAGCTGCCTCCTATTACATACTGAGCCTGGCGTTACCTCGTGAGGGGGTGTTAACTGGGGGTCTTTCAAAGACTGGAATTGGAGGAATTCCCACTGTGGCTCGGTGGAAATGAATCTGACTAGCATCCATGAGGACGCAGGTTCGATCCCTGGCCTCTAACAGTGGGTTAAGGATCCAGTATTGCCATGAGCTGTGGTGTAGGTCACAGATTTGACTCGGATCTGAGGTTGCTGTGGCTGTGGTGTAGGCCAGCAGCTATAGCTGCAATTCGACCCCTAGCCTGGGAACCTCCATGTGCCGCGGGTGTGGCCCTCAAAAGACGTGGGAAAAAAAAAAAAAAGGCTGGAATTGGAGGTAGAGACAAATTGTCTGTCTGGGATTTAAATTTTTTTTTATCGGTAAGATAAAATCCCTTTTCTACACCCACACCCAAATCCTGGAAGCATCTACGTGTTTAAGAGAAAGAAGACGTGGGCTCAGAGAAGAAAGTCACCCTCATCCACCGTTTGGCCCTGGCCATCCCCACACCTGGGGCTTCGCACAGTGTGGAGGAAGGTCTCCAATGAAGGGTCCCGGGGCCCTGATTGGAGGTCAGGCTCCAGGCACTGGTCCTTCTGCATCTTAGGGTCTTTCTCAACTCGACAGTGAGGGCTGCACCTTTGGAGTCAGGGCGGCAGTGGTGGAAGCCTTCTTTGGGTTTACTCTGGACAATAAGGAGACCTGGCTTAGGGCGCGTAGATGATAGAAAATACCCCCCTACACACACTACAGAGGCAGAGGGAGAGGGGCAGAGCCAACCCAGCATTTACAAAGGTTGTGTCCAGGCTACATCAACCTTTCTTCTTGGATGGTTATTGCCTGCTGTTCTTAGACTCTTATTCTTTCCCAAGAAGTCAAACATTAGAGAAAAAAAAGGGATATGAAAGTGTCCATAACCCTTCCCCATCCAGACACCTGCCAACGATTTATAGTATTTTTAAAGTATGTTTTTAATATTTATAATGATTTTTATTTTTTCCATTATTGTTGGTTTACAGTGTTCTGTCAATTTTCTGCTGTACAGCAAGGTGACCCAGTCACACACACATATATGCATTCTTTTTTCTCACATTATCCTCCATCTTGCTCCATCATAAGTGACTAGGTATAGTTCCCAGTGCTATACAGCAGGATCTCATTGCTTATCCATTCCAAAGGCAATAGTTTGCATCTATTAACCCCAAATTCCCAATCCATCCCATTCCCTCTTCCTTGACAACCACAAGTCTGTTCTCCATGTCCATTTAAAAAAATATTTATAATGATTTTTATTTGTTTTTAGATTGCTTTTTTTTTTCTTTTTAGGGTTGCACCCGCTGCATATGGAGGTTCTCAGGCTAGGGGTGGAATTAGAGCTATAGCTGCTGGCCTACACCACAGCTCCAGCAACGTAGGATCCGAGCTGCATCTGCAACCTACACCACAACTCATGGCAACGCCGGATCCTTAACCCATTGATCGAGGCCAGGGATTGAACCTGAATCCTCATGGTTACTAGTCGGATTTGTTTCCACTGCGCCACAATGGGAATTCCTACTTTTAGACTTCTGTGTGTTCACTAACAAATATTATTATTGTATTAGACATAAATGATATTATATAAATATATGTACATATATAATTATATGTGTACTTGCAGTTTTCTCTTTATCTTATCTAATATGGTATTTTGGGCATTTTCCCATATTCATTCATGAAGCTTTGGCTCACTTATTTTAATAGCTGTGTTCTAAGTATTTGCTATGCCTTATTTAAACAATCCTTTTTAAATGTCACTTGGAAGTTTTGAGTTTATCTGTATGATAAACAAAAGCATATTTGTATCTGTATTTTGAGGAAATATGACTTTTCTGATTTATTTAGCCAACACATGTTTCTAAAGTGTTTATCGTTCATTGGAATCTGCCTGCAGCTCAGCTGCAATTCCGCCTCCCTAGCTGAAGTCACTGCTGTCTGTCTCTCCCTGTCCCTCCATCCTTCTGGACTAAGGGCATTGTAAAGGCTGTGGCCATCGTTCCCATTTTCAAAAAGTACAATCAAGGTAAAGCTTAAAGGAGTTCCTGTTGTGGCTCAGCAGAAACAAATCCGACTAGTGTCCATCTGGCTAGGATGCAGGTTCGACCCCTGGCCTCACTCAGTGGGTTAGGGATCCGGCTTTGCTGTGAGCTGTGGTATAAGTTGCAGACTCTGCTTGGATCCTGCATGACTGTGGCTGTGAGGTAGGCTGGCAGCTGCAGCTCTGATGTGCCCCCTAGCCTGGGAACGTCCATATGCCATGAGTGCAGCCCTAAAATAAGACCAAAAAAAAAAAAATGTAAAGCTAAGGTTACATAAACGCTCTTTTCCAACAAACTCTACAAATTATTTTGTGAATGTGAAAGAAAGAGGGGAATGTTTCTGAGCCAGAATGGCTTACGTAAGACCGTGACGGGCTGTATGAACTGCGTGGTCTTTGAAGGTTTCCTGTGTGACAGATATGATAAGGGCATGTCATCAATGGATCCTGTCTTCACCTCAACACAACATTTGAAATTAAAATGAAATAGCAACCAGATGCGCTTGTGGTTATAGAGCTACAAAGTATTTGATAATTGTGTCAGTACGTAAAATTGTAACTGGTTTAACAGTTGGGTCTAAAGAGTAGAGCTGACTAAATCCACATCAGCCTAGGGGAAGTCAGAGATGGCTATAGGGTTCTGGCCCCTTCCTACCCAGAGTGAATAGGAAAAGTCTGCCATAGCATCATACAGCAGGTCAACAGCCCAATTATAAAGACCCTAAGCACTTAACTTCTGTTATGACAGAGCTTCCTTGGTTGGCCCCGTGGCCTCTGGGACACATGATGTGACCTGACAAATTGGTCTAAATTGTATAGCTGCCCCATTTTAACACACTTTTATTATACATAGATATTAAATTATTTTGACTAAACCGATTAGACAAGATAGTGATGATTTGGATATTTCAATATTGAAAAAAAAAAAAGGCACTTATCAGAGCCTCGTATTTTCCCCGTGTTTACATTAAAAACATTATGTTGAGGAGTTCCCGTCGTGGCTCAGTGGTTAACGAATCCAGCTAGAAACCATGAGGTTGCAGGTTTGATCCCTGGCCTTGCTCAGTGGGTTAAGGATCCAGCATTGCCATGAGCTGTGGTGTAGGTGGCAGACACGGCTTGGATCTAGGGTTGCTGCAGCTCTAGCGTAGGCCGGTGGCTTTACCTCTGATTAGACCCCTAGCCTGGGAACCTCCATATGCCTTGGATGCAGCCCTAGAAAAAGACAAAAAAAAAACCCCAAAAATTGTGTTGTGAGGTAAGGGATAAACTAGGAGCTTGAGATTAACAGATACATACTACTATATATAAAATAGATGTACAAGAAAGCCCTACTGTATAGCACAGAGAACTATAGTCAATATATTGTGGAAAAATATGAAAAAAAATATGTAACTATATATACTTTATATATTATAGAATTGAATATATATGCATTTGAATATGTACAATCGAATATATATATATAGTGTGTGTATATATATATATATATATATATATATATATATATATACACACACACAAATGAATCACTTTGATCTACACCAGAAACTAACACAACATTGTAAATCAACTATACTTCAGTAAAAAAAATTTAGGAGTGAACACACAAGCAGTTGTGAGAAATAATAGAAAGAGCTTATATACTGTTTATACAATTTCCCCCACTGTTCTTGCTTAACCATATGGACAGTATCTCAACCAGAAGACTGACATTGATAGGATCAATCAACCTTCAGATCACCCAGCTTTTAGCACCTGCATACACACCATTCTAATAGGTGGGCTGTAATAGCCCCTTGTGGTTTTAATTTGCGTTTCTCTGGCTGTTGGTGTGAACATCATTTCATTTGCTGTCTGAATATCATTCTCTCTGGTGACATGTCTCTTCACGTCTTTTTTTAAAAAGCCTATTTTCTAATTAGATTGTTTGATTTTTTTTTTTGCTTTTTTTGCTTTTTTGTCCCCTTACCCATGGCATATGGAGGTTCCCAAGTTAGGAGTCGAATTGGAACTATAGCTGCCATCCTACACCAGAGCCACCGCAATGCCACATCCAAGTTGTGTCTGAGACCTACACCACAGCTCACGGCAACACGGGATCCTTAACCCACTGAACAAGGCCAGGGATCAAACCTGCATCCTCACGGATCCTAGTCAGATCTGTTTCCTCTGGGCCATGACAGGAACTCCTGTTTTTTTTAAATTAATGAGTTTTGAGAGTTCTTCATATTTCAGCTGTGAATCCTTTGTGCTATTTATGGTTTGCACATATTTTCTTTCAGTCTGTGGCTTCTCTTCTTTTCTACAGAACTTCACAGAGCAAAAATTTTAAATTTCGGTAGCATTCAGTTTATCAAACACGATTCTGTTATATATCGTGCTAACATGTATGGATTACTTTTTTTTAAAATCAGTTTTTAATTTTGGAATGGCTTTAGAGTCCATCAGTTTATTTTGTTTTTTCCATTATTGTTGGTTTACAGTGTTCTGATTTTCTACTGTACAGAAAGGTGACCCAGTCACACATACATATGTGCATTATTTTTCTCACATTATCCTCCATCCTGCTCCAGCATATGTGACTAGAGAGAATTCCCAGTGCTGTACAGCAGGATCTCATTGCTTATTCACTCCAAAGGCAATAGTTTGCATCTATTAACCCCAGATTCCCAATCCATCCCATTCCCTCCCCCTCCCCCTTGGCAACCCCAAGTCTGTTCTCCACGTCCATGAGTTTCTTTTCCATGGAAGTTTATTTGTGCTGTATATTAGATTCCAGATATAAGTGATATCATATGGCATTTGTCTTCCTGACTTATTTCACTTAGTATGAGTCTCTAGTTCTACCCATGTTGCTGAGAATGGCATTAATTTGTCTTTTTTTTGGCTAAGTAGTTTTCCACAACTTCTTAATCCATTCATCTGTCAAAGATTCCATCATTTTAGAAACAGTAAAGTTTGCAGGATGGATGGTCCAGAGAGTTCCCACATACCTCTCAACACACCCCTCCTACTGCTAACAGCTGGCATGACTATGGTACCTAAGTCACAGCTAGAAAAGCAACTGCAGCTCCACGCTCTCTTTGATCTCCCAGGTTTTCCCTAATGCCCTTTTTCTGGTCCAGGTCTGAGCCAGGGCACCACACTGGGTTTAGTGGTCAGGTCTGATGTGGGACAGTGGCTCCGAGTCCCTACTCTGACCTCCTGGACAGTTTGAGATTGGCCAGGTGTTCTGCACACCATCCTTCCATTGGGTTTGTTTCATGTTCCTCTCCTGAGGAACTGGGGTTATGGGTTTTTTGAGAAAATGACCCAGAAGTGAAGTGCTCATCCCCTCCCTTTAAAGGCACATGCTCTCAGCACCACTTTTCCCTGAAGATGTTGACCTTGGCCACATGGCCACTACAGGTTTTGGGGTTTCCTTCACTGCAAAGGCCCCCACAGCCTGCTCCTTGGAAGCAGGTCACTAAGGACACCTTCTCAGGGTGGTGTCTGCATCAAGAGTTTGTTATTCTTTCTTGTAGGAGATTTGTCTCTTTCTCCGTGTTTATTCATATCTGGTGGATGCAAGGATACTTTTAGCTTTGCATCATCATCTAACAGGACATTATTTTTCTTGCTCAAACTGCTCTAGCTCTGACCACCCCAGGCTCTTCCTGGTTGGCTGGTTGGCCCCTGTGTCCCATTGACATGCCTCCATGGTATCTTCTGAGTGCCTTCCTTCCTGACACTTGCAGGCGCCCCAGGCTCGCCGTGCAGATTCTCCATCACAGTCTCACCAGCCCTTTCTCCAAGGAGGCCTGGTTCCTTCACCTGGAGGGTGGTGTTAGAGATCCAGCTGGGTACTGGGTACAGCTGACTTCATCTGCATTCTGCGACACGAAAGCCAAATTGATGGGTCCTTTTCCCGTCGACACTCAACCTTCTTCTTAGGTTTTGAAGATTTGTGCCTAAGGGTTTACCGTAGAGTGACCTCACAGGGATTGTGATGGTCACTGGTAGCCGTGAAGGATGCTGCTCTGATAAGAGGGGGGGCGGTGTGTGCTGCAAAGAACGGAGCAGGAAAATAGAAAGAAACGGGGTCTTTCATGGCTTCAGTAAACCAGTTCTGGAGTTGCTCTATTTTGGAGCCTTTTGCCATGTGAAATATAACTGTTCCTAATTGTTTAAGTCATTTTGAGTTTTTGTTACAATAGAAGGCATTTTGTCACTACCGAGGTGTATGTTTATTGAGGGCTCAATGTAAATCAGTTCTTTGGGGGTCAGAGCTCAAGCATTATTGATACCAGTATTTGTGATTTCAGTGTCTTTTTATGATAGTGCTCTTCCTCAAAAAAGGAACTTTCTGGGAGTTCCTGCCGTGGCTCAGCAGTTAATGAATCTGACTAGCATCCATGAGGACGCAGGTTCAACCCCTGGCCTCGCTCTGGTGTTGCCATGAGCTGTGGTGTATGTAGGTTGCAGATGCAGCTTGGATCCTGCATTGCTGTGGCTGTGGTGTAGGCCAGCAGCTGTAGCTCTGATTCGACCCCTAACCTGGGAACCTCTATATGCCGCGGGTGCAGCCCTAAAAAAAAAAAAAAAAAAAAAAGGAAGTCTCTGCGTCATGATTTATTTGTTTTCATTTTTTTATTGAGGTGACATTGATTTGTAGCATTATGTAAGTTTCACGTGTTCAATCTGCTAAGCATTTATTTTCCATTTATTTCACTGTACGGTTGGTCCCTTTGCTCATTTCTCCGCCCTACCCCCACCCTTCCCTCTGGTAACCACTGCTCTGTTCTCTGTATCAATGCCTATGTTTTTGATTTGTTTTGCTCATTTATTTTGTCTTTGCTTGTTTGTTCCTTAGGTTTTTCCTACTCCACATATAGCAAAAGCATACAGTATTTGTCTTTCTCTCTCTGTAAATCTGGGTTTTGATATTCTGGTTTTATTTAGAATTTTTGTTTTAATTAAAAACAGATGCACCCCCATGTTTATTGCAGCATTATTCACAGTGGCCAAGATATGGAAACAAACCAAGTGTCTCTCTCTCTTTCTCTTTTTTTCTTTTTCTTTTCTTTTTTCAGGGCCGCACCTGTAGCATATGGAAGTTCCCAGGCTAGGGGTCGAATCAGAGGTGCAGCTGCCAGCCTTCACCACAGCCATAGCACCTCGGGATCCGAGCCATTTATGCAACCTACACCACAACTCACAGCACTGTCAGATCCTTAACCCACTGACTGGGCCAGGGATTGAACCCGTGTCCTTATGGATGCTAGTAGGATTTGTTACCACTGAGCCATGATGGGAACGCCCCAAGTGACTCTTGATGGATGAAGGGTAAATAATATAGATGAAGAAAATGTATTTTCTAATAATATGTTAGAATATTACTCAGCCATGAAAAAGAATGAACTCCTGCTGTTTGTGACAACACTGATGGAGCTTGAGGGCATTATGCTCAATGAAATAAGTCAGAGAAAGAAAAATACTGTATGATCTCACTTATACGTGGAATCTAAAACAAAAAACCTGCTGAACTCATAGATATAGAGAACAGATGGATGGTGGCTAGGGTGAGGGAGGGAGTGGGCCTTGGGCAAAACAGGTGTGTGTGGGGGGTCAAAGGTACAAACTTCCAGTTATAAAATAAATATGTCTCAGGATGCCGTGCACAGCAGGGTGACTATAGATAATAATAGTGTATTGCATTTGAAAGTTACTAAGAGAATAGATCTAAAACATTCTCATTATGGTGAAAAATGCAATTATGTATATAAACAAAACAAAAGAAACAAAAACAGTGGCTAATCAATCTGTTATCACTGGAGACCACACACGTACGGAAAAGAGGACCTACATGTACAAAGAGCCACTCTTTGGTGTGCCGGAATCACAGCTGGTCTTACATAGCCATTGATCCTTTCAATTTAGGGGACAACTTCCTGTCTAAAAGGTATTTAGTGATGCTTTCATGGGCTCTTTAAAAATTATGCATGAGATTATGTTCACGGTAGTGTTCTTCAAACAGAACATCTGGGGATACTGGCAAACCAGATGGAGCATTGCTCCTTGATAGATGTGGTACCCAGAGCAACACTTTGAGGGCTCCTTAGGATTTGCTTTGTTCTATGAATCTCAATGCTCTTTTCATGCCATTGTGGGTTTAACTTCTTTTTTATTGGGCAATAAAAATGAGGGGAAATGGTTCAGTGGGACTGTAAAAAATTCTCTGCTTTGACTAACATGGTAAGCAGTAACATCCTTTTTATGTTTTGTGGGAGAGGGATGTACAAATTCTCATAAATTAAAGGTACGGAAATGCGCTGGAAGCAGGTGTGAGTCAAATGACTGATGTACACTGTACAGCCTTGGGTCTGGCACTGTCCTAGTTTCTTCTTCTTCTCTAACCCCTGGGAAGGATGTGCCCTTTCTTGGTGAACTCTCCATCACTTTATATCTTCTCCCTGGTGTGTTGAGTCTCTGGAGCCATGTCAACTTGAGTTGCTGCAATAATGCAAATTCCTAGTGGAGTGTGAACCTAGGTGAATGCTCACACTTAATTCGCTGATGGTTTAGATTTGAGAAGATTTGAGGCAGGCTGTTTTATATTCGCTGTCTCTGGGTCAGTTCTGTCTTCTGGTGGTTAGATTCGATTTCTCACATTCAGATGAGACACTCAGGACATTTTGAAAATGAGAATCCCAGGAGCCTCTTGGCTGTCCTGTCCATGCCTGGGAGCTCCTCCTGCGGGTGGACCGTGGGCCCTGCCCAGGGGGTGGTCAGAGAGGGAAGCCTCGTGGCTTGGAGATCAGAGTCAGCCCTTGTAATCAGGCTCAGAGGCCTGCTGGAAACCACAATCAGCTGCAGAATGTAATGAGAATGAGAGCTCTGGGGCGGTACCGACAAAATCCAGGGCCAGGGAGTAAAAGCAGCCTCATGGAATTGGGGAAAATGGTGACAAACACTGATTTTAGTAGAAAACACAAATTCAGGGAGATAATGACAGAAGTGGGGCTTGGCATTCTTCTCTCTTATATAGAAAATCCGGACCAAGGCAGAACAAAAGCTAACTGAAGGTTTGTTTTTTTTTTTTTTTTTTTTTTTGGTCTTTTTAGGGCTGCTAAAAGCATGGCATATGGAAGTTCCCAAGCTAGGGGTTGAATTGGAGCTGCAGCTGCCAGCCTACACCACAGCCACAGCAACGTAGAATCTGAGCCACGTCTGCGACCTGCACCACAACTCAGAGCAACGCTGTATCCTTAACCCACTGAGCAAGGCCAGGGATCGAACCCTCATCCTCATGGCTACTGGTCAGATTCCTTATACTGAGCCACGATGGGAACTCCTGGAATACATTTTTAATATGAATCTAACTACTTAAGTTAGCAGGTGAAATAACGTTTATTTTATAACTAGATCAGAACCAAATACAAAGGTTTTCTCTTGTCAGTTCCCTTCTTCAGCACCTTGGAGGCCCTCGGGCTATTGCAGGGGCAGTAATGAGATTTGAAGAACTGGGTTTTGATTTGGTTCTGCCATCTCAGCAGGGATCCCTCTTTTGTAAAAATGAGGCTAGTAGTGGCTTTTCTTTTGTACAGTTGTGTTCATATTAGGTCAAGGAGGAGGCAGAATGCCTGGTACACAAAGTGGGACACAAAACATGACAACTGACGTGGCTGATACACACGGAAATACCCTGAGAGCTAAGGTGTGGGTAGAGCTCAGGACAGATGTAGGTCTGGAGTCGCTGGGCCAGCGCCCCTCAGCCTAGTGTCAGGACAGGCCTATGGGGACTTGGGACCGCCTCTGGGGAGCACAGGGAATGGCTCCCTCTCAAAACACCTCTAACCTGGAATTGCAAGCTATGGATATTGTTTTACACCAAGCACTGAACCACTAGAAAGAAGCCCTTTCGTACTTGTGTTCTGTTGGGAAGTGTCCTCGAACCACAGAACTGGTCCTGGGACAGAGGGAGAGGGAGGAACAGCCTGGACCTTGCAGACTCTGAATGGAAAAGAATTCTGGAGCTCCCTTGAGCAGAGATGGGCACCTCTCTTAACTTCTTAATCATCTACTTGTTTATTATTGAGATATAATTGACATATAACATTGTGTTGGTTTGGGGCATCCAGCATAATGGCCCAATATATGGATATATTGCAAAATGATCACTTCAGTAAGTCAGGTTAACCCCCATCACGCTCTTAATTTTATTTATTTATTTATTTATTTATTTATTTATTATTTTTATGGCTGAACCTGTGGCATATGGAAGTTCCCAGCCTAGGGCTCGAATGGGAGATGCAGCTGCCAGCCTGTACCACAGCCATGGCAGTGCTGGATCTGAGCCACATCTGGACCTATGCCACAGCCACGGCAACATCAGATCCCCAACCCACTGATTTTGGCCAGGGATCAAACCTGCATCCTCATGGATACTAGTCAAGTCCTTAACCCACTGAGGCACACAGGAACTCCTCTCTTAATTTCAAGTACTCCTCCAGGAAGAGGCAAGGATCAGAGGTGATCAGCTATTCCTACTAGAAGGATCGAGAAAAGGAGTCAGGTGATCTCAGGATTTACTGTGTACCCCATCTCAGATCATTGGCAGAAAGTGGTTCTGTCTAAAAGGATACAGCTGGAGATGCTGTGTGGACGAGACCCCATGCGTATTCCAAAGTACCAGAGAGATAAAGGCCTGGTCCCTCTCTCTCCTGGGGCACCTTGGAGCTGACCCCAAAGGAAGCTCTCACCTGCATTTCGAAATGATGGCAAGCAGCCGTTCAGTGCTTTTGGTGTGTTTCCTCGTTGTCACGTTTCCATCACCCCCATTTAACTGCAGGAATCTTGCTGAGAGGTCCTGCGTATGGAGGACGCGTTCCTTCTGTCTTCCACCAAAGGGAGTGTTGATTCAGAGCAGATAAGCAGGGGACTCTCAACCAATGGCTCCAGGCTTTGCTTCCCTGCTGCTGACATGACACCCCCCCCCCCCCGGCAACCTCAGTTTTCCTCCATGTTTCGTCACGTTAACCTCTGAGATCCGAGTGCTCTTTACAGTAATCAAGAGTGAGGATCGCTGTATTTATCTTTACTTGGACTCTCCTGGAGGAGTCACTTTTTCTTTTTTCTTTTGTTGTCTTTTTAGGGCCACACCCGCAGCATATAGAAGTTCCCAGGCTAGGGGTCAAATCGGAGCTACACCTGCCGACCTACACCACAGCCACAACAACGCCAGATCCAAGCTGCATCTGCAACCTACACCACAGCTCACAGCAATACCAGATCTTTAACCCACCGAGCAAGGCCGGGGATTGAACCTGCATCCTCATGAATACTAGTCGGGTTCATTTCCACTGAGCCACGACAGGAACTCCGGGTTTGTTTTTTGATTGACTGATTGGGGTGATGAAGACAAAGTTGATTTCCACTTGGATTCGGATTCTGCCCAGAGTTTTGCAGGGTGATGATACCATAGTCCAAGTTACTTGAATCCTGCATGTATGTTTGAGAAATTCAGAGAAAGCATACAGCCTTTTTTCGTGTGGCCGAATGTTCTGTATTTAAAAGATGCAGCTGATTTTTACTGTAGGACATAGGAACAGCCTTAGCCTTTTTTTGTCCTTTATCACAAACTACTAGGAGGTGGTTAATGTGTACCTTTATTTAGTGTTCATAAAATGAAGATCAGCATGGCAAAGTAATTTGCTATTTGTCACAGAGTGTTGAAATTCGTTATTAAGTACTTTCAAAAGATGGAAAAATCACTTAAAAGGAAGCAGTCAGCTAAAAATGATTCCTCTCTTGCTATACATCCATAAATAGATCTCAACAACTGTCATAAACACCAGCAGCACTTTTTGAGTTTAGAATAATCTCAGATGAGAATGATGTTCATTTTCATGATTTGACATTTGTGCACCTGCTGACTCTGGAAAATCAGTAACTAGATTCAGTATTTGAAACAGGCATGTAAAACCACCAATGGAATTAAGGCGTTGAAAGTTTTGAGGGTTCTTTTGATAGTATTTAAAAATCAGCTTTTTCTAGGCACCTCAGTTTTGACACTTAACTAAGGCAATTTTAAAAATTGTAAATAAAAATTCTCTTGCCACTGAGGCCACGAGCAGAAGTGGTACCAAGTGTCATAAATTGAGGGAGGTATAAATTACCGCCGAGTGCTGGTTGGAATAAGCAGGATAGTAACTCAGTCTTAACAGCCTTGTCACAACCAAGACCCTGCCATACATAACGGGCCCTGGTGTTTCACAACTCTCTTCGTAAATCTTAGTAGAGGTTTTGAACATTCTGGTGGGCCTCATGGTCCTGGACGCGTGTAATTCACCACTTTTGTGTTAAGAGGAGCCCTGCCCTGGGCAGAAGAAGGTGACTGTTCCCTTCTCCTGGTGACAGCAGAGCTCTCCAAGGCTTATTCTGGTGGCCACACAGTAGGTTGATGTGCTGGGCATCAAGTGTGGCAGTTGATGTGGTAATTACCTCATGCCGGCCACTCAAGGCTCAACGGCACCATTTTGCCACTTGGTCTCATGGTATTGAGAAACAATTTTGGGAGTTCCTGTCATGGCTCAGCAGTAATAAACCTGACTAATATCCATGAGGATGAGGGTTCAATCCCTGGCCTCACTCAGTGGGTTAAAGATCTGGAGTTAATACCTAGAATATATAAAGAACGCATACAACACAATAGAAAAAAACCCCAATATGATTAAAAAGTGGGCAAAGGATCTGAATAGAGAGTTTTCCAAAGAAGACATTCAGATGGCCAACATACATATGAAGAGATGGTCAATGTCACTAGTCATCAGGGGAAGGAAAACCCAGAGCACAGTGAGACGCCACCTCACACCTGTTAGAGCGGCTGCCATCAAAGAGACAAGAAGTAGGAGTTCCCATCATGGCTCAGAAACGAATCTGACTTGTATCCATGAGGATGCCGGTTCAATCCCTGGCCTCGCTCAGTGGGTGAAGAATCTGGTGTGGCTGTGAACTGTGGTGTGGGTCACAGATGTGGCTCAGATTCTGCATTGCTGTGGCTGCGGTGTAGGCTGGTGGCTGCAGCCCCAATTTGACTCCTAGCCTGGGAACTTCTGTACGCCACAGGTGCAGCCATAAAAATAAAAAGAGAGAGAGACAGCCACTGTTTCTAGCTTTCAGACATGGAGTGGGAGGTTGTACTCATGACACTTGCTCACTGGTCCCCAGATGTCAGTCACAGTGAGTCCAGACACTGGTCCTGTCTGCCCACTGCATGGTCACACAGGAGGTCAGAGGGCACCAGTTCACAATCTCCATCCGGGGTCTGAGTCCCTCTCTGATGCTGCTGGAAACCGAGGTGGTCCACGCATGAGTGTTGTCAAAACATGCCCAGAAGTGTGTGTTTTCCAGCAACGGCGTCCGCATGCACGCCGGCCCCATCCCATGTTTGTGAAGAGGCCCAGTAGAAATGTCTGTAGGCCAGCGTTTCCTGACAGCCAAAAGGGCCCAGCCTTTACACAGGAGGTGGTGGCCTGCTGTCAGCCTGGACACTATCACAGCGATGGAGATGGAGATTCTAGATGAAGCCGGCAGGACCCCGAGACATCCTTGCCTTGGTCTGTTCTGTTGCTTTAGCAAAAATGCCACTGCCTGGGTGGCTTTGAAGGAGCAGAGCTTTACTGCTCACGGCCCCAGAGGCTGGTATTCCCAAGTCGGCTTTGGCGTCTGGTGAGAGGCCTCTTCCTGGCTCAGCAACTTTTGCCTTCTTTCTTTGTCCTGACCTGATGGGCGGGCGAGGGAGCTCTCTGGCCTCTTGTCCAAGGGCACCAGTCCCCTCTGTGAGGCTCTGCCCTCACGACCTCATCACTGTCCACCGGCCCACCTCCAGATACCATGCATGTGGATTTGCGTTTCAACATAGGAGTTTGGGGGTGGGGGGCTACATGTTCTGTCATTAACATCCTTTAAACCACAACTGTCCAAACTTAGAGATGGTAAGACTCTTCTGCTGCCTCCTCTTAAAGCGCCACCCACACCCAACCTGGCAAACCCATTAGCACAGTGACTGTCTACCATGAACTGTGTCACCTGCAGCCCAGATGCCCTCCAAGTCTGCACATCTCAGGGCTCTGCTTCTGAACTTGGTCAGCATCTTACTAGGACCTTGACTGGTATCCATGTATTTATTTTAGTCCTAACTTAGTTCACTCCATGAAATGAGCATCACTAACTTGCAAAGGGTCGGATCACAGAGGGTTTTCTGGGGGGCTAGGGAGCGGGCTGCACATTGAAGGTCAGTGATGCTCATTTCATGGAGTGAGCTAAGTAAGGACTAAAATAAATACATAGATAAAAAGCAGGATCCTAGAAAGTGCTCACCAAGTTACACATTTTCTAAAACTTGCAAAAATAAACTTTTCGCCTCAGTTGATGAAGGCCATTTTCTCTCTCCAGGTTGTTTTTCTCCCCATCAGATGTCATTGGAGGGACAGCGGGCACTTTCTCCCCATCAGATGTCATTGGAGGGACAGCGGGCACTTCTGGGATACAGATAAAGGGAAGTTAGGTGATATTTAGTGGGATCTGCTTATGTGCTTTTGCAGTCAGTCCTGTGCTTTGCCCCACATTGCCAGCTGTCCCAATGTTGGAATGACCTTGAGGCATGTTCCCTAGGACAGCTTACCTCTCCAGGTGTAGGAACAGGGAGGTAGGGGCTGGAGGTCACAGGACACAAAGATCCTGCTCTAGGAAACTGGTTTGGAAAATAAGGAAGGGCGGACCCAGAAGCACCAAAGTCCCCAGTTCAAAGAGACTCTAAGATTAGTCATTGAGGGAGAAAATTCAAAAAGCCCTGAAAATTTAGAGCTCATGTTAAACAGAAACTTGGCAAAAATCTCTCCAAATTTGACAGCCATGCTGAAAACATGCATGACATTACATGGACTTAGGAAGATAAAGAAAATAAAGAAATTTTTTGAAACTCTCAGTGTGTCTCAGAACACATTGATCAACTATGCTGGAAAAATAGGAGGAGTGATATTTCTATTCATTCTGTAGAAAATCCTACACAGGGGAGGCTCAAGAATATAAAGATTACAAAAATATAGGGCAAGAATATCACAAAAGTTACTGGGCAGTTAATTCTTGAAAATGTGTTATTTTGCTGGATTTTTTTGGTCTCTGTGCTGTTTGCTTTTAAATCTGTAAGTTTTCATTTGTGTTTTTTTCATGCCCACTTTGGCATTTATGGTTTTGTATTACAAAGAGTTTCCTACCATAAAAAAACTTCAGACTCTGAATCTGCCTTGGGATGGGACTCAGGGCACTTCTTGGGACAGTTGCTGAGGCTTAGGAGTGGGAGCTGCACCGGTTCAAAGGGCTCTTGCGAGGGTAAAACCAGGCGGTGTAATGGATTTCTGGCACATAGTAGGGTTTCAGTAGATGCTCATTTTGCTTTCTGACATCTGCATTCAGATGGTATAAATTTATGATCTTAATTTTGACTTTTATGTCTTTTCTGCCTGGTTAATTCCCTTTCTTTCTCCCCAAACACATTCTGAGTTCCCCACACCCCTTTCTGGTCTCTGCTTGTGTCCCTTCCAGACTGATCCATGTTTGTTTTGCCCTCACAATGATTTTCCAGGAAGCCCGACCTTATCAGAGTTAAAAACCTGACCTGCGTGGAAATCTTTTTTTTTTTTTTGTCTTTTGTTGTTGTTATTGTTGTTGTTGTTGCTATTTCTTGGGCCACTCCCGCGGCATATGGAGGTTCCCAGGCTAGGGGTTGAATCGGAGCTGTAGTCACCGGCCTATGCCAGAGCCACAGCAACGCGGGATCCAAGCCGCGTCTGCAACCTACACCACAGCTCACGGCAACGCCGGATCGTTAACCCACTGAGCAAGGGCAGGGACCGAACCCGCAACCTCATGGTTCCTAGTTGGATTCGTTAACCACTGCGCCACGACGGGAACTCCATTGCGTGGAAATCTTTAATGACTCCCTTCTGTCAAAAGATAGGGGTTGGTAGATGCAGACTCTTGCATTTAGAGTGGTTAAGCAATGAGGTCCTGCAGTACAGTACAGCACAGGGAACTCTATCCAGTCTCCTGGGATAGACAGAGTATGAGAAAAAGAATGTATATGTATGTATGACTGGGTCACTTTGCTGCACAGCAGAAGTTGACACAACAGTGTAAATCAGCAATCCTTTTCTTGTTGTTTGGCTTGAACAACAGAAATGTATTGTCTCCCGGTTCCTGGTTTGTAGAAACATCATCCCCATACCTGCCTTTTTCATCACATGTCATTCTCCTTGTGTGCAATTCTGTCCCTATCCGATTGGATTAGAGACCCATCCTTCCCCAATATGCCTGTAAATGGACAATACTCTAATCATTAAACAAACAAACAAACAAACAAAGGATAAAGCTGAAATGCCTCAATATGGAGTTCTAGGTCCTGAAAGGAACTCCTGCCTGCTTTTCAGCCTGAAACCATGCCTCCCTCCAGCCTGTGCTCCAGGCAGCCAGACACGAAACATCCTTCTGAGCCTCCGGTCCCTTCAAGTTCAAGCAGTATTCCCTCCTTGCCTGTAATTTTTCATGTGCTCCCTGATGCGTTACAGCAGGGCTTGTGCCGTCCGTGTTTAATGTGTGCCAGATGTCACCTTCCCTGCGGATGTGCGGACCCGCGCGGGGTGGGAGACTGGCTTCATGCACCTGACCAGGAGCGCTTGCCCAGAGGTCAGGTAACCAAGCCCCTCACAGGTGGCATTCAGGTCCTCATCCCAGGGTCCCTTGGCCCCTGGCAAGAACAAAGGGAGGGGATAGCCTGGGGTCAACACACGGGGGATGGGGTTGGCGTGGGCAGTCCCAGGTCTCCCCACACCATTACCCTTCCTCAGTGACAATGTGGATGTGGTCATGCTCAGGGGGCCCCTGGAGGTAGCGGGTCCCAGATCACAAGGCTGGCTGTGTTGGGGAAACTGGCCCCGTTTACTAGACCTGGCCCAGGGCTGACCTTCAGCTGGGGACTGTGTCTGTGGTTTTTGGATGGAGCAAATATGGGGTCAGGATGGGACCACACTGGGGCCACCGATGTGTGGGTGGCTTAGGGGTGACAGAGCTGTCAGGTCTCAGGTGGAGTTTTGCAGTTCTTTTGTTCTGTAAGTGACAGTCCTGGGAGTGCCATGTGATCTGTGATTCTCTGTGTCTCTGGCACATCTTAGAATTGGTGCCTTATTGCACGTGTGTCTTTGCCTGCATCTCAGAAACTACCTTCTTACTTATTATTATTATTATTATTATTATTATTGTCTTTTTAGAGCTGCACCCACAGCATATGAAGGTTCCCAGGCTAGGGGTCTAATTGGAGCTGTGGCTTCCAGCCTACACCACAGCCACAGCAACATGAGATCCAAGGCATGTCTGTGACCTATACTATAGCTCATGGCAATGCTGGATCCTCAACCCACTGAGCGAGGCCAGGGATCGAACCCGAAACCTCATGGTACCCAGTTAGATTCCTTTCTGCTGAGCCATGATGGGAACTCCTTACTTATTATCTTAACGTCTGTCTTTTGAACTGTTAGTTCCCTACCTGTGCTTAATATTGTTTTCCTGTTTTTCTTATTCTGTATAACAGAAGCAAATATCATTTTAAAAATTAAAGTATAGTTGATTTACAGTGTTGTGCCAATTTCTGCTCTACAGCAAAGTGACCCAGTCATACATATATACACATTCTCTTTCTCATGCTATCTTCCATCATATTCTCCCCCAAGAGACTGGACATAGTTCTCTGTGCTGTATAGCAGGGCCTCATTGCTCATCCATTCTAAATGTAATAGTTTGCATCTATCAACCCCAAACTCCCCGTCCATCCCACTCCCTCTCTCCTCCCCCTAGGTGACCACAAGTCCACTCTCCATATCTGTGAGTCAGTTTCTGTTTTGTAGATAAGTTCATTTGTGCCATATTTTAGATTCCACATATAAGTGATATCATATGGTATTTGTCTTTTTCTTTCTGACTGAATTCACTTAGTATGAGGGTCTCTGGTGGCATCCATGTTGCTGTGAATGGCATTATTCCATTCTTTTTTTATGGCTGAGTGGTACAGAATTGTATATTCTTGAACACTAACTGTTTATACCAGGAGAAATGCCATTTTTCAGGAAACCATGGGAGAGAAGGCCAAGAGGCTGTGCGGTCCCTGCCATGAGGTGGGCACATCTGTGTTCACACTGCCTTGACCAGGAGTGGAGGAAGCTCCCCCAGGCCAGCTCTGGAGTCACCAGTGGGAGGGACACGGCTGGTGGGGGCTTGGGCCCCTTTAGGAGCTGGGAGTCATGCTCAGCCGGTGATGAATCCCTCAGAGGAGTGAAGGAAGTGTGGCTGGCAGGACTGCCCAGGGGCTCCCGTGATGGGCCTTACTGCCCAGCTGAGGAGTCAGAGAGGCTGACTCCTCAGGACCCAAAGGAGCTCTGAATCCACAGTCTGTTTCCCTCTTTGGACCTCAGACTCTTCTCTTAAGATGGGTCATTTTCTGTATCATCTTGGCTGGGCCATGGTACCCACATATTTATTCTAATACCACCCTAGATGTTTCTGTGAAGGTGTTTTTTTTTTTTTTGGTTGAGATTAATATTTAAATCAGGAGACTGTCGAGTAAAGCAGACAACCCTCCATAGTGTGGGTGGGCCTCGTCCAATCAGTTGACGGAGCAGGAAGGTGCTCTGCCAACAGACAGAGTATGGGTGGACCACAGCTCTTCCCTGGGACTCCACCCTGCAGGTCATGAACTTGCCAGCCCCACAATCATGTGAGCCGATTCCTCAACATAAATCTCTCTTTATAGACATACACATCCTGTTGGTTCTATGGCCCAAATGAAATGTCACCCTGTTTGTTAAATCTTTCCAGCTCCACGTTTGTCCTTCACCACCAGCCTCTCTTGTAACATTTCCTGCATCCCACTGTTCAGGACTCATGATTCACACTTACTTAAAGTAAACCTGTGAGTAACTTGGGGACCCGGTCTTATCCATCATGGAAGTGGCCGAGACTAGCATTGGCAGGTCCTAACACAGAAGCTTAGTAAATATTCATTGAGAGAATGAAAAAGATGGATGGATAAAGAATGCTTTGCAGTACAGTTTTCATAGTGATTGTGATGCCTTATGTGTGGTGGGCAGTATGGATGTATCCATAACATTAGTGCTGATACCACAGGCTCTTATTCACCAAAGGACTCGCAGCCAAACCCTAGTCTGGGCTCTAAAAATACCGCAGAGCCTGAAAGAGCCCACACAAATTTGTTTTTATTAAATTAAGGAGTTCTGCCAAAGATTCCTAGAACCAGCGATGTCTCCAGTTACCTCCTCCACCATAACCCCCGCTCCCCAACCCTGAACCATCCTGAGCACCAAGACAGTGCAGGGTTTGTGCCCAGGCAGAGGGAGACAGGGCAGGAACGCAGTAGCAGGGGCAGAGGTGGTGGGGCCGTTTATGGAGGCCCTGAGGTCACCATCGGCACCTGTCAGACGCAGCAGCCTGGCCTTCCAGCTCGCTGTGAATCTCAAGCTCCCATCCGGGAAACCTGAGTTTCCTGAGAACTGCTTACAATGTGATGTGTTTTGAAATGACCACGTGGGCTAATCAAGCCCCAAACAGGCCTTGGAGGAGGCTCGGGGGGAATGTAACAGGCGAGGAGAAAACAAGGTAATAAATCACACATTTTTGACACCATAAGGATGAGAGAACTGACTAAAGTGTATTTGTAATTTAGTTTCTCCTTTAAAAAAAAAAAAAAAAGGTTACTTCTTGCAGTGTGAACATCAGATCTCTAAAAATAAGTTACTGGCTTATTTGTCACTGAAGATACGGGCAAGCCGACATCTCCCGGAAATCTGTCTCCTGGGCCAGGTGCCTTCCAACAAAAGATGAGAGCAGCTGGAGCAAAGCCCCATCACTCTCCAGGTGATTTGCAGATGCTGAGGGGGACTTGCCCTGGGGGTCATTTCATGTCGCTGCCTTCTGCCTCCCTCAAAAGGGAGTCTGCGTGTCCAGAGTGCCTCTGCCCAGCCGTCAGAAGCCTGGGTTGGTTGTGCATACCTTTCTCTCCTGGTCTTTCCTCTGGTACACGCTCTATCAGATTTCTTTCTACCCAAACCGATTTTTTGATGCTTGTAGTCAGTTGGAGATTAGTAGGGGAGGTTGACCCTAGGAGATGAACAAGCAAATAAACCCAACCCCACCCTGCCCGGCTGCCAGAGACTTCCTCTGCAGGTGGGTACAGATAGTCAAACCCGATGTCAGTGTCTCTACTTGGTGATCCTGTGAGCACCACCCTATGAAGAAGTGGGTGGGGGCTTGGGGGCTGCACAAAGTGAACCCCTTAGGCCGCTGGGGCTGGGGATGGACAGATGCTGCTCCCATTTGATCTCTTCAGCTCCCGCCTGGGTGCGCTGCCGCTCTCAGCAGCGTCACCAGTCCGGAGGGATATAGGGCGCTTATTTTTGGAATCTCGCTCCAATACTCTACCAAAGAGATCATCCAGATGGCGGGGGCTCAACCCCCAACCCCTGCGAAATCTCCCTGAGCCCAGCCGGGGCGTGTGCGTTGACCCCGCTGTGTGCCTCCCTGCCCGCCTGCCTGTCTCTCACCCCTCCTGCCTCCAAAACGCAAAGCCAAGCTTGGCTCGAGGAATTTCTGTAACTGCTCAAAAGAAAACCTTTGCTCATTGCCGTGGAGGGACATGCAGTGGAGATGAAGCCCTTGGCCGAGGCTGGCGCTTGCTCCCTGGAGCAGGTGTGTCCTGCGTTCAGCCCAGAGCCATGCAGCCCAGCTCCACCAGCCTCCAGCCAACGTTCTCTCTTCTCCTGCTCTGGTCTCCCCTGCGCCCAGAGCCACAATCCCCAGAGCATTTTCAGGTTGGATTCCACCTGTGCTCTCAAATGAAGGCATGGGAACCTCCATGAAGGGTCTGTGAGTCACAGCAGTATTGCCTCTGAAGGATTTTACTAATGACTGAGACAATGGTACAATAGTAGCCTATGCTACATATGAATATAACAACCCTATTGAAGAACAGAGGAGGGAATCAAACCAGCCTGGAGCTGAGTGGTCAATAGAATCCATTACCTAAAATGCTGAGGCTTGAGGGAACTGCATTCCATTCCCGGAGACAAACCATGATGTATAGTCATCAGCTCATGGTCCTTCTTGCTTCATCTGCCTCCCTCCCATTTTCCTACCCTATCCTCTGTGGAAAAATTTACTTTTAGAGCAAAAAAGTAGCAGAGAGAAGGCCTTTTGTGTTTTCCATCCATTCTGCCAACCTTGAAGTTGACCTCAAGGCACTAAGCTCCCAGACCAGCCAGGTGGGCTGGCCAACGGGCTCACACACAGACCTGAGGGCACAGCCCCCGGACCTCAGAAAAACGAATTCCTCCATTCTACCCTCTCGTTTTCTGAGTCATGGTGGATGCCCGTTCCAGGAGAGGAAGTTCTAGAGGAGGAGGATAAAATTCTCAGCCAGGATTGGGTGCACCCCACAGCGATGTTATCAAGGAAATATACTCTCATTTTCCCCTGCAGCGTCCGTCTCTGTCCTGCTACCTTTGCTTTTTGATCCTCCTGGCAAGAGTGGCAGAGTCCAGGACCAGCTCAAAGGAAAGGACTGGCCTCGTCCCTTATCACAGAGTCACAACCGAGATGTGCCACCCAGCCCACCACTCCGCCTTTGAGTCAGAAGCCCTCCTGCTTTGAAAGAAATCTCATAGGGAGATGTATTTCAACACCTAGTGACTCCCAGGAAATTCCGATGCTTAGAGTCAAGCTTCCTTACTCTGTTTCATCAGGTTCCTTTTCATCTGGTCCTTATGCTCTTAGAGAAAAGCCGGATACTCAACTTGCAGAGGAATCTTCCTCCTCCGACGAGTCACAGCTGCTGAGCCTTTTGTGTTATTTCTCCCGATCCTTTTTTAGGAATGGTTGCTGTTATGAATCAGCTGGCCAGGCACCCTCGTAAATGTCACTGAATCCTCTCCAGACCGTCTGCATCCCTTTTAAGATGTCAAGCCCTAAACTGAGAAAGATGCTCCAATAGTCACTGAGAATGGAAACCCATAAAAACACTTACATTCTTTTGTTTATTTATTTATTTGCTTTTTTAGGGCTGCATCTGTGGCATATGGAGGTTCCCAGGCTAGGGGTCGAATCAGAGCTACAGCTGCTGGCCTATACCACATTCACAGCAATGCAGGATCCGAGACAAGTCTGCAAACTACACTGCAGCTCATGGCAACACTGGATCCTTAACCCACTGAGTGAGGCCAGGGATCAAACCTGTGTCCTCATGGATACTAGTTGGGTTCATTTCTGCTAAGCCACAACGGGAACTCCCTCATTCTTTGATTTAAGAGCATACAGATTATCACTTTCTGTGAAGATCAACTTGCTTTTAAGAAATTGGACAGATATCCTAGAAAAGAGGAAGAAGTGCTTATTTTGGTATCTTGCAGCCTGTTTAGAAAAAGAAGGCCACACAGCACCTTCAGAGGTTCCAAGTATTTAGTGACAAAAACAGGTCTACTTCAGGGACTCCTCGGCTCACTACCACATCTCAGATCTGAGAATTGCCTAGCACCGGGTTGAACCCCTTTAGGTCATGGGCTGGGCAGGCAGTGGGCAGCCCCTCACCTTGGGCCCCTGTGGCCTGAGATGCCCGAGGACAACATGCAAATGTGTGGGCCTGGCTGCTCCCAGGAAACTATTTACAGACACTGAAGATTTCAAGTTTGTGAGTGTCACATGTCACGATATCCTTGTTTATATTTTTGTCAACCATTAAAAAATGTAAAAGCCAGAGTGCCCATCATGGATCAGTGGTTAACGAACTGGACTAGCATCCATGAGGATGTGGGTTCAATCCCTGGCCTTGCTCGGTGGGTTAAGGATCCGGTGTTGCTATGAACTGTGGTGTAGGTAGAAGACACAGCTTGGATCCCAAATGGCTGTGGCTGTGGCGTAGGTTGGCAGCTACAGCTCCGATCTGACCCCTAGCCTGGGAACCTCCATATGCCCTGGGTGTGGCCCTGAAAAGACAAAAGACAAAACAGAAAATGTAAAAGCCGTTCTTCTCTCACAGGCCCTACAAAGCCAGGTGGCCAGTTTGGCTTTGGCTTGTGGGGCCTGGTTTCCTTCCCCATGATCTGGAATCTTCTTTCAGCGAGCCCTAAAAGGAAGGACGAGATGGTTGGTACTGCAACTTGGGAAAACAGGAATGCCACCTTCATCTGCTTTGTGCTGAGAACTATGTAGAGACCCTAAAAGCTATGTAGAGAGTCTAACAGGACAGAACCGGGAGGGACCTGTGCCATCTCTACCTGGTCAGGAACCCCATTCCCGGAGGTCCAGGGTCCTTTTATATGAATGTCCACAGTACTTTGAGGATCCAGAATGAAGACTCATACGTGGCTAAAAATTTTTATTTATCAATTTTGTGACCCTGTTGACAAGAAATCTCATACAATTTGTAATTGGTAAATATTATTACTTATACAACTGATTGATGAAAAGCATTGGAAAAGCCCTGGAAGCTCTCGGCCTTGTGGTATTGATGCAGAGCCCCCCAGCCTGTCACTGGCTAAGGGATCTCTCTCCGGGTCTGTGTGAGCCAGGCCCAACCCGACATGATGGCCCAGGACCCAGCCCCGCCTGTCTGAAGTTGAGCCTGGCACATTTCCTCTGAGGATGAGGCGCTGGAATCCGTTGGCTGTTCTGTGCCTTCTTTCCTGCCAGGCTGTCTGACAATTTACTGACAGCCTCTCGGGGCTTTAAAACGTGACTGCGAATAACAGCATGTGATGGGCTGTAAATAAGCTTGTATCACTTAATCTCTCAATTTGCAGTTCAGAGCAAACCATCAAGCTATTTTGTTCTAGGAAAAGCGAGGGACTTTGCTGCAGTGGAGCCGGCTGATACCTCGTGTGCGAATTTTGTAAATGTTGACACTGAATGCTGAGCCCCTAGATGGGTCTTTGAAAACAGACGGAACTTCAGTAGCCTATTTTCTTACAGTCAACAGTAGTCTCAGAACACTACGTGTGTGTCAGACAAGAGCTGTGCAGAATGGAGTGCCCTGCACGTTGGGTTGAAATGAATCATCTTTAGTTATCCCTGGGCCAGGTCTTCATCTCATGCTTAGAAAGTCACATGTTTGGTTAACATGGAATATTTCCAGCTTCAAAAGTTGAGCGATTTCATAATTTAAAAAGAAAAAAAAAAGATATGTCTTCTCAATGAGACTTCTTTGTTTGGAAGGGTTGTACATGAACCTTGAGTCCTATTAAATCCTGGGTGTGGAGTTTCTGTCGTGGCTCAGTGGTTAACGAATCTGACTAGGAACCATGAGGTTTCAGATTCCATCCCTGGCCTCGCTCAGTGGGTTAAGGATCTTGCCTTGCCGTGAGCTGTGGTGTAGGTCACAGATGTGGCTTGGATCCCAAGTTGCTGTGGCTCTGGCTTAGGCTGGCAGCTACAGCTCTGATTAGACCCCTAGCCTGAGAACCTCCATATGCCGTGGGAGTGGCCCAAAAATAGCGCAAAAAAAAAAAAAAAAATCTTGGGCGTATTTGAGGCTGCCTGACGCAGATGCCATTTGCCACCGATGGCCCATCCTGGCAGGCTGCTGACCCCTCGGTGCTGTGGGGACCCCTGCTGCTGTCCTGCCTCGCTCTCCGGGTGAGCAGTTACTACCTCAGGGACCCCCGTGTCAGAGGGAAGGTTAGCTCCGAATTATTCCGAGAAGAATTATGCCGGCACCTTGATCTTTGCAGGTTAGCGTCACATCTCTGTGTCACTTTCCTGTGGTGCCAATTTCAAGCAGGAGAAAGGCCGTGGCTTCGACAGTCCCCAGGTCAGACGCCGTCCACTACTCGGGCAGACAGAGCACGCTCATCTCCTCAGGGCCTGGACGTGTGCGGAGCCGGAAACCCAGCGAGGAAGGTGTTCGGGGCTCCCGCCTTTAAGGTCCACGTTCCCTGTCTAGGGGCGAGTTTTGGCTGCTGGGTTTACCCACTCTACTTTCACTGCACGGCAGTACCTGGAAAGGAAAGGAAGCACATGCCAAGAGGTCATGTTATCACTGGGGGAGAAAATTGTTAGCCGAAACTGGATGTCTGGGGGTCCTTTTATCCACGAGGGTCATTGAGTAAATCTAACGCCTGTCTCTTCATATCACAGGGAAATGAGGGTTGATTGTATAGTTACTCATCTGGAACCAACCTCATCCCTCCCTTCATCCTTCCTTCCTTCATCCTTCCTTCCATCCTTCCTCCCTCCCTTCTCCATACTTGATGCGCAACCTGGTGTTCGAATAGCAACTGCTTCTGGAATCTCCCTGGGACTCTGATGCCTGTGAGGTTATCAGTTTCTTATGCCGTCTCTACTGATTTGCAGTAGCCAACAAGTAACAGGTTTCTCAAAATATGTCTTAAAGTGTGCTGATAAATGACACATATTGAAAAAAAAATAATTGCAGAAGGACCATGGAAGTGTACAGCTAAGTTCTGGTGATCACAGGCAAGGCAGCAATTAATTGTACCAGAGGGGCTTAGCAAAAACACAGAGGGAGTTCCTGCTGTGGAGCAGTGGGCTAAGGATCCAGCATTGACGCAGCTGTGTGCAGACTGAAACTGGCCCAGGAGCTTCCATATGTACCACAGGTACAGCCCAAACAAACAAACAAACAACCTCCACGCAGACAAGGGCAGCTGAAACTTACCCAGAAGGAAGAAGGGACGGGATTTAAGTTTAAGGTGGTCATGACTGAGACATAAAGTTTGGGGAGACATTGATCTTTCAGGGCCAGGTTGGCTTTACTATCCTAAAAAAGAGGATCCCCAAAGGGCTTTTATTTATGTGTGTGCTATCCCTTCATATTTAAATATTAGCAATTCAAATTGAGAATTGGGGGTTTTAAACCTATTTCCTTATTAATCCATTTAAAGCAATAATGAACTCATTACAGGTCGTCATAAATAAAATACTTCCAGAAAAATAAATTTGTTTTCCCAAACAAAAACTTTAGGGAGGAGAGTTGCACTGTTTTACACTCTGGCAAACCTCTCTCCTAAAAGAAGACAGCCAGGGAGTTCTCCGACCATGGCTCAGTGAAAATGAATCTGACTAGTATCCATGAGGATGCAGGTTCGATCCCTGGTCTTGCTCAGTGAGTTAAGGATTTGCATTGCTGTGGCTGTGGTGTAGGTTGCAAACGTGGCTCAGATCTCGAGTTGCTGTGGCTATGGTGGAGGCCAGTGGCTACAGCTCGGGTTTGACCTCTAGCCTGGCAACCTCCATGTGCCGGTGTGTGGGACCCTAAAAAGACAAAAATAAATAGATAAATAAATAGATAAATAAATAAATAAGTAAAAGACAGCCAGAGTCCCGCCTTTTCAGTGCTGACGGTGGATGTGATCATAAATTTATGACATAAATTTACTGGACTTCACAGAGCACATGGTGACACTGAGTCAATTAAATACCGTGATATCTCAGGTTGGGAAGCTTTTGGAAAATTCCACTGTATATGTATGAAAGGAAAGGTGTCAAAGAGACCCATGATATCCTAACACTGTGATCAAATCACTTTGATCTTTCATCCTCTGAAAGGGTCTCAGAGGACCTCAGGGGTCCCCAGACTTGAGGTGTCCTGTGGAGAGAGCAGCCTGAACAGAATACAGATGCTTCTTAGTTGTCCTTCCTGGGTGCTTCCCCCAAGACCCTCACGTCCCTGGGGCCCAGCATACCCATGTCCTGGTTGGTCTTGGATCATCAAATGCCCGCCCTGCACACACCTCCCTCCTGAGCCTCCCCTGGGGCCATGGCCACCTCCACGGGCACCCGAAGGCCTCCTCCTGCCTCACCTTTCAGGCATGTCCCCTTTCCTCTGTCCCTGCTCCTCTAACCACTGCCCCTCCCTCTTTGTTGTGGATTGATCTCGGTTCTGAGCACTCTCTCAACTTAACCCTGGACCATGTCTGGCTGGACCTTGGTCCAGGCCCTCAGAAGTCCCCTGAATTATAGACAGCCTTCGTGCAGACCTCTGAACCCCTAGGTCTGTGTCTCCCTCAACAGTCTCTCAAGGGTACTCCAGCGACCTTTAGAAAATGTCAGCCCTGGAGTTCCCATCGTGGCTCAGCAGAAACGAACTCGACGAATATCCATGAGGATGCGGGCTTGATCCCT
This sequence comes from Phacochoerus africanus, assembly GCF_016906955.1. NCBI lineage: Eukaryota > Metazoa > Chordata > Mammalia > Artiodactyla > Suidae > Phacochoerus > Phacochoerus africanus. Next base: position 52,603,731 of record NC_062548.1, on the reverse strand, counting down.
GGCTTCGCTCAGTAGGTTAAGGATCTGGCATTGCTGTGAGCTGTGGTGTAGGTCCCAGACGTGGCTCAGATCTGGCGTTGCTGTGGCTGTGGTGTAGACTGGCAGCTGTGGCTCTGATTGAACCCCTAGCCTGGGAACCTCCGTATGCGACAGGTGTGGCCTTAGAAAAGAAAGAAAGAAAGGGAAAGGAAAGAAAAGAAAAAGAGAAAATGTCAGCCTTGCTCCCTCAGCCACCCGGTCTGTAATCCTGGAAGAGATCTCTCGTGCCCTCAAGATGAATTTAACACCCTTCAGTATATTCTAGAGTATATTTTGTATATAGAGGGTATTTTGTTCTCACCGTGCTATATGTAATAGTTACGAGGGTCGTGGAATCAACTGATTTGATCTTGACAGCATCTTATGAACAGTATGTTAAACAAGAATTGGAAGGATGGAGTTCCCATTGTGGTGCATCAGAAACAAATCTGACTAGGAACCATGAAGTTGTGGGTTCGATCCCTGGCTTTGCTCAGTGGGTAAAGGATCCGGCGTTGCCATGAGCTGTGGTGTAGATTGCAGACATGTCTTGGATCCCATATGGCTGTGGCTGTGGCTGTGGTGTAGGCCAGCAGCTGTAGCTCTGATTCAAGCCCTAGCCTGGGAACTTCCACATGCTGCAGGTATGGCCCTAAAAAGCAAAACAAACAAACAAACAAAAAAACCAAAACAAACAACCCCCCCCCCCAAAACCTAGAATTGGAAGTATTAAAGTATAGTGAAGGTCAGACTGATCCTATATTAAAGTATAGTGAAGGTCAGACTGGCCTGTGAAACTTGTGTTGCTGGTACGTACACGTGTGTGGATGGGGTCTCTGTGCAAAGTCATGGTCAGCTGAGTTGAAGAGCACTTTCTCAGCTCTGTGGGCTATACAGCAGAATCTCATTGCTTATCCACTCCAAATGCAAGCACTTGCATCTACTAACCCCAAACTTCCAGTCCCTCCTACTCCCTCCCATGCCCTTGGCAATCACAAATCTATTCTCCAAGTCCATGACTTTGTTTCTTTTCTGTAGCCAGATTCATTTGTGCTGTATATTAGGTCCCAGATATAAGTGCTATCATATGGTATTTGTCTTTCTCCTTCTGACTTACTTCACTTAGTATGAGAGTCTCTAATTCCATCCATGTTGCTGCAAATGGCATTGCTTTGTTCTTTTTTATGGCTGAGTAGTATGCCATTGTGTATATGTACCACATCTTTTTAATCCATTCATCTGTTGATGGGCATTTAGGTTGTTTCCATGTCTTGGCTATTGGGAATAGTACTGCATAGGGGTGTATGTATCTTTTTCAGTGCATGCTTTGTCTGGATAGATGCCCAGGAGTGGGATTGCTGGGTCATATGGTAGTTCTGTATTTAGTTTTCTGAGGTACCTCCCTATTGTCTTCCACAGTGGTTGCAAAGCCACTTTTTGAAACAATCCACAATGGGCCAGGTGTCTTGTCTACACCTGGTAACTCCGGATTCCTGTGTTCTTACACTGGCCCCTCCTTACAGGCATGCAGTGAGGTGGGAAGTGGAAAAATGCCTGGTGCTTTCAAAAAGGCTTTGGCTAAATTGTTTTTCAGATTTGAAATTACCTCTGAACAATTACTATGGAAATATTGAACTGTCTTCCTTCCCTCTCAGTCACATTACTGCAATGGCCCTTTATAACATCATATCATCAAGTTTGGTTTCTTTTTTCTCCCATTTTTATACAGCAAAACGTAGTCTGGATTCAACTGTAAAATGCATATCTAGCATACTAACAACAGCAAAAAAGATTTTTCAAAGAGAAAAAGAACTCTCACAATCTCGCACATCAGCTGTTTCTGCCTTAGTGTTTGCACTTTGAGAAGCACACAGTATCTGACCTGGTCACAATCACTGAGTGAATACCGTTTTTTGAATTGAATTTCTTAAATCTACAAAACCATCCAGGAGATCTGCAAGAGAAGGAAATTCGGAGCACGAGCCAAGGGGTTGGGGGGAAGGAGGCCCTGGTACCGCAGAGGGAGGTAGCGTGTGATGTGGTCCAGGGAGCAGACGTGGTCCAGGGGATGGGGGATGGAGGATGGAGGAAGCCTGTATGTGAGAACTCCTGCTGCTCCTGGACCATTTTCTGGGGGCTCTGTTCTAAGAAGATGTCTTCAGAGCATCTTGGGGGGAGGGGACTCTGTCTTCAGAGACTCCTTGCCCCAAGTTGAGTCAAGGGAACTCAGAGACTGGCTCCAGGCCAACTCAGAGATCCAGCTGGGCGACAGAGCTCAGGCCAGCCCTGAGGGTCACTTCCTACTCCGAGGCCTCAGACTTAATAACAAGCTTGCCGTGTCCTGAGCTCCAGCTGTGCACTGCAGGGAGGCTGGGCTCCAACGGCCAGCTTGCTGTCATTAAGACCTGTCACGACACATCGCTCTGAAAAGGAGAATGGATAATAATAAAAAGGGCATAAAAATCCCTCAGATACTTTAATAACTGTGGTGTGCGATATTACAGGTGAAAGAATAGATCTTTCAATTGTTTCAGCATATTTGAGGCCTTCATTTGGATTCTAGATAAGTCTTTCAACACCACACACACTCACACACGCACACAGAGATACACAGCCATTTGGCTTAATGGGAAAAAGGAGACGAGCAGTTCTCTTGTGACTCAGCAGGTTAAGCATCTTCTGTTGTCGCTGCTGTGGCTTGGCTCACTGCCGTGGCACAGGTTCCATCCCTGGCCCAGGAGCTCCCACAGGCCCCGGGTGTGGTCAAAAAACAAAAACAAAACAAGGAAAAAGGAGATGAACTTTCCACACCCCTTTCCTGCTCTAACCAGGTCCTTTCTCAACATGGCCCTCATACCACGGCAGTCTCATTTAATAGCACTTTTACCATTGTCATTTTGTAAATGTCTATTTTATTTATTTATTTATTTATTTATTTATTTAGTCTTTTTGCCTTTTCTAGGGCTGCACCCACGGCATGTGGAGGTTCCCAGGCTAGGGGTCTAATCGGAGCTGTAGCCACCAGCCTAAAGCACAGCCACAGCAATGCGGGATCCAAACCGTGTCTGTGATCTACACCACAGCTCATGACAACACCGGATCCTTAACCCACTGAGCAAGGCCAGGGATCGAACCCACAACCTCATGGTTCCTAGTCTGATTCATTAACCACTGAGCCACACCGGAAACTCCGTAAATGTCTATTTTAAAAGCTAATATCTGTTTCTCTCAATTTTAAGTCCTGCATGACATCCCTCCCACACACACCATGTTAGCACCTTGCACAAGCGCCTGGGCAAAGCGTGGCCCTCTTGCTACAGGGAAGCTGACTGTTGCTGTGACTGTGAACCAATGCTGGCAGAAGGGGGGCTTCCTATCCGCAGGCCCTTGTGGGTAGGGGGAGACGTACAGCCACCTGTATGTAGGAAGACGTAGGGTCTTCCTACCTCAGGAGGAGAACTTCGGGCTTTTACAAGAATGATTCCTTGGGACTGGACGGTTAGCACTGCACAGCATCCTGCTTGGACATGTGTTGGAATTGACAGCCTGGTGTGAGCCAGCCCGCTGAAGCCCCCATCCCTGACGGGGACTTAGAGGCAGTGCGCACTGTCCCCAGGCCTAGGCACCACTGACACGGACATGTGTATGGCCCTAGGGGATGGCGTGCAGCCAAGCTGGCCTCACAGGGCTTTGTACATCTGCATTTAGCCGATCCTGAACTGAATTACCCACCCCCTTCACCATGATTGCTCTGGACTAGGTTTGCCGCATCTTTGCGTTGTCAGCGAGCAGGAGCCAGCCTCATAAATCAGGCTCCGTGTGACAGGATGGAAAGAGACGGGAGTTGCATTATCTGCCGGGAAGGATTATAGAAAGGAGCTTAATTAGAAACTGGGAGTGACAAGGGAGAGGACACAGGTTTGGGGTTATCTTATTACTGCTGAGCCCGGTTTCCTTTGCACATGTGGAAGCACACAGGCGGGATGCCTTGAAATTGCCCAAAGCCCCTCGATTGATGCACACACGGGGCCAGGGCAGGAAGGTGTTGCTGTGTCTTTGGAGAGTGGCAGGTGGTCTGGTGTCGTTCGCGTTTATGGTGTCACCAGAGGCCTCTGAGTTGTGACTGAGCGAGACAGTAAGAGGGTTTTGGTAAAAATAGAAGGCAAAACTCTGTTGACTCCTGACCTTCTTCCCCCGCCAACCGCAAAAGCAAAGACGATAAAAATACATTGATCCCTTGTAAAAATGAATTTTCTTCAATAAAATAGGAAGGAAGAATAGCAGATTTTCATGGTAGAAATTACTTTCAAAAATCCAGTCTGATGTAAATAGAGTTTTTCCCAGTGGTACCAAAGAAAACCGCGGACCTTTGTCTGCAGTGGGCTTAATGGCGTAGGAAGAGTGGGTGATTGTCCAGCTGTTGGAGGGTTTGTTCTCAGGCAGCCTCAGGGCAGTGAGGTGACCACACACAAAGTAAAGTGTCCGGAGCCGCTGTGGCTGAGGAATCAGAGACTCGGAAAGAGATCAGCCCATCAGGACACGTGCGGATTCAAAACCACACGCTGTAACTGGGACACCTCCATACATCAGCTGATAATAACCCATCTGGGTTGATGATGTGCCCAAAAGGTAAGAGGGGCTGCTTGGGGATGCAGCTATATTTTCAGAACCCCCAGTGCCCTGGGAACTGGTGGGTAGTCTGAGGGAATGCCAGTTACTATGGGCACAGCCAGCCCTGCCTTGAAGCCGGGGCTTTGAATTTTCAGGCTTGAAAACCTGATCTCTATCTGATCCAGTGAAAGACAAAACAGGGGTTTGGAGATAGCCACGCAGAGGACGTGGCCACTGGCGCCTTTGTCTCCAGGCTATTTGCTTGGAGTGAAACACACACCCAGCACTTGCACCTAGGTTTTGAGGACCCAGTGGGAACATGTGAGGATCAGAGTAGGGCTCCTCCAAGGCGGAGGAACACTAATCATGGCCAGTTCCGGCGGGGCTGCTTGGTGGGGCTGCTGGGCCCCTTTGGCAGCAGATGAGAGCAGCTGACATTTCCATTCTTCTGTTGGTTGTCAAATATTTATACAAACACACAGTTCGCATATTGGATGGGCCTACTGGGCTTAAGCATGCAGACCAGAGGTAGGATCAGATGAATTAGGATCAGAAGGGGTGGTAGGAGCTAGGATGCGTGCCATTTAAAGTTTGTATTGGTGTGCGTGCATACATATGTGTTTTCCCATGTTTATGTGGGCGCATGCATGCATGTATGTTTTCCCACATTTGTGTGGGTGCGCATGCGTGCATATGTGTTTTCCCCTGTTTGTGTGGGTGCGAATGTGTGCATGTGTTTTCCCACGTGTAGTCAAGTGGCCTTTTCGTCTTCAAAGACCTAGGTCTTAACCTCAGCTTGATTTCTAGGTGTGTGTTCATTGGCAAATTATTTAGATGTTTTCATATCCATTTTCTTTTTGCTTCTTCCTTTGCAATTTTTTTTTTTTTTGTAAAGCACAGGCTGTAGATGTTTATTAGAATATAATTAAACATGTGGCAGCCTCTCCCCTTCCCCTGCATTTCTTTCCTTTTCTTTCTTAAATCCCAACAATGTGATTACTTTCCTGCCTTTTGGTCAGAAAGCTCAGCGTTGCTGAAGACTGTTTACACGGCTTCGTAATCTGGGGATGAAAATTTATATCCCATAATCCAGCCTTCAGCTTAATTTCATCTGGCCCACAGAGGTAATGAATAAATAACAGAGTTTATACTTCTCTTTCAACATTTTAAAGATGTAAACTCTTCTAAATTGTTTCTTTATAAGTGATTTTTTAAATTATGGTAAAATATGCATAACACAGACTTTTTTATTTTAACTATTTAAAGTGTGCAGTTCAGCATCAAGTACTTTCCAGATGTATAGCCACTACCACTACCTATTTCCAGAATTTTTTCATTGTCTCAAATACATACTCTGTCCCTATTAAGCAAAACACACTTTTCCCTTCCCCCAGCCCCTGGCACCCACTATTCTATATAAGTGGAATCATACGACATTTGTTCTTTTGTGTCTGGCTTATTTCATTTAGCATGCGTTCAGAGTTCATCCTTCTCACAGCATGTATCAAAATTTCATTTCTTCTTAAGCCTGAGTAAGATTTCGCTGCAAGTAGTTACATTTTGTTTATCCATTCATCTGTTAATGGTCACTTGGGTCATTTCCACCTTTTGACTCTTGTAAATAAGGGTACTATGACCCCAGGCATATGGGTTTCTGTTTGAATCCCTGCTTTCAGTTCTTTTGGGTATGTGTGCAAAAGTGGAATTGATGGGTCATGTGGTAATTCTGTGATGTAATTTTTTGAGGAATTGACAACCTGTTTTCCCCTCTGGTTGTAACATTGTACATTCCTGCCAGCAGTGCCTAATGGTTCTAATATCTCCACATCCTCACCAATGCTTGTTATTTTATGTTTTTTGATAGTAGCCATCCTAGTGGGCAAGAGGTGATGGCTCATTGTGGGTTTGATTTGCGTTTCCTTGGTGACTAGTGGAGCATCTTTTCATGTGCTTATTGGCTCTTCCTATGTCTTCTTTGGAGAAGGTCTATTCAAGTCCTTTGCCCAGTTTTGACTTGGCTTGTGTTTTGTTGTTGAGTTGTAGGAATTTTCCTTTACATTTTAGATATTGGTCCCTCATTGGATAGGTGCTTTGCAAATATTTCCTCCCGTTCTGTGGGTTGTGTTTTCCTCTCTTGATAGTGTCCTTTAATGCATAAAGGCTTTAAAACTGGTGATGTCCATTTTATCCATTTTTTCTTTTGTTGACTGTGCTGTTAAAATAATTTTTTAAACAAATGTTTAATAAGGGCTTCTGATGTACCTTTGAAAAAGCAAACCTCCTTATTCTCAACGTGGTTGGTCAGAGAGCCTTAACTGCAGAGTGGTTTTGCTGAACTTGCTGCTCTTGGAATTTACTTTTGCGCATCTCAGCTAACATAAATACTATTGTGGTTTCTTCATTTGATACCAGTAGTCAGGTGGAGAGTTTAGTTGAATAGCAAAGTCCACTATTACCATGCTAGCATTGTGTTTTGTTTTTTTCTTTTTGGCCACACTCTCGGCATGTGAAAGTTCTGGGGACAGGGATTGAACCCCAGCCACAGCAGTGAAAATGCCAAATCCTTAACCCTCTGAGTCACCAAGGAACTCCAGGTATTTGCGTTTTAAGCAAACAAAATAGGGAAAATTCTCCCAATGACTCAGTAATTTGACTTGATACTTTGTTTTATTTCATTGAAACAAAGTACAATAACTGCATAAGATTAGCATTTAAAAATGCACAGGGATGTATTTATTGATCATTATAAAATTGTTTTTCACTCAGTCTTTTTTTTTTTTTTGTCTTTTTAGGGCCACACCCATGACCTATGGATGTTACCAGGCTAGGGGTTGAATCTACACCACAGCCATAGCAATGGGATCCGAGCTGCGTCTGCCACCCACAACACAGCTCACGGCAACACCGGATCCTTAACCCACCAAGCGAGGCCAGGTATCAAACCTGTGTCCTCCTGGATACTGGTCTGGTTCATTACCACTGTGCAACAATGGGAACTCCTCATTTAGTCATTTTTAAAAATCCCATACAGGTCTTTTTTAAAAAATGGTGTATAATTGACTTACAACATTCTATTAGGTTCAAGTGTATACATAATGATTAGATATTTATGTGTATTATGAATTGATCACCACCACAAGTCTAAGTTACCACATGTAGTTACAAGTATTTTTTCTTGTGATGAGAGCTTCTGAGGTCTACTTAGCGACTTTCAAACATGCAGTACAGTATTATTAACTAGGTAGAGTCACTGCGATGTCCCTTGACTTATTTATTTTATAACAGGAAATATAAATTATTTCTCTCACTTGTTATCCCCTGTCCCTGGCAACATAAATCGGTGCTCTGTATCTATGAGCTCATTTAAAATCTTTGTTTTCAGATTTTACAGGCAAGTTTAGTCATAGGCTATTTGTCTTTCTCTGTCTGACTTATTTTACTGAGTCTAATGCCTCTAAGGTCCATCCACATTGTCACAAATGGCAAGATTTCATTCTTTTTTGTGGCTGAATAATGTTCCATTTTTTATATACATACACCACATCTTCTCTAGCCATCATCTGTCAGTGGACACTGAGGTTGCTTCCATGTCTTGGCTGTAGTAAATATTGCTGCTCTCTGAATGTAGGAATGTAAGGGTGCATGTGTCTTTTCAAATTAATGTTTTCTTTTTTTTTTTTTGGATCTATATCCAGGAGTGGAATTGCAGCCTCATATGGTAGTTTTTAGTTTTTTGAGAAATCTCTATACTATTTCCACAGAGGCTGCACCAATTTATATTCCCATCAATAGTGCACAAGAATTCCCTTCTCTCTGCATTCTCACCAACACTTATTATTTGTACTCTTTTTGAGGACAGCCATTCTGATAGGTATGAGGTAATACCTCACTGTGTTTTTTTTATTTGGTTGGTTGGTTGGTTGTTTTGGTTTTTAGGGCTTCACTCACAGCATATGGATGTTCCCAGGCTAGGGGTCAAACCGGAGCTACAGCTGACAGCCTATGTTTTCTTTTAGCAGTTTTATGGCTTAAAGTCTTACATGCAGTTCTTTAAGTGGTTTGAGTGAATTTTGGTATGGTGAAAGATAGTCGTCCAGTTTCATTCCTTTGCATGTGGCTATCCAGTTTCCCCAACATCATTTATTGAAGAGACTGTCTTTTACCCATTGTATATTCTTGGCTCTTTGGTTATAAATTGATTAACCATATATGAGTATAGGTTTATTTCTCGGATGTCAATTCTGTTCCATTGACCTACGTGTCTCTTTGCCAATGCTGTTATGATTACTGTAGCTTTGCAGTATAGTTTGAAATCAGGGAACATGAGGCCTCCAGCTTTGTTCTCCTTTCACAACATTGCTTTGGCTACTTGGGGTCTTTTGTGGTTCCATGTGAATTTTAGAATTGTTTATTCTATTTCTGTGAAAAATGCCACTGGACTTTTGGTAGGGATTGCATTGAATATAGTCTCTCTGGACATTTTAAAAATATTAATTCTTCCAATCTATGAACACAGAATATCTTTCCATTTATTTGTGTCTTCTTCAGTTTCTGTCATTCATGTCTCACAGTTTTCAGGGTACAGGTCTTTCAACTCCTTGGTTACATTTATTCTCTCTTTTTTAAAAATCTACATTTTGTTAGGAATTCTACAAGGAAAGGATAAAATCTTGATCTGCACCGACTGCCATAAACTCTAATGCTCATCCGCTTTCCTGGAACAGGCCATATGCAGTTTTCACCCCTGAAATAAATCATAAATTGCTCACAGTAGCTAGGATTGGATTCCCTAATTCTCACTGTCAGAGCCTTCCCCTCCGCCTCCCCTCCTTCAACACCACCCAGTAACTCAGATTATTTTCTTAGTTGACAAAGTAAGTACTTTGACTGAAAGTTTACCCTAGGCAGGGCCAATCTCACATTTAATATGACTGATTGAATTACCCAATAAAGCGTAAACTCTGAACGACCATATTTGAAAGTCTTATAAAAAGTAAACCGGTAGGTGTTTTCCAATTCTGTCTCCTTGGGGAAGGGCAGGCAGGCAGTTTCCAGAGTCACCTGTGCTCCGGGGCTGTGGATGCAGACATGTCTGGACATGCGTCAGCAACAAAGAGCAAACACAGAATAGAACCTGTATTGGGAAAAAAAAAAAAAAAATTGGAGTTCCTGCTGTGGCGTAGCAGAAACGAATCTGACTAGTACCCATGAGGAGGTGGATTCAATCCCTGGCCTCGCTCAGTGGGTTAAGGATCTGGTATTGCCATGAGCTGTAGGTGTAGGTCGCAGATGCAGCTCAATTCTGGCATTGCTGTGGCTGTGGTGTAGGCTGGCAGCTGCAGCTACAATTCAACTCCTAGCCTGGCAACTTCCCTAAAAAGAAAAAAAAGGAAGAAGAAAAAAGAAAAAAACAACTTAAGGATTCAGGATTTGAATTTTAATTTAGAAATTTATGGCCAAGTATCTGTTTTATTATAAACATTCATAATTAAGGACTTTCATTGTTCTGCCATTGTGTTTGGATTTCAAAAGTCTTACATTTCATACTATAAGCTGGGCTCAGCAGGATAGTGTTTTAATACCAGACACTTACAATAATAAGAGATTAAGCTTGGAAATGGAGACCCAAAAAACCCCCTTGTAGTTCAAAAATGTCTTGATTTATTTGTCCATATCATATGTAAGAAAAGGTGTGGTGTGGTGAGGTTTGTTGCACAGGCTGTGTAACCTTCCTGTGTGGGTTGGCAGAGCTTTTGAGAAGGTCAAGGAAGTTGTGGAGGAAGGGTCTGGGCACAGGGCTCGGTGCCCAGGGCCAGGAGAGGAGAGTGAGATGGGCTGAGCAAGGAGGCTGAGTCCCCGTCACACCAGAGCCACAAGGGGACTTTGCCTTTTGCCGGAACAGCATGAAGCCATTGCAGGATTTTAGTGGAGAAGGGAAGGTGTGAGTCTGAGAGGCAGTTACATGGAAGGCTGGCTCTGTGGGTTGGGGACAGGACAGGGCCTGAGGCAATTCTGCTGTCCAGCTATGGCTCAGGGGCAGCAAGGCGGGGCCCAGCCTCTGGGTCTCAGGTGAGCAAGATTTTACGTCGAGCCTGCAGGTCATGTTCTACAAGGAAGAGAAGGCTGAACTTGGACTCAAGACTCTTCAATTTGAATCCATTTTTTTTTTTCCACTTAAAAACTAGTTAGAGGTTTCTAAGAGAGTTATTTGTTGTGTTTATTTTTCTTTCAGATTCTTTTCCCACATAGAAGATCACAGAACATTGGGTAGAGTTCCCTGTGCTATACAGCAGGTCTCCATTGGCCAACCTTTCCATAGACCTCAGTGTGCATATGTCAGTCCCAAACCCCCAGTCCATCCCTGCCTCCACCAGCACCCCAACCCAGGAGGTTATCTAACTCTCAGAGACTCAGTTTCCTGCTCTGCAATTTGGGACTGCGGTGCCTGGATGCTTTGGAAACGCTGCTTGCTTTGGGAACATAAGTTATCAGAGAAGAGGCAGCAGTGTAGCAGAAAAGTCACTGGGTTTTACTCCTAAAAGTGGGGTTTCAGAGCTAACTGTATGGCCTTTGGGAAGTGACTTAAACTCTTGAGTTTGCGTTGTCAATTCTGTAAAACGAAGGTAGTGAGTGATAGCTCTGGACAACAAATGTCGTTGTTGTGAGGTCAAACCACACCAAGGATAAGAAAGTGATTTAAAACTCCAGCACGAAATGTGAGCATTGTTGCTGTCCTCGTGATTCTAAATTCGGGATTGTTTCACAAGGCTGGAGGCAATAGTGAATAATCCACAGTCTTTTATTCAGGGCCTCCTGGGGACGGTGACCCCGAGCTGTAAGTCTGATCACCTGGAGTGGGCTGTGGTCACTCCATTCAGTGATATTTTCCTCGACTGATGCAAATCGTGACCACAGAGGTTTTACTTTATTCATTTCATGCTCTGGTGAGATAAATGGTACAGACATGTCACAGCAGCTTATGAGATATCTACATTCTAACATATAGCTTATAACATATAACATGTGTAACATATAACTTATATAACAAATTATGACTTAAATTATAACATATAACATATACATATATAATGCATATATACTTATACACATTCTAACATATATACAGCATGTGTATAACATATATACATTCTGACAAATTATGACACAAATTATAACTTATATAACATATATACATATAATGCATATATACTTATAACATACGTTCTAACACATAACATATAACATATATAACATAACTTATATAACTTAACCTTATATGTTATGACATAACGTATATGTTAACACACATATATGTTATATAACAAATTATATATATTATCTAGCATATAACATATATATAACGTATGTATACTTATATATACATTCTAACATATAAATAACAGTGCTTTTAAAATAGATTTTTGAGACTAAGTTTTGCTGGTTTTCAGGGTCTTTTTTGCCTTCTCGCTTTTTGGGTTTGAAATATGCAGATTTGATGTCTTGGTGGAGTTAGATGGCATGGAATCATTGTGATGTACGTATATATATATGATTTTAATCTGTTGTTCCTGAGATGTACTGTTTGGTTGGAGTCTCCTTCAATTTTCAGAAGGTCTATGCTTGTCTACTGGCTGATTTCTCCCATTTTCCTCCCCCGTCTTTGGTTAGATGGGGTTTTCATCTGGGGTAACACACTCACACACTTGGAGGATGAAATGTCAGAGGCTTTGCTCTAGATCTTCTGGTGACAGGGTCTGCCTGTCAGTTAATCAGAACACGGTGGGCAGTCTGTGTATAGCCAAGCACAATGAATCACTTGTTCTGTGTTTGGGGGAAGAGGAGGTACAGTTCTCTCGCGGTCTCTTTCCTTCCTCTCCTCTGTGTGGTTCACCCAAGCCACTTCTCATCCTCCTTTTTAGTTTGCAGAAATTGGTATCAGAAGTTTTGTTTTGACCTGTGTTATTGCCTCCAGTTGTAACAATGCTCCAGAGTTCCCATTGTGGTTCAGTGCATTAAGGACCCAAGGTAGTCTTTGTGAGGATGTGGATTTGAACCCTGGCCTCACTCAGTGGGTTCAGGATCCAGCATTGCCATATGCTGTGTTGCAGGTCGCAGATGTGGCTCAGATCTGACTTGGCTGTGACTGTGGCTGGCAGCTGCAGCTCCCATTCAACCCCTGGCTGGGGAACTTCATATGCTTAGGGTCGGCAGTAAAGAGAAAAAATAAAGACCAAAAACAGTTGTAATAATGCTCCTATTGCCAGGACATCAGTGATCAGAAATGGTGATTCAGTGTTAGATAACGAAGAACACGGGCTCGGGAAGCAGACAGCCCTGTCTCTACCACTTATGAGCTGTGTGACCTGAGCAAGGAGCTTAGCTCATCCAGCAAAAGTAGCAGGTGTTTGCACGGGTTCCAACATCCTTGGAAGCAAAGGCTTTGTGACCTTGTCCCAGACACAAGGTATTAAAGTAAGTGCTACCTGCCACAACAGAGAGAGCTGCAAACCTTCGTGCAGCTCACTCACTGACACTTTCAGTGCCGACTTAAGCTCTGCTCCGTGTGGGTCAAGACCCAGGGTGCCACCATCATCTCGTGACCTCTGAGATCATCTGCCACCTTCATCTCATGACCTCTGCGCTTGTCTTGGACACCAGCATGCAGAGGGAAGACAGGAAGAGAGAGAGGAAGGTCATTGGGGAAATTCTTGGGCGTGCCCTGCACAAGGTGTGCATACCGCCACCCACTCATCCTTGCTCATCTCTCCTTAACAGGCAAGAGGGCTGTGGGGTGCAGTCTGGCTGTGCGTGCAGTCAAAGTGAGAAGCGCATTTGGTGAGCCGGTCCATGGCATGTGCCACAGCGGACGCTCTGAGAGGAGCAGACACGGCGCTTGCCCTCCACCTAAAAACCAGCGGGAGAGGTCGGGGCGACACATGTGAGGTCATCCAAGAAGAAAGATGTTCTGCTTACAGCTCTGACCCTGGTACCCGAGCGATGTGGCAGAGGGGGCATGGTGGGCTGGCTTAGATGGGAAAGGGCTTTCTGGAGCGGGTGGCATTTGACACCTGATCTAAAACTTGAATTTGTTCTTAAGGACCCGTAAGAATGGGACATGAAGGGGTTGGATTGGGATTCATGTGGCAGGACAAGAAACAGTTTATCCTTTGGCTTCACCCACATCTTACACGTGGGCCTTATGTCCACAACAGAAGACTGACGGGCTGATCATTGGTCCCTAAACATGTGTGAGATCAGTACGTCTCTGCGAGGCCTGCTTGATGTCCTTCTCAGGACATATGTTCTGGCTGTTCCCAGATCTTCTACCTGAAAGATGCCCCCATACACCTACCCAGCATGACTTCTATATCCTCACAATTTTTCATTTTTAATCATGGAAATGATTGCTACCTGAAACATGCGTTTTTTCTGCTGGTCTAATTTCTTCCCCAAGGGCCCTTGAGGGCAGGGCCTTGTCCATCACGTTTGTGTCTGAATGCCCAGCACTTAGAACAGAGTCTGCACGAAAGAGAGGCATGATCCGTGCTTCTTCAGTGGTGAAACACTCAGATGAGGCATTTGGGAGAGATGCTGGATGCGTTTAGTCCAAACTCTGCAGACATCAGTGCATCCCAAGCCCCCATCTGGGACCAGTTTGAGGGGTTGTGAAACACTGCTGGTCTCCGAAGCGCTTAAATGCCCATAAAAAAGTAAAGTGGTTTGAAATCATGACAGACACTCTGGGACTGGGTCAGCGTCCGTGTTCTGGTTCCTGCTCTGCCCCCAAGTGTGTCTTAGGCTCCAGCACAGCTTTTTCCTATGTGGTCTGTGAGGCATATTTATGACGGCTGCTGTAAATCCGGGTTGTCTTGATGTTGGTGTCTATGGATTGTCTTTTCTCATCCATGTTCTTGTTGCCACTCTGCCCCCAAGTGTGTCTTCACAGCTGGAGCCCAAGCCTCTCACAACCTCTTTCTAAGTTTTCTACCAAATATACAATCTTGTAAACTGTTTTTATGAGTGGATAGGATAACATTCTGTTTCAAAGTACTTAATAAAATGTGTGTTGGTCGGGATTCGGTAACAGAACCGCTAGGCAGGGTAGGAATCGATACAAAGGGACTAGGTACAGGAACTTGCTCCTGACGCCTGGGGGAGCTGGTCCAGATGCCTCTGCAAACTGGTGACTTTGTGGCTATGCCAGACCCTGACGCCACAGCGTGGGCGGATGGAAAGGAAGGTGGTGGGGTGAAGCCGGGGCTGGGGCCCTGGAGGGCACCCTGAACCTACCAGTTGTTCCTGGGCCTGACCTTGGGGGTTTGGTCCTGCAGGGGACAGGGGACAGTGGCCCCTTTGTCCTAGGGTTAGGACACACCCAGCCTAGGGGTGAGAGCAACGGGGCCCAGGGGCAAATGCACTATTAGTCCGGTCTGCTGTCCCACCCCAGTGAGGTGAGCCTGCAGATAAAGGGCCAGGAGCCCCAGCTTCCTGGTGGCCGCCACCAGGAGGGGCCCTGGGCCCATGCTAACTGGAGACATACAGGTAAGGGGGCTCTGGGCAGCGCAGTCCCTCTGAGGCAGGTTGCAGGGACCAAGCTGCCATGAGGCAGGTTTGTGATTTCATGAAATAATTTTCAAGCACATACAGGAAGGAACAATTTCCCTTTTTTTTGGGGGGGGGGGGTGGTCTCTGAGCCTCAGTGGTGTCTGTGATCCTATCGGTGTTGTGATAACGAAAACAGACACGGGTGGAGAGCAAGTGGAGAGACTCTGCGCATCCAGCGCGAGGGTCCCGAAGGAGCTGGGCCATCCCATCCATCCTTCGTGTTTTATTGATGAGAAATCCAAGGGCTGCTAAATGCCCATATCTGTCCTGGGTTCCTCCTGTGTGGTGACACCTCTGGGGTAGAACTCGGGGATCTGGTGACCAGCCCCAGCCCATTGGATGGTCTTATCTCTCTCATCTCTGCCTCTAGGAACACAGGCTGGTGGCTTCTCTGCGGGTCGTGGGGGGAAGATCAGTGGATCTTACATCACCAAGGACATGCACTCGCCCCCAGGGCTGCTGCCAAGGAGAAGTGTCTGAGGGAGAAGTTTCCAGCAACGTTTTTTTTTCCCTCATTATTTACGGTTTTATTGAAACATAGTTGATTTACAAGGTGGTGATAATTTCTGCTCTACAACAAAGGGGTGCAGTTATACACACACACATCCATTCTTTTCCAGATTCTTCCTCATATAGATTATTAAGAATATTCCAGCAACAATCTCGCCTGCCTGTCCTCTGAGCAGCTGGGCCTGGGGTTCCAGAGCCTGGGGGTGTGACGTGGCTGGTGGAAGACAGACCAGAGTCATCCCTTTCTGTTCTCTGTACCCGAAGTTCAGAGGTAGAGCCTGCTGTGTCCACAGCCCCCCCGAGTTTTACCCTCCACATCCTACATTGGAGCACAGCTGCAAGGTTCCTGGGGACTGACCTGAGTTGGTGTGAAAGGAAAAGCAGCTGGAATCAGCCATGGACAGACCAAAGCCATCCTGGGTGCACACCAACAAGTAGACACACCCTGAGTACACCTTGTATCAGTGGCTGATATGCAGAGTTTTCTTTTTTCTTTTTTTTTCTTTTTGCTTTTTAGGCCCTCACTCGAGGCATATGGAAGTTCCCAGGCTAGGGGTTGAATCAGAGCTACAACTGCCAGCCTACACAATAGCCACAGCAATGCAGGATCCAAGCCAAGTCTGCAACCACACCACAGCTCACGGCAAGGCCAGATCCTTAACCCACTGAGCAAGGCCAGGGATCAAACCTACAACCTCATGGTCCCTAGTGGGATTCATTTCCACTGCGCCATGATGAGAACTCGAGTTTTCTTATTTTAATTCACAAAGAGGCTCTTCCCAGAGTTAAGGACTGATCCACCGGTCCCCATATGTGACACTTTATAGTTTTATGGGTATTTACTGTGATCATCAACTTGGCATTTATAAGTTTGGTCTTCTTAACTTCGTTAGCACCCAAACACGGAGCTAAAACATTAACTGAAGTTCATAGGCTATAAAATGGCACAGGTGGGCAGACCCTCCCTGGGCGAGGCCCCCATCACGCCCTGGAGCTGAGAAAGGCCGGGACTGCCAGGGAGGGGGCCGCTGAGTCACTGTGTGCACAGCAGCAGACGTGGCCTGGAGAGCTGTGAGCAGGATGTATTTACTGCTCTTAACTCATAAAGAGATGTAAAAGTGATGGTCTTTAAGGCAGCGCTGAGAGCCTGCCATCTGCCAGGAACCTCAGCAAATGCCAAGAAGGGACATCATTTCTTGGCAGAACGTTCCTCTTTCTAAGGAAATCCTTAAATCCAAACTAGCCCGTTAAGTGAAGAAATGCAGAAAAAAAAAAAAAAATCTCAGCTTAGGGACGAGGCCTACTTATAGAGTGTCTATTCTGCAGGAAGTCGTTTTCAGAAGTTCCCATCGTGGTTCACTGGTAACCAGCCCGACTAGTATCTATGAGGATGTGGATTCGATCCCTGGCCTTGCTCAGTGGGTTAAGGATCTGGCATTACTGTGAGCTGTGGCCGAAGTCACAGACACGGCTTGGATCCTGAGTTGCTGTGGCTATGGTGCAGGCCAGCAGCTGTAGCTCTGATTCAACCCCTAGCCTGGGAACTTCCATATGCTGCAGGTGTAGCCCTAAAAAGCAAAAAGCAAATAGCAAAAAAAAAAAAAAAGAGTCATTTTCTGGAGTCTTAACAAAATTGAAAACAAAACAAAGCCCCATACATCTGTCCATAATTCATGCTAATTATGTGCTGCATCTCCTTTTAAAATAACCGTCTTTATTCCTTATCTGCAGTTAGGACAGAGAATTTGCCTTGTAAGAAGTTTGCTATGTTTTAGGCTGTAACCAATGGCCATGGGCTACACATTTCCTTCATGACTAAGGAAGGGGCCAGAGTGGATTATCTGCTTAAGACTTAACTCATCCAAAAGAGAGAGGACAAACAGGAGATTTGGCCAAATGTGGCCAGAGTGAACCAGAATCAATCTTCGAGAATTTAGAAATTGATTATGTAGCAAAAGGATTCAGTTTGATTGGCAGCCTTATGGAGTAGTTAGGACAATGGGTTGGAAGCTTCTGGAAGGCGAGTGTCAGGCCAGGCTGATGGAGTGCATCGTCTGCTAGAATCACTCAGAGATCACGGTGGATGGGGAAGGATGCGGGATGCGTTCCTGTCAGGGCACAGGTGCAGCGTCAGCCGTGGACCTTAGGTTGCCAGCGGTTAGAGCAGTCTCTGAAGAATTAAAACTATAACTACAACTGTAAGTGTTTGTATTGGCTGGAGTTCAAGTAGCCCATAGAATTGCTGAAACAACTGAAGAATTAGGTATCAAATCTACCATGAGGGCAGTTCCAGGGACAGGGTAGAAGGAACAAATGGACTACATTTTCAGGTGCCTGCCTGTGGATTGAATGTGTCACTTGGCTTATTTCAGGATTACAATTCTAAGCAGAAGCACCTGATTGTCTAGCTTGGATCCATACACCCCATCCTAAAACAAGGCTCACCTTGACGGTGTCATGTAAGGCAAGACAGGCAGGTGTGTTGTTGTGTATGTTGTACACTGCACAGCTCAACAGTCCCCATTTTCATGCGCTGAAAGTGCTGATCCCCCAAATCAGGATGAATGCAGAGGGCTCTCAGGGTCATCATTTGTCAGAAAGGCTGTCATGGGCGTCCAATAAGGGTGGTTTATTCAGGTAGCCTTTTCACAGATTCTTTCGGAACTAGGGTCTGTGGTCTGCTGCTGCTGTTGGCGTAAATGAGGAGGATCGGCTACTTTTTTTTTTCTCCTTTTTTTTTTGTCTTTTTGCTATTTCTTGGGCTGCTCCCACAGCATATGGAGGTTCCCAGGCTAGGGGTCTAATCGGAGCTGTAGCCACCGGCCTACGCCAGAGCCACAGCAACTCGGAATCCGAGCCGCGTCTGCAACCTACACCACAGCTCATGGCAACGAAGATCGGCTACTTTGGATTGTTTGTTTTCAAATCAAGTTGAAGGTCGAAATGTAAAGTTTTCGTGCTGAGATCAGTTTGCATCATTAACAATTCTTTTTATTTATTTATTTACATTTATTTATTTATTTATTTCGTTTGCTTTTTAGGGCTACACCTGTGGCATATGGAGGTTCCCAGGCTAGGGGTCAAATCAGAGCTATAGCTGCCAGCCTACACCACAGCCACAGCAACGCGGGATCTGAGCTGTGTCTGCAAACTACACCACAGCTCACGGCAAGGCAAGATCCTTAACCCACTGAGCGAGGCCAGGGATTGAACCCGCAACCTCAAAGTTCCTAGTCAGATTCATTTCCACTGAGCCACAACAGGAACTCCAACAATTCTATTTTTTTAAATTGAAGTGAGACTGACACACAATGTTACATTAGTTTCAAGTGTACCAGGTAGTCATTGGACCTTTATGTACTTTATGGTACCATCGCCACAATACCACTAGTCACCGTCTGTCACCCTGCAAAGTTCATACAATATTATTGGCTCTATTTCCCATGCTGTGTAGGGCATCCCCATGACTTGTCTATTTTTTAACTGGAAGTTTGTATCTCTTGATCTCTTCACCCACCTCACCCACCCGGCCCAGCCCCTTGCCTCTGGCAGCTGCTGTTCTGTTCTCTGTGTGTTTGACTCTGGTTTTGATTGGTTTTGTTTATTCATTTGTTTTTCAGATTACACATATAAGTGAAGTGACATGGTTGTTGTCTTTCTCTGTCAGATTTATTTCACTTCACTTAATACCCTTTAGGTCTGTCCATGTTGTCACAAATGGCAGGATCTCTTTCTTTTTAATGGCTGAATAATATTCCACTGCACAGGCAGACTTCATTTTATTGCACTTTTGACTTAGTATGCCTGGCAGGTATTAAGTTTTTCCAAATGGAAGATCTGCAGCAACCCTGCATTGAGCAAGTCCGTCAGTGTCCTTTTCCCAACAGTATTTGCTCATTTCCTATCTCCGTGTCACACTTTAGCAATTCTTGCAGTATTTCAAACTTTCTCATTAACGCTATATTTCTTATGGTGACCTGTTTTCAGTGATCTTTTATGTTACTGTTATGAATTGTCGAGAGCATAGATGAAGTGTTAGCATTTTTTAGCAATAAAGTATTTTTAAATTAAGGTATATGTCTTGATACGTGTTTAAGACATAGTGCTATTGCACACTTAATACACTACATGTAGGTTAAGGCCAGTATTTCCTTATTGAGTTTATTTCTGGATGATCCACCCATTGTTGTAAATAGGGGTTGAAGTCCCCTACTGTTATTTGTATGCTGTCAATTTCTCCCTTTCGAAGGAAATATTTAGTTAATATTTGCTTTATATATTTTGGTGCTCCTATATTAGGCGCATGTATATTTACAAACATTACATCCTTTTGTTGGATTGACTTTTTCCTCATCGTGTCATCAGCAATTCTTTTACTTTCCTTTGCTGTTACAACTGTCTTTTTGAATTTCACCCTTACCTCGTCCATCTTTGTTTCCTGTGTGGCTTTGATTCTTTTATGTTGGCTTAGTGATGACATGGTGAAGTTTCACAATTCAAAGAATGAACCGTCTTTCCAGACAGCATACAATTCATTGCTTTGATGGGTTTTGCACCAACGCACACAAATCTCTGTCTTTGAGGTTAATTTATATGCTTTAAATTTCATTGTCTGTAGTTTTACCAGTAATGTAGGGATTTTCCATTTTTAGGCTTATATTCCGTTTTAGACCTTGTAAATTCCTACTGATTAGGACTTCAGAGAAATAAAGAATCTGCTGAACTGGTGAAATGGCTAGCCTTCTGGAGTCCCACACATAGTAGTGCACAAAAATCCCCCAACTGCCCCATACTGCTGGCTAAGTGCTAGAACTAAACCCAGCTTGCTTTGTAAGCATACACCTCCAAATACACTGTTCAATTAGAACATTTTTAAGTTTTCCTTTTCTGCATTTCAATTTCGTTAGTGAAAGATCGAAAAGTTTGCCAAATGCATAATTCCAGCATTATACATTGTGAAACACAAACAACTATTTTTTTCCCTAAGAGCCTTCTTTATTTATAATTTATATACCAGAGAATAAAGTGCACCATTCAATGATATTTTTATGTTTACAGAGCTGGACAGCCACAATCACAATAAACAAGCAAACAAACAAAATAACACAAGTTTTTTAGTGCATGCTCATAGATTTGACCCTTGCCTTTCAAAGATTTGGGTTTTGTTCCTTTGGCCCAGTGAGAACAGACCAACATTGAAATGTGCCAAGTTACCTAAAACTCTCTTCTTCAATTAAATTCTTTTCTAAGGATCACATGATTTTATTGCATAATATTCTGCAAGGACTTGCCTTCAGAGCCCCTACAGATTAGTTAGCAATTCTCTGGATGTATACCTAATTCTTCTAAGTATGTTTTGATTTTTTTCCCCCTTCAGATGAGTCTGCCTCTGAAAGAAACATCTGCAATGTTTTTTAAAGATCCTAGAACAATATTCTCCCTAAACTGACGCAGGCAGAGTTCATATAATGTCTATAAAATACCCCAGGGTTCCTTGTTATGACCTTTGCCTGGGTTACATAGATAAAAGAATTGGTAGGGAGTTAAAGTTTGGTTTTGATACCAGCAAGGTTTAAGCCAATTCACAGATCAAAGAGGGAGAGACGAAAGAAAACTGGCTAAGATTCTGTTCTGAACTGCCCACCTCTGAATAACACTGTCTTTCTCCCTTGGAGATCATTGGCTTCCCATGAAAGGATTTAAAAGAGATAATGAAACCTAACTAGGCAGTCCTTACCACAGAACAGTAAGCTTTCCCCTTGCTCTTAGGTGTTATTCTTTCCTTACGATTCTTAAAGATCCTCATCCACCTTGAACCAGGTCCTATAAAAACCGGTTTGAAAAAATCTATACTCTTAAGACCTGTTCGTATGTTCTGTGTGTATACACACAGATTTGTAAATACAATATACATAGATACATTAATATGTGGTATGTATGTATATATGTATATTTATATACGAAAAAAGACTATTAACAAAAAGAAAAGGAGGGATAATTAAAAAATTCAGGCCTGTGGGGAGTCAGATTTGATTGAGAACATTACAAAGTTGAATGCAATGGTTCTTTTTTAAAAAATGTTATGGAGTAGAGTTGGCTTGTAGTGTTGTATTAGTTTCAGGTTGACAACACAGTGAATCAGTCATACACATAAATATACTCACTATTTTTTCTATATAGGTTATTACAAACTATTGAGCAGCTATTTATTTTTTATTCTTTGCGATGCAAATTTGAATGGGATTGTTTTCTTACCTTCTTTTTCTGATAGTTCTTTATTAGTGAAAAGCAATATAATCTCTGTATATTAATCATGTACCCTGAAAATGTACTGAATTTTTTATTAGTTCTGATCAATTTTTGATGGAAACTTTAGGGTTTTCTATATATATTATCATGTCATCTGCAAAGATTGACAGTTTAACTTCTTTTACAATTCGGGTGCCTTCTGTTTCTTTTCCTGCTTATTGTGGCTAGCTAGAACTTCGCTGTTATGACTTATGAAATGAAAATGTAAGTTGGAGAGTTCTATATTATATCTTTTTTAAAGTTTAAGATCTATAAGAGTAATCTAAAAAATCCATTTAATGATTTAAATTTACAGAATTTTGTTTCTTTCAATGATGTTGAATAGTGCTTTAATAATTTAATGGATATATTATTTAGTAAATATTAACATTGTTATCTTAATAATAGCATTGTCACCTTAATATCTTTCATCTTATCTTATGCAAATGCTATCTTCTTTGGTGAATTTATGCTTTGTCAGTTATTCCCACTTGAGGAATTCCTGGATAATCTATGTGGAGTTACTAGAAGCATCACGATTGGATGGGTAGAACCTTCTTAAATTAGAAGGACATAAAATAAACATAGCCCATATAGGATGGGTCCTGTAATTGGGTAATATCACATGAAGTCAATTTACTAAAACAAGGATGGGTATAACAAATGTGATAATGACATGAAAAAATTTGGTTAACGTTTAAAAAAGCTTTTGTGATTACATGGATAAACTTCAGTTTTCTGAATTTATCCCTTTCCCTGACAATATGCTGTGTTTTCATGGATTAGCTTTGCTTTGTGGGAAAAGAGATATATTAGAAGGAAAAACATCACACTGGCCCTAGTAGGGCAAGAATAAAATTTTTTAAATTTAGGAAGCAAACTTGGTTGCATAACTTTATCATAATTGAGTTGATAGGTTAATATTTACTCACATTCATTTCACTGCAGTGCTGGCATACGTATGGGAAAATGTATAAATGATGAAAATCTCATTATAGTCCGACTGTCTGAGAACAAGATATGTTGTTTTGGAATATTTCATACAGATTTGAAAGATAAGGTCACTTAAAATTGTGAATGCAGGAATAGGAAGATGATGCTGTGACAGGTTTTTAAAGCAATATCGTTAGTTATCTTTCACAAAATAAAAATTTACTGAGTACCTGCCTTGTGCCTATACATTTTGTGAATTCAAATTTATACATTCAGAGGGAAAACTTTTTTTTAAAAAAATGTTTTATTCTTTCCAACAAGTTTGTGGAGTGAACGTGAGTAGGAGATAAAGATGGTTCCTTCATCCGCATTCTCCAGGGCTCTTCATAGCCAGTTTCTCTCTGCTCTGAGTGTGCTTACATCTGCATTTTTGGGATTATAATAAGGCCCCTGAATGCAAATCAATGTGAATCATTTCGGTGTTTGTAGAAACCCCAGAAGGGTTGGATTCATTTGCATTCCTGGGAAGCTACTCTCCAAAATAGTACTTTCCTAAGGAACTTTCATGCAAAACATTGACTCTTGGCATTTTTACTGTGAATACTCACATTAGCATGGACGCCTCCCCCATCCTATGAGTCGCACTGCCAGGATTGATACCTATGACTACACTGACATTTTATCTCCAGGATCAAAGAAGAAACAACTTGCCCCCCCGCCCCTTTTTGCTTTTTGAGGCCACACCCTCGGCATATGGAGGTTCTCAGGCTATGGGTCAAATCAGAGCTACAGCTGCCAGCCTCCGCCACAGCCACAGCCACTCGGGATCTGAGCTGCATCTGCAACCTGTGACCTACGCCACAGATCAAGGCAATGCCAGATCCTTAACCCACTGAGAGAGGCCAGGGATTGAACCTGCATCCTCATGGATCCTAGTCAGCTTCATTAACCGCTGAGCCATGAAGGGAACACCCAACTTGCCATTGTTAAGGATAACAGCCAGTAATTGGTGATGATTTATTGTGGCAGACACCATTCTAAGAGACATAAATTAATTTATTCAACCCTCTCCACCAGATTATCAACATATTCTTTCTGACCCAAGATATTTGAGACAGGGGGTAATAGAAAGAACACACAGACAGGTAAAGGAAAAATCATAGGCGACACCAACTGAAAAAATTTCAAGCCATGTGAATAGAAAATTCAAAGAAGAAAAGCAATAAGAAATGGTCAATACACACAGAAGTAGCTCCTCCCTGAACAATTAAAGGCATTCAAATTTCTATACCACAAAGACTTATTTTTCCATTATAAAAAGAAGACAGAAAATCATAACAGAACTGGTGAAGGTAGAATTGACTCATCACTAGTGGTGGAGATATAATTGTGTTTAGACAATATGTGTACAGATTTTTTTTAAAAAAATAATGCTTCTAGTTATTAAACATATAATTTTATGTGATCAATTTATCTTAAAGTGACCTTGGTTTTTAATAGAGGAAGTATTAGAATCTTTGAAAATAGAGTGAATCATTTAGTAAGTAGTGTTACAAAAAAAAATAGACCCTTTGAACAGTGTACATAAAATGAACATATGATGGATCAAGATTTAATTATTTAAAAAATCTTTAGGGGTTCCTGTCGTGGCTCAGTGGTTAACGAATTCGACTAGGAACCATGAGGTTTTGGGTTTGATCCCTGGCCTCGCTCGGTGGGTTAAAGATCCAGTGTTTGCCGTGAGCTGTGGTATAGTTTGCAGACGCAGCTCAGAACCCAAGTTGCTGTGGCTGTGGTGTAGGCCAGAGGCTACAGCTCCGATTTGACCCCTAGCCTGGGAACCTCCATATGCCGCAGGAGTGGCCCTAGAAAAGACAAACAAACAAAAACTTTAAAATTAGCAAAATAAGATCTATGGAAATACCTCGATGAGACACACAATACAAATTATAAAGGTAAAAATTAATACATTTGACTGTATAAGTTTTTTTTTTTTATTTAAATCTGTCACCAAAAAGAGCTCACATTAAGTTTAAAAGGAACAGGCTGGAAGGAGATATATCAAGTCAAAGTATTAATATATGGAATTGTAAATAATTCTCACACATCTCTTGACAGAGAGTAGAAAAAATAGGAAATTGAAGAAACATGGCCAAAGGATATAAACAGGAAACTCACAGAAAAAAAATCTAGAAAAACAAATAAAAACAAGAAAAGATGTTCAACATTAAGAGTAATTAAAATTCTTTCAGGGAGTTCCTGTCGTGCTCAGCAGAAATGAATCCGACTAGCATCCACGAGGCCTACTTACAGAGTGTCTGTTCTGCAAGAAGTCGTTTTCAGAAGTTCCCATCATGGTTCACTAGTAACCAGCCCGACTAGTATCTATGAGGATGTGGATTTGATCCCTGGCCTCATTCAGTGGGTTGAGGATCCAGCGTTGCCATGAGCTGTGGTGTAGGTCACAGACAAGGCCCGGATCCTGTGTTGCTTGCTGTGGCTGTGGTATAGGCTGGCAGCTGTAGCTCCAATTGGACCCCTAGCCTGGGAACGTTCATATACTGCAGGTGCAGCCCTAAAAAGACAAAAAAAAAAAATTCTTTCAGAATTTGACAGATAAAACAAAAATTAAACAGGAGTGCAGGAAATTAAAGCAACACTCTGCTTAGTCACATGTATATAAAATGTTGTATTCTAGGTGGAATACAGGTGACATAATCCCTGGTCTCTTAGGCTAATACTAGACCAGAAAGGAAATTGTAATGCAGCTCTTCCCAACCCGTGTTCCACAAACAGCTCCCAGATCTGCTGAGATGGAGCTCCTCATTGTTTTTCAGAAAACTGGCAGTGCCTGGGCAGTCAGTCCTCCAGACTCCAGACGGTCTCATTAATTTATCTAGCAGGCCATACAAATATTATCATTTCATTGTCATACCGTGATGTAAGAAAAAAATGCCAGAAGAATTGCTTTAATGATTTCCAAAAAGCTGAAAATTTTCACATTGCAGTTTCTCACTATAAGAACAGAAATCAGGGCATTCTCTTCTGGTGCAGCGCGTTAAGGAACTTGTGTTGTCACTGTAGCCACTGGGGTCGCTGCAGTGGCGCAGGTTCAGTCCCTAGCCTGGGAACTTCCACATGCCATGGGCATGGCCAAAAAAACCCAAAAAACAAAACAAAACAAAAACAAACAAACAAGAAATCAACGTAAATCTATGTTATAAAGAAAAGAGGAGTTCCCTTCATGGCTTATCAGAAACGAATCTAATATCCATGATGACGTAGGTTCAATCCCTGGCCTTGCTCAGTGGGTTAAAGATCTGGTGTTGCCATGAGCTGTGGTGTGGGTCACAGACACAGCTCGGATCTGGTGTTGCTGTGTCTATGGTGTAGGCCAGTGACTGCAGCTCCTATTTGACCCCTAGCCTGGGAACCTCCATGTGCCTCAGATGCAGCCCTAAAAAGACAAAAAAAAAAAAAAAAAAGACAAAAAAGAAAGAAAGAAATACCACCCCCCCCAAAAAAATGAAAACAAAGAAAATCAACCATAATAACAAAACTTAACTGCTGGGAAATTCAGTAACATCCTTCTAAATAACCCCTACTTCAAAGATGTAATAAGAACCCAAGAGCCAAAGCATCTTCAGAAAGAATTACTTCATACCAATGCTTAGGGAATGCAGTGAAAGCTAAAATCAGGAAGAAGTACACAGCCTTAGAAGTTTTTATTAAATAGAAGCCTCCTTCTTGATTATGAAGGATTGACTGCTAGTTAGTCAATTTTATGAAGTCACACACCTCTAATAGAAGCAGCATCTATTTTATACTTTCTGGTGTAGTTGTCTGTAAGAATTTATATTTTGAAATACAAGCTATTTTTACCATAAAGGATTTAAGAGTAGGGCCATAATCCTTCCTCTAGCCCCAGGGATGCTTAGGAAAAATTGAATCCTTAGCCTTTTTGCGGCATCCACTCAGTGAATACATCTACCAGAGAGGTTCCTGAACACATCACTCATGGTTGTCAGGGCTGTGTATTTTGTCATCTGTAATTGACTAGGCTGGGACTTACCCATGCTGATGTGAATTGCATTCATGTCAGTTGTCCATGCTCATCTTTCAAGATCAGTTGCATACTGGGTTTGGATGGTAGAGGTCTTGTCTGAGTGTCTGAGGACTCCTAATGCTTTGTCTTGTATGTGCTGAGCTTCTTTCCTAAAGCTAAGTGTAGATGGTGCTGGATAAGCCTACTGTGTACCTTTGAATGACCGTCCAACCTGAAATCCAAGAAGGCTCTCTTTCAGGGAGATGTTAGAGCCTCAGGACAGTGCAGTGTGCAGAGCAAACATGTGTCACAAAGAGAATTAGCTCCGGTGAGTTGGGGACCACAGTTGTAGGTCATTAGATATTGGTTCTCTTTAGGTCAATTAACATATTAAATAAAATTTATTCATCATGAATGGAGGCTTTGTAGGCATAATAATATTTAGGGCTAATTCGCAGCTTAGCTATAAGGATCCCAAAGAATATTCTGTAATGAATCAATCATGCAGAGACTGAACAACTCAAATCACATATATAGACTGCTTTTTTTTTTTTTGTCTTTTTTGTCTTTTTAGGGCTGCACCTGCAGCATGTGGAGGTTCCCAAGCTAGGGGTCAAATTGGAGCCGTGGTCACCAGCCTACACCACAGCCACAGCAATGGGGGATCCAAGCCATGTCTTCAAACTACGCCACAGCTCATAGCAACGTTGGATCCTTAACCCACTGAGTGAGGCCAGGGATTGAACCCTCATCGTTACTACTCGGGTTTGTCAACCACTCAGCCAGGATAGGAACTCCTAGACTGCTCTTTAAGATGATAAAATTTCAAGATGATAACAGAAATTTATTTCACCAGGAAACAGAAATTTAATAGAAATATAGGGAAGTGTGGCAGGGTGATGAAAGTAGAAATGATAAAGGGATATTCTGGAAAGTTCCTCAAAAGAAGTGATTCAAATGGAAGGAAGGCTCCTTTCCCTCTGCTTCCTTTCCCTACTTGGTACTTCTTGATGGCTGGAAAGAGTGTGTGATGTCTGGAGCCCCAGTAAGTATTTTGTGACCTTGAGGTTGGGAACAGTGGTCTGGAAACATCAGAGCAGAAAAATAGACGCAGCCTGAGAAAACGGTGGAGGCACAAAACTTCCTACCAGCCCTGAAGTGACAGTTCTGGGCTTATTTTACATAAGAAGGAAAAAAAAAATCCTTATTTGTCTAAAGCATTGAAATTGGGTTTTCTGTTAGGAATAGCCTGACTGCTCATTATCCTATCACACCCCACTCGCCTTCTCTCCTCTCTTCCTTCCTTTCTTCTTTCCCTCTCTTATTAAATGTATGAAACTGGAGTTCCTGTTGTGGTGTAGTGGAAATGAATCCAACTGGGAAACATGGGGTTGTGGGTTTGATCCCTGGCCTCCATCAGTGGGTTAAGGATCCAGCATTGCTGTTGCTGTGGCTGTGG
Source organism: Phacochoerus africanus (assembly GCF_016906955.1). Classification (NCBI taxonomy): domain Eukaryota; kingdom Metazoa; phylum Chordata; class Mammalia; order Artiodactyla; family Suidae; genus Phacochoerus; species Phacochoerus africanus. The sequence goes on along the minus strand of NC_062548.1, from coordinate 52,575,262 downwards.
TGTAGGCCTGCAGCTGTAGCTCTGATTCAGCCTGTAGCCTGGGAACTTTCATACGCCATGAATGAGGCCCTAAAAAGAAAAAAAAAAAAAAGGTATGAAACCACTCGCTTTTATGACATACATGATTCTGAAGAGTTAAAATAATAAACAAAAAAAAAGAAAGAAAAACACTTCAAAAATGAACAGGTGAAGAACCTAGAATAAAGGTTGTAAATGAAAATGGGTGTGACTAGTTTAAAGAGTGTGTCTGCAGCCAAAGGGACGAAGTCTACCAATTGTAAGTGCATTTATGTGTGTGCGAAGTGGCGTTTTTGGCGTGGTGGTTCTGAAACAGCTTGACCAAGAGTAAATTCCTCCAATAGCTCTTTTTAACCTGTATACTTCCTGGCATCAATTAGTTTGGATCAAGAATGAGGATATTTATTGTTCTATTTTGCAGAAAAGGAAAGCTTTTGTTGCAGTGCTCATGCTCAGTGATTGAAATAAGTGAGAGCTCCAAGTCTAGATCTGACTCCAGCTGCCTCTTGTTTTTCTTTTTAATTTTTAAAAATGATGTTTATTTTTTCCATTACAGCTGGTTTACAGTGTTCTGTCAACTTTCTACTGTACCACAGAGTGACCCAGTCACACATACATATATACACATTCTTTTTCTCACATTATCCTCCATCATGCTCCATCACAAATGACTAGATAGAGTTCCCAGTGCTATACAGCAGGATCTCACTGCTTATCCACTCCAAAGGCAATAGTTTGCATCCATTAACCCAAGATCCCAGTCCATCCCACTGCCCCCCACCTTGGCAACCACAAATCTATTCTTCATGTCTATGAGTTTCTTTTCTGTGGAAAGGTTCATTTGTGCCATATATTAGATTCCAGATATAAGTGATGTCATATGGTATTTGTCTTTCTCTTTCTGACTTACCTCACTTAGTATGAGTGTCTCTAGTTCTCTTGTAATGACCACCTCCCCCACGGGATAGTTTCCATCACCAGGAAGGGAGGTGCCCGGTCCAGCCCCCAAGCTCGAAAAACTCATGAAAAACACCATGTTAAGATCACATGTATACCATATCAGTACATGGATGTTCAGATTGCATTCAAACAATACCCAAAGCTTTGACATGAAAAGAAATACTTGGCAATCTATTTTCAGAATCCCACAGTAACCAAATACGCTAGTTTCTTGTTTGTTTCCAGCTCTTTTGTGGTTATTGCTATATTTTGAATACATTCCTGCTATGGATCCTTGACTTACCAACTTCAGATGGTATCTTCTATTGGTTCTTCATTAGGAAAGACAAGAAATTTTTCCTGAAAATGTATTCTTTTGGAAGCACTTTTTTTTTTTTTTTTTGCCTTATGACTTGTGCGTTGGGAGTTTCATTTCAGTTTTTCTTAAGGACTTCCCTGAAGTCCATCTCCTCTTCTAGCTTACAGAAATAAGCCCCAGGGTTTTCTTCCACTAACTATAAATTAATATTTTACCTTAAGGTGCGTCTCCACTGGGATCCACGTTGTGTTGTGCAGCAGCTGCTGACTGGCCCACTGTATCCTTTTTCTCCAAGTTTTCCTACCACCATCTACTAATTGGTCTGCCTTTCCCCGTCTGTCTTTGCACTGCTCCTCTTATGACATATTTATTAGATTTACACATAATTGTAGGTACACATGGGTGTGTGTATACAGGTTTGTCTCTGAACTGCTCTGCTGTGCTGATCTATTCTACCCCCTGTTCTCATTGTCTCTTCTTGCACTAGCTCTGGGCTGTTACCTTTTATTACTGCAGCTTCATGGAACATCTTAATATTTAGACATACAAAGCTCACTTATTTGATTGGTTTTTTGTTTTTTTTTTTTACAAAATTGAGTTATCTATTTTGTCATGTGAATTTAATGTGGGATTTTTGTTGAGACTGCAGAGATTTTATAGATTAATTTGATGGACACTGATGTAGTGACATCTCACCTAAGAACATGGGATTGATTTTCCTTTACGTCACTCAATAGTTTAATTTTTTTTTTTTGCTATAAAGCTATGGGCCTTGGCATTTTAAAATTTCTTTCCTAGGTGTTTTATTCTTTTATGGCTAGTGTCACTAAGATTTTATTTTAAAATACATTTTCTACTTGATTATTGCTCTATTGCTTTTTATAAGGTAATATTTTATTTGGCAACTTGCTGACATCTCCTATTTCTAATAGTTTAATTTCATCCTTTTCCAGGAAATGGCACTTTTATCTCTTCTGTTCCTCTCTCTTCCCTTCTCATCTATTTTTCTTTCCTTGCAGTGTTGGTGAGACATATCTTAAAGCATATTAAGAGATGTGTGTCTAAAGTCTAAGCATGATGATTGTTGTAGGAGTTTCTATAAAATACTTGTTTATGTATAGGAGTTCCCGATGTGGCTCAGTGGAAACAAATCAGACTAGCATCCATGAAGATGCAGGTTCAATCCCTGGCCTCCCTCAGTGGGTTAAGGATCCGGCTTTGCCGTGAGCTCTGGTGTAGGTCACAGATGTGGCTCAGATCCTGCATTGCTGTGGCTGTGGCGTAGGCCCCCAGCTACAGCTCTGATTGGACCCCTAGCCTGGGAACTTCCATGTGCTGTGGGTGTAGCCCTAAAAAAAAAAAAAAAGAAAAAGATAAACAATGTATATTTGTTTACATACAGAAGTTTTATCCTATCACTAATTGGTATGATTTCTAGTTTTAAGTCATGATAAGTGTTGAATTTTCTCAAAGGGAATCCACATCCTTTATGGACAATCTCTACGGCACGCCCCACATAAAATGATGAAATGTCGCTCCTTCCTGTCCTTCACTTCACCCACTTTCCTTCTAGCTCTGTCACCTTTATATCACTTTGCATTGTCCAAGTTTGTTATTTATATTATAGTTGGTAACTAAAATTAAATCTTTCCCATATTTACTTGGAGTGGATCACAGAACTTTTAAAAATTATAATAATCCTTAGAATATTAAAATGATGAAACAATATTCATTCTCGAACCAAGTTGTATGATTTAGTTCTATGATAAAGGAATATAGTTTCATGCCATTAAACTCTGCTCAACTGTGAAGTTGCAAGAGCAAAGTAAAATTATTTATGTTTTCTATAGTCCTCAGTGATTTGGTATCACTCCACCTCTTAGCTTTCTCCATGTTTAGGCAATGCTTTTTTGCAAAGGGCTTTGTTTCCTTGATTTTCCAAATAACAGTTTAAAAATTTCTTCTTAACAGAAGACATATTCTTAACAAACAATAGTGTCTGCCACCTCTTTTCGATGGTGTTGTCTCTCTGCTCAGGGGAATCCATATTTTTTTCTCCGAAAATGTTTTCCTCACATCTCTGTGCTTCAGTCTTGATTTGGATCCATCGTTGCTCACTCCCCTCCCACTTAGTCATCACTCTGATATGCGTGAGCACACACATGCACGAGCACATAGACACACATGCATGTGTGTTTCTTGGATGCCTCAAGTTTCTTCTTTCTTAGATTCCCTTTTTGTTTGAATGGATTCTATCCTGAAGGACATTTTACTAGTAAAACGTCCTTATTTCTTACATGTCTGAAATCGCCTTCTTTATAATTTTGTTGACAGTTGGATTTAGTTTTGATTTCTAGGTTCAAAATAAGTTGTCCTTAAAACATGGGAGAACATTTCATCTTTTCGAGAATTAAGGGTTGCTGAAGAAATCTGAAAGCATCCTCTTTGTCTTTCCTTTGTAGAAAAGTTTCCAGTGCTAGCTAGGGTTCATGTTCTTTTTATAAGCGTAATATATTTATACTGAAAGGAAGCTCTGCTGACATTATGTTAGAGACAGTATCTCACGAGATGTGGAATGGATTGAGACAAGAGGTTTATCAGCTTTCCTAAGGGCAGGTCTTGGAGGGCAATGTTAACTAAGAAAGCCCTAACTACGTGTTTATACACTAGGTCCTTGGTAGATGCAAGAATAGTGTTTAGTCCACACCAGACCCTTTGCAAGTACAAGTTTCACCTGAATGGGAAGGACCGAGAATCATGTTTGCTTTCTTTCAAGACTTAAGAGCCGCTATCTGTGCAATTGTATTTGGCTTTTTTTGCACTAATTTCGTTTTAATGCTGGTAATTGAAACCATTTTAATATATTTGGTTGTATTCACTTTGTGTCCTTCCAAAAATGTGTACAAACCATGCTTTCAATGTTGGCCTCCAAGTTTTTATAAGATGTTTTTCTATTGACAAGAAAAAAAAAATCGTCTTCCTTCTGCAGGTGAAAGCATTAAGACCCAGAGATGTTAATACATTTCCCAAGGTCATGTGGCCAGTGAAGGGCAGAGTCGGGACCTGAGGCCAGATACACCTGGTCCCAGGTCCACTCTCCTCACTCCTCCATCCCTCTCTCTCCTCATCCCCACTCTGTCCTCCTAGCATCCCCTTGGCCTTGTCCCCACTCTCCCACCTCAAGGCTGTGGTCTGCCCCTTTGGATGGGTTCTGCCCACACCTGCCCGCCCACGCCTGTCCACCCACACCTGCTGGTGTGGTGACTTGAGAGCTGATTACCCAGGGCCATTTCTTATATCATAATTCATAATTCATCAATCTGTACACTTAGGATTGGTGCACTTTTATGTACTAATGTTATATGTCACACGGACACAAAATTTTTATCCCTCGCTTATCACTATCTCCTAATTTTTTTGTGAAATCAGTATTTAATATTTACATTATTATGAATATGTAAATATTATTTACAGTTGAATCATATACTATATCCTGATTACATATCCCCTCCTAAACACATTTTGCTTTTCATGTGGCTAATATTGGCATCATTTTTCATATCAACCAAGTTTTTGTGTGTACTGATTAATAATTCACCTCTTAACTTTCCAGAATCGTACATCATGTCTCAGTGCATACAAATGCACTTTATTAGTCCCGTATTTTCACAGAGAAAAAAAATCCCCTTGGAACTCTGTCTTCTTTTTCTGATCTGAACTGGTATTGCTCTCATTGTTGGTTGTACAGCCATTATTTTGTTGACTTTGTTACATAAAGGAAATATTTTGTCATTTTAAGATTATTTCATATTGGAGTTCCTGTTGTGGCTCGGCGGAAATGAATCTGACTAGCATCCATGAGGATGCAGATTCGATCCCTGGCCTTGCTCAGTGGGTTAAGGATCTGGCGTTGCTGTGAGCTGTGGTTGTAGGCCAGCAGTTGCAACTCTGATTTGACACCTAGCCTGGGAAGCTCCATATGCCGCAGATGTGGCCCTAAAAAGGCGAAAAAAAGATTATTTCATATTATGATACACCAATACAATGAAACAATATTTACTTATAAGAAACATGACATAAAACATTTTCTAAGCTATGTTAAGTAAAAAAAAGTAAGCTCTTTAAGACTATGTAGATGATATTTTCATTAGTGTAGAAAATTGGGGGTTATATATGTTTTTATAACACATATATGTTTATATAACACATGGAAACCTATGAAAATACATACAAGAAACTGATAATCATAGTTACGCTGAAGAGGTATTTAAGGGTTCAGGATGGAAGAGAGATTTACTCTATATTTTATTAATCCTTTTTACTGTTTGCCTTTTTACACATGTATACATTGCTTTTTCAAAGATAAAAGGTGCTTAAATTTTTCAAGTGTTTCAAACTTCTGGGACTACCACAATGTACTTAAAAAACTAGAATTTATGAAATTACGATCAGCTGTCTTAAAGAAATTATGAAGAATAGGAAAAGTGCCATGAAAGTTGAAAATAGACTGAAAGGGACCAAATCTTTTTGAGAGGGAGACCAATGAGAAGGTCACTGCAATAATCCAGGTAAGAGAGACGGCACCTTTGTTGTGGTGGGAGGCATGGTGGGAATGGAAAATGACCAGCACGCAGAAACAGATTAGAAGTACAGATGTAGGCCTCGATGTATAAAATCACAGAGAGTTCACATTTTATCGACAGTTGAATTTCCATCTAAATACATTTTTAGACAACTTAAAATGCATAATATTAACTATACAAAGCCTATTATCATTTACATAAAGTTCTTTCAACAGACTTTGTAGATTTGTGCTGTGTAATTTAGTGAATGGGGCAAACACAATGAAAGTCACTTGGTGCTATTTCAAGTAAAAGTGCCATATTTATTTGTATTTATTTATTATTTTGGCCATGCCCACAGCATGTGGAAGTTCCCAGGCCAGGGACAGAAGCAGTGCCACAGCAGTGACAACACTGAATCCTTAACCACCAGGCCACGGGGAAACTCCAAAAAAGTCATCTTTAAAAGCACACACAATCAATCAATCAATCAATCAAACAAACAAACACCGATTTCCAAACTTGGAAAAATCACTAATTTACAAAATAAATGTTTTAAAAAATAGTTATAAGGAATTTAGGTTAAAAAGCTGTGGCTTGAAATTTTTTAGCTTGGATCCAGGAAACATCAGCAAAATGAAAATTTTAAGAAAAGCTGCCATATTTTGTTAATGTTGGATGTGACTGCTTCACAATTAAAGCTACATACATCACACACAATAATGTAAATCCACTCTACTTCAATAAAATAATTTTTAATGTACATAAAATCACAAAATGTACATGCATCACAAAAGCCCAGCTTCAGGTTGTTAAAGCAATGTTAAAGCAAACTTACCAGTTTGAATGGTAGCTTTATAGCTCTAGAGAAACATGTTAACAATTTACATAAATGGGTTAGAAATATGATATTTTTCTGATTCAGATTAAAAATATAGAAACAGGTGTTCCCGTCGTGGCTCAGTGGTTAATGAATCCGACTAGGAACCGTGAGGTTACTGGTTCGATCCCTGGCCTTGATCAGCGGGTTAAGGATCCGGCGTTGCTGTGAGCTGTGGTGTAGGTTGCAGACGAGGCTTGGATCCCGCTTTGCTGTGGCTCTGGCTTAGGCTGGTGGCTACAGCTCCGATTCAACCCCTGGCCTGGGACTCTCCATGTGCTGTGGGAGCAGCCCAAGAAATGGCAAAAAGACAAAATAAATAAATAAATAAATAAAATAAAAATATAGAAACACCAATACAATATTACACAATTAAGAACTATTACCTATTTCCTAGCCAAGAGGCCATGGCACCTCCAGTAACATTCCCGTATTACCAAAGGGAACACATTTCACCTGCTGTGAAAAGTAGATTGAGGCCATAGTCCTGTTCCTGTTATAAACTAGCTGTGGGAGGGTTAGTTCTTTGGCTTCCCAAGGGTTTTGTTTTCTGGTCTACAGAATTAAAGGGTTTGGTTAAGGAAGCCTCCAAGGGGACTTTTCCACTCAAAAAGAAATTAAGTCAGCTTGAGACTCCTCACCATGGGAAGACATTTAAAGCAGGGTAAGTAGTAAATTTTTTAAAAAGTAAATAGACCATTTTTTCTCCTTGGGCAATACAATAATCTAATTATTTTATAGTGTTGTTCAGAAAATATTTTGCTCATGGAATATCGGTGAATGACTGATACTACTGAAAGGTCTGAAAATGAAACATCATATAATAAAAATGTTTTAAAACTTTAAAAGCATGGTTACAAAAACGTAGATACAAGAGACGAGCAAAATGTCTCTTTGCTCACAGACCTGAAGATCTTTCTCCTCGTGCCTTTGACCTCTGACTCCTCAGGGATGGAGCTTACCCCCCACCCCCAACTGGCTCTGTCAGCATAAATGAACTCAGAATCTCATCCCTTCAAAGGCTGATTTGCTCTTCAAGCTCAAACTTGAATTTGCAACCTTCGGCAAAGTGCCATCTCGAATGAGTGGGCTGAAAGCCACAATCTTTCTCAGAGCTTGTTCCAGAATCAAAGAAAAATGAACAGAACTCTGAGATTTCTATCACGGCATAGTGATGAAGTTAAGCCGAGCAGGTTATGTCCTTTCAAGTTTTATCCCAGGAATGTTCCGGTTTTGAATGAAAACCAGTGGATTTGGGCAAACAGAAAGTGTTGGATTCCTGAGCTGTTATTAAAAGAAAAAAGAATAAAGGCAGAAGCAAGTCTAGGGAGCTGCCCTCAGCAGATCTCTGATAAAAAATAATATTAAGAAAAAGATATGAGACTTGGCACTCAGAGAAATAAACATTATAATCTCAACAGATCGGAGATTAAAAAAAATAGGCATTTTCTTTCTTGGCTTTGGGCAATGTTATGTTGCAAGGGGAAGGGAGTAATGGAAATTGAATCTTTTGATCTTCTGTTCTTTTCTTTTCCTCTTTGCTCTTTCATTCCATTGTATTTTTTCCCCTGCCTCCTCTGTCTTCCTTTCCTAAAAAGATTACTGCGATTTTGACACTCTCCATTGAGTGAGTAGCTAAGGTGAATTCAGGAACCGCTTATGCCCTCTCTGGAGGGGTCTGCTCTGCAGTGACAAGTTGGTCAGAGGATAATTCCCCAAGCAGAGAAACCCACAACTGCCTGCTGTGGCCTTTGTCATCTGTTGCCTGGGCTTAACTGTCCCCATTGTCATAACAACGTCGTTCGTCCCTCCTCCAAAAAAGCACGTTATGAAAAGTCGCCTCCTTGCACGTTGATTCTGGTTTATGAGTGTGTATAGAACTTACCCTGCCGTTTTTCATCTCCCTGGTCGGGGGTTTTTCTGCAGGAGTGGAGATGTGAGGAGGAGGAGGACCAGGTGTTGTGACAGTGTCCGGGCTGAGGACTTCACTGTCCCCTGAATGTCCCTCATCAAAGGAAGTCGAGCACAAGGGCAAGGAGACATGACTGTGGGTGGTGGACCTGCTTGGTGACCTCAGCAAGCACTTGAGACCCTCTGTGCTTGTTTATAAAAACAGGAACAGTGACGAGGGCTTCAAGGTGTCCCTGAGAGGCGTACAGACTCCTCAGCCAGCTGCTGCCAGTGTCACTGCTCAGCTGGTGTCTGTTATTAGGATGGGGTAGGGAGGGGGTGCCCTTCCCTCCACCTGGGGGCACGCATCCCTTTAAGGGCTTAGAAAGAACAAGATTTAAAGGAACGTATTTCTGGTTCTTCCTCTGCATGTGTGGAGGCCTCACCTGCTGCAATTCTTTGTTCAAACACCGCCTCCAAAGTGCGGCTGCCTCTGACTATTTAAAGTTCTAAGTCCTGCTCCCTCCTCCAGCCCCAGCCTGGTCCTGCCCTGGCCTCACATCCTCTTTCATTTTTCTCCGAGGCATCCAGGATTTTAAAGGACTTTGTATCTCTTTGCTTATTTGTTAGGCTCTTAATATGAGTTCCGTGAAGCCAGGGAAATTTGTTTTTCACTGCTGAACCCCTGGGGCTCGGAAAGCATAGCTGTCAGTAGTGGGAACCCAGTAAATATTTTTTTTTCTATTTTATTTCGCTTTTAACATTTTCTCTTTTTCATTGAATTATAATTGATTCGCAGTGTTTCAGGTGTACAGCTAAGTTATTCAGTGATGTATAGTATATATAGACACACACACATGTACACACATATGTATATATATTCCTTTTTTCTTTTCCTGCTTTTTAGGGCTTGTGTAGCATATGGAGGTTCCCAGGCTAGGGGTCAAATCAGAGCTACAGCTGCCGGCCTACACCATAGCCACAGCAACGCCGGATCCGAGCCATGTCTGCAACCTACACCACAGCTCATGGCAACACTGGATCCTTAATCCACTGAGTGAGGCCAGGGATCAAACCTGCATCCTCATGGATACTAGTCGGATTTGTTTCCATTGCGCCACAACAGGAACTCCTAGTAGGTTTTTGGTGGTTTTTTTTGCTTTTATATATTATTTTTCAGATTCTTTTTCATTATAGATTATTATAGAATATTGAGTAGATTTCCCTGTGCTATATATACAGTAGGTCCTTGGTGTTTATCTATTTTATAAATTAGTGTGTCATCTGCCAATCCAAACCCCCAATCCATCCCTCTGCCTACTCTTTCCCCTTTGGTAACCATAAACTTGTTTCTATGTCTGTGAGACTGTTTCTGTTTTGTATATAAATTCATTCATATCATGTTTTTTTTAGATTCTACATATCATTGATATATACAAAATTTGTCCTTTTCTTTCTTATTTCACTTAGTATGATAATCTCTAGGTCCATCCATGTTGCTGCAAATGGCATTACTTCCTTTTTTTTTTTTTTGTCTTTTTGCCTTTTCTAAAGCCATTCCCGAGGCATATGGAAGTTACCAGGCTAGGGACCTAATCAGCTGTAGCTGCCGGCCTATGCCAGACCCACAGCAATTTGGGATCCGAGCTGCGTCTGCAACCTACACCACAGCTCATGGCAACAGTGGATCCTTAACCCACTGAACGAGGCCAGGGACCGAACCTGAAACCTCATGGTTCCTAGTCGGATTCGTTAAACACTGAGCCACGACGGGAACTCCACTTCCTTCTTTTTTATGGCTGAGAAATATCCCATTGAATAGATGTACCACAGATCCTGTAAATATTTACTGAGTGAATGAAAGAATACATGACTCCATGACAAAGTCCTATTAATAGTAAAGTTAAGACACTTAGGGAAGTTCCTGTTGTGGCTCAGCAGTATCGAGCCCGACTAGGATCCATGAGGATGCAGGTTCAGTCCCTGGCCTCGATCAGTGGGTTAAGGATCCGGAGCTGCCATGAGCTGTGGTGTGGGCCGCAGACGTGGCTTGGATTCTATGCTGCTGTGTCTGTGGTGTAGGCTGGCAGCTGTAGCTCTGATTTGACTCCTAGTCTGGGAACCTCCACATGCCAACAGTGCAGCCCTAAAAAGCAAAAAAAAAAAAAAAGACACTTAGTAATGTTGGCCAAAATGTCCCCCTCTTTCACCTTGCCTGGACAGCATTTGGGTTTTAGTCTTCTTTAAAATCCAGTTCAAATCTTGGTGCCTGGTAGAGGTACTGTTGGTAGAACAGTGTGACCTGGAGAAAATTATGTAACCTCCCTGAGCCTCATCTGCTTTGTCTCTAAAATGGGCACAGTGAGGCCCAACAAGAAGGCTGCCAGGACTCAGTGGGACATGCTTGACACAGAGGGGAACTGAGAATTCACTCTTATCCTTTCACCCTCAGGACCTCTATGCATTGAATCCAAATGCCAGAGACTCATGAAAACTCTGCAGCTGGAGCAGTCCCCATGCAAGGTTGGTTCATGAAAACTAAAAGCTTCCACGGAGCTCCTGTCATGGTTCCATGGTTAACGAATCCGACTAGGAACCATGAGGTTGCAGGTTCCATCCCTGGTCTTGCTCAGTGGGTTAAGGATCTGGCGTTGCCGTGAGCTATGGTGTAAGTTGCAGATGTGGCTCGGATCCCACGTTGCTGTGGTTCTGGTGTAGGCTGGCGGCTACAGCTCTGATTAGACCCCCTAGCCTGGGAACCTCCACATGCCAAGGGAGTGGCTTTAGAAAAGGCAAAAAGACAAAAAAAAAAGCTTCCTCATTCATCAGCCCCTGGGGTGGGGTTGGATGAAATTAAAGTGCACTGGGCTAAACAGTACCCCAGAGAAATTCCTGTAGTGTGAATTTGTTATGCTGCATTAGCAGAAGGGACTTTGCAGAAATACGGACTTTAAAAGAGCCAGTTATCCTGTCTTATCCAGAAGGGCCTGTTCTAATGATATGAATCCTTAAAAGCAGAGAACTTCGAATGGAATCAGAGATGCTGCAGAGAGGGAGCTGGAAAGATTCAAAGGGTGAGACAAGCTGGACCCAACATTTCTGGTTGGGGAGGAGGGCACCTGGAGAGCAGGAGGAGGAAGGCCGCCAGCCCTGAAGAAGGAAGAGTGGCCCCTGGCTGACCCCCAGCAAGGACACAGGGATCTCAGCCCTGCAAGGACGAGGTGGGAATGCGGCCAGCAGCCTGCAGGAGCTTGTAAGTGGATTCTTGCTCCGAGTCTACAGGGAAGGGCACAGCCCCACAAATGCTCTGTGAGCCCATGGACAGAGGAGCCACCTGGCCCCAGATGGACCATCGAGCTATTGAAAATGTCAGAGAAAATATGAGTGTTGTTTTAAGCTACTAAATTGAATGGCAGTTTGTTCTGGTGACCACAGAAATGGAATACGAAAGCCATTGCAGTACAGTCGCCCACCGTGAGTGAATGTTCTAGCATGTAAATTAGTTCTCAGTAATTAAAGAATCTCGATACAACAAAAATATTAGATATGAGCTAGAATAGGTAGAGAAGAAGGCCATGGAGGTGGATGGTTCTATCTGAGAAAGGATTTTATCATTACCAAGACAGGCTGAGATGGAGTATTTAAATTTTAACACTGGAGTTCCCATTGTGGAGCAGCAGAAACAAATATGACTAGGAACCATGACATTGCGGGTTCGATCCCTAGCTTCGCTCAGTGGGTTAAGGATCCGGTGTTGCCGTGAGCTGTGGTGTAGGTCGCAGATACAGCTCGGATCTGGCGTTGCTGTGTCTGTAGCGTAGGCTGGCAGGTGCAGCTCTGATTTGACCCCTAGCCTGAGAACCTCCATATGCCACAGGTGCAGCCCTCAAAAGACAAAAGACAAAAAAAAATTTTTAACACCTCCCATGGAGTTTCACGAATTAAAGGACACATACTCTCTTCTGATTTTGGAGAAAAGCATGGAGAGGAAAGCAAATTCATTGTGGAATGGCGCTAAAGCACTGTCTTACTTTTATGAGCCAAGGTTGAAAAACAACGTCAAAGAAGAGAGAGAGAAAGAAAAAAGAAACGGGATTCAGAGAAAGATGTAGTCGATTTCAGGTAATGAAAAGAATATTTAAAAGTTCATTAAATTAGTCCCCCTGACATGAGAAATGTGTGTCTTCACATTCAGGACTGGAGGCTTTGAAGTGGCGGCTTGGCCCCACATCCGGAGCCCTGTGCTTCTCTTGGGTGTTCCTGGATCCATCTGCCATATGCTCTTTTGAATGAAGACTCAACAAGATATATGCCTGGATCTGAAAATACAGGCTTGCACAGTGATGAGCAGAAAGATTGAACTTCTGAGGGGGAGAGAACAAGCTGTTCTTTTCGTGCCTTTCATCTGCAGATTTTCATGTTTCTTGTTTCAAAAGAGGTCGGCAGCTAAATCTGACTTCTGCTATAATTATTTTAAAGTGAAGTCAAAGAGCCGTTTTTATTTCAACCAAGTCTATGCTGATTTTTCCTTCCAGAGGATTGTCAAAAAGGTTTCATGAAATTCTGAACCTCAGCGTGTTGGACATTAAGATTATTTCTGCAATGTCAAGAAAATGTCTATTTTTTTTTAACCCTGTAGTTGTCATTTAAATTTGGTGCAAACTGGGAAATTGCAGGGAATTTTCTCTAGGACTTTCTGTCCCCTATTTCCGCACTGTGAACTGGACTAGCTCTGATTCCTACTTCTTCTAATAGGAAAGCCCTGTCTTAATTTTGCAGTGGTATTGAAATACTTCCATGTTGAATTTGGGAATAATTTGGCTGTCAGCCAGCTTTTGAAACTTTCTTCTGTAGGATGTATTTTTGAACAGGCAGTAAGTGTTTTTCTTAAGACTTGGCTTTTGTTCAAGGGCGACCCTAGAAAACAAACTCAAGAGCATCGAACATGGAGTGCCTGTCATGGCTCAATGGAAACGAATCTGACTGGCGTCCATGAGGACATAGGTTCCATCCCTGGCCTCGTTCAGTTGGGTTAAGGACCCAGCATTGCTCTGAGCTGCGCTATAGGTTGCAGACGTGGCTCAGATCTGGTGTTTCTGTGGTTGTGGTGTGGGTCAGGGCTGCAGCTCTGATTCATCCCCCAGCCTGGGTGCAGCCCTGAAAAAAAAAAAAAAAGAACAGCGAACAATAAACCTCAAGTTTACCTGTACCTGGTCTCTTCTGGTGGTGATGCAATGCGGCGACGTGGCTTCTCCTGGAGACCCCAGCTTTAGAGAGACAACAGACATGGGTTAGAATTCTAGTTCTCCTGCATAGAACAGCATGTCCTTGGGCAGGAGCACCTGTTGCCCCATGCCTGGGTTCCTTGCTGATTTGGTGGAGGTTCACGTGTCTGCAGGTGACGTGATGTCTGACGGGCTTGGTGTTTCCTGTGCGGTCCCCATGTGACTCCACCAAGGCCCATCGGAATCTGGCTGAAATCCTCTCTTCTTACTCTCACACTCTTCTCTGCCCTCGCATCCTCTTGCGGAATTTAAATTTACAGTTAAAAAAAAATTACGTGCTTTAATGTTGGCTTTTTTGTGCATGTACAGGTTTTCAAGGTTTAACACATGCAGAGATTGCGTGATTGCAATTCCATCCTCTAGACAGATGCCCTGGCCCTGATATTTCATAGTCAAACCCCACCCCCCAATGCCATCCCCCAGCCACCGGCCACCACTGGTATGTTCTCAGTCTATCCCTATAGTTTTGTCCCTTTTGCGTTTTGCTGTTTCGCCTTCAGAATGTCTTTGTTTTTGAGAAGGTCACATACACAGAATCATACAGTATGTTCTCTTTTGAGACTGGCTTCCTTCACTCACCACAGTCTCTGTGGGACGACTTTGTGTTGTTGTGTGTGTCACAGCTTGTCCCATTTTAGGACCCAGGCCTAGAGGTCAGCGTGTGCCTGTCCTTTCACCGCTGTAGGGTGTCGGGTGCAACGTGCTTACCGAACGTGACCTTTCTCCTCTGAGGCTCTGATCAAATCCCTCATCAGCCTCTGTTTCTGCTTTCTGCACAACTGTCCTCCAAGAGCCGTGCTCTCAGGTTCGCACGCGAGAGGGAGGAAGGACGGCGAGTTCCACACCGAGACGCTAGTCCTTGTGGGACGTAGTCTTTCTTTCCCTGCTTTGTTCAGGACTATGAAATGCAAGTCTCACACAGACCTGGTACCTACTGCACCCATTACCCAATCCCTTCCTGAAGACACAGGTGTTACACAACCGCTGTCCAGTGCAGAGCTCAGCAGATTTCTTGCGCAGATCAGATTGAATGTGATTGTGAAGAAAAGGGCTGAGTCTGCAAAACTCATGAAATAGCAGGAGCTCTTCTTTGGCTTCTAACCTGTCTGTTTGTACCAGTTTCCCTGACTTTTCCAGCAGTGTCTACTGGCCCTTTGAACTCTTCTCCCTCTACCATGTCTTTTTTTTTTTTTTTTTGGTCTTTTTGCGGCCGCATCTTCGGCACATGGAGGTTCCCAGGCTAGGGATCAAATGGGAGCTGTAGCTGCTGGCCAATACCACAGCCATATATATCTACGTGGGATCCGAGCCACGTCTTCGACCTACACCACAGCTCCTGGCAACACCAGAGCCTTAACCCACTGAGTGAGGCCAGGGATTGAACCGGCATCCTCATGGATACTAGTCAGGTTCGTTAACTGCTGAGCCACGATGGGACCTCCCTCTCCCATGTCTTGCTCACAGATCATTTGCAGTGATTTCCACATGACTGATGGCTTCATGGCTTAACATGTTTCCCTGGAGTATTTGCACTTTTAAAGAAACCAAAGTCCTCAGGTATATAGATAACAGGAAACTGGTGTTTCCTAGATTATCTGGAGTGCGATAGGAGGGAAAGGAAATGGATCTTTGAGCCTTGTTGAAATTGTGCTGTGTGAGTTTCTGTTCTCCAGTTAGATTTTATAATCAGAGTAGCATCCTCCAGCCATCCTCATCATCCTTTTGAAAAATATGGCAATATATTCAATGTGATCGGATTGCTGGGTTTTGAAAAATATGGCAATATATTCAATGTGATCGGATTGCTGGGCTTAACTGATTGTTCCTGAGGGGGTCTGGGAAAGGTGTGGGTGGGAACATCCTTACTGTAAGGAATTGTGGGTCAAGGTCTGGAGTCTTTGATCTGGAAGGTCTTCATGGAAACTAGCATGTGGACCACGAGGGTTCAGAGGATGACAGCCGAGTTCTTGAAGTTTTTCTACACACCTGCTGAATCTTGGATCCAGGTTCGGGCTTTTGAAAGGAGTCTGGGTGATATAGACAATATTCTTCCATAGCACGGCTCCAGGGGACATGTCCCCAACTTTCTAAGCCACTTTAGAATGAATGGTTGGAGTTCCCGTCGTGGCTCAGCAGTAATGAACCCAACTAGTATCCAGGAGGATGCAGGTTCGATCCCTGGCCTTGTTCAGTGGGTTAAGGATCTGGCGTTGCTGTGAGCTTGTGGTGGAGATTGCAGATATGGCTCAGATTCCTTGTTGCTGTGGCTGTGGCGTAGGCCGGCCGCTGTAGCTCTGTTTCGACCCGTAGCCTGGGAACTTCTGTATGCCATGGTTGTGGCCCTTCAAAAAATAAAATAAGATTAAAAAAATAAATACATGAAGTTTAGAAGTGCATGAGATTCTGTGTAGATCTTGTGGGTCAGTCACTCAGGGATGGCAGCAAGTCTCTTGTTCATCTTCTGCCTCAGCCTCTCCACCCACCCACCCATCCCTCCACTCAAACACGCGCTACCTGGTTTCAAAGTGACACGAGGCAGGCACAGGACAGGCGTGCAGTGTATTTATGACATACATTAATGTGACATCATTAATCAGAAGACCGAGGCTTTACATTACGACCTGGAGTCTCTAATCTGGAGACTTTATTGGTGACCTCGGATAACCAACTGAACCCTTTTCTGGCTGATACCTACACACAGGCTGCTGACCTCCTCTGAGGCTGCCCGATTTATCCTACTGGCTATTTCCCCTTCAAACACTCACGTGTTCTACAACCTTATCCGTTTCTTTAGCTATTCGTGGGTCCCTGTCCTGTGCCACTTAAGGAAACCCTATTCCTCTGATTGTTTTCTGTAGCACTTATAGTGTTAAGAGATCTCAGAGGTGTTGGGGGAAAAACATCAGCATCAGCATTTTACTAGGAACCAGATCAGAGCCAGGCGCTGAGCTGGGACTCTCATATCTGCGGTCGCATCTGAGTCTGGGTGAGAAGAAATCTACATTTGTATCAGGAGCATTTGAATACAAGAAGAGTTTAGGTGTCTAGTTAATTTTCACATCCTTTCAGTCTTATCTCCATGACCTTACAAGACAAGGCAGCTAAAGTGTTCCTGGCACTTGGCAGGCTCCGCATCCGCCCCCCCATGGGAAGGGATGGGGGGCACATCCTGGGGGAACACCCCGTGGGGAATCTGGGAAAGACCAGAGAGGAGTTGGGGGGCACGAAGAGACACAGCTGGGATGAGGGCAGGGACCGCAGTGTGACACCCTCTCGGAGGCCACAGGGAGGGCTCTCCTTGGGGAAGGACCAAAGCCCAGAACACAGAAACGCACATCCTCAGAAGTGAAAACCAGGAAGCCAGGAAGCCTGGAGAATGTCCTGTCTTTTACCAGCCTTCAGTTGAACCCAAACAAATAGCAGGCTCTGTGGAATGTAATCGCATTTATTTATTAAACAAGCCCAGTAGGACTTATACTTGTCAGCATGCTATCAGGAGTTAGCTGAAGATTCCCCCTGTATTTTAAAAACCGTAAGATTCAATTTCCTTTAAAATACTTGATAATTTGGGCTCTGTGTTAATTTCTCTCAATTAGGGCTAATTAGCGTTTCTTCACGGTGCCATATGTAATGTTTTCTGAGCTTGGCAAGGTGATGGATTGCTTCAGTTTACTGTTTTGTCCCAAGGCTATTTGTAAAGGAAAAAACAAGCCCCCTTTTAAGGAATTAAGGTCCCCTAATAAGGGCAACAGTCTAAACCAACCATTAAATAGAAAAGAGAAGTGTCAGCACAGACACAGTCTCCTATTTCTTGTAGTTAATGGACATTGGCTAGTTTATGGAGTTTGAGATTTTAATAGAAAACCACGTACACGACTGTCAGCTGTGTGGCATATACACGCGTACACATTGTCAACTAAAAAAATGCATGACCTGAAAATTGAGAGTTAAATTTTATTTGGGGTGAAATTAGGCCTTAAGCCTGGGAGACAGCATCTCAGGTAGCCTGGAGAAACCACTGGGAGGAGCCGAGGGGGGACCTAGGATATATAAGAGTTTTTTGCAACAAAGGGTAGGCAACAAAAGAGTTACAGATAATCAGATTTACAGAAAAAGATTTACAAAAAAAAAACTTCTATGGGAAAATGTAAATGTCTGGGCTTCCTGGACTCACTCCTTTGATAGGCCCCTCAGCTGGTGGCCAGTCTTTGTTTCTTTCCTGAGTTCCCTCAGGGCTCATAGGCCCACCCATGAGAGTGGCTCTTCTCACAGATGGCCGGGACATCTTTTTGTCCACCTAACTGCAGCCCAGGAGGCAGCATTTCTATCTGAAATACTGCCCCAAAGAGGAAAGGGCGGAATACCAAGATTTAAGTCAAAAAGATGAGGGGGGAGGTGCTTGCAGCTGGGCACACATTTTATAGAAATTTGCTGCTGGTCTCGAGAAGGTCACGACTAGCCACAGACATCAGCCATCACTGACAGATTTTAGTGTTTTTCTAGATATGAGGAGATGCAAGGATTGGGCTCATAAAATCCTCTCCTAGAATATCTGTCTGAAGATCTTTCAGTTCTTCCAGTTTTCCCAGTGCAAAGAGCACCTCCCTGCTGGTCTCCACCTGGGGCTCCACTTGGGGTGCTGGGGGTCAGCAGGTGCAGGGGCTTATGTTTTACTCCATGTAGAGGCTGATGGCAAGGGCCAGACTCCAGCTCACAGCAAGTGTTTTACTTCTGTTACCTGCAGTTTAGTGGTTATGGCGCCACCGCAAGCTTGGAGTGGGGACAGGGGTATAGTGGCTTAGAGGCCAGTGAGGGACAGTCTTGCTCTTGAAGGGCCTCTGAGTCCAGTGGAGGCTGATCCTGCACCTTGTTTTAGGAGTATTCACCAGATGCTGGGGGGCTCTGGGAGAAAAGGGGGACATTTCAGAGCCATGGATGGTAAAGGTGACAGATGGTGATCGAGGTGGCAGAGCTCCTTGGAAGAGCTCAGATTTGTCTTGGTCCTGGAAGAACGGTAGGTGGGAATTCTCAAATTCATTGAAAGAAGTCTTGGTTTTCACTTTTTTTTTTTTAAGGGCTGCACCTGAGGCATATGGAGGTTGCTAGACTACAGGTTGAATTGGAGCTGTAGCCACTGGCTTACACCACAACCACAGCAACATCAGATCCAAGCCATGTCTGTGACCTACACCATAGCTCACGGCAACACTGGATCCTTAATCCACTGAGCGAGGCCAGGGATCAAACCTGTGTCCTCATTGATGCTAGTCAGATTTGTTTCCACTGAGCCATGACGGGAACTCCCTGGTTTTCACTTTTCTGTGTTTTTCTTACCCGAATTTGCTATAATCACTTTCCGATTAAATAAGTAGCAATATACTCTGAGTAGAAGATTTGGAAAGTACAGAATGAAGAAACAGAGGCAACTATAGATCTTTCATAATTGTAGCAAATATAGATCTTTCATAAATATAAACCGATAAGAGATATGGTCTCTTCCAGGGTCAGCTGCTTCTGCTTTTCAAGTGTCTAGCTCAAGTGGTGAGCACATATCCAGAGGTGTTCAATACCACCCCTGTTAGTGCTGCTGGCAACTAACCTCTTGCTAGTCAATTTTTATGGTAACTGTATTCGATTCTGAGTAATGGTTCTACTTTTTGCATTTTTAAATTTTTGTCTTTTGTCTTCATAGGGCCACACTCATGGCATATGGAAGTTCCCAGGCTAGGGGTCGAATCGGAGCTACAGCTGCTGGCCTATACCACAGCCACAGAAACACCAGATTCGAGCCACATCTGTGACCTACACCACAGCTCATGGCAACACCAGATTCTTTAACCCACTGAGCAAGGCCAGGGATGAAACCTGCATCTTCATGGATCCTAGTCGGGCTCATTAACCACTCAGCCATGATGGGAATGCCCTACTTTTTGAATTTAAGTGTAGGTGACTTCCATGCATGGAAACGTTGTTAGGTATTTTGAAATACTGTGGTAGAAAGAATAATTGCCCACGTGTTAATCCCTGGAATATGTGACCATGTGACCTTCCATGGTACAGAGATTTTGCAGATGTGATTGAGTGCAGGCCCTCGGACAGGGGAAGTGTCTTGGGCCCAGCGTAACCACAAGGGTCCTTACAGGTGATTTTGGAGTGAAAATGAAACCGATGGCACTAATGGCCTGAACCCAGCCGGAACCCAGACTGGGACTTGAACCCATAGTTTTACTTTATTTATTTATTTATTTATTTATTTATTTATTTATTTATTTATTTAGTCTTTTTGCCTTTTCTAGGGCCGCTTCCTGCGGCATATGGAGGTTCCCAGGCCAGGGGTCTAATCAGAGCTGTAGCCACTGGCCTACGCCAGAGCCACAGCAACTCGGGATCTGAGCCACGTCTGCAACCTACACCACAGCTCACGACAATGCCAGATCCTTAACCCACTGAGCAAGGGCAGGGATCGAACCCACAACCTCATGGTTCCTAGTCAGATTCGTTAACCACTGTACCACGACGAGAACTCTGAACCCATAGTTTTAAATTAGAATCACTCACCCAGTGTCTGGACGAACTAAGGTTCAAGTTCTTTATGCCTCAGCTCAAGAGACAAAATGATAGGCAAGAAATAGATTTATTAGGATAGGACACTGGTGAGAGTTGCAAGCAGGCAGGCATGGAGGCTCTGCCCCCAGGATTAAGTGGGCTAAGGTTTTATCATTCAAGGAGAGTGGGGTTGGAAAAGACCACATCTTTCTCTCTCTTCGAGTAGTAGCTCCACCTTGGTATCCAGTAAGAGAGTATTTGACTCTCGAAGGTCAAAATAGGACTGTCCTGGTGCTTATTCAAATCAGCAGAAGGGTGGTCCTTAACTCCTGCCCTTGGTCTGAACCTGAATGCAGGGCTCACCCCATCCCCCACCAACGACCTGAGGCATATCTCACACCTCAACTAGTCAAGTAAGCCTGCCTTCTTCTGATGGCTTTCTTGAGCAGTTATTAATGTACAGTGGTCTCCCAAGCCCCTAGATTTCCCTATCTAACTATGGCTCCTTATTGGGACTTCTACAGCTACCTGTGTAGCTATCATGCCCCATCCCTATAACAAAAGGAGAGATGTGTCCACGGAGGCAGAAATCGGAGAGGTACAGCCAGGAGTCAGGGATGAAGGCAGCCTCTGGAAGCTGCCAAGGTAAAGGGAAGTGTCCCCCAGAGCCCAGAAGGCACATAGCCCTGCCCAAACCTGGTCAAACGATTCAGCCCCAGAGGCTTGATTTCAAACCCTTGTTCTCCAGAACAGGAAGTTAATACATTTGTGTTTTTCTTTTTTGCTTTTTTTGTCTGTTTTCTTCTATTTATTTGATCTTAATTAAAGTATGACTGACTTACCATCTTGTGCTAACTTCTGCTCTACAGCATTGTGACTTAATTATGTACATATATAACCTTCTTTTTTTTTTTTGTCTTTTTGCCTTTTCTAGGACCCTGCCCTCCTGGTCCCCCCAACCCCCCGTGCAGCATATGGAGATTCCCAGGCTAGGGGTCGAATCAGAGCTATAGCCACCAGCCTACGCCAGAGCCACAGCAACGTGGGATCCAAGCCTCATCTGCAACCTACACCACAGTTCATGGTAACGCTCGATCCTTAACCCACTGAGTGAGGCCAGGGATCGAACACGCAACCTCATGGTTCCTACTTGGATTCGTTAACCACTGAGCCATGACCGGAACTCCTATAACCTTCTTTTTAAAAATATTCCTTTCCACTATGGTTTGTTTGAAGCCACAAATTTGGTGTAATAGCCTCAAGAAACACATACACGTACCTAAAGGGTTTACAAGAATTTGCAGTTTTTAGTTAGTGAATCAAAAGTTTAACCATGTAGAGTGTATTATTCCGCCTCTAAGGATCCTGAGAGACAGAAAGGGAGTATTTGAGCAGAGATGAAACAGTGTGAAGATGGAAATGCACTGAGAATGTTCAGGGTGGAGGTGGCAGGAAGGAGAAAGGTCCAGAGGCCTCCCCTGGCCAGATACTGTCCACCTGTGTGCACCTGCCAGCACCTGCCCACACCTGCCCACACCTGCAATCAGCCCTCTTAACCTCAGGAGGTCGTAATGATGAGATGCTGGGGCACACTTGAATTTAGGCGGCACTTTACTGATAAATACTAAGATCTGATAGGACCACATGCTCTCTGCCTGATACAGTTGGTGCTTTAGAAAATTCCGTTATGAATTATTTTATGTAGTCAATTCCATACCATCTATGCAATTTTTGAAACATTTTATTGGAGTACAGTTGACTTACAATGTTGATAATTTTGAAACTGCATTTCCTTAACCATCATTATACTATGAGTGTTTCCTTTACCTAATTATCTCAAATAATGACTGTCACAGAATGTGCCTTTGGCTATCTTAATGCCGCTATTGTTGGGCATGTTTTTCCTCCAACTTTTACTGTTATAAATATTACTGCAGTGAATACTATTGCAGATAAAATATGATTCCTTAGGAAGCACTTGAAATTGTGAGACGTATAAAATGCCAGGGTGGAGACATTTTAAGATCACTGGTTCCCTTTTCAGCAATGTTGTAGTAATTCACACCCTGCAAGTGCTGGATAGTGTATATCCTTTTTCAAAGACGCTGTAATAGCCAGCTTTTGAAGGAATGGAGTGGACTGAAAAAACCATCTGCTTTGCCTGGAAACAGTGGAAATTCTAGAAGGGAGGGATTAAATAAACAAGGAGAAGGAGCAACCAGGTTTCTCAGTGACGGACTGGGGTGGACCACTTTGCAGAGGGCCCTCGGGGGTGACACCTGAGGTGGGGGTGGGGAAGGAAGGTACCTCTTGAATCTGCATTTGTAGGGTGGCAAAGTTTTTCTGAACACTGTCCTATGTCATAGATCAAGAAACATTGTAACCCTTTCTAAGTGTTCATGGGTTCATGTTCCATGAGTTGCGAATCAATGGGTTACTTTAGAATGTATTATTATTCCCATCCAGTTATTAGTTCCTCTAGGATTTGGGAGAATACTCAGGGTGGTTTAGGAGGAGAATTCAACCACCCAGGCCCCAGGGGCAGCACCTCACTGCTGTGATCCTCACGGTTGCTGACCATCTCCGAGGCGTGAGGCCGACTTGGGAAATCACCGTAAAGGAAACACAGCAGCCGTGCTCCTATCCAACATGTGATATAAATAAATAAGTAATTTTTAAATGATTTTTATTTTTTCCATTATAGCTGGTTTACAGTGTTCTATCAATTTTCTACTATACAGCAAAGTGACCCAGTCACATGTACATATATAAAGAAGTATTTATAAGGGTGCCAGGGGCTGAAAAGGAGATGGACTCCACGCTAAGATTTTTTTTTTTTTTTGTCTTTTTAGGGCTGTACCTATGGCATATGGAGGGTCCTAGGCTAGGGGTTGAATTGGAGCCACAGCTGCGACCTACACCATACCTTACAGCAACACTGGATCCTTAACCCACTGAGTGAGGCCAGGGGTTGTACCTAAGTCCTCATGGATGCTATTCAGATTCAATTCCACTGAGCCATGACAGAAACTCCCATGCTAAGGTTTAATAACAGGGGGCGTAACTTACTTTGGGGAGAGACCTTCAAAGAACCAGTGTTCAAGGTGGACATGGCCATGGAGGAAAGGTGGCCAGAGGGGGAGGAAAGAAGAGGTCCAGCCTCAGGAGGGCAGTATGTGCAAAGGTTCAGAAGGCTGGGAGACCCTATCTGGAGACGCCCTGAATGTTTATGTGTAGAAAAAGACTGGAAATGAGCTTTAAATGTAGCAAATGGGCGTGAGAAAGCTAAGATGTTCAGAGCCACACACATCCCGAAGTCCCTTCCTTTTTCCTCTCTATTTATTTATCCTTTTCACCTCACACATGGTCACCCTTGGTTTTATGGGAGGAGGAGCTATTTGCTGAAATCAGCAACAGCTGGACTGTAAGCTTGCCCTCCCCATGGTGACCCCACACCACAGCAGCCTCAGGAGACAAAAATCAAAGAGAGACAGTGAAACAGGCAGGAGAGGCAGGTGTGATGGATGCAAAAGCAAAAACCGAAATAAGTGTAAGCTGTCACAACAGCTGCGAATGGGGGAGGCTTGGTTGACGTCCCAAATGCTGCTTTGGACTGCAGTCTGCTTATGACGCCTTATTCAAACCTCTCTGCTGCTTGAAATCCTGCAGCAGTGACCATGAGATCTCAGTGTATAGTTCAGGTGCAACCCTACTCCATGGAAAGGATGTCAGAGACTTGGAGACTGCAGATGTGGGTTCAGGAATACTTTTTATTAAATAGATGCATTTTCTGTGGAGGCCTGGACCATTTTTGATTTTTGAATCACTGGCAAGCCCCTCACAAAGGGGAAATGATACAGGGTTTTTGTAAATCCTTTTCCACCTCTATCTTGTCACCATGGAGAAACTTGGCCAAAACATTTCATAAACTAAAAGGAGTGATTTAGCCAACCTTGAACTCCAGGACCAAGCAAATGGTACTCAGGCATGCCAAGATGACTGGTCTTATCACCACTGGATGATGATGGTTGAAAGGCTGTTTGAGATGTAAATCACACCCTGATAGAAGAGCTTCTGAAGTGTGAAATGCAGATTCCTATGTGGTTTGTTATGCATCACAAATGAACATTTTCCCAACAGCTAAAGCACCATTCGAAAAGTATATATAAAAGTATATAGAGGGGGGTTTCCTTGTGGAAACCAATGTACATTCCCACCAACAGTGTAGGAGGGTTCCCTTTTAGGAGTTTTACATATTTTGACCATTATTTCTAAATGCTCTCACCTAGAAGTTTGGCCAAAAACTCTCTAAACTAAAATTTCCAGAAATACACTATGTTCAGTTTTAGTTTACTGCTAAAGTAATGGTATCAAGATCAGCACTTGTGCTGTTTGAATGTGATCAAAAAGCTAGTGGTGTCTGAAAGTGGCTGATGTATAACATACACTTCAGTATTATTAAGTAATGTAGTTGAACAAATCACAAGATTTATGAAATTTTGTCTCAGGGCCTTTGAATATAAAGTTCTACTTGAGATCTTCATAAAATTAATAAACATTTCTATAGAAGGAGAAAAATTTTGTCTCAGGGCCTTTGAATATAAAGTTCTACTTGAGATCTTCAGAAAATTAATAAACATTTCTATAGAAGGAGAAAAATACTACCTTCCTCTTAGTCATGTTAAGGAGATTATAAGTCTTGTACAAATAATAACAGTTATTTTTGGTTGCAGAAACAAGGCAATTCATGAAGCTTACAAGTCCATACCTAAAGCACAAAATCACTATACTATTCGTTCTTTACTTGAATACATAAAATCACAAACATTTCTTTTGGGAGTTCAGGAGAATTCAATATTCTTTGGCATACTCTGTCCTCAGCCTTGTATCCTTGTAAAATGTAACTCCTTCAACTCCAGTGAGAGAAACTCCAAGGAGCTAAAATAAACCATTAGAATTTTCCATCGGATAACGTGCCCAAACTCATCCACCCCAGCCTCAGACATGGGGAGCGAGCAGCAAAAAGCCATAACTGGCATCCTCAAATTTCAGACTCAAATGATTCACTGATTTACCCTAAAATGATTAAAAGGCAGTTATCCTCAGAATAATTCATTCCACTGTTGAGAAAGCTCTGGATTCAAAAAAATAATGTAATAATCCTGGATTGTTTAAGCAGGTTGACTAGCAAGGGGAAATTTTTCTAAAGTAAGAAAAAGATTATAGACACAATTAATTACTCTAATATCTTGAAAGTTATGGAATGAACTCTAGGTAATTCATAAGCTGGTCTCATTAAATATCATTAAGCAATTTAATATTTTTATTGCCTTGCCACCAGCCACAATAGTTTGATTAAGCAGTAATTCAACCTAAGTTTCTGCTATAGAAATATATTTAACATTCATACATTTTAATGTTCATGATGTATTATCTTTAATACATTTTCTTTCATCTCTTTTCCAGTTTAAAATTATATATATATATATATATCCACACCTGCATCTTTTGAAAGTTTCTGGGCCAGGGATCGAACCTGAGCCACAACAGTGATAAAGCCAATTCCTGTAAATTGGTACAGCTGCTATGGAAAACAGTATGGAGATTCTAAATGTAGAACTACCCTATGACCAGCAAT
The DNA here is from genome assembly GCF_016906955.1 of Phacochoerus africanus. Lineage (NCBI taxonomy): Eukaryota > Metazoa > Chordata > Mammalia > Artiodactyla > Suidae > Phacochoerus > Phacochoerus africanus. Next base: position 52,549,185 of record NC_062548.1, on the reverse strand, counting down.
CCCACTCCTGGACATATATCTAAAGAAAACCATAATTTGAAAAGATACATGCACCCCAATGTTCATAGCAGCACTATTCACAATAGCCAAGACATGGAAGCAACCTAAATGTCCATTGACAGAGGAATAGATAAAAATATGGGGTACAGTATATACAATGGAATACTACTCAGCCATAAAAAAGAATGAAATAATGCCATTTGTAGAAACATGGATGGATCTAGAGATTTTCATGCTAAGTGAAGTAAGTCAGACAGAAGACAAATACCATGATATTGCTTATGTGTGGAATCTAAAAAATGATACAAATGAACTTATCTACAAAACATAGACAATCTCACAGACAGAAAATAAAACTATGGATATGAAGAGGGAAGGATTGGGGGGAGGGATGGACTGGGGGTTTGGAGTGGATTGTCAGTGGGGACCTGAGGTATAGCACAGGGAACTCTCCCCAATAATCTATGAAAACCTATATGAGAAAAAAACCTGAAAAAGAATGGATGTATGTGTATATATATAACTGAATCACTTTGCTGTGCAGCAGATATTAACACAACATTGTAAATCAACTCTACTTCAATAAAAGTAATTAAAAATATGTAAAAGTCCTGATTGAAGATATCAGAGAGCTACGAACACATCACAGGGCCAAGGTTCAGAAGAAGAGGAAAGAACAGGGCTCTGGCTTCATGTCCTTCAAGGGGTCAGAGTGGTCGAGTGGCTGAAATGTTTGTGGTTCTCTGAGCATGCACATGAAGCCGAGCTCACAGCATCTGCAGGCCCATGAGAGGGACAGCCCTGGTACGCACCAGGAGTGCTGGAGAAACAAAAACTAAAAAAATATACACACATATTAAATCTTGTGCAATGCAGGTAACGTGGAGATTAGAAGAAAATGTGTAGCCTTGAATGCTTGTGTTCAAAAGAAAGCCTGAAAATAATGATTAAATATCCATTTCAAAAAGCAGCAAAAGAGGCATGGGTTAAATCCCTGGATATAAAAGGATGTGACAAAAATAGGGGCAGATATTACTGAAATAAAAAATAAACATATGATAAAGAGCACCAACAAATTCAAAGATTAGTTCTTTGAAGAGACTAATAAAAGTGATAAATGCCTGTAAAACTGACTAACACTATTTTTAAAAAGCACATAAAACCAATACCAAAATGGTGAAATGGACTAGCACCACAGGACCTAGAGTTGTGAGAAATTACACACACATTTATGCCAATACATTTGAAAACTTAGAAGGCACAAGAAAAACTAGACTTTGGATGGTCTATACCTATTAAAATTAAATTCATATTGGAAAACCTCTCCAAGAGGAAAATCATAGATGTAATTGGTTTTACCTATGAATTGTGCAAATACTAAAAGAGGAAATAGCTTCAATATTTTGCAGAATCTTCCATCAGATAGAAATGTCTTAGATCTTCCCAAGTTATGAGAACAAGAAAACTTAAACACCAAAATTTAAGAAGAATATTCAATGAAAAGAAAATCACAAGTCAATCTCTTGCAGGAACATCTTTTCAAAAATCCTAAAATAATAGCAAACAAAATCTGGCAAGATACAAAGGGTAACACACCATGACTGGGCTATGTTTATTCTAGTAATTTGAGTTTGATTTCATTCAAAAATTAATCGATGTAATTACACTTTGATGGAGTATAAAGCTAATGATAATTTCAAGAAGTGAGACACATATTAGACAAAATTTAACATCTATTCATAACTTAAAAAAAAACACTAAGTAGAAAAGGTAACTTTCTTGATTTTATAATGATTGTCTACATACAACTTACAGGAAATGTTTCAGGTAATGGTGAAATGTTAAAAGCTTTTCTTCTAAGATCAAGATTGTGATAAAGTTGTCTTCTACCCCATGCCCACCCCGCATCTGTTCAACATTCTAAGGGAGGTCTCATATGGTACAATACGGTGAACAAAAGGAACAGCGTGAGGGTTAGGAAGAAAGAAATAATAATATCATTATTTGCTGATAAGAGGGCTGTGAATGCATAAAATCCCAAGTAAGTATTTGATGCATTCTTAGAATGAATCAGTTGATTTAGCAAAACTTTTGTGTACTTGGGCATGCTTCAAAAAAAGCAATTTAATTTTTACGTGAGTGAAAAACAGAAAATTAAACATAGTAGATGGTTTTACAAAACCATCAAGCAACTTCAGATACCTAAGCACAAATATAAAGAAACATGTGTTAGGCCTTTACGCAGCAAAAAGCATTTCATATATTTAAAAAATTAAAGAACCCCTACATCGATGAAGTCTTATACTATGTTCATGAATTGGATGAGCCAGTATTAAAAGGACAATAATGACCCTCATACTGATCTATTGATTAAACGCAATTCCAGCAAAAATCCCAGAGGTCTTTGTGTGTGTGCGTGTGTGTGTGTGTGTGTGTGTGTGTGTGAGATAATCCTAAATTCAATCTCAAATTTATATGGAAATGATGGAATTAAAATGAGCCATGACAATCTTTAAAAAGTGGGGGGAATCTACTCTACTGTAATAGAGTAAAGATCTATTATAAAGCCATGGCAATTAATTCAACATGTTCTTTCGAGGATAGGTATATAGACCAACAGGAAAAAAAAAAGGATCATGTAAAGGATCATGATTTTTATGTAAAGGATCATGATTTCTGTGTAAAGGATTATGATTTTTGACAAGGAAAGCTCTGTAGTGCAGTGGATAAAAAGTGTTGTTTTTTTTTTTTTCCAATAAAATGATGCTGAGTTAATTGGTTATCCACACAGAAGAAAATGAATCTCCTCACCAGTACCTTTCGTCATCCATAAAAATCAGCTAAAAGCAGGTCTAAATGCCCATGGTAAAGCTTCCAGGAGAGGACAGAAGAAAATATCTTCTTGGGAGTTTCCATCGTGGCTCAGCAGAAACAAATCTGACTAGTATCCATGAGGACTCAGGTTCGATCCCTGGCTTTGCTCAGTGGGTTAAGGATCTGGTGTTGCCATAAGCTGTGGTGTAGGTCACAGACATGGCTCGGATCTGGTGTTGCCATGGCTGTGGTATAGGCTGGCAGCTACAGCTCCAATTCAACCCCTAGCCTGGGAACCTCTGTATGCCACAGGTGTGGCCCTGAAAAAAAAAAAAAAACAGAAGAAGAAAATAAATTGCTTCTTGATCATGAGGGAAGGGAAGGTTTATTAAATGGGCCACAAAATATACGAACTATAAAGAATAAACTGGGCTACATTAAAATTGAGAACTAATGTCCATCCCTCCAAAAGAACACCAAGAAAGTGTAAAGACCATTGGTTTGGGAGATGACGTCTGTAACATATATAACTAACAGCTGGATGCAAAAATGTGAAAAGAATGATCTCGTATCGATGAGAAAAAGACTGACTGCTAGATAGAAAAGTGGGTGCTTCATAAACGGGGGTGTGTGAATGACCCCAAGCAGTGGAAGAAGGGCCCATGCCTACTGCCTCCCAGAACCTCGAGAGGGTTCCTGGATGCTGACCTGCCCCCACCACAGAGGTAGAAGGTCTGCAAGACTAATGAGTGGAAAGGGAGCCGAGGAACCCAAACTCTCTATTTTGCTTTTGGGAGGATCAATGGCTACCAGTGCTTTGTATTAAAGCTGGACACATGCACCATCGGTGACCCAGCAGTGCCACTCCTGGGTTTATATACAACAGAATGTAAAATAGGTACAGAAGTGTGTATATCACTGTTTAACTCTCTATCTGTGTAACAACTACCCTGAAAACCCAGCTCTTTCCAACAATAAGCATTCATTATGGCACAGTTTTTGTGGCTCCAGGATCTGTGTAGTGTGGGTGCCTCCAGCTCAACCTCTCTCATGAGGGTCCTTTAGGGTGTTGTCCTGGATGTGGTCTCACTTGACGGCTGGACTGGGGGAGGGTCTGCCTCCAAACTCACCCACTTGATGGTCAGAAGGATTTGTTCCTGGTGGGCTGTTGGCCACAGGTCACCCTGGCTTCCTCACCCCCAGACCTATCCCCAGGACAGCTCACAGTATAACCCATCTCAACAAGAAGCCAGCAAGAGCGATGGAGACAAATGCCACAGCCTTTTGCAAAGGAATTAGACAAAAGTACGAACATCAAAGTGCAGAGATATTAGGGGCTATATCAGAGGCTGGGGGCCACTCCGTGTTATTGGAAAGAGCCAAAAGCTGGGAATAAATAATTGCATCAATATGCTGTGCTGTTTCAGATAGCAGAATACTGACTGCAAGGAAAATGGGTATATTATTACTGCCTCACCTGACAGCATGGCCGGCTCGTACAAACACGACAGGACAGACGCAGGCATAGATAAAGGGGGCACATGGCATCATCCTCTCCATGGTGGCCAAGAGCCGGCACAGCCAACAAGGGGTTTCTTTCTGTTCCTGGAGGGCAAGGGATGAGCCACTGGAGGGAAATATCTGAAGGGACATGTTTGGAGGCCAATAATACTGTCCCACCTGTTGAGCAGTGTGGCGATGTGTGTGTTTCCTTTGTGCTAATTTACCAAGTTTTGTGCATCTGCCTGTATATAAATTATATTGCAATCAAATGTTTGTCCAAAATTGACAGGGTAGGACCAGAGAGGTGATTTGTCATTTGGGGGCTAAGGCATCCCAGCTCTGACATCATAATCACTTTGGTGAGGTTTCTCAGGGGTTATAAGGGGGCTGAAGTGGAACTTTGAGCTGTGTGTCTGTAGCACTGTACCTCCTGGCTCCTCGTCCCTTCCCTGCCACCACCTTCAGGAAATTCCCAAGTAGCCAAAACCACTGTGATTTAAAGCCACCTTGAGACTGAAAAGTTGTTTGTTTGTTTGTCTGGTTTTGTTTTTTTTAAATGTTGCAGGTGTCATTTCTATGCAACTGTTTTCACACAAGAAACCCAGAAGAACAAGGGGTGCAAAGACTCATATCTGTCCTTGATTCTCACCAACCCCAGACCTCAAGCCTTCCCCAGGGCTGCGGGGAGGGAAAGAGATGGGTTATAAAGCCAGGGATTTAAAGCCATGGGATTTAAAGCCAGGCCATGAAGAAGGAAAAGGAAGGGCTGGGGATCCCTCTGACCTGTGGAAACAAGGTGAGTTTTGCTGAAGGCAGAGACAGGACAAAATAAAATCCTCCCATCTTTTATGTCCCACCAAGTGGGGCCAGGGACCAGGGTCAACTCCATGAACCTTGTCTGCCTAGATGTCCACGGTGTCTCCAGCAATGCCTGGCATGTTGGTAAGAGTCTGGCTGATGTTTGTTGAGCAGACAAACAAACACATGTGAACAAATGAATGGGCTCCAGGGTCAGTGGAGCTGAATGTGAAATCTTACTCTGCCCACGCGGCAGATGGGGCAGTTGATACTGAAAAGCTGTTACCGGAATCCAGGTTCTTGTTCAAGCAGTTGGAGAATGAACTCCACGATCACACAGGCAGCAAGCAAGCAAAGTCTTTATTAAAGGAATGCAAACAGCTCCCAGGGCTGCTGGGAGGGGGAGGACACCCCCCCCGCCCCGCATTGTCCTATAGGGGTTTTAATCCCTTAAAAATGGGGGGGTATCAATGTGGGGTCCAGAAAGATGTGGTTTTCTCCCATTGGCCTTGCCCAGTTACCTATATCAGTCCTTGTCCAACAGGGGTCTTAGGGGTGGAAATGTCCCCTAAGTTTTATGATTTCTTTGTCCTTCTCTTTCCTTAGACTGAGTCACCCTTCTTCTCATTCCTTTTCTACCAGTTGAGGAGTGGGCTAGAGATTAAGGTCCATGTGGGGGAAGGTGCATTTCCCATAGTAAACAAGGCCTGTAGGGAATTACTCTCTGGAGCCCTTAAACCACAAATGTCAATCAATAGCCATATCAAGGAATGCCTCAAAGTCCATGCTCCTACACTGATGACCTGAGTTATTATTCTGCCTCACAATATTCTGTGTATTCCTGTGTCCTCTGAGCTTTTGCAATGATGTCTTGGGGCTGCAGGTTGACCAGACCCCGTAGAAGCCCAGAGTAAGTGCTCAATGAACATTAATTTTAGCTCTTCCTTGGCTTATGCACCCAAATATATACGCTTTCTGTTTTCTGAAACTAGTCAAGCAGAATTTCTTTGGGAGTGCCTAAATAACATTCCATTCAAAACTGAGAATGCAGTACAAGCAGTCGCTTTTTTATTCCTGTAAAATTTTCATGAGAACATTTTTTTTTTAATCCAAGAAATGTCACACCCAGGGAAAGGAGAGCAATAGGACTTATGGTTACCAAGGCAACCCAAGCCCCCTTCCAAAAGCTTTCCACCCACTTCTCCCTTTTTCCCTGGAAGGCTCCTCCCCTCTTCCTTTAGCACCATTTGTTTTTATAATTTTTTAAATGTCATTTCCATCAACAAAAAGAAGTGGAGGGGGTAGAAGCGAGGGGATCAAAGAGATGGGACAAGGTTGAAGATGGTCTCTTTGTCTCTCTAGTTGGGAGAGAGAGGATGGAGGAGGGTGGAAGGAAGAGGCCCTGGGGAGGAGGTGAAGCTCAGCAGAGGCTGCGGGCTGATCTCAGGGCCTGGAGAACTTTGCTCATACAGGTTTTTTCAGGTTTTTGTTTTGTTTTTGTTTTTTTTTAGGGCCACACCCGCAGCATATGGAAGTCCCCAGGGCACGGGTCCAATCAGAGCTGTAGCTGCCAGTCTACAGCACACAGCAACACCATATCCGAGCCATGTCTGTGACCTACACCACAGCTCACGGCAATGCCGGGTCCTTAACCCACTGAGCAAGGCCAGGGATAGAACCTGCATCCTCATGGATTCTAGTCAGATTCATTTCTGCTGCGCCACAACAGGAACTCCGCATATAGGTTGTTTTAATAACATTTCTTAAAGAGAGGGCTTTTTCTCCCCAGAAAATAAGGCAAACAGAGACAGCAGAGAAAGGGTCGTGATGGCAGATGAAAGGGTTTTATTTCCTTGGAGACAGAGGGGACCAGTTGTGAGAATTCACGTCTTTTCTATCAAAGGAAGTCTTGGTTACTCCGTTTTGTTCCTGCTTCATCTGAGACACCCTCCTCCACCCACCCACCCACCCACCCCCTTTGCCTCTTCTCCCAGTAACAGTTTGTTTCAAATGAGCCAACCGAGAAGAATGTGCGCCCTGACCTGACCAATGGGAAGGAGAGAGGTACATCACTTGTGTTAGGGATAAATAGGGGTGTCTTCCCTCTTCCGTGCATGCTTTTTGAGTACTCCTGCCTATTTGTAGAAGTAAAGAGCCTTGTCGAGATCTCCCCGTGTTCCTGTGTCTTACTTTCTGACACTGACGATCTGAGCCAGCGTCACTATTCTCCAACACAGAGATCAAAGCGGCCTGTCTGACTATTGCTGGGGCCAGGCCAGCTCCCAGGGTCCGTCCCACTTGTTTTAGTGGCAGAATCTCAACCCATTCCTCCTACGTGCCTTTCAAAATCCAGTCACTCCTCACAGTGGCCCTCTGGCCTCAGCCCTGCTATGTGGTCTTTGAACCAGGGTCCAGTCACAGGAGGCAAATGCTTCTCCCCAAAGATCCGGCATGCCCTCCACTCCCTGTGGAATGGAGGTAGAGGTGGGAATGTGTCACAGGAAGCCAGCCCATTAGGGAGACACCAGATTTGCACAAAGGATCGAGAATTCCTTTGACTCCTCCATTCTTATATACTTTCAATGTGACTAGACACACACACACACACACACACACACACACGTAAGCCACTGAGCCACTTGGTTATACAGTAGAAATTATCCCAACCTTGTAAATCAATGATAGTTCAATAAAATTTTAAAAAATGAAATAAAAATTAAAATAAATTAAAAAAGAAAAAACAAGCCAACAATTTCCCCTTGTGGCTCAGCAGTAACAAACCCAACTAGTATCCGTGAGGACGTGGGTTCAATCCTTGGCCTTGCTCAGTGGGTTAAGGATCTGGTGGTGCTGTGAGCTATGGTATAGGTTGCAGATGTGGCTCAGATCTGGTGTGGTTGTAGCTCTGATTCGATCCCTAGCCTGAGAACTTCCATATGCCGCAGGTGCAGCCCTAAGTTTAAAACAACAACAACAACAACAACAAAAAACCGAACCAGAAACCAGTGGCTTAAAGTGTATTAAACAGAGATGATGGTATTTAAACCTGACTTTGTTGGGGCCTGTGTGTTTCCTAGCTGATGTTTTCTTTCCTTTTTCTGGGCATCACAAATTTATGAGAATACACTCCCTGGGACTCTCCTATATGTTCAGGGCTATGCAAGGCACTATTTGAAGGAAATATGAAGCACGGTCCCCACCTTGGGGAACTTTGAACTTGGAAATAGGCTTGCATGTAATTAGGCAGTAAATCCTACAGGCTTGGAGGCGGGAGTGCCCTGGACCTTGTGTGCGAACTTGCCAATTAACTCATCCTTCTCTTTGTCACTCTGCCCTTGTGAAGGTTTTCCTAAACCACTTGATGGGCTCAGTATGTCTGAGAACTGTGGTTTGGGTGTGTGAAATTTGATTCTGATGTGTTAATTTGAGGGACTGTATCTAGCGAGGCACCTTCTAGATTCTGTGTTGCCTGCTGAGCCCTGCGCCGGCCACTGGGTCTGGTGTGGAGCTCCGGGGGCTGTCGTGGGACTCAGCGTGGGTGTGTGGAGTGATTGCTCTGCTCTAAGTGCAGCTGCCCTAACACTCTGTCTCCACGGAGCTTAGAATGTTCTAGAGAGGACTGGTGCAGGTGCCACCGACGGGCACCAATGGGGAGAAATTATTTCTGAGGAGAGAGTGAGCAATGCTTTAAGGAGAGGTGTGGTTTGGGGAACCCAAAGGACCATTTCAGGAAGAGGAGTGCACTGAGCAACTTAGGGGAGTTTGAGGGGACTTAGGGGGCAAACCCCAGGATGGAGCAGAAGGGCTATTGCTCTGAGGGGGTTGGTAAGCTTGACTCGTCTGTTTCTGTCAACCTGGATGTAAACCTTGGCAGCGCGTTTCTATTTTCCCATTGTTAATCTGCGGTTCTCTTGCAAGAAAGGTATTGCGATGATTCCATTTCCGGAAGCCTGTTTGGAGACACAAGCTTGGCAGCTGGCATGATAATGAACCCATTACAATAGAATAAATCCTTTTGCTATTAATATTAAGCAGCCACAGAATAATGCATGAAGCTGTTGGCGAAATTCAAAAAGTACTTAATCAAAAGGAGGGGAGAGGAAAAAGAGTAAATAGAAAGCATGTCAGAAGTGGATTATTGTTGGCTTTCTCTAAGGAGCCTGTTCTGTACTGTTTTCTCAGGCTGACTGATGCCGAGGTCAAGTGCATGGATTTATTTTACTAAAGAAAGCTTTGCTTTGGGCTGAGAGAGACAAATTTGACAAAAGGCCCTAAACGTTCAGAGAGGTGATGGATTTTTGCAGGTCACATGACTGCCCTATGGGCTTAAGTTCAGGGTTTGGGGTTTTCAGTATGTTTCCAGCATGTGAACATGTGAGTTTTGTTTCTTTCTTCCTCTCTCTCTCTCTCTCTGTCCCATTGTCCTTATTCTTTCTGCATTTGGTTTCTCAACTTGGAAATAGGTATCTCTGTTTTCTCTTGCTAACAAGGCAAGACTCTCAGATTAGGTTCTTTTTAACGCAGGTCAGACTTCAACTAGATTTCAAATCTAAGTTTGTATCATCAGATGAAAAGAAGAAGGTAGAGAAGTGAGAGAAAGGAAGAAAGTTACCATTTGGGCAGGATGATGCCCGTAGGCGACTCTGTTTACTTATTTCCAAAGCAGGAAATAAGCACAATTTGTCTTTTTGTTTGTTTGCTTGCTTTTTAGGGCAGCCCCACAGCATATGGAGATTCCCAGGCAGATGCCCAATCAGAGTTGTAGCCACCAGCCTACACCACAGCCACAGCAATGCAGGATCCAAGCTGCATCTGTGACACACACCACAGCTCATGGCAACACCGGATCCTTAACCCACTGAGCGAGGCCAGGATTCGAACTGGCATCCTCATGGATGCTAGTCGGATTTGTTAACAGCTGAGCCATGATGGGAACTCCAAGATTTGTCTTTATTGTCTGTTATGGCCTTATTTTTTCTCACCTTCCTTTGACTGTGTTCCTTGTAAGGGTTTCTGTGGAGCTCAGTGGTCTGGGCAGGACCACTGTTAGAGATTCTGTAGGGAGCTGGAGATGCCATCCCAGTTCCTGTAGACTCCGCCCACATCTACACAAAGCGTGGGGTCAAAGTCACGCTGATGTCCCCTTCCTACCTACCCCTTCAGCAAACTCAACAAGCCTTGCATCCAAGGCTGCTTCTTATTCTCAAAAAGTCGGCTGAAGTCTTCCCTCTACATTCAGCTGTCTTTCCTTCCTCCATCAAATTTGTACTCTTTTCACGATGAATCCTGCTGTGTTCCTTACCTCTTGCTGCAATAAATTAGCCATTTTTGTTGACTCAGTGGCTTAAACCCTTGTAAGCTCATCGTTTCTGTAGGCCAGGAATCCAGGTGCAGTTCAGCTCAGGGTTTCTTAAAGGTGTGACTGAGGTGTCTGCTGGGCCGCTCTCCTGGCAAGGCTCAGTGGGGAGGTGACCCATTCCCAGGCTCACGTACGTGGCAGTTGAAGGCCTGGGTCTGCATGGTCTGCTGGGTGGGACCACCAGTGCTGGGACACATGGACCTGGACACATGGACCTCCCACTGGGTAGCTCACAGTATGAGCTTCCCTGGAAATGATGGGGGGAGAGAGAGAAGAGAGAGACAGAGAGAGGGAGGGAGAGAGACAGGGTTGGAGAAGGAGAGAGAGAGAGATGGAAGAAGAGAGAGGGAGAGGGATTGATTCAGTAGCAGAAGTCAGGCCAGATGACACCTGTCGTGGAAGAAACCTCTCCTTTGCTGTCACCCTAAGCAGCATTAGGTGATGCCAACCTTCCAGCCACTGGTCACATCAGTCCTCAGTCTTGGGATCAGCTCAGAGAAATAAGATGAGAACTGTATATCTCCCATGAAGGAAAATAAAGGGTAATTTTCCTTCACAAATCCTGAGACCTTTTCCTTCTTGAATCTAACTTTATGAGAAGAACAGGAGCAATGTCATGACCAAGAGAAAGGCCTCCTTAGGTGATGCCTCGGAGAAGGCAGAGCTGAGGCTGAGACGAGAGCCATTATCCAGCTTGTCAGCCGGGAGGGGGCGGCCCGTACATGTCCCACTCTGGGTCCCCAGGTGACCCAGGAGAGGGGCTGAGAACACCATGGCACAGTCCTCAGCCGCTATCATCCAATGCATCTGCCTCTGGGCCTTTGCCCTGAGGATCATCTGAGGGTTCTGGGAATCCACAGAGACAGCCGTGCACGACAGCGCTCCCTCTGAAATGTTACACCAGTAAGGTGTGGGGTGACACAAGCCGCCTCCATCAGCTGTGGGTAGGGCTGGCTAGTGGCATCTCTGACGTTTATAGAGGAGGAGGCCTCGGGACTAACTGCACAGCCTTCTTGCTCTGAGCTCCCTGTTCTGAGCCCCTGTCCTGAGATTCCTATTCTGAGCTCCATATTCTGAGCCCCTGTTCTGAGCTCCTTGTTCTGAGCTCCCTGTTCTGAGCTCCTTGTGCTGAGCCCCTGTTCTGAGCCCCCCTGTTCTAAGCCCCTGTTCTGAGTTCCCTGTTCTAAGCCCCTCTTCTGTGCTCCCTGTTCTGAGCTCCCTGTTCTGAGCTCCCTGTTCTGAGTCCCTGTTCTGAGCTCCCTGTTCTGAGTCCCTGTTCTGAGTCCCTGTTCTGAGCTCCCTGTTTTGAGCCCCTGGTCTGAGCCCCTGTTCTGAGCTCCTTGTGCTGAGCCCCTGTTCTGAGCTCCCTGTTCTGAGCCCCTGTTCTGAGCTCCCTATTCTGAGCCCTGTTCTGAGTTCCTTGTTCTGAGCCCTGTTCTGAGCTCCCTGTTCAGCAGGGGCTACTGAGCTGGGTCCCAGCAGTGGTGCACTAACCCTCCTTCCTCGTCCACACACACTCAGTTAATAACAGTTTACACTTCCTGCTGCTGGCGCTGCCAGAGCCACCATGACAAATTTTGCTTCTGTCTGGCGGGACAGAGCTTCTTGAGCTTTGCTAAATATTCTTCTGGATTGGCAGCAACATGGCAGGGTGACAAACCCAGCTCATATGATGGATACTTTTCATGGTCGTACCAAATCATGCAGTCTAAACCCCATGCACTTTTCAGAAGGTGCATTAGTGCTGGAATCTGTTTATTGGTCTCAAGCTGTCAGGCATGTGTTGTGCTGGGGTCTGCATGTGTGCTTTAAAAGTGAACCATCCCAGAGATGCAGGGCAGGCTCCTTGACTGAAAGACTCACAGTTTCCCCACTCACGTGTGGGAGCCGTGTCGATGGGGAAAGTCACGTGGAGAGCTCATGTCTCTTTGTCGTGGATTTTGTTGAGATGTTAGCATGTGTGGATGGTGCAGCCTTCTTTGCTTCCTGTTTTGATTGTGCAAAAATATGCCAAATGGCTGAGGAGATTAAATACTTATCCTAAAGGTAATAGAGGCTAGTAGTGTGAAATCGCCCTCCCCAAACCTAACGTCTTTGAAGTTGTAAAAACTATGCCTAATTTAGAGTTTAAATGAAAATATATTTGTGTCTGTCCTCGTATGTTCTATTCAGAGACTTTGGTGCAAGGAATGGAAACTGACTTGAACACCTTGAGCCTAAAAAGGCTTATTGTCAGTGTACCCATTTGCTGGATTCCCAGAAGAGCAGGTGGGAGAACTGATGGTATGTCTAGTACCATCAGGAGGAGGTGGTCCCCATCTCTGCCGATCTGCTTACTTCCATTTACATGTGCTTCAGGACGGAGCCCCATCCTTAGGGTGACTCAGTCTTAGCATCCTAGCCTTCGTCAAACACCTATAGTGTCCTAGTTTCCAACTGGAATGGTTAAGCCCATTAAACCAGGTGGCCAGCCATAGAACTGGGAAGGCTGTGGTTTTGACTACCTGATATATGCGGCTGGTTGTCCAGAGTCTAGGGGTAAGACAGGGTAAATGAGAAGAGAAAGTTACACACACAGTGGAAATAATCTATATGTAACAATGTGCCAAGTTACTCTCCATCATAAACAATCGAAAAAGTATTTCACTGTTGTATTCTGTAGATTAATGGATAGCATAGACTCAGATGAGACCCAATTGAAGCCTGATGGGTGTTAATTCTCTCTCCAAACAATCTGTTTTATTATTAACAGTAGATTTTACCTGACTAGACACTGTGAATTTTGCTGGTGTGCTCTTATACTACAGGTCAGAAGGTAAAGAAAAGTAGATTTTGAAATCTCCCTCCTCGATATTCAGCATGAAATGGAATAGCACTTCTAAACTCGAGTAATGTTTAATTTTTAAAAAATTAACTTTTTTTATTGTGGTAAATGTATACTACATAAAATGTCACAGTTTAGCCATTTAAAGTGTAAAATGCAGTGGCATTAATTATAGGCACAATTCTGTGCAACCCTCGTCATGCTCTATTTCTAAAATTCCAAATGGAAACTCTGTAACTATAAGCAACGACTCCCCACTCCTCCTTCCAACCAGCTCTTGTAAAAAGCCCTGTGAATTTGCCTAGTTTAGATATTTCATGTAAGTAAAACCATACAATATTAATCTTTGCGTGTCTGTTTTGTTTCACTTAGATAATGTTCTCAAGGCTTGTCCCCGTGTCAGGACTTCATTCCTTTCATAGTTGAATAATATCCCATTATGTGTATAAACTACATTTTGTTTCATCTGTCAATGGACATTTGAGTTGTACCTTTGAGCTATTGTGAAAAATGCTGCTGTAAGCGTTGGTGTAAAAATATCTCTTCCAGACCCTGTTTTAAATTCCTTAAGGTATGTACCTAGGACTGGAGTTTCTGGGTCATATAGTAATTCTATATTTAACTTTTTTGATGACCTGTCAAACTGTTTTCCGTAGCAGCTGCACTGTTTTACATTTCCACTGTCATTTATAAGGGTTCTGATTTCTCCCCAGCCTTGCCAGTGCTTGGCATTTTTCATTTTTTCTTATAACACCCTAGGAGGTGGGAATTAGTGTCTCAGACCCTGTGGTTTTGATTTGCCTTCAATTAGTGACTAATTATGTTGAGGATTTTCCGAAGTGCTTCTGAGATATCTTTGGGAATTTATTTAAATCTCGTGCCTTTTTTGTTTGTTTGTTTGTTTTGGTTTTTTGTGGGATTGTTTTGCTTTGCTTTTCATTGTTGAGTTGCAGATGTTTGTAACATATTCGAGATAGAAAACTTTATCAGATACATAATTTGAAAAATTTATTTCATTATGTAGATTGTCTTTTCCCTTTCTTGATAATGTCCTTGATAATGTCTTTTGATACACAGAACTTAGACATTGTAATGAAGTCCGTTTCCATCTCTTTTCTCTCCTTTTGCTTGTGTTTCTGTTCAATCTGCTAAATTTGAGATCATGGCGATTTTATCCTGTATTTTCTCCCAAGTGTTTGATGGCTTTATCTCTTTTCCTTAGTTCTTTAATACATATGGAGTTAATTTTTTATATGGTGTGAGGGAAGGGTCCAAATTTAGTCTTTCCCATGTGGAAATCTAGGTGTTTCAGCACCATTTGTTGAAGTTACTCTGCTTTCCCCATTGGGTTGTCTTGGCACCCTTGTTGAAAATCCACCAGCCTTTGATGTATGTGTTGGTTTCTTGGCACTCTATTCTGTTCCATTGTTCTATATGTCTGTCTTTATGCCAGCACCACACTTTATAAAATTATTGTAGCTTTGCAGTATGTTTTGAAAACAAGAAGTGTGAGTCTGACCAATTTGTTCTTAGTGTTCAAGTTTGTTTTTTGTTTGTTTGTTTGTTTGTTTTGGCTATTTGAGGTCCCTTACAATTACATATGAAGATGAAGATCAGCTGTTAACCTTAAAGGCTGACCATTGCCCACCCCTTTCTGCCCCAAGTGGGTTCTGCATTAGGCACAACAAATTTGGGTGCCCTGCCTCAGGCCTGCAGGCAGCCTGGAAGGGACACACATGACAAATTGCAAGCAAAACCTTGCCTCCTCCTCCTGGACCAAAGCCCAGGCCCCATGCAGGAACCCAGCTGGCTGTCGCTAAGATTCACTGATTCAGGGAAGGTGTGGGACCAGGGGAAGGGCTACAGAACTTTCCTATGATTTTTGACTTGCCTTTTTCCTGATTCAGCCTTCTCTTGGTTACTATAGACCTTTGAGTGTTTCCCACACTTCTGACAGTATTGATTCTGATAGTTTCTGCTTGTTTTTTGGATGTTTCTAGGGCCTCAGCTTGGGCAGGAACTTGGAGCTGCCTATACTTCCATTTTTTCTGACAGGGCTCTAATAGATTTTTTACTTTTTTTTTCCCTCTAGAAGAGGCACTGGGCTTACTTTTTAATGCAGAACTTGTAAAACAAAAGCCTATACACCACACTGCAACCTGCTGCCTGCTTTAATAAGTAAGGTTTGATTGGAATAGCCATGCTCATTTGCCTAGGTATTATCTACAGCTTCTTTATGCTAAAACAGCAAAGCTGTGTGATTTCAGATGAGCATGTGTGGCCCACAAAACCTAATATTTACTCTCTGGACATTTACAGCGAAGGTGAGCAGACCCTGTTTTAAAGTAAACGCTGTCTCTTAGGCTTTACTGCTTCATTGAAATGGTTTCCATTTCATGTTACTTAAATATGTATTAACAACGTTGGATATACTTTTTTTATACTCATCATTTATGAATATTTGAAACAAACACATGTAAAAAAGGAGATTTTAAAAAAAACCTGAAAGAACGGTTCAGTGAAAATTAACAACTTGATTTAACATGAGGTTCTTTTGATGAGATCAAATTGGCGCTACTGGGTTTAAGTAGAGAAATTATTTACCTCATTTTAGTTCTTGATGACTTGATTTGCTTTTTGATTGTGAAAATGGTCTCTGTGAGTCATGATCATCACTGCTTTCATTTTTCCTTTTGAACAATGAACTTGCTAAATAAGCTAACAAACATCCTTTCACTTTGAAAAGCCAATCATCCAGCTCAGGCATCTTTTCTTGGTTTGGGGTCCCTGGGGTCAGGCCCTCAGATGAAGTTTCCCATAAAAGGAATTTATCTAGGAAGGGTTCTCGGGAGATGGGAGAAGCATGGAGGGGAAAAGGGGAAGCAGGTCAGGGGAGGAAAAGATGTCAAGCAGGTGTCTGATTTCCTCGGACATTCTAGCCTTACCTGCAGTGCAGGTGTTTATTAGCTTTGGGCGTCGGTGCGACTGTAAGTCATAGGAAGACTCCCTTCTCTCACATGTTTTTCTAGTCACATGACCATGTGATTTTAACAGGTGCAGTGTCCTGCTAGCCACTCGGCTTTCACTTGGAGAAGATGTAACCCTTGTTAGGAAGTCTCTCTGTCCTTTTCTCATTAGCCCTTGGTTGGCAAGTAAGTCATTTCCCAGACACACTCTGTGATTTCTGGGGTGTCAAATCAATATTTCATGAAATAATTTAAGAAATTAGGCAGAAGTTCCCGTTGTGGCTCAGGGGTGATGAGCCCAACTAGTATCCATCAGGACAAGGATTTGATCCCTGGCTCAATGAGTTAAACATCCAGTGTTGCTGTGACTGTGGTGCAGGTCGCTGCTGTGGCTGTGGTGTAGACTGGCAGCTGCAGCTCCTATTTGTTGCTAGGCTGGGAACTTCCATATGCTGCAGGTGTGGCCCTAAAAAGTTAAAAAAAAAAAGGAAAAGAAAAAAATAAAGAGAGAGAAACTGGAAACGTGTTTTTTTTTTTTTTTTTTAACCTTCTGAGCCACGATGGGAACTCTCTGGAAATGTGTCTTTCAATTGTGAATTATCTCCATTAGCTCTGCTATCTTCCTTCCTTCCTTCCTTCCTTCTTCTTTTTTTCTTTTTAGGGCCGCACCTGCGGCCTATGGAAGTTCCTAGGCTAAGGGTTAAATGGGAGCTGCAGCTGCCAGCCTAAGCCACAGCCACAGCAACTCAGGATCCAAGCCACATCTGCAACCTAACACCACAGCTCACAGCAATGCTGGATCCTTAACCCACTGAGCAAGACCAGAATTAAACCCGCACCCTCATGGATACTAGTCTGATTTGTTTCTGCTGTGCCACAACGGGAGCTCCAACACTACTATCTTTCTATCTGTTAAAACAAGCTAATGGTGAGTTCAATACACATGGAACATGATTGTGTCAGTTGGACTTTATAACATGTTGTCTTCTAGGACAGCCAGGTACCTTCTCCAGGATGTTAAAAATTAAACATTATTGCTCTAGGCGATGATAGAGCTCTAATAAATTTGCAACAGGCACAAGCACTGAGGCAAATCTTTCACGGCAATGCATGATCTAAAATATTATCTCCACATAAATTTACTTAATTAAAGAATACTGGAGTTCCCATTATGGCTCAGGGAAAATGAATCTGACTAGGACATCCCTGGCCTCACTCAGTGGGTTAAGGATCCCATTCCTGCATTGCTGTGAGCTGTGGTGTAGGTCACAGAAGTGGCTGGGATCCTGCGTTGCTGTGGCTGTGGTTTACGCTGGCAGCTGCTGCTCCGATT
This sequence comes from Phacochoerus africanus, assembly GCF_016906955.1. Classification (NCBI taxonomy): domain Eukaryota; kingdom Metazoa; phylum Chordata; class Mammalia; order Artiodactyla; family Suidae; genus Phacochoerus; species Phacochoerus africanus. The sequence continues at coordinate 52,531,588 of NC_062548.1, read as the reverse complement.
CGACCCCTAGCCTGGGAAGCTCCATGTGCCACGAGTGCGGCCCTAAAAAGACAAAAGAATATTATCAAGGACATATGGACGCTTGACTGTATGGTGGTAGGGTGCTTAGGAGTCTATGGACATTACTTGGAATTCTAAGTGACATTCAACTTGTAGGTAAGTATGTAGCTTTCTGTACCTAACTTTGGAACTGAGTGGAGATTGTTAAAGACCAAAGGAAATGTACATGAGCACTGCACTGTAGGTGACAGAGTTGTTTCCCATGGACGTATGGGCTCCCAGTTCTGAAACTGCCACATAATTATATTAAAATGGAACAAATAAGTCAATGGATGGAGGGGGATGAAAGGGAGGAGGGCTAGAATGAATCACATGTGATTAGACCAGAATTGGAGAAATTCGTCAGAACTCACATTTAGTTTAATGTACATAGAAATAAATATATACGGAAATAATTATAGATGTGTATATACAAATGAATCAATGTATGCTTGTCTGTGTTCATGCTCTAAGGAGGTCTAGGAGCAATGACACCACAGTAGCAGGGAGCACACTCAGTATCCAGATCTTGGTTTTTCTAATATCATTTTGAGATGAGCCTGGGCCATCTGGTAGTGCTAACAAGCAAAGAAGTGCTCTCTCTCTCTCTACCACCCACATGCACTCACGTACACTCACACACACACACACGTGCACACTCACACAAATGCACACGCATACAACGCTGAAACATTTTTCAAGGGACCCTGAAGGGAACTGAGAGTCTTCCACTGCCAACGCTGGAACAATTTGAGCAAATATGAAGAAGTGGATTTTATTGTATTATAACTCAAAGTATAAAATATTTAACCAGGAGTCCACACTAATCTGAAAAGGATTGAATAAATAAAGTGGGAAAAACTATACTAATATCCTGTACAGAAGAATTCACAGTCATTTAATAACAATTTTCTTTTAAAGGAAAAACACCTGAGTAATTTTTGCTACAAACACCACTTTTCTCAGGATCAGCCAAACACCCTCAATGATAAGTCATACTGACAGTGGGTACCCTTGATCGGAGGTGATGAAAATGACGTTTTTTTTCTGCTGTGGTTTTCCTCCCTAGTCTAATCATGAGAGAAAAAAAAAAATCAGATAATCCAAGTTGAAGGACAGTCTACAAAATACCTGACTCAAACTCTTCAAAAATGTCACATCCATCAGAAAAACTGTCACAGTGGAGATGAGTTTATGGAGACACAACTAAATGTATTGCATTTCCCTGGATGAAATACTGGGACAGAAAAGGGGCACGAGGTAACAAAATAAGAATTCTAATAAAGTATGGACTTTAATTAATAATAGCATCTCATTGTTGGTTCACTAGTTGTGACCCACGTCCCAAGATCATGCACATGTATTACCGTGTACACAGTAACGTGTGATATGGTAATTCTTGGGGACACAGCATGTGGGAACACAGTAACTACATATGTGAAAAGGCTATATTGGTAAATAACCCTTATTATTTGAGATTTTGAGGGTGATCCATACGTGAACCTGCTTTCTTAATTTCTTTAGTTCAGAAGCAACTGAAAAATAAGTATCAGACAAATGGGGCTCAAATGCCGGCTTTGTCACCCGTGTCCCCGGGGTCGGAAGTTGTGGCTTGTGTGTGGCTTTCTAATGCTTCATTCTAGAACTCACTTAACCTTTGCGTTACAGGCATAACCATGAGCCCAAGTGACTGGTGGAAATAAGCCAGAATGAAATTACCCTGTGGGTGGGCAGCTGGGAAAAGCAGGTTCACAGGAGCCAGGCCACTGATACCTGCTTCACTTCCCCAATGCACAAATTAAATACGCTCCCCCCCATCCTTTTTTGTGGGGAGGAGAATGAAGAGTGCAGACCACCAGGAGTGTTTGTCTGGGTCAAGTTCTTCCCAGGGGTCGTCTGGAGTCAGGAGTAGAGGAGGCTCTACCTAACAGTTACCCTGGCATCCGAGAAGGCAAAGCTGGAAGAAACACATCTGAGCCACACCAGCATCTCCTAGCTCCCTGCTCACACTCTTGCCTTTACATCACATGCTTAGGAACCAAACAGCTAATTCTCAAAGCCCAGGCTCCCTTCTCTAAGTTTCATGGATCAATTGCAAAATTGTTTTTGAGTTCCTGTGATTTTTAAAATTCTGTCACACTGATTTTGTAGAGATCGAATCAGAATTTTGGAAAGTCACTAAAACATATTGTGTTTTAGGTCCCTTGTCTGACCAAATTCCCCAGGCCCAGCTGAGTGGAGGTGACCAGTTGGTGAAGGAAAAGCCAAAGGTATAAGAAGGAAAATAAGAAAAGTGGGTCCACATACCATTATAAAAAGCTAATAGCCAATGAAAATTTTCTACTGGGCAAATTTTAAGATTGACTTCTTATTCTAAAAATTGGAGATTATTTTGTAAATGTAATTTGTTTTTTTTATACCAAAATATATTAGGAAAACAGTCAAAAGTATTTTATTCGTTGTCACAAAGAACCTCTCTGAACTTACTTTTAGTTCTGCTTTTAAAATTGTTATAATTTTTAACACCTTTAATTTAGATAGGCAAAAAAATCAACGATAATTCTGTGAGAAGAGAGTCAAAAGAAAATATGGAAAAATTTATATAAATAAATAACAGGTATATGGATTATTCTACTACCTGAAAGTATGTATCTAGAATAATTTAGAGGAACAAACGTTGAACCTGAAATACTATGTGCATAGCATTTTTCCCTTGGTAGTTTAATATGAAGTAATTTTAGATTTACTGATGAGTAAAGATAAAAAGAGTTCCAGAACATTTTTTACTCAGATGCTCAGATGTGTTTTTCCCCAGATTTGTTTGGGATATTATTGACATGTAACATTGTGTAAGTGTGTAAAGTATGTATGTTGATACATACATACTTTATACATACTTGATACATATGTGTGTTGCAAAATATTTACCACCATAAGGTTTGACAACACATCCTTCACTTCAAATAATCACCGTTCAGTTGTTATGGTGAGAATGTTAAAACAGTGCTCTTCTAGCACCTTCCAAGTACTCGATACAGTATTGTTAACCATAGTTATCCTCTAGGCTAGATCTATGGAATGTATTCATCTTAGAGCTGAAAGTTTGTACCCTTTGACAGACATCTCTCACCCCGTAGCCATTGGCAACCATCATTGTACTCTCTTTCTGTGGCTCAATATTTTCAGATTCCATGTATGAGTAATATACAGTATTTGTGTTTTCCTGACTTATTTCACTTTGCATCATGCTCTCAAGGTCCATCCATGTTGTTGCAAATGGCAGATTCTCCTTGCTTTTATGGCTGAATAACATCCCACCGTACATGTGTGTACAAACAGGCAGCATCTTCTTTATCCCTTTGTCTGTGGACAGATACTTACATTGTTTCCATGTCTTGGCTGTTGGGAATAATGCTACAGTGGAATCTCCTTGAGACACTGATTTTATCTCCTTGGAATATGAGAAGTGAGATGAACTGGATTATATGCTAGTTCTACTTTGAATTTTTTGAGGAACCTCCAAGTCTTTTCTCAGTGGTTGCACCAAGTTTCGCTCCCGCCAACAGTGTTGGAGGGGTCCCTTTTCTCTGACCTCAGAATGGTTTTGATGATGACCATTCTAAAAAGTGTGAAGTTGTAGCCCACTGTGGATTTGATTTGCTTTTCCCTGTGGATTAGCGCTTATGTTCATGTACTTGTTTTCCATTTGTTATGTCTTTGGGAAAATGTCTATTAAGTCCTCTTCCCATTTTCTAGTTTGCTATTGAGGTGTAGGAATTCTTCGTCCTGGAGACTAAGGCCATCTACATGGACATGAACTTGGAAAGAAAGAAGGGGAGAAGAGTCCAAGGAGATTTACTTTGGGGGGATGTAAAAGAAGAAATCATAGTCCTTGGATTAAGTGAACTAGTTTCTGTACCATGAAGCTTAGATGCTATGATTTGAAGGTCTGTTTTACTTAACCACCCGATTCTCCATGAGTGGCTCCTTAGATGCCCTCACACTCCCATCATCCTTTCAGGGATCTATGGGATCAGAGGCTAACATCTTATCGGCTGCATTTAATCCTCGACCCCCGTTGTCTGCTGAATGCCCACCCCACCCTTCATTAGGCACAATTTCTTACCACCTGAGACACTTATCTTTTTCTCTTGCTTCAGAGATGTGGCTTAAAGTGAGCCACGTCTTGCCAACGTTAACCCCTTACCTCTGCCGTATCTTGTTAATCTGTTCTTGAGCTTAACTCAAAATCGAATCTTTCTTCTTCTTTAAAACTCTCGATTATCATGATACCATTGAACAGCTGGGAACAACTTTCATAACTACACAACAGACATAAATATCAAGGTGCCTGAGAGCACAAAGGTTGAACTGACATTCTTTAAATTCTCCGATTGCCACACAGAGGTCCCGGGGTCTCTCACAGTCAGTGTGGGCAGCGTCTGATCATTGGCACTGTTCCTAATCATCAGTATGGACATTTACCCTTGGCGGTCAATGCCATGAACACTCGCAGATTTGATGTTTGTGTTACAGTGTTCTGCCTCTGGCCAACTGAAACTCTTAACTCAAAGCATTTGGCATGCCAAGCTGAGCAGGCTCAAGAAAACCTGTTAGAGGTACTTTTTTTTCCTGCTGGTCTCACCACCTTCAACACAGTAGTGGTTAGTATGTGGTGTGAATATTGGACATTCTCCTATAGGGACTTTGGTTGTATTGACCCTATTCTCCTCTCATGGGTTTCTGCCTCCACTCCTTTGTGAAGCTCTATAACAAGTGAGTGGTGGGACCAAGGCCTCGTCGGTGAGTTTGTGACATCTTCCTGTGCCACGTTTATTTGTCTTCCCAGGGGAGGTTTTGTAGTTACTCAGAGCATCTGTTTCATGTGTGTGGAATCTCTGGAGGGATTATGGTCACAGGAGGTGATGTAGATGGCCTGTAGCACCCAGCACAGGGCATGTGAGTGGGCACAGCCCCTGAACTCTGGAAGATTCTGCGTGGGGGTAGGTCCCTCTGGTGCTGGCTCCCTGGTAAGGAATTACATCCCCTGAGCACACTCATGTCTGCGTCACCCACAAAGCATGGGACGTTGAGCTGCTTGTCAAGCTGCTCCGTGCGTGTTCGTCTGTCACCAGTGCGCACATTCAGAAGAGCAGGCATCATGTCCCTTTGGTTCACTGCAGCTCCTCAATGCTTGCCCAGTACCAGACAGATTGGATATTTAATTCCCTCCCCGCTGCCTCACCTGGTGGGAGTTCAAATTGCCCTGAAAAAGCAAGCAGTTCCAGAGATTGGGTCTCCTGACTCCTCCAGCCCTGAGCCAGGAGTGTGTCAACTCCTGAGCTGGATAGAGAGGGGGAGGGGCAAACAGGCTCCAGGTGGCCCAGGCCACCACCTCAGGCAGCCCAGCAGGATTGACAGGAGTGACATATGTAAACCATCAAGTGTAAACCATCGTACGTGAATCATCATAGGTGAACCATCACATGTGAACTATATGTAATCCATCATGTGTAAACCATCACATGTGAACCATCATACATGTACTATCACATATAAACCATCACATGTAAACCATCATGTGTGAACCATACGTAAATCATCACGTGTAAACCATCATACATGAACAAGCACATGTAAACCATCATGTGTGAACCATCATGTGTGAACCATATGTAAACCATCACATGCAAACCATCGTACATGAACCATCACATGTAAACCATCATACATGAACCATCATGTGTGAACCATCATATGTAAACCATCAGCTGTAAACCATCATGTGTGAACCATATGTAATCTATCACAAGCAAACCATCATATGTGAACCATCATATGTGAGCCATCATAAGTGAACCATCATATGTAAACCATCATATGTGAACCATATGTAATCTATCACAAGCAAACCATCATATGTGAACCATCATATGTGAGTCATTATATGTAAACCATCATTCATGAACCACCACCTGTAAACCATCATTTGTGAACCATCATATGTGAACAATTGTGTGTGAACCATATGCAAACCATCACATGTAAACCATCATACATGAACCATCATATGTGAACCATCATATGTGAACTATCATGTGTGAATCACACGCCAGGGATCAAGCTCAGGGTAAATTCAAATTGCCTAAAACTTTACACAGCAACAAGCAGCTGTTATTTGACTTCAGAGTGACTCAAAGTACAGGTAAATGTCCCAAAGCTACTTTATCATTCTAGTAATAAAATTATCCAAAGCTACTTTGCCACCTTCCACTCTCTTGATAATTGCTGCTTTCAAAATTCACTAGATTTCCAAGTCTGGTTTTTTTTAAACTTTAAATTGAGGATCCTTTTGATAATCAAATTCTCTTACTAGAAACTTGCAGGTACTCATACCTGCACAGTTGACAAGTGATTTCTGTTAACTAAGAGATCCTCTGAAAGCAACTTTTAGGTTCCCTTTATATGGATTAGTTTAAGAACCTAGTTTAGAATATTTCATACGTTTAGTCAAGGGTGAACATACATAGATCTATACCAAGACGCTAAAAATGCAAACCCACTTCTGAACACGTATGCTCAGTTCATTTTATGAATAATGTAGCTGTGAACTTAGGTCTTTTGGAGAGCAGCACATGTATGTATCTTGGCTGGACATGTTCCTAGAAATGGAAATGCTGGTTCATAAATTACATATGTTTTTGATAGATATTGCAATCAAATATCCAAAGTGGGCATGCCAGTTTACATTTCCAGCAAGAGTGGAAAAGAATTCTAGGTGCCTCCCTCCACCCCCCACTATTTGGTATCATTGGTTTTGCTTTTGTTTTAACATTCACCCATTGCCTGGACGTGAAGCAGTATCTCATTTTTATTTGCATTTTAGTGATTACCAAAGAGGTTGAGACACTTTCCTATTAATTGGCACTTTGATGTCCCCCTTTGAGGAGTGTCATGTAGGTGCAGGGGTAGAGTGTGAGTGAAATGCAGCTGTAGGTGTGGGTGTAGGTGCAGGTAGAGGTGGGCAGGCAGGCAGGTAGGCAGCAGTTAGCAAAGTACAGATCATAGGGTATGGTGGTCCCTCTCTCTCTCTATATATATATATATGCACACACATGTATACATATATGTACACACATATACATACACACATATATGTAACTATTTCTGTTGATACATACATATTATATATACATACACACATATATATGCAACTATTTCTGTTGCTACATATATATTATATATACATACATACATATATTCAACTATTTCTGTTTCTACATATATATATTATATATACATACCCATACACACACATATATATGCAACTATTTCTGTTCAACTTAGTAAATGATTTATTCCTTTAATTTAGTCAATGAGTATTTACCAAGTACCCACTGGGCGAGGGTCCATGGAGATGGAAATGTGGGTCTGGGAGGTGATAAATGGAAAGGAACACAAGCCATAAGCGTGAGTACTTTTTAAATTGGGTACTGTGCAATTTCACCCCATTTTCCTCACAATGCCTTGAGAAGGTCAGGGACAGCGGAGCTCCTCAGTGAGAGAGCGCTGACTGACACGTCGGTTCCTGCATGCGGATGTGATCAGGTGCATGTCAAGAATGGAGTCATTACTGTTAAAGAAACTCATGCTGAGAGTGGTTGGGGGTTTATCAAGTCAGATAGCTGTTGTTGGCAGACCAACAAATTGTATTCCAAGCTTCTCATTCCAGATTCCAAACACCACACTACTCCATGTTGCCATCAGAGAGCTTCAGACAAAGTAATTTGCAAAAACAAACAAATGAAAACCAGGAAATGATCTGCATGTTCCATTAAAGGGAAGTGAGTATGTAAATCATGGCGCCGTTTGGAGGTGGAAATTATGTATCTATTAAAAACCATGTTTTTGAGGTGGTCTTATGCTGCCATGTTGTGTGTATGGGGGAGGTGGGGGTGAGAGTGGGGGGTGAGGGTGGGGGAAGTGGGGGTGAGGGTGGGGGAGGTGGGGGCGAGAGTGGGGGAGGTGGGGGTGGAAGGACACGGCAGTATAGACAGTTACATGTTTTGTACAATTAACACTACATTCCAGCATAAATTGAGAAAGTAAAGAAGAAAACCTACCCAAATACATTTTATTGCGGCACCTCTTTTTCATCTCCTCCTTACAGTTTTCTTCTACTCCACTTCCTCTTCTTTTGCCTTCCTGCTCCTCCTTCTTTTGTTTTTCTTTAAAAGTTTCCAAACTTTGGATCATACGCACCTGCTACCCTTATGAAGAGGAAAACAGAAATTCTCAGGAGAGAAATCACTTCCGGGTGAGATGGTCAGCGTGAGAAAAGCTTCCGTGTGAGCATAAAGGCATTTGAAAGGGAGTCAGGAGATCGAGAACCTGCAGGGAAGATGGAAAGTATTCCAGCAGGCTGGAGGGAGGGCTCAGAGGCTCAGAGCTGGCCATGCAGACGTTACAGGGAGACCCCAGTCAGGGGTTCAGCTCTTTGAAGCCAAGGATGCAGAAGGGGGTGGCACAAAATCAGGTTATTGAGGTGGGGGCGGGGTCCAGCTGAGAGTTTTGGGGGGGGTTGATCTTCAGTTTTCTGTGCTGTGACTTGGTTCTATGTAATTAAAAAAGAGTCCCATATTTTTAGCACCGTCCTCAGGAACAAACTGGCTAAGTCTCTTCTGTCTTAATGCACAGAAGGCACAAACCCCTTCGTTTTCTCAAAACCAATAAAATAGTGAGAAATGGTTATGTTCACCAAGTAGATGTTAAATCTAAGGCACATACTTGCCAAAAAACACAGGGCACTTGGCAAGCTCGAGCTAGAGCTACTAAACATTGGGGCCTATTACTGAATATTTATGGTCTGCGCCACTCCTGAAGAGGGTAATTTGGGTGTCCTTTGCAGCCGACGGCAGGTATTTCTATCCCAATCATGAACGTGCCAGCGAGTTTCGGCTGCGCAGAAGTCGGCGCTATTTTTGCCCTGATGCATTTTCATGGCCCATGAGTAACTTGTGCAGGCATTTCAAATGAGTATAGCATCGTATATATAAATGTCTATTATAAATGTACCATGTTTCAACTTCCTAGTTTTACCTGGAAATTTTTTCTTCTTTGGAAGAATGTTCTATTTTTACTAGTTAAAATTCCATATATGCTGCAGGTGCAGCCCTAAAAAGAAAAAAGAAAAAAAAAAGAAAAGAAAAAAGAAAAGAAAAAAAAAGGAAGATAAAACAATTAGTTCTAAATAGTGCAGTGATGAATTTCCACCCTGGAGTCTCCTGGGCAGTGTCTTGGCCCTGATTACGCTGTTACCCTGTTATTTGCCTTTGCAAATTGTTTGTTGGTATCTTAACCAGCTGTACATCCTATCAGGGTGTATCTTTTTTTTTTTTTTCTTTTTAGGGCTGCACCTGTGGCACATGAAGGTTCCCAGACTAGGGGGTAAAATCGGAGCTGTAGCTGCCGGCCTATGCCACAGCCACAGCAATGCAGTATCCAAGCCGAGGCTAAGACCTACACCATAGCTCACAGCAATGCTGGATCTTTAATGCACTGAGTGAGGCCAGGGATCAAACCTGTGTCCTCATGGATGCTAGTCAGAATCATTTCCGCTGAGCCACGATGGGAACTCCTCAGGGTGTATTTTTGACTCATTTAAACCTATTCCTGGAGTTCCCATTATGGCTCAGTGGTTAACAAATCTGACTAGGAACCACGAGGTTGAGGGTTAAGGATCTGATGTTGCTGTGAGCTGTGTGGTGTAGGTCACAGATTTGGTTTGGATTCTGCATTGCTGTGGTGGTGGTGCAGGCTGGCGGCTACAGTTCTGATTAAACCCCTGGTCTGGGAACCTCCATATGCCACAGGTGTGGCCCTAGAAAAGTAAATAAATAAATAAATAAATAAATAAATAAATAAATAAATAAACCCTATTCCTATTCCTTTCTTATTTCAAAGGAGACGACCCTCCCAACTTGGTCTGTGGCTTAGGGAAGCTCCTTGTCACCTCCATGTGGCATACATAGCTTAATGTTGGGCCTCTTCCCAGCTCTGGTCCTGCTCAGCAATAGGAAGCTGTCCAGCAGCAAAAAGTATCTGTTTTTTTTTTTTGTCTTGTCTTTTTAGGGCTGCACCCGCAGCATATGGAGGTTCCCAGGCTAGGGGTCCAATTGGAGCTACAGCTGCTGGCCTGCACCACACATGGGATCTGAGACCTACACCACAGCTCAAGGCAACACCAAATCCTTAACCCACTGAGCAAGGCCAGGGATTAAACCTGCAACCTCATGGTTCCTAGTTGGATTCGTTAACTACTGAGCAACTACGGGAACTCCCTGGGTTTTGATTGTAGAATTAAATCCTCATGATTTACTAACTTCTTGACCTTGGACAAGTTACTTAAAACCCATGCCTCGTATCCTCCTACAAGAATAGGAGTACCAATTCTTTCTTCATGAAATTTCCCAGGTCTTTACTTAAGATAAAGGGACTACCCACACTGAGCATGGCGCCCTGGCCGAGGATGAGGCCCAGCCCAGGAACATCCTGGCTCCAGGTCGGTCCCCTTATCTCTTGCTCTGAACTAACTCCTCAGGTCCAGCTGTGGAAAGCAAAGTGAAATTTCATCATGATTTTTGACCTTTTGATTCTGCTAAGATGGTTAAAATTCCAGTCTAAAAATGACCTTGGGAGTTCCCATTGTGGCTCAATGAAGACTAATCTGACTAGCATCCATGAAGATGCAGATTCGATCCCTGGCCTCGTTCAGTGGGTTAAGGATCCAGCATTGCTGTGAGCCGTGGTGTAGGTCGTAGACATAGCTTGGATCCTGCATTGCTGTGGCTGTGGTATAGGCTGGCAGCCGTAGCTCCAACTTGACCCCTAATCTGGGAACCCCCATATGCCACAGGTGCAGCCCTAAAAAGCAAAAAAACAAAACAAACAAAAAAAAAACACCAAAAAGAATATATATATATGAATGACTGTGACACTTTGCTGTACAGCAGAAATTGACAGAACATTGTAAATCAACTATAATAAAAAATAAAATATGAAAATATTTTAAAAATAAAAATAAAAAGGACCTTTGTGAATCGTCTGAAATTTTCATTTGTGCCAGTCACTTTTTCCAAAGGCCATGAATGTCTAGGCCATGGTGGAGGCATCCCCCCACCCCGCCACCCCAAGGTATGTACGTAGAGGGGGAGAGAGTGTGATGGAGAACCCATGGCATAGTGGGACATCAGCTCTGTTCTCCAGCATCAGGAACCTCCTGGATGACAAAGCTGTCTTGGGCCAGAGTCCAACATCCAGCAGAACATCACCACTTTCCTTTCAGTCCACTCTTCAGACTTACTTGTCTTCGCTTCCAGGAAACTCTTCCTTTGATTTGGCTCTGCCTCCCAATGCTGATTAAACCTGAAGCTTAGACAGGCAACCAAAATGGTTCAAGTTCTTTGCCAAAATCTCAGCAAAAATTGCACACGTCTTGGTGCAGATTCAGGAGTGATTACCTTTTTGCCATTTACTACGTGGCTTCTTGAGGCTTGTATGTCCTGAAAGTGAGCAGTGGAGTCTTAGATAATCTGGCGGGACTTCTGTTCTCAGCAGATGGGCATTCATGCGGTCCTTTGTTGACAGCACAATTTGGTATTCATTTCTGGAGCAATTTGCCTGTGGACACTGGTGGATAAAATACGTTCTGAACCCATCTCAAGACATGGGGTTAAGAGAAGGTGATGGTGGGATTCATGTTGCCTGTCCTTAAGAGCCTGAGATGTCCCATAGCTTCAGTAGTGGGGCTGTAGTGCCTTCGTCACTCCACGGTCCTGTCATAGTTGGTGAGCCCAAGGGTAAGAGGGAGTGGAGGATGAGTTTCAGGGACACAAGTTCAGGGTGCTAACGGAAGTGTTTAGAGGTCCCTCAGCAGATTGAAGAGCAGCACAAAGGAATACTACTCAGCCATAAAAAGAGCAAAATAATACCATTTGCAACAACATGAATGCAACTAGAGATTCTCATATTAAGTAAAGTAAGTCAGAAAGAGAAAGACAAATACCCTATGATATCACTTATATCTGGAATCTAAAATATGGCACAAATGAAGCTATCTACAAAACAGAGACACACTCACAGACACAGACAACAGACTTGTGGATGCCAAGGGGGAAGGGGGACGGAGTGGGATGGACTGGGAATTTGGAGTTGGGAGATGCAAACTCTTGCATTTAGAATAGATAAACAATGTCCTGCTGTACAGCACAGGGAACTGTATCCAGTCTTGTGGGATAGAATGTGATGGAAGATAATATGAGAAAAAGAATGTATATAGGTATGGCTGGGTCACTTTGCTGCACAGCAGAAACTGGCACAACACTGTAAATCAACTGTAATTAAAAAAAAAAAAAGTAGCAAAAAGAAGATCCAGAGTAGCTACATACTCTCCCCTCCCCGAATCCGTGTTCCTACTTTGTGTCCTGCTTCACTGCACTCTGTCATCTCACTCTCAGTACACACCTAGCAGTGCGCACGGTTAAGAAACACTGGGGCTTCAGAGGCTTGGATTTGCAGAGAAGCAGAGCTAGCTAAGAGATCTAATAGCTATGCAACTGCTTTTCTACTAGGGGAGGGGCTGGGAGTGGTGGGTCATTTGCAAAGGGACATAGAAACTTTGGTTTCAGCGGGGCTGGGGCTGATGTTAACACCCAGCTGGGTCACAGCTGCAGATTGGAGCAGAACAGCAGAGTCTTTTGACATAAAATAGTCACGATTCTGGGTGGTCCATTCTGTTTGGCAGTGGATGGCTGCCAGCCCTTGGGTTGTCAGAGGGCAAGGTTGAGCCTCAAAGACTTGGCGGGGACCCAGCACCTCAGAGGTTCTGATGTATTTTATCTGTGCCCTCCTAGTTCAAAAAAAAAGGCAGCTCCTTCCTCAATATGTGCACATTTATTATTTAAATTATGTAAATGTTCTACCCTAGCTCTAAAAGAAACCATCATATATGTGCCTCACGTAAAAAGCGTAGAAAGACTAAACATGTTTTTTAAAAATTAAATTTTTGAAATGAACATAAATGGAAGCTGTCGTGCTTTCGTCCTGTGTTTCCAAGAATCACTTTGGAGAATCTGCTCCAGAAAAGTGTTCTAGGGATCAAGGCAGGCTTTGGTGTCCGTGGGAACTGAGATTGCTGTTTGGAAGCTGACATATAAGCTGAGCTTCACAACCGTGAAAGCCTAGCTGGGGTGAGAGGACAAGCCAGTTTGAGGGGTGCCCAGGAAGCCTGGGGTCACCCCACAGAACTGCACTTATGACAGCAAAACTGATCCTATTTGCCGCAAAAGATCAGAACTGGAATCTAAATATACTCCTCCTCCTCCCCCCACCCTGCCCCTAGTAAAGAGTGCTCTGAAGACAGGGTCCAGCTGCAGGTGTGGACAGCAGACACTGTGATGTGAGGTGAACCCTCTTTACTTTGAGAATATAAACCAGCAGCACTTTTTCACGGTAGACTGAGATTGAAAAGGTGTTTCAGGAGTTCCCGTTGTGGCGCATCAGAAACGAATCTGACTAGGAAACATGAGGTTGCAGAGTCAATCCCCAGCATCACTCAGTGGGTTAAGGATCTGGCATTGCCATGAACTGTGGTGTAAGTTGCAGACACGGCTCAGATCCTCTATTGCTATGGCTGTGGTGTAGGCCAGCGGCTATAGCTCTGATTTGACCCCTAGCCTGGGAGCCTCCATATGCTGCAGGTGCGGCCCCTAAAAAGCAAAAAAAAAAAAAAAAAAAAAAAAAGAAAGAAAGAAAGAAAAGGTCTTTAGGTGGAATAACTCCCTCCACTCCCTTTCTCTCACCATCTTAGGCTACTGGAGGGGAGGGAAACTTGGGGATTCGTGAGAAAAAAAAGATGAGGATGAACAGAGTGGCCTGAGACTCAGCAGGAAGGTTGTGCAAAGAAGGACAAGGTACCAGGAGCAGGGTTTCTTTCTCAGCCAGGGACACAAGGTGCATTCCTCAGGAAACCTAGGCTCCTTCGTGTAATGCCACTAGGGACCACCCTGTGGGGGAGGCGAGCTAGTCAGGCTTCTCCAGGGGAATAGCTTCCCCAGGAGGGGATTCCACCATGTGATTATGGAGGCTGAGACTTCTCAGGGTCTTCCTGCCGCAACTGCAGACCCACAGCCACCCCTGGTGTGATTCAGTCTGAGTGCAAAGGCCCGAGAACCAGGGGAAGCTGTGGTGTCTACCTCTGTCTGGGGCTGCAAAGGAAGGGATGAGACACACTCCCCTCCCCTCCACACCAGGACTCCGGTAGGAACCAGGGCGCCTCCCTCCACCTTCCCCCATGCAGGCTGCCCCAGGCTGGAGGCTGCCCACTGCTCTAGGAAGGGCCATCTGTGGGTCCCCTGCCCTGATGCTAATTTCATCCCAAACTCACACCCACACCCAGAACAAGTATGGACACTGGGTACCCTGGGGTTCAAGTTGGGTCTGGGTTTGAGAGTAGGGGCTGCAAGCAGGTGCACCTGGCTGTTCCCTACAGAGCGGGCTTCATGGGGTAAGGGGCACGGGCCTGCAGCGCCTGGGCTGGACGTGCCTGACAGTCATCCACCTGGAATGTCTTCATAATTTTTGCACAGAGGGCCCTGCATTTTCATTTGGGCTCCCTGGGCTGGTCCTGCTCACCAGCCCTCTTACCTCCAAGCTCCACACTGTTGCTGTTCTCTGCCGTTCTTTGTGGTTCCTCTCCTGATCTCCACCAGCCCCTGTAAAACCTGGACTTTCTCTTTTTCATTCTGACAAAGCTACATCCCACGTGGGACCCCTCTGGGTAGAGCAATCAAATCAGTTTTAAGGAGTTCCCATCATGGCGCAGTGAAAATGAATTCTACTAGGAACCATGAGGTTGTGGGTTCGATTCTTGGGCTTGCTCAGTGGGTTAAGGATCCAGCAGTGCCATGAGCTGTGTGAGGTTGCAGATGTAGCTCAAATCTGGCATTTCTGTGGCTGTGGTGTAGGCCAGCAGCTGTAGCTCTGATTAGACCCCCTAGCCTGGGAACTCCATATGCCATAGGTGTGGCCATTAAAAGCAAGAAAAAAAAAAGAAAAAAAAATCAGTTTTAAAAAGTAGTTGAAGGTTGTGACCTAATTTTGAGCTGACCTGGCCATAATCAACAAAAGTCTAAGAATAACAACCCAGATAATAAAACATTTCAGACTTCTTCAAAACAAGCCAAGAAGGGGGTTCCTGTTGTGCCTCAGCCGTAACGAAGCCAACTAGGATCCACAAGGATGTGAGTTCGATCTCTGGCCTTGCTCAGTGGGTTAAGAATTCGGCATTGCTGTAAGCTGTAGTGTAGGTGCCCCTAGCCTGGGAATCTACATATACTGTGGGTGCCGCACTAAAATGACCGAAAAAAAAAAATGCCAAGAAGACTTTGTGACCCGAAATGATGTGTAGCATGTGGTTATACGCCTTTGGTTGACTTCTGCTCATTTTTGAGACCCTGTATTATCTTGACTCTTTAAAATATATTGAGTACAGCAGCTTATCCAGGATCAATCAGCTAAAACTGCCTCAATGCAGCCTTCGCTATTAAATGAGCTGTCAGCATGGTTTTGTTAGAAAATTAGATCCTTTGTTTATGGAGCGCAGGAAAGCTAAATGACAGAAGAGCGAGGGCCTTGGGGAAGGGACTGAGACACGGGTTCTGTTCTCCTGGCCTTAAACCCTAATTGTGGTGTCACTGATCCTCTGGAGGGGGAGAGAAACAGAGAAAGCGTCAAGCTCTGTACCTTTTTTCAAATAAATGGCCATGCAATCCATCTCTTCCTTCAAGATGAGCTGCCAGCGCCTACTAATGGCGTCTGATCCGTGTCATTGATCTTCATCAGGCTGGTGTCTTCTCCTCCGAGAGGTGCCCAGGCTTCTGGGACTGCCTTGGCCAGGACCCGCCGCTTCCTCTTGCTCCCGCCTGCAACTTTCTTTTTAACCTTCGAGTCATTCATCAAGGCAGTGACCTTGACGACGAATGGGAATGGGAATGGGATGGAGTCTGAAGATGCTCGGCCCCAGAGCTCCTGCTTAGCCACAGCCCTTTGATGGTGGTGGAAGGAGGGATCCACACACTGCCAACAGCTGCTGGTGCCTCAGCCTCACCCTGCCCTCAAGAGATGGTGCTTGGAAAGTCAGTGTTGGCTATGAGTGTCTCCAATTATTCCAGTGCCCAGAAAGGGTGATGATAACATTGGCAGAGGACTCTTACATAAAAATATAAAATCGCTTTCCTTAGTTCTCACAGTGGATTTCTGCTCTAGAAAATGAATTGACTTTGGAGTCTGTCATATTCAAGTTTTCTTTTGTTGTTATTGTTGTTTTAGGGCTGCACCTAGGGCATGTGGAAGTTCCCAGGCTAGGGGTCGAATTGGAGCTGTAGCTGCTGGACTGCACCACAGCCACAGCAATGCAGGGTCCAAGCCACATTTGCGACCTGCGCCACAGCTCACGGCAACGCTGGATCCTTAACCCACTGAGCGAGGCCAGGGATCAAACCTGCATACTCATGGATACTAGTTGGGTTCATTACCACTGAGCCACGACAGGAACTTCCTCTTACTTTTTTAAAAAAATTTTATTGGTGTTCAGTTGATTTACAATTTTGTGTTAGTTTCAGGTGTACAGCGAAGTGATCAGTTACATGTATACACACATACACACATCCGTTCTTTTTCAGATGCTTTTCCTGTATAGGTTATCACAGAATATTGAGTAGCATTCCCTGTGCTATAAGTAGGCCCTTACTGTTTATTTGGTTAGATATAGTAATGTACATATGCTAACCCCAACCTCCTAATTTATGTCTCCCCCACACCTTCCCTTTTGGTTTCAAAACCTGTGAGTTTGTTTCTGTTTTGTAACTAAGTTCTTTTGTTCCATTTTTAAAATTAAATTCCACATTCTGGCTAGGCTGAAAAAATTTCCGACAGTGGCAGGGCCTGGAGTCCTGGGGGTGGGGGACTTCTTTCTACCTCAGCCCTGTCCTCCAGCAGTCTCTCCCCAGTGGGCTGAGCCGCAGAAGTGTTGTTGCTGTGGAAACACAAGATTCTTAGTGGCATCCTTAGCAGCTTGCTGTCCTAAAGCCATCCTCCAGGGAAACTCTGGAGCTACCAGGAGGTTAGGCTCAATTTCTAACTAATCTTTTTTTTTTTTCCTTCATTTTTAGGGCTGCACCGGTGGCATATGGAAGTTCTCAGGCTAGGGGTTGAATTGGAGCTGCAGCTGCCAGCCTACACCACAGCCACAGCAACGTGGATTCTGAGCTGTGTCTTGGACTTCCCCTGAAGTGCACAGCAACACTGGATCCCTGACCCACTGACCAAGGCCAGGGATCGAACCCACATCCTCATGGATACTAGTCAGGCTCATTTCCATTGTACCACAATGGAAACGCCCAATTTTTAACTAATCTTAGTTTCAGTTTAACATCAGTTCAGCCGTAAACCTGAGATTCCAAATCCCCATCTCAGGTGATTTTTCTGGGAGGTTTAAATAAGGACCATTTGTGGAAGTGCCTAGTACAGTAGTGTCTTTTCTGTGCATTGCAATGGAAGTTATAAAACCAGGCATTTAAAGTCTGTAAAACCTGTTATCTGGAAGGCTGTGCAATGCATCACGCTGAATGGTTTTCCTTACAATCTACAATTATCCCTTTGTGACCCTAAGTCATTATCGAATGTTATGAAATATTTCTTAAATGTAGAATTCCTCTCCAGACAAAATACACTATTTGCAACCACACACATGTGATGGTCCAACATCTCTAGCATCGTATGAACAGGGGCCATAAATAACATTCCTTCTCCCATTATAAGCTTATTTCCCTGAAAATTCTTTGGTAAAAGAGCTGAAGATTCAAGAGCTAATATATTTTACAGGGGAAAAGATGTTTGGGGGTCCTGTTTATGTTTATTTTAAACTATGATAGAAACTAAGAAAGATCTTTAAAAATAGTTTGGTGTGGGAGTTCCCATTGTGGCACAGCGGAAACAGATCCGGCTAGTATTCATGAGGATGTGGGTTTGATCCCTGGTCTTGATCAGTGGGTAGGGGATTTGGTGTTACTGTGGCTGTGGTGTAGGCCAGCAGCTAAGGCTCTGATCTGACCCCTAACCTGGGAACTTCCTTATGCCGCGGGTGCAGCCCTACAAATTAAAAAAAAAAAAAAGTTTGTTGTGCATAAAAATAGTAGTCCCACACTAAAGAAAGAGGCTGGTCATTAGTATTCTGCACATCTGGACATAATAATGCTGAACATAAAATTAAATGAACCATCATCTCTTGTTTACGAAACCTTCTACCTCAAAAATTTCATGGAAATGGTTGTTTGGATTTATTTCACTTAATACACAAATGGAATGTTTCATCGTCTGCCCTGCCTGTTTCAAGCCTTTGCAACTTTCATCCCCAAGTTGCTGACCTTCCATTTCTCAAATCCATCATCTTCCCCACTCAAGCCCAGGGCTAAAATTCTTAACTGCAAGGTCCCCCAAGTCCTCGATACCCTGGGTTATATCTCCATTGCCCAAATCCTACGTCTTTTCCCTCCTGCTTCCTAACAGGGGTTATTTTCATAAACTCGAGTAAGCCTGCTGGGTATTATGGGGTGGTTGTGTATGGGGGTCTTCTTCTACCAGGCTGAGCACACAGGAACACGAGTTGGGAAGGACAGGACCCCGCAGTGGCCCTGAGCAAGGGCGCTGTCCAGTGCTGAGCATTCTCCTGGGCAGCACGTTCGGTTGTCCAGGCTTCTCTCCGTTGTGTTTCTGTCACCTCCATGGTCAGCTGTTTCTTGGTTCTGTGCCTTTGCCTTTTAACAACCACAGACTGGTTTCTCCTAGTGTTCGTCTACATCAGCATTTCCAGTTCTGGATTTAAAGTTTCTGAAGTTCACATCTCATTAGAAACTGCATCAACATCAGTTTCCCTGTGTGATTTAACCGGCTGCATTTCAAGCTCAATTCGGCTCTAACGCTGGAGTTGGAGAATCTTGAAAGGCAATGTTCCAAGCTTTCTAGCTGTGTTTAGTCATTATAATAGCAATTATTCCCTTTCATCTTATTGAGACACAAAGAGCCATGAAACGCTTCAGATCTGACAAGACTTCTCTGCTCAAGGTTGCAAAATTAGTTAATAATGCGTAGGTTCCAATAAAATCGTGAGTCCTCATTCTATGCTTTGCTCTCAGTCCTCACCACAGTTCAGGCTCAGGTTTTATTCATTTATTTATTATTTGTATCCCCATAGCCCACTGCCCACCCACCCCCCACTGCAAACCATTCTGAGGTGTTGAATGAGATTTGTGTTCTTTTGCATCATTTCTGTAAATTATGTATACATGTTTTAAGCATGTAAATCTTAAATCTATATGAATGGCAAATTGAGGTTAAATAGATTAATCCACTTCTCAGTTTTCCAGACCTGTCTATACTGAGATGCACATACCTAAACTGCTTCTGGGTGTTGTGTGGTTCCTTGTGATGCACA
This sequence comes from Phacochoerus africanus, assembly GCF_016906955.1. NCBI lineage: Eukaryota > Metazoa > Chordata > Mammalia > Artiodactyla > Suidae > Phacochoerus > Phacochoerus africanus. The sequence continues at coordinate 52,512,000 of NC_062548.1, read as the reverse complement.
GCCGAATTTCAGCTGCCCCCTGTCTTGCCTCCACCTCTCCCCATAAATGCTGGTTTTGTAACACCCTAGACCGTGTTGTCCTGAGTAGCTCACAGACTTTTGCAAAGCTCTTTAAAAATTATTTTTGTTGAAGTATCGTTGGTTTACAATATCGTGTTAGTTTCAGGTGTATAGAAAAGTGATTTAGTTATCTAGAACCTATAATAGAGAAAACATATATGAAAAGGTAATTTTCTATTATAGGTTATTGCAGGTTTTTACAGGATATTGACTATAGTTCCCTGTGCTATGCAGTAGGTCTTTGTTGCTTATCTATTTTATGTACAGTAGTGTGTATCTGTTACTCTCATACTCCTAATTTAGCTCTCTCCCGTGCTTTCCCCTCTGGTAACCATAAGTTTGTTGTCTATGTCTGTGAACCTCTTTCTGTTTGGTATATAAATTCATTTGTATTATTTTTATAAGTATCTACTGTATTATTTTTTAGATTCCATATGTAAAGGGGTCCAAGTAAGGGGACCACGCACTGTATACACCAACCACTGTTCCCAGTCTTCTCACCCCATCGTTCCTCTTACTCAGCGACAAAAATGCCTTCGCAGTGTCTGCCATGCTGTATCGTGGTCATCCTTTCTCTCTTTAGAAGGCATTCTTTCCTACCTCCCCACCGGATTAGGAGAACAACACTGTTAACTCTTAGCTGTTCTGTGTGTTCTGCATTAACGCCTCACAACAAGAATATATGCCAATTCCCTGCACTTTATATGGGGGAGACAGAGGCTCATGGGAGCACAGGTCAGCGCAGCCAGCTGTGGGCACAGCTGGTTGTGGGCACAGCTGGTTGTAGTCACAGCTGGTTGTGGGCACAGCAGAAGGCTAAGCTTGGCCTCTCTGGGTCTGGAGGGCACACTCGGATCCACTCCTTTTGTAGTTTATGCAGATTTTCCCGAACACGACCTCATTTTCTCTGCAGGTCCCACGTGTGTGGTAAGCATGTACCTTCTGCCAGGAAGAAGGGAAGCTGAGGTCCTTGGGACAACGTCCTCTGTGCTGGAGCCTCGTCTGATATAGATAAGCCTTCATTGTGTTCTGGGGGTCCACTGAGTTGTGGGTCAGTGACAGCCATAGCGAAGGGCTCCTTTTTGTAGAATACACCTCTTTCTTGGTGGAAAGACTGTGGATCTGTCTTCACAAATAATAATGAATTTTCTCCATTACCCCTTTCATAGCTAAGCTTTCAAAATAGCTGAAGGCTCTCCTACTTCCTCATTAAATATGCTCTTATATTTCGAATGCTCATTTTGAACCAGACACTCTAATAAAGAACAATGGCAACAAGAAAGATAATAGCTCACATTTACTGAGGGTCTGCTGTGGGCCAGGCGTTCCACATATCAGCTTAGGGCTCACACCCCACCCAGTTGGAGGGCTGACCATTGGATGCTTTGTTATCACTGACTCTCACTAGTCCTGAGAATCAGTAAGAAAGGGGCCCAGACTCCATGAGGCCGGATTCAATGTGAACATTCCCATCTGCTTCCTAAAGGACACATCACACAGCTCTTGTTAAAACTCAGGCCACCCTGCCTTCCTGCCAAAGCCCTGCATTGCCAGGCACTGTGCAAAGAATGCTTTCTGTACATTTTCTCAATGCCTGAATTTTACACATGAAAACAGGAGACTCGGGGAAATTAAGGACTGAGTTGGAGGTGAGGACGGGCTGCAGGTGCAGACTTGGAGGCTGACTTCCTGGAGGGTCTAAGGCACCTGTCCCCTGCCTGCCCTGCATGGCCGAGCTATGCAGCCTAACAGTGGAGCTGGTGTGAACCTTCTGCTGTGTTCTGACCTCTTCCTGGATGCATGCATGTCCACATGAATCGCAGAGACAAGTTTCTGCTCCTGGTGGGCATTTCCTGTGATAGCAGCCTCTTGTATTCTTTACAGTAAGCCCAGTGGTTGGCAGGAAACGAGGACACGATAATTGTCTGTTGATTGGAATGAAAGGTAGAACACCTGCCCTGGTCTTCCTTGGTCTTAAATGCAAGGAAAAGACACTATCTCAATCTCCAGCTCCATCATTGGTGCTCAGAAAGACAATGTAAAATGTGAAAACTAATTTATTGGTGTGGGTCAGTTTCTGCAGAACGTGAATGGTCTCTTTTTTGCTGCATTAATAACTTGTTAGCATTTTAGAAGAAACGGAGGTGCTAACGAGGCACTAATCACCCCCCCTACACACACCCTTTTAAGCAACTAATTATGACTAACAGCTATGCATCTATATCAGCTCTAAAACCTAATGAATTCAACCTTAGGAAGAAAAATGATTAATGAGTATGGTCTGCACATAACTTAATAAGAAAAGGTCATGGGAGCTATTGAGAGTAAGATGTTGAAAATGTTGCAAATTGCAGAATGGCTTTATTCCAATCTGTTCTTTGAAATAAAAAGTGAGGTCTCCCTAGCTCATTTTTAGAAGCGATCTGGACGTTCAGCCAGCACTCAACTCCCAGGACCAAGGGGAACTTTGAAAATTTCAGCATTTCTCTTCTTGGAACAGTCAAGGACTTCTTTCTCTCTGCAGGGTTGGTACCTCATTTGCAAGTTTTAAGAGAGCTTTGCAAGCTGGAAGGATTTGAGACTCCAGGGCAGGAATGAGCTGGGCCTCATGCTTGTCCCTTGTTGGTTCTGCCATCCAGATTCTGTGCCTGTTTAATGGCCTTTTCAATGACCGAGTATATAACTGCCCTTTGGCTACATATTAACTATTTTTGGACTTTACAATTTCTCCCAGTTTCAGCTGCACACTTATCATTAACTTTTTATAGTGTTCTTGAATGATAACATAGGAGCAGAAGGTAGAAGTTAATAGGAAATTATCTTTTAAAACATGGAGGGAATGACGGTTTTTATTTTAAGCTTTGGGTCTTACAATAGCTCTCCCCTCACACTGGTCTTGAAAGAATACTCGAGCGCAGCTGATATTCACGCCTGCCAGGGCTCACAACACACAGCCCCCTCCCCACTGTTCCCTCCCTCCATTCTGTGCTGCCCAAGTTCTACTCAGTCTCATCTCCAACTCCCACTGTGCGTCTTTATTCCCCAGAGCTCAGGCCCCCAAGGGAGCGCTGCCTGCTTTCCTCTCAAGGCTGATCCTGCAGGGCGTCTGGTCACCTGCTTGGGTAGGGGGTGCACCACGTGGCCAGGCTGACTCTCACTACCAAGAACTCTCACTGCCAACACTGTGGGTCCTGCCGCCCAGGGAGAACGTGTCCCTGCCTTTGAGGTACACCTTTGGATGACAGCAAAGCTGTGTTTCTTGTGTCCTAATGTTATAAAAACTCCCAACACTTTGCGTTTTGACCTAAATCCTTCTCTCTTGTCCAAGGTTCTAACGATATGGTCCTGGAGCTGGAAAGGATGGGAACTGTAGCCAAGAGGTGGCAAGCTCCTTCTTCTTTAAAAAAATTTTTTTTTAATTATAGCTGGTTTACAGTGTTCTGTCAATTTTCTACTGTACAGCAAAGTGACCCAGTCACACATACATTTATACATCTTTTTCTCACATTCTCCTCCATCCTGCTCCATCACAGGTGACTAGATATAGTTCCCAGTGCTGTACAGCAGGAGCTCATTGCTTATCCATTCCAAAGGCAATAGTTAGCATCTACTAACTCCAAATTCCCAGTCCCTCCCACTCCCTCCCCCTCCCTCTTGGCAACCACAAGTCTGTTCTCCATGTCCCTGAGATTATTTATTTTCTGTGGAAAGGTTCCTTTGTGCTGTATATTAGATTCTAGATATAAGTGATAACATATGGTTTTTGTCTTTCTTCTGACTTACTTCACTTAGTATGAGAGTATCTAGTTCCAACCATGTTGCTGCAAATGGCATTATTTCGTTCTTTTTTAGGGCTGAGTTGTATTCCATTGTGTATATATACCACATCTTAATCCATTCATCTCGTGATGGACGTTTAGGTTGTTTCCATGTCTTGGCTATTGTGAATAGTGCTGCAATGAAACTTCTGATGGTGATAATACTGCTTCCAGGCCTGTTTCTTCTGGGTTGGAATGCTGTGATGGTTTCTTCTCCTGGAGCTCAGCAGACACGCTGAGGGAACAACCCTTAGGCCAACATTGTGATACCGAAGCCAATAAGCTTTCACAAAAAACTTTTCCTTCATAATCTCGAATTTGTAGCCCAGTGTTCCTAGATCCAAGAGGTGCCAGGTTTAAAAGTATCTGCTTCTCTGCTTCAAAATCCAGTGGCTCTGCTGGGTAGAATCAGGACCTGCTACTATTTTGCTCCTTTCCACTGTAACCAGGAAGATTTTGGTAACAATGTAGATGGGAGTACTTGTCACTTGGTCTTTATTCAACCATGTGAAGGCCAGCTTTTATACAAATATCACCTTTACAGCACTGAAACATAAAACATGCAGATATGTTTTAATGTGTATATCCATCTACATCTATATAAATACAACACACCATGTTTACCAAAGTGTAATAACCTTACCTTTCACCCTCAGGTTTAATATTTAGCTGACCAGCAGATTGCTAAATGCTTGAGGGCAGATACTATGCTTAAGCCTTTAATTTTTTTCCTAGACCACCAGCACAGGGTTAGCATTAGAGATCATTATGTGAAGTGAATCCTTTGACTATCTATCAAAGTTGAACTTGAAGAGAATTTCATTATTGCATATACAATAGTGTGCAAGGGCTTGGGTTAGAATCAATCATCTTGGGTCTGAATCCTGGTTCTGCCCTGTGTTAACTCCTTGACCTGGAAGCAATTACAATGCCTGTTTTTGCCTTCATTTTCTCTTTTATAAAATTGGGATAATAGCAGTGCATATATTTTAAACTTGTAAAGATTAAATGTGCTAATACTTGCATGGCATTGAATACATTGTTAGGTCTTGGGTTATCAAGTCTCACATCATTAACTGACTTTTAAGATGACTGTTCTCTTTTATTTTCATATATTTTAGGAAATTAAAACTAAGCACCACACACACACACACACACACACATGTATACATGCATGAAAAAGAAAACGCGAGACCTTGAAGAGAGGTCTGAGAAGAAAAGCAAGAATTGGAAACTAATATCAGGATCATAAATTGAGAATTATGAACAGAAACTACAACAACATTTGAATTAGGGGCTTTTTCAAGAGATTTTTTATTTCAATTTTTCTGTCCAATCATTCCTATAATAAAAATATTTCAAACAATGTTCCCTGGGATCACATCCACAGAAAAATTTAAACCCAAATGATAGCTATGATCAGGGCTAGGAAATTACACTTCAGCAAACTTTAATGAGGATGCAGAACCACATCCACACATCCTAAATAGTTTATCTGCCTTTGATAGAGAGGGCATGCTCTCTATCAAAAGTTGGATGGACATGGATCCTTAGAGGCTCAAATTCCCCACACCTTCTCGCTTCCCATCAATAAGGAGAGCTGACTGTTCAGTGCTAACTTGAGATGTTTCTGGCTCCTTTCTCCTTCTTGATTCCACAGAGACATTAATCACTAGCCAGGGGAGAAGCCTATAAGCCAATGGTCATTCTCACCTTATTAGTCAAGACCTGGGCATTCTTGAGCCAAACAGATCCTGATGGGCAGATCCTGACTAGGTCTTAAGCTTCTGTTACCTCCTGGAATTTATCTCACTGCTCTCAACTCATCTTGGTATTAACAAGAGTCATGAAGTTAAATATTAAAAAAATAAAAACATGGCTCTTCCTCTATCTTATACTTTACCAGGCAGGAGACGGCAATGTTTTTCTTCCTATAATACATTTTCTGCATCAAAGACACTGATACACAATCCCGAAAATCTGAAAAATCTATCCCAACGTGAGAAGCCTAAAATAATCAACCTCTTCTGAGGCCAAATCAGTGACATGCCGTCGAATGGATATTTTATTTCTTAATTGAAGCTATTTACTGGTGTGAACCTGGAATCCTCTATCTCCCCTCTCATTTAGTCTTCAAGATCGGGATTAGAGGGCCTAATACTAAAAGTAGTTGATGCCCTCAAAGTGTTTAGCTATTTGCACCACAGAGAAATTGGGTTGCTTAAGTGCTCGATAAGGGAAGGGTCCCATGAGTCATGCCACGTGTCCCTGGATAGTGAGGTAGAAAGTTGTTCCTCATTTTTCCTGGAGGCTCTGCTTGTAGTTGTTTTTAAAAGCTTTCCATTCTGAGAATTAATGGGGATGTTTATAATATTTCAGTGTCTGACATTTCATCCTTCTAGATGAAAGCAAATTGCTAGGAGAGGCTCAGGAGTGCGCTCTCTATCAAAAGGTAGATGGATGTGGATCCTTAGAGGCTCAAATTCCACACCTTCCTGCTTCCCATCAATAAGGATACAAGAATTCCCAGTGCTAACTTGAGATGTTTCTGGCTCCTAATTCATCGTGGAACATCTGGCTGACTCATAAAAGCTTTGCAGCTTCAAATAACTCACTAGTCTAAATTGTCCTGGATACATCAGTGTTTCTCTTGATTATTAATATGACAGGCAAGTTTCCCTGGGACCACATCCATAAAAAATGTGATCAAACATGAAGGAAATGGGACAAATGAAATTTGTTCTCATGTGTCTAATGTTGTCTCTGTGAGGAACTCCCTTCCCCAGAGAGCTCTGTCTCCCCTTTTGGTGAACTTGGCAGCATTAACATGCCTTTGACTGTAGCATCTGGGTGAAATTACCAAGTTCTGCACTGAGTTGTTTTGAGGATTTCCTTTCTTATGCGGATGTTTGTTCCTATATATTTTTATTGTTATTATTATTGTGCAACCATGAAAATGAGTTTGTGGTTGAATTCAATTCAATAGAAAAGCAATAGATGCTAAATGCACTATTTTGATATAATTTGATAAGCAAATCAATCTCGCATGAAGAAATGAGATCTGTGGTTTGGAGGCTGGTGTGTATCAGAAAATAACCCATGTAGCTTATAAAAACATGCCTGATGGGAATTTCCAATGTTAAAAATTTATTTCATACATTACATGTTTGCCAACCCCCTCAAACCATCAGGTTTGTATAAAGGAATGCAAAATAAAAACACTAAAATTGGAACATAATGTAAAATAAAGTAATGAAGAAAACAAAGCATTTCAATTTTAGTTACTAAATAGTAGCTCTATACAAGCAAACCACTTTAGGTCTTAAGCTTTCTTTTAGCTAAGGCAAGTAAGGAAATGTGTCTAATTAAGTAACTAAGGATCAGAAAAGAAGAAACATGGTTTTCCTTTGAGAGACAAACATCTCCTCCTCAAGTGGTTCTGTGTAGCCACTGAGAATTTGAATCTTGACAAACACGTACACCTATATGAATATATGCATATAACGCATAGATTTATCTGTCAAACAATAATTCCCTTCATTGCAAATAGCAATTGAGAACCCAAAGTATATTACAAAGAGATTAATAATACAAGGAGGCAGAGCTTGTAGTTATGGTCTTGAGAGCAAAAGCTTTTGATATTTGGTTTCTAATCTTCTCTGCGAATTAAGTGCAATTTGTTGTCATCTACTTATGGCATGTGTATTGCACAGTCATCATGATAAATATGTGAATATAATGGCAAATGCAGCTGTCATCTCCCATCTAGAAAGCACCTAGAATAATTCCTGGTAAAGCATCAAGTTCAGATTTAAAGATGGAGCTAATCACTAAGGAGCCTAGACTACTGTATTCATCTACTATTTCGCATAGAAATAGTATAAGTTGCCATTGAGCCTGTGAAACACAGCTCCTGGTGGATTTAGACTCACAGTCCTAGTCTCAAGTAAAAGAATTGCCACTGAATCAGGATTCCTGCTCCCCTGGGCTCATCTTCTGCACTTTCTCATCTGGCGAGTGTCGCAGGAAACTGACCTCTGTGATGGGTTTGGCCAGTAGGAGCATGGTCAAGGGACATGGCTGCAAAGAGGGAAGACAGAGAGCTTGGCGAAATAACTCCCTTAGACCGTTCTGTCCAGTTGGGCAACGTGAACTCTACCTATGACCATGGCTCCTACCTCACAGCCCTCCCTCGTATCTGGCTACCTTCCACCTACTCTATGCCCTTGCACCTTTGGGGCCTTGGGCAAAGGCTCTCTGATATTGCTATCTGCAGAGTAATAATCTCTTGTTAAACTCTCCTCAAATTATCCAGTTTGAGTCAGCTGTCTATGATTATATATGTGTATATATGTGTAAGTTTGGTTTTGTTATCCAAACTTTGGTTACAATAGACAATTTTTAATATTGTGATTTGAGCATGCGTATTGCACAGGAAATATATGTATGTGTGTATATATATATATATATATATGACATTAATTAGGGCTTTAAACTCAATATCGAAAATGACTTCTTTGAAAATTTGACTTTCTTAAAATCTAAGTTTCCACGATCTTTATTTCAAAATGACTGCAATAATAAAAACAATCAAGGAACTAATAAAAACAAGACTGGGTTAAGCATTTACTCTCTTTGTTTCACTTCAATCTCACCAAAATCCTTTTCAATGTATGTGATTCCCCTCCTTATTTGACACATGAGGAATCTGAGCTTAGGAGAGTTTATGGAGAGGGCACGTGGAGAGGTCCAGATTAGCACCTGCATTGGCATTCTCTAACCCACAGGCTTCAGTAGGAGGAATGGGTGATTCAGACACAGAGGAGGAGCTAGAAAGAAGGGTCAGCTGAGGGAGACATTCCTATAGAGGAAAGAAAAGAAAGGTGGAGGCAATGATGAATAAGAGAGTCATCTGCCTAATGAAGTCAAACTGAATGGTTGGATGAAAGAAGTGAGCAAGCAGCAAAATGGGAGACAAGGGAAGGCATGAGTGTGTGGGGCAAGGGAAATAAGGAAGGTTCTGGAAATGGCATCTTCATGTAACCTGGCCTTGTAGCTCTTAGCTCCCCTTACTCAAAACTGAAAGACACTGGGAGGAGGGAAGGGAGGGGCGGGGGGTGGGGAGGAGGAGGCTTGGGGGATGGTGGGAGGAGAGACAGGGGAATTGGGGGGAGGAGGGACAGGGAATGGGGGAGGGGATGGAGATGGGGGAGGGGAAGAGGGAGATAAAAGATAAGTGGTCCATCAGAGCCACTTTTGTAAAGATAAATGCCAGTTTCTACTTTTATTGCTACTATCCATTTTGTAAAGATAAATGCCAGTTTCTACTTTTATTGCTACTATGAAGACCTAGCCTTAGCGGATTTTTATTTTTGTCTTTTGTCTTTTTGGGGCTGCACCCACAGCACATGAAGCTTCCCAGGCTAGGGGTCGAATCATAGCTTCAGCTGCCGGCCTACACCACAGCCACAGCAACATAGAATCCTTAACCCACTGAGTGAGGCCGGGGATCAAACCTACAAGCTCATGGTTCCTAGTCGGATTCTTGGATTCATTTCCACTGTGCCATGATGGGAATGCCCTTAGTGGAATTTTAAATGAGAGAAAGTTCCGGAGGTAGGACACATCTTTTCAAATTGACCAGACGTGATTCCAAGCAGCTGAACACTTGTATATGAGGTGGCTCAGACAGTCAGTGTGAGAACAGGTGAGATCAGGGCTGTACATTGTCCAGTATTGAATCTTATTGTCTGAGCTTGTCTTACTGTTTGAGCTTCCCACTGAGCAAAAAGTTTGTAAAATACTTGACATCTGATGCCTGACCTTTCAAATTAAGAAAGTTTGTATTGTTATATTCTAACATGGTGTGAACATTAATTGCATCACCCACTCTCTGGCTTTTCACCACGTGCTGTTACAGTGATTTGCTTCTTAAGTAAGACCAGTACATAATGAACCTTTATACAACGTGCCAAATATTTTTTGTTAAAACCATCTGGCAACCCCACTCACGTCCCTCTTGGATTTGGGCCAGTTACTGATAAAGGCAAGGAGCGCAGCCACTTCCACTAATCTGGGTTTTTTTTTTTTTTTTTCACTCCCTCCCTCATTTCCACTCATTTGTTTCCCTTTACAGCAGAAGCCTTCTGCATTGTTTTGCTCCAAGTCACCCCTTCCTCTGCTTTCTCATTGAGCGTACATGACCCCACCTCCCATTGACAGTATCCTTATCAAAGTCACCAGTAATTTTGCCCCAGGTCACTCCCCAGCCTTCATCTTGCTTCACCTATCAGCCATCTGACACATGGGACCACTCCCTACCTGTGACGCTTTCTCCCTCAGCTCCCTGATGCCACACTGTCTCAATTTTCCACTGCCTGTTTGGCTGCTTTTCTGGATCCTCCTCCATTTCCTAAATTTATGCTGTGCCTCAGACCTTAGTTCTTAGGTTGCTCCATGCTGTTCAGTCCTACATCTTCAAATGCCACCTTTAGCCTAGGGGCTCGTGAATTCACACCTCCATTTCTAGTTTCTGCCTTGACACCAGGAGCAACTTTCCACACTGCATTTCCCTTCGAAGTCTAACAGGCACCTCCAAGCATGTTCCAAACCAAAACTCTTCATCTTCCCCACAGGTCACACTCCTTATCCAGGCTTCCTCATCTCAGCAAATCGTGCCCCAAACTCAAGAAGCACCCCTAATCTCTTTCCTTCAAATCTTCCCCTAATCCATCAGTACATTCTTGCAGCTCCACCTTCTAAACATGTCCTGAATCTAGTTACTCTCCTTCAGAGCCACCACTGCCATTGTATTCAGCTGACGTCACTTATCTTGGACAGTCTCATTAGTTGTCACACTGGCTGATCTCATGTTTGATCACAGTCTCTTGTCCAATTAGCCTCCTGAGTGGTCTCTTTGCAGAAGACCAGGCAATGCCCTTACTTTACTCAGCATTGCCAACGGCTTCTCCCATGCTGGCGGGAAATATCTAAATCTTCACGATGGCTTAAGTATCCTGCAAAGATCTGGTTCTGCCCACTTTCCTGGCCTCATTTTTGGTCACTGCCCCTCATTCCACCCGAGTCACGTTGGGCCTTCTTACCAAAACTTGAACGTGTTAAGCTTCTTTCTCTGGTCTTCTCCCTTTTGGCTCTTTCTGCCTGAAAAGCTCTTTTTTTCCTGATATTTCTATGATGGCCTCTCACACATCTTTCAAATTTCAACTTCTCTGACCACCTTATTGAAAATACAGCTATTTCCTTTATTTATAGTCATACCTTCGTGTATAATTTTCATAGCACTTATAAATGCCTGCCACTAGATCATGCATACATGTGTTGTCTCATATTAGAATATAGCTTCATGGGGCAAAGACTTTGCTGGTTTTGCTGCCATAGTCCTTACACTGAGACCATTCCTGGTAGATGCTCCATAAACATTTGTTGAATCAGTCACTCTCTGCTGCTCACTGTCACTACCCTGAACAGTCACACATGTAGTGAGAATCTCCAAAAGAGGCATATGTGTATATCTGAATATGTGCTTATATGTATCTTGTGAATTTATGTGTGGGTGATACCCCAGAACCGGCTACTGAAAATATCTAAAATCTAAAACTACTACCCAGGAGGCTTGGGTACACCTAGAACCCACATATTGGCTTCTAAACACCTTGCTACACTTAAAGGAATGAGAAATTCTTGAAGAAATGGGAGATTCCAGGTCTGGAGCAGAAAAATATAAGCCTGAAATATCTTAATGCCCTGGAAAGTAAGAACTTCCCCAAGACTGGTGGAAGTTTTTTAAAAACACAGGCAACATGTTGGAGACAAATTTAGAGAAATTAAAACATCAAAAAGAAGGAAAACTATGAGTTATCGACACATGTTCAAGGTCTCCAGGTGGATTGAGAGAGACAGACCAAGCATCCAAGCATGTTTTTTTTGTTTTTGATTTTGTTTTTTTGCTTTTTTGCTTTTTAGGGCCATACCCATGGCATATGGAAGTTCCTAGGCCAGGGATCTAATTGGAGCTACAGCTGCTGGCCTACACCACAGCCACAGCAACTCAGGATCCAAGCAGCATCTGTAGACTACACCACAGCTCATGGCAACACCGGATCCCCGACCCACTGAGCGAGGCCAGGGGTCAAACCCGCATCGTCATGGATACCAGTCGCATTCTTAATCTGCTGCCCCGCAACATGAACTTTCTGAGCATGTCTTTTTTTTTTTTTTGTATTTTTGCCATTTCTTGGACTGCTCCCACTGGCCTACACCAGGGCCACAGCAACGCGGGATCCGAGCCGTGTCTGCAACCTACACCACAGCTCACGGCAACGCTGGATCATTAACCCACTGAGCAAGGGCAGGGATCGAACCCGCAACCTCATGGTTCCTAGTGGGATTCGTTAACCACTGAGCCACGACAGGAACTCCATGAGCATGTCTTTATGTTTGATCTTTTTTTGTACCAGGACCTAATCCAGGTGCAGGTAATGTATTTCATTGCTAATTAAAGTCATCTTATACACTGAAAAGCAGAAAGTATTTCCTAACTGAAGGCTCGCGAGTATAATTCTAAGACTGGCAGGAGAAGAACCCTTCCCATTGGTCGACATGATGTCTAGAACTTGGGGATGTGCCAGCTGCAAACCTGGGTTTCTCTGCAGGGTGGCTGGCTCGGTGCCTATCAGCACTTCGGCTGAGGAAGCAGCAGCAGGTGTGAGGCAGCACATCTGCTGGCTGAAAAAAGCCCCATCAGGGCTCCTAAGGGTCCTCTGGGTGCTGGCCGAGAGGAGAGGAGAGGCTGAAGAGCTCAGGTCTCCGGATTTAGTCCTCACCACCCTGCATGTTGCTGCCGCTGCAAACACAGGATTCACGGAGCTTCCAAATGGCATTTTGCAATGCCATGCCATTAATGTGTACGTCTAACATATATTCGTCTAACACCTTGGGGTAAAATACATTTTCCAAGATGCCTTATCCCTCAATACCCCAAATTACAAGGAGAGAAGGAGCATGCTCACACTGGTGATTCAGGGTCTGTGTGTGATTCAGGGGCTCCAAGCAATGGTGTTTCACTCCCTCTGTCTGCTACCCCCCATGGGGTAAATTTAGATAGAATTTAGAGGGATGCTAATTTGCTCCTTTCTTTCTTCTCTGAAATTCCAAGAACACACTCCTAGAACCTGACAAATGCATCATGCATCTTTTTAAAATGAGCGGCCAAAAATAACTCTGGGAGTAACCCAAAAAAGAAAGTAAGGATTGTTAAGAATTCTTGTTTTTTCTCCACAGGTGCAAGTTATTTATTTTTTTGCTTTTTGCTTTTTAGGGCCACACCTGAGGTATGTGGAAGTTCCCAGGCGAGGCTTTGAATCAGAGCTGTAGCTGCCAACCTACACCTAAGCCACAGCAACGCGGGATCTGAGACATGTCTGCAACCTACACCACAGCTCACGGCAACAACAGATCCTTAACCCACTGAGCAGGGGCAGGGATCGAACCCATGTCCTCATGGATCCTAGTTGGATTCATTTCTGCTGCACCACTTCCGGAACTCCAGAAATGCAATTTTGAAAAGGGAGAGAAAAGAAAAAAAAAAAATAGCGTATTTTCCGTTGCTGATTATAAAGTTATAACGGCATGAAAGAATGTTTAGGAAAAGTTATAGGACTGAGAAACATGACAGCACTGAATGAATGCATCTTTACAATGTAATCTCAACCTCACCTGGATGTTTTAAAAGGCATTTACTGGGCAGAACACCAAACTGCCCTTAGTACTTAAACATGCGTTCAAATCATAGTGACGTGACATTCTCAGAATGTTGGTGTGTCTCATTACTGAATGAATACCTTGGTAAACAGAATCTTTTTTACTGCATTTTTTTTTATCTTTTGTTTCTGTTTGTAGTGTGATAATCATTGTTTTTAAAAAATGCTATTGTGTGTGGCATGATTTAGTGATGGTGGATTGATGCTGTGATAGTTCAGGGTCTGGTAACGCCCTAAATTTATCAATGCTACCATTCTCTGTGCAGTAATTATGCGCCAGGACGTGGCTGTTGAGGATGTAGAACTTAAGACCAAGTGGCTTAAATTTAGGACATATCGTGGTCATCAGTTCCTCACCTGGACTGGTTTTCTTGGCATTTATCTGGTTTGTTTTTTCAGGTGAGTCAGATAATTAAATCACTTTTGTTGAAACATTGCTTTCTATTCTTTTCTTTTTCTTTCTTTCTTTCCTCTTTTTTTTTTTTTTTTTTTTTTTTTTTTTTTTTTTGCTTTTTAGGGCCGAACCCACAGCATAAGGAGCTTCCCAAGCTAGGGGTTAAATGGGAGCTACAGCTGCCGGCCTACACCATGGCCACAGCAACATGGGATCTGAGCCACGTCTTCGACCTATACCACAGCTCACGGCAATGCTGTATCCTTAACCTACTGAGCAAGGCCAGGAATCAAACCTGCATCCTCATGAATCCTAGTTGGATTTTTTTCCACTGTGCCACAATGGGAACTCCCATTGCTTTCTATTCTGGCAGGTGTTTCACTCACTGTCCTGCACACTCTACCCGTCCTAAGGCACTGTCTTATCTACTTGTCACAAACATCTTCGTAGCCCCCTGTATTTCTCCTTGTGTATCCTTCACACTGTGAAATACTCAGCAAAATACAAAGAACCAGCCTGAATCTCTGGTTTCAAGAACAATTTTGCACTACGTGGAAATCAATTTGATTTGATTACAAGAAGCATTCCTATTAAATCCCATGTGATATGGAATGATTTGTCAGAAAAGCCCAACACATCATTTGTTGTGTTCGTGTTTCCTATGCATCAATAAAGCCTCATTTGTATTCTTCAGCCATAAATAGTATAAATTCATAAATAGAGCCACAATTCTGCTGCTTTTTAGATTCCAAGTCCCTTTGAGAGAAGGCCATGTTTCTTGTGAACTTTCAAGGGTGGTGATGACGAAGGCAAGCAGAGCCCAGTGCACTCAGCATCTGTCACCTGCTTGGTGATGGAAGCTTTGCTTTTGCTGTGAGCTCCTGGTGAAATGAGGGCTTCTATATATTAACTTCATAATGGCTTTTGCTACCACTGCTAGGTCTCAATCTGGAGGAATAATATCCTCTTGCTCTGCAGTAATGTCCTCAACACAGTGTCCCCTATGACACCTCTGGGCTTAGACTGTCCACCTGTGCTCAGACCTTGTTGTTTGTGTTTTAAGTGTCGTGACCAAAAGATCATTGCCAAACCCACATCAAGGATCTTTTTCCCTGTGTTATCATTGGGGTGGGGGGTGGGGAGTAGGGGTATGGTTTCAGGTCTTACACTTAAGTCTCTAATCCACTTTGGGTTATTTTTTGTGAGTAGGTAAGAGAGGGGTCTAGATTCCTTCTTTTGCATGTGAACATCTGATTCTCCCAGCACCATTTGTTGAAGAGACTGTCTTTTCTCCATTGAGTATTCTTGACTCCCTTGTCAAATGCCAGTTGAATCTAAGTGCTTGTGTTTATTTCTGGGCTCTGTATTCTGTTCCATTGATCATTGTGTCTATTTTTATGCCAACACCACACTGTTTTGATTACTGTAGCTTTGTAATAGAGTTTGAAATCAATCAGGCAGTGTGATGCCTCCTGCTTTGTTCTTTTTTCCTCAGGATTTCTTTGCCAACTTGTGGTCTTTGGTGGTCCCAAATGACTTTCAGGATTGCTTTTTTTTTTCTATTTCTATAAAAAGCATCATTGGAATTTTGATAGGAACTACATTAAATCTATAAATGGATTTGGGTAGTATGGACATTTTAATAATACGAACTCTTCAAATCCATGATTATGTGATAGCTTTCCATTTATTTATGTCTTCTTAAATTTCTTTCATCAATGTCTTATAATTTTCAGTGCAGAGATAGGCACCTCCTTGCTTTAATTTATCAAGAAGTATCTTATTATTTCTGATGCTATCGTAATGGGTAGATTTTTTTCATTTTCAGATAATTTGTCATTACTCTATAGAAACACAGCTGATCTTTGTATGTTGATTTGATATCCTGCAACCTCACTGAATTCATTCATTAGATCTAACAGGATTTTGGATGAAGTCTTTGGGATTCAGGATAAAATCATGTCATATGCAAATAAGGACAGTTTTACCTCTTTCTTTTCCATTTGGATACTTTTTGTTTCTTTTCCTGGCCTATTTGCTCTGCTTAGGACTTTCAATACTAACTTGAATAGAAGTGGTAAAAGTGGGCACACTTGTCTTCTTCCTGATCTTAGAGGAAAAGCTTTCAACCTTTTACCATTGAGTATGATGTTAGCTATGGGCTTAGCCTATAGGACCTTTAGTATATTAAGGTATGTTCTTTCTATATGCAGTTTATTGAGTGGTTTTGTCATGAATGTGTGTAGAATTTCATCAAAAGCCTTTCTGCATCAATTGAGATGATCACATGGTTTATATCTTTTATTCTATTAATGTGGCATGTCACCCCCTTATTCTGGGATTTTCACAGTGGTGTGTCATTTTTGGACAATTGCTAGTTGATCTTTCTCTGATGGGACCCCAAGTTAGGAAGGCTCCATGTCACCATCTTGATGACACTACTCTTGACAATATCTCCTGATGAAGATGTTTAATTAAATTCAGCTCCATATAAACTTATTAAAACCTAGTCTGCAAAATAACAAGGTATGGGAGAAATGGTATTGATTTCGGGGTTGAACAGACCACCTGAGCCTCTTATGCTGGGAGTGGTAAGGATTAAGTGATGTAATTTACCATCCTCATCTTACCAGGACTGAAGCACCAGGAGGGCAGAGACCCCGGTCACCACTGTGCCTGGGCCCCTTGAAGTGTGGCGCAGAGTAGGCACTCTGACCTTGTTATGTGCCATTTACCGGGTTACATATCGTGGGTTCAATGACATGTTAGAAACAGCCCCAGACTACAGAGGATACTCGGTACTGGCCAGCAATGCCCATCGCTCCTTAGGGGTATTGCCACTGTCCCTGTCCACTGTCCCTGTCTGCAGGGGGGTCGCTGCTTATTCCTAGGATGTCATTCTCTGTAGAAACCCCACAGCCCCAGGCAGCAGAGTATCAGTAAGGAGTGGACACCTGACCCACCTGGAAGGTGCTCAGTGGCCTCAGGATTGTTTATGAGTCATGAGGGTCATGAGTTCTGCCCCGTAGGCTTCTTTCTGCTACAACAGGTGTCAGCAAATGGTCTCATAAAAGGTCTGCTAGTAAACAGTTCAGCATTTGTTATCAAGAGGCACATTTGAGGGCATCCTAGAGATTTTTATGTGAGAAAGGACATGCTGGCCTTGCTCTGTCCTGTTTGCTCAGAATGGCCTTTGGGGGAGAGGCTGACCCCAGTTTCATCACCAGAGGCAGTTTCAGCAAAAGAAGTGATGATGAGAGGGAGGGGCTGATGGCAGGGAGGGGTGGTGGTGGTGGATGAGGGGCGTGAGAGGTAGGTGCAGTGAGGTGGTCAGTTCCATTGTCTTCCCTGTGACACTCAGTTCTGAAGGACTCCTAGAGCACCCAGCTGTCTCACCGTGGGCCACCACACGGGCCCCTGTGTGCAGGTGGAAAACAGTGCAGAGGAGAGGCTGGGCACAGAGACAGTGTGCCAGCTGGAACCTGTCAATGGGCACACGGAGGCCAGTGTCTGCACAGAGGCCAGTGTCTGCATGGAGGCCACTGTGTACATAGAGGCCAGTGGTTGCAGAGGCAGATGTTGGCTGGACCAGCCTGCGGGCTGTCTTCTCTCAGCTTCCGCACTCGATGGCTGCTGGCTAGATCATCAGACACCATTTCTCGGGGAAATTGAACTTCAACTTCAGGCACTGAGAGAGGGAGTTCACTATTTGGTCCCCATGATGGACAAGAGATGGTTTAAGGACAAGAGCTCTTACTGCTGAGAGCAGCCAGGACCTTTGGCCAGTGACCTTGGCCCCCAGCCTGAAGGTGGGGTTGGGGCTGCCTGGCCAGGAGGTAGCTGACTTTGCTTTCCTGGATCCCGTGCTTCCTTTGTGCTGTGCAAAAGCTCAAATCACCTCTCCCCTCCTTGCAGCATCACCAGAGTGCAGCACCTGGCCTTCCATGGGGCAGTGAATGTCGGATTTTCCTTCTGTTCCCTTCCTTCCAAAGGTAGCGGACCCCTTGCCTGAAAGGACTGGTGCCTTTAGCAGAATTCCTTCAATGAGGCATCTCCTCATACTTTCTTACGACGGGGAGCAGGGAGATGCGTCTCTTTCTCAGCCTAAAAGATTCATCTCTGTGTTATTTGACAGAGCTGGATGTGTGAAATAATGATTTAAAAGCCAAAGGGATAAGGCTAGGCCATTTATTCTCTACTGTAATAACCACTGACTGGCTGCTTTCTGTAGGAATAACCATACTGAAGTATGGTCACTGTTTTTTTTTTAAAAAAAATATTGTATGTATTAGTCAGAAGTTTCCAAAGACATGTGGGAGATTTTGTTTATTTCAGGCTATTCAATGGGTCACGTGGGGTGATAAATTACTGCTTTGCTATAGCAACTCAGATGCTCCCAAACTTCCCTGAGACCATGTCCAGCTTAACAACAAATAGAAGGTTCAACCCAACCATCTCTTTATATTCTCTTGGAAAGACCAGGTGTTCGGGTTGTGCACATCATCACAGGTGCACAGGTCCAACTTGACAGTGTAACCACGAGGGCTCAGGCCCTGGAGAAAGCAATCACTGAACCAAATGAATAGGAAGTTGACCAATAAAGTCATAAATGAAAGTGAACTTTCATAATCAGCCAAGTGACCGCTTGTAATCTCAGGCTCATCTGAGGAAGCCCAGCGACAGTTCCAGGACAGCTGGGTGCTGGTCAGCGGCCCTGAGCAAGGCTTACACACCCTAGAAATTCCTGCCACTTGGCTTGACCCCTTCTAGGCTTCTGACACATTACCCCCCCACCCCAAGTTTCCAAAATCATCCAAGATAAGTTCCATTAATTGTGTCACTACCTGTCATATTTGTCACGCTTCTACCCTTTGGTAGAAATTAGAACAGTTCCTCAATTTGGGAGTTTTTGACATTTGGCTTAAAATTCTTTGAGTATCTGGTGAACGTACATAAGCGTGCATCCACCTGCATGACCAGCATCCCATAGAGAGTGTTTGGATGCCCAGCCCCCTCTGTGGACCCGGGCTGGGTTCTTTCAGTAGACTGTGTCAAAATACCACTTATTGGAGTTCCCGTCGTGGCTCAGCAGTTAATGAACCCGACTAGCATCCATGAGAACGCGGGTTCAGTCCCTGGACTTGCTCAGTGGATTAAGGATCCGGCATTGCTGTGGCTTTGGTGTAGGCCGGCGGCTATAGCTCTGACTGGAGCCCTAGCCTGGGAACCTCCATAATGCCGCGGGTGAGGCCCTAAAAGACAGAAAAAAAAAACAAAAAACAAAAACCATTTATCATTGGTGAATAGTCCATAAAATAAATCACTTGCATATTAAAACTGTAATAATTTATCAGTGGATCAGTGGAAGCTGAGATTCACCTTCTTTTTTTCTAGATGAATAAAGCTAATAAATATTTGAATGGTAATACCTTATCTTTAATATTGGCAATTTATCATTGATAACACAGCAGTTAATGTGGTTAGTTTGTGAGTAAAAACAATGCAGCTGGTGGTTATAGCTCTATTTTTTTTTTTTTTTTTTGGTCTTTTTGCTATTTCTTGGGCTGCCCCTGCGGCATATGGAGGTTCCCAGGCTAGGGGTCGAATCAGAGCCATAGCCACCGGCCTAAGCCAGAGCCACAGCAACACGGGATCCGAGCCGTGTCTGCAACCTACACCACAACTCATGGCAACGCCGGATCATTAACCCACTGAGCAAGGGCAGGGATCGAACATGCAACCTCATGGTTCCTAATTGGATACGTTAACCACTGCGCCACGACGGAAACTCCAATATAGCTCTATTTTTTTAAATGCAATTCTTCCATTTGCTTTCTCTAACGCCAGAAGCACTCTTAGGGAGCAGAGTCAGAATTTAACTGTGGCCAATGCTTTGCTCAGGGGACCGTTAGCTCCCGTTTAGTTAGACTGCACCTTGTATCGGGCCTGTGTTTTCATAATCTCCATGCCCTGTTTCATCCTGTCCTAAAAAGCCTATGGGCTGGGCACTGGAATGTAGAGTCTGGCTCAGTAGCTGTCTGATCCATGGTGGCGGAATAAGTGGATCATGCCAATGGAAACAAGGCTTAGAGAATTGAAGGAGCTTATTAAAAGCAAATCGACTTCTTTTTAAAATTTTTTATTGCAGCATAGCTGCTTTACAATGTGGTGTTGCTTTTGCTGCACAGCAAAGTGATTCAACCATCATACATACATACCATTACAATCTAGATTATCCCAGAATATCGGATAGAGTTGCCTGTGCTGTTCAGTAGGTCCCTGTTGACCATCCATTTCATATACCAAGGCATGCATATGCCAATCCCAACCCCCCACCCACCCCTCCCCTTACATTTCCCCCTTCGGTGACCATAAATTTGTTATCAAAATATGTGAGTTAGTTTCCATTTTAATAAGTATATATACATAAGGGAATACTACTCAGCCATAAAAAGGAACAAAAGAACGCCATTTGCAGCAACATGGATGGAACTAGAGACTCTCATACTAAGTGAAGTACCTCAGAAAGAGAAAGCAAATACCATAGGATATCTGGAATCTAATATACGGCACAAATGAAACTTTCCACAGAAAAGAAACTCATTTGTATCTTTTTTTAAAATTTTTTGGAATATAGTTGACTTACAAAGTTGTATTAAATTTGGGCGCACAGCAAAATAAATCAGTTTTACATATAGATATATCCATTTCTTTTCAGATTCTTTTCCCATATAGGTTACCACACAGCACTGAGTAAATTTCTCTGGGTTGGGTATCGAACCCAAGCTACAGAAGTGATATCACTGAATCCTTAACCATTAGGCCACCAGGGAACCCCTCACAATCATTCTTCATCAAGTCTACATTCATCCAAACAGCTGCCAAGTCCCTCTTACGTAAACTTCTCAAGTTCCCCAGTCTGCATCTCCAGGGCAGTGACCAGTCCAGGCTGTCATCATCCACTCAAGACCCCAATCATGCATGGGTCACCCTCCTATTGCTCAACTGCCTTCCACTGTCTTCCTGAAACCCTCTGACTTCCTCGCTGCAGACTGTCCTGAGGGCTTTGGGATGTAGGTTTCCTGAAAGACAGAGTCCAAACCATTGTCCCATTTTCTGGATCACTCACAGCCAACTTAAACTTTCCAGGAGTTCCTGCTGTGGCTCAGCAGGTTAAGAACCTAACTAGCATCCATGAGGACACAAGTTTGATCCCTGGCCTCGCTCAGTGTGTTAAGGATCTGGTGTTACCTTGAGCTGTGGTATAGGTCGCAGATTCGGCTCGGATCCCACATTGCTGTGGCTGTGGTGTAGGCTGGCAGCTGCAGCTCCGATTCAACCCGTAGCCTGGGCACTTCCATATGCTATGGGCGCGGCCCTAAAAGGAAAAATAAATAAATAAATAAATGAAACCTACTCCCAAACCTACATCCTGACCTGGAATGGCTCTGGACTCGTGGTGCCACCTGCTCTGCTACCTTTTGTTGTTGTTGTTGTTGTTGTTGCTATTTCTTGGGCCGCTCCCGCGGCATATGGAGGTTCCCAGGCTAGGGGTTGAATCGGAGCTGTAGCCATGGGCCTACGCCAGAGCCACAGCAACGCGGGATCCAAGCCGCGTCTGCAACGTACACCACAGCTCACGGCAACGCCGGATCGTTAACCCACCGAGCAAGGGCAGGGACCGAACCCGCAAGCTCATGGTTCCTAGTCGGATTCGTTAACCACTGCGCCACGACGGGAACTCCCTCTGCTACCTTTTGTGTCTCTATGTCCTCGTGCTTCCATTTCTTCTCCATCTCTCAAGATCCAGCTCCAAAGGCATCTCGCCAGTGGAGCCTTCTTCAGCATCTCTCCATGGACATAAACATTCTTTCTCTTCTTTCCCCAAAGTCCTCTTAGCATGTTTTCAAAATTACTTATTTGACTGGCACTCTCCATTGGCTCATTTCTTTTATCTTGTTTTCCCTTGTGGTCATGTTTCTTACTGTGCCTAAACATTTCTTATTGAGTGCTGGACATTGTGTGTAATTTGCAGATGCTGTTATGTCCCTCCACAGAGGGTCCTTTTGCCACCTGGAAGGTGGCTAGAGAAGGGTTAGATTCTCTTGACCCAAACAGAAACTGAGCTGACTGAGGCCACAGCTACCTCTAGTTCCTCCACACCATTTCCAGATGTTCTGACCTTGCTGCTCACAGGTATTTTGGGTTGGGCTCTTCTCATTTATAGAGACAGCAGGAGACAGCAGCTTCTGCCTGTTTTGCTATTGTGTTTAGTCCTCTTGCCCTTTGCAAGTCCTGATTTCAATAAATGTCTCAAGGGGAATCCCTCTGAGTTCAGGATCCCTTCCCTTCTCCCCTCCTGCACCTGGATTTGAGTCCCTGAGTTTTGCTTGGCCTGGCAATGTCAGGTGCTCAAATTTGCATCTCTGCTGGTTTCTTTTCTTCCCCCCAGTGGCTATGTGGCACGCCTTCTGTCCACCCACTCAGATGTCCAGCATCATGCCCAACATTGGCAGGGCCCCTAGGAAAGCAAGAGCAGTTGCAGAGTTTAGGTTCGCCATCCCAAAGTCCCTTTTCCCAGGGACCATGGCCACCCACCCCCGGTCACCTCAGCTAATCATCAGCACCTTCAAACAGATTCTCTTCTTCCTTTTTTAGTAACATATCCCGGTTTTTTTCCATTGTTCTTGGTGGGAATGTTGATCTGCTGCAGGCAGTTCATACGGCAGAAATGGAATCTGAAATCAGTTCCTTTAAGCTACAGTCTTTCAAGTCAGAATGAGCTATATTTTACAAGTTACTTTTGAGAAAGTCTCCTTCTTGGTTTTATAGACTAAAGTTCTCTCTTCATAAATCTGTGATGGGTGGCTGCTAAGGAACTAGATGAATGATCAAAACTATGGAGTTCTTTATGCTGTATTGTATTTTAAATTCATCTGGAGGTCTTTGTGCTTGTACACCAGGCTGGATTTCCCAGAAGTCACAGAGACAAGCAGAGCAAATAAAACCACTGAAATTGTTTGCGTACCTAAATCTGTTGTATAATACATGCACAAGCGGAGTAATGCCGAGCAAAATTTTATAGCAAGCAAACCTACATTCATACCACCATATGCAGCGCATGGGAAATATAATTCAAATAGTACAAAATCGTGGTATGGATATAATTATTAAAATTTGACATTAAAATTCATCAATCAATGAGACAAAAGTCTAATTATTCAGTCTAAAGCTCTGCTCCTTACACTGACTTAAAACAAGCAATATCTGTTTTTCTGGGATAAAATTCAGAAGACCTGGATTTTGGTCCTTGTTATTTGACTCTAAGCAAGTAGAAATTTCCCTAGGTCCATTTTCTCCTTTAAAATGGGGCAGTATTACTTATATTATTCTTGTCATGTAGCTGTTTAGAGAGGAAAATTAGGTCATGGATATAAAAATACTGTGAAACATTAACTGCATCTAAAGTGATGTGTTATTATTAGTTTTAAGATGTTTTAACAAGTTAGCAATATGTGAATAGAGAAATTTAACAAACTCAGCTGGGCATCTGACTCAGGAAATGGCGTTTTAGAAAAAGCAGGCTGGAGTTCCGTTGTGGTGCAATGGAAACAAATCTGACTAGCATCCAAGAGGACGCAGGTTTGATCCCTGGCCTTGCTCAGTGGGTTAAGGATCTGGCATTGCCCTGAGCTGTGGTGTAGGTTGCAGATGTGGCTCAGATCCCGTGTTGCTGTGGCTGTGGTGTAGGCCGGCAGCTGTAGCTCTGATTGGACCCCCAGGGGAACTTCCATATGCCTCAGGTGCAGCCCTAAAAATAAAATAAATAAATAAATAAATAAATAAATAAATAAATAAATAAATAAATAAATGACTGAGTTAAAATTAAAGTCCCAGGGTGGGCTCTCCTCCAATGTCACTGGTGTCCTCATAAGAAGAAGAGATGGAGATCAGAACGCAGATACACTCAGAGGAAGCCAGTGGAGACACCGGAAACGCTTATCTCAGTGGCAGCCAAGGAGAGAGGTCTCCAAAGGAAACAGCCCTGCTGACACCTTGGGCTTCCAGCCTCCGGAGCTATAAGAGGCATTTCTGTTGCCAAAGCTGCCACTTTGTGGGGCTGGGTTAGGACGGCCCTCAAACTAGAGCATCCATCGTGTGTGTGACAGGGAATGGAGACAAGGAAAGATAAGCTCACTGCTGTCTTTTTAGCTCTCTTCTGGCACCATGGCTGAATATTGAAAAAATATTTCTTCATCTCATCATCAGTTTTAATGGATGCTTCTATTTAAGCTTTACCATAAAAAGAAACTGCATTTTTTTTCATCCCATCACTTTTTGCTTGCTTTATAAACTAGCTCGGTGTTTATTGCTAATCCTTCTTTGCTTTTAATGTAATCCTCTAACTTAGAAATCAATAGAGAAATTTTTCAGTGGAATCTTCTTAGTCTTCCCCTAGTCATTACTATAAAAATTGGACTTAGATTTAAGACTTGTTTTATTTTCATTTTTTTCTTTTCTTTTCTTTTTTTTTTTTTTAGGGCCGCACCTGTGGCATATGGAGGTTCCCAGGCTAGCGGTCTAATCGGAGCTGTAGCCGTCGGCCTATACCACAGCCACAGCAACTCAGAATCTGAGCCATGTCTGCGACCCACACCACAGCTCACAGCAATGCTGGATTCTTAACCCACTGCGTGAGGCCAGGGATCGAACCCGCAACCTCATGGATCCTAGTTGGATTCGTTCCCATTGCGCCACGATGGGAACTCCTATTTTCATTTTTTTCCTTAAAAAAAATTTTTTTATTAAAGTCTAGTTGATTTATCAGTTGCCAATTTCTGCTGTACAGCAAAGCGACCAGGTCCTACATCTATATATACATCTATATACACATATATACACACACACACATACATAAATATATATACATTCCCATTCTTATGTTTCTTCCATCACAGTCTTTCCCAAGAAATTGGATAGAGTTCCCTGTGCTGTGCAGCAGGATCTCATTGCTTATCCATTCTAAATGTCATAGTTTGCACCTACTAACCCCAAAAGACTTGTTTTATTTTGGTTTACCTAGTATATCTCTCAGTTTTACCCTGAGAAAATAATAATAATAGTGATAGAAGAGAGTATTATGGAGTAGCCATTCGCCAGGTAAAGCACTAAAATACATGACTTTAATTCAAATACATCTAGAGAGCAGTTTTAGATTTACAGGAAAATTGTGAATGTCATTCAGAAAGTTTCCACATACACCACACAGTTTGCCCTATTATTACATCTTATATTGTGGTGGATATCTGTGAGAACTAAAGGACTGATATGGATCCCATATATTTTTTTAACATTTTAGCCGCACCCTCACCATATGGAAGTTCCCGGGATCCAAGCCGCAGCTGCGACCTCTGCTATAGTTTTCATCTTTGCTGGATCCTTAACCCAGGGCACCACAGAGGAACTCCGTGGATCCATTCCTATTGGCTGAAGTCCATACTCTTTTTGAATAGCTTTAGTCTTCCCTAATATTCCTTTTCTGTCCCAGGATCCCATCTAAAGTCACATTTGGTCTCCTGGTCTCCCTGGCTCTTCTTGGTTGTGAGCTTCTCAGTCTACCCTGGTAGGTTGTGTTGTCACATTCTGCATCCCATCCCAGGACCCTAGCATGGCATCTCCATCTTCAACATGAACCATGGAAGTAAGAACCTTAAGGATCGTTATTCAGCAGACGAGGAACTGAGGCACAGAGCGTTTAGGTCGCTCAAGGCTCAGCAGCGTCTAAGGAGTGGAGGTGGAATTTCAGGTCATATTTTTTTTTGTCTTTTAAATGATTTTTATTCTTTCCATTGTAGCTGCTTTACAGTGTTCTGTCAGTTTCTACTGTACAGCAGAGTGACCCATTCACACATACATTTATACATTCTTTTTCTCACATTCTCCTCCATTAGGCTCCATCACAAGTGACTAGATATAGTTCCTAGTACTATATGGCAGAATCTCATTGCTTATCCATTCCAAAGGCAATAGTTTGCATCTATCAACCCCAGATTCACAGTCCATCCCACTCCCTCCCCCTCCCCCTTGTCAAACACAAGCCTGTTCTCTGAGTCCATGAGTTTCTTTTCCGTAGAAAAGTTCATTTATGCCGTATATTAGATTCCAGATATAAGTGATATCATATGGTATTTGTCTTTCTCTTTCTGACTTATTTCACTTAATATGAGAGTCTCTAGTTCCATCCATGTTGCTGCAAATGGCATTATTTTGTTCTTTTTTTGGCTGAGTAGTATTCCATTGTGTATATGTCCCACATCTCTTTAATCCATTCATCTGTCAATGGACATTGAAGTTGTTTCCATGTCTTGGCAATGGTGAATAGTGCTGCAATGAACATACAGGTGCATGAATATTTTTCATTTTTTTAGGTCATATTCATGTTTCCTAAACTGGAGATTAATAGTCTCTTTAAAAAGGTAAACCCCAATTCCCTTTTTAAAAGACACACCCAAAGACAATGCTTACAAACAGAGGGCGGGCTGGAGGTGGAGGTGTGTGGTTGGAGGAGAAGGACCACCGGAGCCTCCCCCCATCCCACCCCTGGAAGTGACACTTAGCCATGTCCTCTCTGCCGTGTCCCAGAGAGAGGGCCCTCGCACACCGCCGAGGCAGGAGATGACAAAGACAGTGCATGGTTTCCCTGGGTGTCTGAGTCCCGGGAGGTTTTATGCTGACTTAGTAAGGGATGTGTGCTTTCAAGGCAGGTGCTCTATTTGCCTTGCCCTGACTTACTAGGGTTTTCCAGAGAAGCAGAAACAACGGGATGTGTACACACACACAAACACACACAATCTTCGTCTCTCTGAGACCACACACATAAAGGCATGGGGGAGTCATTCTTCAGCAGGGACTGGTTCGTTGCCCATGGGCTCTGGGAAGCCCCACACCTGCAGACTGCACACCTGGGAGACTGTGGTTCCAGGGGAGTGGGGGGCCAAGGCCATCAGCCGGAGGGTCCCATCAGGCTTGGGAAGCAGGATTCTGTTCTTCTCAGGCCTTCCGCTGATGGCATGGGGCCCACCTACAGAGGGAGGCACTTGGCTTTACCAGAGTCACCAGTTTACAGGTTGACCTTATCCCTCAGTGCCCCCCAAGCTGACCATTAAATCCCCCACCGCCCTGGAGGTGGCTGAGCCTTGTCCTTCCAGCGGAAAACTGTGAGGGAGAAGGACCCCCTTTAGGAATGCCAAGCAAAGAGACCCCATTTCGGTGGTGTTAGTGCACCTGTGGGTCAAGGACCCCACAAAGGTCTATGCGAAAGAAGAAAGTGCTTTTCAAAAAAACAAGCTACTTCCCCGACCTGCCTATGAGGCTGTGGCTTCTGATCTGAGCAGACAAGGGGATTATTTATTAAACAGAATATATGGACGCATCAATGAGACAGCCAGTCTTTTGTTTTTTGCTTTTTCATGGCTGCACCTGCAGCATAGGGAGGTTCCCAGGCTAGAAGTCAAATCAGAGCTTTGGCTAACAATCTACACCACAGCCACAGGAACTCTAGATCTGAGCTGCATCTGTGACCTACACCACCGCTCTCGGCAATGCTGGATCCATAACCCACTGAGTGAGGCCAGGGATCAAACCTGCAACCTCATGGATGCTAGTTGGATTTGTTCTGCACCACAACAGGAACTCCGAGACAGCCAGTCTTCACAAGGTAAGGTATGATTGCAAGAACAGTGTCATTGCTTTTGCCTCCCTCAGGATGGCTTCGCAGGGACGAGTGGTCATGCCGGCAGCTCGCCAGCTGCCCCGTGCTCTCCTGTGCCCTCGAAGATCAAAGTCTGCCCTGAGACTGCCCACAGCAGTTTGCGTGGACTCACTCATTGGAGGATTGGTGGACATGTTATTGAAATGTCCCCACAACGCAGGTGAGGCTGACAACCTGGTTTTCTCAGAGGCAGTGTGGCCTCCAGGGGGATCAGTTCATGGTTTCTGAGTGAATGAAGTTATTAGAGACAATTATATCCAAACCTCCATCCTGAATGGAGGCAGAAGCAGGCTGAGCTCAGAATAGGAGGTGCCCTTCAGAATTCCCTGGGCCTTTTTCAGCTTCTAGGAGACTTAGAATTTCAACTTCCAGCACAGCTTAGAATTGGCAACTGGCTTTATTTTTTTCATTTTTATTTTATTCTTTTCTTTTTAGTTTTTTACAGCCCAGGGGTTGAATCGGAGCTGCAGCTGCCAGCCTACACCATAGCCACAGCAACGCCAGATGCTTAACCCACTGAGCGAGGCCAGGGATCCAACCCACATCCTCACGGACGCTATGTTGAGTTCTTAACCCACTGAACCACAACAGGAATTCCCTATTATTATTATTTTTTAATTAAAATATAGTTGAGGAGTTCCCATCGTGGCTCAGCAGGTTAAGAATCTGACTAGTACCTATGAAGATGCGAGTTCAATACCTGGCCTTGCTCAGTGGGTTAAGGATCCTACGTTGCCACAAGCTGCTGTGTAGTTTGCAGATGCAGCTTGGATCCCGCTTGGCTGTGGCTGTGGTGTAGGCTGGCAGCTATAGCTCGGATTCGCTCCCTAGCCTGGGAACCTCCATATGCTGCGGGTATGGCCCTAAAAGGACGAAATAACTAACTAACTAACTAAATTAATTAAAATACTGTGGATTTACAAGGTGTGCCAATTTCTGCTGGACAGCAAGGTGACCCAGTCATTCCTTTTCTTCTATGACATTTGATATCATTTGCCATTTCTTGGGCCACTTATTTATTTATTTATTTATTGTCTTTTTTAGGGCCACACCCACGGCATGTGGAGGTTACCAGGCTAGGGGTTGAATCCGAGCTGTAGCTGCCAGCCTACGCCAGAGTCACAGCAATGTAGGATCCAAGCCATGTCTGCGACCTACACCACAGTTCATGGCAACACCAGACTCTTAACACACCGAGAAAGGCCAGGGATCGAACCCGCAACCTCATGGTTCCTAGTTGGATTCGTTAACCACTGCGCCACGACGGGAACTCTGACAATTGATTATATTGATCAATGATAATAATTATCGATTTCTTTTTGGATTTTATGTTAATAGTGTTTCCAAACACTCACAAAAGTAGAGGAGAATTCAATGAAGGTGCCCAGCACCTGCTTGGACAACTCTCGTTGCCAGTCTCGATTCGTGTATAAACTCTCCTGCACCCTTCCCCTTCCCCAACTCCCGCAGAAGCATTTCAAAGCAGATCCCAGGCGTAGCATCACCTTATTTGTAAATACCGCAGTATGTTCCTTTAACAGGTGATATCTTACAATGAAACTATAATAGCATTTTTACACCCAACAGAACTGAAAATAATTCCTGAGGATGATCGTATACCCAGTGTGGGTGAAAATCTCTAATTTTCTCAAAAATGTCTTTCTGGATTTGGTTGATTTGAATGAGGGCCCCAAAGGCTACTACGTGGTCTAGGTTGGTGTGTTTCTCACGGTTTTTTCCCACATGAGCCTCTGCTCCATCTCCATCTCCTGCCCCCACCTTTTGGCCTCCTATCGGCTCCTGGGCGGGGTAGGGATTCCGCAGAGGAGACGGGACCATGTTCTGCACTGGGAGGGCATCTTCAAGGCACTGCCACTTGTGGTTGGGGATCAGATCTGGAGGCCTGGTGAGAAGGAAGCACTTTCTCCCATGTTTCCGGCAAGTAGGAGAGCTCGGGTTGTCTTGTGTGCACCCCTGGCCAAACACCAGAGCCACCTGTTACCTGCCTGCATGGGACCATGTCTGCGCCCTGAGTTTAAACGTGGTCGGCCTGCCCAGGCTTCTCCTTCAAGGGTTTTTACAGTCACTGAGGACAGTTGCCTGGATCCATTGTCTCCTTAGGGACCACGGAGGGGTGAATTTCTAGTCCTGTCACTGCTTCATTCTTTAATAACTAGAGTTCTTCCTAGAAAGAGTTTTCCACTGTGACCCGTACGGATACTTGAAATATGTTTGCATGGAAAATGGAAGATGAGGGCTGGATTCTTTCCTTTTATTTTTCAGTTGTCAAAATAATGAGGTGATACCTCAGCCATTTCTGAGAAGGACCAATTCCAGTGATTTTCCTCTCAGAGCATTAGGAATGCAGGGGATTTTATGGATTTGATATGTTTTAATTCATTGCAATTTATTTTCATTATTTTTAATCTTATGGTCAGAACAACTCACCTTTTGGTTTGTTTATTTTTTTAGGGCCGCACCCACGG
Source organism: Phacochoerus africanus (assembly GCF_016906955.1). NCBI lineage: Eukaryota > Metazoa > Chordata > Mammalia > Artiodactyla > Suidae > Phacochoerus > Phacochoerus africanus. The sequence goes on along the minus strand of NC_062548.1, from coordinate 52,481,692 downwards.
CATATGGAGGTTCCCAGGCTAGGGGTTGAATCAGAGCCGCAGCTGCCAGCCTACACCACAGCCACAGCAACACCAGATCCCAGCCACGTCTGTGACCTACACCACAGCTCACGGCAATGACGGATCCTTAACCACCTGAGTTTGGCCAGGGATGGAACCCATGTCCTCAAGGATACTAGTCGGGTTCATTTCCACGGTGCCACGACGGGAACTCCCAGAACATGTCATCTTGATTGATGGAACTCTTTCAGGCTGAGTCCTTGACAAAACCTTGTGGTCATTGGCAGCCTTATGCTTTCTGGCCAAAGGAGCTGTTTGGTCTTATCTTGAAGACTTCCTTGGGTTTGAAGCACCGTTCTTGTCAGGATCAGATGGTCCTCAGAAGCCACCATTGCGTGTGAGCTTTGCCAAATGCTCCAGATCGTCATTCCGTCTGTCTATGTGGCCTTTACGGTGACCGCAGCTAGGAAATAGGTCTGTATTATAAGAATAAGAAACATAAATTCTGATCCCATAGCAACATTTCCAATTCAAATTTTAAGATGATAGAAATTTTACCTGTTATCGATTTTCTATTTATACCTTTCTTCTCTTAACTAAAAATCTTCCTCTGTAACTTTATTAATATAATTGCTCATTTATTTCATAATTTAAAAAAATCATCTGCATAACTCAGGGTTTGCTCAAATGTGTAGGAATTTCAAAATAATAACATCATTATTATTAGTGGCTATAACTGCTTACTGTGTTTGAAATCTCTGTGTGTTTTGTCCTCAGAATATATTGCAGTAAAATGATTGCATTTCCAAGTCAGCGAAATGATTTCTTCTCTTTATGGTTAGGTCACTAACTTGTTTCATTGAATTTTCGGTTTGACTTTATTTTGGTTTTGGATGGTGGTGGGGTGGAGAGGGCCAGGCAGGCAGGTGGGTCTCAGGTCACCTCTGTTAGGGTCCCCATCCTCCAAGTCCCCTCTGGGAACAGCTTGGGCTTCACCTCCTTGCCCCCCTCCAGACCCCCAGGGGACGCACCAGGAAGGTTTGGGGAGAGGCCTCTGTGTGGGTCAGTACTTTCCCGTTCTGCTCACGCACAGCCCTGGCTAAACTGACCCTAAGTTATACTTCAGGTCAGATACTAAGGTTGATCCTAAGTTCAAACCCAAATCCAGGTCAGCTGGGCATCCCAAGTTTTCACACAGCATCGGATACTTAAAAGTGGCCTGAATCCGGGTCTCTGAATGTCCAAGAGCACCCCCTCTTCTGGATGGTGCCTTTTCTCCCAGCCCCTGGTCGACACGAACTGAAGGTGATTCAGAATATCTGCTCCATCCCGGACACACCTCGCGGGCCTGGGTACCAGTTGGTGTTGCTCTTCCTGCTCCTCTGCTGAGGGTCGTGGCATGGGTGACACTGCCCTCTGCTCTCCTTCTCGTCCTGGAGGGCTGCTGGTCTTGGGGGAGCAGAAGGAGGGGCCCTCACCTCCTCCTTCCCGCCTCATCCCACCACGTTCTGTCTGGAGGGCTGAGGCTCTTCTGTTCGGTTGCCCCAATATGTCATAAATACTGCCCAGTCCTGGGGCTGCAGGAGTTCCTCCCAGAGGCCCAGGGCATCCAGCCCCAGTGCTCTGGGGCCCTCTCCGGGCATCAAAATTGATCTTCTGAAGGCCTTACCCAGCCAGTGGAGAGGGTGGGCAGTCAGTGCCTCAAGATCACGCAGAGGGTGCTATTAAAGCTGTTTTAGGAGTTCCCGTTGTGGCTCAGTGGTGATTAACCCAACTAGGAGTCATGATGTTGCAGTTTCGATCCTGGACCTCGCTCAGTAGGTTAAGGATCTGGCATTGCCGTGAGCTGTGATGTAGGTTGCAGACGCAGCTCAGATCTGGTGTTGCTATGTCTGTGGTGTAGGCCAGGAGCTACAGCTCCAATTTGACCCTTATCCTGGGAACTTCCATATACTGCAGGTGCAGCCCTAAAAAGAAAAAAAAAAAAAGGAAAAAAAAGCCGTTTTATTTCCTCAAATTCAGAATCTCTTAGCTATGTTTACCAAACATAGAAATCCTGGGTGATTACACTGTCCTCTGATTGTTCAGACTCTACATGATTCCTACCCCAGGAGGATAACTTTGCTGGCTGAGTGGTTGCCAGTTTAGACCAAGGATGACTGCACTTGGCTGCAGGCAGGAGGCATTTCTCATCCTTATCTTTGCACCATCTCCCTCCCATTCCAGCTCAGAAATATATTTCAGCCAAGAGCTGTCCAGGTAAATGGATGATGTTTCTCTGTGTTAAATTTATGGCTCCATTACAATCAATCTTCTGCTATCAGCTTTCAGTGTCTGAATATAATTAATATAAACAAAGGAGTCAACCATCGCTTTTTGTGCCACTTGGTTTAATGCTGGAAAAAAAAAAAATGAAATCGATGCCTGCTTTGTTAAGTCATTGGCTCCAGCATAAGATCTTAGAATGTGGAGGTACGTATAATGGGGAAAAACCGTGATTCCTGCGGGTAAAATTTATTCCAGATTTGGAAGTTTGTATGTGGCATCCCCCTTCCTGAAATTAACAGCTCAGATCATTGTTTATTTTCTAGCCCCCCATTCCTGGCGTGTCAGTTGGGTTCAGGACAAACCTGCAGATGTCAGTGTATAACACTCCCACCTGTGGTATGGAAAGTATGGGGGCCGGGGTCCAGACCGTTTAAGGACGTCCAGCCCCAAGGGATTCCCCGACGTGTGGCCTCGTGACTCTCCTGAACCATTTGGCTTGGCCGCTAAGTCTTGCTACACAGCTATGATGGTAAATCACTAAAGCCAAGCCTTGGAGATGATTTGCCTTTTAAACCAAAAGAATGTGGTGCGTGAAACCAGTTGAACCCAGGTCTTGTACTAGAACAAGGCCATTCAATTAAGACAAAATGACTCGAGTGGAGTAACTTCCTGGCATTTCCGTATTTAGTGGGCTAGACTCATATGCACAGCTGTTTACCGTTTATGGCCATAGCTTTAGGTGGGCTACAATTTCTCCACTGAAAACTTCATTAAGCGTCCTTTTGTTTGGCCAGATAGACATCTGCTTTTCCAGATTAAGGTATTAGGCATTTCTAAATCCTAGAGACACTTGTAGCTGCTTGGCAGAAATTTCAATATGTATCCAAAGGATTATCACAGATCTATAGAGGGTATTAGCCTCTATATTGTTAGCTCTCCCTGCAGAAGACTCAGCCCTTTAGCAAATCTTCATGAAAAACAGCAGATCGCCTGTATTGCAGCAACGCTGGGGCTGTGGATGGTTTCATAATAGATGTCACCTTGGCGCTTCCCTTCAAGAGCTCTTGAAATGTATTTCCTCCTGAATTTCAATGGCTCGAATAAGGATATGCAGAGTGACCTATTTACGCTGCTTTAAAGAAGAGCAGCATTATTTAATGGAATACACAAACAATGCAGGGTTCACTGGAATACAGAAAAATGAAAGTCAAATGAAGAACTGGCATCCAATTGTACTGGGTAATGTGTTAACTTCCTTAAGAGATGAATTAGGCACGTACTGCACATCCCATTAGGAAAGGGTGGGAAAAGTACAAACCGATACTTTCCAAGGTAAATGCAGGTAGGCAAGGAAGCTTACAGCACGTTGTCAGCCCTGTTAGAAATCAGGAAAAGCTGACCGAACGATGAGAATCAAGTGTTTCCTTCTAAGACCCACGGATGAGCAGGGAAGGCAAAGCCACGGAGGGGGTTGGGAGACACACCCTCTTCAGCAGCACCGAGGTTGGAGCCCCGGGCCCCAGAGACAGCCTGTCTGTCGGCTGTGCAGAAAGCTCAACCCAGGGGAGCAGTCCTTTGGTCCATCAATTAAATGAGACCACACAGGGACACATCCGTGTGTTTATAGCACAGTGGTTTTGAGGGAAGGAGTAAGTGAAAAGAAAGCCTAAACCTCTAATGATAGGGTACCCGTGAGAAAATTGCAGTACAGTCAGATAATCAGGTAATAGGCAGGTACGAGCATGAAGGTATTGAAATCTGTTTATTGACATGAAAAGATGGTGATTGCACATTTTACTGGGAAAAAAATTAAGTTAGAGCTCTGCACGCAAAACTATTTTTTTAAAGTTCTATTGAAGCATAGTCGATTTACCATGTGGTGATCATTTCTGTTGTACAACAAAGTGATTCAGTTATATGTGTATACACGCGTATTCATTCTTTTTCAGATGCTTCTCCCATATAGATGATCACAGAATATTGGAGAGAGTTCCCCATGCTGCACAGCAGGTCCCTGTGGGCCGATCATTCCATATACCTCCGTGTGCACATGCCAATCCCAAACCCCCAGTCCACCCCCGCTCCCCGCCTGTCCTCTTTGGTAACCATAAGTTTGTTTTCAAAGTCTATGAGTTAGTTCTGTTCTTCAAATACCTTCATTTGCATCCTTTTTTAAGATCCCACATGTAAGTGATATCACATGAATAACACCATTTGTAGCCATGTTGATGGACCTAGAGATAAGCGTACTCAGTGAAGGAAGTCAGACAAAGATAAGCTATTTTTAAATGGATGGTAACAGCAAGAATATGAAAACATCTGAAACAGTGCACACTACATCCATAGCAGTGTAAGGATGGATTTTTGCCCCTTCCATTTGTCTTATCTATAGCTTCTCTTTCTTTTTCTCTCTTTCTTTAGTAAGCAAATGTAACTTCTGCAATATAAAAATAAAGGTTACTTTTTTTTTTTGGTCTCTTTTTTAGGGCCGTGCTTGAGGCATATAGAACTACCTAGGCTAGGGGTCCAAGTGAAGTGGCAGCTGCCGGTCTACACCACAGCCACAGCAGCACGGGATCCGAGCAGCATCCGCAACCTACACCACAGTTCATTAACCCACTGAGCGAGGCCAGGGATCGAAACCACGTCCTCATGGATATCAGTTGTGTTTGTTAACTGCTGAGCCTGACGGGAACGCCAAAGTTACGTATTTTTAAAACAAAATGCATGCATCTAGATGAGCATTATCTTTTACTGTCCCCTTGAGGAACTATAAAACCTAATGATTTGGTATAAATGCCTTTTGTGTCTCTTTGCTGGAATCACTTTCAATACTGAAAAAGTTCCTTTTTCATAATATGGCCTCTTTACTCTTTCTTAGTTTCTGTGTTTTCTTATAAGACCGCAACCCCTGAAGTTACCTGTTCTTAAGGCTGAAAATAACTTAAAACCTCTTTGTAACCTGATTAAGAATAATGAAAGCAGGAGTTCCTGTCGTGGCTCAGTGGTTAACAAAACTGACTAGCATCCATGAGGACACAGGTTCCATCCCTGGCCTCCCTCAGTGGGTTAAGGGTCTGGTGTTGCTGCGAGTTGTGGTGTAGGTCACAGAAGCAGCTCAGATCCTACATTGCTGTGGCTGTGGTGTAGACCGGCAGCTACAGCTCTGATTCGACCCCTAGCCTGGGAACCTCCATATGCCTCGGCTGTGGCCCTAAAAAAAAAAAAATGATGAAAACATCTGTAAGATTCCTTTGCTGATATCCACGCATATTTTCAAGGTTGCGTATTTTTTCTCATAAATGTGAGTGTACAGCTGCTATGACTTTGTTAGATTAACATTTGTTGAGTGGAGCCCTGGGGTGCTGGATGATGAACTGCACTTCACCAAAGACCACTGAAATAGGGACTCAAAGTAGAGAAGTTTATTACTTACAGGTCACCACCTCAAGGGACCACGTGGGCAGGTCAAGGCTGGGCACTTGCCTTTACTGGGTCCAAGGGTGGGTGCTGTGCAGTTCCCAGACTGAGGCGGGATGGGTTGGTTCAGACACACAGAGCCTGGCTTTGGTAAGCCCTGCGGGGTCCTGTGTAACGTGGGAGGCTCAAAAGACCTCAAGCAGCAGGGCAGGTGCCTGTCACAAGTGCTGCTGTGGCATCATGTCAGGAACTTACGTCTGCTCATGACCCTGTGGGCTGGCAGCTGGGCACGTGCCTGCACCGTGGCTTGGGTCCGTCTCAGGCCCCTGCGGGTCACTTGGCCACCTGGAATGATGCCCAGGTAGCAATGCAGCTGAACTCAACTCTCAACCACAACCCTTTAGGATGAGTTTTTAAGGATGCATTGCTTTGTTTGAGTTGAGAGAAAGATCATGAAGGAAGTGTGGGAAAAACGGCTACATAAGGGACCCCAGGTTCCCTGTCCCCCATGGAGACCAAGACTGGACAGCCATCTACTGAGCGACACAGCCCTGGAGACCCTGGAGTCCCAGTGGAGGTTTTGGCAACAGCAGAAAACATAATCACACACGAAGGTAAGGATTTCAGCATCACTGCTGCACTAGCCACCTCCCAGCTGGTGTCACTGGGGGCAAGAAGGATCTTCCCAGCCAGAAAGAGTTCCCCTGGCCAGGAAGGAAGGGGTGGGGTGAGCTACCAGCATGTCCAGCCCCTGGGCACTAGCGACCTTCAGAGGCACCCCACACAGGCTGGCAGAGTTGAGAAGCATTGAGCTGGTCTGGAAGCAGGGAGAAAGCAGAGGCCCTCTGACCCGACACATAGCAGGTGCTACTGTGATCCAGAGACCTGCTCTCAGCAGATTCCACCGCTGATGTGGCCAGCACAGCCCTGCTCACTCACCCTGAGATCTCACAGTCCTGGCCCCATGATACAGCTAACGCCGTCTCCCTGGTTCCTTGCCCACCACTTCCACCTGCTGAGCCAAGGACCCTCAGGACATCCATCCCAGGTCTGTGCTCTGCAAGTTTAAGGCGCCAGCACTTGAGGCTCTCCTGACCCACCAAAGCCTTGACCCATGCTCCAAGCAGCTGGGGCTTCTGCAACCACACAGGCAGGACAACCACCCAGCCCCCACAGCTGACCCTCCCTGCCAGGTGCCCAGGCTGGGTACTAGCACCTGCACACACCCAGCCCAGTCACGGTCACTGACTTCTGCTGAAAGGTGCATGCCTGCGGGAGGGTGTAACTCAAAAGGGAACAACCAACAGCCAGGTTATAGTGTTAAAGTCTTTTCAAGGCATTCCCGTGTGGCTCAGTGGTTAATGAATACTAGTGGACTAGGATCCATGAGGATGCAAATTTGATCCCTGGCCTTGCTCAGTGGGTTAAGGATCCGGCGTTGCCATGAGCTGTGGTATAGGTGGCAGACATGGCTCGGATCACATGTTGCTGTGGCTGAGGCAGCTGCAGCTCCGATTTGACCCCTAGCCTGGGAACCTCCACATGCCGTGGGTGTGGCCCTAAAAAAGACAATAAATAAATAAATAAATAAATAAATAAATAAATAAATATCTCTTTAATATCCTGAAACCCAATTATTGATAGTAGACTCTCCCTATACTCATGTTTTGAAAAGGCTCAGTCTTATGTCCTAATTTTAATATGAAGGAGAAAGACAAAGGAAGTAATAATCATGCATTTCCATAGGAAGATAATGGTGATAACAATAAATGGTCTGGGGAGTTCCCGTCGTGGCACAGTGGTTAACAAATCCGACTAGGAACCATGAGGTTGTGGGTTTGATCCCTGCCCTTGCTCAGTGGGTTAACGATCTGGCGTTGCCGTGAGCTGTGGTGTAGGTCGCAGACACGGCTCAGATCCCATGTTGCTGTGGCTCTGGCATAGGCCAGCGGCTACAGCTCCGATTCAACCCCTAGCCTGGGGACCTCCATATGCCACGGGAGCGGCCCAAGAAATAGCAAAAAGACAAAATAAATAAATAAATGGTCTGATGCTTACACTTCATTATAATGGATGCATCAATATTTAAGAGCATGAGAATGATGTTCGATTCCTAAGAACCACTATTTCATAACAGGGTACCAGAGTGGGACCAAGACCGACTATACAGGTTGTGGGGCTCAGAGTAAAATCAAAAAGCTGGAAAGGCCTGTCAGAAAAGGGATTGTTGCCCAGCTGCCCTTCTTGCCCTGCATGTGTCTGGGTCCCACTGAGGGTGGGGACACTGGGCCAGGTGTCTCTCTTGCTGTGAGATTGTGCCGCCAGCTCCTGGCAATGGGTGACCCCAAATATACAGCAGCCTCTGTGCCAAGACACATCTGGCTTCTGGATCAGGGTGGGTGGAGGCTCATCTCCACCAAGTTGCCAGTTGCAAGGTGCCATGGCGCTGCCAATCCAGGGCGGGTCTGGGGAGTGGTAAAGGGTGCTGGTATCAGGGCCAGGGAGAGGGCGAACAGGAAGGGCTTGGGGCACCAAGAGGGGGAAGCAGGTCACCAAAATGCCCTGCTGCTGAAGCTCCACTAGACGTCACTCAGGAAACGCACGTTCAAAGATAAAATTGTTAAAAATTTCAAGATGGTGCCCACAGAGCACTAAACCCTAAGTGCTAGCTCTTCCGAGACCACGTGGAGGTGGGGGTGCATTTGTCCCTGGTCCATGAAGTCAGTGGTTTATGGAGCAGGCTCCCTGGGTCTGTTTCGGAACCTACATCCAGGCGGTTTGCATTGCCACAATAATTTCAGTGGGATTGGCATTGGGAATGTGGCAGCTAAGGATACCAATCATCCTGGAAGTGCAGAAAAACATTCCCATGGTAAAAATATGTCCACACCCCCAAATCGTGTGTGTCAAATGCCCCCAGACTTTCATGTAGATAAAAACCTGCTGACAAAAATCTGAGCCACGAGCCTAACTCAGTTTCACATACATATGCTAAACACTTTTGCAATTTTAATAGACTTTGGGTTTTCAAAGACAGTAACCACCAAGCAGATTGAGAGAAGGTTGTCCTTTGTGTTGGCTGGAATTTTATTGAGTTATTTATCATTTGGGGGCCTGGTGTCTCCAAGGACAGTGATTTCCTGGTGTCTATCACGGCATTCAAGTCCATCACAGTTGCATGGGTCACACAGAGTTACATTTGTATAGACCTAAGTGTGCTCATTTATCCCTGGTGTCCAAATGTCAAATACAGAGAAAAATACAGACCACATTCAGTCCAATATTTTCTGTGTGCTTTTCATTTCCAACTTATGTATTCTAATTAGGTGTAAGCCTATGAATATTTCATTTTGTCTTCTAATGGAATTGTGTCTGCACATTTGCATATGGAATACAAACCATTTTTTTAGTGTAGAATTTTATGATAGTGTGGGCTGAATAACAGACACTGAAATTTTCTTTTGCAGTTTTGCAAGGAGGTGTATCATCCTGGAGAGGTTAGAATCTCATTTTAGGAGAGGTTAGGTGGGCTCCCCAACACAAAGCCCTCACCCTCATCCTGATGTTAGCAGGAAGATTTCTAGGGGTCTCCGTGTGCTGGCTTTTGGAACAAGAGAGCTCTATTTTATTTGGTTTACTGAATATCATCTTTTAAATCAAGCAGGGATATGGACTTTTTTTCAAAAGCCTTTGGCCATCTGCGGAGATGGGCTTTTTTCTTTATACCTAATTGATATGGTGAATTCTAGGAAAAGATCTGCCATTGAACACGCTTTCCTACTCTTCTGTGGGAACCCCGTGTAGTGGCAGAAGGAGCTGGGATGTTCACTCCTCCCCAGCCCAGCAGCTGGAGAGCACGCTCAACATTTGTAACTTGGTCCATTTACAAACACCGGTCAGTCCCAGGACTTGGCTGTTAAATCTTCTAATGTTCCAGAGGTCAGCCGTATCTCCTGGGATAAGGACAAAGCAGCTACTGACAAAGTGGTCTTGGGTGGTGAACGTGTGTCAGGCCACCCTTCCAGGGCTCCCACGATGTTGCCTGGATGGGTCACTCTGGAGCATTTCTCGCCTTTTCCCTGGTCCCTCCTCCCACTGTGGCGATCTCCTTGCTCCACTCCAAGCCACACAGCCCTGTTGGGGACTCGTCTTCCTGTGCGCTTGGCCTCGGGCGGAGACAGCAGCCCATCAACCAGACCACTGGGTACCAACAGCTCAGTTTACAGCATCATTTTCCTGCAACAGAGTTTGCATTCACAGCAGCCTCCCCAGCACAGGAGCTGTCCCTCTGCCCAGGTGCCCACCCAGCATCTGAGGCTCTGGGCTGATCTGACACAAGGTCTTGGTTAATGGAGGACAGGGAAACCTAGACCAGCTTCCCCAAGTCCCTGCAGGAGCATATTTGGTGCCCGCACGTTGCCAGCCTGTGAGGCCAGTGATGGCACCAATGTGCTCAGATGTCCGTGGAGCGGAGGCTGAGGGTCTCCTGGACAGTGCAGGAGTGACAGTGATGGCGTGAGGGAAAGCATGGGACCCCGGCTGAGAGTGTGCTGGGGGAGGGGAGACGGCAGAGCAGGGGCCTGGTGGGGCCTGTCTTCCAGAACCAGCGCTGCCTCTTGCAGTCTTGGTGCCAGGAGGCTCCCTGCAGGGCTCCCTCTCCAAAGCAGAGGGCTGGGAACAAACATATACACTTAATCCTGTTGTTTTATTTTACTTAGAAATCACTTCAATTCACTGATAGAAAACTTGTAAATCGTGTAAACCACATCCATATGCCTTTTACCCAGGCTGAACTCTCATTAATATGCTGTTGCATTTGCTGTCAGTTCCCTCTGTATGTATGGATGCACGTATGTACCTATGCAGAAATGCAAAGACATGCAGCATTTTGTGAACTGTCTATGTTGTTATCACGGCCCTCTACATCTAAATATTTCAGCGTGTGTTTTCTAAAGAGAGAACTGTTCTCTGGCATAATTATTATCACAACCTCAGCCAATTCATGAAGTTAACACCAAAGCAATATTTTATCTAATCTTTTTTGTTTTTTGTTTGTTTGTTTGTTTGTTTGTTTTGCTTTTTAGGGCTGTACCCGCAGCGTATGGAGGTTCCCAGGATAGGGGTCGAATCAGAGCTGTAGCCACTGGCCTATGCCACAGCCACAGCAATGCCAGATCCTTAACCCACTGAGCCAGGACAGGTATTGAACCTGTGTCCTCATGGATACCAGTCTGGTTTGCTTTGGCTGAGCCATGATGGGAACTCTCTAATCTATTGTTCATCTTCCACTTTTGCCCCTTGACCCAAGAGTGGGCTTTAGAATGTTTCCCTTCCCTGGAGTTCCCTTCATGGCACAGAGGAAACGAATCCGACTAGGAATCATGAGGTTGCGGTTTCGATCCCTGACCTTGCTCAGTAGGTTAAGGATCTGGCATTGCCGTGAGCTGTGGTGTAGGCCGCAGGCATGGCTTGGATCTGGTGTTGCTATGTCTGTGGTGTAGGCCAGGAGCTACAGCTCCAATTTGACCCTTATCCTGGGAACTTCCATATACTGCAGGTACAGCCCTAAAAAAGAGAAAAGACAAAAAAAAAAAAGAAAGAAAAAAAAGTCTCCCTTCCCTTACATTGCTGTCACTTCTCTTTAGCCTGGCCTCTTTCCACAGCCTTTCTGTTTTCTTTACAATATTGACATTTCTGAAGAAATCTTACTTTTGTTGTCATTAAACATCCCTCCTGGTAGGCTTTTCTGATGTTTGATCCTGACTGGAGTCAGGTTTTGCATCCTGGGCAGAACAGCGCAGAAGCAATGAGGCGCCCTCAGAGGACTGCCTGGGAGGTTCTGGGTAGCGTTGCAGTTAAATGTTATCAGGAAATAAGATAAAATGCTGCTTAAGAGGTGTCGTGGGAAAGAGCCCCAGATTCCGAGGTTCTGTCCACCCTTCTCTTAGGTGCCCAGGTTAGCTTTTTAAAAATCACAGTCCCAGAGTTCCTGCTGTGGCTCAGCAGGAATGAACCCATCTGTTATCCATGAGGATCCCATGTTGCTGTGGATGTGGTGGAGGCCGGTGGCTGCAACTCCAATTTAACCCCTAGCCTGGGACCTTCCGTATGCCGCAGGTGCAGCCCTTAAAAGGAAAACCAAACAAAATTAAATTAAAAAAAAAACCCCAAATCCCAGTCCCACTGTGTCCATCTGTCCTGAAGTCCTTTCAGAGCCCAGGTTCCCCAGAGCCTTTGTGCCAGGCCCCACTTTGCCCGGAGTCCATGCTCTAGTCCTCCCTGCCGCCGCCCCCCTCCCACCCCTCCCCAACCCCGCCAACTTACTCCCAAGTAGGGCTTTCTGCTCCCTGAGCTCAGAGCTCCAGCTCCAAAGGCAGCCTGTGTTTCATGCTCCCCCATCTCTGTCCATTCCCTCTTGGCTGGAGGGCTTTCCCTCCGGGTGTGTGTGGCCTGGTCCGTGGGAGGAGCCACTTCATGTTTCCCCTGAGGACCTTGCATCTCTCCCTCAGGTGGGAGTGACCCCTGCCTCCCCTCAGCTCACTCTGTGGTCCTTTATCCCCCACGCCTCTCCCTCTACCACAACGTGGGATCTTGAGGATGAAGGGTGTGCACAGTCGGTCTGGGAGGTTTTGGTGCTGAGGGGTGAGCATGAATGAATGAGTCAGTGAATGAGGTTGCACCCATGGCAGTTTCCCATCTGGCTCAGAACAGGATTCCTTCCTTTAATAGCAGTGGAGGCGGGTGCAGCCCTAAAAAGCAAGAACAAACAAACAAATAAAAATGGTGGGGGCGACTGGATCCCTTGCTCCAGGTGAGATATACTTCTTGGGGCCAAAAGGAAGGAATGACCCAGAAACACAAGCCAGCCCTGAAGGTGAAGACTGCTGGAGTGATAATTACTGCTCTCCAGTAATGTCACCATTTTAGCAGTGTTGTGTTTGGTGATAAAAAGATTTTTATTTATTGTTCTAAGAAAGCTCACCACATATTCAGTTCTAAGCTCCTCTGCAAGTACCTTTGTAAGATGCTTTATTGATGGGCAAATGCTTATGTTTGATTGCTCTTGCATCCGACTCCTTATTCTCACGCACAGCAAACAGGTTCTTTAAAGAAGAAGGAAACGTGGGAGTTCCCTGGTGGTTCATTGGCTTAAGGATCTGGTGTTGTCATTGCTGCAGCTTAGGTCACTGCTGTGGCATGGGTTCAATCTCTGGTTCGGGAAATTTCACATGCCATGGGCTCAGTCAAAAAGCAAAAAAAAAAAAAAGTTAATTAAAAAAAGAGAGAAGGAAACCTATTTATCCACATATAGTATAGAGGGCAGCTAGCTTTGTTTCAAATTGGGAAGTTCACTCCCTTTTCACCCTGACATAGCCCTTATCTTCGTGGTCTCCTCCAGGGTTCTGGCTCTTTCAAGTTTATCTCTTGGTGCAAGTCCACACATGATCCTAGGTGACATATGGGATTTGTATGTTAGAAACATCATTGACTCAGATACAGAGAATTTGCTGGCTGGCATGGCTGATTATCAAAACCCCCAAAAGGACCAAAGAAGAAAAATAAGACTTCTTCCTTATCAGTCATCATTTAACAGTGGCAATTGAGTTGTTTTTAATTTGCTCAGATATGGTCGTTTATCTCTTCAAGTGCAATTAACAGTTCACTCACTCTAATAGGCTCTTATTTATCATCAACTAAGCCCAGTGTGCCAGGCACTTGTCCAGGCCCCAGAGATGCAAGAACTGAATCAGACAGTCTTTCCCCTGGGGAGCTTATACACTGTTGAAGGAGACACGTGTAAAATACCCACAAGCTCATCAATTTCCCGGAAGTTTCTCTGCCCTGTGATTTTTCTCTCAAGATCCTATCTCCTTCAAGCACCCATCATTTGGCAAACCTATAAGGATAGGACTAATCTTCTCTGCTGGGTCTAAGTTTTCCTCAAATGCACACTTTTCCTATCTCATTAGATGTTCCCTCCTGTCCTCCCTGAGACCTGTGGGGTCTTCTATCTCAGAACCTACTTAACTAGGTTAAGTTATCTATTTATTGTCTCTTTCCAAGTGTAAACCAAGAGAAGTGTCAGGAGAAGATTGTTCTTCCCAGTTTTGTATCCCTTGTACTCAGGGGGCACACAAACCAATAAATATTTGGTGGAGAAATAGATGGATGGTTGGATGGATGGGTGGATGGATGATGGATGAATGGATGTATGGTGGATGGATGGATGGGCGAAGGATGAATGGATGGTGGGTGAATGACGGATTAGTGGATGAATGGGTGATGGATGGATAGATGAATGGATGGATGGATGGATGGATGGATGCAGGATAGGTGGATGGATGCCTGGTGGATAGGTGGATGGATATTAGATGGATGGATGGATGCAGGATGGATGAGGTGACATCTAACTTGAGTCTCAAATGACCATGGAGGCAGCAGCCAGAAAAGAGGGAAGGATAGAAGGCAGGTGCACAGGCTCCACATTTTCACTGAATCCTAGCTTCCTTGTTTGTAGCCTTGGCTCTAAAATAGATGATAATTGTGAGAAATAGTTGTCTAGAGAGGCCATCTACTTCTGTGGATATGTCATGCTTCCACACAGTTTGGGGCCACCTCTGAGAGAACTGGTTCTAAGACATCAGCACATTTTTCTGGACGTTATCGATGCTGGCATATTTTATTATTTGAGGATTTATTTAGTCTTTTTAGGGTCGTACCTGTGGCATATGGAAGTTCCCAGGCTGGGAGTCAAACTGGAGCTGCAGCCTCTGGCCTATGCCACAGCCACGGCAACTCCAGATCCAAGCTGCATCTATGACCTATACCGTAGCTCACAGCCATGCCAGATCCCTAACCCCCTGAGCGAGGCCAGGGATCAAACCCACAACCTCACGGTTCCTGGTCAGATTCATTTCTGCTGTGTCATGATGGGAACTCCTCCTCCTAAGTTACTTCTGGTTACAAAGAATGCTCAGACCAAAGCATTTAGAGTCATCGTCTACTTCTGTCCCCCTCTCAAAATATATATCCAATCACTTAGCAAATCCCATGAGTGCCTTATTAAAAATATATCAGGGAGTTCCCTTTGTGGCTCTGTGGTTAATGAACCTGACTAGTATCCATGAGGACGCAGGTTTGATCCCTGGCCTTGCTCAGTGGGTTAAGGATCCGCATTGCCATGAGCTGTGGTGTAGGTCACAGATGGGGCTCAGATCTGGCGTCGCTGTGGCTGTGGCACAGGCCGGCGGCTGCAGCTTCAATTCAACCCCTAGTCTGGCAACCTGCATATGCTGTGGGTGTGGCCCTAAAAAATAAATAAATAAATAAATAAATCAGATCTTTTCATCTCCTGGGAGTCTCGGCATTGCCATTTGGTTTCATGACCAGAAGCCCTGCTTTAGAATAGAATTTTCTTTGTCAACTCTATCACGTGACCTATGGTCATGTTTCTGTTCTGTTCTTAATCGTTCTACTTTCTCATTAGTTGCATTTTAAAATATGCCAAGCAAGTATGTAATCAATGGCCCTATTTATGTTTACTTTAAAAATTATTTTTCATGCTAGGACTATTCATAGCTGGTGTTTTACAGATATTCCGAGTTTGTTCCTTGATTTCAAGCCACACCCTCCCTCTCCACTTGCTCCGGTGAGAAAAAGTGTTGGTGAATATTCGGTTTTCCTCAAACACACAGCGGCAGAAGACGGAGTCACTTTGAAGCTCAGCTCCTCACCCCATGAGAGCATCCTTTGGTGATTTCTCTCAGATCCAAGGATGGGTTTTTTTTCCTCACGATTCATCCTGTGTTGCAAAGGAACTAATTTTTTTTTTTTTTCCTGTGTTGAAGTTGATTATTTTTTCCATCGAGGAAAATATTTGTTCACCATTTGCTGAAGTCAAACTGCCCTTCAGACTCAGGGGAGATTTTAAGTTTCTAGATTGCTTTTCCCTACTTCCAACATAACCACTTGCAGAGCTTTTGTGAAAAATGTAACACATTTCAAAAGAGTCTATGGAACTCTGGGAGTTCCCAACATGGCTCAGTGGTTAACAAACCCAACTAGCATCCATGAGAACACAGGTTCCATCCCTGGCCTTGCTCAGTGGGTTAAGGATCTGGCATTGCCGTGAGCTGTGGTGTAGGGCGGCTCAGATCCCATGTTGCTGTGGCTGTGGTGTAGGCCGACAGCTGCAGCTCCGATTGGACCCCTGGCCTGGGAACTTCCATGTGGTGCCAGTGCAGCCTTAAAGAGACAAAAGACAAATAAATAAATAAATAAATAAATAAAATATGGCAGGTGAGCCAGTGTGCAGGAGAGAATCTTGGGAGGAGCAGATGTGGAATCAGAAAAGAAAAGGAAGGATAATAGAGGCTGAGAAACAGAGAAAGTGGTGGTTATATTGTGATGATGGTCGTACAACCATACATAAACTAAAATTCACTGAATTATTAAAAGTAAAAAATAAAAGTGGTTGTTTTAATACACTTATTTATTTATTTTGTCTTTTTAGGGCCACAAGCATGGCATATGGAGGTTCCCAGGCTGGGGTCGAATTGGAGCTACAGCTGCTGACCTACACCACAGCTCACGGCAATGCCAGATCCTTAACCCACTGACCAAGGCCAAGGATCGAACTGGCAACCTCGTGGTTCCTAGTCAGATTCGTTTCTGCTGTGCCACTATGGGAACGCCTGTTTTAATACACTTTTTAAAGCCTGACATGTTTTGTTTGAAATGGAAGAACTAGCAGTGGTGGTGGCCTAGCTAGCAGTTAAGGACTTGGTGTTGTCACTGCTGTGGCATGGGTTCAGTGCCTGGCCTGGGAACTCCTTCATGCCAGTGGGCAGGCCAAAAATAAATAAACACACTCCATTCTTTACCTCGTTATGAAAGACACGAAGGGAGGGTCCCACATTCCCACCCAGGGTGAACACTGGCTGAAACGCAGACCGGGAGCCCCACCCAGGCCATGCCAGACCCTTCTTGTTCCCTCTGTCCTGCAGCTTGGGAGGCCTCCCTCTTTGGGCAGCATGTGGGCTCTGGGGGCTGCTGGCTGCTCTTTGGGAAGTTCCTGCACCCCGGCCCCTCTCATCCCCCCACTACCGGCCTGGGATAGCCTGGCCCCGCCCCCGTGGGCCCCCAGCATCATCCAGCCTCCCAGCTCCACCTCCTCCTCATGCAGCCCAGCAACTCCAGGTCCACCTGCGCACTCAGTCCCCCTCCCCCATCTCATATTTTTCTTTCCATCCTCATTGGTCTGTGATGTTCTCTGTTCTCGGTTCACTTTGGGGCAGTTGTTTCTTTTATCGCCTAAACACCTCTCTCCCCGGCAACCCCAGAGAACCCCTCCCCCAGAAGAAAAAACCGCAGTAGAACCAAATAAGCCAAAGACCAGCAGTGTCTGTGGCCTCACTTGCCTAGGCAGAGCTGTCCTGCTGGTGGATGGCATGGCCACCTGCCTGGGACTTTCCCTGTGAGGATGCAAGGTGAGTGGCAGGGGCTGGGCGGAGGAGAACTTGGGGAAGCAGGCCCAGGGCTAGGGTGGCAGGTGGGGTTGGGGAAGGCAGCGAGTGGGGTGAGAAGGGGCGGGTGGTGGCGGCCAGGCCACTTCCAGATTGGAGGAGGGGCAGCCAGCCTGTATCTCAGATGAGGGGAGCTCCTGTGGCGACATTGCTCTGGGAAACAACACCTTTCAGGACTCTGTCCCCAGTATTCACCATGCTCCTAGACGTGCTTGGAGTGATCAGATCATTAGGAAAAACAGGACCTATGAAACCTAGGCTCTGTTGAGAAAGTTGGCATCAGGAGTTGACAGGAACTACACAGGAGGATTAAGATTTCTATAAGACTTGCAACGGGGGTGCAGGGGAGTAGGTGAGCAAAACCAACTAAATCCAGATTTCCAGCTGATGGCTGGACCCACAAACTTTTTGTTTCCCAAGAACTCAGGATCTTGCTTCCCTGGGAACTTCAGGAATTTTCACGGCGAGGTAGAGCTTTACATGTAATTTTTTTTTTTTTTTCTTTTTAGGGCCACATCTGCAGCATATGGAAGTTCCCAGGCTAGGGGCGGAGTTGGAGCTGCACCTGCCAGCCTAAGCCATAGCCACAGCCATCCAGGATCCAAGCCTCATCTGCAACCTACATGGCATCTTGCAACAATGACAGATACTTAACCCACTGAGTAAGGCCAGGGGTCAAACCCACATCTTCACAGAGACAACGTCTGGTCCTTAACCTGTGCAGCCACAATGGGAACTCTGAAATGCTTTTTTCTTTGTGTTAAAGTAGACACTAGGCCCTGGGGTTTGAGAGAACACTGAGTCCTTTAATTAATGTTGTTAAATAGTGGCCTATGTTGGCTATAAAATTAGCTTTATAGGTCCTCTAAACAAGTAATAGAACGAAATGGAAAATGTTAGCATTCATTTCATATCGCATGAGTAAATATTATTTAAAGCGATTTCTTTTCCTTTACATGTGCGTGTGTCCATGTGTGCATTATGCGTGTATGTACCCTGAACAAAGCACATCTTTTAGCAAAAATCCAAATATTAAAAATCAATATTTTGGGAGTTCCCTTCATGGCTCAGCAGTACCGAACCCCACGAGGATCCATGAGGATGCAAGTTTGAACCCTGGCCTCGCTCAGTGGGTTAAGGATTCGGCGATGCCTTGACCTATGGTGTAGGTTGCAGATGTGGCTCAGATCTCTCATTGCTGTGGCTGTGGTGTAGGCTGGCAGCTGTGGGTCTGACTTGACCCCTAGCCTGGGAGCCTCCAGGGTGCCATGGGTGTGGCTCTAAAAAAAAAGGCAAAAATAAATAAATAAATATCAATACTTTGCAAAGGGGATGATAAAATGTAATAGCAGCATTAAAAATAAAGTTCTGATACATGAGATTAACTTTTGCTGTAAACATACAGTATTCTCAACTTTATCACAAACCCTTGAGTCGACATGTTTTAAGCCAGGAATGAGCCAGGAACACCTGCTGGGCATCACCAGTGACTGGATGGCTCCTGAATCCTTGTGCATTTGGGACACCACAAAGGGCTAACTTTTTTTGTCTTTTGTCTTTTGTCTTTTTTTTTTTTTTTAGGGCTGTACCCACCGACATATGGAGGTTCCCGGGCTAGGGGTCCAGTTGGAGTTGGTGCCACTGGCCTATGCCAGAGCCATAGCAATGCCAGATCCGAGCTGTGTCTGTGATCCACACCACAGCTCACAGCATCACTGGATCCCCAACCCACTGAGCGAGGCCAGGGATCAAACCTGCAACCTCATTGTTCCTAGTTGGATTCGTTTCTGCTGCGCCATGAAGGGAACTCCCCACGAAGGGCTAACTTAATCAAAGTTGGTATAGGGCAAGATATTTTGGGTCCTGCCATCCATTTTCTCCAGAAGTTTCTACTTTTCTTTGCATTCTTTGTGTTGTGTATGTTGTCTGCACTTCTGCTGATGGATGGATGCCCTGTGTCCAGGGCTCCAGGACTCGTCTCACCTGGATACCTGGGTGGGTCTGGAGCACAGGTAATGCTAAACAGTGCTGGCCCTCCACTGAGCTGAGGGGTCTGTGTCCACAACGTGGGGGTGGCAGGCAGCCCCCCCAGGATCATGGTGCCAGGTGGGCGACCCATGGTGTCATCGAAAATTTCCTCCATCTTTGTTCCTTGACACACCTGAGGACTGTGCATGACCTGTCTCCCTGTCTCCTCTGGACGAGCTCCACCTCTCGCTGGAGATGGACTTCCTGTGGGAACTGTCTGATTGCTTGCAGGAGGGTGATGGTTCTGTCCGTGAATGAGGTGCCATATTAACAAGGCAGCCCACAAGCTCAGTATCTCGTTTGGCAATCACACCTCAGCAGTGACATGTCATGCACACGAATTTTGACCCGGGTCCTGCAGCAAAACAGTATTTGTTCCATCCTCCATCTCTAAAGCTACTTTTTGGGCCCAAATGCAAGCCAGATCATCTTTCCCTATGAAATTCCAACTTGGCAGATTTTTGCCTTTCATTTTCTCCAGTTCAATCAACCAATGCATGTACTCTCCTGGAGAGTTTTTAAGCCCCCAGGAACGTGATGATTCTGTCTCTAAAACGTTAGCCCTTCAGTTTGCTGTAGAAACTTCTCTCCAGAGTGGCATCAGCCCCACACCTAGTGGAATCATGTTTCTGGTTGCAAAGCCATTGGTCACTCACCCTGTCCTGTCAATCAGCTCATGGATTTGCCTTTGCCCTTAAACTGGCATGAAAGACCATGTCACCTCAAGTGCTGAACAAGAAATATATCATGCCCAGGGCCTTTCTACAACCTACCAGTTTAGAAATCCTGTTAAAATGAACAAGATGAGATGACATGACCTGCTCTGGATATTGGAGATCTTCTTCGCTTTTCTACATACTTCCAACACACCCTGGACAAAAGCCAATAGTTAGCAGGTACGCCCACCTGTGCCCCAACTTTCAGAGGCAGAGCCACATCTGTCCCTCTGCACCTGTTCTGTGATTTTCCCCTTCCTCAACCTTCACTCAAGGTCACTGAGAGACATGTGATGATTTCATTCACACATTCTTCAGGGGCTGGTGTGTAGCCCTTTTGGAACAGGCATCGGGCCACTCAGTGTTACTAGGCACAATTACACACACACACACACACACACACACACACACACACACACACACTCACACTCTCTTTAACTCCTCCTTCCATTCTGGCCCAAGATCTGTTCCCTCTCTGCATTCTGAAGGCTACTGGTCTCAACACTGGAGCTAGTAACAAGAGTTCATTTCCAGTTTTCTCCTGCTCTGACAATGTGAGATGGTCCTGTCCTGGTTCTCTTCATTCCAAATATAATTCTTTTAAGTCATTTTGGTCATTGGCTTGGAGGGTCACTTCAGGCGGGCTTTCACTTCCTTTTCCTTTCATCATTTCCCTTCTTCTCTGTATATTCTTTCTGGGCAAGGTTAAAGCTCACCCTCTGGTTTTGCTCCAAGTCCTTCTTCGTGGTTCTGATCCCCTTTCTGATGGTCCCCCAGGACCAGCTGGGAGGACCAACCACATGTGTGCACAAGGCCCCCCCCCGCCTTAATCCAAATGATGCTTGATGCTTGGCTACCTCTCCTTTCCAGACATTTTCCACTCAAGTGAATCACCTCTTTTCTCAGACCTATGACTCCCTCTCCTCCAAACTGTGGTTTCCTGCCTGTGGGTTCCTGTGTCACGGGAACTTCTAAAATAAAAGAGGATAACCCTTCCACCATCCAGGTGACACTGCTCTTCATACATAAACATTGATAACGAGGCAAAATTTACATAACCCCTTTCCTTCCCTACATTTGTTCTGTTTAGACAATTCTTTGGTGTCAACGTCAGAACTGAATGAGAGTTGGGTAACACAACAGCGAATAACTACCAGGAGGTTCATTAATTAGAGTCATGTTTGCATTCTTACTGTCAATTTTATTTGAACTGAGTTCTCCTCAATGTAATGTGATTCTTCGGCTTTCGTAATGAGAGATGGTACGCATGAATTTTCGACCATGCACGGGCAGAGGAAACTTGTGTTTCTAATAGATGATTCAATTAATTGACTGAGGAAAGTACTTAGAAAAATCCTTGGCACATGATCAGTGGTCAATACATTCTAGTTCTTATAATATATATTTTTTAACTTCATCAGCATTTTCTCTTTAGGAGAGGTATTTACAAGGTTTCTTTTAATGAAGCACATGCTCTAGAATATTGGAAATAAGTCAATTAAAAATTTGCATCTTAGATAATTCAGTCTCTAAGTAAAATGTGTGCTGAGAGGTAGTGAATAGTTTGTATAATAATTAAGCAATAAAATGACATGAGTTTTTCTTACTTTGGTCAAACAGCAGCAGACTATAAACTTTGTGACTGTGACTCCAGGTTTGTTTAGGGTTATTGTACAGGTAGGGTTGTCAAATACAGCACATAAGAACATAGACTGCTGGAATTCCCGGCATGGCCCAGTGGAAACGAATCTGACTAGGAACTTTGAGGTTTCGGGTTTGATCCCTGGCCTCACTCAGTGGGTTAAGGATCTGGCATTCCCAAGAGCTGTGGTGCTGGTCACAGCTATAGCTCTGACTGGACCCCTAGCCTGGGAATCTATATACCGCTAATGCAGCCCTGAAAAGCAAAAACAAAAAACAAAAAACACCTGCACAGACTGTTCAGATAACTTTTAATTTAATTTAATTTTTATTTTTATTTTATTTTTGCCTTTTTCTAGGGCAGAACCCCCGGCATATGGAGGTTCCCAGACTAGGGGTCTGATTGGAGCTGTAGCTGATGGCCTACACCACACCCACAGCAATGCAGGATCTGAGCCACCTCTTCAACCTACTTCTCAGCTCACAGCAAGGCAGGATCCTTAACCCACTGAGTGAGGCCAGGGATGGAACCGCAACCTCATGGTTCCTCGTCTGATTTGTTAATCACTGAGCCACAACAGGAACTCCAACTTTTAATTTTAGATAAACAATTAATACTCTTTTAGTATAAGTTTGTTTTGTGCAATATTAGGGACACACTTGAAAAAATTTTTTAAAATAATAAACATTTTTTATCTGAACAACAAATTTAGCTAGGTGACCTTTTTTTTTATCTGGCCAACCATGTATAATACAACCATGAGCTAACTCTTTGGAATTACCTTGTTGCAATATTTAAGTGGTCAATCACAAAACACGTATTTCCCGTTCCCCCCCAACATCTCTGACTTTAATTCCCTGGATTGACAAACAAAGTTAATTAGTTGATGTTAAGAGTTAGGAATGAAGCAATGAAATATTAGAAAAGGAATACAAAGATATAATGCCTTTTAAAATTGCACCTCACAAAATCAAATACCTCGGAATACACCTGACCAAGGAGGTAAAGGACCTATATGCCGAGAACTATAAAACTTTCATCAAAGAAATCAAAGAAGATGTAAAGAAATGGAAAGATATTCCATGTTCCTGGATTGGGAAAATCAATATTGTAAAAATGGCCATACCACCCAAAGCAATCTACAGATTCAATGCAATCCCTATCAAATTACCCAGGACATTTTTCACAGAACTAGAACAAACAATCCAAACATTTATATGGAACCACAAAAGACCCAGAACCGCCAAAGCAATCCTGAGAAACAAAAACCAAGCAGGAGGCATAACTCTCCCAGACTTCAAGAAATACTACAAAGCCACAGTCACCAAAACAGTGTGGTACTGGTATCAAAACAGACAGACAGACCAATGGAACAGAATAGAGAACCCGGAAATAAACCCGGACACCTATGGTCAATTAATCTTTGACAAGGGAGGCAAGAACATCAAATGGGAAAAAGAAAGTCTCTTCAGCAAGCATTGCTGGGAAACCTGGACAGCTGCATGCAAAGCAATGAAACTAGAACACACCCTCACACCATGCACAAAAATAAACTCCAAATGGCTGAAAGACTTAAATATACGACAGGACACCATCAAACTCCTAGAAGAAAACATAGGCAAAACACTCTCTGACATCAACATCATGAATATTTTCTCAGGTCAATCTCCCAAAACAATCGAAATCAGAGCAAAAATAAACCCATGGGACCTCATCAAACTGAAAAGCTTTTGCACAGCAAAGGAAACCCAAAAGAAAACAAAAAGACAACTTTCAGAATGGGAGAAAATAGTTTCAAGTGATGCAACCGACAAGGGCTTAATCTCTAGAATATATAAACAACTTATACAACCCAACAGCACAAAAGCCAATCAATCAATGGAAAAATGGGCAAAAGACCTGAATAGACATTTCTCCAAGGAAGATATACAGATGGCCAGCAAACACATGAAAAAATGCTCAACATCGCTGGTTGTAAGAGAAATGCAAATCAAAACTACCATGAGATACCACCTCACACCAGTCAGAATGGCCATCATTAATAAATCCACAAATAACAAGTGCTAGAGGGGCTATGGAGAAAAGGGAACCCTCCTGCACTGTTGGTGGGAATGTCAACTGGTACAGCCACTATGGAGAAAGGTTTGGAGATACCTTAGAAATCTATACATAGAACTTCCATATGACCCCGCAATCCCATTCTTGGGCATCTATCCGGACAAAACTCTCCTTAAAAGAGACACATGCACCCACATGTTCATTGCAGCACTATTCACAATAGCCAAGACATGGAAACAACCCAAATGTCCATCGACAGATGATTGGATTTGGAAGAGGTAGTATATATACACAATGGAATACTACTCAGCCATAAAAAAGAATGACATAATGCCATTTGCAGCAACATGGATGGAACTAGAGAATCTCATACTGAGTGAAATGAGCCAGAAAGACAAAGACAAATACCATGTGATATCACTCATAACTGGAATCTAATATCCAGCACAAATGAACATCTCCTCAGAAAAGAAAATCATGGACTTGGAGAAGAGACTTGTGGCTGCCTGATGGGAGGGGGAGGGAGTGGGAGGGATGGGGAGCTTGGGCTTATCAGACACAACTTAGAATAGATTTACAAGGAGATCCTGCTGAATAGCATTGAGAACTTTGTCTAGATACTCATGTTGCAACAGAAGAAAGGCTGGGGGAAAAATGTAATTGTAATGTATACATGTAAGGATAACCTGACCCCCTTGCTGTACAGTGGGAAAATAAAAAAAAATTATAAAAAAAAAGAGTTAGGAATGAAGGGTAAATTTTGAAAACTTTCATGAGAAGGAATTTTTTATTTCATTATCCATTAATCTTGATATGGCAGGTAACTAGTGAGATTCCAATTTTGTTCAAGCGTGAAATGACAAAACGGCAGACGCTTGAAGCGAATATCATTTTTTGGAGAGTATAATGAGAGCATCTTATTAATGACCATTTTGCCTACATTAATTCCAAGAGCGTTGTTTCTCCTGCTGGGTTTTTAGAATAGATAATATGCTTTAAGATTTTCTTTCAGTTAAAACATTCAGTTGAATGAAACATCGAAACTTTGAGCCTGATGGAAACCAGTCGTATCAGTTAATCACAATTAAGTCTACATATACATGAGATGAGGTCATTTGAACTAATTTACTGTTATTTATTTAAAAAAAAAAACCTAGGTGCTCGATAGACTCACATGTATTTATTTTATGTAAAGGTATAATTTTGTGTAAATGCATAGTTTTGTAATGTCACACACAGATAATTAGACTGTACCTGGACTTGGATGCAGTGTGCCTGCCTTAAACTCCGTACTCTGAACCATTCTGGAGGCTAGAGCAGCAGCTGGTTTTCATGCAACTAATGTGAATGGACTTCATTTCCTGCCTCACTCCCCGGAACCATCCCTCAAATAGTCTATGCTCATGTTTTGTTTTCCACACCTCTGTGTTTCTTCACATTACTACTTACTTAAAATTAGTCTTTGCGTCTACTCTTGAAAAATAAATCAAAATCTCATAGTCTTCTTCTTACAGACAGGAATTTAGGGCCGAGGGGTCAGGTGGAGCTTAAACTCCTTTTCATGAGGAATTAAGGCCCAGAATATCGCACTCAATTAAAGCAACTACAGTAACGAAAACTAATGGATTGCATTTTCTTTTCTTTTCTTTTTGTTTTTCTGGCCACACCTGCAGCATATTGAGGTTCCCAGGCTAGGAGTCACTACAGCCACAGCAACACCGGATTCGAGCCACATCTGCAACCTAAGCCACAGATTGTGGCAACACTGGATCCTCAACCCACTGAGTGAAGCCAAGGATGGAACCAACATTCTCAAGGATATCTGTTGGGTTCTTAACCCACTATGGGAACTCCCTACTTTTTATTTTAAATACTTTTTATTGTAGAAAAAAAATGTTTTTAGTGAATTAGCAGTAGGTGAACCTAATCATATAACCTCTCCTACCCTAAGAAAGAAATAACCAGGATGCTCAAAGCCCTTTCATATGCCCTCCTGGGTCCTCCTCATCCAGCTTCCTCCAAAGTAATCTTAGAACGTGTGGGTGCCAAGGGGGAGGGAGAGGGAGTGGGATGGATTGGGAATTTGGGGTTAATAGATGCAAACTATTGTCTTTGGAATGGATAAGCAATGAGATTCCTCTGTGTAGCACTGGGAACTATGTCTCGTCACTTATGATAGAGCATGATAATGTGCGAAAAAAGAACCTATATATGTGTGTGCCTACACTGAATAGTAACCTTAACATTTTCTCTACGTTATTGCCCTTTGCAGATGTTGCAATTTTTTTTTTTTTTCAAATTGAAGGTTTGTGGCAACCTTGTGTCAAGCAAGTCTATAGGTACCATTTTTCCAAAGGGAGCATTTGCATCCCTAAGTCACATTTTGGTAATTCTCATGACATTTCAAACTTTTTCTTTATTATTGATCAGTGATCTTTGATGGTACTAGCATAATTGTTTTAGGGGCACCGCATATCATGCCCATCTATGATAAATGTAATTGATAAGTGTTGTGTGTGTTCTGACTGCTCCACAGACCTGCTATCTCCTGTCTCTCTCTCCTCAGGCCTCCTTGTTCCCTGAGACACAGTGGTTTTAAAATTAGGCCAAGTAATAACCCTGCAATAGCCTCTAAATATTCAAGTGAAAAGAAGAGTCACGCATCTCTCATTTTAAATCAAAATCTAGAAATGATTATGCTTAGGGAGGAAGGCGCATTGAAAGTTGAGATAGGGTGAACTTAGGCCTCTTGCACCAGAGTTAGCCAAGCTGTGAATGCAAAGGACAGTTCTTGGAGGAAATTCCAAGTGCTGCACCAGTGAACTCACTGTGATAAGAAAGTGAAACAGCCTATTGCTCATATAAAGTTTTAGTATTTGATATACACATTATGCATAAACACACACATACACACACATACTTATACTGCTAGTGAATGGTGCATTGTATTTATTGATTTCTAACCTCCTACTTGTGGAATACATCTCTCTATGTTGCTTTGGATTATTCCTTTTATATTACAATTGGTTAATTGTAATATAAATTATATTGTAATTTATATTACAATTGGCATTCAATGGGTGAATATTTCCTTTAGGACATATCCATATGCTTTTTCAAAGAGTTCACCTGGATTTAGATATTCTTGATACTCTTGCTATGTCCTTTTCAAAAATTGGTACCAAGTTATGTTGAAGCCATAATAAATGGAGAAATAAGCCCTTCTTTCTATTTTTTAGATGAAATTGGATAGTAGTTGGTGTTATATGTCCTAAAGCATTTGGTACAATTCACCAATAAAACCAGCTTGGTTTATAGTTTTATTTGTGGGAACCCTTTAAAACACAGATTTAATTTTTTTTACACAGATGCACTATCTTTCTGATTTCATGAACTTGTGTTATTTTAAGGATCTATTTTATTTAAAATTTTACTAAAGGAAGAGCAAATTTTCATAGTATTTTATTATATCAAGATTTGTAGAATGCCTCCTTTTTTATTCCTAACTTTTATAATTTTGCATTCTTTTCTTTATTCTTGGTCTTACCAATGGTTTATCAATGTTATTGTGCTCTAAAAATAATTGATTTTTGCCCTTCATGATAATTCATTTGTTCTTTTATTTCTTTAGATATACTCTGATCTTTTCTTTATTATTCTCTCTCTTCACTTTGTTTTTAACACATGGTATCTTTGTTTCTCTCTCTTTTTAAAAATTTTTGCTGGCTTCTTGAGTTGCAAGTTAGGTCATTGATGGCTTTTCTCCTTCCAATCTGTGCATCTGAGAGCAAACATTTCTCCCAGAACAGAGCTTTAGCTACATCTATCAGATTTTGATGTATTATTTTCATTATAATCTACTTCACAATATCTTCCAACTTCTATTGTGATATCGTTTTACCTATGGCTTATTTAAAACTGCTGTGCTTTATTTTGCAAAGCATGAGGATTTTGTCAAGTTTTTGTTATTCATTTTTTATTACAAATTGAGTTATTTTCACTGTGGTCAGAGATTTTACTCTGTATAAGACAATCCTTTAAAATTTGATGAAGCTTGCTTTACGGCTTGGTGTATGGTCAATCTCAGTAAATGTTTCATGGGCAGCGAAAAAATGTTGTGTTGTGTATTCCTGGCACACAGTGCTCTATGTATGTCAATTACAATGGGAAATTGGAAGGTCAGGTTGCTTAATGGTGCACTTCAAATCTTTTATGCACTTATTGATTTTTTTTCACCGCTTCTTCTTTTATGTACTAAGAGATATGTGTTAAAATTTCCCATTATAATTATGGATTTGTTTATTTCTTTTCATTCTGTGAATATTTGCTGAATATATTTTGAAGCTATTTAAGCACATACACATTTAAAGTATTTTTGTCTTCCTAGTGATCTAGTTATTTCATCACGCTTGCATTTTCTTCTTTTTCTCTGCAATACTTGTTCCTTTAGTATTTGCTTTGCTTTGAATTAACTATAGTCACCCCAACTTTCCTTCTTTCTCCTTCCTTTTGCTTCCAATCATTCCATGTCCTAATTTTGTTAAAGCTGGCGTGTTTGTTTTTTCACAATTTTGAACCTGGTCTAACCACATTTGTCATAGTTTCTGTTTCACTGAGGGATACAAAGTGCTTGCATAGAAAGTGGGTGTCTTCGTGAGTTTTCATAAATGCCACACATCTGTCTGACCTGCACTTGGATGAAGACACAGAGTACAGCCAGCCCTCAGCCATCCTTCTGCGCCCCTTCCAGCTGTCACCACACAGGGCACCATGGTGTAAAGGAAACCGCAAGCTGTCACATCAGCTCACCACTCCTGCTGGGGGTTTTCAACTCTCACCGAGTTTTTCTCGCAGACCGTGGCTCATGGAGGTCTTTGCTCAGCATCAGGAAACTTCCACTAGTCCAGAACATCCTACTTTCCCTCTGCAAGGCCAAGCCCAGATGCTCTGCTCAGAATCGGTAAATGCAGTCACTGAAAGGCCATCTGATGACCTTCAACTCACCCCCGTATACCTGTCCTCACTCTGGAGCTGTGTTTCTAGTTCCGGTGCAAACGCCTTTGGATGTGACATCACGCTCAGTGGAATGAGCTGTTCTCACTGGGAAGATGGACTCTGTGAAGGACTTCGTTTGAACTGGAAGAGAGGCGAGGGTAATGTCTCATCCTTTTAAATTCTCTTTAGGGAGTTTCCATCATGGCTCAGGGGTCGTGAACAGGATTAGAATCCATGAGGACTCGGGTTCAATCCCTGGCCTGCTCAGTGGATTAAGTATCAGGTGTTGCCATGAGCTGTGGTGTAGATCATAGACGTGGCTCAGATCTGGCATTGGTGTGGTGAAGGAGGGCAGCTGCAGCTCAGATTTGACCCCTAGCCTGGGAACTTCCATATGCTGTGGGTGTGAGCCTAAAAAGCAAAAATAAAATACAATAAAATTCTGTTTAAATAAGACTCAAAAGGACACATGCTTGGTTAAGTCTTCCATTTCTCTCTCTATTTTTTAATATAGTAATTTGTATCTGCTAATCCCAGACTTCTAATTTACCCTTCCCCCACTCCATTTCCCCCTTGGAAAGGCTCTTGTCTTTGAGTCTGTTTCTGTGTCATAGGTAAATACATTGTGCCATATTTTAGATTCCATATATAAGCGATATCATAAGATATTTGTCTTTGGCTTACTTCTTGTAATATGATAATCTCTTGGCACATCCATGTTGCTGCAGATGGCATTATTTCCTTTTTTATGGCTGAGTAGTATTCCATTGTGTATATGTACCACACCTTCTTTTTTTTTTTTTTTAATTCCTTTTTAGGGCCCCACCTGAGGCATGTGGAGGTTCCCGGGCTAGGGGTCCAATCAGAGCTACAGCTGCTGGTCTATACCACAGCCACAGAAACACCAGATCCGGGCCACATCTGTGACCTACACCACAGATCACGGCAATGCCAGATCTTTAACCCACTGAGCGAGGCCAGGGATGGAACCTGCAACCTCATGGTCCCTAGCTGGATTCATTTCCACTGTGACATGACAGGAACTCCCTGTCTCTGCTTTTAGTTCTTTTATAATTTAAGCCCTACAGTCTTATGATTGTTGTATTTACTAGTATACACATAGATTTTTATATATTTTAATCTTTTCTATTGCTTTTTATTGCATGTCTAAGAACATTTTCCTTCTGTCTGAATTTCGTCAATACTATATCCATTACTGCAGGTCTGCTGGTGGTAAATTACCTTATGTTTTGTTTTACTAAAAATGTTCTTATTCCATTTTCAATTTTAAGAGAGGTTTCCACTGGATATGGGATCTAGGTTGGCAGCTATTTTTTCCAGCAGTTTAAAGATATCTTATTATTTTCTGGTTTCCTGGTTTTCTGTTGAAAATTTAGAAATCAGTCCTATTGTTCTTCCTTTGAAGGATAAGGTTTTTAATTGGACACTTTTCATGTTTTTGCTTTTGTCTTTGGTTTTCAGCAGTTTGAGCAGGATATGCCTAAACTAAAACTTATTACTAGATAGCTTGATTTCAGTTTTAGAAAATTCTCAGCCATTAAGTTCACAAAGTTCTATCTGCCCTGGAGTTCCTATTGTGGCTCAGCGGAAACAAATCCAACTAGGAACCATGAGGTTGCAGGTTCAATCCCTGGCCTTGCTCAGTGGGTTAACGATCCCGAGTTGCTGTGACCTGTGGTGTAGCTTGCAGACCTGGCTCAGATCTGGTGTTGCTGTGACTCTGGTGTAGGCTGGCAGCTGCAGCTCCAATTGGACCCCTAGCCCGGGAACCTCCATGGGCCATGGGTGCGGCCCTAAAAAGCAAAAATTAATTAATTAATTAATTAAAAGTTCTACCTGCTCCAAGTAAAATAAATATATATCCCAAACACACAAAAACAATATTAAAAAATAATAATAAACTTTACTTAGGCGTATCCTGGTTGAACTTCCTACTAGATATCTTGATATAAGTTTTGGAAAATTCTCAGCCATTAACTCTTGCAACATTGTTTTGGTCCATTTCTTCTTTCCTTTCTGTCCAGGTCTTTTTTTTCACCACACTTGCTAACATTGGGTGATCTTGGACAACCACGTACAAAAAATATCCTTCCCCTAGTATTTTTTGGTCACCAAGTAAATTATAAATACAAGCATAATTTATTTATGATTTATTCAAGTTGTAAGAATAATATACCTTGATCTGTAGCAGGACTAGGCAGAAGCGATCAGGATGAAAGGGACAGGAAGCATCCCAATAAAGGCCCTTGGTTTCCTGAGTAGTTCCACTCCAGCGCTTTACAAAGAGAGTCTCGGGTTGATCCTGAAGTTTAATTATCCTTGAAAAATTACTACAGACATGAAAGATGCAAGGAGATCACACTGGGAGTTCCCAAGTGGCACAGTGGGTTAAGGACCTGGCATTTTCACTACTATGACTCTGGTTACCTCTGTGATATGGGTTCCATCACTGGCCCAGGAATGTCTTCATGGCTTGGGCATGGCCCCCCTCCCCCAAAAAAAACCCAGAATATTACAATGAACTCCCATGTACCTTATTATGATTGATATACTTTGAGTGTTTTTCTTTCTCTCTCTCCTTTAGAGAGACACATTTTCTTTTATTTATTTTGTCTTTTTTTTTTTGGACTGTACCCACGGCATATGAAGTTTCCCAGGCTAGGGGTCTAATTGGAGCTACAGCTGCCGGCCTATGCCACAGCCACAGCAACACTGGATCCGAGCCATGTCTGCAACCTACACCACAGCTCATGGCAATGCCAGATCACAGCAATACTGGATCCTTAACCCACTGAGCCAGGTCAGGGATGGAACCCACAACCTCATGGTTCCTAGTCAGATTCGTTTCCACTGCACCGCAATGGGAACTCCTAGAGAGGTATATTTTAATTTTAATTTTCTGGACCATTTGAGAGCAAGTAACATATGACCTCTCATTCCTAAATGTTATCTTTTAAAAAATATAATCTTTTCATATCAATGCTCATAGAAAGAAAGGAAGGACAGGAGTTCCCATCATGGCTTGGCAGGTTAAGAACTGGACTAGTATCCATGAGGATGTGGGTTCCATCCTTGGCCTCACTCAGTGGGTTAAGGATCCAGTGTTGTTGTGAGCTGTGGTGGAGGTTTCAGACGTGGCTTGGATCTGATGTTGCTGTGGCTGTGGTGTAGGCCAGCAGTTACAGCTTCAATCTGACCCTTAGCCTGGGATCCTCCATATGCTGCAGGTGCAGCCTTTAACAACAACAACAACAACAACAACAACAAAAAACCAAGAAAAGAAAGAAGGAAAGGACAAACAAAGAAAAACTAGGAGAGGGAGAGAGAAAAACAATACATAAACCGTAAAGTCTCACCTTTCTGTTCATTAGAAGGAGCTTCTATTTGAGGGAGCATCATTTACTCAGAGATGTGGGTTGAGGCCCCTTCAACCGTCTCAGGACCCAGCACCCCCTTGTGGACGAGCATCCAGGTGCACTGAGTCTAAAGGGGTATTGTTGAAGAGTAACTCTGGCTAAAAGTGACTTTCCCCTGGGCATTGCCTTTAGGGACCTAAGTCCTGTGAAACACAGAGTCCATGCTTCCCACTGACAAGGCCGTTGGCAGCAATGCTGCAATGGAATCAAATCCTTCTTCTGTAAATAACGTCTTTGGGTTTCTATTTTATTTTTAACTCTGATATTGAATTAGATTGCTCTGTAAAATTGAAAGTTCAAATATCAAAGATAAGAAGTGAGTTTAGAATCAAATAAGAAAAACAACACAATATTGTAAATCAACTCATGAAAAGAAAAACAGTTTCAATGACTTGAGAGATAATCCAATTCGTGACCAAAAAGCAAAATAATCTGGTTGACAATCTATGAAATAGAAAACATACTGCATGTCTTTCTTCTGTTGCATCAACACTGTGGGTTTTTTTTTTTAATTATTTATTATTATTTTTTTCCCACTGTACAGCAAGGGGGTCAGGTTATCCTTACATGTATACATTACAATTACATTTTTCCCCCAGCCTTTCTTCTGTTGCAACATGAGTATCTAGACAAAGTTCTCAATGCTATTCAGCAGGATCTCCTTGTAAATCTATTCTAAGTTGTGTCTGATAAGCCCAAGCTCCCCATCCCTCCCACTCCCTCCCCCTCCCATCAGGCAGCCACAAGTCTCTTCTCCAAGTCCATGATTTTCTTTTCTGAGGAGATGTTCATTTGTGCTGGATATTAGATTCCAGTTATGAGTGATATCACATGGTATTTGTCTTTGTCTTTCTGGCTCATTTCACTCAGTATGAGATTCTCTAGTTCCATCCATGTTGCTGCAAATGGCATTATGTCATTCTTTTTTATGGCTGAGTAGTATTCCATTGTGTATATATACTACCTCTTCCAAATCCAATCATCTGTCGATGGACATTTGGGTTGTTTCCATGTCTTGGCTATCGTGAATAGTGCTGCAATGAACATGTGGGTGCATGTGTCTCTTTTAAGGAGAGTTTTGTCCGGATAGATGCCCAAGAATGGGATTGCGGGGTCATATGGAAGTTCTATGTATAGATTTCCAAGGTATCTCCAAACCTTTCTCCATAGTGGCTGTACCAGTTGACATTCCCACCAACAGTGCAGGAGGGTTCCCTTTTCTCCATAGCCCCTCTAGCACTTGTTATTTGTGGATTTATTAATGATGGCCATTCTGACTGGTGTGAGGTGGTATCTCATGGTAGTTTTGATTTGCATTTCTCTTATAACCAGCGATGTTGAGCATTTTTTCATGTGTTTGCTGGCCATCTGTATATCTTCTTTGGAGAAATGTCTATTCAGGTCTTTTGCCCATTTTTCCATTGATTGATTGGCTTTTGTGCTGTTGGGTTGTATAAGTTGTTTATATATTCTAGAGATTAAGCCCTTGTTGGTTGCATCATTTGAAACTATTTTCTCCCATTCTGTAAGTTGTCTTTTTGTTTTCTTTTGGGTTTCCTTTGCTGTGCAAAAGCTTTTCAGTTTGATGAGGTCCCATGGGTTTATTTTTGCTCTGATTTCGATTGTTTTGGGAGATTGACCTGAGAAAATATTCATGATGTTGATGTCAGAGAGTGTTTTGCCTATGTTTTCTTCTAGGAGTTTGATGGTGTCCTGTCGTATATTTAAGTCTTTCAGCCATTTGGAGTTTATTTTTGTGCATGGTGTGAGGGTGTGTTCTAGTTTCATTGCTTTGCATGCAGCTGTCCAGGTTTCCCAGCAATGCTTGCTGAAGAGACTTTCTTTTTCCCATTTGATGTTCTTGTCTCCCTTGTCAAAGATGAATTGACCATAGGTGTCCGGGTTTATTTCCGGGTTCTCTATTCAGTTCCATTGGTCTGTCTGTCTGTTTTGATCCCAGTAGCACACTGTTTTGATGACTGTGGCTTTGTAGTATTTCTTGAAGTCTGGGAGAGTTATGCCTCCTGCTTGGTTTTTGTTTCTCAGGATTGCTTTGGCGGTTCTGGGTCTTTTGTGGTTCCATATAAATGTTTGGATTGTTTGTTCTAGTTCTGTGAAAAATGTCCTGGGTAATTTGATAGGGATTGCATTGAATCTGTAGATTGCTTTGGGTGGTATGGCCATTTTTACAATATTGATTTTCCCAATCCAGGAACATGGAATATCTTCCCATTTCTTTACATCTTCTTTGATTTCTTTGATTAAAGTTTTATAGTTCTCGGCATATAGGTCCTTTACCTCCTTGGTCAGGTGTATTCCGAGGTATTTGATTTTGTGAGGTGCAATTTTAAAAGGCATTGTATCTTTGTATTCCTTTTCTAATATTTCATTGCTGGTATACAGAAATGCAACTGACTTCTGAATGTTAATCTTATATCCTGCTACTTTGCTGAATGTATTAATCAGTTCAAGTAGTTTTGGGGTTGAGTCCTTAGGGTTTTCTATATATAGTATCATGTCATGTGCATACAGTGACAGTTTGATCTCTTCTCTTCCTATATGGATGCCTTTTATTTCTTTTGTTTGTCTAATTGCTGTGGCTAGGACTTCCAAAACTATGTTGAAGAGCAGTGGTGACAGTGGGCATCCCTGTCTTGTTCCAGATTTGCGTGAGAAGGCTTTCAGTTTTTCCCCATTGAGTATTATATTTGCTGTGGGTTTATCATAAATGGCTTTGATTATATTCAGGGATGTTCCCTCTATACCCACTTTGGCGAGGGTCTTGGCGAGGGTCTTGATCATGAATGGATGTTGGACTTTGTCAAATGCTTTTTCTGCATCTATTGAGATGATCATATGATTTTTGACTTTTTTTTTGTTAATGTGGTGTATGATGCTGATTGATTTGCGTATGTTGAACCATCCTTGTGAACCTGGGATGAACCCAACCTGGTCATGGTGTATAATTTTTTTGATATGTTGTTGGATTCGGTTGGCTAAGATTTTGTTGAGAATTTTTGCATCTATATTCATCAATGATATTGGGTGATAGTTTTCTTTTTTGGTGGTATCTCTGTCTGGTTTTGGAATGAGGGTGATGGTGGCATCATAGAATGTCTTTGGGAGTATTCCTTCTTCTTCAACCTTTTGAAAGAGTTTAAGGAGGATGGGCACCAGTTCCTCTTTATATGTTTGATAGAATTCACCTGTGAAGCCATCTGGTCCTGTACTTATTTGTAGGGAGTGTTTTTATGACCTCTTCAATTTCATTTCTAGTGATCGGTCTGTTCAGTTGGTCTGTTTCTACTTGACTCACTTTTGGCAGGCTGTCAGATTCTAGAAAATTGTCCATTTCTTCCAGATTGTCAAACCTGTTGCCGTATAGTTGTTCATAGTATTCTCTTATGGTTTTTTGTATTTCTGCTGTATCCGTTGTGATTTCTCCTTTTTCATTTATAATTTTGTTTATTTGGGTTCTTTCTCTCCTCTTTTTAGTGAGTCTGGCCAGGGGTTTGTCAATTTTGTTTACCTTTTCAAAGAACCAGCTCTTGGTTTTATTAATTTTCTCTATTGTTTTTTGAGTCTCTATTTTATTGATTTCTTCTTTGATCTTTATAAGTTCCTTCCTTCTGCTGACTTTAGGCCTTTTTGTTTCTTCTTTTTCTAATTCATTTAGGTGGAGGGTTAAGTTGTCAATTTGGGATCTTTCTTCTTTTTTGAGAAAGGCCTGTATTGCTATAAATTTCCCTCTGAGCACTGCTTTCGCAGCATCCCATAGGTTTTGAGCGGTTGTGTCTTCATTATCATTTGTTTCAAGGTAGTTTTTAATTTCCTTCTTGATTTCCTCATTGACCCATTGGTTTTTTAGTAGCATGTTGTTTAGTCTCCATGCAGTAGGTTTTTTCTCTTTCCTTTTCCCATGGTTGATTTCCAATTTCATGGCATTGTGGTCAGAGAAGATACTTGAGATAATTTCTATGCTCCTAAATTTATTGAGGTTAGCTTTGTGTCCCAATATGTGGTCAATTCTTGAGAATGTTCCATGAGCATTTGAGAAGAATGTGTATTCTGCTTTTTTTGGATGTAGTGTCCTGAAGATATCAATGAAGTCTAACTTTTCTATTGTTTCCTTTAGGATCTCTGTTGCTTTACTGGTTTTCTGTCTAGAGGATCTGTCCATTGATGTGAGGGGGGTATTAAGGTCTCCTACTATGATTGTATTCCCATCAATATCTCCCTTTATGTCTGTTAATATTTGTTGTATGTATCTGGGTGCTCCTGTATTTGGGGCATATATGTTGACAATAGTAACATCCTCTCCTTGGATGGATCCCTTAATCATTAAGTAGTGTCCTTCTTTGTCTTTCTTTATGTCTTTTGTTTTAAAGTCTATTTTGTCTGATATGAGTGTTGCAACTCCTGCTTTTCTGTCATGTCTATTGGCGTGAAATATTTTTCCCCACCCTTTCACTTTCAATCTATATGTATCTTTTGTCCTAAGGTGAGTTTCTTGTAGGCAGCATATTGAAGGTTTTTGCCTTTTTATCCACTCAGCCACTCTGTGTCTTTTGACTGGGGCGTTCAGTCCATTGACATTTAAGGTGATAATTGATAGATGATTATTTATTGCCATTTGAACCTTGTGTTCCAGTTGATTCTATGGTTCTCCATTCTTCCTTTCTTTTTTTTTTTTTTTTTGGTTGGATGGTCTCCGGTTATTATCTGCTTGAGTGTATTTTTTTTTCATTTTTTGCAAATGCAATATTTGGTTTTGGCTTGTGGTTGCCCTGTTTTTTAAGTATGCTAACCCCTTCCCATAATTGTGTGTTTTAGCCTGATGGTCCTGTAAGTTCAAACACTTCATTACTATATTAAAATTAAGAAGAGAAACATACAAACAAACAAAAAGGGTTATTTACTTCCTAACATCCCTTGCCCACATTTTATGGTTTTGATGACTCTTTTTTATTTTTTTCTTTTTAATTTTATTTTGTTTGAGGCCTGTTCATGATTAAATCTGTATGCTGGCTTATTTGAGTGACTGCTCTCTGATTGTGGTTTCCTCAGCCCTAGTTCTTCTTCTTCTTTTTTTTTTTCCTTTTCTTTTTTCTTCCCTTTCCTTCCTTCCTTTTTGGTTTAGAGAAGCCCTTTCAATATTTCCTTTAACCTGGGTTTTTATGTTGCAGTATTCTTTAAGTTTTTGTTTGTTGGAAAAAATTTTTATTTCCCCTTCTATTTTAAATGATATTCTTGCTGGATAGAGTATTCTAGGTTGCATATTTTTTCCTTTTAGCACTTTAAATATCTCTTGCCATTCCCTCCTGGCCTGTAGTGTTTCTGTAGAGAAGTCAGCTGATATTCTTATGGGGGTTCCCTTGTAGGTAACATTCTGTTTTTCTCTTGCTGCCTTTAGGATCCTCTCTTTATCACTAACTTTTGCCATTTTTATTATGATGTGTCTTGCTGTGGGTCTATTTGGGTTCAGTTTGTTTGGGGCCCTCTGTGCTTCTTGTATCTTGAACCCAGCATCCTTTAGATTTGGGAAGTTTCCAGCGATAATTTCTTCAAATATATTTTCCATCCCCTTATCTTTTTCTACTCCTTCTGGAATTCCTATTATGCGTAGATTGGCCCGCTTTATATTATCCCATAGGTCTCTTATATTGCTTTCCAGTTTTTTGATTCGGTTTTCTGTCTGTTGACCTGATTGAGTGATTTCCATTATTCTATCTTCCATATCACGGATTTGTTCTTCTGCATTATTCATTCTGGTTTTTACTGTCCTTAGTTCAGTTTGCATCTCTGCAAATGAATGTTCTAGTTTTTCTTGGCTCCTCCTTATATTTTCTAGTTCCTTTCTGAGGGTATCTGCATTACTGTTCATATCTTCTCTTAATTCCTTCAGTATTTTCACTATTTCTCTTTTGAACTCCAGGTCTGTCAGACTGCAGAGATCTGTTTTATTGTTGACTGTTTTAGGTGAGTTCTCCTGTTGGTTTGACTGGGGGTGGTTTCTCAGCTTCTTCATCTTGCTTGTTGTTTTCTTTCTCCTGAGGGAGTTGTACTCTCCGTTATCGGGCAGTATTTGCCTTGTCACTGCCGTGGCATATTTCCTGAGGGCTAGTGTTGTTGGTCAATCTTTTTTGAGGCAGTGTGGCTTTTCTGGAGTGTTGATGGGGCTAACAGTGTTTCTTTGAAGCAAAGGAGGACTTCCTGAGGGCAGACAGGACTGGGAGGTCCACACCACGATGGTAGCAGATTTCACTTGGTCATGCAGAGCTTGCTCTGGTGTTTTTAGGCTGTGGGGTTCTTGCAGGGGGTTGGTGGTGTTGGGCAGCTGTTCCTCAGGAGTGTAGCACCCCCTGGGGGCTGGAGCAGCTATCTGGGTCACTGAGAACCTAAGAGGCTCTTCCCTAGGGCAGCCCAACTCAGAAGGATGGCCTGAGAATGTAGGCAGATCTTTTCACAGTCTGGCCAAGCTTGTTGCAGCTTTTCTGGGCTGCAGGGACTCTTCTAGGGGGCTGGTGGTGCTGAGCAGCTATTCCGTGGCAGTGGGGCACCCCCTAGGGGCTTGGGCGGGTAGCAGGGCCACTGGAAACCCTAGAGGCTCCTCCCCAGGGCAGCCTGACTCAGAAAGACCATCTGAGATCTTTTCCCGGCTTGGCCAGGCTTGTTGCAGCTTTTCGGGGCTGTAGGGGGTCCTGCCTGGAGCTGGCAGTCCTATGCAGCTGATCCACTAGGGCACCCCCTGGGGGCTTGGGCGGGTAGCAGGGCCGCTGGAAATTGAAGAGGCTCCTCCCCGGGGCAGCCCGACTCAGAAAGACCGTCTGAGATCTTTTCCTGGCGTGGCCAACCTTGTTGCAGCTTTTCTGGGCTGCAGGGGTTCCTGCCTGGAGCTGGCAGTCCTATGCAGCTGATCCACTAAGGCACCCCCTGGGGGCTTGGGCCGGTAGCAGGGCCGTTGGAAACCGAAGAGGCTCCTCCCCGGGGCAGCCTGACTCAGAAAAACCGCCTGAGATCTTTTCCCAGCTCGACCGAGCTTGTTGCAGCTTTTCTGGGCTGTAGGGAGTCCTGCCTGGAGCTGGCAGTCCTATACAGCTGAACCACTAGGGCACCCCCTGGGTCTTGGGCGGGTAGCAGGGCTGTTGGAAACTGAAGAGGTTCCTCCCCGGGACAGCCCGACTCAGAAAAACTGTCCGGGAATTAGGCAGATCTATTCACTGCCTGGCTAGGCTTGTTCTAGCTTTTCTGGGCTGCAGGCCTTTTCTCGGGGGCTGGTGGTGTTTGGTGCTACTCTGCGGAAGTGTAGCCCCTCCAAAGGGCAAGCAGGCCTGTGCAGGGACAGCCCCTGCGGTGGTAGGCTTCAGGCAATTGTTGAGGCCAGCCCTCCTGGATGGCAGGCAGCCCCAGGTTCCGCGAGAGCGCAGGGGGTGGTGGGGGTGGAGGGAGGGGATGTACTGGGAAGCACAGCTTTCAGCTAGCTAGCGGGCCTGTAAGCTTGCTGTGGCGTGGGGGGTATTCTATGGGGACCCACCCCTTCTTCTCTCCCCTCCCCAGCACGGGCGCAGACCAGGCTCTTTTCCCAGGTTCCCTCTGATGCGGCTTTCCACTTCCCCGCCCCTAGAGTATTGCTCCCTTCCTCTGCGACAGCTTTGTTTTCTAGTCTCCCAGGCAGTCTCTGCCCCGTCAAATGGTTTCTAGACCTCCCAAGCAGTTTCCGCTCTGCCCCGCCCCCCCAGCC
Source organism: Phacochoerus africanus (assembly GCF_016906955.1). Classification (NCBI taxonomy): domain Eukaryota; kingdom Metazoa; phylum Chordata; class Mammalia; order Artiodactyla; family Suidae; genus Phacochoerus; species Phacochoerus africanus. The sequence continues at coordinate 52,441,862 of NC_062548.1, read as the reverse complement.
CGGGACTATCCTCTGGAGCCTAGGTCTCGGTGCCCAGCCCCCATCCAGGTGTCCCCCGGCCCTTTCCCGGGGACTAACCTCTGGAGCCGAGGACTCGGTGCACAGCCCCCATCCAGGCGTCTCAATTTTTGGTGACTGTGCCCGTAGTTCAGATGGTCCGTTCGGTTCTTGATCGGCTTTTCCGTACTCCAACTTACTGCTACACTCTTCTCTGCATCTGGAGATTCCTCCGGTTCGTTTGATCTTTCCCCCGTGTAGGTGACTTTCCAGGGTGCGGGATCCCTTTCTCCTCCGGAGTTCCCTTTCGGGAGCGCCCGTCCCGCTCGGATTCACCTTCTCTCACTCTCCTCTTTTCTCCCGTTCTGCCCTGTAATGTCACGAACTTCTTGCCGTTATTGGAGTTTAGGTTCTCCTGCCAGCGATTGGTTGCTGTTCTGTGCGAGTCATTTATTCTGTAGATGTGCTTTTTTTTGCTGTGTTTGTGGGAGAGGGCGAGCGTGTCCCCCTACTCCTCCCCCATCTTGTCTCTCTCAACACTGTGGGTTTTATTTTAACAGAAAAACTCCACCTTAGATTTTTTTTTAACTCAATGAATTTTATTACAATTAGAGTTGTACAACAATCATCACAACTCAGTTTTATAGCATTTCCATCCCAAACACCCAGCCCATCCCCCCACCTCGAACATGCCTCCTTTGGAAACCATAAGTTTTTCAAAGTCTGTGGGTCAGTATCTTACAAAGAAGTTCGTTGTATCCTTTTTTTAGATTCCACGTGTAGGTGATAACATATGACATTGGTGTCTCACTGACTAACTTTACTTAGCATGATGATTTCTAGGTCCATCCGTATTGTTGCAAATGCCATTATCGTTTCCTTTTAATGGCTGAGTAATATTCCATTGTGCATATGTACCACATCTTCTTGACCCACTCCTCTGTTGATGGACATTTAGGTTGTTTCCATGTCTTGGCCATTGTAAACAGTGCTGCAAGGAACATTGGAGGACATGTATCACCTTAGGTTTTTTTAATGGTGATTTTTTTTTTTTTTGATTACACCCATAGCACATGGAAGTTCCCAGGCCAGGGATCAAATCCAAGCCACAGCTGTGACCTAGGCTGCAGCTGTGGCAACGCTGGATCCTTAACCTACTGCATCACAGCAGGAACTCCAAATGGAGATTTTAATTGTACTGGTTGTTTTGTTTTAATTATGGGGAACCTGTAAGTTTGTTTCATATTTATGGCTGTAAGAGATAAATACATTAGGCTTTTGACATCTAGTTCTTAAATATTTGAGTCATAACATCATAAAAGTTGACAGTGGTGTTTCACAAGAATTCCCACCTCCCCCCTCACCAGGAGGGACACTGCTCTTTGTGTTTGGGATATGGACGGCTGTCAGAACCCAGTTTAGAACAGAGCTCTGCTGTACATCTTCAAACTGCATCAGTCTCTGAGTTTCTCAGAGTCTCCACATACCTACAAAGTAAGAATACATAACAGGGATATTGGAAGTTCCCAGGCTAGGGGTCGAATCAGAGCTTCAGCTGCCAGCCTAAGCCACAGTTCACAGCAACGCTGATCCTAAACCCGAGTGAGGCCAAGCATGGAACCTGTGCCCTCATGGATACTTGTCAGATTCGTTTCTGATGCACTGCAATGGGAACTCCTATGTCTTCAGATTTTAACCACAATGAACAAACTCCTGGGTTTGGCAAAGCGACTGGTTGGAAAATTCTCAAGTGGCTCAGGGTGGTGATGAAATCGCAATGTTCATTGCTTGATCAATTAACCTAGAGAAGGTCCGCAGACACTCTGGAAAAATCCCATTCACAGCGAACTCTCCCAATTGTCTTTAGCGATAAAGGAGAGAGGTTGGTCTTTTCCTATTCTGTAAAGAACTAGCTTTGAGCTTCAGGTTTAGAAAATTCTCAAAAAGCAAAGTGACCACAGCCAAGAATCTAGAAGTCAGACTTGGAGAAGAGCTGGCCCTGCCTTCGGCCAGGATTGTATTTCTACAAAGCACAGGGAGTTTCCTTAGGCTGCTGGCAAGCATGTGTTTGAAAGAGAGCAAGTATTAGAGACTTGAAGAAACATCAAGTACAGAGATGGAGAACTCCAGGTACATTAAATCTGTCTGTCTTCAAACCTGTGCTCGCACTACCCTCTTCCCTTTCAGGAACTTTGAAACGAGCTTCCATTTTATTCTAAAATGTGCCAAACATAATTTACTGGAGCTGCAGAACAGCTCGGAGGTAGATGTGTTTGAAGAGGGAGCTGGTAATGGGTTTGCAGACACACCTCGACCCTATGGCAGAGAGCACTAAACTGTAATGGTTCCTCTGTGGTCATTTTCTGCTCTTGGGTACCATTTGGATGGTTCATATCCCAAAGTTGGCTATTTTTCTCCTTTGATCATAGAAAGCTGAATTTTTTGTGATTACAGTTTTGAAGGATTTTGTGTTTTTTTGTTTTTTTTTGTTTTTTTTTTTGTCGGATGAAAGAGTCGAGGTGGTCAGAGGCTGAATTCTGCCTGTTCAAATGGTCAGAACCTCTCCTGAAAGGTAGAGGGTGGTCCCTGAGAAACAGTGACTTAGGTTCCTAGCGTGTAATGGACATAATTTTCTGGAAAATGATTCAGTTCTCTGTGCCCTTAGTCTCACCCTTTCACTGTGGCATCCTCAGCCTTCCCCAAATTTGAAAGCCGACTGGGCACCGTTTCCATCATCCTCACCTTGCTTTTCTCCACGTGGTGCTACCTGAAACTCCCTTCTTCCTTCCACAGCCTCTTTTATTTTATCAACGCTGTGCTTTCTCAGGACTCTTTCTGTTCAATTGACCCCAAGATTCTGCTGGGCTGTCTTCTCCCCACAGCCGTGCCTGTTACATCATGATGCTGGACAGCCCTTTCTCTCCATGGGATCAATTTTCTTTCTTTCCGTTTCTTTCTTTTTATTTATTTATTTATTTATTTTTTTTTTAGGGCCACACTTGCAGCATATGGTAGTTCCTAGGCTAGGGGCCAGCCTATACCACAGCCCACAGCAATGCAGGATCTGAGCCACGTCTGCGACCTACACCACAGCTCACTGCAGCGCCAGATCCTGAACCCACTAGAGAAGCCAGGGATCGAACCCGAATCCTCATGGATACTAGTCGGGTTTGTTATCACTGTACCACAATGGGAACTCCCCATGGGATCAGTTTTCAAGCCTAGAGGGTTCAGTATTTGCACATAGCCCTCCGGATCACCCAAGACTTTTTTTTTTTTTTTTTTCCTCTTTTTTCTGTGTGCTAACTCCCTTTAAAAGAATTTCTGCTTTTCAAAACCTGATTGGTGGCTGCTTCATGGGGGACAAACTGAGTAGCTGTTATAAGTTTTTCTGTAATCTTGCACTTTGCATGCTTGCTTTGGGGAGGATTAGATGTTTAAAAACTCTCCAGCTGTTCAAAACTGATAGCCACAGCTTCTGCATGTTACAGAGGAGTGTTTGTGTTCCTGCCATGCAGAGCGACAATCCTGGCATTTTTGTAGTTGCATCTGTTGCAATGTCCTGTTGATTCACTGTCAGACACACTTTAAATCAGAGACGAGACAATGGGAAAAGAGATATATATTTTTAAAATAATGCAATCAGGAAGCATAATTATGACTCCTCTTCTTAATAGTAAATTTAAATCAAAATCTCCATTTTGTGGCAATTTTTCCTAGTTAAGATCTTTTTATTCACAAGTTGGGGCGTGTGTGTGTGTGTGCTGTCATATATATATATATATATATGACTTGTTTTCAGCGCTTAAAATAGTTGTTGTTTTTTCTATTCTTAATGATCTAAAACCTTTTTAATATGCTAGACTGATTATCTGCTTGAGGAAAAACACTAAAATTATCTGTAATTAGTAGAAACAGCATACATGAAGCATAATCAGACTGTGGGAGGTTTAAAAATTGGTTACAGGCTCCAAGAAGGAGTTTGGGAGAAAGTGTCAACATTATGAGTCTTTTTCCAGATTGGTTTTTCTGAAAAGGCAGTCCTACCAGAGATGGGAATTGTAATACTGAAATACAACAGGAAGGTATGTGGATCCCTGAGAAGGTCAAATTCTGCATTTAGCTTCCTCAGAATCGCTCTCATGTTCATATTTTTTGTGCTGCAACCCAAACATATTCATGAATCTTCATCTCAACAAACAATAACACTAGTTATGTTATTAGAAATTTTTTTAAAGTACACCAGCCACCAGGCTTTAGAAAACAAATTTCCCTGTCATGCAGCAGGAGAACTAGGCTGTGTGTCCAGGATGCCTGTGGGAGCTCCTAGTCACAGGTGGGCTGTTAGACAGAAGCCCACTGTGATCTGTGGAGGACCCGGGCTCCTCATCACTAGTAATCTGGGGGGTGGGGATCTGAAGGGACCTTCTGACATAGCTTCCCAGCCCCCAGGAACAAGTCTTGAGAGAGGCAGGGCTGCTGTCATAGGCTGGAAAATGGGGACACTGGGGGAAACCCCTGCAGCTGGAAGTTCCGTCCTGGGCTCTGTCTCCCCCTGCATTCTTCAGATCGGTCCCTTTTAGAGCACAGGTTAGCATGAATGGTTGCACTGAGACAATCCAGGGCACATGTCAAAGACGTTTCTGCTGTCCTGCTCTGTCTTGTAGTGTGGTAGGTATGGGACAGTGGCAGGAGGCAGAGTACTCTATAACCACGTGATTAAATGTCTTTCTTTCCTGGCCCTTCCCAGCTGCGTAATGACCTCCTTTTCAGTGCCAGGGTGCCCGTGCTCCCAGGTGAAACCAGTCCCCCTGAGACATGAATGGTCTCAGATGCTGATGTTGGAAGCATCCAAGCCCAGTGCAACCAGGCCAAGCTTGAGCCATTGGTATGCCAGGCATGGACAACAAGAGCTGGGAAGTCCCTGCAGGAGCATCCCTGAAACATGGGAGGGACATTGGGACGGAGCTGTCCACTTGGAGGAAGTGGAGAGGGTAGTCTGGCTCTTTCCGCAGGGGTTTTGTTACTCGTAGAGGGTGCAGAACTGCTACTGCTGTTATTGTCTGCTGTTTGATTTCGCCATCCACTCTTTTTTTTTTTTTTTGTCTTTTTGCCTTTTCTAGGGCCGCTTCCCATGGCATATGGAGTTTCCCAGGCTAGGGGTCTAATCAGAGCTATAGCCACCGGCCTACGCCAGAGCCACAGCAGCTCGGGATCTGAGCCGAGTCTGCGACCTACACCACAGCTCACGGCAATGCTGGATCCTTAACCCACTGAGCAAGGCCAGGGATCAAAGCCACAACCTCATGGTTCCTAGTCAGATTCGTTAACCACTGAGCCACAACAGGAACTCCCCGCCATCTGCTCTTTTAGCGTAATCGTCTTAAAAAGGGAAAGTGCAATCTTAATGAAAATAAAAATGCAAAATGTTTGTTTCTCAGAGGAGTAGATGATAAATACATATTCTGTACAGAATGTTATTTAGTATTTCCTATCCACCATCCACTAAAGAGGGAATCTGGGAAAACAGAAGGCACATACCTGCCTATGAAACCTCGACTCCTGGAGTTCCCATCATGGCTCATCGGTAACAACCTCTGCTAGGAACCATGAGGAAGCTGGTTTGATCCCTGACCTCGCTTATTGGGGTAAGGATCCAGCATTGCCGTGAGCTGTGGTGTAGGTGGCAGGCGTGGCTCAGATACCTCGTTGCCGTGGCTGTGGTGTATGTTGGCAGCTGTAGCTCCGATTTAACCCCTAGCCTGGGAACTTCCATATGCCATGGTGTGGCCCTAAAAAAAGCAAACAAACAAACAAAACTCAACTCCTGTTTGCCTAATACTTATTTGAAGAAGATCTTGCCTGAAAATCACACTTCAATACATACAATTGCTGAAGATGCATTAATTACATCTCATGCACCAAAAAATGGCTTTTCACTTAGATCAAATGTCTGTTTTTCTACATTAATTGTGCACATTTTTATTACGTTTTTTTGTGCATGCGTGAAAAGCCATTGATGCGTTATTTCCATTAGCAGAAGAATGTGGCAAAAATTAAGTGATTCCGCTTTTAACCAGGAACATCAGATGCTTCAAATATAAAATTGGTTAAGATAAACCTAAAAGTTATTTGATTTTTTAAACTTAATTCATGAAATTAAATTTTTTCTACTTTTTTCTGTAGAAGATGAAATATCTGGCATAATTTGTGAATGCTGTTTGAAATTTAGTTAAAACTCAATGCCGAAGATAAAATTATTGCTATGTGATTATATTATGAATATAAATTTACTGGAGCACAGTATCATGGGAAATTATTATTTTTAATGTTTAATTAAATAACAAAATCTACAGGAGTTCCTGTTGTGGCTAATTGGTAACAAATTGGAATGGTATCCACGAGGACTCAGGTTCGATCCCTGGCCTCATTCAGTGGGTTAAGGATTCGGTGTTGTTGTGAGTTCTGGTGTAGGTCACAGACTCGGCTCAGATCTGTCGTTGCTGTGGCTGTGGTGTAGGTCGGCAGCTGTAGCTCTGATTGGACCCCAGCCTGGAAACTTCAAATGCCACAGGTGTGGCCCCAAAAAGCAATAAAGAAAAGAAAAAAGAAATGTTTCAATTAATATACTGGATTTTTTTTTTGAGATTTTTGACAATTTGAAAAAAACTGAAAACTGCATAGACTAGAAATACAGGAAAAAAAAGTAAGAAAAAGTTAGTTATGCCAATTAATATATAAAAGATATGTAATACTAGTTTATTTTATTATTTTTTTGTCTTTTTAGGGCTGCACTTTGCAACATATGGAGATTCCCAGGCTAGGGGTTAAATTGGAGCTGTAGCTACTGGCCTACACCACAGCTCACAGCAATGCTGGATCCTTAATCCACTGAGTGAGGCCAGGGATCAAGGATACTAGTCTGATTTGTTTCTGCTGAGCCACGACGGGGACTCCAATTTTATTATTTACTACCATAGAATATACAGAAATTTGTTCTTAAAAGCAAAAATTTATCAAACATACACACACAAACTCTTATAGCCCATACATGGTGTCATTCTCAGTCAAGGAGAACATAAGCAGATATTAAGGTACATCTGTTCTATCATAACTGCTGAGAATTGACCATCATGCACCCTGTCCTGCTTGAATAATTTTGTAGCCACCTCCCACTGCTATCACAGTGAGTTCAAGTGTAATGAGGATATGCCACCTCACCTGTCAGGCTCTCATTCCCACGTGACAGTTCCTCTTTCTGGTAAATTGCCATTCATTGTAAAAAGTGACCTCTCACAGTTCTTGTGCATTTTTCATCGCATTTAGTGCAAAATTTTGAATCTTACACCACACCATGGGACCCACATGAAATGCCAGCCATGACCCTGGAAGTGCCTCCCAAGAAGCAGAGCCAAGTCAAGAAAGAGTCGAGTCAAGCAGAGCCATGGCAAGAAAACACTGAACTGCTTGATATGGTCCATAGGCTGAGGTCTGTAGCTGCAGTTGCCACCATTTCAAGATACATGGCTCTGATGCAAAGACCACTGTGAAAAAAGAAAAGGGGAAATGTACAAGGCCAATGCTGCCGCTACACCAGCAGATTTGAAAACCTTGCATTTCTTGCAAAATACCTTCTTATCTCATATTGAAAAATGCAGCTTTTGTGTGGGTGCAGCATTGTCATAAGAAAGGCATACCTGTAGATGCTAATAGGATAGGAGAAAAAGTGAAGTTCTTATATGAGAGCTTAAAGCAAATGGAAGGTGAAAGACCTAAAGCCAGAGAATTTAATGCCAGCAAAGTATGATTTGATAATCTCAGAAAGGGGTTCAGCTTTAAAAATGTCAAGATAACCAGAGAAGCAGCTTCCGCCAACTGAGAGGTGGCAGATGAGTTCCCAGACATTGTTAAGAAAATCATTGAGGAGATAAGACATCTGCCTGAACGGGTTTTTAATGCAGATGAAAACATCCTATTCTAAAAAAAAAAAAAAAAAAAAGCCACAAAAGACATGCACTATTAAGGATGAGAGGTGAACAGAAGGATTGAAAGCAGGAAGGGCTGTACTGGCTCTAATGTTTTGTGCAAATGCAGTCAGGCTTATGATCAGCACATCCCCCATCCATTACGTGCTGACCCCTGAACCTTGAGAGTCAAAGGTAAACACCAGCTGCCAGTCTTGTAGTTGTACAACAAGAAGTCCTGAATCCTTTCTCTGTATTGGTTCCACTGAGGTTTTGTCCTTGAAGTCAGGAAGTACCTTGCCAGTAAGGGGCTGACTTTGAATGTTCTTTTGATATTGGTCACTGGCCACTTAGAATCCAGTGAGCTCAAAAGTTTCCAAGTGGTCTACTTGTAGCCAAACACCACGTCTCTAATTCAGTCTCTAGACCAGGGGGTCATAAAGACCTTTAAGTCTCATTACACACAGTACTTTGTGGGAAGGATTGTCAGTGCTATGGAAGAGAATGCTTAGAAAGAGAACATCATGAGAGTCTGAAAGGATTACACCCCTGAAGATGCCATCATTGTTATAGAAAGAGCCATCAAGCCTGAAACCATAAATTCCCACTGGAGATGCTGTTCACCTGAAACTAATACAACATTGCAACTCAACTATACCTAATAAAATTAAAAAAAAAATTCCTGCTGGAGAAAACTGTCCATGTGTTGTGCATGACCTCACAGGATTTACGATAGAGCCAATCAAGGAAATCGTGACAGAGCTTGTGGGTCTGGCCAAAGAAAGGTGGGGAGTGTGGTGTTTCAAGATACGGATCTTAGAGAAAGTCAGGAGCAAATAGGACCCCACACCAGAATTAACAGAAGATGACTTGATGTAGATAAGACCTTTCGAACCAGTGCCAGATGATGAGGAAGAAGATAAAAGAAGCAGTGTCAGGGAGTTCCCGTTATGGCGCAGCATAAACTAATCCGAATCCAACTAGGAACCATGAGGTTGCGGGTTCGATCCCTGGCTTCACTTAGTGGGTTAAGGATCCAGCATTTCCATGAGCTGTGGTGTAGGTCACAGACATGGCTCAGATCCTGCACTACTGTGGCTGTGGTGCAGGCTGGCAGCTGGAGCTCCCATTCAACCCCTCCCCTGGGAACCTCCATATGCCATGGGGTGCAGCCCTAAAAAAAAAGGAAGCAGTGTCAGAAAACAATTACAGCAGACAATCTGGCAGAAGGGTTCTGATTATTCAAGACTGCTTTTGACTTCTACAGTGCGGACCTTCTGTGATATGGACACTGAAACTAAAGCAAATGGAAGAAGAAGGAGAAACATTTTCTGAGAACAGAAAATGCAGGAAAGAGGGGTGGAAATTCGGATGTGTTTACATAGTTCACCGAGTGTGCCGGCCCCTCCTTCCTCCCCCTCCTCCACCCCCTCTGCCTCTGGCACCTGACACAGCAGGACCACCCCTCAGCCACTCAACGTGAATGGGAGGAGGACAAAGACCTTGGATGGGGACCCCCTTCTGCTTCATGGATGGTATCCAGTCATCATGCCCTATGGTGAATGAAGCTATCTGTTGTGAGTGCGTGAGTGTGCGTGTGTGTGCGCGTGTGTGCGTGGGCCTTCTTGTGAAATCTGAAAATCCAGTAACTGTGCAGCAAGTGCAATATTGAAGTGTCTGCGTCATGATGCTCATCGGTGCCCAAGTATTCGTCGGGCTCAAGGCTTACACTGCAGGGGATGATCCATCCTTACATGAGCATAAAGTGAGTGATCCTAAGCATAAAACTAGTAACGTGTTCATTCTTACTGTTTTATAACTTTGCTTTCAAAGAAGGATACAACTGCCTTTTGCTCCCATGATTGGAGAAACTTCGTATCAGTGTACCATCACAGGCGAAAGCTTTAAGAGTTGCAATATTTCCAATACTGTGTTATGAATATGAATGTAACACTGGGTGCCAGAAAAATGTTATAACTATTCATTCCTAGGGTAAAGGCCAGCCTGATGGGACGCTATTGCATCAGTGTCACTAGGCTACTGATAAGCAGTCATGTTGCTTCTTTATTATCAACGCCTGGATTGTTACATTGGTAAATAAATATGAATTTATTTTTCACATGGTACTTTCATTTTTGATGTAGGGTTTTAGTAATATACATAATGTCTACAGCATTATAATAATATTCATAGTATCTTTATATGTCATATAAGATGATATTGATGTGGGTACCAATAGACAATTCGTCTTGAAATTCATCTTGTAAACACAAACTTATGATGTCAATAAACGGCAGTAGGGTTCTGTAAATGTATTTTCTCTCCCTTACAATTTTTTAAAATAATATTTTCTTTTCTCTAGCTTATTTTATTGTAAGCACTCAATATATAATACAAATATCACAAAAATATGTGTTAATGGACTATCATCAGTTAGCCTTCCAGCCATCAGTGGGTTAAGTTTTGGGGTGGTCAGAAGTTATATACGGATTTTTGACTGCATGGGGGGCAGCACCCTAATCCCTGTATTGTTCAAAAGTCAATTTTATGTCCACGTTTACGGATCTTTATACATTTCTATCTGAATGGCAACTTTTTCTTATAAGGTTAATATTGAATAAAAATAAATTTAAAGCTTCAGCTGGCCATATGAGTTTTTGCTCTTTGCTGTTCATTGTGAATAATATTTTAGAAATGTTTGAGCCTTTCTAAAGGATTACTTTTAAATCAACCCAACTGTTCTCCTGGCGTTGAACACTTTTGTAAATAAGTGCTTTAAATTTTGGTTGCACTTTGTTCAAAACTGATTGGAAATCTTTAATTAAGTAATTGAACAAATGGGACATCACAAAATTTCAGCTTTCAAAGCTTTTAGCAATTACCCTTATTAAGAGGAGAAACTGCAAACAGGAAGATGATGGGGTTTATTCCTACAGAGGCACTTAGGAAGAGAACAAATTAAATGCTGAGAGATCAAGAGTATACAAGAAATGATTTTGACATTTGATAGCTTTAGCGTATCTTGACCGTAAGGGAGAATATTTGATGGCCCTATTTTTAATAGAAAAATCTGTCTTCTGAACTAGTATATAATAAGAATGAGAAGATCTACAATTTCGTGCTTTTGAAATTAGGTATAATATTTCAAGACCTAATAGAGATAAATTTCATAGGCATGGTCTTTTTAAAATATTTATTTAAATATTAAATGATATTTAAAATTATTTATCAGGAATTCCTGTCGTGGCTCAGCAGAAACAAATCTGACTAGTATCCATGAGGATGCAGGTTCGATCCCTGGCCTCATTCAGTGGGTGAAGGATCCGGGGTTTCCATGAGCTGTGGTGTAGGTCACAGATGTGGCTTGGATCCCACATTGCTGTGGCTGTGGTGTAGGCCAGCAGCTACAGCTCTGATTCAACCCCTAGCCTGGGAACCTCCATATGCTGCGAGTATGGCCCTAAAAAGACTAAAATATAATAAAATAAAATAATTTATCAAATGGAATGTTTTTAGATATAGAAAGTTTTAATTGGGAATATCCTCTACTTAGTAGAGTTAGATCTAAATTTTTTAGTTTGGGTAGAAAGACTATTATCTCTTTTAAAAATACTATGGTTTCCAAAGAAGTGTCAACTAAAGGTGTCAACGATTTCAAATGTGTTAACTGTAAATCTATATGAAGTAATATCGCGGGTAATTTTGTGACAAATAGTACATGATACGAGAGAGATAAATGGCTCAAAAAACCAATTAAAGTATGCACTTTTCAAGCTATGATTATATATATGTATGTATGTTTTCCATTCATACTAACATTATGAGGTCTTTCTTTTTTTTTTTCTTTTCTTTTTACAACTGCACCTGCAGCATATGAAATTTCCCAGGCTAGGGGCTGAGTCACTGTAGCTGCTGGCCTACGTCACAGCCACAACAACTCGGGATCCAAGCCAAATCTGTGACCACAGCTCACAGCAATGCTGGATCCTTAACCTGCTGAGCAAGGCCAGGGATTGAATCTGCATCCTTATGGATACTAGTCAGGTTTGTAACCTGCTGAGCCACAGTGGGAACTCCCACTATGCATTTTTTTTAATTCAATGGATTTTATTATATTTATAGTTGTACAACCATCATCACAACCCAGTTTTACAGCATTTCAATCCCAAACCCCCTGCCCATCCCTCCCCCTCCAACCTGTCTCCTTTGGAAACCATGAGTTTTTCAAAGTTGGTGAGTCATTATCTGTTCTGCAAAGAAGTTCATTGTATCCTTTTTTTAGATTCCACATATAAGTGATAGCATATGATGTCTGTGTCTCACTGTCTGACTAACTTCACTTGGCATGATAATTTCTAGGTCCATCCATGTTGCTGCAAATGCCATTATTTCTTTCTTTTTAATGGCTGAGTAATATTCCATTGTGTATATGTACCACATTTTCTTTACTCACTCCTCCATTGATAGGCATTTAGGTTGTATCCATATCTTGAGCTATTGTGTACAGTGCTGCAATGAACACTGGAGTACATGTGTCTTTTTGAGTCCTTGTTTTCTCTGGATAGATGCCCAGCAGTGGGCACTATGAGGTTTTTTTAAGCTTTCTTTACTATGCACATATTCACACATACACACACATATACACAAATTATTTTAAAAATAGATTTAGAAGATGCCTATTCTATAGGAATATAATAATATAATAAGAACAAGTTACTAAGTACTTAAAAAAAATGACAAGATGTATTTTATTTGAAGGATCCCCAGCAGCTCCCCATTTGGACAGTGACAAGAGATGTGGGGATGGGGAGCTGGGTAGAGTGGGAGATGCCCCCAGGAAGGGAGCAAGGACACAGACCCACCCCTCCCCTCTGGGATCTTGGCTTCCTACAGATTGGGGCTGGAGTGAGGGAGCAGGTACTTACATGGAAACGAAGGATGTGATAAACAAAGAAGCTGACGGATGGATGGCTTTCAGAGTTGATGGACTTGTAACCTCAGCTTCGGGAGGAGCCCTGCAAGGAGGGCAGAGGGCTCACCTCCCCACAAGGTGCTGACCCTGCTTTCCAGGGAGCTATGAGAGGTGGCATGGTTCTCGTGTCCCTGTCACCGGAGATGTCCTGGCAACTAGTGAGCAGGGTCATGTCATTAAATGTCCTGCAGTCCATGGGTCAGCCAACCCTCCTGCAAAGTGTGACTTGCAACCCTAAGGAGAAAGCTTAACAGCAAGATTGGGGCTGAGGGCGGAAAAGAGAAACTGAGAAAGTGTAGAGTGAGAATAGAGGGGCAGGCATGTACCCTGGCCAAGTGCTCCGAGGGTGACCCTGGTCAGTCTACAGGCTGAAAAGAGGCCCACGAATCACTTCTGCTGTAGAAACAAGGACTTAGAATAATGTCGGGGAAGAGAGGGAAGAAAGAATTGAAGTTGGTGAAGACACACGCCATGGAAACACCAGCATGGGCTGTGGTACCCCCATGGTACCCCCATAGTTCCCCCTGCCCCCTGGGCTCTAGGTAATTCCATCACCAGCATTTATCCACCTGCTCTCTGGCCACGCTCTTTGGGATATCGAGGTTGTTTTAAAATGTACCTGAAGCTGTTTTTAATCTGGTGTAGTGACGAACAGAACAGGAAATGACTGCCAATAAAATACAGTTTGGGAGTTCTCATCATGGCTCAGTGGTAACAAAACCGACTAGTATCCATGAGGACTTGGGTTTGATCCCTGGCCTCGCTCAGTGGGTTAAGGATCTGGCATTGCTGTGGCTGTGGTGTAGGTCACAGATGCAGCTCAGATTCAGCGCATGGCTGTGGCTATGGCTGTGGTGTAGCCAGCAGCTCTAGCTCCGATTCAACCTCTAGCCTACGAACTTCCATATGCCATGGGTGCAGCCCTAAAAAGACAAAAAAAAAAAAAAAAATACAGTTTGTCACTCTCTAGAACCCATGAGGAGAGGTCTAACCACACCACAGAGGGCCCACCCAGAGAAGCAGCAGTTCAGGAGGTAAAGGCAGAGAGACACAGACAGGAGCTTCTGGCTCTTTATGAGGGACAGAAGACTGAGGGCTGTAAGCAGGCTTGGCATCAGATGGTTTGAATAATTTCAGTAGGCTCTGGGGTAGCTGGGTGGTACCAGCTGTCTGGTACCCAGCCCTTGGCGATTTGAGGCAGGAGACTGTCACAGATTCAGGAGTAACTGGAAACAAGAACAGCATGGCCTTGGGACTGATGGGTTTGCAGTCAAAGAAGTGACACTGTCTCTGGGAGCCAGCTGACTCTGCAGACAGCAGTCTTTCCCCAAGTCATCAAAGCTCCAAGATGTCAAAGCATCATAGCTTACGGAAAATCAAAAGCCTGCTGAGCATGGAGATGAAGGAGGTGACAGTGGTTGCTCAGGGTCCCAGCCACTGTGGAAACCCTTTCTCCCTATCCTGGCACTCCTGGTGGGTGGGACACATTCCACTGGCACCTGCTGTCTGGCTAAGAGAGGCCGGCCAAGTTCACTGGTCTCAGGTTGCCAGACCCAGCTGCCAAGTTAACTTCGCTGATGACATTTAAACCTCAGGACTCTTATTTCAGCTTCCTCACCCTTGATTTATAGTGTGACATATGTCAGGCAGCCCAGCACGGAGCAAGCACTGGGGTAGGTCACCAATTGAAATGATGGGTGCTATTAGTGACTTCCTAGATCTGGGACCTTTATAAAGTGACTGTCCAGCTCCTTTCTGCAAAGGGCCACGTCCATGACCCTCAGTTGTCTTTGTGCCTCGGGGGGCCTAAAGAATGCGGCAGAGTCACGTTCTGGTCTGAGTCAAGGCCTCAGGAGGCAGGTGTGCTTCTGCTTTCTCTCCTAGAGCTTTTCCTCCACTGTGAGAAACAGCTAGGCTGGAGGATGAGAGGCCAGAGGGAGCAGAAGTGAATGCCCTGGATGAGGTGCCATCGCTGTGCGTCCTGCCCACTGGCCACACAGGACCAGCCAGCCCAGCTTCCAGCAGAGCCACCCACCCACCCCAGATTCCTGAGCAAAATGAACTGCAAAAGCTCTATGCCCCATAGGGTTTGAAGGTGATTCGGCCCACAGCATTATTTGGGGGCAATAAATAACTGAGACCAATATGTGGGTGAGTGACAAAAGACTGATCCTCAGATGTCCCCCAAACACATAGTGGAGAGAGACATTGGGCTCCAATGAGTTACTGGGACAAATGCTGACCTCAGCTCTCAGATGCTCATGAATCTTACAAGTGTGATCAGAATGGAGACCATGGCTGCAGGTGATGCAGGATGCATTCAAGGTGAAGTTTCTTCAAGATACAGCCTTCAACAGCTCTGGAGATGCAGAGGAAGCTAAAATGAAGCCGCCTCCATTGAGGAGCAGGTTCTAAACTATACATGCTCTGTGCAAAGCCCAGGGACTGTAGGAGGATGTGCTATGTCCTATTGGGATCCACATCCTTGGAGGACAGACCCGCTGCAGAGGCAGGATGGACTCTGCTCCATCACAGGACGGGGGTAACCAAGAGGCGGCCAGGACCCTTGCTGGGGGCTTGGCAGCTTCATCCTAAAACCTGGAGACTTGGGTGGGAGCTCTCATGGAGCTGCACAGGCACCAGATTTAGTCTCCATGGTGTCTCCTGAAAGATACACACGCATGTGCTCCTAATGACAGAACCTCATAGGAGGTGGACACCCTTAATGTCCCAATTTCACAAAAGAGAAAAGCACAACACACAGAGCCAGGTCACCTGTGGTGGAGGCTGTGAGACTGGAGCCCAGTTCCATCTCACTGCTAATGTCCTTTCTGCCCTTGACTCCACGTTTCCTGCTGGGTGGGCAGAGCCTGGAGGTGGTGGATCCAGGCTGGGTGACACTGGCCATCCAGAGAGGCTGCTGGGGGACTGCAGCTTTTAAGGAGGAAGCGCACCTGGCAGCTAAGAGTCTAGTCTTGGGACCAGGCTGGTCAAGGATCAGGTTCTAGTTCCTAGAAATGGCGGGAGGGGCAGGTGAGCAAGAGGAAGGGAGCAGGGACCAGTCAGGGAAGGGGAGGCTTCAGGCGGAGGAGACAAAGAAGGGGACGCACATGCAAGGAGGATTTGGAGACTCACTGGGGGCCCAGCCATCAGGATCTGGATCTCCAAATGCCTTGTAGCCCTGCCTCAGGCCCTTGACTCCTGCCAGAACTGGGTCTACAAGTAACTTGTTCATCCCGCGGGAGTAGCACTGACATGAACATAATTGCTAAGTATCCCTCCTTGAATATCTGCTCTCCCTCCTTCTTTTATACTAGAAACTAGGTTTCAGGGCAGATCTGGTGGGCCTGAATAAACCCTCCATTTCCCAACCTCCGCTGTAGCTGGGTGTGGCCATGTCTGTAACTTCTGGTCACCAAAATAGAGCTGAGCATGACAGGAGCATCTCTCAGAAATGTTCTCTAAGAAGAGTGAGCAGGTCCTTTTTGATCACTTTCTCCTTCCTGCAGGCTGGACTGTGGACATGACGGCTGGAGAATAAGCAGCCATGCTGAACTATGAGGTGTCACCTAAGGAAGCTAGGCTGCAGAGTAGATGCTAACAGCACCAGCTACCTCTTCTCAGACCTCATCTATGAGTGAGGGTGATAAACGTGTATCTTACGTGAGCCACTGGAATGTCTGCACGTAAGTACCTTACATCGAAGCAAACCTCATCCTAACTGAAGCTCTGCATTTACAATTCCTTTTGTACTTTCAGACTAGGGAAATATTTCTGTCTCCATAATCCATTCAAATCAGTGATGCCTTTATATGTAGTTGGGGAAACAGCTGTGGAAGCTGTTACATGGATTTATTATCTTGTCTTCTTTCAGTGCTACCTTTTCTGAAAAGGTGGTTTTATGAGTTGGAGGTATTGATTTTTTAAAACCTACTTCCCTTATTCAGTTTTCCAATTGTGACTTGAACATATTTTACCAAGACCGTTTGGAGAAACTGGACCACTACATCTGGCATATCTTAACCAAGAGACACAAACTCCTTAGTGACATCTAAGAGGCACATTCTCTCCTCTACCCCCGTCCCTAGGAGAAACTTGCTTTCTAAACCTCTTGATAGATACTGAATGTGATGACCCCAAAGGGAGAGGACACAGGACCAGATGATCCCCATGTGAGGTGGGTGCAGGCTGCAGTTTCACTCACTCTGCAAAGTGACAGCCCCTCACCCTCAGGAGGCTGTTCTGAGTGCGTGCAGAGCTGGCCTGGCTTGGAATTGTCATCAATCTACTGATTTCTTTCTTTCTTTCCTTCTTTCTTTCTTCCTTTCTTTCTTTCTTTTTTTTCTTTCTTCCTTCCTTCCTTCCTTTCTTTCTTCTTCCTCCCTCCCTCCCTTTCTTCCTTCTTTCTTTCTTTCTTTTTTTTTTGGCTTTTTTTTTTTGGCTTTTTGGGGCTGCACCTGCAGCATATGGAAGTTCCCAGACTAGGGGTCAAATTGGAGCTGTAGCTGCCAGCCTACACCACAGCCACAGCAACAAGGGATCCGAGCCACGTCTACAACCTACACTGAAGCTCACAGCAACACTGGATCCTTAAACCACTGAGCAAGGCTAGGGATCAAACTCACATCCTCATAGATACTAGTTGGATTCGTTTCCACTGAGCCATGATGGCAACTCCCAGTCTGCAGCTTTCTGTTATTTCCACGGACCTTATCTGGGTGATCTCTGTGTCAGCCAGGGGACAGCCAGCAGGCAAGAGCCCCCTAATCTTGGAGAGCATCTGAGCGGAAGCCGAGTAAAGGCTCCATGCCCCAATTTGCTGTTTGACCTGCTCTGTTTATAATGATTCACTGAAGCCATTTCTGCACCTACAACAGAGAAAATGGAAAGGTTTGCTCGTGTGAGTTACACGGGAGAATGGGCTGCCCGGTGGCTTCAGTTGGTCTGTGTGAGTATATCGTTTACCCCAAATCCCAATGGCTTGGGTTGACATTGGGCCAAGGGGAGCCTGAAAAGCCCTGGTTTCATGCTTCCTGTCACTCACGACTTCCCTGAGGTGTGCCCTCCTGATGTTTAGAAGGAAGGGAAACCCACGGGTTCAAGCACAAACGTGCATTCACAGAGTTGAGGTCTTAACATGCTTTGGGAGCCAGGTGCTTGTGAGAACCATAATGATTGGCAAAATCTTCCTGTTTCTTCTCTTCAGAGAAGTTGGCAGGTGAGTATAAACAAGCCTTGTTGAAATGGGAAGTCTTTCAGTATAATCACAGCCAATGAAATATGAGCTATTCTTGATGTATTTCTCTTATTTTAGGAAACTTTAATTTCTTTTTTCTTTTTTCTGCTTTTTTAGGGCTATACCTGCAGCATATGGAGGTTCCCAGGCTAAGGGTTGAATCAGAGCTTCAGCTGCCAGCCTATACCACAGCCACAGCAATGCAGGATCCAAGCCATGTCTGCGACCTACACCACAGCTCACAGCAATGCGGATCCTTAACACACTGAGGGAGGCCAGCAATCGAACCCACATCCTTAGGGATATTAGTCAGATTCATTTCTGCTGTGCCACAATGGGAACTCCTTTAATTTCTCAAGAAAAAAAAAAGGAAGCTGGAAATATGGAGGAAATAAGCAGTAGCTTTAGGAAAAAATGTTAAATACCATTTTTTTTTTTTTTAAGATGTAAGTTTGCACCTACGCATTTGGGTTTCTGATCCTGCAGACATGGCCATGGCTCCGTCACACACAGCACTGCTATGTTATAAAAAACCATACAAACTGCAAAACACTTTTTTCTTTCTTCTTTCCTCACCTTTATGAAAACTGTCTCTTCTCTTGGCTGAAAGAGTCCTGAAATAAACAGTCCCAGACTTGAAATGATATGAAACTGAATGGCTATTGTGACCTTTCTGGGGAAATTCACCAAGAGACATTTTGAAGACATTTTCCGTCCCTGAAGGATTTTAATATCAAACTTCAGAATAAGCATGAGTAAAGATTTTTGAATTAAAGATATTGTATGACTATTACATAGCACATATGTAATAAATGGATCCATAAGAAATTTAGCTGGGCTGGGGTTCCCGTGAAGGTGCAGTGGAAACAAATCCGACTAGGATCCACGAGGTTTGGTGTTCAATCCCTGGCCTTGCTCAGTGGGTTAAGGATCTGGCGTTGCCGTGAGCTGTGGTGTAGGTCGCAGACGCAGCTCGGATCTATAGCTCTGGTTGACCCCTAGCCTGGGAACCTCCAAATGCCAAAAGTGCAGCCCTAAAACAAAACAAAACAAAACACTCACTTAAGTGTCATAGTTTGCATCTACTAACCCCAAACTCCAGTCCATCCTACTCCCTCCTTCCTCCCACTTGGCAACCAGTTCTGCTTTCTATGTCTGTGAGTCTGTTCCTGTTCCGTAGATAGGTTTACACAGCTTTTATTTTTTTTACAAAGCCCTCCTGGCCAGCCTGACGTGGATGGGACCCCTTTCCCCAGCCTGACCTCTGGCAGGTGTGTGCACTGCCCAGCTCCAGTCTGATGTCTTGGAATCCCTGACCTAATGGTCTGCTCATTCCTTGTTTTCCATCTCAGGCTTGTGCTGGGCCTCCCAGTGGGGCCTGCTTGCCCTGAGCCAGGAATCTGCAGCTGTTAGGCCTAGACATAAGAGTTTGAAATCTGAAATTTGATAGGCAGCCCTTAACAACTAAGCAGAGAGTCTCAGACTCTGCTAATGTGCTCCCTGTCATAGGTAGAACGGCCGTCTTCAGACCACATCGCCAAAGAGCTGTTCCAGTCTTTCTTTAACAGATGTGTTCCGCTGAAGGATCAAGATGGTTGCTGATGCAATTCAATTGCTAGGCAAGGGGGAAAAAATCTCATCAACTCCTATGTGAGACAAAAAAAAAAAAAAAAAAATCTCCATTTAGGAAGCAAGCTTACCATGCTTAAAGTACTGCAAACCTTTTGAAAGGTTGCATGGGATCAACGCCTCTTGAACTCACTTGAGTGGAGCAGGGCGGCAGGGCCTATGACTAAGGTTGGGACGTTAGTGGCCATAACTTCATAGGAACCAAAGCCAATGTGTAGGGAGAGCTTTCCTGCCAAGGTGGGAGTGCTAGCCTGGGTCTGGAGTGAGGAGGCCTGAGGTCCCGTGGGAGTTTTCTTCTCCCGCTAAAATAGGGACTGGGCCAGTGACTTCTACAGTCCATTCCCATTTTAAAGTGCTGCAGCTTTGATATTTGTATTATTTTATTATTTATTAAAATACTATCTTAATATTTACCATTCAATGACTAATACAGCTGTATCTCGTTCCTATCCTTAAACCAAGTATTGCATAAGTGGAGCAGTCTCTGGAGTTATCTTGTGGTGCAATGGTGTTGTTGCTGGGTTGCTGCTCAGGTGTGGGTTCAATCCCTGGCCTGGGAACTTCCACATGCCGTGGGCGTGGCAAAAAAAATAAATAAGTCAATAAAATAAATGGAGCGGTTTCCTTTCTGAGGGAAGGACTAGCAGCCTAGCTCCTTGGCAACAGCCTTGATTATTAAAATCTTTCTCTCTCTCGTTTGCACACACACATCAACATTTTCAAGCCAGCAGAGGGTGTGTTAGGAGGAAAAAGCGACAATCCTTAACCAAAATGTAATATTGTTTTGGTTCCTTATTTGGCATGAAAAACTCATTCCCCAGAGTCATGAGAGGTATTAAAAATGTCAAGTGAGAAATGACAGGCATAAAATACAGGTTGATTTCGGTTTTCAAAATTGATTAGCAGTTTGGGACCAAGAGAGCCATTTGGGTGGTGTTTCCACTCTAGTAGTTGCTGAAATTGATTAGCACTTTTTGAGGCAGGGATCTGGCAAATCGCTGTGCTAATCAAGATAAATTAAATCAAGGAACAACTTGATTACCATGCCCTTTGCCCTCGGGGCTCTGCCCTCAGCAAAATCGGTTTGGAAAACAGTTTTTCAGCAGAACAATAGGCAAACTTACTCCTCTTCCTGCTTTCCACTTGATTTCAGGCTTTGGGGTTGAAGAGAAAACCCATTCACATTTTTTACCTTTGGATTTCTCGGTCTTTGGGAAAGAAAATATAAGCTATCACGTGAGACGTTGCAAATATTTATATGACAGGAGTTCCTGTTGCGGTGCAACAGAAACGAATCCAACTAGAATCCATGAGGTTGGAGTTCTATCCTTGGTCTGCTCAGTGTGTTAAGGATCTAAGATGGCTGTGGCTGTGGTGTAGGCCGGTGTCTACAGCTCCGATTAGACCCCTAGCCTGGGAACCTCCATATGTGTGGGTGCAGCCCTAAAAAAAAAAAAAAAAGAAAGAAAGAAAAAAGAAAAAAAATTTATATGACTCTACACTGCAAAAAAAATTGATATTTGCATGTTACTGTTTTGAAATTAAATTGCTTTCTTTGGGTAAGTGGTTTTAACCGCAGCTCCATCTGCCTGGGGCAGCAATGCAATTTGTGTATTTGAGTCTGGAATGCTGAGGGTGCAGTTTCCCCATCAGATTGGAGTCTTGGGACATCAAAAACTCATGTTTTTTGTTTTGTTTTGTTTGCGGTTGTCATACTTTTGTGAAGAAAGCGTGTGTTCCTTCCCCACGCTTGTACCTCATGTACATTATCTTAGGCTTTATTTCCATATTCTCAGGACGTTTTGAGAAGTTAATGGAATATTAGAGGTAAATATCCAACTTAAATCAATTCCATACAACTAAGCAGTTGTAACAGCATTGGGTCTTATTCTGCCAACAATTCAGATCAAGTCATTAAAATCTAGCATAGTTAGCTTTGAATTTATCTTGGGCCTCACGTGTTTTCAGACTGTGTCAGAATCAATCGCTTGTAGAGTACCTGTTGTGGCTCATTGGGTTAAGAACCCAACATAGTGTCCATGAAGATGAGGGTTTGATTCCTGGACTTGCTCAGTGGATTAAGGATCCAGCGTTGCTGCCAGCTGCAATGTAGCTCGTAGATGTGGCTCAGATCCAGCATTGCTGTGGCTGTGGTGTAGGCCAGCAGCTGCAGCTTGGAATTGATTCCTAGCCTGGAAACTTCCATACACCATGGGAGCTGTGCTAAAAATCAAAAAAAAAAAAAGAAAAAAAAGAAAAAAGAATCAATCACTGGTTAGGTGTGAGGCTCCTCCAATTTGACTCCCCTTTCACTCCCTGGAGAATCAGGCTTCATTAGGATTGGGACTGAGATTGAAAACTTGCTATCAGTTGGAACTCCACCACCTCAATTTACTTCCACCACCTTTGAGAGCTGGTGACTTTATCCAATGTCTTCATTTAACCGATAAGAACCTAATGTCCAAAGGTATAAAGAGGGACTTCCCATTGTGGCACAGCAGAAACGAGCCCAACTAGGATCCATGAGGAAGTGGGTTCGATCTCTGGCCCTGATCAGTGGGTTAAGGATCCGGCATTGCCATGAGCTGTGGTGTAGGTCAAAGATACTGCTCGGATCCCGAGTTGCTGTGGCTGTGGCTGTGGCCAGCAGCTGCAGCTCTGATTTGGACCCCTAGCCTGGGAACCTCCATATGCTGAGGTGAAGCCCTAAAAAGACAAAAAAAAAAAAAAAAAGGAGAGAAAGAAAGAGAAAGAGAATGGTAGCCCTAGATATAGAGGAAGTCATCTCAGATGACCTCATGGAGAATGTGACATTTAGAGGCACACCTTGAAAGTTGAATCACGTCTTTTGGGATATCTGCA
This sequence comes from Phacochoerus africanus, assembly GCF_016906955.1. Classification (NCBI taxonomy): domain Eukaryota; kingdom Metazoa; phylum Chordata; class Mammalia; order Artiodactyla; family Suidae; genus Phacochoerus; species Phacochoerus africanus. The sequence continues at coordinate 52,419,202 of NC_062548.1, read as the reverse complement.
AATTTAAGGAGGAATTGTGGTGAGAGATGGTTACTCAAAGCACTGCTGAAGAGGGGTGTGAAAGGCTTATCCTCTGTAAATAAAATTCACGGAAGGGGGACTTCCTGGGAGACCCAGGTCAGCCAAGGATAAGAGAAAAATAGAAGGAGGTGCATGGTGGCAGGTGACACAGAGAAAGTGAGCCCTGGCTGACCATAAAGGGTTTCAACACCATCATGAGAAGGTCAGATTTTACACCTTTGCCAGAGGAGTTAGGATTTGCATTTGAACCTGGTATTATGACATAAAATGATTTATTCTTTGTTACGATGTTTCAGATCTTGGAGAACAGAGAGAGAAGTTTGTTTGGGATCTGGATATTCCAATAACACCTTGCAGATGTCAGCTCAGGGACTCAGGATCCATCAGATAAAGATCCCCGCACTGCCCCACAGGGTCAAATTGTGATATTTTATGAGAAGATTGTGTGAAATAGATGAGGAATGTTTTTACTTACCCTTAAGCTGCCAACTTAAGGGTCAGGCTAGACGTTATCAGGACTGAAAGGAAGGAAATAAAGCAAATGATGGAAAGGGGGTTCCCAGCCAAGGTGGATGCAGGTCTACTCTGCCTCCCCATCATCAGAAAGCCTCAGGTGTGAAGCAGAAGGATCGCTTCAACCCTTTAAGTCTTTTCAGGCTCTAACAGTCTACACACCCAGCCATTTTGCTCATTTATATAATGTCCAAAACTCACAAAGTTTCAAAATATGGGCTGGATTTTTTAAATTTTAGATGTTGGCTTTTTTTCTTCCTTCCTTCCATCTTTTTAGGGCCGCACCAGCGTTATATGGAAGCTCCTGGGCTATGGGTCGAATTGGAGCTGCAGTTGCCAGACTACACCACAGCCACAGCAATGCCAGATCTGAGCTTCTTCTGCGACCTATACCACAGCTCAAGGCAATGCCGGATCCTTAACACACTGAGTGAGGTCAAGGATGAACCAGCACTTTTATGGACACTGTGTTGGGTTCTTAACCCACTGAGCCACAATAGGAACTCCTTAGATGTTAGCATTTTAAAGATAAGGTCATGTATCTAGTTTGATGACAAAGCTGAAGAAGAGGCTTCTGTGACTCCACGTCAGTTTCTCTGGGGGCACTGCCAGCACAGAATAGGGCACCAATGTCAGAGTCAGGTGGTCTGGTTCAATCCCTGCCCTGCTACCTGTGAAGCCACTGGCATACATCGATTACTCTTCCAAGGCTCCTTTATTAAATATCTCTACTCATCTTGCTAGCTCATTTGATCATCAAGTTGGATAAAAATACATTATATGGAATTCCTGTTGTGGCTCAGTGGTAACAAACCTGACTGGTGTCCATAACGAAGCATGTTCGATATCTGACCCCGCTCAGTGGGTTAAGGAGCCAGGGTTTTCATGAACTGTGGTGTAGGTCACAGACACAGCTCAGACCCCACGTTGCTATGTCTATGGCATAGGCTGGCAGCTGCAGCTCCGATTCATCCCCTATCCTAGGAATTTCCATATGCTGTGGGTGTAGCCCTAAAAATTTTTTTTAATTAAAAAAAATACATTATAAACCATTGTTTCTATTAAAATGACTAAACTGCCGGATATTTCCAACTCAGCTTTTTGAAGTGGCTAGAGTCCACTTTCGAGAAGCGCCTGGATGTCCTGGGCTAAGAGTGTGAGCATCAGAGGAGTTATTTGTGACATGTGTAGTACACAGTCATAGAGTGTTCCATGACAGCACCAGTCACAGGCACTAAGTGTGATATCTCTGCATCTCCGCAGAAACCCGTTGTCAAGGGTGGACACGTGATCAAAGTCAGCCCAATCAACCACCCAAGGCAGCACATTCTCCAACCTTCACAATTGCAACTTCTCGTGTAGTGAGTTAAAAGGAACGTTTTGGTTTTTTCCAAAACCCTCTTTGTAATCAGGTGGTCTGCTGCCGGCTCATAGTGGTTGACGAGGATGCTTATTAAATGTTCAGGAATCTTGTGAGCCTGGTGTTCGACATAGCCATTAATACAAATGAAATTACAGAGTTCCCATCATGGCTTGGCAGAAACCAATCTGACTAGTATCCATGAGGATTCGGGTTCAATCCCTGGCCTGGCTCAGTACATTAAGGATCTGGTGTTGCTGTGAGCTGTGGTGTAGGTCACAGACACTGCTTGGATCACACATTGCTGTGGCTGTGGTGTGGGCCAGCAGCTGCAGCTCTGATTCAACCCCTAGCCTGGGAACCTCCATACGCCGAGGTGAAGCCCTAAAATGACAAAAAAAAAAAGAAAAAAAGAAATCACAAAAAATTAAATGCATTTCTTAAAAGCAAAGGTACTGTAGTAAATATTATATACTTAGTTATTTCTCCATCTATAAATATATTTCATTGTTGAGGTTACAGGCATGTGTTGCATAACCGTGGCAGAAATGCCACGTGTCTCTTGCTGGCTCCGCATCAGTGATGTCAGACTAGTTGTTTGCAATCAGCATTTGCCCCTTGGAAGCTTGTGGAGTCAAAACTCAGGGGTAACCCCCAGTGACCAGCGGACTACTAACTTATCCTGAAATCAATTCTCCCTTTTCTAGATTGATTGCTCTGGTGTTTTATCTTTCCTGATTAACTAAAATTACAGTAGGATTCTCCCTAATCAGAGACTGAGAAGAGTCCAAGATGCAAAATATGGAAAAGTGCATCTTAGAACCAAGGAAGCCATGAGTACATCTTCTTGAGCTGATTTAGAGTCAGTACAGCCTCCTGCAACACCACAAGGTCAGGATGATGAATTCTGTTTTAGGATACAATCTGGAAAAACAATCTCTGTCATTTGAACTCCCAGGTTCTCCAAGGTTGAGAAGGACAGGGGTCCTCCTTACAGTTTTCCATCTGAATACAAAACAAATGAAAGAGAGGACATGGTCTTGTCTGTTGAATCACTAAATACTTTTTTAAGAGAATAAAAGGCTTGGAGTGCCCTTTGTGGTGCAGCGGAAATGAATCTGACTAGTATCTATGAGGACGTGGGTTCAATCCCTGGCCTCGTTCAGTGGGTTAAGGATTTGGCATTGCCATGAACTGTGGTATATGTCACAGATGTGGCTTGGATCTGGTGTGGCTGTGGCTGTGGCGGAGGTGGAGGCTAGCAGCTGTAGCTCCAATTCGACCCCTAACCTGGGAACTGGCATGAGCTGAGGGTGCAGTCCCCTTAAAAGAAAAAAAAAAAGAGAGAGAGAGAGAGATTGAGTGAGTTAATATAGAATCAAGATCAGCAACACAAAAGCCCATAAGATTATTTCTGTATCTGGTCTATACCCTCTCCCTTCCCTGTTCTGTGTCTTCTTTGCTCTTCCTTTTTAAGAAAGCCTTTCTCTGAAGTTTTAGGCTTTGAGCAGCAAGGCAGAAAGGATTTTAAGAGAAGCAATGACCCACCAGCGGATCATCTGCTGTAATTCACACAAACACCTTTGTGTGGGGTTATTTGGGGTGAGTGATGTGTGGATCACTTGAGGGCAGGAAGGTGCTGCCTTTGGACGTAAACTTGGCATCTTCAGCAAGAAAAACAAGGGGAAACACAAAGAAAGCACTGTCTTCTTTCTGAAAGATTTCGCTCTCAGGCATTTATTCTCTTTTTTCTTAAATCACTCCTGTGTTTACCGTTATTCTCTTCAGCAACAACTCTTTCCTCCTTAAAATCTGCTTACTTCAGTGAAGTGTGCCTCAATGGAGGGGGTGACAATCTGGATGGAATTTTATGAACCTTTCTTACTGTAAATAAAAGGTACGGGGCGGAGCATGATTATATAACTGGGCTTTTTTTTTTTTAATGAAGTGAAGATTAGGTCATTTTCTCAAAGATACATCGGCTCAATGTTTTAATTAAAATAAAAAATTATTGATCAGGAGTTCCCCTTGTGGCGCAGCAGAAACAAATCTGACTGGTATCCATGAGGACTTGGGTTTGATCCCTCAGTGGGTTAAGGATCCCTCGTTGCGGTGAGCTGCGGTGTAGGTGGTAGACACGGCTCAGACCTGGTGGCTGTGGCTGTGGTGTAGGTTGGCAGCTGTAGCTCTGATTCGACCCCTAGTCTGAGAACTTCCATATGCTGCAAGTGCAGCCCTAAAATAAATAAATAAATAAATAAAAATTTTAAAAAGTTATCAGTCAAAAACCTTTCTTCATAGTGGAGCTGGGAAGGAAACAGTGGTCTTATTTTTCTATTTCTATGCCTCTCTTTCCAACCTATAGTCACTGGCTTTGTCTTCTATCAAATAGTTTGCAATTGAAATTTTCAAAGATGCTACACTCTTTGGAGTTGTCCTTTGCGCAAGATTCCGAGAGAAACAGAGACTTATGTCTGGGGCTTAGTAGATGCTGCAGAAGGAAGGGAGTGGATGCTGTGTTCTGAGAGAAGGAGTGAGTCCAGGGTTCAGCCGGTTCTCCATGCCCATGCCATGATGTTGGCACTCAGGGCAGACGGCAGGCAGACAGATACCAGAAGCAAGACAGTCCCAGCGAAGTGGCAAGCTCCACCCCAGCAGTGTGTCTCCGGACTGTTGGAGACAAAACCCCTCAGGCCAGTTCTGTGTATGGGTGGGGGTATGCGCTGTTCCCTGCAACCTGCAGCAAAGCATGTACTGGCTCTAAGCCTCAGTTTCAGCATTTGTGAGGTGGGGAGAATGGCTCTGTTTCCTGCCCCAGGAACCTGATAAATATCTGGAAATTCTTTGTCAACAGAGAAGTGCCCTCGGATCTCAAGGTATTTTCAGTGTTTGAAACCCTTCCTAAATGCACATCACTGGGGGGGAAAAAGACGCCTCTGACTTTCCAGGGTCTGGAGATAGGCTGCCTTCCTTCCATGGAACTGGGCGGGCTGCCCTTGGAAGTGGCCTTTTTTTTTTTCCTTTTTTTGGCTGTACTGCAGCCTATGGAGTTCCGGGTGGCGGCGGGAGTGAGCTCCCCTTTGTGTAAGGTGGTCAGATGCACCTGCTGCCCTGTGTACATCCTCCCTGAGCACTAGCTAGCACCATGTCTGGAGAAGGGCACAGAGGTTTCTCTTCCTCAGATTGACTTCCAGCTGCCTTGCCCCAGATGGGATCCTGGGAAAGTGCGAGGTAATTGCCTTCATATTCATCTTGAGTGGGTTTTTATTACCCTTTTCTCAGGTGACTGCCAGGAGGGAAAAAGAAGAAGAAGAAGAAAAGCCATTTGCTAGGGAAAAAAAAATAAGATGCGCTTGCTCCCAAGTGCCAAATGCTCTTTGACAGGGAGCTATTTAGATAGAAAACCACCCCTGCAGCGCAGGGGGCATTCAGAGGACAGACCCTCTTCAGTCTGAGCTGTGCAGGAGGGTGTCTGCAGGGCTGCGGAAGGGCAGTTTTGGGACAAAGCACCAGGAGCAAGCGCCCTTGGGCAGCACGGCAGGGGAGGGCTCAGGAAGAAGCTCTGTCCATACAGGCCTTGTCATTTTCCTCTGGGACAGTCCCTAGGGCAGCCTCCTCTAACAAGCCCAGATATTCTGCATCAGCTCTGGAAACCCTGAATGGCTAGTTTTCTTTTTCTTTTTTTTGTCTTTTTAGTGCTGCACTCACAGCATACACAGCATATGGAGGTTCCCCTGCCAGGGGTTGACTCAGAGCTGTAACCACCAGCCTACACCACAGCTCACAGCAAAGCCAGATCCTTAACCCACTGAGTGAGTCCAGTGATCGCTGAACAGGCATCCGCATGGATACTAGTCAGATTCGTTTCCTCTGAGCCATGATGGGAACTCCTCATTTTTTTATTCTGTTTTACATATTTTAAAATTAGAATTGATTTACCATGTTGTTCCCATTTTTGCTGTACAGCAAAGTGACCCAGTCCTAAATATATATACATTCCCTTTCTTATATTATCCTCCATCATGGTCTCTCTCAAGAGATTGGATATAGTTCCCTGTGCTGTACAGTTGAACCTCATTGTTTATCCATTCTAAATATCATAGTTTGTACCTACTAACTCCAAACTCTCCATCCATCCCACTTCCTCCCCCTTCCCCCTGGCAACCACAAGTCTGCTCTCCATATCTGTGAGTCAGTTTCTGTTCTGTAGATAGATTATCTGTGCCATATTTAGAGTCCACATATAAGTGATACCATATGGTATTTGTCTTTCTCTTTCTGACTGACTTCACTTAGTATGCATGAGTGTGTGGATTCAACTAGACTCTCTCTAGTTGAATCCATGTTGCTACAAATGGCAGTACTGACATTTCATTTTTAAACATCACACCACACCTGCATTCTCACCTTGAAGCTGAGCTCTATGAAGTGCTGACATGGACAACTGTTCAGACCGACTGGACCTGGCAACCAGGGAAGGTGGTCATGGGGGATTCTGCTTAAACAGGCTCGGGCTCTCCCTGCTGTACCCTCCCAAGACTGCATGACTCTGTGACATGCTGTCAACCTGGCCCATCTGCCCCGTGGGCTTGGGAACCGGAGCCCCGATCAGAGGGACATGAGAAGGGACATCTGGACATGGTTTCTCCAAAAAACCAGCACATGCCTTGGCCTGTCATCTAAGCAAAAGGAGGGGGAAGCGGGGGTCCTTTGATCCCAGCATGTTCACACCCACATGCACACACACATGTGCACACATACCATGCATACACTCACAACTACACACTCACACACATGTGCACACCCTCACGTGCCATGCACACACGTGCACACACACTCATCCTCACCCTTTCAACACAGTCCCCTAAATCTCAAATGTGACTCTGCTCATAAAGAAAGGGGTGTAACAGTTATGCAGCAGTTACTGGGATATTTAGGTCAACTCCTAGTTTTCTAGATTCTGAATTCTTGTGTGTATGTTCATTTCCTCTTATTTTTCGCATCATAACTTAGTTTCTTGCCCCAGATGAAGACAGGCTGCCCACCTCAGCTGAAAAACCCGCCTGGCTGGCTCTGGCTTTCCCTGAGAAGCTGCCCTTCTGACACCTATTCCTCAATGACCTTCAAGAACTGAACAGGAAGCCTTTGTTCAGACCCACAGAGAAGGGAGGGCAAAAGCATTGCTCTCACAACTCCCCTCCTCCTGCCCCCACTGTTCTTTCCTGATTTCCCATTGCTTAAATTATGGCAATTCCAGAAGCCCTCCAGCCCCCTTCCAGTCACCCCGTCCCATCAAGGGGCCCATGATTCTGACTCCTAATAGCTTGGATCTGCTTTACCTGTTTTTGTTATTTTTTTACAAAATATGAAAGTATGTAGTCTGCTGTGCCTGGCTTACTTCACTGACTGCTGTGCTTGTGATATTCACCTGCTGTTTCCGCTCACAGGATGTTACTCCATCCCAATGTGTGACTATACCACCGTCTCTTCATCCCATCCACTGGTGATGGGTATTCGAATAAGTTCCAGTTTGGGGCTGTTACTAATAGTTACACTACATTCTTGTATGTGTCCTTTGATGACAACATGTACCCAGCTCTGAGGGGGGTGGGGTTATAAACCTAAGACTGGGGCTTTTGACTCATGGAATAAGATAGTGTTCAGCCCAAGTGGATGCTGACAACCAGGTTCCACACGGGTACTGTTCACACTGATGCCAGCAGTCTCAGAGTTCCACTTACACCCTTGACCACAAGTGTATTTTGGGTCTTTTTCATTTTACTGATATCACATTATGCTTTTAGTAAGCATTTCACTGATAACAAGTGCAATTGAGCATTGTTTCCTAGGCTTGGTGTCTTCTGGGATAAATTCATCTCGGCTTTATATTTCCTATTGATTTGTAGGAGCTCTTTACATATTCTGGGTATGACCTCTTTGTCAGATGTATGGGGCTTACCCTCTCAATCTTTCTATAATGACTTTGGGTGAATCCAAGTTGTTTATCTTAATGTGGTCTAACTTGTTATATCTTTTCTTTTATGATTAGTACATCTAATGCCTTAGTTGAGTAATTTTGTCTTTTCAAAGGTCATGCAAAAGTGCTCTTATGATTTCTTCCAGAAGATGTATTTTCTGTGTCAAAGTGCTCATTTTTACTTTAGATTTAATACTCATCCTTTAATATATAGCACACGTTTGCCTCCTTCTCCATCAATGGAACTATTATTTTAAATAATGATTTTCTGGAGTTCCCGTCGTGGCGCAGTGGTTGATGAATCCGACTAAGAACCATGAGGTTGCGGGTTCGGCCCCTGCCCTTGCTCAGTGGGTTAACGATCTGGCGTTGCCGTGAGCTGTGGTGTAGGTTGCAGATGCGGCTCGGATCCCGTGTTGCTGTGGCTCTGGCGTAGGCCGGTGACTGCAGCTCCTGCAGCTCCGATTCGACCCCTAGCCTGGGAACCTCCATATGCCGCGGGAGCGGCCCAAGAAATAGCAACAACAACAACAAAAGACAAAAAAAAATAAAATAAATAATGATTTTCTTATTTTCTTATACTCTCCATATAAACTTGGGGAATAATGATAGAGAAAAAGAAACATCAAAATCATTGTATTCTCATTATCTAGAATTTGTTGCTAACTTATTATGTTTCCTTTAGTGTCTTGTTTTTTTCCCCCTGTAGATGTGTTTTTCCACAATTGGGATCCTTTGGTCCACAGAATTGTGAGGACTTTTGTTTCACTTTGTATTATACCAGGGACATTTTCCATGTTGCTAAGTATTTCTTGAAGGCTACTTCTAATGGCTATAAGATGCTTCTTTGTATGAATGCACTGTAACTTATCATTCACCTATTGCGGCATGTTTTAGCTGTTTGTGGGTTTTTTCGGCTAATATATAAATACATCTGATACCAGTGTTCACCTACATCCTTTTATTCAAGTGTCTGATTCTTTCATCATGGTATCTTCCTAGGAGGAGGCTGGCTGAGTGCGAGTTACAGCCATATTTAGGCTCTTGTCATGTCAAGGACACACTCTTCAGAGATGTCAGGCTAGGTCTTTTATTTTTTTATTATTATTATTATTATTATTATTATTTGGTCTTTTTGCCTTTTCTAGGGCCGCTCCCGTGGCATATGGAGGTTCCCAGGCTAGGGGTCTAATCAGAGCTGTAGCTGCCGATGTACGCCAGAGCCACAGGATCCGAGCCGAGTCTGCAACCCACACCACAGCTCATGGCGATGCCGGATCCTTAACTCACTGAGCAAGGCCAGGGATTGAACCCACAACCTCATGGTTCCTAGTCGGATTCATGAACCACTGAGCCACAATGGGAACTCCTAGGCTAGGTCTTTTAAAAGCTTGCATTAACTTACACTGTCGGTCTAGCCCCCAACATACACCTTTGCTGCAGCATCAAACCATGACTATGGGAATTTGTAATATGGGCCTTAAAAAAGACTGGATTTGGATTTGGTCTTGAGGTGGCACAGTGAGTTAAGAACCTGAATGCAGCCAGCTCAGGTTGCTGTGGCGGCACAGGTTCTATCCCCGGCCCAGCACAGTGAGTTAAAGGATCCGTCATTATTGCAGCTGTGGCTTGTATTTGATCCCTGGCTGAGGGAACTTCCATATGCCATAGGTGTGACTATAAAAACATAAAAGTAAAACTAAAATTAAAAAAAAATTTTAAAGAGTGATTTTGGAGAATCAAGCTGAGTCTTCAGACAAGAAACAAAGGAAAAATACTTTTTTAAGCTGCTGAAAGAAAAGAAGTTACAATGCTGGTTCATCGTTTTTTAGTTTTTAACATCATACTCAGGGTTGTTTCTATCGTCCCAGAAAATAAAACTTAGAAATAGGAGTCCTTAGTGGCTCAGTGGTTAACGAACACTACTAGCATCCATGAGGATGCGGGTTCCATCAGTGGCCTCACTCAGTGGGTTAAGGATCCGGTGTTGCTGTGAGCTGTGGTGTAGGTCACAGAAGAACCACAGATCCGCATAGGCCGACGGCTACAACTCTGATTGGACCCCTAGCCTGGGAACCTCCTTATGAGATGGGTGTGGCCCTAAAAAGACGGAAAAAAAAAAGTAAAGAAAGAAAAGAAAGAAATGGGAGTCCTAAAGAGTTATTTTCTGGCTTTGTAGCTGAGGAGGTGATGCGTGCAATCTTTCGGAAAGGATAAGGGCAATGCTTTCCATGCATAACATTGTTAATTAACTTTTTATTTAGGAACAAGAAAGCACAGATTACAGCTCACATCCATGTGGCATGTGACACAGAAGTCATCGCATGACTGATTGGGTGTAAAGAGGGATGATAAGCATCAAATCAGGAAATCTTTACAGACTAGCTAGTGAGTTTTCTCCTGCTTCCCAGACAGAAAAGTTGCCTCTGAGAGCTTCCATGAGAGCCAACAGCAGAGTGGAAGTGACCGTTTTTGAGGCTTGCTTGCTTGATCCCCATCAAATGTTTTCATCACCTTGGCTGCTTTCAACACAAGCAGGTGCCAAGCTGCTGCAGCGCGTCACGGAAGCACCGCTGTGGGCTGAGATTCCGGCGCCTCTTGTGTGGGGTGTCCTCAATCCACAGCCCAGCCCTCCTTTCATCCCAGATGCTTTGCTTTGCTGTCCCTGCCTTTTTAGGGGACAGCTTGGGTCACCCCCTGACAGAGTGGCTCCATACCCACCTGTGGAAGGAGAGTGAAAGTCCGTCCTTTCCTGATCCTTCCTTGAAGATAACCATACCTTGGTCTCAGCATCACTCCTTTTCTTTATAACTTTGTCTCCTTTATGATGTGTGGTTCACGTCTGAGGATTTTTGAATTTTGCATACATGGATTTGTCCTAGTTTTTTGGTTGTTTGTTTTTTCCTTTTTAGGATCTCACCCATGGCATATTGAAGTTCCCAGGCTAGGGGTCAAATGGGAGCTACAGTTTCCAGCCTACACCACAGCCACAGCAATGCCAGATCCGAGCCACATCTGCAACCTAGACTATAGCTCACGGCAACGCTGTATCCTTAACCCACTGAGCGAGGCCAGGGATTGAACCTGTGTCCTCATGGGTGCTAGTCAGATTCATTTCCACTGAGCCACGATGGGAACTCCTGAGTTGGCTTGTTTTATTTAAATCTTCTTTGTAATTCTGACATCAACGCTTCACCAGTTATATGTGCTGCAAAAACTTTCCCTCAGATGGAGCCCATCTTGCCTGCCTTTGTCATGAAGGTAGGTCAGGGCTTCCTCATGGCCCCATCACTGTCCGTCTCCTTCACGACCTTCACTATCGAGGGGGAGGACACCCTTGGAAGGGGGAGAGTGGTCAGGAGGCACAGGTATTAAGTTCTGTATTAGAGATGTGGGAAAACGCTGCACACGTTGTTGCTTTTTTTTTTAAGTGGATCAGACAGAATGTTTTATTGGTACTTAAAAGCAAGAGAAAGATATAACTGACACATAGGAAATGTGCAATCAATATTTGATTGAATTAAATTGAACCAGGGCATTTAACACTGAAAATAAAGGCAGGTGGAGCGACATGAAAATTTGATAATCTGGAAATGGCTGCACACGTTTTTAACAGGTACATGTTTTGATACGTGTGTATTTGTATACATACATGTACATATATGTGTGTGTGTATGTGGTGTGTGTTTATATGTGTAGAAATAAGTATATGTGTGTGTGTGCGTTCATACATATGTATAAGCACATGAATATGTGTATTGTGACTGGGGAGAGGAAGACGAATAAAGCTTTGAACGCCTGCTCACTTGGGTATTCAGGACTAGGAATTGCCCATTTTACATTTCTTTTTTTTTAATTTTTAATTATTTTTTTCTTTTTAAACCAAAATATAGTTGACTTATCATGTCATGTTAGTTTCAGGTGTACAGCACAGTGATTCAGTTATACATATGTATATATATTCTTATATATGTACATATACACCCACATATATATTCTTTTTTAGATTCTTTTCCCTTATCAATTATTACAAAATGTTGACTATAGTTCCCTATGCTGTACAGTAGGTTCTTGTTGTTTTATCTGTTTTATATATAAGTAGTCTGTACCTGGCTATCTGAAATTCCTAATTTATCCTTCCTGCATTATCCTTTGGGTAACCATAAATTTGTTTTCTATGTCTGTAAGTCTATTTCTGTTTGGTAAATAAGTTCATTTGTATCTTTTTTTGCAGACTCCACATAGATCATATGATACCTGTCTTTCTCTGGCTTTCTTTACTCAGTATGATCATAGCTAGGTCCATCCATGCTGCTGCAAATGGCAATGTTTTATCCTTTTTTATGGCTGTGTAATAGTCTACTGTATATATTGTACCACATCTTCTTTATCCATTCATCTGTGGAGGGACTGTACAAGGACCCCTCTGAGAGGTCTTTTTAGGCACACATCGCCATCCCGCAGAGCAGCTGATAGGGCCTGGACTTAGACCCAGACATAGAACTATAGGTCTTTGGGGTTGTTCTTGACGGCTCCCTGAATTCTGGGACATAACCAAGAAAAAGAGCAGACAATCTTAGCATTGTTCCATGGGTAGGTGGTTTGCTTGCTCGAGTGAGGAGATTTCTGTGTGAAGGGGTGCCTGTCTCACCCCAGAGCTCCCTCCAGTGATGCTCAAGGCTGCAGGTACAGCTTGGCCTTTGGTTACTGGGCACATTTGGATTTTATAGATTTGAGAATATTTTATAGGTTGAGAAAACAGTGCCTTCCATGTGTTATGCTATTTTTTTACACAGGAGGGGACAGGAGTGTGTGGCATGTAATCATCCATGAATTCAGCCTCTGTTGATAAATTCTTTCAAGTCAGAATACGGAAAGCCAATATGGGTTCGAAGTTAACATTCTGGGAATTTCCCATTGTGGTTCAGTGGTAACAAGCCCAACTAGCATCCATGAGGATGCGGGTTCGATCCCTGGCCTCACTCAGTGGTTATAGGATCCCGAGTTGCCATGAGCTGTGGTGTAGGTCGCAGACGTGGCTTGGATCTGGCATTGCTGTGGCTGTGGCATAGACTAGCACCTGTAGCTCCGATTCAACCCCTGGCCTCTAGTCAGGGAACTTCCATATGCTACAGGTTCAGCCCTAAAGAGCAAAAAAAATTAACATTCTAAAAACTGCTTGATATTTTAACTCACAATTGCCTGATTCTAACAAATAATTTGTTTAAGAATTGTATCATAACCAGAAAACTCCAAACAATAAAATGCTTTAAAATATAAGCCAGTAACAGGAGTTCCCTTGTGGCAAAATGGGTTAAGGATCTGGTGTTGTCACTGCTTCGGCTCAGGGCGCTGCTGTGGCTAGGGTTCCATCCCTGGCCTGAGAAATTCCCCATGCCGCTGGCGTGGACAAAAAAAAAAACTATACATTTAGAAACAGACTCTTAGACTTTGCAAACAAACTTAACATTACCAAAGGGGACAGGTGGGGGATGGGGAGGGATGGACTGGGGGTTTGGGACTGGCGTAGGCACAGTGTCTTATATGGAGTGACTGGCCATTGGGGACATGCTGTATAGCACAGGGAACTCTACCCAATATTCTGTGATTATCTACGTGGGGAAAGAATCTGAAAAAGAATGAATGTGTGTGTATAACTGGCCCACTTCGTTGTGCAGCAGAAATGATCACAACATTGTAAATCAGCTAGACTTCAATAAAATTTTAAAAATAAAAAAAAAATATATATATATAGGCCAGTAACAAGAGTTGCTGTAGAAGAGGAGGGCAGAGAATTAAAATGTTCATTTTTGTTAATCTTGTTATTATGGGTTTGGCGCTATGATGGGTATTTTACAAAGGGTTCAAAAAGTAGAAATACAGTTAAAAAGTAGTAAATTCTTTTCTGTCTAAAGGACCTGAATTTTGACAAGGGTTAAAGTGACCAGGGAGCTTTCGGACGGACAGGTGTGCATCGCCCTTCTCGGGGGGAGGAGGCCCAAGGACCATCCATTCCAAGTTGACTTGGTGTGAGTCAGAGATGGAGGACCAGTTACTGGGCTGCAGGCTCCTTGCAGGCACCGTGCTCTGGAGCTGCACTTGTCACGATGCCCAGAACCGGGACTGGGGGGAGGGAGAGGGTTTCCATCACTTGTGTCCTGGATTTCGAGACCTTTGGGCATGAGGGTCTCCATGAGAGTTCTCCCAAGTCCAAGGTTAGGGCCTATGAGCTGTAGGCAGGTGGATGGGACAGCAAAGATTGTCCCCTGATGGTGAGAATCCTCTGGACAAATCTGGGCAGAAACCTGCCCCCCTTCCCTGCCGCCTGGTCCTCTTCTTTCTCTCCTGCTCCTTTGTTCCGAACTGCTTGGATGACAGAGTCATCCTGCCAAGTCTGACATCATCTCTCCAGCCCTCACAGGCTGGCTCCCTAGGTTGCTTGTGTTCAGGGTTTACTGGCAATGAGAATAAGGGGTTGGAAACTTTCCTGTGACATCATTTCCTCTGTAAATTCCATCTTCTACTTTCCAAACGCTCTAGGGGCTACTGTGATTTGAATGATTTCTTTCTCTCTCTGTCTCATTTCTCTTCTTCTGTGTGGCTGACAAAGCCATGCCATGATTCCTGAGCTCACGAGGGGACCAGCGATTGCTTTTGACTTGTTTGCCTCGAAACCACAAGCCACAGGACTTTGTGATTTCAGAAAAAAAATTACGGGAGTTCCCGTCATTGCACAGCAGAAATGAATCTGATTAGGAACCATGAGGTTGCAGGTTCAATCCCTGGTTCGCTTGGTGGGTTAAGGATCTGGCATTGCTGTGAGCTGCGGTGTAGGTCCCAGAGGCTGCTTGGACCTGGCATTGCTGTGGCTGTGACTGGCAGCTGCAGCTCCAATTAGACCCTTAGCCTGGGAACCTCCATATGCCTCAGGTGTGACCCTAAAAAGCAAAAAAAAAAAAAAAAAGGGTTAACAAGAACAAAATCTTCACATAAAGCTACACTAGGAATCTTATTCTCATAAAGGAGAAATAGCTTGCCACCAAACAAAAAAAAACAACCCTAAGAAAACTAAAAATAACAAAAAAGAGCAAATTATAACTTGAATTAAACTGACAGTGAACCTCAAAGTTGCCCCATGAGTTCAATCCATGGACCAGGAAGTTCCACATGCTGTGGGCATGGCCAAAAAAAAAAAAGTTGACTGACTAATCCATCCTATTTTGTTTCTTGGGCAGGACAACAGTGCAGACCACAAGTGTTCCTCACGTCATGTGCCCATCGCCATCCTCCAGCAGTCATAAACGTGGCGCTCTCAACCATGGCCCAGAGCCGTGTAAGCTGACAGCAAACGACAGCCAGCTCGGAGGGTTCTGGCGGTCCCTCCTTCCTGGAGAGGCTGCCCACTCTAGTCATTATTTCCACAACGCGATTGTCCCCCCAAACCTTTTTTGGGACCGTCATGGGCACAGGGCTCCAAACTCACCGAACGCCACTTCAACAGCATCTAGATGGATGCAGCACCGGTTCTGTTTGAACAGGGAGCCCCAGAAGTCATGCTCCCACCTAGTGCTGGGGACAAGTCCTACGCAGCCCGACCCCACCCCCGAGCCCCAGGTGGATGCAGAGTTCATTTAGGACACAAAGATCTGTCTGCAGGGTGTCCCCCCGCACCCTCAGGCCATGCAGGTCGGAGTTGCTGAGATCATTCTGCCCCCTGAGCACCAGCTTCTCTGAGGAAAGCTCCCAGGACAGGGACCAAGCGTGGTCATATCAGCAGATGTACAAGTGTGCTTGGCCACACGCTTTACCCAAGTGCTCACCCTCGCCAGCCTCAATCTGTTCAATCCACTGTGATTTTTCTTCCCTCACTTGCCATCAAGCCAAAGGACCATTCTGGAGGATGCACAGGCAATGCCCTCTGCAGCCTTCAACTCAAGATTTATGTGGGGGCAAGAACTTCCAATTTTCCACATAAATCTTGAGGGGCTCTGGTTCCCAGACCGCTTGGCGCCTCTGGCACGGTCAGCAAAAAAACTGAAGCCCTGTGAGGTGGACGAGGGGAACAAAGTTGTTCACAGTTTGAAAAGTTGAAACACCATCAACTGTGGAGGCTGAATCACTGCCCCCAGACTGGAGACAGACGGCGGATACAGAGAGCCACGACCTAGCAAACAGAAGCCAGGGAGCAGCACCCATGGGCCCTGGCTCTGGGGGAGGAAGACCTCAACTGCAACAGATGAACTGCTGGAGCCTTGGTGTCCACAAGTTTGAGAGTTAACATATCCAGGGGGCCCCCAAGTTTTGTCACCAGGACCCCTTATCGAGTTCTCACAGTGAGCCTAAGACAACCTTCTGCAACAAGCGCAGCAGGTCAGTCGTTTGTGGATCACCAAGAGCTCTCTGCTCTTCTTAGCAGCGGGCCCTCGAGGGACATTCTTTCAGGAGAACCTAAGCTTCACAGCAGAAGGAAATTCCCAACTCCAGCGCCTTCTAGCCCTCCTGTCACACCCAAGGGGCGGGGTCAGGCAAACCTGGACTCTGTGAACTTCACAGCACAACTTCATTTACACACGAGCAACCTTTAACACCTTTTCAGTTTTCCTTAAGATTCTTAAGCCCAAACAATCCATGATGTTTAAAAAACTCCTTTTAATTTAAATTAAGAGACTCCTTCCATACTCAGCCCTTCAAAGGCATAATCCACATCTGTTATCATCTAGATACAATGGAAAGGACAGGGAATTGGATGCTGGAAATCTTGTATCCATGTCTGTGCTCTGTTAACTACTCCCCTGAGCCTGGGCAAGTTCCTTCCCTTTGAGTGTCACTTTCCTCACTGGGACAAAGCCCTAATCCTCAAGACATGGGGCACTGTCCTGCCCCCACACCTGATCACCACAGCAGTAGGGCTTCTGGGCCATAATGGGGTAATAAAACCAAAAGAGCACATCTCAGCCTTGCCTAAGAAACTCTAGAGAACCTCATGCCTTCTGACCCCCCAAAAAGCAGAGGAGACAAAAACAAGGACAGCAGGGAAATTTTAGCCTCTGAAATCTACAGCTGTAGCAGACAGTAAACACACCCTAATGCCAGGCAGAAAAACATAAAGCATCACATTGTGATCCTATTTATCTCAATTCCTTTTACCCAGTACATCGTGTCAGGTTGTCAAGAAAAAATTGCAAGTCACACCAAAAGAAAGAAATGCAGTTAGAGGAACAGAGCGAACACTAGAACCAGACTCAGGTGTGGCAGAGAGATTAGACTCATCAGAGCTGAACTCAACACAATGATGACTAATAAGCTAAGGCTATTGGTTAAGCTAAGAAATGACAGGAGAACTGGAAAACACGTCAGAACAGATGGAACTTGTAAGCAGAGAGATGGAAACTCTAAGAAAGGATCAAAGAGAAATCAAAACCACTGCACGGAAACTAAGAATGCATTCGATGGCGAGTTCCCGCTGTGACTTGTTGGTAACAAACCCAACTAGTATCCATGAGGTTTCGGGTTGGATCCCTGGCCTTGCTCAGTGGGTTAAGGATCCAGCATTGCTGTGAGCTGTGGTATGGGGTCATGGATGAGGCTCAGCTCTGGTGTTGCTGTGGCAGCTGCAGCTCTGATTTGACCCCTAGCCTGGGAACTTCCAGATGCCACAGAGACAGCCTTAAAAAACAAAAACAAAGGAGTTTCCATTGAGGCTCAGTGGTTAACAAATCTGACCAGGAACCATGAGGTTGCGGGTTCGATCCCTGGCCTTGTTCAGTGGGTTAAGGATCCGCATTGCTGTGAGCTATGGTGTAGGTCACAGACGCAGCTCAGATCCTGAGTTGCTGTGGCTATGGCGAACGGCTCCAGCTCTGATTAGACCCCTAGCCTGGGAACTTCCATATGCCGTGGGTGCAGCCCTAGAAAAGGCAAAAAGACAAAAAAAAAAAAAAAAGAGAGAGAGACAAAGAGTGCCTTTGAGGGGCTCCTCAGTAGATTGGACACAGGTGAATTAAAGATCAGTGAGCTTGAGGATATGTCAAATGAAATTTCCAAAACTGAGAAGCAAAGAGAAAGAAAAAGAAAAAAAAAAAAAAAAAGAACAGAACAGATCAGAACATCCAAGAACCTGGGACAAGCAGAGAAGATGCACAGGCACAGAACAAATGCAACAGAGCACTTCGCTCTAACGTGAGATGTTAGTGATGGGGGGGTGGGGCACATATTCGAATCTTCTGTGCTTCCTGTTCAGTTTGCTTCTAAATATAAAATTACTCAAGATTTAAAGCCTATTAATTTTTAAAAAGCTAGAGGTAATAATCAGGAGGTGTCACACGCACACATACAGTTGTAAATGGAACGGTTTACTGGCTGAAACAACAGCCAGTGAGAATTTTTATAACATCACTCTTGAGTCTAATATCCCAAGATTCCAATAAAAAAGTGAGGGCATAGTCTGAATACTGTCATTAATAATAATTATTTAGGAGCTCTCTTCATGGCTCAGCAGTTAAGAAACATGACTAGGATCCATGAGGATGCGGGTTCAATCCCTGGCCTCAATTAGTGGGTTAAGGATCCGGCATTGCCAGAAGCTGTGGTGTGGGTCAAAGACTTGGCTCGGATCCCATTTTGCTGTGGCTGTGGTGTAGGCCAGCAGCTGTAGCTCTGATTTGGACCCCTGTCTGGGAACCTCCATATGCTGCAGGAGCAGCCTTAAAAAGACAAAAGAAAAAAAATAAAAATAATAATTATTTAATGAACATATTTGGCCCTTGTATCCTAGAAATGAGAACACAATCTTTTCAAAGCCTCATGGAAGATTTACGCACATACTTCCTGTACCAGACTACGAAGCTACTTTTAATAAATTATCCAAGCTCTAGAGTTATAGGTTGCATTATTTAATTAAAAGGCAGCAAAACAGAAAATTTATAATGCATGTTTAAATCTTCCCAATCCCAATCACTTAGAGACTTTAAAGCATATATAGGAATTCCCGTCGTGGCTCAGCGGAAATGAATCTGACTAGCATCCATGAAGATGCAGGTTCAATCCCTGGCCCTGCTCGGTGGGTTAAGGATATGGTGTTGCCGAGAGCTGTGGTATAGGTTGCAGATGCAGTTCGGATCTGGCATTGCTGTGGCTGTGGTGTAGGCTGGCAGCTGTGGCTCTGATTGGATCCCTAGCCTGGGAACCTCCATGTGCTGTGGGTGTGGCCCTAAAAAGATTAAAAAAAAAAAAAAAAAAAGCACGTATAACTTAAACAACCTAGTTGAAAGAGTAAATACACAACCTCAGACTCTTTTGACACTAATATGAAATACAGGCAGGTCTGTACTCAGTTGGGCTACCATGGTTATTCTCATGAACTTTGAGTTCCCTGTCCGCCAACACTCAGGACTTCCCAGGATACATACAACCGCAGCATGGATTGCCAGAAATACACTGAGAAACTTAAGGAAATAATTCTCAGGCAAAAGTGGAAACAGAGAGTATTGGAAATAGGATAGAACCCGTGTATTTCCATATAGTAGAGTAAATGTCTATCTAGAAATTTTGGAGAAAAATAATTATATTCTGATGTGAAAATGAGACAAGAGCCCAGCCACACGAGAATAATTTTATCGCCAGAGGAGGCCATCTGAAACCTCAGCACACATATTTGTACCTGTTTCCGGTCACACCCCCCGCAGAAAGCCTCAGAAACTCTGGGCCTCCTGGGGTCTGTGTTACACCTGCTCATGGAACCTGGGAGGGTGGACCAGCTGGGCGTCCCGTGTCTGCAGGGATCCCCGCCATAGTTGGATCTGCTTTACTGCGCCCGAGGGCTATCTGTTCTCTTAACATTTGACCCGAGCGATCCGGAGGGCTGTCAGTTCTCTAACGTTTGACCCGAGCGAACGGCACAGTCCAAGGTGTGGGATGGAACAAGTGTCCCAAGGCAGATGCAGACTGACCGGAGGAGGGACTGAGATTCCGAAAGAGGAGCCCGGAGCTGCAGCGTCCTGAGCATGGGAGCTGGCATCTGGCCTCCCCCAGCCCTGACCCCCCCCCCCTTTTGGGTCTCGTCCCGACAAAACCTTTTGCCAGATAAAGCAGCGTTTCAGCAGCGTTATTGAAAAATGTTCTCTCCTTCAGCCAAAACGGAGACAAGAATGCCAAGGCTTTTACACCCGAAGAGGAGCTGACCCAGAGCCAAACGGGTGCGGGGCGTGCTTGGCTTAAGGGCTGGTGGCGGGAGAGACAGAATCTTCCGCGACGTGAAACTGCGCCAGGGACGGGGCGGGATCCATCACATTCAGCATCTTTTCATTACCCAGGGGGACCTTCACAAGAGGTAAGCTGCTTGGGCTTTAAATCAAAAGTTGAAACTATTTCACCGGCACGTCCCCAGCGGCCCCCAGATGCCATGCTTCCTCTGCAGCAGCTGTCGCCTCTCACAAAGGCCCCGTGACTAAGGAGAAGCGATGGCACAGAGGCTTCTTGTAAGGGTGCCCCCTTCCCCTCACCCTGGGCTTTTGTTCTCCCTGTATTTTTTTGGACCAATTTGGAATTAGCCAGGCCAGGGGGATCAAAGGGACCACACTGACTAGCGTGCCCCCGCCTGGGATTCTGGATGACCCCAGAGTATCCCCGTGTCACCTAAGGGATGTTGGAAGCGCTGAGAGCAAAACCATGGAAACCCACTTTGATTTTACCCTGGGATCACTTTCCTACTGGGTGGGGGGGGGGGAAGAGACGGTCTGGTGGCATCAATGAGTAAAAACAGCAACCATAAAAATCACATCGGTGGTGCATGCTGGGATATTCTAGAACTAATTTGGATGGGGAAGGGCACTGAGAAGCCTAGAATTAGTATGGGGGGGGGGAAGGGGCATGGAAATAGGGAGAAAAATAGATGATCAGTTCAGCCACAAACTAAATCAACTATTCTTTAAAGAGCAGGAGGCAGACAGAGGCGCAGAGGGACAGAGAGAGGAGCGTTCTTCGCTCTGTCCAGCTTCCTTATGGGCAGGTTTTGGACAGGGTTTGTTCACATCAGCTCTGGGTGGAAAAAGACTTGGAGATCACGCGGGAGCTATGCCAAGCTTCCTAAATGAGAAAGCCCATGGACCTGGGCCAGAGGACAAACCCTCCACCTGGACACGCTGGACGGTGCCCAGCACCAGAGCCACAGCAGGGGTCACGTGGCTCCCCAGCCACCCCCTCCTGGGAGAGCACAGTCAGAATAAGGCCTGGCAAAGTGCTTTATTAGGGATGGGCTGTGTCTGTTCTGAAGTGTCCACAAAGCACATGAGACAGAATACAGCAAACAGCTGCCTTACCCGCTTCGTCTCCTTCTGCAGCTCTCTCTCCTTTTGTGTGTCTCTCTCTCTGATGGAGCTGACACCTGCTTTATCAGCAAGCTGTTGTCTCTGAAATCAGGGCCAGATGAGGGAGGAGAGAGACTGTGTGTGCACAGGAGCTGGCAGGGTGGCTGGCAGGAGGGGCGTCTCCTCCTGCCAGCCACCCAGGGGGGAAGATGTCCTTACAGACCTGAGGATGCAGACTGACTCACTGCCCGGCCGGGGGCTCAGCAATGGCTCCAGGTGGCCGAACATCAAGAGGATGCAGGGGGCCATCTTAGTTCAAAGCAAAATATTTTTTACGTTTTGTATTGGCCAAACTGAAACTGATGGCACTTATGGCTTGAACCCGGGCAAAACCCAGATTGGGACCTGAACCCATGGTTTTAATTTTTTTTAATGATTTTTAT
Organism: Phacochoerus africanus; assembly: GCF_016906955.1. Classification (NCBI taxonomy): domain Eukaryota; kingdom Metazoa; phylum Chordata; class Mammalia; order Artiodactyla; family Suidae; genus Phacochoerus; species Phacochoerus africanus. The sequence continues at coordinate 52,397,584 of NC_062548.1, read as the reverse complement.
TTTTTTCCGTTATAGCTGGTTTACAGTGTTCTGTCCATTTTCTACTGCAAAGCAAGGCGACCCAGTCACACGTACATATATACATTCTTTTTCTCACATTATCCTCCATCTTGCTCCATCATAAGTGACTAGATAGAGTTCCCTGTGCTATACAGCAGAATCTCATTGCTTATCCATTCCAAAGACAATAGTTTGCATCTATTAACCAAATTCCCGGTCCATCTTACTCCCTCCCCTTGGCAACCACAGTCTGTTCTCCAAGTCCCATGAGTTTCTTTTCTATGGAAAGGTTCATGTGTGCCGTAGATTAGATTTCACATATAAGTGATATCATATGTTTGTCTTTCTCTGACTTGCTTCACTTAGTATGAGAATCTCTAGTTCCATCCATATTGCTGTGATGGCATTATTTTGTTCTTTTTTATGGCTGAGTAGTATTCCATTGTGTATATATACCACATCTTCCTAATCCACTCATCTGTCAATGGACATTTGGGTTGTTTCTATGTCTTGGCTATTGTGAATAGTGCTGCAGTGAACATGCGGGTGCATGTGTCCCTTTCAAGGAAAGTTTTGTTCAGATATATGCCCAAGAGTGGGATTTCTAGGTCATGTGGTAGTTCTATATTTAGTTTTCTGAGGTACCTTCATACTGTTTTCCATACTGGTTGTACCAATTTACATTCCCACCAACAGTGTAGGAGAGTTCCCTTTTCTCCACACCCCCTCCAGCATTTGTTATTTGTGGACCTTTTTTTTTTTTTTTTGTCTTTTTGCCATTTCTTGGGCCACTCCCGAGGCATATGGAGGTTCCCAGGCTAGGGGTTGAATCGGAGCTGTAGCCGCCAGCCTACGCCACAGCCACAGCAATGCAGGATCTGAGCTGCGTCTGCAACCTACACCACAGCTCACGGCAACGCTGGATCGTTAACCCACTGAGCAAGGGCAGGGACTGAACCTGCAACCTCATGGTTCCTAGTCGGATTCATTAACCACTGCGCCATGACGGGAACTCCTATTTGTGGACTTTTTAATGATAGCCATTCTGACTGGTGTGAGGTGTTACCTCATAGTAGTTTTGATTTGCATTTCTCTAATAATCAGTGATGTTGAGCATTTTTTCATGTGCTTGTTGGCCATCTGTATATCTTTTTTTGGAGAATGAACCCATGGTTTTTATTTATTTATTTGTTTGTTTGTTTATTTATTTTGTCTTTTTGCCATTTCTTGGGCCGCTCCTAAGGCATATGGAGGTTCCCAGGCTAGGGGTCGAATTGGAGCTGTAGCTGCCGGCCTACGCCACAGCCACAGCAACGCTTGATCTGAGCCGCGTCTGCGACCTACACCATAGCTCATGGCAATGCTGGATCCTTAACCCACTGAGCAAGGCTAGGGATCGAACCTGCAACCTCATGGTTCCTAGTCGGATTTGTTAACCACTGAGCCACGACGGGAACTCCCCCATGGTTTTTAAATTAGAATCACTCACCCTGGATTTCAGAGGTTCTGATTCTTTGTGCCTCAGAACAGAAGGAATTCAGCGAGACACAAAGTGATAGGCAAGAAATGGATTTATTAGGATAGGACTCTTGTGAGAGATGCAAGAGGGCAGGCAAGGAAGCTCTGCCCCCCGGAGCCAATGGGCTAAAGTTTTATCATCCAAGGGGAGTAGGGTGGGAAAAGACTACCTCTTCCTCTTTCTTCAAGTAGTAGCTCCTCTTTGGTATCAGTAAGAGAGCATTTGACCCTATAAGGTCAAACTAGGACAGTCCTGGTGCTCTTTCAAATCAGCAGAAGGGCAGTCCTCAAACTTCTGCCCTTGATCTGAACCTGAATGCAGGCCTCACCCCATACCCAACCCAATGACCTGACGCATATCTCATGCCTCCACTAGTCTAGCAAGCCTGCCTCATTCTGATGACCTTCCCGAGCCATCACCAACACACAGTGATCTTCCAAAGCCCCTCAGGTCCCCCTTTCCATCCATGGTTCCCCTGGGACCCCCACAACCACCTGTGCAACCATCTACCCCATCCCTATCAAAACAGTGATAGCGTCTGAGCTGAAATTCAAGGACCCTGCCATCCGGAATCCCACTGCAGGCAGGTGGATGTAAGCTGAAAAGAGGAGGAGTTGGGGAGGTAGAGAGAGGAACACATAGGAATTTTAGATTGAAAAGCTCTCAGTTGACTGTTAGGGAAGCAAAAGCAAGCTCTCCTTGGCACAGGGGAGAGAAGAATCTTCTTTCCAGCAGTGGAGGGTCACGTGCCACCCACCTTGAGGACCCAGAGCCCCAATCTCAGTCACTGGGAGAATGGCGATGGGCCCTGTACAGAACTTCCGAGGGGGCCCACAGGGCCACCTCTGGGATCTCCCCACCTCCTCACGGGTTGCCCACGGCCTCACCCCTGACTCACTATGAGACCGACCATGAGCACATCTTGGCCAAGAGGACAGGGTCACCTTGACAGAAGGACAGAGCCTCGAGATTTTGCCCGAATGACTATCATTCTTGCTCCTGCTCACCCTTCAGGAAGCAAGACAGGCAGAAAGGAAGACCTATCCTTGTGGAACTGGGGGCAGGTCTGCCAAGACTAGAGGTGGGGGATGCTCAGGGTGGGGTCCCAACGACATTGAAACTTCTTAGGAATGCAGGTTCCTGGGCCCCACCCTGGCTTGAAATCTTTTCTTTTCACCATGACTGAAGTTTATACTTTCAAGCTAAGGGATGCATAGAGGTTTAAAAAAAAAAATAGAAGGGATTAAAAAAAATATAAAGAAGTAAGAGGCAGACATTTTAGAACATCATTGAATAGCTTATTTTCTTGCACAGAATTGAAAATAGAGGTGTGAGCTGTCCCAAGCTGCACTTAGCTCTCCCTTTGCCACCATGTCCCAAGAGCAGGGAGTGGTGACAGATAAGAGTTGGCATAGGAGATAAAAACCAATCATTTGGAGGAAACTGCTCAGCACACTGAGTGAAGGAGCATTCTTACTGGACCAGGGCCAGCTGGACGAGTCCCACGTGGATTAGCATTCTCCTCCTCAAGTGAGAAGTGGGGGCAAAGATGTCACAAAATCCACCTATCGGGCCCGTGGTGCCGCAGATGTCCTCGACGTGGCTAATTTGGGATTGCGTGACACCATCTCCCAGGGAGGCAAGTTCCACGTGTCTAGGATAAAAACAGGGATGTTTAGGTGGTTTCTTTTTGGTGTGTCCTTGGTGTTGAAATCTCGGCTGCCTCTGTACATGGATGCCAAATAGAAACTCTGAGACAGAGTTGGAGGAAACAGAAAAAGTAGCTTTAATGGCCAGGCAAAGAGGAGACACAGCAGGCTAGTGCCTCAGGGACCTTGCCTCTCCTCGCCAGGGGGCAGTGAGGAGTCTTAGGGTTTTTGAGGATCAGGGTGTGGTCAGCTCTTGAGCACTTTCCTGATTGGTGGGTGGTGAGGTCATTGGGAGTCAGTATCATCAACCTACTGGTTCCAACCGGTCTGGGATCTCCTGCTTGTGTGCAGCATCCAGTTGACTTCTTCCTCCCGGTGGGGGCATCACATCTGCAAAACAACTCCACGGACACGGCTCAGAATATTATCTATCATCTTTGAAGAACTGAAGGTCCTTGACTTTGTTGAATGGCTGCATTATTATTACTGTTTCCTTTTTTCTCCATATTTTTTTTTTCACTTATCTGATTAAATTGGCTCTTTGAAGTTTTTCTAGAGATAAAAACGCAAGTGGTGGACGTGAGTGGGGTTCACTCCAGGACGGCAACATCCTCGGTGCCCCGCCGCTGCGGACGGAAACCTGTGAGGGATACGAGTGGCTTCAGCCAGGGATGGGCAGGGCCACCAGCTCTGTTCGTGGTGGCTAGACTTGTAAATCAATGTTGCACAGCCCACATATCTCACGAGGCTAATAGCTGACAAGCAAGCATAAAACACTTGGTGAATGTAAATAATTAACACGAAAGTAATTAGAAGTCTTTTAAAAAACAATCCATCTTGATGGGTGTAAAAGAGCTGAGATGAATATTTCCCTGTAAGAGCAAACCATCCTGTTTGTGCCATCGTCACCGAGAGTGCTGTGGTTACTCCAATTATTTATAAGCCACAGGGGTGGCTGGAAAGCTCGGGGTGGCCACTTTGAGCTAATGACATCTCGAGCAGATACTAAACAATCCCCTTTCTGCTTATTTTCCCGTTTTGCAGGGTGGAGGCAGGTGTTAAACCTGTAGAGGAATCCAGATTGGGAGTGGAAGAAAAGCATCGTTAGGTTTTAGAGGCAGCTGTAAAAAAGGAAAGGTTTTAAAACGTGGTCTGGAGACCTCAAGAATTATGTCCATTGATTTGGAAGGTGATTTTTTTGAGCTGAATCAAAAGCCACTCCTGCGGTGGTTCCCAGGCTTTAAATGACAAAAACTACCATTCGATATTTGTGGACACTGGGGTCGTCATGTCAGGCAGGCTCCCGATCCATTCTGAACACTCAGGGGGTCTTCCCTGACCATGGTCACTTGATCAGGTTATTTCTGAATGTCATTATCTCCTTAGAGTAAGACAGGTAAAACACCCTGTGCCATAAATCACCTACAATTGGTGGCAGGAAATCTTTTAAGCATTCTTTGTGTTTTTTTGTTTTTGCTTTTTAGGGCTGCACCTGTGACATATGGAGGTTCCCAGGCTACAGGTAAAATTGGAGCTGCAGCTGCTGGCCTACACCACAGCCACAGCAACTCAGGATCTGAGCCACATCTGTGATCTACACTACAGCTCATGGCAACGCTAAATCCTTAACCCACTGAGGGAGGCTGGGGATTTAACCTGTGTTCTCATGGATACTAGTCGGGCTCGTAATATCTAAGCCATAAGGGGAACTTCCTTTAAAGCATCCTTTGAATGCAGGCGATTCCATTTAGTACCTTCAGGAGCAAACCTTTTTTTACCTAGCCTTGTGACATAACGAAAGGAGAAACAGGTACAAGGAAGCAACAGAAGAAACTTTTTCTTGGGAAATTTAGATTTCTCTTTGCTCAGCAAGAATTGAAGTGAGGGGAGAAAAGGAATTGAAGAGAGACATTCAGTAGGGTTTCTGCAAGTCTTTGAACTTGGCATTGTCCTCTTCAGTGAAATGGGGAAATACTCAGCCCTTCACAGAGTGAAGGGCTGATGTCTTTCCTTTCATGAGGAAAGACATCAGTCAGGGGGCACTATGACCGCCACAATAGAGGTTTTTTTATTTTTTGGTTTTTGTTTTTGTTTTTTAGGGCTGCACCCACAGCATATGGAAGTTCCTAGGTTAGGAGCCAGCCTATTGCACAGCCACAGCAACTCCAGATCTGAGCCACGTCTGCAAGCTACACCACAGCTCAGGGCTACACCAGATCCTTAACTCACTGAGGGAAGCCAGGAATTGATCGAACCCACAACCTCATGGATACTAGTTGGGTTCTTAACCTGCTGAGCCACAGTGGGAACTCCTGTGTGTGTGTGTGTGTGTGTGTGTGTGTGTTTAAGTGAATACAATAAAATATGATTGATCCTGAATAATGCAGGGTTAGAGGTGTGGTGTTTGTGCAGAGTCAAAATTCCATGTACAACCTTTGGCTCCCCCCAGATGCAACCAGAAGCCTTTCTGATAACATAAACAGCTAACACATAGTTTGTATGTTCTTTGTATTATATACTGTATTCTTACAATAAAGTAAGCTAAAGAAAAAAGATGTTATTAAGACAATCATAAGGATGGCGTTCCCTTATGGCGCAGTGAGTTAAGGATCTGGTGTTGTCGCTGCAGTGGTTTGGGTCACTGCTGTGGTGCAGTTTTGATCACTGGCCTGGAAATTTCCACATGCTATGGACATGGCCAGAAAAACTTAAAAAAAAAAAAGGAAAATCATAAGGAGAAAACATGTTTATAGCACTGTCGTGCATTAATTGATACAATCTGTTAACAAGATGAATTGTCTTTCCGTATCTACATCAGGATTATCTTATAGGATACAAAACACTGTAGATGTTATGTGTATCACTAATGCTAATCGAAAATGAAAACATAATGAGAAAAATAAATTCCTATTTACTTACAGGTGTAATGCATTGATAATGAAGAAATAGTCACACATATTTTATGCATACTTAACTTTCTCTCTCTCTCTTTTTTTTTTTTTTTTTTGTCTTTTTAGGGCCACAGCCAAGGCATATGGAGGTTCCCAGGCTAGGGGTCTAATCAGAGCTACAGTTGCTGGCCTACACCACAGCCATAACAACACAGGATCCAAGCTTCATCTGCCACCTACACCACAGCTCATGGCAACACCAGATCCTTAACTCACTGATTGAGGCCAGAGATTGAACCCATGTCCTCACGGATACTAGTCAGTTCTTAATCTGCTGAGCCACCATGGGAACTCTTACTATTGGTATTTTTAAAGGCTGTCAGATAAGGAATCTTTTCATAAATAAAAGATCTCTCTAGCAGATTTAATATTGTGAAAACCCCCACATCTCTGTCAAAGAGATGTGATGTTTCCAAAACTCTTATTTTATTTGAAACTGATCTCAGATATGACGGTTTCACTGGGACTTTGGCCGGCAGCCTATGTGTCTATAAAGGCCCTTTTAATTCCTGTTACATTTTGGTCAAATGGTTAATTTCTCATAAAAATTTAACTAAGCACTCCATTTCATTTAACCATATTCTCAAAGACCATTTATGTGTTTATTAAATCATTGCCTCCCTAGCTGATGACTGTCACTGTATACTCCTGTCCAAGGAGTTATTCCAGTTAAAAATGGTTCTCCTTCCACTGTCAGCTTCAAGGTCAAAGAGAAACAGAAACAATTTCCTTGCAAACACATCCATGACTCCACTCTCCAGAGAAAGTGCTTTGGTCTGTTCCTTTCTTTTAGGAGCAGTGATGTAATGCTGTAGGGTTGTTTTTTGGTTGGTGTTGGTTTCTTTAAAGGTAACTGTCGGTTTGCAGACAGATTGCTTTCTGAGGATGAAGCCTTGGGAGGCCAGTATGGATCCTATGGATTATTGCAACAAGGTGTCAATTTAGGAAGCAGTCTGCTCACTGTTCTCTGAGCTGGGCCCCTCTGTGGTGTGCGCTGGGGCACAGGCATCTCAGTGTCTGGGAGGTGGTGGGCTGCCTCTGGGGTGGGAGCGTGTGTTGGGGGATTGGGGGCGTGTTGAGAGGGGCCAGCTCTCAACTGCTTCCCAGGCACCTGAGGTGAGAGCACCAGCTCCACTTCCCACCCAGACCCTCCCCTCCCAGGTCCCCCTGTCCCCATCCAGTCTCTTCCAGGTCCCTCTGTCCACACCCAGACCCCCCAGGTCTCTCCATCCCCATCTAGTCTCTCCCAAGTCCCCTGTCCCCATCCAGACCCCCCAGGTGTCCTGTCCCCATCCAGACTCCCCTGTCCCTATCTCCTCTCTCCCAGGTCCCCCTGTCCTCATCCAGACCCACCCAGGTCTCTTTGTTGAGACTGCTGCAGGTAGGCTCACCAAGGAGGAGGAAAGAAGTGCAAAGCCAGTTCAGTGTCAAATATTGCCAAAGTAAATGCATTTACGGATTTCTGACTTGGATTGAAAAGATCACCTGACTTGTTTGTATTTTCTGGAGCGAAGCTGAATAAAATATTTCCTCTCTCTGAAATAGTTGTTGGTTTCCAGATCCTCCACTTTGGCTGTGAGGATGGAAGGGACGGCTTCCAAGCTCCTCCTATGCCCAAGGGGAAACAGGAAGTCCTCCTCCAGCTGTATCTTTCATGACAAAATTAATTCACATCCACCATTAAAAAACAAGCCTGGCGATCCTTTTGAGGTTCAGCGAAAACAAACCCAACTGGCATCCACGAGGACACAGATTCAATCCCTGGTTTGCTTAGTGGGTTAAGGATCTGGCACTGCTGTGACCTGTGGTGTAGGTCGCAGAGATGGCTGGGATCCTGAGTTGCTGTGGCTGTGGTGTAGGCCAGCAGCTGCAGCTCCCATTCAACCCCTAGCCTGGGAACCTCCATGTGCCATGGGTGCCACCCTGAAAACAAACAAACAAAAAACCAAGACCTATCGCCAAAACATGTTTAAATATATAAAACTACTCGTCTCACAGGAAGGGCCTTTGTTTTGCATGTTATACATAAATACAAGTTCCATTTTGGTGATGGCTCAACAGAAAGAAGTTGTATTTTGAAAGATTATTTATTTTCCGGGCCATAGATTCTTTCCAATTTGCAGAATGACACATTCCTTTTTTTTTTGTTTAGTTTTTTAGGGCCACACCCATGGCATATGGAAGTTCCCAGGCTAGGGGTTGAATCGAAGCTGCAGCTGCCAGCCTAAGCCACAGCCACAGCAACGGTGATCCCAGCCACATCTGCAACCTACACCACAGCTCAAAGCAATGCCAGATCCCTAACCCACTGAGCAAGGCCAGGAATCGAACCCTCATCCTCAGGGATACTAGTGTGGTTTGTTTCTGCTGTGCCACGATGGGAACTCCCAACACATTCCATTTGTAAACAATTATATATATTGTGGATAGATATATACAGGTATATGCAAAGGAAAATAGATCTAGAAGGATACACAATACATTGAAAGCAATGGCAACCTCTGTGGAGGTTATGTTGGTGATAGGGTCATGAAGAGGAATGTAAACTTTTTCACTTTATATTTCTGTATTTTTTAAACTTTGTAAAAAAATAATAATTGAATAATATTAAAATAATTTTAACAAATATTATTTAGCTTTGAATAAACAGTTTGCTTTTATTTTTGGGGGGTGGCTCTATAATTTAGTTCATTCGCATTAAATTACAGTGTACTGAAATTTTCTCACATATATTTCTTACACAGCAGCTGAGTCATGTTAGCGGTTGAGCACTCAGAACCTGAAGTCAGATGGCTTGACTTGGATTTTAGCTTAGCTGCTGGATTTCATTGTCTCATTAGCAAGCTGAAGAAAACTAGCCAGGAGTTCCTGTCGTGGCGCAGCAGAAACGAATCCAACTAGGAACCATGAGGTTGCGGGTTCGATCCCTGGCCTTGCTCAGTGGGTTAAGGATCTGGTGTTGCTGTGCCGTGGTGTAGGCCGGTATCTGTAGCTCCCATTCCACTCGTAGCCTATGCCATAAATGCGGCCTTAAAAAGATGAAAAAAAAAAAAAAAGAAAGAGAAAGAAAGCTAGCCGTAGTATTTTCCAAATAGACGTGAGGACAAATCATCCAAGAAAACCTTTGGACCCAGTGCCCAACACACAACAGGGGCTCTATACATGTTAACTCTTATTATTACTATTGCCATTGTTATTTTCTTAAACTTGTCTCTTCGTTCAAATTACAGGGCCTGACTCATTGTTTAAAGACACAGAGATGCTTCTAGAGAGGCACTCATTTTTAAAGACGTGGCAACTTTGCCCACGTCCCATTAAGTAATGCCTCGAAGAGAGGGTCTTTGAGTTTTTGCTACAGCTTTTCTATCTCGAATGTAGAACATACAGCAGCATCACGGGAACAGCTGAAAAACATTTATCGACGATATCCACTGAGAAAATGCAGAAAAACTTTGCCCATTTACCTGAACGAAAACAACCTCATTCCTGCAGATGTTAACAATTTCGTGTAATGTGCTCACCTTCGAGAACCCAGGGAACTTCAGTTTCTAAGAAGGATGATCTCACCTCTTACTCCTTGTTGATGGACAAACTCCTGGCAAACCCCAAAGAAACATGAAATTCCATAGTATATAAGCCCCCACCAATCAAGGGAGTCCCACCCCTGACTCTCAGTGGGGTAGGAGCTCCCATTTCTACTTGCCGATCTGAATTTCCAGATTTTTTTTTTCAGTAGAGTGGGTAGTTTGATGCATTTCCTTCAACTTTCCCATTTGATAAATAGCTAGACACCCTTTAAGGGCCAGGGCAACAGTTACTTTGAAGTAAATTTTAGTGATTTTTTTCCTTTGGTGCCTCCATACTTTGGGCACACATTAGCTTTAGGATTTATCGTATTATACTATTATGAGGATGCTCCAACCTTGAAAGTTGGATTTTATTAATTTATTAATCTCTGTGAGCCTCCTATCCACACCTTGCATGGGTTTAAATCGTCTTGTTGAGGATAGAAAAGGAGACACCTCATCATGAAAGGCTCTGGGCCAGCAAAGCGTACCGCACACCCCCAGCACAAAGTGTGAAATAACTGAATTCACTGTCCACCATCCCTTCAATCCCTACCGGATTCCTTAATGTAGAAACTATTTGAAAAGTCAAGCAGGAACGCTAAAGGGGGAGCTTTGACTAGAAGGTCATATAGATGGTGGAATTTTGCCGATGAGGTGGTTTTAAGAGAGTTGCTCTACTGGATGAGACGTGACACTGATTCAGGACTACGCAGGTGTAGATGGGGACACCTAATGCCGTCATGATGATGCAGATGAGGGCACGGGTAACCAGTATCAAGCAGCTGACAGCGGAGAGAGGAACACTTAATAAACACTTAAGAGAGATGTACACTTGATAAACAAGAAGCTCGTGTTTTGTCCATATTTTGCCAAGGAAGTTCAACAACGGGAATGAAAATTGAAAATCTAAGCATCTCAGCATCTCATTCAAAACAAAAAGAAAACAGGTGGATTTAAAGACCTGAAAAGATCAAGAGGCATTTCATAATCTTCTCTGCATATTTATCAGGAGAGAAATGGACTAGTCCTTAATTTAAGAAAAATACAGTGAAACGAGTCAAATCCCAAGCCGGCTGTCATTTTACCCTTTCCTCTTGGTGATGATCTGAAATGTAAAATGAGTTCTGTTCAAGAAAATGAACAAAATTCAAATAGTGCCATTTTCCCAATGTAGTTATTTGACTACTTGAATAAACAAACAGCATAGGTTGATATTTGCATATCTGCATAACATTAACGATGTAAACAAAGTCAAGTTGGAAAGGTTCACAGGCAGCTAAGTCCTAGATGAAAAGATGCTCAGATGGATTTTGTGCGAGTTCTCAGCATTTGTCCTGCGCTTAGGAAGCCACTGCTCTCAGAAGGAAAGCCATTTCCAGTTCTTCCACTTAAAAAACAATCTTACTTCAGTAACACAATAATAATACATAATAGAGGAAACATTAACTTTAAGGAAAATCAAATGAAAAAATTCAGGATTAGAAGGAACACAAGTAAATGGATGACTTCTTACATTCTATAACAATTTGATAGTACTTATGACTAAACTGCATATAAAATATGGTTTGACTCGACATAAAAATCACATACAATTTCTCAGGAACACATTTATTGCACAAAATCTATCTGCACGTAAGGGTTGATTCCCTTAAGATACAATTACTAAGATTCTACCACGGTTAAAAGTGTTGTGATTCTTGAGCTTTGCACAGAAGAACTGTGGGGGTTCCTTGCTTTTAAAATAGGACTTTATAAGCGTCAAAGATGCACGGCCCTTCAGCCCTGGAGCTGGAGGTTTGGTGGTGAAACATGGAGTCCCACAGCTCCAGGGTCAGCTGCCTCGGCTCCAGCAGGAGAGACAAGTTGGAGGGTCTTAGGGGAGGAGGCGAGCACATGGGGAAGGTTCATGAAACACCCTCCACAGCACTGGCCGTAGGCACCACACCTCCGGGATCTTAAGGACGAAACACTTCCTACAACTTAATTTTCACTTTGAGGCCAACCGATTTTAATGTACTGGGAAAGATAGGGTGTCCCCAGTTCATTATTTGGAGCAAAGCCTTGCGAATGTTAGATCAGCTTATTGCTGGGTCAGCCCTTGAGTTGGGCAATCTCACGAGCAGATTCCTTGCTGGCTGGAGTGGGCAGTAAAGAGCAGAGTTTGGCTATGGGAGAAATTCCCCTAAAAGAGTTAAGGGGGTACAAGTTTCTGGAATACATACCACATTTCATCAGTCTGAAGATGCTATTACTTTTAAGACAAACCAGTCTTTTATGCACCACTGAGAAAGAAAATAAATGCTGCCAATTTATCTATGGCACAGTGTTTACTCTAATACGCATTCCCAATGGAGAGAGGCTGAAACATGAAAATATGCTTGTTGTCAAATCCATGAACTATAGAAACTCAGAGGGCAGTGGCCTGGCTGTGTGTAGGCACGTTTTCACTAGAAATGGGAAATCAAATAAAAATACCAAAACCACATTATTCCGCTTTAATTTTCTTTTCAGTCGTATTTCTATGGCTATAAATGGAATAGCTCATTGTAGAAAATGCTGAAAATTACAAGGAAGCAATCAAAATCATGCCTATGGGTCCCTGGGCACCATGGAAACTCGTTTTCATGAAGGCAAGAGCTGGGAAAATATGTATAATTCTCATCAAACTGACTTCCTCTCTGCCATCTCAGAGAGAGGCTTTTAAAAATTACTTAAAGAGTGTCGCTGTATTCAGTTTTGCTTTATACATTTCTCTGGACTCCTCTGGTTCCCTGTAATGTAGGTCTTTTTCAGGTTATTTTTATTTTAACGAACAGCTAAGTTCATAACACACATATTATACACGAATGAATGGGATTTTACTGCATTGTCCTTTCTGAAAACCCCTGCCATCTTGGCATGGCACTTTTTGCTAGAATTATCTCTACATGCTATGTGATTTCCCTTATCTCTGCCTGACCATGCCACAGGTTTTTGTTTGTTTGTTTGTTTTTCTTTTTAATAATCTATGAGTGAAATAACTTGTGCCTAATTTCTGATTCTATGTCTGTTACACAGGACTGGCTCAGAAAATGCTAGTTAGTATTCACATTAATTGACAATAATGTAGGAAAAGAGTGTAGCAGCACTTCTGCAAATGAGTGATATGAAAATAAATAGAACAGAGGTGACTGGGTCTGTAGGACCATCGTTTATGAGTGGTGGAAACTTGCACAAGCCACTGGAAGCTTAGGAGGCCCAGTATCCCTAGACAGAAAGAAGGGAAGATGACTTTTCATAAATCACAGAGGGTTGTATTAACAGAAAGAAAAATCTGAATATGCCTAAAGCAGTCTGCACTCAGTTACTAGGTTCTACTCCTTTCCTGCCTTTTTTTTTTTTTTTTTTTTTTGTCCATCCTTTCTGCCCAGCTGAGAGTCTGCCAAATTTTACAGCAAGGGGAAGCATTTGACTCTGAAATGTTTGAGACTTGTTCCTTGCTGTAGGTACAGTAAAAAGCAGAGCCGTCAGGCCAAAGTCAAGTAAACAGATAAATGAATGCATGAATGGACAAATGACTCACAGTGCTGGCTGCTTTTATCCTAAGTCTACATCCTAGAAGGAGATGGGGAGGCAGGCAGAGTGAAGCACTAGATGCATCAGTATACGTGGCTGTGGGGCAAACTGCCCCACACTCAATGGCTTTAAGTAACAAACGCTGTTATTGCAGTTTTATATACAGGTCAGTATTCAGATGTGCCTCAGCTGGTTACCTCTGGCTCAGTGTTTCTTGTGAGGTTGTGGTCAAGTTCTTGGCTCTGGCTGTGGTCTCATCTGAAGGCTCTCATGTGACAGATGTAGCTGCTGTTGAGTTTCCCATGTGGCCGGGCCAGCCTCTGTCCCCTGCCATGGAACACTTGGAACAAGACTGTGCAGGACTGGCTTTGCAAGTGGTCCAAGAGCAAGATACACTTGGGTGGTGTAAAGTAATAGAAATTGACCTGCTCACAGTTCTGGAAGCTAGACGTCCAACATGAAAGGGTCAGTAAGCCATGCTCCCTCCCACAGCTCTGGGGAGATGCCTGCCCTGCTTCTTCCATCTTCTGGAGGCTCCTGGAAACTCTTGCTGGTCCTTGGCTGGTAAATGCCTCACTCTGATTTCTGCCTCCATCTTTCCATGGTTGACATTTCCTCTTCCTAGAAGGATAGCAGTCATTGGTTTAGGCCCACTCTGATTCAGGATGTCCTCCTCTTAGTTATAGTGACAAAAGCCCATTTTCCAGGCTTCAGAGCTTAGGTCTTCCATATATGTTTTGGAGAGACACACTTTAACCCATAACAGGGGTCACAGAGACAATTTGTTACATGGAAACCTCCAACAGCCTTTCCAAACTTACCTACAAGTGTTGCATTTTGACAGGAGCTTCCTTGACAATCAATGTATTCTTTTTCCTTTGGCCGCACCTGTGGCATGTGGAAGTTCCTGGTCCAGGGACCGAACCTGCACCACAGCGGAGACCAGAGCCACAGCAATGACAACGTCAGATCCTTAACCTATTACACCACCAAGGAATTCCAGTGAACCATCTGGAACCCATTGAATGCAATTCTTTTTTCTTCATGAGTCTGCCTCCTGTGAAAGAGACTGAGGGAGGCAGCAGAGATGACAATAGACCATCAGTGGGCTTCAGAAGAAGGGTGGGCATGCAGGGGTGCTCCCCCCGGCTCTGTCTATCACAAGGGGCAGGAAAGGGACCAGGGGTCTCCTCCACCTTGTTTGGATCCACTGGGGAGGAGAAGAAGGCACTGGGAGGAAAGGCAGCCTAAATTTCTTTTCACACTTACAGTAAAAAAAACAATAGATCCTGTTTCTTTCCTTGCTATTGCCCATTAGGGAACAAGAGCTACACCTCCCTCTGAAGCCCCCTTCTCAGAGATAAACCATCAGATCTCACCACCATGCAAAAGTACCAACCAGAACCAAAGCACACAGACTTCCATGAGGTTCACACACATCTGGAATCTCCACATCACTGGACCACGTCTGAGCAGGAGTCAGAGAAGCCGGATCTGACCCCACCCGAGTCAGAGCAGACCTCGCTGCTACCCTGGTGAGTTTCTGTGATCATCTCAGTTTTCCTTCCCTCGGAATATCATCCCATATTACACTGAAGAAAACCCCTCCTGAAACAGAGAACAATGTATGTTTGTTTCAGAGATACCACGAGAGCCTTATTTGGACTCTGTAGGCACAGCCATGGGGCCAAAGAACCCAGGTGAGAGGGTGAGTGACAGGAATGAGGACAGAGAAGAGAGTAGGTGGCAATCTGGGGAACCTGGGGAAAGAGTGAACCAGAAATAGCCCCACATAGGGATCAAGCTGAGATTCCACTGCGGGCCCCCACCCCCCACCCCCGCATCCTCAGAAAACATGCAAATGTGTTTTCACCTGCCCTCTCCTGAAAGTTTTGGCAAGCTTAAATGGAGGGTGAGCTATTTGATTTGTGCCATTGTGAAGATAGAATTATATGCATGTAATTCTGGTTCAAAAAGATCCTTAGTGATGCATGACCCTAAGTCAGAGAGTCCTCCTCCTGATCTCTGATCCCCACTGGCTCCCAGTGGTTTGGGTTCATTGTTCCAAAGATAAATGCTTCTCTCTCTCTTTTGGCTTCTTTGATTAGGGGGTAATCTGATATCAGAGACCATGCCTTACTCTTCAAATAAGGAGCACCAGGCATTCAATAGGACACTTCTTGTTTCATTATTACTGAATCGTGGCTCAATTCTGACCCAGTTCATGTGCCTAAACACATTTCTTTCTCTTTTCCATATGTGTGTGTGTGTGTGTGTGTATATATATATATGTGTGTGTGTGTGTGTGTATTTTTTTCTCAAACTCTCAAGCAAAGGATCTGGCTCTTTCATAACGTGCAGAGGGAACAGGAAAGGGCCCCACATGGCAGATGTTATCCTGGGCTTGCCTCCTGCCAAACAGTTAGAAAAGCACTATGGCAGTTTTGTTGACAAAAGCCTGTTTTTCTAAGGGTAACATTTCCATTGGGGGTAAATCGGTGTTTACATGTAGCTGCTTTTGAAATAGCTTCACATAAGCATGTGAAAGGAGCTGACTGAGCTGGAAGAACAGAAAGAGAGAAGCAGAGATGCCATGCTGAATTCTCGCCTTGTCAGCTTTCGGGGGACTAGTAGCAGCACCCCCACGAGAACAATTGCTGGAGTGTTTCTCTGCTTTCCAGAAGCTGCCACCAGAGCTGGGAGCAGAATGCCTCAGAGGCAGACAGAAGCCAAGGCAAGTCACCTGCAGAGCATTTGACAGCTGGAGTAACAGAAGCGGGGTGGGGGGTGGGGGGTGGAGTGGAGACCCAGTAGGGGGTGCCAGGCTGGTACAGAGATGACTGCAAGAGTCACTGGGTTCTGAAGCAAACTCTAAGTAGGCACCACCCCATCATGGCAGTGCCCACTTAAAGCAAGATCAACCTGCTGAATTTACAAAGTTACTCTTTGTAAAAAAAGACAAGAATTGCCCCTGCAGTGCCTTTAAGACCTTTCAGCTTAATGCAATGTACTCAGACATAGAGTCACGCAATACCTTCAGTAATCATAGATCATAAAATATTAAGAGAAAATTATAAATAGGACAAGGCTATTAACTGGGTAGCTTTGCAGACAGAGTGAGAGATAAAGCCAAACACATTGGTGTTTTGGGCTTTTTTTTTTTAACTGTTTTTTTCTTTTGGCCTTGCCTGAAGCATGCAGAAGTTCCCAGGTCAGGGATTGAACCCATGCCACAGCTGCAACCTGAGCCACAGCAGTGACAATGCCAGGTCTTTAACCGTGTGCCAACAGGGAACTCCCAAAACACATCACTCTTTCTTCCTGCCAGACCCAAGCACAGAAATGTGCTCAGCTGTAACTTCTACCTCGCTGACACAGAGCTAAAATTTATTTCTGACTCAGCTCTGGTCCATTGCACAAAGGACACTTTGGCCCCCAGTTCACACTGTCCCCTCAACTGCACGATCACCTGTCCCTTAGAGATCTTGGAACCGGAGTGGTCAGCGTGAGGAGAGATGCTAAAATGAGGGAATATGAAGGTGTCAGGGATCCTGAGAGGACCAAGTGCCCGGCACAGGATGGTGCTGGCGACAGGTTACACCGCCCTTGGCTTTAGTCTCCCATTCATGAGATTATTTTCTGGTGCCCTGATGGGCCTTGGTCCCCAGATCCAACTACAATCCATGAGGATGTGGGTTCGATCCCTGGCTCGATCGGTGGGTTAAGGATCTGGAGTTGCCATGAGCTGTGGTGTAGGTTGAAGATGCAGCTCGGATCCTGCGTTGCTATGGCTGCAGTGTAGGCCGGCAGCTTTGGACCCCTGCCTGGGAACTTCCATATGCTGAGGGTGTGGCCCTAAAAAGACAAAGAAAAAAAAAAGGTTGAGTCCTGCTTGAAAAAGTGATTTAGTATCTTCTCTCTCCAGTGACAGCCAGCCAACTTGCCTCTGAGGCCCAATTCCGTTCCACTTCCCTAAGAGCTGGGCAGAGAAGCTCCATGGGGGTGGAGAGGAGGAGAGGACCAATGGACCGAGAAACGGCTTTGGGCTGAAAGCAGCTGACAGCCAGGGACATGGGATTTGGGATAAAAAGAGAGGGCTGCTGTAGGTGGTTGTTTCCTGGGAATAGTAAGTGATTTAACAAATAAAGGTCAAGTTCCTGTTGTGGCTCAGCGGGTTAAGAACCCAACTAGTGTCCATGAGGATGCGGGTTCAATCCCTGCCCTCGCTCAGTGAAAGGATCCAGCGTGGCTGTGGCTGTGGTGTAGGCTGGCAACTGTAGCTCCGATTGGACCCCTAGCCTGGGAGCCTCCATATGCTGCAGGTGCAGCCCTAAAAACCAAGGGAAAAAAAAGGAAAGAAAGAAATCAATGCAATATTCAGGTTCTTTCTTAAAAACTTGGTTAGGAAGGCCCAGATCCATGTAGCAACTTATAATTTTCAATAATATTTATTTATTTTATTTTATTTTGAAGTTGAAGTATTAGTTAATTTATAGTATTGTATAAATTTCCGCTGTACAGAAATTGGCCTTATCAATGTATGTATATGTGTGTGTGTATGTGTATATATGTACATACATACACACACTCTTTTTCTCATATTTTTAAAACTTGTAGAGATTGAAAAGCAGAAGACTGAGCCAGTAATTGGGCTCCTTAATATCGCCACCCTTGACTGACTGTGGTAGTCACAATGTAAAAATTTTGGTTTTGGTTCTGTACCTCTTGATATCTTTCAACATGGTTAGTAAACTTTAGCAGGGGCTGAGGTGGCCCTGGTGTGGTGTCCACCTTGGGAACAAGCCTCCTGAACTGGGAATACCAGGTGCTGATCTGGACTTCCCCGAAAGCCGGTATCCCTGAGGATGACGCCAGCAAAGCAGAAGCCACGGTCTGCGTGGATGCCACGGTCTGCATGGATGCCACTTCTTGAGGTTCTCTGCGAACCACTTGTGAAACAGCTTCAATCTACGATTCGTTCTTTTTCCTTCCTGCGGCTTTGTTTGTATACAGGATAACGGGACGTATCAGAAGATCAAAGGTCCCAGATCACACTGTTTGAGCTGTGAGCGTTGGCTTCCCTTGGGTACTCCCAGGATAGTTCCCATTGCCAGAACTGGGGATAAGATGTAATTTCATCAGAAATACCTGTGCTGTGTCTTGGGGTATTTTGGTCAGAGAAGTGGACTGACTCTATTTGAGTCTAATCAATGTAAGCTCCTGGTTCATCCCCACGTCCAATTATCCATCCAACTTGGTTTCTACTTCTTCCTTCAGAGGCAACGGCCACTGTCCTTCAACTCTCCTTGTGTTCACATCCCCACACCTCTCACCATGCTCTTCCAAGAAGCAATTCTTCTCTCTGCTTATGTAAATTATACCCATAGCCATTCTACCCTAGAGCAAACACTACTCTCTTTCAACTTTGCCAAATTTATTATCTCTAGCCTATATTATTTTGTTGGCATTTAATCATATTTTCATTCATTACATCCCTTGCATTGTTATTTAAATTTTTAACATTCTATAAACTCTGACAGCAGAAATCATCTGTTCTATGTCTGTTTTCCCCTAAAGGCTATAGTGCAGCCTTTCGAGCATACAGAATATACAGAGTCAAATGACTATTCACTGTCTCACCTCTGCAAATTATATTTCAATGCTGGAAGATTGGAAGCATTTAAATAGACGATTTATTTTTGGAAATCAGTAAGCTTGCATAACATACAAAAAAGAAATGCATACTCTTGAATGTTCCCTGAAATTTGAAATGTTCAGCTTCTTTAGAAATCGTGATCTTAATGTTTTTCTCTTGTATATTTACATATTTGGTAACTGTAAATATATATGACATAGGATTGCTCTTCAGGAAAAAAGATTCTATTCCTCTCCAGGATAACAACTGTCTTATAAAAATAAATAAGAATTTTAAAAATCTTGAAGTTCCTGCCGTGGTTCTGTGGTTAACGAATCTGACTAGGAACCATGAGGTTGCAGGTTCGATCCCTGGACTCGCTCAGTGAGTTAAGGATCTGGCATTGTCATGAGCTGTGGTATAGGTTGCAGACAAAGATCAGATCCTGCATTGATTGCTGTGGCTCTGGTGTAGGCTTGCAGCTACAGCTCCTATTGGACCCTTAGCCTAGGAACCTCCATATGCCTCGGGGTCCGGCCCTAGAAAGACAAAAAAATAAAATAAAATAAAATAAAGTAACACCTATGTCTACTTTGCAATAAAAGACAATCTCTTATTAAAATAATTGCAGGCATGAAGAAATGGAGGACAGAAAGGTGCAGGAGAAAATTTTGGTCAGATCTTTGGGGAAGAGTCCTCGACCAATGGCTGAGAGGCAGCTCCACAGACCTGCTGCAGCCTGTGTCTACAGCTTTCCTTTCCCTGCTCCCAGGAAGGGAGAGTGAGCTGAAAGCCCACCAAAGCCTACAAGAGAAAACCCCAGGGGTTCGATCCTGCAATTTCAGCTCTCAAAATCTGCTATAAGGACAGAGTACGAAAATGAGGCAAGTATCCACACCTTGGAATGCTTATTTAAAAATCTCTTATACTAAAAAACAAAAAAGAGGGTGTTCCCTTCATGGCTCAGCAGTTAATGAACCCAACTAGGATCCAGGAGAATGCGGGTTCAATCCCTGGCCTCACTCAGTGGGTTAAGGATCCTGGCGTCTCTGTGACCTGTGGTGTAGGTCACAGACGTGGCTGGGATCCAGAGTTGCTGCGGCTGTGGTGTGGGCTGGCAGCTCGTAGCTCTGATTCTACCCCTAGTGAATTTCCATATGCCATGGGTGCGGCCCTAAAAAAGAAAGAAAAAAAAAGAGAGAAAGAAAAACAACTTAAGTACTCCAAAATAGGGTCTCAGTCAAATCCATGCTGATAGAGCCATTCAGTGAATACAATGGAGCACTGCGTACCCTTCGACACTGATATCGTCTTAGAAGAATGTAAGAAAGCACAGAAAATTACTCTTGAGAAGTTAATTTAAAAATAATCAAGAAATTAATTAAGAAATACTCATTAAGAAATACTCATTAAGAAATAATGAGAAGTTCCCGCTGTGGCACAGTGGGTTAAGTATTCCACTGCAGCAGCTCCAGTCACTGCGGAAGCATAAAAATTCAATCCCCAGCCTGGCACACTGGGTTAAAGAATCTGGCATTTCCATGTAGCTTTGAGAACTATGTCTAGATACTTACATCACAACACAACAATGGGAGGAAAAAGTATGTATACATGTATGTGCAACTTGGTCCCCATGCTGAACAGTGGAAAAAATAAAAAAATAAAAAGACATATTCCATGGCAAAAAAAAAAAAAGAAAGAAAAGAAAAGAATCTGGCATTGTCACAGCTGCAGGGCAGGTCACAGCTGCAGCTCAGATTCAATCCCTGACCCAAGAACTTCCATATGCTGTAGCTATGGGCAGAAAGTAAAATAAAATAAAATTAATTATGAAAAACTCTACCCTGACGTTAATATTTAAAAGTAAGTGCAGGAGTTCCTTAGTGACTTAGTGCATTTGGGCTTGTCGTGGCTGTGCCTCAGGTTTGATCTCTGGTGCAGGAACTGCTGCATGTTTTGGGCATGGCTGAAAAAGAAAAAAAAAGCAATTGCTTAAAGAATTGGAAAAGAATCCACCCAATCATTGGCTGTCAAAATCTTTGGGTGCTTAGTTATAGATTAATTTGATACTCAATTTTTACACTGTATAAAGATTTTATTCTTTTTTTTATCATGAGCATATATTAGAGTCAATAAAGGAAAATATATTTATAAGTGAGAGAAAATGATGAGTCCAGCTCGCACTAATCCCCAGGGTTGGTTCTTCCCTAATGTTACAATGTGCGGCTTCTTTGTTTCCCCCTCCCCTGCTGAGGGAGGGGCTGGGCTACCCTCCTGCCCGCAGCTGCCCATCTTTTAGAAAAGACAGACCATCTCAGAGGGAAGCCTGGACTTTCCTAGACACATACCTGCCTTCACAGCTTTTCTGAAAACCATCTCAAAGCAGCAGAAAATAACCTCTAACCACTGATGAAGTACAAGGATCTGTACTAAAAAGAATGCCTGACGGGTGCCCTGCACTTGGGGGACCTAATTAACAGGAAGAGGCAGCTTTTCTGCAAGGGGGCCCGGGGCGGGGGGCAGGGGCCTTGGGGCTGCACAGTGCAACCTGCAGGTGGGAAGAGGAGGCCTCCGTGGTCCCAGCCACTGGGCCTCCATCGCGGAGTTTGATGCACTTAAACCCGCAGGTTCATGCATCATCTGCTTTGAAGAAGCGGTACAAGCCACATTTCATTAGACGTTTTAGATGTGAAAAATGTATTACATTGGGTCACCTTCTTCCTAGCTGCTATGCAAATTCAGCCCCGTCTTCCCTGCTCGGTTTCTGGAAGTTTCGCCACACCGGAAGCAGTCTGGGTGAAATAATAAATTCCACTGTGACTGAAGGAGGAGGGCAGGGACCCCGGGGCCATTGTCCCCGCCCCCTGCAATGTCTCCTGCTCCAGCAGTAAGAGCAAGATCCGGCCTCACATCTCTGCACCTGCCAGTGTGAACAAGTTCAAGTGTCTTTATTTTCTATCAGGCACAGCAGCCTTGGGCCGACCTAAGCCTCTCGCGTTTCCATCATCAGTCTGGTCCCCCTGGCATTTCTTCTCCACAGAAAAGCCTATGCCCCTGGCGCTTGGATTAGGTGGGGCGGTGCCAAGGATGCGGGGGAGGTGGGCATCTGGGATGAATCCCTTCCCCAAAGAGTGGTAGCGCCCAGGCATAATTATTCTCTTTTCCTTCCAGCAGAGTCCCAAGGGTCCCCCCTGGGCTCACCCTTGCCCCTTGCCGGCATCTCCTGCGCCCAGTGTTCCTGCGGCTTCTCACTGCGCCCACTGCGCCCGCGCAGACCCAGGCTGTGGAGCCGGTACACCTGCCAGAAACTAAGACATTTAAAAGACCTTTTCTGTCGTTTCTGCGGTTTAAATCCTTCTCCATCAGCTTCTTGCCTAGCCGTGTCCCCACCTTTGCACATTTTGTCCCTGAATCCACTTCATGTCTGAGTCAGTAGTCCTTCAGGATAGTGGAGCAGGCTCGCTGGGAGGATCCCAGGATGCAGGAGATACAGAGAAAGACAAAATCAGGAGTTCTCTTCCTGGCTTAGCAGTTAACAAATCCGTGAGGACGTGGGTCGGATCCCTGGCCTTGCTCAGTGGGTTAAGGATCCAGCGTTGCCATGAGCTGTGGTGTAGGCTGGCAGCTGCAGCTCTGATTCCACCCCCAACCTGGGAACTTTCACATGCTGCAGCCCATAGAAAAAAAAAAAAAAAGACAATATCATACAGTGTCACTTATATGTGGGATCTAATACAAATGACACAGAAAAACTTAGTTATGAAACAGAAGCAAACTCACAAATTTCAAAACCAATCCTATGGTTATTTTAAGTGAAACCGTTGGGGGAAGGGAATAATTGGGAGGGTGGGAATGATATATATACACTACTGTATAAAATAAATGATTAACAAGAACTTACTGCATATTAATGAGAACCTAGTGTACAGCAATACAGTTTCTATAGATACGGTACAAACTACTCAACAGTTTGTAATAACTCAGATGGGAAAAAAGAGTGGAAATATTTATACATATAGTTTATTCACTTTGCTATACATCTGAAACTAATACAACATTGTAAGTCAACCATATTCCCATAAAATTTAAAAAGAAAAAGAAAAAAATAAAAGATGTGGTACTGCCTTGAAAAGTGACGAACAGCCCATCTGGGATGGTGGTGTTTGTGCTGTTACTTCATAACTTCTGTAGCTGATGGGTTTTCCCGGCATCATCTCGCTGCTTGCTTCCAGTGCTTCTGGGATCCAACTTCATCAGGAAATGTGGACAGCGAGGAGAAGGGTGAGGGAGGTTGGCCCACAGTAAGTGTGGAGGGTCACGTGCACAGTGTCCCATCGTCCTTGGTCTTGTGATGCAAGTCTGATTAGCTTTTCCACTGATGAGGATGCCAAGGCACAGGGTAGGAAGGCCACTGTCGAAGAGTCCGAAAGCGGCAGGCTGAAAAAAGCGTGCGAATTCCTCTGCATTTCCCATTATTTATCCAGACAATGCTTCTCTAAGAGCCCTGTCCTGCTCTTTCTGTGACCCACCTGCAGAGGTGTGTGTGTGAACGTGCAGAGATGTTTCTGCAGCAGAGCCTACTTTGTGGCCCAAGCCAGTGAGGTAAGCTGTTAAAAGACAGAGGAGGAGTTCCCATCACGGCTTAGTGGGAATGAACCCAACTAGTATCCATGAGGATGTGGGTTCTACCCCTGGCCTCACTCAGTGGGTTAGGGAACTGGCATTGCCATGCACTGTGGTGTGAGTTGCAGATGAGGCTTGGATACCCTCATTGCTGTGGCTGTGGTGTAGGCCGGCAGCTGCAGCTCCGACTTGATCCCCTAGCCTGGGAACCTCCTTATGCCAAGAGTGAGCCCCTAAAAAGAAACAAAATTTCCATCTGTATTTCATTTTGAACGTTATCTGTAATTTTAAAAACCCAGGTTTTTTTTTCTTCTTCTTTTTCTCTAAGGCTTAATCAATGCTTGCTAATTGGAGAAACTATTGATCTAAATAGTAACATACAACGAACATGTACTCAAAGAGTCAATTAAATCACAATCTACTAACCACAATTCTCCATTAAGGAGACAGAAACATGTATGCTACCTTTTTGAAGAAAGTGATAGCTTGTAAGAAAAAAAATATATTGGATTTCCCATAGTGGCTCCGCAGTTAATGAATCCGACTAGGAAACATGAGGCTTCAGGTTCCATCCCTGGCCTCGCTCAGTGGGTTAAGGATCTGTCATTGCCATGAGCTGAGGTGTAGGTCAAAGATGCAGCTCAGAACCTGCGTTGCTATGGCTGTGGTGTAGGCCGGTGGCTACAGCTCCGATTAGACCCCTAGCCTGGGAACCTCCATGTGCTGCGGGTGTGACCCTAGAAAAAGACAAAAAAAAAAAAAAATATATATATATATATAGAGAGAGAGAGAGAGAGAGAACAAAACAGTAAGAAAAGGAAAATCAGGGAGTTCCCATTGTAGTGCAGCAGAAACAAATTGAATTGGTATCCATGAAGATGCGAGCTCAATCCCTGGCCTCACTCATTGGGTTAAGGATCCAGCGTTGCCGTGAGCTGTGGTGTTTGCCAGCAGCTGTAGCTCCAGTTTGACCTGGGAACTTCCATATGCTGCAAGTGCAGCCCTAAAAAGAAAAAAGAAAAAAAGAAAGAAAAAAAAGAAAATCATGACCTGAGGCTGTGACAGGGGCTAATGATGCTTGCATCCCCTGAACATTTGGCATTTGGTGCCCATTCTAAGATTCCAGAAACCAGAAGCATTTTTTCCTGGACTGGACTTGGGGCTCCTTAAAAGGTCACATTTTACGTCCTCACAGCCAGTATGGTTCAGAGCAGGTTTTAGGAATGAACTCTGGATGAAATGAAGACCCAGAGATCCTGCCTGATTTTTATTCACCTAAGAAAAAAAAAAATCAATCCTTTCTGGTTAGGTCAGCAGATATACTCCAAGGAACGATCACTCCACTGGGGTGGAGTTCCTGGGTGTTGGGAGCCTGAGACCCTCCCATTTAAACCAGTAACTCCCATGCACTTTGTCTTCTCACCACCTAGGGCCTCGCCTGCCTCCCCAGGGGGCCCTGGGTCTGAATGAGGCTGTGTTTGGGGTGTGCAATGGGGAGTAAAGCTTGCGGTAAAAGAAAGAGGTTAGGAGTTCCTATTGTGGCTCAGTGGAAATGAATCTGACTAGGATCCATGAGGATGCAGGTTCGATCCCTGGTCTCACTCAGTGGGTCGGGGATCTGGCATTGCCATGAGCTGTGGTGTAGGTCCCAGACACGGCTTGGATCCTGCATTGCTGTGGCTGTGGTGTAACCTGGCAGTTCAGCTCCGATTAGCCTAGCCTGGGAACTTCCATATGCTGTCTGTGGGGTCCTAAAAAAAAAGAAGAAAAAAGAAGATGTTAAATACTCAAGCTTGAGACTGAAATTATTCCCAGAACTCAGCCTCTGCTCACCGGTGCCAAACAGAAATGCAGAGACAGAGTTTTGGGTGAAAGAGAAAAGAGAGATTTATTGCTCTGCCAGGCAAAGGAGGGTCACAGCAGGTTAATGCCTTAAAGACTGTGCCCCCCTTAGGAGAGATTGGGAGGTGGTTTTGTAGTTTGAGGAGTGAAAAATATGGGCACAGATAAGGATCAGGGCTGAAGCAAGCTTGCATTGTTTTCAAAGCAGGTGTTCTGGGGTCTGAAGGTCTTCTTTTCCTACGATGTTAATGCTTAACATTTTCCATTTGTTGAGAGGTTTAGCTCTGTAGGAGAACTCAGATATTGAGGAGGGACCAGGACCTGTCCCCAAAGCTGCCCCATTGTTTCTTGATGGCTCCTCCCTGGTCTCTGCATCCCCTTCCTTCCCTGATTAGCGACTGTTTGAACGCACCCTTTGGAACTCAGGGTAGGTCTAGGGTCATGGAGGCTGAAGTTTATTTCCTAAAAACAAGAAATGGGGGACACAGAAAAGCTCATGAGCCCAGGACCCCACAGGGCCCTGCTTGGTTTCCAAATGCCTGGGTGTAATCTGGCTAACTCCTTCTGTACCTGGCTCGTTTGTTCTACAGATTCAGCTCACCTTGCTGTGTGCCTCTGTGAACAGCTGAAAAGTGGCAACGCTATTGGAAAGAATGCTGTAGGGCTGGTTCGAGGGTTAAAAATGGAACACCTCCCGCAGCACCTGACCCACACGTTCATGTTCACCTCCAGGTCTCCTTACAGAATCACCCACACAGCAGCCCATCAGCACAGGAACTCGCTCATTTCCTCCTCCTCCTCTCATCCCTGGTCCCTGGGCAGCACCCCTGCTAAGGTCTATGTTTGCAAGTGGCCAACTGTGTCTCAGATGCTTCAGGGGGCGTGTTATCCCATTCCTGGTCCCATTTTGGCTCGTGCCTTAGGCTGGGTTCTCAGAGGCAGGTTGAGCTCAAAGTCAGCACCCCATCCAAGCTGCTTTTGGAAAAGTTTGCTCTGATTAATCCTCCAACCAGAGACACCCCCCCCCATCTTTCTGGGTCTCTACCTTTTATCTTCCCATTCTCTGAAGGTGAGAGGATTCCACACAGGAGTGCTAAGAAATCATGTAAAATCTAGGACCTCTATTAGGAGCTCTCAGAGACCCTGCAGGGTGAAAGGCAGAGAGATTAGGCTGAGCCAGAGGACAAAGGCGAAGGTCAAGGGGTGAGGAGGTGTAGATTGTCGCTCCCCCCAGCCCCCCCAGCCGGGACAAGGACAGGCCTAACAGATGGCCCATCCATCTCCTCGCCCAAAGCCGGAGCCTCCCTTTCAGACCCTCAATACTTTGGTACTTTCTTTTCTTCTACCTGAACTTCATGTTTGGATCAATTTCTTCAGCAAGACCTGAGGGCTTCTGCCTCAGAGTCAGCTGGAAATGCCTTGTTTCCTCTGTTTAGATAAATAAAAAGGGCAAAAATAAAGAACTATTGACCTTCTTGGCTGTCTGCCCACATTATTTTCACCTCACTGTATGTTTGCAGCCCCAGGAGTATTAAACAAGGGGGGAAAGGTAAAAACTGTGTTTTTGATCTTATGAGAGCATCCATGTTGCAATCCTTCATCTGTTTGCCTGGGGAGAAAACACGCTACACTTTCACGAGAGGAATGAAGATTTACACTTCTGATTTTTGTACTGTGTGCACGGATCCCAGCTCCTGGCTCCAATGAGCTATGACAGTTCAATGCTTTAGAAATAGTCAGCTGGAAACAACAGATGATTTCTGAATTCAGTCAAAGGATCATCCAAGGCATTTGGGCTTCTTTCACGCCTGTGCAAGATTCCTCGGATGGTGCCGAGCAGACAGAATCATTTCTCTCCAAACCCAGCAGGCCTGGAGTCCTTGAGCTCCCAAAGGCTTATGCCCATGGGGCCCAGCAACCCCTTCATCAGCCACTCTGTGGCTGACCCATCAATCAACCAACGGCCCCCGGGCCAAAGCCTTTCAGTCAAATGTAATCCTGGTATCTGGAGCCCCGGGAAGGAAGAGCTCCAGATGAACTTAGCAGAAAACCTTCAGTGCATGAGCGGATGATGCCATCAGCTCATTCTGTGTTGGGGTCAATCATTCGGTAATCAGGCATTCTTTTGGGAGTAGCGTTCTCGTGGAGAAACGGGCAATCGATCATTTTGATCACCCTCTCATCCGACACATAGCTCGAATGTGTGGTTTCCATCAATAGACCTGTGGCCAAAGGGACTAGCTGACTGGGGCCTCTGCCCCTTGAAGTATGCAGAGTGGTGCTGTCAGTGCCTGACGGATGATGGGCCAGGGTGGAACAGGTGGGAGAGTCTGCTTTGCAAACCATGCTGTGACCCCAGAGAAAGGAAACACTGCCTGGCGATAGAGAAGGTGATGAGCACGTACATTGCTCGTATTTCAAGGAGCTTTTGATGCCTTATTCATGCCGTTGCTAAGCCGGCTTGTCCTGAACTTTGTGCTCTGATTTTCGTGATGTGTAACATATTGACCCTTAAAGATTGACCAAGTCCAGTGAATGTGATGAATAAGCATTGAACATCTGCTCTCTACAAAGGGGGCCTTTAGGCTTCTGGGCAGGAATAGAGTGATGGGGAGAAAGAGGACTCCCTGCCTAGGCAGCCCCCAGCCACACACATAAGCAACCAGCACCCAATGGGAGGAAATAAATTCTTCTAAAAGGGAATGAAGGTTTGGAGAGAAGCAAGATCAGATGAGGTCAGCAAGGTTTGGTGAAGGAGCTGTCATTTCTGCTGGGGCTTGAAGGGTCAGGCAGGAGGCCAGCTGTGAGTTGGAGCAGGTGGGGGGAGGCTGGGAGCACAAAATGGGCTAAGGTCCGGAGAGGGGTGGGGCTGGGGTTTGTCTGTGCCCTGTGTGGGAGACAGGGTGAATACCTGTGCTGAGGAGGTTGTGATGAACTGATTCCCCAATAAGACCCAATGAACATTCTCCATCTAGTGAATAATGTGTTTGGAGGTGCTGAGAAATATGGAGTCTGTTGTGGATTTAACTGGTAGAGCAGCCTCAGACCCCCTCACTGTTGCTCGATTTGGGGCGGTGGTGGGAGGGGTGGGTGGGGGGATGGGACAGAGAGGGGGAAGGGGGGGATGTTATTTGGGTTCTTTTTTTGCTTTGCCTATGCCCCCAGGAAGTGAAAGTTCCCTGGGCTAGGGGTGGAACCCACACCACAGCATGGACAATGCTGGGTCCTTAACCCTCTGTGCCACAAGGGAACTCCATCTCGCTTTTGCATTCACACACACACACACACACACACACACACACACACACGTTTTCAGGCAGGTTTTATCCTTAGTTTCCTCCTCCCTCGTGGCCTCAGCCCAAGTATAAAAAGTGCCCTGGGATTAGCATTACGGCTTGTAGCAACTGTTTATTCTTCTTTCCCTTCCTTGGAATCACACAGATGGATGACCTGTAATCCTTTATGTAAACTGGCTGGAAAATATTTCAGCTGAGAATCTGCCTTTTTAAGAAAGAGATGGGAAGGCAGTAAATATTTTAATGGAAAGTCACTTCAGCAAATTGCTTGAAGTATTAGCAACAAGCTGTCAGATAAATTCTTGGTTGACACTGGAAGTTTGTGGTAAGTGTAGAAAAATTTAAATTGTGGGAGTTCCCATTGTGGAGCAGCGGAAGTCTGACTGGGAACCATGAGGTTTCGGGTTCGATCCCTGTCCTCCTTCAGTGGGTTTAGTATCTGGTGTTGCCACGAGCTGTGGTGTAGGTAGAAGACGCAGCTCGGATCCTGAGTTTCTGCGGCTGTGGTGTAAGCCAGCAGCTGTAGCTCTGATTGGACCCCTAGCCTTGGAACCACCGTGTGCCATGAGTGCGGCCCTAAAAAAAAAAAAAGAAAAAAGAAAACTTTAAATTGTGTTGGCCACAGATTTGCCTTCCATCTATAATAATGTATTTATAGCTGAAATGCACTGTTTTCTCAGATTTGTGCTGCTGCAAAGCTTGCTATTTTAAAACCATATGTTTACATTTTCATTATTTTTATGACCTACATTTTAAAACTAAAAGGTATGTTTTGATTTTTATAGAGCTTTAAAAACTTATGCAGATACATGAGGACTATAAATTATTCAGAGTGATATTTTGGAGACATTTGTGAAAATTATGGCCATGGCTTATACTTAAATTACAAAAGTCTCATCGTCATTAAAAACTAGTGCTAAAGAGCCTACCATATGCAGCGTGTACTCAGTGCTGGGGATCAAAGAAGTTGAAGAAATGGTAGCTTCCTTTAAGGATATCGTGCTCAACTTGGTGACATGGGGCAGAAAATAAAATAGTCCCTAAATATAATATATTGTCAGTGATGAGACCAGGAGTGGAGTGGGAAGGGTGGTGAGGACTGAGCTAGACCTGGGAGGAAAGGCCCTTGGGAAGACAATTGGTGCTTCAACAAAGTAGTTTGGGGGCTGGGATGCCCATCAGTCTTTCATTTTTGTCATCTTTCCCTCATACTGCTTCCAGTTTTTTTTTTTTTTTGGTAATTTCCAAAAAGTTAGAATATTGAATATATTCACTTTTCAAAATTTAAAAGATACAAAAGCTTTCACAGCTTTGTCTTTCAAAAACGCAATCCTTGGAGTTCCCCTCGTAGCTCAGTAGTTAACGAATCCGACCAGGAATGAGGTTTCAGGTTCGATCTCCGGCCTTGCTCAGTGGGTTAAGGATCCAGCGTTGCCATGAGCTGTGGTGTAGTTTGCAGATGCGGCTCGGATCCCATGTTGCCGTGGCTCCAGCATAGGCCGGCAGCTACAGCTCCAATTGGACCCCTAACCTGGGAACCTCCATATGCTGCCGGAGCAGCCCTAGAAAAGTCAAAAAGACAAAAAAAAAAGCAATCCTTAGGTAGAAATCTAACAAAATACATGCAAGATCTATATGAGGGAATCTAAAAAATTCTGATGAATAAAATTAAAGAAGAACAAGAGAGCTCTGAAGATGGCAGAGTGGGAGGATGCTGAGCTCCCTCCTCCCGTGGGCGCACGTTAGAGAGAAACTGTTGATGGGAAAGCCTGGAATCTGCCAGAAAAGGTCTTTTGCAGCAATAGATATAAAGAAGGAGGGAGTTCCTGTTGTGGCTTAGTGGTAATGAACCTGACGAGCATCCATAAGGATGCAGTTGCAATCCCTGGGTGTGTATTCCATTTATGATTTTTATAGGCACAGAGAGAATAGGAAGAAAAATTCTCACTGAGCTTGTTTTATAAACCCCTTTTAAAGGAAAGGTAGCCTGGGAGTTCCCATTGTGGTGCAGCAGAAATGAATCTGTCTAGGAAGCATGAGGTTGTGGGTTTGATCCCCGGCCTCACTCCACCGGTTAAGGATCCAGTGTTGCCATGAGCTGTGGTGTAGGTCAAAGATGCAGGTTGGTTCTGGCATTGCGGTGGCTGTGGTGTAGGCCGGCAGCTGTAGCTCCAATTAGACTTCTAGCCTGGGAACCTCCATGTGCTGAGGGTGCTGTCCTAAAAAGCAAAAAAAAAAAAAAAAAAAGAACCGAAAAGAAAAGATAGCCTGTTATTGTAATCTGCAGCTATTTCACTCTTTTGTCAGATTTCTAATCTGAGTGCCATGTAGAGAACAATGAAATGAATTATCTAACAGAAACTATAGTCAAAGTAATTCCTGTGAGGCTTTCTAATAGAGTGGATTGTTGTTTTCATTGTGCTGTATTTCATAGTAGATCAGCCTTCTTGAAGGTAATTATCGGTCTGAGTAGTTAATTGAGATGGTACTCACTCAGTTAAGCCCGGCATAGCTCCTAAAAGGAGTGGCCAAAATGCTCTAGGTGACAATGAGAAGTTGTCCTGGGCTAGAAACTTCCACTGATGACCGAGGTTTTGCTGCAGAGCACTATTTTACTTTTATTTTTTTTAATTTTTAATGATTTTTATTTTTTCCATTATAGTTGATATACAGGGTTCTGTCAATTTCTACCATACAGCAAAGTGACCCAGTCATATATATATATACACACATATTATCTTTCTTACATTATCCTCCATCATGTTCCATCACAAGTGACTAGATATAGTTCCCTGTGCTATATGCTCAGCACTATTTTATCTTTGGTTCCTGAGAACGTGCTTTCTAAGTGGCAGGATAGAAACACTTCCCCAGCTGTAGATTCGAAAGAAATATCAAGAGGTCCTCCAAAAAAATATAAAAACTGTAGACCTACTTCTCTAATTATAGGCTTTCGCTTTTAGATCAAACCTTCTGTTCATTTTCCAAATTAGAATCCTCGGTAAGTTATTAAATATTCCTGTCTACAAGTGGCATAAATGCTAAAGTGATGAAGATATTAAAAGTGAGCAATCTTCCTGAAAGTGTTTTTCAATTGAATTTCTCCACTAACGAATGACAATGAAGTGTGGGTGTTATTTAGTTGTCTATTTTAACTGACAAAGACATATGATGCAATGACACATGAAACACAAAAAAAGATTGATGAAATATGAAAGCTATTGAATGGAAAAAATTAGACATGGATGGGATGGTTATATAACTGGTAGAAAATTCTCATTTAGGGACAAGATAATTGCTCTGTCAATCTAGGGCCTGTGGATTTAATTGTCTACTTGGGTATTTTCGTGGCTGTGACGTTTTCCCCTATGTTTGTGAGAGCAGCTTTGAAATAAATAGAGCCGTATAATAATCTTGATATTGCCGGTCAGTATTTGCAGTTGTTTGTGAAAGAAGATATTGCTTCAACCAAGTGATGAATAAAGGTAATGATAGTGGCTCCCCCTCACTAAGGCCAGGGATGTTTGAAATGCGTTACTAATGTTTAAGGCCTGTTAAATCCTTAGAACACTTCTCCGAGATGGGTACTATTATTATCTGCATTTTATCGTTGAAAAAATATCACCATCAAATTCCTTTAATAACTTTCCTGGGTTGATACATATTTTAGAGTGTTCAGTGAGGGGGTGTGTGTGTGTGTGTGTGTGTGGTGTGTGTATGTATGTGTGTATGTGTGTGTGTGTGCATGTGTGTATGTGTATATATGTATGTTGTGTGTCGTGTGTGAATGTGTTTCATATGTGTATTGTGTGTGTGCGTGTGTGTGTTGTGTGCATATGTGTGTGTGTGCATCTGCAGAAGGTTGGGGAAAGCAGATTGCAGAAATAGGCAAGTACTTATTGGAGGACTGTCCCCAAGAAGGCAATTATAGTCCTGAAAATGTAGTGACCTACTTGTGGAGGAGGCTTCCAGGAGGTAGATGACATTGCTTTAAAGGGATGAGAAGGGGTTTTGCTAAAACATGAGAGGTGGTGTCTCCCAGAAGGAGAGGCCCTGGAGTAACAGCGGTGGAGGAGGTGGGTGGATGATGGTGGCGAAACTTGCTGAGTGCCGATTCTGGACCAGACGCTGCGCCCACCTTAGTGACTCTCTCCTTTTGCCAGGAGCCAGGGGAACGCTGCTGAGTCTATGGCCCAGACCTCATGGAGCAGAGGTTTTCCCGGGGCATCCTGACTTTCCTGAAAGTGTCAGGAAACAAGTGCCCTTGACAGGCAAAGACCAGGTCCTCACAGCCTCCGGGGGGAGCTTCCTTTGCAGCAGCCCACTGGACAGCCCCCTTTTGGGCTCCTCCAGGCCTGGGCTGTATGGGCAGGTCCGTGTTCATTGGATCCAGCTCCGTTCCTGGTCTCTATTATCTATTTTCTATGATCTATCCATTCTCTCTATCTATCACTATATATCTATATCTGTCTCTCTGTGTACTACCTGTCATCTATCTACTATCTATCTAGGTATCTATTTATCTATCTGTACTAACTACCTATCTTCTATCTTCTACCTATCTACCATCTAGCTACCTATTATCTATCTTCCATCTATCTATCTACCTACCTATCTACCTACTTACCTATCAAACTGAGACAGAGTAATGAATAATAATTCAAGTCATTAGTGTAGGAACAAGGGCTTCGATATATTCCCTGATTAATGTCCATGGTTTAAGATTTATTTATTTATTTATTTATTTATTTATTTATTTATTTATGTCTTTTTGCCATTTATTGGGCCGCTCCTACTGCATGTGAAGTTTCCCAGGCTAGGGGTCGAATCGGAGCTGTAGCCACCAGCCTTTGCCAGAGCCATAGCAACTCAGGATCCGAGCCGTGTCTGCAACCTACACCACAGCTCACAGCAATGCCAGATCCTTAACCCACTGAGCAAGGCTAGGGATCGAACCCAAAACCTCATGGTTCCTAGTCGGATTCGTTAACCACTGAGCCACAACAGGAACTCCAATGGTTTAAGATTTATAAAAACTCGTCCAAACAGGCCTTGCTTGTCAGAACATTAACTGTCAAAAGTACATTTGTGGGAATTCCTGTCATGGTGCAGTGAAAATTAATCCGACTAGTGACCATGAGGTTTCAGGTTCGATCCCTGGCCTCAATCAGTGGGTTAAGGATCCAGTGTTGTCATGAGCTGTGGTATAGGTCACAGACGTGGCTCGGATCTGGCGTTGCTGTGGCTCTGGTGCAGGCAGATGGCTACAGCTCCGATTAGACCCCTAACTTGGGAACCTCCATATGCCATGGTTGTGGCTCTAAAAAGACAAAAAAAGACAATAAAATTAAAAAAGAAAGTACATTTATTTTACGTCAGGGTGGCCATTAACCCCTGACCTATACATTTGACTATTGGCAAAAGAATATAAAGAGTGGCGACTCTTAAGTCCAGGGGAGAGAAGAGCAAAAGGACGATAAAACTCAGGGAGCATCCCCAATTCTAAGGTCCCTATTAGATGAGGACTGATATAGATAAACTGAGCAAGGCCAATGGAAAAAAGAACTGATATCCAGACGCCACGTTGGTACTCCTGTCTTTAAGAAATAAAAACCTCCAAAGAACAATAGAGAAGGGGACTCTTCCTCCTCCCGCCCTAGTATATGAGGGTGTGTATGTGTGTATGTGTATGTGTGTGTGTCTGTCCTGGGAGCTGTTTGCTCTCCTGTAATAAAGACATGGCTTGCTTGTTGACTGTGTGTCTGCGAAGTTCATTCTTCAGCTCTGTGAAAACGAACCCGGATTCTGGTAACATCTTTCCAGTAACAGAACTATTATCTACCTACCTATTACCTGGCTTCTAGCACTCTCTCAGGTGCATGTGCAGTGGCCATGGCCGTGGAGGATATTAGCAAAGGCAACCACCTCAGATAGAGATGTCTGGGTTATAGATGAGAAAACTGACTCCAGTGTTTTAGGATGCATTCAAGGTTGTGTTGCTAAACATGGCAGACCAGGATTGGGACCCACTTTAGCCAGCACCTCGTAGGAGAGCATGCTTTCAGCTGCACGGCAGGACGTTCTTTCAGGAACAGCTATGTTAAGCGGACAAGCGTGACAGGGTTCTCGGAAGCAGAGCCTTTTAGGTTAGTTAATCCCTCATGTGAACATCTCAGCTTGAGTGATGGGATTACTCCTCCATATCCAGGAACAGCAACATCTGTGTGAGGCTGAGGGATTGGCCAGAGGTCACAAGAATGATGGCCTTGAATCCAGTGGGCTTTCTTGGAGTCGAAACAGCCCTTTCTTGTGGCTCAGAGAACAGCACATTATGCAAACCAGGGAGCTGGGTTCTGACATTGGCCCATCTGGACCCTGATTAGATGAAGGCAATTTCCTCAGAATCCTTATTTTAGTGTCTGCTTCTCACTTGACTCCCAAGCCATTTCTGCACAAGACCAATCCAGTTTGAGTGGTTTTCTTCCACTTAATGGACTTTATTTTTGCCTGGATGGACTGGATATTTTGCATTTAGCCTTGGTGACATGTGAGAAGTATTTTTATGGAGGGGAGCTTTGAAGTCAGTGTGTTATTATAGGGTGTAAAATTGCAATATTCATAGAAAGAGTCTCATAACTGTCCTGTAAACCACTGTCTCTCTTTCTAATACAACATGAAGAAAAAACTCACATTTTGATGTTGTCTTTCTGTTTCAGGAAACACAAGCACCAGACTTAGGGCGCACCGCCCACACTGCCCCAATGCAAAGGCTGCAGCCTTTATTCAGAGCCTAAAGCGTGTTGGCCCTGTGCAGCAGCTCAGAAGCCAGGGAAAGGCTCTGTTAGAGCAAAGCAAACATGCACTTGACAGTCTCCAAAATGTCCTTGGTAGAGAATGTACGGCCTTTTCTATGTTTATGCTGGAGAATTAGATCAGAAGTGCAAATTTCCACCCTTAAGCAAGGGACAGAAAGTTTCCAGAACTTGTGCGTGTGACTGGGGGGTCCTGAGATAGAGACTGTGTGCTTGAGAGAGACGGGGACAAAGACAGACAGTGATAACGACACCATCTCTCTGTTGGAGCCTAGGCTGACCCAACAAACACCCTCTTCCTGACAAGGTCAGTTTTTCTTTAGCATTTCTTCTTTCCCTTTACCTTGGAGTAATTTCTTTTTTCTTTTTCTTTCTTTTTTTTTTTTTTTGTCTTTTTGCCATTTCTTGGGCCGCTCCTAAGGCATATGGAGGTTCCCAGGCTAGGGGTTGAATCGGAACTGTAGCCGCCGGCCTACACCAGAGCCACAGTCATGCCAGATCCAAGCCGTGTCTGCAACCCACACCACAGCTCACAGCAACGCTGGATCCTTAACCCACTGAGCAAGGCCAGGGATCGAACCCACAACCTCATGGTTCCTAGTCAGATTTGTTAACCACTGAGCCATGATGGGAACTCCTAATTTCTTTACTAAAAAGAAATTAAATTATTTTACTAAACAGGAGTTCCCACCGTGGTTCAGAGGAAATGAATCTGAATAGTATCCATGAGGACACAGGTATGATCCCTGGCCTTGCTCAGTGGGTTAAGGATCCGGCATTGCCATGAACTGTGACGACATGGCTCGGACCCCACATGGCTGTGGCTGTGGTGTAGGCCAGCAGCTACAGCTCTGATTGGACCCCTAGCCTGGGAGCCTCCATATGCGGCAAGTACGGCTCTAAAAAAGACCAAAAAAAAAAAAAGAAAAGAAAAATCCTTGAAACAAATGTTAAGCTTACTACTTTCCAAACTCCTTTTCTTCAAAGAGGCACAGGAAAGAGTCCAGGCACAATTTACAGCCCTATTCTCTCATTCCTGAGTCTGTCCCATAACCTCCAAATGCTGACAAAGTGGGCATGGATCCCTGCTGGACCTGACAGGTCCTCCTCAGGGCTGATTTAGGCCAGTGCAGATCCTAGCAGCCAGATTGCTTAGTGTCACTTTGATAATCCTGTCTCTGGCCCCACTGTTGCTGCTGCCTAATGGTGCTGGTGCCTGGTTCTTCCTGACCTATTGGCTCTGTCTCATAGGTACCCTCACAGAAACCAGGTCCCCGGAGCAGCCCCAGCAGCAATGACCACTGCAAACTGCCATGTCGGGCCGGGCAGGCTGTGCATGGCACTGCTCTGGACACTTCTGTTCGGCCACATCACATCATTCCCATTCATCAAATGCAGGGAGAGTCTGAGTGAGGGGTGGGGGGTGGGTGGGGGAGAATACTGGGGAAGGGGGTACAGTCTAAGCCACAAGTCCTGAGACAGGGCACTGGCCGTTTTCCCACTCCTTGAACACTCTGCTTCTTCCTCAGCTGGTATGACTCCTGCTTTTGAAAACCGAGAGACACGGGTGTAAGATTTGGGGTAGAGATGTGGAATGGATTAATATGGATACTTGATGAAAAGGAAGAGTCTTAGGCTTATTTTCCAGAAAATAGCAGAAAGGGGAAGGAAAAGGCCACATACATCTCTGTAAATCAGGAAAAATAGAGGCAGGGGATTAAGATGGCAGAATAGAAGGACTGGAGCTCAACTTCTCTCCTAAAAACAACAAAATTCACAACTAAAGACTGAGCACACTTCACCAAAATGGACCGGAAACCTTAAAAAAGATACCCTACTCCAGAAGAAAAAGATGAGGCCACATCAAGAGGTAGGAGGGGCGATTTCACGATATAAACAACCCCATACCTCCCAGGTGGGAAGCTCCACAGACTGGAAACTAACTGGTTCACAGAGACTCACCTACAGGAGTGAGAGTTCTGAGCCACACATCAAACTCTCACGTGTGGGGATTGGCACAGGGAGAAAGAGCCCTGGAGCATCTGGCATTGAACGCCAGTGGGGCTTGTGTGCAAGAGCTCCATGGGACTGGGGGAAACGGAGACCCCATTCATAAAAGGCGCACACAGACTTTCACGTGCACTGAGTCCCAGCGCAAAGCAAAGTCTCAAAGGGAATCTGGGTCAAACCTGACCACAGTTCTTGGTGGATATCCTGGGAAAACAGGGGTGAATGTGGCTTGTTGTGAGGGAAGGACATTGAAAGCAAAGCTCTCAGGAATATTCAGCAGCAGTGCCTTTCTCTGGAGGTGGCCATTTTGGGAAAATCTGGCCCCACCCATCAGTCAGTGCTGAGAAGCCCCAGGGCAAACAGCAACCCAGGTGGGATCACAGCCCCACCCATCAGTAAACAGGCTACCTAAAGACCCCTCAGGCACACAGATGCCTCTAATCCCATCCAGAGACTAAGCCCCACCCACCAGAGGGATTAGAATCGGCTCCTCCTACTAAGGGGCAGGCATCAGCCCTCCCATCAGGAAGCCTACACCAAGCCCCCATACTGACTTCAGCAACAGGGGGGCAGACATCAGAAGTAAGAGAGGCTACAACTCTATTATCTGTAAGAAGGTCACCACACCAAAAACCTATAAAAATGAAAAGACAGAGAACTATAACTCAGATGAGGGAGAAAGGAAAAACTCCAGAAAAACAGCTAAGCCATGAGGAGATTCTCAGCCTCCAGGAAAAAGACTTTAGACTGTTGATGCTGATGAAGATGCAAGACATTGGAAATAAACTGGAGGCAAAGATGGATAACTTACAGGAAACACTGACCAAAGATATACAAGATATAAAACTTAAAAAAGAAGAGATGCAAAATACAATAACGGAAATAAAAAATGCACTAGAAGCAGCTAACAGCAGAATACAGGAGGCAGAAGAATGAATAAGCGAGGTGGAGGACAGATTAGAAGAAATTACGGACGCAGAACAGAAAAGAGAAAAAAGATTGAAAACAAATGAAGAGAGTCTCAGAGAACTCTGGGACAACGTGAAACGCACCAACATCCGTATTATAGGGGTGCCAGAAGAAGAGAGAGAGAAGGAGACAGAAAAAAATATTCTAAGAGATAATAGCTGAAAATTTCCCTAACATGGGAAAGGAACCATTCACTCAAATCCAGGAGGCACAACTCATACCATATAAAATAAACCCAAGGAGGAATACACCGAGACACATACTAATCAAACTGACCAAAATTAGAGACAAAGAGAAAATCTTGAAAGCAGCCAGGGAATAGAAACAAGTAACATACAAGGGAACCCCGATAAGGCTATCAGCAGATTTTTCAACAGAAACTCTGCAGGCCAGAAGGGAGTGGCATGATATACTTAACGTGATGAAAGGAAAAAACCTCCAACCAAGATTACTCTACCCAGCAAGGCTCTCGTTCAGATTTGAAGGAGAAATCAAAATCTTCTCAGATAAGCAAAAGCTGAGAGAATTCAGCAACACCTAACCAGCCTTACAACAAATACTAAAGGAACTTCTATAGGCAGAAAAGAACAAGAGAAGAAGGAAAGGAAAAAGAGCAGCAAAAACAAATCCAAAGTAATTAATAAAATGGCAATAAGAACATACATATCAATAATTACCTTAAATGTGAATGGACTAAATGCCCCAACCAAAAGACACAGACTGGCTGAATGGATACAAAAACAAGACCCATATACATGCTGTCTTCAAGAGACCCACTTCACTTCTAGGGACACATACAAATTGAAAGTGAGAGGATGGAAGAAAATATTTCATACAAACGGGGATCAAAAGAAAGCTGGAGTAGCAATACTCATATCAGACAAAATAGACTTTAAAATGAAGAATATTTTCAGGGACAAAGAAGGACATTACATAATGATCAAAGGATCAATCCAAGAAGATGTTATAACAATTTTAAATGTCTATGCACACAACACAGGTTCACCACAATATATAAGGCAACTGCTAACAACCTTAAAAGGAGAAATCGACAATAACACAATCATAGTGGGGGACTTTAACACCCCATTTACAGCAATGGATAGATCAACCAGACAGAAAATCAATAAGGAAACACAGGCCCTGAATGAAGCATTAAACCAGATGGACTTAATAGATATTTATAGGACATTTCATCCAAAAGCAACAGAAGACACATTCTTCTCAAGTACACATGGAACATTCTCTAAGATTGACCATATCCTGGGCTACAAATCCAACCTCAGTAACTTTAAGAAAATTGAAATCATATCAAGCATCTTTTCCGACCACAATGCTATACGACTGGAAATCAACAACAAGAAAAAAACTGCAAAAAACAAAAACACGTGGAGACTCAACAACATGCTACTAAACAACCAATGGTCACTGAAGAAATCAAAGAGGAAATTAAAAAATACCTAGCAGCAAATGACAACGAAGATACGACACTCCAAAACCTATGGGATGCAGCCAAAGCTGTTCTAAGAGGAAAGATTAGAGCAAGACAAGCCCACCTCAGGAAACAAGAAAAAGCTCAAATAAACAAGCTAACATTACATCTAAAGCAGCTTGAGAGAGAAGAACAGACAAGGCCTAAAGTTAGTAGAAGGAAGGAAATCATAAAGATCAGAGCAGAAATCAATGAAATAGAAACAAAGAAAACTACAGAAAAGATCAATGAAATGAAAAGCTGGTTCTTTGAAAGGATCATCAAAATTGATAAACCCCTAGCCAGACTTATCAAGCAAAAAAGAGAGAGGACTCTAATCAATAAAATTAGAAATGAAAAAGGAGAAATAACAACGGACACCACAGAAATACAAAGGATCATAAGAGACTACTATATGCAACTATATGCCAATAAAATGGAAAACCTAGAAGAAATGTACAAATTCATAGAAAAGTACAATCTTCCAAGACTAAACCAAGATGAAATAGAAAAGATGAATGGACCCATCACAAGAACTGAAATTGAAACTGTGATTAAAAAACTTCCAACAAACAAAAGTCCAGGACCAGATGGCTTCACAGGCAAATTCTATCAAACCTTTAGAGAAGAGCTAACACCTCTCCTTCTGAAACTATTTCAAAAAATTGCAGAGGAAGGGATATTCCCAAACTCATTCTATGAGGCCACCATCACCCTGGTACCAAAACCAGACAAAGACTCCACAAAAAAAGAAAACTACAGGCCAATATCACTGATGAACATCGATGCAAAAATCCTCAACAAAATACTAGCAAACCGCATCCAACAATACATTAAAAGGATTGTACAACATGATCAAGTGGGATTTATCCCAGGGATGCCAGTGTTCTTCAATATCCACAAATCCATCAGTGTGATACACCAAATTAACAAACTGAAGAATAAAAAACATATGATCCTCTCAATATATGCTGGAAAAACCTTTGACAAAATCCAACACCCATTTCTGATAAAAACCCTTCAGAAAGTGGGCATAACGGGAACCTACCTCAACATAATAAAGGCCATATATGACAAACCCACAGCGAACATCATTCTCAATGGTGAAAAGCTGAAAGAATTCCCACTGAGATCAGGAACAAGACAAGGATGTCCGCTCTCACCACTACTCTTCAACATAGTTCTGGAAGTCCTAGCCACAGCAATCAGAGAAGTAAAAGAAATAAAAGGAATCCAAATTGGAAAGGAAGAAGTGAAACTATCACTATTTGCAGATGACATGATACTATACCTAGAGAATCCTAAAGACTATACCAGAAAACTTTTAGAGCTCATTCATGAATTTGGCAAAGTTGCAGGATACAAAATTAATACGCAGAAATCGATAGCATTTCTATATACTAACAATGAAAAAGCAGAAAAGGAAATTAGGGAAGCATCCCGTTTACCATTGCATCCAAAAGAATAAAATACTTAGGAGTAAACCTACCTAAAGAAACAAAAGACCTGTACTCTGAAAACTACAAGCCACTGATGAAAGAAATCAAAGATGACACAAATAGATGGAAAGATATACCATGCTTGTGGATTGGAAGAGTTAATATTATCAAAATGACTGTACTACCCAAGGCAATCTACAGATTCAATGCAATCCCTATCAAATTACCAAGGACATTTTTCACAGAACTTGAACAAAATATTTTAAAGTTTGTTTGGACGCACAAAAGACCCAGAATAGCCAAAGACATCCTGAAAAAGAAACATGGAGCAGGAGGAATCAGGCTCCCGGACTTCAGACTATACTACAAAGCAACAGTCATCAAAACTGCATGGTACTGGCACAAAGACAGACATACAGATCAGTGGAACAGGATAGAAAGCCCAGAATTAATCCCATGCACTTACAGCCAACTAATCTATGACCAAGGAAGCAAGACTATGCAATGGAGAAAGGACAGCTTGTTCCATAAGTGGTGCTGGGAAAACTGGACAGCCACATGGAAAAGAATGAAATGAGAACACTCCCTAACACCATACACAAAAATAAACTCAAAATGGACCAAAGACCTAGATATAAGACCAGACACTATCAAACTCCTAGAGGAAAACATAGGCCAAACACTTTCTGACATAAACGACAGCAACATCTTCTCAGATCCACCTATCAAAATATTGACAATAAAAAGAAAAATAAACAAATGGGACCTACTCAAACTTCAAAGTTTCTGCAAAGCAAAGGAAAC
Organism: Phacochoerus africanus; assembly: GCF_016906955.1. Taxonomy (NCBI): domain Eukaryota; kingdom Metazoa; phylum Chordata; class Mammalia; order Artiodactyla; family Suidae; genus Phacochoerus; species Phacochoerus africanus. The sequence goes on along the minus strand of NC_062548.1, from coordinate 52,355,440 downwards.
CCTAAACAACACAAAAAGACAACCCACAGAATGGGAGAAAATCTTTGCAAATGAATCGACTGACAAGGGATTCATCTCCACAATTTATAAATACCTTCTGCAGCTCCATACCAAAAAAACAAACAACCCCATCCAAAAACGGGCAGAAGATCTAAACAGACAATTCTCCAAAGAAGACATACAGATGGCCGAGAAACACATGAAAAGATGTTCAGGGTCACTCATTATTAGAGAAATGCAAATCAAAACCTCTATGAGGTACCACCTTACACCAGCCAGAATGGCCGTCATCAAAAAGTCTACAAACAATAAGTGCTGGAGAGGGTGTGGAGAAAAAGGAACCCTAGTACACTGTTGGTGGGATTGTAAATTGGTGCAACCACTGTGGAAAGCAGGATGGAGATTCCTCAAAAAAGTAAAGATAGAACTACCATTTGATCCAGCAATCCTACTCCTGGGCATCTATCCAGAGAAAGCCACGACTCGCAAAGACACATGTACTCCAATGTTCATTGCAGCACTATTTACAATAGCCAAGACATGGAAACAACCTAAATGTCCATCGACAGAGGAGTGGATCAAGAAGATGTAGTACATATACACAATGGAATATTACTCAGCCATTAAAAAGAATGGAATACCAGCATTTTTAGCAACATGGATGGACCTAGAAACTATCATGCTAAGTGAAGTTAGCCATACAATGAGATACCAACATCAAATGCTTTCACTGACATGTGGAATCTGAAAAGAGGACAGACGGAACTTCTTTGCAGAACAGATGCTGACTCACAGACCTTGAAAAACTTATGGTCTCTGGAGGAGACAGTTTGGGGGGTGGGGGGATGTGCTTGGGCTGTGGGAAGGAAATCCTGTGAAATCAGATTGTTATGATCATTATACAACTACAGATGTGATAAATTCATTTGAGTAATTAAAAAAATGAAAAAAAAAAGGAAAAATAGAGGCAGAGTAAATCATGCATTGCTTATGAAGACGCTGTGTTGGCCATGGTGAACGTTTTACGCCCCAGTCATTTGCTGAGCGAGGAGGTTGCTTGAGGTCAGTAAACCCCATTTATGTGCTGGGCTCCATATCAATTCTGCCAGTGCCCTTTAGATGCAGACTGACAGCCTGGGTCTCAAAGTTATATACCCACAAGAGAAGGCTGGGGGCAGCACAGGGCCAGGGACTTGCTCATCCTCTGGGCTCCTTAATGCAAAGAGACACTCTGTCTTCCCATTGTTGTCTGCCATGGGATCAAAGGCATTGCTCTGGGCACTTTCTCTATATGGCTCTGCTTATCTACAAGTTTTTATGGCAATGGCCAGTGTAGCACCCGGATCCTCCCTCATCCTCTCAGGGCCCCTGTTTGGTGGGTGCTGATGGCTAATGAAATCTCTAGGCCCTGGGTGAGTGAACCTTTGCCATCATTTGTTCATTTTGCCAGAAAGGAGGAAATGTTGGAACAGCCATAAGCTGTGAGTGGACACAGGCCTGCCTGGGACATTCTGGCCAGGACCTTCTTACTCTCCTTTCTGCATGTCCCGTGCCTTCCTGTCACCCCCATTCTGCTTTCAGAAGCCTCTGTCTCTTCCATTTTAGACAGACACATGGAGCACCATTGCTAGAATCTGCAAATGAGTGCATGGAGGTGCCTCAACCTCACTGCCTCTGCTGGCTGCAGGTGCGGGAAATCCAGTTTGGATCCACTTCCAGGTTCTGACTGGGCTCCTCACAGAGGACGTGTGGTGGCTGCCACCCCCTTTTCCTTCAGCAGTTTTCTCCTAGGAGAAGCAGGAGAAATCCATGATGCTTTCTTCCTAGTGGGCACTTTTCAGAACACAGCAATAGCCTCAGAGTGAACCAGAGTTTGGGTTTACTGGCTTCTGTTAGCATCTCATGGATCTGAAGACACTCAGGGATCTTCAATTCATCATAGTCATTTCTTTCTTTCTTTCTTTCTTTCTTTCTTTCTTTCTTTCTTTCTTTCTTTCTTTCTTTCTTTCTTTCTTTCTTCTTCTTCTTTCTTCTTTCTTTCTTTCTTTCTTTCTTTCTTTCTTTCTTTCTTTCTTTCTTTCTTTCCTTCCTTCCTTCCTTCTTTCTCTTTCTTTTTCTTTCTTTCTTTCTTTCTTTCTTTTTTTCTTTCTTTCTTTCTTTCTTTCTTTCTTCTTTTCTTCTTTCTTTCTTTCCTTCCTTCCTTCTTCTTTCTTCTTTTTTCCTCTCTTCCTTCCTTCCTTCCTTCCTTCTTTCTTCTTCCTTTCTTCCTTTCTTTCCTTCTTTCCTTCTTTCTTTCTTTCCACATTCTAGCCCATGTCCTGTATATTACTTTTTAGTCCCTACCTGTTTCAATCAACTGAAGGCCAGAACCCAAGGCCTTCAACTTCAAATTAAGGAAATGAAAACTCAAGAAGTGGCATGAGGGAGTTCACATCGTGGCTCAGAGGTAATGAACCCGACTAGTATCCATGAGGACTTGGGTTCTAATCCTGGCCTCGATCAGTGGGCTAAGGATCCAGCATTGCTATGAGCTGTGGTGTAGGTCACAGATGCATCTGGGATCCTGCATTGCTGTGGCTATGGTGTAGGCTGGCAGCTGTAGCTCTGATTCAACCCTAGCCTGGGAACTTCCCTATGTCATGGTGTGGCCCTAAAAAAGGAAAGAAAAAAAAATCAAATACAATTGGACATGTGATCGCTTGACTGCACATTTGTTCACTGATACTGTCTGATGGGTAGATGATCCTATTACCATACAAATGTTTTGCGATTGACCAGGGGCACTGTCCTAATTGTCTGAATCAACAGAAATAGCCTTGACCTGCCCTGCCCAGCCCAAGCAAGCAGAAGTGCTGGTCCCTCTGCCCAGGGGGAGCTCCTAGCAATGAAACAAAGTTTTGCTTCCTCCCTAGTCTCCTTATCTGGTCTTTCCCAAGCCATGGCTTAAGGAATCATTTGCGAGTAGATTTTGCTAATGTGTCCTTAGGATGCTGTTGTCTAAGTCCTTTTCACCTCTTCCCTTTCTTTAATCTGCTGGTTGAGTTCTAGAGACTATAATGTGACATTCAGGTTCAATTTTACTTGCAGGAATGCCTCGTTGGTTCTGCTGTGGGCTCCCCATTGTGGGCAGCCAGGAAGTGCACTGCGGGACAGTGTTGTGATATTAATGTTACACTAAGGATTCATGTATTGGAATTCCTGTTGTGGTGCTCCGGAAACGAGTCCGACTAGGAACCGTGAGGTTGTGGTTTGATCCTTGGCCTTGCAGGGTGGGTTAAGGATCCAGCATTGCCGTGAGCTCTGGTTTGGGTTGCAGATGCAGCTCGGATCTGCCATTGCTGTGGCTGTGGCATAGTCTGGCAGCTGTAGATCCCATTGGACCTCTAGCCTGGGAACCTCCATATGGCACAGGTGTGGCCCTAAAAAGCAAAAAATAAATGAATAAGTAAATAAAAGGATTCATGTATTAATGACCTGATCCAGCTCCTACAGCTCCATCAGTTGTTGATGATTGCTCTTTGGTCGGTTATTTTCAGGAGTTTGGAAGATGATGCTCTTCTGTAGCATTTAACAGCTGGAATTTTTCCATAAAGAAGTTTCGTTAACACACATTTGGTTATTCTGCTGCATAATTTATGGAGAGAAGCAGGAGAAATCCTTGATTCTTTCTCCCTATTGGGGACTTTTCAGAACATAGCAATGGCCTCCAGAGTGAACCTGAGTTTGGGTTCACTGGCTTCTGTTAGCATCTCATGGATTCAAACACACTTCAATTCATCATAGTCATTCTTATTTTTATTTTATTTTTTTATTTTTATTTTTAGGGCCTCACCCAAGGCATATGGAAGTTCCCAGGTTAGGGGTTGAAATCGGAGCTACAGCTGCCAGCCTATCCCACAGCCCCAGCAACTCGGGATCTGAGCCGACTCTGCAACCACAGCTCAAGGCAATGCTGGATCCTTAACCCACTGAGCTAGGTCAGGGATGGAACCCACACCCTCATGGATACTTGTTGGATTTGTTTCTGCTGCACCACAACGGGAACTCCATTGTAGTCACTGATTTTCTGAATGCTCCCATTGTCCCAGTGTTGGCACAGGGAGCACAGTGGTTTGACTCATGTGTGCTCCTGGCCCCAGAATTCTTTATGCATATCCTTGCTTTCAATCACACTATATTCCAAACCCATACATGCTGCTCCAGACCTGGGATCAGTCATTTGTCAAAGAAGCCTGGTTCTTTTTTGTGGGAAATGGTATTCAGAGACCACAATCTGAGAACTAGGCATGCTCAGGGTAACTGACTTAATCATTGCTTCTGGGACTTTCCAATATGGAGAAATAGAAAAATGCCTATTACGAAAAATAAAATTATATAATGAGTTCATATGATATTTCCAATTCAAAGTTAAAATTATAGTATTTTACCCAGCACCTTTGACTTTAGAATATTGGTGGTTTTTGTTTGTTTGTTTGTTGTCTTTTGTTTTTTTAGGGCCATACCCGCGGCATATGGAGGTTCCTAGGCTAGGGGTCTAATCCGAGCTGTAGCCACTGGCCTACACCACAGCCACAGCAACGCCAGATCCGAGCTGAGTCTGCAGCCTACATCACAGCTCATGGTAATGCCAGATCCTTAACCCACTGAGCAAGGCCAGGGATCGAACTGGCGACCTCATGGTTCCAGGTGGATTCATTTCCACTGTGCCACGACGGGAACTCCAGAACATTCATTCTTAATATCATTTACACAATTATTTATTTGCTTTGTCCTATCACATATATAATAGCTTCAAAACAATAATAAAATTTTATTAAGGATTTCCTTATTGATTATAGTTTAAGATATCCTTGTCAGCGCTCTGTCTTTAGATCTCTCTGCGTAGTTTTACTAGGTATTTCCATTCTTTTCTCCGTGGTTGTTGAATCAATTTGTGTCTTCTCCATCACAGTTATGAATACACTATGTCTCCCAGGCTTTTCCTCAGGGTATGATATACTTCCAGATTGTGTTCAGTAGAATTGGTTAAAAACTTTCTCTCAGTATGGTCTTTTCTTAAAGTTTTCCTCTGTAAACTTATGTTTTTTTATTTTATCCACTTGAAATGTTATTCTGAAAAGGGGTCTCTGGATTAGGCTCTGGTCTAGAAGTGCCTTCTTATACTCTGGACCTTTTATTTTATTTTACTTAACTTATTTTTATCTTATTTAATTTATTTTGGCTGCACCTGTGGCAGGAGGAAATTCCCCAACCAGGGATTGAGCCAAAGCTGTAACCAGAGCCATAGCAGTGACAATGCCAGATCCATTGAGCCACAAGGGAACTCCTTTTTTTTTTTTATACTAGACTTTTTTTTTAATTATTATTTTTTTCCTTTTTCTTTTTTTTTTTTCTTTCTTTTCTTTTTTAGAGCCACACCTGTGGCATGTGGAAGTTCCCAGGCTAGGGGCTGAATTAGAGCTGCAGCTGCCAGCCTACACCACAGCCACAGCAACTTGGGATCCGAGCCTCATCTGTGACCTACACCACAGCTCACAGCAACGCCAGATCCTTAACCCACTGAGTGAGGCCAGGGATCCAACCCATATCCTCACTGACACTATGTCAGGTTCTTAACTGGCTGAGTTACAGCAGGAACTCAGTATTTTGTAGTTTTAACAGCAGGATTTTGCCAAGGAAATGATTTCTGAAAGGATCTTCCAAGGGAAGAAGTCAGACTCACTTTAAGTTTCTCTCACACAATCTTTTACTCTAATTTCTCCTAGAATGAGTTAGACTAAATATCTTTTAATGTTGAAAGATCATTTGCCTTTCTTTTTGTGGGAATTATCTGATCTTATTTTGCCCATTTTTCTATACATTTTTTACTTCTACTTTCATGGTTTTCTGGCCTACTTTTGGAAACTTTCCTAGACTATCAATGCTTTCTGATATATATTATAATCAACATTTTCCATATTTTATTTTATTGTATGGTTTATTCAGTTTTTTTTTTTTTTTCATGTAGAGGTGTTTGGGGTTTGTTTTCCTAAGAAAATTTATCCTTTTCTCTCTTTTTACTTCTTTTTGTTTGTTTGTTTTTTAGGGCCATACCTGCAGCATATGGAAGTTCCCAGGCTAGAGTTCGAATCAGAGCTACAGCTGCCAGCCTACACCACGGCTACAGCAATGTGGGATCCTTAATCTGCTGAGCAAGGCCAGGGATAGAACCTGTATCCTCATGGTTACTAGTTGGGTTCATTACCGCTGAGCCACAACAGGAACTCCTCTCCTTACTTCTGACTGGTGGGTTATAGATAGGAAATATTTCCCATTCTCAGGTTTTTAAGAGAGTCACCCATGTTTTTTCAAATATTTTAAGTTGTTATTTACTTGTTCATGAGTTCATTCATTTTTCTATGCATTCTTTGAACCATTTGCTTTACCATGTTTTTTGTGATCCAATTTTATCTTTCTCCACATTGTTTCCAGTTGTACAAATATTTATTTTTCGGAAGTCCATCATTCCTTCACCGATTTAAGATGCCTCCTTTTTGTATCATATTACAGAAATTTCCACTTGCAGTTGGGTCTTCTCTTGAGTTTTGGATTTTGTTCCATCATTCTTTCTATTTATTCATGTGATTTCAGCTCCCTTAATTGCAGAAGATTTGCATTATTTTTTCTTTATGTCTAGTAGTACTACCCTTCTTTTTTTCTTTCTTTCTTTCTTTTTTTTTTTTTCTTTTGGTATTTTTAGGGCAGCACCCACAGCATGTGGAGCTTCCCAGGCTAGGAGTCAATTTGGAGCTGCACCTGATGGCCTACCCCACAGCAACGTGGAATCCAAGCCTCGTCTGCAACCTACACCACTGCTCACAGCAATGCTGGATCTTTAACCCACTGAGGCAAGGGATGGAACCTGTGTCCTCATGGATGCTAGTCAGATTTGTTTCCACTGAGCCACAATGGGAACGCTGTACTAGCCTTCTTTTTCAAAGTTTTCCTGGCTATTTTTGCATCCTTTCTCTTCCCAATGGTCTTTACTGACAACTCCATACCTTCAGAATTTAAAAATACCTGAGAGTATTTTTTTCTTTGGGCCTGCATAAATTTATAATTTAATTTACTGTCTTTTCCTCTGTCTCATCCCTCTCCTTCAACACCTTTATAATTTTTATAATAAAATTAACATACACTCAATATAAAATAATTCAGCCAATGCAGAAAATGTAAAAGAAAGATTCAGAGAAAGAATCGCCCCAATCTTGGGTAAAATAATTTTATTAAAATGGAATCTTTCTCTTCATTCCGTATATTAAATTCTAATGTCACATCCACTGTTCTTAATTTCAATGGAGGGGAAAAGTAACATGAAACAAAGAAATATTTCTTGATCAGTAGAAATGTTAATTCTAGAGTTCCTATTGTAGCTCAACAGGTTAGGAACTCTACATTGTGTCCATGAGGACGCAGGTTCAATCCCTGGCCTCAGTCAGTGGGTTAAGGATCCGGTGTTGCCACGAGCTGTGGCATAGGTCACAGATGCAGTTTGGACCCAGCATTGCTGTGTCTGTGGTGTAGGCCTCAGCTGCAGCTCCAGTTCAATGCCTTGCCCAGGTGCGGCCATAAAAAGGAAAAAAAGAAAAGAAATATAAACTCTTAAAATTTCTCTTGAAAACAGAGAAACTTTAAAATAATGTTTAGATGTTAGAGTCATTCTTTTTTTTCCTTAAAAAGAGATGATGACTAGGGACCTGCTGATAACGATGACAAATTAGCACTCTCATACCGCTTCCTACCCCCTCCTTCCTCTGCTTCCTGGTTTCCTCATTTGCATTTTCACTGGCGAAGTTATATTTTTGTTAACGGTCAAGGCTGGTAGCATTTTTCATCTCTGCTGTAACTATATTACCTACAGTTGTTTTCTAACTTTGAATGTTATATTCAAATTGATTGAAATCTCTCAGTTCTATTATGCACTTTCCACTTCTGAGATATCTTGATGTCTCCCGCAAATGGACCTCATCATGTCATCATTTTGCCAAAAAGTCCTCACTGGGCCAGTGTCGCCTAAAGTTTCTGTATTGTCGGTTCTCTGCGGGTGGCCTGTGTTCCTGGACAACTTGGTAATGAGACTGGGTCGTGTTAACAGAAGGCTGTACTGCAGAAACAAAGGACCTCAACATCTTAGAACCTTAGCCCCACAAAGGTGTCTTTCTATTCTGCACACACGGAAACTCAGGGGCCATTTCTACAGAGGGTCCATGCTGGATGCCTAGTTCGTCTGTAAGACAGGGAAAGAGAGAAAGTGGAGCTACTTTGTCACCTGCCTGGGCTCCCCACTGACACCCATCACTTGTCTTTTAGCCAAACTTGCCACTTGACCTTGACATCAGCATTGGGAGACTGGGACCTGGGAACTGCCTGTTGGGACCGTGGTCACCACCTGCACCTAAGGGTCAGTGTGAACCCTGCTTATCTGACTCTGCTCTCGCTCCCCCGCGCAGCTGATTTGTTTCTTATTTCCTAGGTGCCTACAAAGCCCCTCTTTTCTTCCTCTTGAAAATCAGATCTTAACTAGAATAAGTGCTAGGTAAGCAGTTCTTCCATCCCCTCCCCCCCCAGAATATTTTAAAAATCAAACTCAGATGTTTTTCCTTTATTTCAACCCTTTTTTTATTGTCCTACATTTGAGCCTTTTCTCCATTTCATACATTGAATTTTCTCAACACAAATTACCTTTTCACCTGTTTTCTTTGGCTGTTCTCACTTCCTATCATTTGCTCTCTTTTTTCTGTTGAACTCTTTCTCTGTCTTAATAGATTAGAATTCTGCCTGGCTGCTCCTAAGTGACGCAATTAGCGTTTTAAAGGGATTAGCATAAATCCTTAACATGCTCCTCAATCTCCCTTTATATCATTTTGTTGGTGAAACATCCCTCCTTTGAGCTCTGATTTTCATGATATTATGACCTTATTAAATTCTTCTTCTTCTCCTTCTCCTTCTCCCCCTCCTCTTCCTCCTTCTCCTTCTTCTTTTTTGCCACACCCGAAACATGTAGAAGTTCCTGGGCCAGGGATAGAACCCACGCCACAGCAGCAACCTGAGCCACTGCAGTGACAATGCAGATCCCCAACCTGCTACCCAAGAAGGTATCTCCTTAAATTCTTTTTTTTTTTTTTTTAGGGCCGCACCCGCTGCATATGGAGGTTCCCAAGCTAGGGGTCTAATCAGAGCCATAGCTGCGGGCCTAACCACAGCAACAGCAATGCAGATCCGAGCTGTTTCTGCAACCTACACCACAGCTCACGGCAACACCAGATCCTTAACCCACTGAGCGAGGCCAGGGATCGAACCTGCCACCTCATGATTCCTAGTCAGATTCGTTAACCACTGAGTCACGATGGGAACTCTGGATCTCCTTAAATTCTTCTTGAACATGAAAAACTCCAAGTCCTTTCTTCCCTTCTCTCATCGTTTCCAGATGGGGTTCTCAACCTGTGTCCCCACGTTTTCCTCCTGCCCCCCCTCCCCCTTTCACACAATGTGAGCAGATCTGCAGTCACATTTATTTTCATCTCGATCAAGCAGCAAAGTAGGCTCCCAGGGCCTCACTTGCTATTTTCCCTAATGTCATGCATGTCAATTAATCGCCCTCCTCATAGCTCTGATTTTTAAGCTGGTAGTTTTCTATTTCATCTGTTCTGTTGGGACTGAAGCGGGGGTGGGGAGCAGGGGGCGGACAGGGTTGGTTGTGGGCCCAGAGAAGAGCATGTAATAGAGTCATTATTACAAGACTGAATTCTGGGAGTTCCCGTTTGTGGCTCAGAGGGAGATAAATCTGACTAGTATCCATGAGGACATGGGTTCCATCCCTGGCCTCACCCAGTGGGTTAAGGATCCGGCATTGCCATGAGCTGAGGTATAGGTCATAGATGCAGCGGCATTACTGTGGCTGTGGCATAGACTGGGGCAGCTGCCGCTCTGATTCAACCCTTAACCTGGGAACTTCCATATGCTATGGGTATGGCACTAAAAAGCAAAAAAAAAAAAAAGAAAGAAAGAAAGAAAGAAAGACAAAAAGACTGAGTTCTATACTTCCTTCTGGAATGGTGCTGAGCAGGCGAGGTGCACTTTATCTAGTGGGATGTGGATTTTCTCTTCAAATAAAGATTCCTGTTAGCTCTGTATGTTCCCCAAACCCAATCAGTCCTAAGGGCTTTGCTTTTTTTTTTTTTTTTTTTTTTTTGTCTCTTTGCCTTTTTTAGGGCCGCTCCTGCAGCATATGGAGGTTCCCAGGCTAGGGGTCGAATCGCAGCTGTAGCCACCTGCCTACCCAGAGCCACAGCACCGCGGGATCTGAGCCGCGTCTGCGACCTACACCACAGTTCACGGCAACACCGGAGCCTTAACCCACTAAGTGAGGGCAGGGATCGAACCCGAAACCTCATGGTTCCTAATCAGATTTGTTAACCACTGCGCCATGATGGGAACTCCCTAAGGGCTTTGCTTTTGTAAAAGGAAGTCAGACATCATTCTGGTCAGCATTCTCATGATCCCATTATGCAGATGAAAAGAAGAAAGGGAAGCTCCCACTGTGGCACAGTAGGTTAAGAATATGACTACAGAGGCTCTGGTCACTGGGGAGGCATGGGTTTGATCCCCGGCCCCCCTGGCAGTAGGTTAAGGATCCAGCATTGCTGCAGCTGAGATGTAGGTCAATCCTTGGCTCAGGAATTTCCATACACCACAGATGAGGCCAAGAAAAGTTAAAAAAAAAAAAAAGAAGGAGGAGGAGAAGTTCCCACTGTGGTGCAGCAGTAACGAATCCAGCTAGTATCCATGAGGACCGAGGTTCGATCTCTGGCATCACTCAGTGGGTTAAGGATCTGGCATTGCTGTGAGCTGTGCTGTAGGTCGCAGATTCGGCTTGGATCCCATGTTGCTGTAGCTGTGGTGTAGGCCAGCAGCTATAGCTCCAATTTGACCCCTAGCCTGGGAATTCCCGTATGCCACTAAGTGTGACCCCAAAAAGTTCACTTTAGACTACTTTACTAGACTTAGCCATCTGTCATCACATTCAATTTTTGTCCGTTTCTTCTCTTAGCTCCCTATTTTGGAGGTTTGCCACACAATGCCCTGCTCCATGTTTGGGTGCTGCTGGAGTGTCTAAAACATCATGGCTGCTTGCTGTTTCATGAAGCGCTGGGCAGGGGTCTTTGTGATCTGACTACATCTTTTTTTTTTTTCTTTTTCTTTTTTTATGCCACCCCCTGCAGCATATGGAAGTTCCCAATCCAGGGATGGAATTCAAACCACAGCTGCAGCCTGTGCCACAGCTGCAGCAATGCTGGATACTTAATCCACTGCGCAAGGCTGGGGATTAAACTGGCGCCTCCATAGAGACAAGCTGGATCATTAACCCGCTGCACCCCAGTGGAAACTCCAAGGCTGCTCAGAAGTCTCCAAGAATGTGTTTCTGAAAGTGCACTAGCAGCACAACACACAACAGCAACCCTCGGATGCTTCTTAAACATGTTTCTGACTTGCACTTGGGTAGCTATACTCAAACAGAATCTCCCGGAACGGGGTCTAGTTTATGCATTTTAAATAAATTTCCAGGGGGATAGTGACGACAATAAAATTTGAAAACCCCCGGCTATGAAATCTTCTGAAAGTTCCCACTTTTTCTGTTTCCAGCCCCTTAGGCATTCTAAACATAGTATCTCATTTCCACTAACTTTGCAAAATACTGCCTATGGTGTGAAAACAAAGAATAAGAACACCCACCCTCTTAATACCCAGGGAGGCCCACACTTCTATAGATATCTGCTCAGTCTAGTTTAGTAGATAAATGATCTGACATTCACTTGCCAGAAAGCTTTTTTTTTTTTTTTTGGTCTTTTTGTTGCCATACCCATGCATAGGGAAGTTCCCAAGCTAGGGGTCCAATTGGAACTACAGCTGCCATCCTACACCACAGCCAGAGCAACGTGGCATCTGATCCGTGTCTGTGACCTGTGACCTACACCACAGCTCACAGCGATGCCAGATCCTTAACCCACTGAGGCCAGGGATCGAACTCCAATCCTCATGGATGCTAGTCAGATTCGTTAACCTCTGAGCCACGACGGGCTCTCCACAGACAACTCTTTAGATAAAAGAAAAATATGTACAGAGTGGTGATGTCTGCACACTCAAAAGGCCTATTAATGCTAAACAGTCATAATTTGAGCTAATAATGTCTGGATTTGTATATAACAACAATATGTAATAATTAGGGCTGAGTTTTGTGGCTTTTCTCCCTGTAGTTTTCTCAAGAAATGAAGATGGGTTGTGTCCCTGTGTGAAAACCACAGGGAGCTCTGGAGTAACAGGATAAAGGTTTGCTTTTCAATAAGTTTATTTGCATTTTAGGAAATTGCAGTATTGTTTAGCAGCTCAACTCCACATTCAGAACAATTGAACTTATACATTTTCTCACAAAAGTATCTGATTATACTGCTTATGTAGTTCTCAAATTTCTTTTCTTTCGTTCTTTCTTTCTTTCCTTCCCTTTTTTTTTTTTTTCCATCATTTTAGGGCAGCACCCATGCCACATGGAAATTCCCAAGCTAGGAGTTGAATTGGAGCTATAGCTGCTGGCCTACAGCAACATAGGATCTGAGCCATGTCTGCAACCTACACCACAGCTCACGGTAATGCCAGATCTTAACCCACTGAGCAAGGATTAAACCTGTGTCCTCATGGATCCTAGTCAGGTTTGTTACTGCTGAGTCACGACAGGAACTCTGGCTTATGTAGTTCTCAAAATCTTTTTTCCTTTTTCTTTTTGCCATGCCAGTGGCATGCAGACATTCCTGGGGCCTGGGAATGAACCTGAGCCACAACGGTGACAATGCCAAATCCTTAACTGCTAGGCCACCAGGGAAATCCTCAAAATCGTATATTAAAATACAAAAGATATACACGTAAAACAAAGGAGCAAATACAAATATAAGTTCTGTTCTGTTATAAGGAAAGTGACAGGTGCAAAAACAACCTTCATCCCCTTTGCCTCCATGGATGTCCCTTCCTCCCACAGGCTTCTAGTACCTTCTTTATAAAGATTACTTTTAGAATGTATTCAATATTCTGTAATAACCTATATGGGAAAATAATCTGAAAAAGATTGGATATGTGTATATTTGTAGCCGGATCTCTCTGCCGTACACCTGAAACAAACATAACACTGTGAATCAACTATACTTGCATAAAGTGATTATTTAAAGTAAATCGATTAACCTCAAAAAAAAAAAAAAAAAGAGAGAGAGAGAAAGCGATGTCTTTTAACACAAGATATGGCTTTTTTTTTTTTTGTCTTTTTTGCCTTTTCTTGAGCCGCTCCCGCGGCATATGGAGGTTCCCAGGCTAGGGGTTGAATCGGAGCTGTAGCCACTGGCCTAGACCAGAGCCACAGCAACATGGGATCCAAGCCACGTCTGCAACCTACACCACAGCTCACGGCAACGCGGGATCCTTAACCCACTGAGCAAGGCCTGAGATCGAACCCGCAATCTCATGCTTCTTAGTGATTGTTAACCACCGTGCCACGACGGGAACTCCGATCTGGCCCTTTTTAAAGCTTACTCTGGATACAATTATATATATCACTTTTCCCAGGACTATTAGACCATAAACTAAGTTTCCTTTGACATCATCAACTTTTGAGTACAAATTAAGTTAATTTCCTTAAAAAGAAAAATGAAAATGAAAATACAAATACTATTACAGTCAGATGGAATTCATAATTTATGCAGAAGTATAATGTATAACAATCATTATCCATTATAATGATAATTATACGTTGTGAAGTTTAAGTTTAGTGTATTAATTTTAAATATATGGTGATAATTAAGAATGCACATTTTAATCCATACAACAACCTCTAAAAGTCAGTAAAAGGGAATATAGGGTAAAAATCAAGAGAGAAAATAAAATTGAAGATGAAACATTTGAAAAGAATCTGAAAAAGAAGGGATGTGTATATGTAAAACTGAATCACTTTGTTGTACAGCTGAAATTATCACAATCTTGTAAGTCAACTACACTTCAATAAAACTTTAAAAAAATGAAAAAAATAATACACATAAAATTCCTAAGAATTTAATATAAAGGTAGTGAATAAACTGGGAAGGGAAATGAACTAAATTGTATATTATTACAAATATTTATTGTAATGATTAAGATGTTTATATTCTGGAGTTCCCTTTGTGGCTCAGTGGTTAATGATCCCGACTAGGTTCCATGAGGTTTCAGGTTCTATCCCTGACCTTGCTCAGTGGGTTAAGGATCCAGCATTGCCATGTGCTGTGGTGTAGGTCACAGTCGTGGCTAGGATTCCGCTCGGATCTGGCTTTGCTGTGTGCTGTGGCTTTGCTGGCTTTGCCAGCAGCTGTGGCTCCGATTCGACGCCTAGCCTGGGAACATCCATATGCCGCAGGTGCAGCCCTAAAAAGCAAAAAAAAAAGTTTCCTGTCAAGCTGGAGAGAAGGCCGGTATTTTGTATCACCCTAATGTTTATCTTAAAATCTAGATATCTAGGAAGAAAGAAATAGATGTGTATCATATCTTTGGCATTTTCCAGGAGAATCGGTATTTCTGTTCGCAGTTGGCAGGAAACAAGCATGACCCTCCCTGGAGTTTCCTGTGGGTCAGCTAAGGCTTCGTTAACACCATTAGTTTTTCTCTATAAAGCCTGATGAGGACATGCATTTTAATCCACTGTCAAAATGAACCGAAAGGGGTCTAACTATTGGAAATCTCTCAGTTGTGAATCATTTAATCCTTGAATCTCAGTAGGTATTGACTATGCCCTTAAGCATGAAAAGATCTTACAATAAGAACAGCAGCCGGTGTTTCGCTTGTTTTACAATCATAGGGCTGTTACTGGTCAGCAAAGGAGCTCAAACAATCAGATGCACCATAGATATGTGTGTAAAAGCAGTGCCATTGTTTCTGTTTTATTTTATTTTATTTTATTATTTTTTTTTGTTAAAGTTTGCAGAAGTTTATTGACAGAATAAAAAATAAGCTGCAGAGAAGAGAAACGACTTATGATGACACCTGAGAAATGAGATACACTGGACAAAACTTATCAAAGGTAAACTCAGTGCTATGGATGAAAGAATTACCATATAGCTTCTCTTTTTTCCCCCAGTTCCTTTTTTGTTTCTGTTTTATGATAGAGAAACGGAGCCAGTAAGAAAGGGGAAAAGTGTGAAAGCTGATCCCAGATGACAGCTCACTCGAAGGTGGCTCCTCTGTGTTCTTGGTGGAATGGTGGAGACACATTTGAAATTACAGAGAACTCCATATAGGATCCCTCCTCTCTCTTATTTATTACATTATTTGAGCCAATGTTATTAATCACTGATTGAGCCTCAAAGAAACCAGAGGAATATTTTAGGACACACATGAGCAGGGACTGACAAGATTTGCACCCCAAGATAGACTTGGGTGTTGGAAGGAGGTAGGAAATGCATAAACATGGAGGAGGAGTGCATTCTAGCAAAACATTAGCTTAGCCTCAGAGGAGTGTTTGCAAAGGTCAGTGTCATTCAGACTTTCCAAGAACTCGCTCTCCTGGAGCAGACATGCCTCTTGGACCCAGCTGTGTAGAGATTCGCAGGATTCCCTTTATCCTCTGTGTCACAATGGAGGTTTCCTTCTTAAGGAGGAGAAAGGGGCTCACCTGTGGGACCTGGAAGGACTGATGTGGGTACAGCAGCTACCAAGGTGGCAGCGTGGATGGTGCTGATGCTGGGCATGGCTGATGGTCCTCAAGAAGGTGAACCCAAGACTGTGGTGGATGAGGCGTCTACCCCACCCTGTCCCCACTGTGAATTTGCGTTCAGTTAACCACCATTCACGGAGCACCAATGAGACCTGCACTGAGTGAGCGGTGTGTGCATCACACAAAGATGAGAAATCCACGCCCCTTTTCCTGGAGGGGCTCACAGACAGCTGGGTTCCATCCCAAGCAGTGAAGGTCGGGAGGTTAGTCTAGGCTGGAGGGAAGGTCAGAGGCAATTCCTGTGGCCCCACTGGGAGCATCAGTATAGGCTTACAGCAAAGGTGCTCTAGGCTGAGTTCCCCACGATGTGTTGACCAGACAGAAAAGCTGAGCAAAGCATTCCACGAGGGAAAAAGAGCCTGGGAAATGGACAGAGCTAGAAAACAGGCTCCACATGGAGCTTTGACCTTATTAATCTTAAAAGTGAAATGTGAAAAGGGTAGGAGGTGGGGGCCAGGTCTTTACTAGCAAGCTATCTGTAAGATTTCATCCAGAAGCTGGTACCATATGCAATCTGTGCTAAATATTTTATTGGCATGTCTAATTGCATGATCTGTACAGAGTTCAAATCGTTAGGTGATAATATTTTCTTCACTCTTTGGGACCTGTCAGGAGTAAAGACCCTCCATCACCTTGAGTTTCATTGCACTCTTTTCAATGAATGTTTCCAGAAATGGAGATGACCAGTCAGTAGTGGGGTCAAGTGGCTGCTTTTATCGAGTGGGTCAGGGAGGTGGTGAGGAGAGCAGGGCAGGGCAGTGCTGATGCAGGAGGACCATCTCTCTGGTTGCCATGGGAATGAATGAAGGACAAAAGGGATGGATAAAATGGATAATATATTCTTCCAATGTGAATTACCAAGATCTTAGGAGGCACCTGGACATAGGAGGGGGACACTTCAGGAACAATTAATGGATGGATGTGTCTGAAATGGAGGCAAGACCTTCACAGGTGTCATGTTTTAAAAAGGTGGCCGTGGAGTTCCCATCGTGGCTCAGCAGTAACACCTGAAAAGTATCCATGAATATTCGGGTTTGATCCCCGCCCTAGCTCAGTGGGTGAAGGATCCAGTGTTGCCACAAGCTGCAGTGTAGGTCACAAATGCAGCTTGGATCTGGCTTGGCTGTGGCTGTGGTATAGGCTGGCAGCTGCAGTTCACATTCAGCCCCTAGCCTGGGAACTATGCCGCAGGCTAAAAAAAAACAAAGAAATAAAAATAAAAATAAATAAAATAAAATAAAAAGGCAGCCAACTGTGGAGTTCTATTTATGGCTCAGAGGTAACAAACCTGACTAGTATCCATGAGGATGTGGGTTTGACCCCTGGCCTCGTTCAGTGGACTAAGCATCCCGGCATCCTGTATTGCTGAGAGCTGTGGTGTACGTTGCAGATGTGGCTCAAATCCTGCGTTGCTGTGGCTGTGGTGAGGGCCGGCAGCTGTAGCTCCGATTTGACCCCTAGCCTGGGAACTTCCGTATGCTGTGGGTGCAGCCCTAAGAAGACAGAAAAAAAAAAAGTGGCCAGCTGAGACCACTCCTTGTCCAGGTGAGCCCTCAGCCCATTTACACGGCTCATCAACCCAACACCTTTCCAGCATGGCCAGAGCCAGCTCAGGGATGGCATCATCTTGCTCCTTAGTTCTTCTCATTATTCTTCAACTAATAATAATGAGTAAGCATTATTCTGTGCATTATTGTCTTCCTTAATAGGATAGAAACTCCGATTTCTGAATTTAACCAATAGTGTATAATGACATCACAATCATTCAAGTTTTAAAATTTTTATTCTATTTTATTTTTCTTTTTTGGCCAACTCGCGTCATATGGAGTTCTCAGGGCCAAGGATCAGATCTGAACCACCATTGTGACCTACAGCCACAGCTGCAGCAATGCCTGGATCCTTAACCCACGGCGTGGGACCAGGGAGTGAACCTGTGTCCCAGCGCTGCAGAGACGCTGCTGGTCTCAGGAACTCCTTATCCATGCTTTTTAAAAAGAATGCCTAAGGACCCTGGCTGAAGGGGACAATGTTCTGAATGTTCTGTGACTAATATTCTTAACAGTTGATGTTGGACTGAACATGAATCCTGCTACATAGAAAAGCTGGCACAGAAGGGGGTGGGGTGGCTATTACGATTTCCATCCTGGAAGCTTTGGAAGTTTCTTTCATTTAGGAGTATATTCCTTCTGATGTACCATGGGTTTACTCTATTTCACCCTGAAACATCCTTGGGGTTTTCTTTCTGCTGAAAAGCTCGGGAAGCAGAGTCAGAATATACTGGGCTACCAGGAGAGGCTGTGGCCAAGGGGTAAGAGAAGTTTCTGGAACCAGGGCGTGGGCTGAGACTCCTGAAAAAGGTGGAGATCTCCCACCTGTGGCTGGATCCTCCCCAAACACTACCTTCTGAATGCCAGGATTTTTTGTGTTGCTTTTTTTAAGGGCAGCAGGTGCAGCATAGGAAGAGCCACGGCAACACAGGATCTGAGCTGCGTCTGCGACCTAGAGCACAGCTCACAGCATCGCCAGATTCTTAACCAACTGAGCAAGGCCAGGGATCAAACCCGCAGCCTCATGGATACTGTACTGGGTCCCTTCTGCTGAGCCATGACGGGAACTCCCAGGACTTGTTTTCAGGCATACACTTTGAGAAGCCCATGTAAAGACTGCAGAAGCAGCTGTGGCTAGAGACAGATGTGTGGCTCAGACTGGAAGGGGCGGGGCCATGTGGCGCTCCACCCCCTCCTGGAGGGGTGACCTCTGCCGCAACTGCACACCAAAACAGGACACATGGGCGGCGAGGTGGCTAACTCAAACCAGCTGGGGCACAAGAAGTCAGCACGCCTCAGAGCCCCACGGCATCCTTTGTCCCTCTCCCACCCCTACAGTGGGTCCTGCAAGCCAGGGGGCAATTCTGGAAGATGCGCAGTGCCAGGGACCCTGAGGTCCTGGATCCAGGGACGGTGAGGTGAAGGCATTCAGTCTGAGGCTTAGTGTTCTGTGGAGGATGCGGGCCTCAGGGCTCACTGCCCCAGGACTGGTCAAGCCTCCTTCGCAACCTGCCTGTCCAAAGCAGAACACAATAGCCAGAGATGATACACACATCGCAGGGTGGGGAAGGCCGGTGCCCCCAGGAGTCATAAGCTCAGGCGTTTGAAGGACCCAGTGTAATAAACTGATTTATAGGTAACCATCCTAGAGAGACAGCAGACTAGAGGAACCAATTCAAACACTGAGTATGAATGAGCAAAGTGATTACAGCAGGCAGATATTTACCTATGAGCTGAGAAGGGGACCTGGGGCCAGATGGCAAGAAACCCTGCATCCTGCAAACAGGGTGCATGGGTGGATAAAGACTAGCCGAACCTCCAGGCTGATAGGAAACCCTTTTGGGGTGATAAGTGCCCTGGGGGGAGACAAAGAAAGGTGGAAAAGGCGTGACTCTCCAATGTCCAGATGTAACCTTTTGCTCATTATGCCCTCATTATAATAAAATTATAACTAAATTAGCTATGCAGATAAGAAGTACCCATCATACACCGTCGCCATGACATGTCCGATAAAACTAAATAAGGACAAAAATCTCCCCTCCCTTTGGGAAGGTGAAGCTGGGATGAAAATTAAGGAATACCACCCCCAACCCCCACCTTCCCAATGCATATCCTGCCCATACAATTAGATGCCCCATAAAACCGCTGTGTCAAAAACGCAGGGCAGCCGCTCGCCTCTCTGCCCACCTCTCTTAAGAAGTATATTTCTCGCTTAAATTAATCCTCAATTTTCTTTCTCAATTTTCCATCTGGTTTCTGAATTCTTTCTGTGACAAGACAGGAACCTAACCTTCGGGGACAAATACTCTCAGAGACACAAGAGTAGGTAAGGATAACAAGAAGCCAAAACAAGCAGTTATGAGGAAGAAAGGTCAAGAGCTTGGCTTAACAAATATAACTGAAATAAAGACTCTGGTGAACAAGCGAAATTGCTAAGGACAAATTAGTGGACCTGCCCTGAAGGCACTAGGAAGGAAGATAAAGGCAGAAAATGTGGGATGTACAGAGAAGAGAAGGAAAAAGATGGTCATTTATGGAACAGTCTTCCTTCAAGAGGAATGGAAAAAAATAAGTAGAAGGAAACAGATGAAGAAATAATGATCCCTATCTTCCAGAAACTAAGGAGAGACAGTGAGTTCCTTTGTCCCTCCTGTCCATCCCTTTGGGTATACAGACCTTGTTTTTTGTCACCTCCCTATTTCGTGTTTATGGGGAAAACTTCCATTTAAAAATCCTGCCAGGAGTTCCTGTTGTGGCTCAGTGGTTAACAAATCCGACTAGGAACCATGAGGTTGCGGGTTCGATCCCTGGCCTTGCTCAGCAGGTTAAGGATCCAGCGTCACCGTGAGCTGTGGTGTAGGTCTCAGATGTGGCTTGGATCCCGTGTTGCTATGGCTGTGGCATAGGCCAGCAGCTGTAGCTCCTATTAGACTCCTAGCCTGGGAACCTCCATATGCCACGGGAGCAGCTCTAGAAAAGGCAAAAAGACAAAAATAAAATAAAATAAAATAAAATAAAAATAAATAAAAATAAAAATCCTGCCAGCATTATTCACAGTAGCAAAGATAGGGAAACAACTCAACTATCCACTAGCAGATGAATGGATAAAGAAGAGGTGCTATGTATTATTTATGTACAATTGAGTATCGTTCATCCCTGAGAAATAAGGAAATATGACTTTAGTTCCAACACGATGGACTCGTAGGACATTGTGCTAAGTGAGGTAAGCCTGACACAGAAAGACAAATACTGCATGATCTCACATATATGTGGAATAAAACTAAAACAAAAACGTCAAACTCAGTGAAGCAGAGAGGCTCCTGGTTGTATGGAGAGGTGGGAGAAATGGAAGATGTGGGTCCAAGGAAACACAGTTGTAGTGACAGGATGATGGATTCTAGAGATTGGATGGGTAGCACAACGACTGCACATAATAACATTGCACTGAACGCTGACAATAGGCTGAAGAGCAGTACTCATCACACACACAAATGACAACTGTGTGAGGATGTGTTAATGAGCTTGGCTACGGTAATCATTTCCCTAGTTAGATGTATAGCAAATCATTGTGCTTCATATCTTAAATATATACAACATTTATTTATTTATTTATTTATTTATTTATTTATTTATTTATTTATTTATCTTTTTAGGGTCACACCCACAGCCTATGAAGGTTCCCAGGCTAGGGGCTGAATTGGAGCTGCAGCTGCTGGTCTACACCACAGCAATGGTGGATCTAAGCTGCCTCTGCAACCTACACCACAGCTCACGGTGACGCTGGATCCTTAACCCACTGAGCAAGGCCAGGGATCAAACCCACATCCTCATGGATCCTAGTCAAGTTCATTACTGCTGAGCCACAAAGGGAACTCCCTGCATCTTTTATTTTAAAATATGTACATAAGTGAAAAAATCTTGCCTTTTCTTAAATTCAAACAGTACTTTTCAAAGTTGAGAACAAAAACTATTTCAATAACTAATGGTGACGGTTAAAAAAATGATAATAAAGAGAAACTATCGAATGTCTTCCACAGAAGTACTTTCTTTTTGAAAAAGAAACATTTTATTTATGATTTATTTTTGTTTCATTATGTTCTCCGGCTGATGGCCGCCAATCCACTGAGACCTCTTCACGGTGGAGGTTTGCATGAAACCTGGGAACACACTTCCCCTTCTTGTCATCCTCCCTCCTCTTTCCATCCTTGTCTGTCTTTCCCTCCCTCTTTGCCTTTCTTTCCCCCTCCCTCCCTCCCTTCCTGATAGGTTCCCAGAAGAATGGAAGAAGCCCCCTCCCTGGGAATGTGGCCATTAGAGTTGGACAGCAAGACGCAACAGTCTATGGGAAACAACAAAGATTAACCACCTATAAAGATGAACTGCTCCTTAGAGTTCCCATTGTGGTGCAGTGGAAACAATCCAACTAGGAACCATGAGGTTTCAGGTTCAACCCCTGGCCTTGCTGAGTGGGTTAAGGATCTGGCGTTAGATCCGTGAGCTGTGGTGTAGGTCGCAGACGTGGCTCTGATCCTGCATTGCTGTGGCTGTGGTGTAGGCCGGCGGCTACAGCTCCGATTCGACCCCCTAGCCTGGGAACCTCCATATGCTGCAGGAGCGGCCCAAGAAATGGCAAAAAGATGAAAGAAAGAGAGAGAGAGAAAGAGAAAGAGAGAGAGAGAGAGAAAGAGAGAAAGAAGAAAGAAAGAAAGAAAGAAAGAAAGAAAGAAAGAAAGAAAG
This sequence comes from Phacochoerus africanus, assembly GCF_016906955.1. Classification (NCBI taxonomy): domain Eukaryota; kingdom Metazoa; phylum Chordata; class Mammalia; order Artiodactyla; family Suidae; genus Phacochoerus; species Phacochoerus africanus. Next base: position 52,333,339 of record NC_062548.1, on the reverse strand, counting down.
AAAGAAAGAAAGAAAGAAAGAAAGAAAGAAAGAAAAGGAAAGAAAGAAAGGAAGGAAGGAAGGAAGGAAGGAAGAAAGAGCTCCGAGTGGCGACGGTGCAAATCGGAGAGATCAGCCTGATACATGGGGAGGAAAATGAGGTCTACACCATGAAACTTCAATTGAGTTTTCCAACATAAAAAAGTAAAAACCAGTCTCCATTGTTAACCAAACTCATCTGGAAAGTGGAAAAGAGTGGCAAAAATAGAAATCCAGATAATGCAAGGGAGGTAGTTAGAGAAACAGAAGAATCTAGAATGACGTCAGTAGGGAAAATTCCTGCCTCCAGAGTCTGGGTGCACAGGATAGGTTATCACCATAAAAGATATATAAGCAACTTTTATTTATAACTAGTATCTTATGAGCTTCAGAAGGAAGAATTTTTAAAAAGGAATTTGGCAGAAATTCAATCTTCAGGGTACTGAGAACAGTGAGATGTTACAGTCACGACCCATCCAAATGTAAGAAATTTGGTAAATTCTTGAAAGTCCAAGATTACATCCAAGCACCATCACAGGAGAACATGAAAACTTGGTGAGGTGCAGCCAGGAGCACTGTCTTTGCCATAACAGCAAGAGGGAAAGATTTAAATACTCATCTCACATTCATCTTCCTCAGATTTCTCTTCATGAGGGCTGAGAGAGAAGGAAAGAAAAGCATCCTGGAAATTTAATGCCTGGCAGGTATTTGAAGAATGTGTGTAGGGGGGAGTTCCTGTTGCGGCTCAGCGGTAATGAAACTGACTAGCATCCATGAGGACACAGGTTTGACCCTGGCCTCAATCAGTGGGTTAAGGATCTGGTGTTGCCACGAGCTCTGGTGTAGGTCGCAGACCTGGCTCAGAACCCTGTGTTGCTGTGGCTGTGGTATAGGCCAGTGGCTGCAGCTTCAATTCAACCCCTAGCCTGGGAACTTCCATATGCTAGTTGGTGCAGCCCTAAAAAGACCGAAAAAAAAAAAAAGTGTGTGTGTGCACACATTCAGTTTTCTTTCTCAAGCATGAGCAGCAATAACACATTCTGTGTGCTGCTGTAGGCCCTGGAGTGGACTCTGAAAATTGAGTAAAACCACCACCAAGGGTATCAGATATACCTGCATCTGTCACTCATGTGGATTTGGTAGAAATACCAGGAGAAAGAGGTAAGTCCACTGTCCCTTTATCATCTGATGCGGCCAATATTCAAATTGTCTTTTTGGATTACATTCACCAGGATTCTTTGTCCATAATGTCCTGACTTGTTCTCATTTGGGACAGGTCTCAACAGCTTAAAAAAAAAAAAAAAAAAAAGTAAGTGTCGACTAAAAAAACCCACAATCTGAAACTTGAGAGTTAAGTTTTATTGCGGGTAAAATTAGGACTTAAACTGGGAAGACAGCATCTCCGGGAGCCCTGGGAAACCACTCTGAGAGTTGAGGGAGGAGCTAGGATATATAGGATTTTGTGCAACAAAGAGCAGGGAGCAGGAACAAAAGAGCCCTGGGCTCACTGAAATCATTCCTTTGATATCAGGGCCAGGATCCTGATTTTCATAGCCTGTAGGACTCACCGCTGTCACTGTTGGAGATGACTGCATTCACAGATGACTGTGACATTTTGTATCCTTAACTACAGACCGGGCTGAAATACCACCCAAGGAGGAAAAGGGGGAACATCAGGATATGATCAAGCTGAGGGGGAGGTGGGTGCACCACACACACACTTTTTACAGAAGTTTGTTGCTGATCTCCTGAAGGTCACAAGGAGCAGACAGCACCATGAAGGATTGCAGTGTTTTTCTAGATATGAGGAGATGCAGGAATAGGGCACATGAAATCTCCTCCTAAAAATATCTGACTGTCTACAGACCTGTTTTTCCAGTTTTCCCAGAGCACAGAGTGCCTCTCTCCTGATGTTCACCCTGAGTTCTGCTTAGGGGGTGCTGGGGGTCTGCAGCTGCAGTGGATCATGATTTTAGAGGCTGTTGACAAGTGCCAAATTTCAGTTCATAAAACCCAAAAGTTATTCAATGTTATTCACTCTAAAAAGGAATGTATTTGCTCAAACTATTTGGCTTGATGCTTTAGACTATCTGAAATTTAGCAGCCTATTTTAAAATCTTCCTCTCAGCACGTGCTATAAAGATTCACCAAGTTAAAAAAGCTAAATCCGTCTTCATGGGGCAGGAAACATACCTGCCAGAACCAACACATATGAAAAAGGATAGCGGTGATCATTTTTCACAAGTATGGTTTAAAAAAAACAACAACTCTGGATCCAAATGTTCATACCATTTATTTCCTTCAGGAATATTTGATGTTCTGCACAAGTGTCAAATCATTAAAAAAAAAATGAATAAGGAATTTCTAAAAAGCTATTGGAAAATTTAGAACATTTTCTCCCATGAGTGTTGCATCATGTGCTGTCTTGCATAAAATGCTCTGAATCTCCATTGGTGCTGAGTCACTAAATATTTTGCAGAGCTAAATCTGGTGTTAAAATGAAAAAGCAACCCGATAAGGGATTAACAATGGAAACGAGTTTGAGACAGCTAAAATGTCATGAATTTATAATGTTTCTCTTTAAAAGACTCAAGCATTTTTCCATAAGAGTGTTTTCCTTTGATTCTAGAAAGACTCTTAGCTGCCTATAGTGTGGTACAGAGGACTGGGCCCGGTCGGCAATGGTTGCCATTCTGAGGCAAGATGAGCAAAAAGTTGACCTGAGACACTTTTATCATCATTTGAGCAATTGAGGATAATTTTTTATCTGTTAAATCTAATTTTAAAAAATTTAGGGGCTTTTTTCTCTTTTGGCTCTTGAAGTTCCCTGGCCAGGGATGGAACCCAAACCACAACAGCAACCTGAGCCACTGCAGTGACAATGCCAGATCCTTAACCTGCTGCTCAACCAGGGAATGCCTTTAGGAGCTTTATTCTATGTGTTAGGGGGCCATTGACAGAAACTGCCCACCTTGGCCAAGCAGGATAACAGCCGTTGGCATGAGTTGTTTCACAACAGGAAGCCACCATAAGGAACACAGTGCTGCTCTGAAGACTAACCTGGAGGAGGTAGGAGGGGACAATAGGAGGGAGGACACCACTGACCTCCCAGGATCCTTGGCGCTTCCAGGATCCTCCAAGGCTGAGAGATGTGCACCCTGGGAAGGACCCTAGGCCAGACCAGGTATGGACAGAGCAAGACAACTGGCCAGAGACAAACTGAAACCTGAAACTGACAGCACTGACGGCCTGAACCTGGCCAGAACACACACTGAGACTTGAATCCAGCCTAAACCCAGAATGAGAAGCAAACCCGTGGTTTTAAAGTAGACTCCCTCACCCAGGGTCTGGACTCACTGAGGTTCAGGTTCTTTGTGCCTTCACACAGAAGGAATTAAATAAGAGGGATAAAATGATAGTCAAGAAATAGATTTATTAGGATAGGATGCTCGTGAGAGATGCAAGCAGGCAGGCAAGGAGGCTCTGCCCCCAAGTGGGCTACAGGTTTATTGTCCAAGGGAAGTGGGGGTCAGAAAGGACCACCTCTTCCTCTTTCTTTGAGCAGTAGCTCCTCCTTAGTATCCAGTAAGGTAAGTATGCACCTCAGCAGAAGGGCAGTCCTCAAACTCCTGCCCTGGGTCTGAATCTGAATACAGGCCTCACCTTATTCCCCACCCAGTGACCTGAGGCAATTCTCCCATCTCCACTAGTCAAGCAAGGCTGTCTTGTTCTCAGGGCTTTTTTTGAGCAATTTATTCACTTACGGTGCTCTCCTAATGTCCCCTAGGTTTCCCTCTCTGTCTATGGTCCCTTATTGGGACTTCTGTAGCTACCTGTGCCTACTCCATCCTTATCAAAACTAACCCCATTCCCATAAAACCTGATATTACAGCCACATGGCAAAGCACCTCTCCTGGGTCCCCTCTCCCTGCTGCTCTCCGCCGCCTTCCCAATAAAGTCTCTTGCTTTGTTAGCACGTGTGTCTCCTGGAACCATTCATTTCTGAGTGTTAGACAGGAGCCCATGCTCAGGCCGTCGAAGGGGTCCCCCTTCCTGCAATATATGTAATTTTCAGTTCTCCAATTACTTGATTTTTATATATTTTATGAAAGTCAAAATTAAAAAAAAATAACAAAAAAACCTTATTTCAGTACACATAGTTTGGGAAGCATTTTCCTAGCACGAACACTTCTGATTGATTTTCCAAAAATAAAAGATGTCCTTTTGTAAGGGATGGAGTAGGCACAGGTAGTTGTAGAAGTCCAGATAAAGGACCATATTTCAAGAGGGAAACTTAGGGGACATTGGGAGACCACCGTAAGTTAATAAATTGCTCAAGAAAACCATCAGCACAAGGCAAGCTTGCTTCATTAGTGGAGCCTTGAGAATTGCCTCAGGTCGTTGGGTGGGGGATGGGGTGAGGCCTGCATTCAGATTCTGACCCAGGGCAGGAGTTTGAGGACCACCCTTCTGCTGATTTGAAAACACCCCTTACCAGATACTAAGGAGTAGCTGCTACTCCCAGAAAGGACAAGGTGGACCAACACCCACTCCCCTTGGATGATAAAACTGTAGCCCACCGGATCTTGTGGATGGAGCCACCTTGCCTGCCTGCTTGCGTCTCACAAGCGTCCTATCTTGGTAAATCTATTTCTTGCTTATCACTTTGTCGCTCGCTGAATTCCTTCTGTGTGGAGACTAAATCTCAGTGAGTCCAGACCCTGGGTGAGTGATTCTAATTTAAAACTGTGGGTTCAAGTCCCAATCTGTGTGCCTTTACTGCTGCCAGTTTCGCTTTGATTCCTAATGCCTTTGAAAATCATGAATGAGCACCAAAGTGAGAAGTTGTGGGAGTATTCATCCTCAGGGTTTTTTTTAATTTGTTTGTTTGTTTTGTCTTTTTAGGACCGAACCCTCGGCATATGGAGGTTCCCAGGCTAGGGGTTGAATCGGAGCTTCAGCTGCTGGCCTACACCACAGCCACAGCAATGAGGGATCCAAGCCAAGCCATTTCTATGACCTGCACCACAGCTCATAGCAACACCAGATCCTTAACCCACTTGTTACGGCAGCTGCCCAGCAGCTCTGCGCTGCAGCCTATCAGCTCTGGCAACAGCCCTGTGGCTGCAGTGTACCAGCTCCAGCTGTAGGAGAAAATGTCCCAATAAAAACATAGAAAGGAGAAACCCTGGCCATGATGACTAAGCAAAGTCCATTCAATTGCCTCAACCACCCCTCCCCGACACATCTGCTTCTGTAAATTTGTTTCCACATCTACTACCTTGCCTGATGTCACTCCGGTCCAACTAGCCAAGCTTGGACCCGGAAAAAGCAGCCCATAAAAGCCTTGTGAAACCCTTCTTCCAGGCTCAGACTCTGGAGATCGATCTCCTCTGAGCCCGCCGGGCGTAATATACCTGAGTTCTCCAACTTTCCAAGTGCTAGCTTGGTTTCTCGCCAGGTAAAAGAGCTGATCCACTGCAGCCACAGAGCTGCTGGAGCTGGTACGCTACAGCCACAGGGCTGTTGCCAGAGCTGATAGGCTGCAGCGCAGAGCTGCTGGGCAGGCTCAGAGGAGATTGCTCTCCGGAGTCTGAGCCCTGAAGAGGGGTTTCACAAGGTTTTTATGGGCTAGTTCTTCCTGGTCTGTGCTTGGCGGACCAGAGTGAGAACTGGCAAAGTAACAGATGCAGGAGCAAGTTTACAGAAGCAGATGTGTGGGGAAGGGGTGGTTAGGGGTTGTTGGCCAGGTTTTGCTTAGTCATTATGGCTGGGGTCTGTGCTTTCTACATTTTTATCAGGACATTTTCTCCTACACACTGAGGGAGGCCAGGGATGGAACCTGTATTCTCATGGATTCTAGTCAGATTTTTTTCCGCTGAGCCATGACAGGACCTCTTCCCAGGTTATTTTTTTTTTAATGGAGACAAACAGAATCAAAATTGATTGAGAATGTATTTGGGAAGAATGTATTTTAACTAGCATCCGTGAAACTAGTTAAGAATTTAAGGTCATGATGTTTAAAGAGTAGAGGACACAGAGAGCAGCCTCGTTCAAATCCCAAGGTTAGGAAAGCTAACACCAGCTTCACCTGGAGGACTTTCTTCATGTGCAGGTAATCAAGGCTTCAGGTTTTGTCCTTGTCATCAAGGTAGGCCTACTAACTGGCACCTGATCAGAGCAGGAAGGCCAGATGAACCAGGTGGGTCCTGGCTCATTCCCAGGGCAGAGTGCACTTCCTCAGTCCTGGGGATGTCTCCAAGGTCAAGGTCACAGAACCTACAGAGGTGGATCATTTGCTCTTTCTCTGTGTTTTCAACAAGTTGGGCCAAACTGTTAGATGGTTAAATCCAAGCTTGACTTCTGTGTGTGTGTGTGTGTGTGTGTGTGTGTGTGTGTGTATACTGAATTTGCAAAGGAAGAAAAAAATATTTCTCCATTTTAAGCTTTCCATTTACCATGATTTAAAACCTCATGGGGTCTTCCTCTGTGCATCTGCTTTCCAGCAGCAGCTGTAAAAAACCCGAAGGGCCATTTCTCTTTCCTTTAAACATGATTTCTTAAAAATATTTCATGTATTAAAATGTTTGAGATGAAGAGATACATATTACATGGAGCTGTATATTTTTGCTAGAAAGCTATCTTCCTAGAATGTAAAGAGGAATTAGTTGCTTTATGCTAAAAAGGAAATTTAGCATGCAGGTATTTTTTGCATGAAACATTTTGAGGCTGGTTGTCTTAGATCAATGCCTGAACTTCCTATTCTTAGCCAGTGAACCATCGATTTACAAAATGAAACCCACACCTATTCATTTCAGAGACTAGGATTTTGAGGGACTTCTTTCTCCTCCCTGAGCAGTGTTTTTGAAAGTGTTGCCAACACTTAGCCTTTGTCCACTGGTGCTAAAAGGAAATGGCAGAGACAGATTTTGCGGTGAAAGAGAAAGCAGTTTCTTTTATTGCATTGCTGGGCAAAGGAGGCCACAGCAGGCTAAGACCCTAAAGACTGTGCCCTCCTTTGGAAGAAGAGAAAGGGGTCTTATAATTTGCCATTGAAAAATAGTGCCACAGATAAGGATCAGTGTTGAGGCAAGCTAGCATTCTTCAAAGCTGGTGTTGGGTGGTCTCAGGTTGAGTTCTGGGTCCTTGGGGCTATTTCACTGTGACCTTCTTTGGGGAATGATGAATGCTTCATCAAGTAGTTCAATTTTCCATTTGTGGGGGTTTTAATTCTGCAGAAGAGCTCAAAGATACAGTCCTGTGAATTTCTTAAGGGGGAGACAGGACCTTGCCCCTTGGCTGCACTATTGTCTCTTGATGGCTCCTCCCTGGTCTCTGTGTCCCCTCCCTTCCCTGATTAGCAACAACTTAAACTTGACCTTTGGAATTCAGGGAAGGTCCTGGAGGCTGAAGAAGACTGTTCCCCAAAGGCAAGAAATGGGGTGGGGGTGGGGGAGAGGCATAGAAAGGCTTCCTGCCCAGGAGCCCCCCTGCGTCCTGCTGGGTTTCAGGGGCCTTTACGCAGGACCCCATCATTATCTACCACCAGGTAATTAATGGCCTTTGTCCATTCATATCTCAACACGTATTTGAGCATCTTCTGTTTGCTGGGCACTGGGCTCTTTACTTGGTCCCCAGTGGTTAATAAAACACCAGGATCCCAGCTCTCATGTAGATAGCAGTCCAAAAGGAGAGGGAGAGAGTGAACAAAAAGGTAATGTGTCTGAGTTCCCATCGTGGTGCAGCAGAAACGAATCTGACCAGGAACCATGAGGTTGCAGGTTTGATCCCTGGCCTGGTTCAGTGGGTTAAGGATACAGTGTTGCTGGGAGCTCTGGTATAGGTTGAAGACGTGGCTCGGATCCCACATTTCTCTGGCTGTGGTGTTGGCTGGCAGCTATAGCTCCAATTGGACCCCTAGCCTGGGAATCTCCATATGCCATGGATGCAGCCCTAAAAAGCAAAATAATAATAATAATGTGTCATTACAAACTGTATGCGAAGTGCTAAGCAAGGAACCTGAACAGGGCAGCGGTTAGAAATGTGGGCCAGGCCTCTCTCTAAGCATCCTGAGCTCTGTCTGCCCAGCTCTTCCCCAGTGACAGTGTGACATTTACCTCCTTTCAGTGCTTGACTCAGTAGCTCTGTGGAAACCCCTTCACTGCCGAGGCCAGTGGGTCTCAGGACACTGACTATAAAAAGGTAGAAAGGAGAGACCCTGGACATGATGACTAAGCAAAGTCCATCCAACTGCCCCAACCACCCCTTCCCCACACATCTGCTTCTGTAAGCTTGCTTCCGCATCTACTACCTTGCCTGACCTCACTCCCATCTGCCAAGCACTGATCCAGAAGAGGTAGCCCATTAAAGCCTTGTGAAACCCTTCTTCAGGGCTCAGACTCTGGAGAGCGATCTCCTCTGAGCCCACCCGCATAATAAATCTGAGTTCTCCAACTCTCTGAGTGCTCACTTGGTTTCTCGCCAGGTAAAA